>NC_059403.1:3791787-5055716 GCF_905220565.1 Melitaea cinxia | reverse complement strand
TGTAAAATTTCTTTACTGTTTTCTCGTAAACGTTACTCTGTATTTTTGGTCTATATTGCGAGCATTGCAAAAAAATTCAAAACATTCTTTAACCGAAGGGAGGAAGCGAGTGTAGGTAAGAGTGTAAAAGTAGTTGGTCTCGTCGGCAGCCGAGTGTCGGTAGTATCGGGTCGGAATCAGCGGTCGGAGATGTGGCGATATGGAGTGGCTCGTTATCGCGCTCTCGGCCGCGTCTCCGACACCGTCTCGCGACTGCTGACATCACACTTAACGACGCGCTCGAGTGTTCAGCGAAATGGTCGATACATTCGCTACCTATGTTATTTTTCAACGTTGCGTAGTGACCATTTTTATTTAAAGATAAATATATTGATAATATTAGATACAAAGAAAAGTTTGATTGCCAAAAAAAAATGCACCGGTCTATTTCCGATATTTACATGTATTTATAATTAAATATTAGCTGGGTAGTTACGACAGTAAAGAATATAATCACCCCCTCTCTTCCCGTGGGAGTAAGAGGCGACTAAGGGATAACACAGTCCCACTACCCCCCCCCCCTTGGAACTTATAAAGCCGAACGATGGAGGGATAACCGTCCAACTGCTGGCTTTCAAATACACAGACAGAAGACGGGCAGCAGCGTCTTCCATCGGCCATCAGTTCCCGGCAGCCCTATTATTCCCGGCTAGGATTGCCGATGTAGGTTGGATGAAGATTGTGGAAAACCGGGATATCCGGTGCGAACTCGGGGGCCCTATATGTCCAGCAGTGGATTGCGATAGGTTGAAGTGATGAGTGATGATTAAATATATCAACGTAGCCTGATCCGCACTTGTTGGTATAATTATATTAAAAGTTCGTAGCATAAATCACAATAAAGTATATAAAATAATTATAGTCACGTTTGTTATATTACAAGCAAGAAATATTAATAGAAAGTATTATATTTTATTAAGTAATTGTTCTTAAATTAATTGTTAAAAATAATAATGATTTTAAAATTATTTATTTGTTTACGTAACTGCATAAATTCATAGCTTCGAAAAATTATTAAATCGATATAGATGACAGGACTGACTGAGGTGACTTGTACTAATATAAATACAGCAGTAAACATTACCTATCTCAAAACAATAAGATTAAAATCGAGCTGGAGAGCTACTAAAAATGTAATCTTCGAAGTATGTATAATTTTTGTTATTACTTAAAGTTTTTTGATAACAATTTTCGATTAAAAATATTCTTATATTTAAATTTTGATTTAAAATAAAATAATTCTCATTCGATTCAAACTCAAAGTACTATCATAGATTTTAAAGAGACATTTAACATAATGAAATTTTGTTTGTCTAGAAAGTTTCGTAAATTAGCTTGTAACGTAATTATCAACGTTACTGGAGATGGACGATTGAGACTTTGTTTCAATGTCAACAGAAAACATTATTAAGATTGAGAGGCATCTGCGAGTCACAGTTGGAAAATATTTGCGAGAAGTTAGATCCTTTTGGAAGGCCTTTCTTTTTAACAGTTGCTGACAGTTTATCTATTATTATGGGGGTAAAACTGGCACTTGGAGCCTAATTCTCTTATATAATATACACTACAACTTTTGGATCTACAAGTTGCGAAATAAAATATCTGACAGATAAATTGAAGATATTTTGAGAAAGTTTCGATAATAATGCGATATTGCGAACGATCTCATGGGCTCTGTATTCAAATAAAATTACTCACACTGAATTACTGTAGGCGTTACAGAAACATTTTGAACATATTATTTAATTGAAATTCATTCAATAAATATTTTTATCAATTAGTTAAAATATATGAAAATGACTTGTGCAATAGATGTCACATTTTGTTTTAAACTTTTGACAAATAATTATAAATGGTCAATTTTTAGCGACCCATTTCTTTAATCTCTATATAACTATATTTTGACGTAATCTCCATTTGAATTGTCACAAAACTAAATTCTAGTAAGAAAATAAAGAGATCGATATTTTTAGTAGATTGTTGGAGCAGGCCGTTTATCCAACCCCCAAAGCCCTCTACTTAGTTATTAGCTGTAATTACGTCCATCACATGTTTGTAATACCTTAATATTTCTTATTTTTCATTTAAAAACACTTGATATTTATAGATATCCCTAAATAGATTAAAAAGTTAAAAAAAAAATGAAAAATTTACAATGTTTACAATAAAAAAATATTTTTACTGTAAACATTTGTTTGGGAATATCAAAAACGTCAAACAAATCATCGTTAACAAAATTTTACTCAAGTACTGAAACATTCAGCTCTTTCAACGTTTCGTTAACTTATAAAGTTTCAATTGATAGAAAAAATCGTTCAATTGTGAACGCATTGTTTCTGATCGACGAGTAATTGTCTGTTCTAACTGGCTATTGAAAAAGTGGCAGCGAGTGAACCAGCCTTTTGATGCTTATTACTGTGACTAAACGGAGTAATTGCATTTCGTGAAATGTTAATTGCTTGTTGTTATTACAAGGCTCGGATGTAAATTGTGTTGTCGTAATTATAACTTGTTGTTTCAAGCGTCTAGTTCGGACAGACGCTTACAATAATCTAATCGAAATTAGTCCAAGTTCTAAGATGATGTCGAACGTGAGTCACAGCCGCGTGATGACCGTGTTGACGTTTACGGATCTCTCCCACACATTCCTTAAAACACAGCCTGATGTTTTATAACATTTTTTAACCGACTTCCAAAAGGAGGAGGTTCTCAATTCGACTGTATTTTTTTTAATCTTTTTTTTTTATGTATGTCACTCCAGAACTTTTGACTGGGTGGACCGATTTCGACAAATATTTTTTTAATCAAAAGGTGGTGTGTGTCATTTGGTCCCATTTAAATTTATTTGAGATCTAACAAGTACTTTTCGAGTTATATCTAATAATGAATTTTTACTTGACGCTTTTTTCGTCGACCTACGTTGTATTATACCGCATAACTTTCTACTGGATGTGCCGATTTTGATAATTCTTTTTTGTTTTAAAGTAGATATCCCTAGTTTGGTACCATGATAAGGAAACCAGGATCTGATGATGGAATCCCAGAGAAATCGAGGGAAACTCACGAAAATCTGCAATAACTTTTTACTGGGTGTACCGATTTTAATAATTTTTAATTTATTCGAAAGCTGATGTTTATCATATGGTCACATATAAATTTTATCGAGATCTGATAACTACTTTTTGAGTAATCTTTGATAACGCGTAGTTACTTGACTATTTTTTCGTCGATCTACGTTGTATTACTACGATGTAATTGAAGTCGGTTTTTTTTTTCGTCTGCGAGCAAACACAATTATTTTATTAAGTAATAAGAAATCATATCGGTTCAGAAGCTTAGACTAGTATATAAATTAAAAGTTGACTACTTTCAATAGGGAATCGGCTATAATATCATGCTTGTTACAAAATATGTGACTTGAATATTTACAAATTTTATTCCGTCCAAGAGAGCCCTCGAAGAAAATGTCCGTATCCTTACCATGTAAATTTCATTATTTATCAATGGAATCCAAAAATAGCAGGTTCTCAATTACTCCATTTACTATTTATTTCACTAAAAAGAAATATCTATTTATTATTTTAAGCACATAAAAACTATTAAAATACGAATTTCGAGAGTACAGGTAATTAATATTTTTGAATATGACATTTCAATATCTTTTTCTGTAAGGCAAATAGGGATGTAGTCATAATATTTTTAGAGGTGAATGAGTATAAGTGAATGAACAGCATGAGCGATAAAATAGGCCGTATTCTTTTACCTATATTTAAAATTTTTAAGTATCATAATTTATTAATAAGTTCTAAAACAATGTTACCGTAAAGCGATTTGTTATTATGTTTTATATATTGTGTTTTTTTCTTTTTATTTATGTTGAATGCTTACAAAATATTACAAATGTCAATCTTTTATAGTAAAGTGTTTAATGTAAAGATTTTATTTTATTTTATGAATATTTCTGAATATCAATTTCACCCTGAACATTTTTAACGCTATCCCATATAATATAAAAGTATAGCACATAGCACTGGCATAAAAGTTTACTGTAGTTCACAGGAAAATTTTGTGGGACTTTAGAATGAGACTTAGGATTACCCAATAAGAGACTAACACAACAGTTAGATTTAATTTTTAATATCTTCTGGCGTTCTGCGAAATACAGTAGGTAAATAACATTTTTAATAATCATGGGAGTACATTGGATTTGGCCTTAGTACATCACTAGGCAGTGTCAATGTGCAGAGAGCATTGGATGTACTTATATTGCCAGGCGGATGTTATCCACCGCTGGAAATTGAATTGATAGAGCGAATGGTTCCTAGTTGTATCATGACAGGGGTTGATACCAGCACAAAATGGGATTTCAGTAACGCAAACTTCCCTGCTTTGTATGATTCTTTTTGTAAATACTAATTGGAATTCGATATTTCATATTGACGATTTAGATACAGCCGTTACAGAATTATATTGTCTATTAAATAGTTGCCTGCCAATAGATACCTGCGTTCCTAGTTAAAGGCGTGAGGTTGTACTATCTCGGTACAGTTAAAAGGCGAAAGATTTATGCATTTTGAAGGGAAACCAGAGATCATATATACATCTCATCATCAGAGATATCTCGGTACAGTTAAACTAATGTCTTTTACAAAACGCTACATAAAATTAAAAGCGCACTTTCATATTGTCTTTACAAAAAGAAAAACCTGATCTAGTAAATATCCCGTAAAATTTTCGTATTACATTTACGTTAAATTGAGTATTAAAACTGATTTTCGAAACTACAAAACTATATTGGAGATTAACATAGTTCTAGATCCTTCTTGATTTTGGGGCTATATTGCAGCTAAACGAAAGGGGATAAAAACAAAGTCAATTTCCTATAATGGCGTACCTGTTTCAAATAACGAAGGTGCCCAAATGTTAATGGATTATTTTAGCTCGGTGTATTCTCAACACCCGCCTGATCTTGACCCGCAGGATTCTATGATTTTTTCTTAATGTTCTAGTAGACGATTACAAATAGGAAATTTGACATTAAAGAATTCAGGGAGCTCAAAGCAAAGCGCTCTCCGGATGGTATACCGCCATATATTATAAAAGATTGTAGTTCAGTTTTTACGCAACCGCTATTGTTTATTTTTAATCTTTGCCAAAAGCAGCAAATATCCAGATATTTGGAAAATATCTCGCGTAGTACCGGTACCGGGAAAGGTCTAGTTCAGAGGTGAGCAATTTCAGACCCGTAGCTGTGTTATCAGCGTTTGGTTAGTTATTTGAAACAGTGTTACATCGATTAATAAGTGTTCAGGTAGAGAGCCAACTATCTGATGCACAGCACGACTTTTGGACTTGTTGGTTTACAACTAGTTTTAGCATTTAAATTTGTAATTCTGACAATTATTAAAATATTGGATTTTGTGTCGATATTACTCTTATTGTTTATTCGCTTCAACCGGAACAGTACTAAGATGGTGACGCCATCTTTCGAATGGGTAATACCTATTCATTTACGATTAGTCGGTCACTATCTTTGTTGTCTGTTTTGCAGGGTAATTACACAATAAATACTGTTATCATTTAAATTTATACTTCTAATAATTTTATAAGATTGTATTGTTCTTACTGTGATTATTGTTTGTTAAAGTACCGGAAGAACATAAAGATGGAGACACCATCTTCCGAATAGTTAAAACTAATTTTCTGATTGGACAATCACCAACTTTGTCATGTGTTGGCGGGACTGTTATGAATGTCCTATGAATATGATAATTTGCAAGTGAAGAAGCAGTTATTATTATTAAACATTGTGTGGCTAGCGTTGCTGCTCTATTAGTGGCTTATAATCGATTAGTGTGATAACATATTTAATGTAGTCAAGTGTGTATTGTGAATGAATAACTATAGATTTTAAGTGAGAAATAAATGTTTCATTGAGTGTTCTCAGTCGTGTTCTACATTAGTAACATGTAAGCATTCTACACATAGGTATACCAGGCGATATATATATATACATATTCTATTCCATTACCCTATCCCTTTTTTTATTAAGAGCCATTTCACAAAAATCGGTAACAATCCGCGAAATTGTAATATTAAGACGTCATTAATCTCAGTGTTGGATGCAATAATGTAATTTATATTCTTGAAATATAATAAAGCAACCTTTGTTTTAGTCCATAGTCGGATCAGAATTTTGATTTATATTATGTGTATAAAATTATTAACCTTTTCATCAGCCTCCTCCCTGGGTAAACGGTCGCAATGTATACTTTGAAGTCCTACTTTTCAATAACCTCTACGTTGAAACCATTTTTAAAAAATATCATAATATGTGGAATATAATTTTGTTGCTCACTATCATAGATTTTTATGCCATTTGTATCTCTATTAAACGATAAAAAAATTTAAAGTTACGAATATTTTCCAAATAAGTACAATTTTAAAAGCGATATTTCTCTTAGAAAGCTAAGAAATTTTAACGAACTATCTTCATCAAAGTAAACTTACATCATTAAGGAATACAAAAAATAATAATTAAAAGATGTAATTATTTTTAATACATTTTATATTAAATAATAAAAAGATAGTATATATTACCACGCATCAAGCCCGGTAAATCAGTCGAGCGCTAGCGCTCTTAGAGGTAAGGTCCACGCCAAATTCTGCGCAGCCGTCTCTTTCGCTTACACGCGCCAAGCGCCTGTTGTTATAGCGGATAAAACGCATTTGATACTTTCATAATAAAATATAAATAAAATAAACATATTACGAAAATGACTGTAAATTAATATAATGATAATTTCTGTAAACAAATGTATAATTTAATTTTCTTTTCTCACACTATCAATACAAATAGGCATTTCAATCTGTTTGTCTTGTTATTTGTTAATTAATATGTTTGTCAGTGTCGATGTCATAAAATGCTATTTTATTCATATCGTAAATATTAGATTCATTCGTAAACTGAAAAAACTAAATCAATTAAAAAAAAATTGTTTCATAAAATTGATTTTTTATTTTTATTTTAAATTTATTAACTGTTGTTATATAACATACTTGAAATTTTTAACAAATTAATTATATAAAAAACATTTTATACCATAGTTATTAATTTTTATTATACATTACAAAATGATCACGATGGTCTTTTGGTTGTCACACTATACGTACTAGCAGTACGGCTCGTACGACTCGCGCGATGCGACCAAATTTACCTAAACTTGCAGAGCGTAAAATTGTGAAATGGCTCTTAATTTTTACAAACTCATTTACCTTCATAAAGTCATTTATGTTCATCCCGTTGTTAAGATATAATCAATGTCAAATACGGATCGAGACAAAGGCCCTTAAAGACGATGTTTGGAAATCGCATATCAACAACAATCGTCTCCATCTCGATTCAATATCAGCCGGCCTAGCATGCATACAACGAGATATCTCTTGACGAGAGAGAAAGATTATGTCTACATCGAGTATTTTCTCGATTACCCTAACATGCGCACTACGAGAGACAAAATTCTCTTCCGAAGACTTCGCCTTGTCGAGTAGAGAAACATTATCAACCATAATCACAACTGAATATCATTCTTATTTCTTATGTCGTAAAGTTGAATTTACAAGGTTATTGACCAATTTCAAACGAGTGACACATGTTTTATTTAAAAATGTTCTCGGCCTTTTGGCTAAGATAAAAAGTGTATATCTAATTTAAAAAACTCTAATATGGAAAATAAAACGGCGTAAGTAAATGAATTTAATTATATATGTAAAACAATATGCTCGTGTTGTGCTTTATATCTTGTCGCACATTAGATAATTGTAATTCTATCACGCATTGTTTGTTTGTTTTTTTTTTTTTTTTTTTTTAATTTTTAAAATTTTTTGAATTTTTGATTTTTTTTTTGATTATTGATTTTACTTTTATTCTATTTAATTTTATTTTTAGTTATTGATTTTTTTAACATAATTTTGTTTTGTTTTTTATTCTGAATGTTGTCTTGTCTTGTTGTACTAACCCAATATGGACTTATACTTTGGTCTAAAATAAAGTATTATTATTATTATTATTATTTAGAATAAGAAGCAACAGGGCGCAAATACGTTTTTTGTGTCATTATATGGCACACTTCACTCGACTTTTCGCATTTCCCGCTCTTCGTATACCGAAATTATATAATTATAATAGGGAAACGCCATGGTATACAAAAAATAGGCACCCGGTTTTATTTATTTTTTATTTATCGTCTTTCTCGTCGATAATATTGAAGACGAGAAGTTTCTCTTCCTAAAACGACAAAATTCGACAAAATTACGATGTCATGTTAGCTTCCGTAGAGATAAATATCACAGATCACTAAAATTTAATGATTATCTCTTCTTGACGTAACGAGAAGAGTATCGCGTGCACGCATGTTAGCTACTGTAGATATAAAGAGATAATACGAGAAAAGGGGTCGACAAAATTTTGTCGTGGCGTGCATGCTAGGCCTGCAGGTATACCGTCTACGTACAGATCTACGCCTCAAGTGACACTAGACTTGGTCTCAAAGGCGAGTGTTTGCCCCTTTGTCTTACTGGGCAATTAGTGCAGTACGTTCATTTAATTCTATCGGTCGATTAGTAGCGGCCCAGAAGGCTATTAATTGTGAAGCCAATTTGTAAGAGCCGGCTCGAGCGCCATCACAGGGACGCTCGTTCCGTTTGATCGTATTCAACTGTTATTACAATTACTATCTGAGCATTTTATATAATTAACACTGAATACGAGATGATCAATTGCGATTTAATTAATATTTCAATAAAGATATATTACATACATATCAAAAAATTGTTTATTAGTAATCTATAACTTTGATCTTGAATACGAGTAATTTTTAATAATAATAAAATTGTTTTGTATCTTACAGAATTCAGCCCGCATTCGCCGATAACCGTCTAAATGCATCAAGGAAACTCTTTTCTGAGACATCACAGAAACTTTGTGTTTACTTCGGAAACGATGAAAGAGTTGAGAACTTGATGAATTATGTGAGGGAGCCCGCATATCAACTCCGTACAACTTTTATATTAGAAGATCGAATTTCTTGTTGATAATATTAGCTTCGAAACTCTTATACCTGAGTAAAACTGGTGGGACGACTGAACTCCAAATACATAACGTACTCCAACGATATTAAATAACGAATTTGATGAGATTAACTTTCATTTACATTTCACTTTACAATTGGGGTTTATTATGACCACTTGTTATTTTAATTAACATACTGAAGCTATATGTTTATGTACCTTCGGATATGAACTTTTTTTTTTAGTAATTATTAGCAAAATAACATTGTATTTAAACTGCTAGCCAGCGCGCCGACACGATTCTAACATTGTGAAAAAAAAATGTAAGCTTGGCGCTTTTTCAAGCTCTTTCGTCGTTCCGTAAGGCAGCAGGACAGTAAGTCCCACTTAGACGACAAAGCTATGAATCGTACTGTGATCGCCCCCTTTGCAATCCGACTCCTTTTGTTTCATTATTGAAACGTCCTAAGCGTTGTCTTCGGATTGTCATTATTTTCTTCGTATTATATTCAATGTTTAAGTGGTCGTTGTGTCGATAATAGTGTTGAATAATTGTTTTAACATTTCATTAAGGAAAAAAGACTTATTTTCTTTAAATAAAGTCATAAAATTTTAAAAAGCACAATCGATTTAAAATCTTATCGAATTTTATATAAAACTAAGAAAATAGAAATATATTGTACCTATACATGTATCATTACACACTATACATCGAACGTAATAATTCATAATAAACTAATTAAAATACAACAAACAACAAATAAAAATCACACTACAATGCCAAACAACGACATTAAAACATAATAGCTCTTATGACGAAACATAAAGAGTATATTTTAATAGAGATCTAGTGTCGTAGCGTTTGTCGCTTACGTCTTTGTTCGGCGCGAGGGCGGTATTAGCGCAATGTCGCATCTTCAGAGGGCGGCGAGATCAAAGGATAGGTACACAGCAACCGCTCCCATTGATGTCGCGCACAAAGGGAATTGATTGTTGCAAACCTCTTTTAAAAAAACCTAGATATAAAGAGAAAGGATCGATCATACGTCCACCTTTATATATTTACAGGCTTTGACAGAAAACTGATTGAATTTGTTGTGTACTTGTTACTTGAGTAACTGATATCACGCAATTCCAATTAAATATAATTTAGCCTTTTTTATATATAATATAACAGAACACATTTCATTCAAATTTACATCAAGCTAATTCAAACATTATATTTGTAGAAACGTAAATTTTTAAAAGCATTTAAAGTTTGTGAAGTTATATTTCAAAGGCTTTACGAAGATGTAAAGAACAACCTTTCATCTCTTATTGCCTTTTTGAGGACCGAACGAAAATAGAATAATATATTTTTATGTAAAAATCACATTTTATCTACACAAAACAAAATGTGACATTTCAAGAAATTTTAAATAGTTTTATTTAATGTTGGTTTCTATTGCTTACAATAATAAAAATGTAGTGTCAAGTTTATTTCTTTTGTTTGGTGTGTATATCAACTATAATTATTGGATTAAAAAAAAATGTTTTAGACATTTTCAATAGAGTATAAAATTGTTTTATTAACACTAATATAAAGGTTAAAATGTTATGTGATTTTAATTTAAGCGTTTGTTTTACTTAACGCTGTATAGTTTTTGAATACACATAATTATTATTAGAAAAAAATAGTAATCTTAATCATAATAGTTGTTATGAAATTTAGATTAGTTTTGCTAATTAATTAAATATTTATTATAGTGTACAAGTTAATACCAGCATAAATAACATTTTTTATTAATCAGAAACATCGTGTGTATATACATTGTGATTTCTATTAGATTTTAATCCCCTCAAATATGAACAAATAATAATATCTATAACATATATTTATTTGTGAATAAGTTTAAAAAAAATTAAATATAATTGAAATTATTACAATACTACATTGAAGTAAAAAGTTTGGTTCTATATCATTGTGTAATTGTTTCATAATAATAATTTACTTTAACTATGATATATAAATATTTACTTTAAAATGTGTATCTGTATAGGTATACAATATTTGTATAGTCAAATACATTATCAAAACACATGACTTAAGTTAAAAATGTGTGTTAACTATTAGTTTTACGAATATATCTGACAAAGAAATAAATTCAAAAGTTCACAACTATCATGTTTATTTGTCCTATATACTGAGTTTGAAGTTACGGCAGGTTATTAGGTAAACAAAGCAGGTAAAAAAATATACGAGGGAGGTAAAAAATACGAGAGTAATCAATAAACAATAAGCTATAAATACTTTCAATACACGAAAACGTTAAAACTTTTTAGCATATACTAGATATTTGAGTAGACTTGACATAACCTTACACGAAAGTATTTTTAACCAATATCTTTTCCCAAAGTCCCGTAACCCATACAAATAAAGATAATTACTAAGTTCAAGAGCGGTTAAATAAGCTTTAATGCGTAAAGCGTTAATTTTAGAAGTCGTAATCTTGAAATAAGCTTCGGTTTCTTACCTCGTTGACACCTGAATTCTCAACAGATCCCAGAGTTTGTTACAACTTTTCACACTTAACTTTAAATTTTCTTATGAAAACCTTTACACCTTATATGAATTTGGCACTTCAAGTAACTTTTTGAAAAGTCTTTTCACTTATAAACAAACATGAAACAAGAGCTTTCCCTTTAAAAACAAAAAGTTATCCACACACGATTGACGTTGCTTTCGCCATGGTGTTGATGGACGTGAGCGCCATCTAGTGTTACTTTGTCAAATTAACAAGTAAATTCTTTTTATGCAGTAGCTTGAGTACATGCTAATTTATGAACTTTTTTTGCGCTGAATTAGCTTTAATTTTGATCGATGTAAAGCGTGACATTTTTGTGAATTATACTAGTGTTAAAAATAAAATACACAATTCTACTGGTTGATATCATTGTTGTGAGGCAAATAAAATGTTTTTTCAGAAGCTTTATATAAGAAACGGAAAGTAACATCTTACAATGAGAACTATTTTCAAGCGGATAAAACTTAGTAATAGTTCAAACAATCGTAATAACATATAAAATTTCGAGCTTCATCATATCTTTGTATGCAATTTGTCATACCATAGACAATGGCATTTATTTTAGTGTATGTAGGTAACTAGGGACATATTTAGAAGAAAAAAGAAAGTTAAATTTCGTACATTCCAATTAAAACTAGTAAAATAAAAATAATCTTCGTAAAAAAATATAATTTATTTAAAACCCCCAAAATATTCTTTATACACTCATACGATTCTAGTGTCCTGCAGTATAATATTAGAAATAAAAGGTAACGCTGAAATTAAAAATAAAGACAGATTTTTACGTAAATTAATGAAAAAAGAATTCTTTGGTAATAGAAGCATAGAAGCAATTATACTATATATTTTATCTTTTATGTAAAAATAACACAATAACAAAATACATACATAGTCTTTCTCGAAATCGGTAACATCAATTTTGACGAGACTCAATGGCTCGATTAGCTACCAAACGGGGCGAGGTGGCGAATGCTAGCGCGACCCCATCTCGCCCCACCCAGATGGAAGACTGCTCACTGCACGTGGTGGTTTTTTTAGTCAGTTGGAGTCTGACATAGCCCTCTGGCTCCTCTGCGCTGGAGGATCCATGATGGATTTTCCCCACGTAAAAAAAACACTACCAAAAAGCAAATCCTTATGAAGTTATTGTTTTTATGTAAGTATATATTATTATTGATTGCCGAGCAACTGTTATAATGTAGTGGGGCGTGTAGTCGCCTAAACGCTGGATCGATGTCTGTCTGGTTTGGGTGTCTGTTCTTATCCTCCCCTCGGAAGGCACAGTGAAGAGACCCACTTCACTGTACCTTTCAAGTAAGACTGGTCCTGCGGATTGGATATTGATAGTACACAAGTTTTCCATTTACATATAGGGTAGACCGAGGCGAATCGGATCACTTTTTCTTTGAGGTTGAGCAAATCATACTAAAGTGTTATATAATATTATTTTTATTGATAAAAACGTAAGAAGTAACAATCAGCTATGAAGTAAACATTTGAAAACTTAAATCATACATATATTCTCTTAATTAGCTATTAAAAACTAAAAAAAGAAAAATATCCGAATCGCCCCAATTTTCGGGGTGAATCGGATCGTACACAAAATGTAACAAAATTTTAAGTTTCTTAACACTATAGCTTTGGAATCGCTGAAAACTTAATGATGAGATCAATTTAAATTATGGGCACATAATTCACATATATATGGTCCCCTTTCCCCCCCATATCAGCACATTTTTCGTGGCACCATTCTTCGCAGGCATTGCACTGAATCCAATCCTCTGTTGGTGGATGAACGAATATTTCGGAACAGTAAATGCAGTGCCACTCTCTCTGTTTTGCAGATGGACTCTTAATTTTTATCGCAGGCTTTGCTTTATTCTTCATCTTCTTTAAAGTATTTTCTTTGCCTACAGCCTTTTCCTTATTTTCCTTGATTTTATTGTCTACCTTAAATTTCTTCTTTGTTTCTTTTTCAAGAAGAGCAGTCTTACTCTGAGGTGATGTTAAATGCAAGACCGGTTTTGAAACTTTACGAATTTTTTTAGAGGGAATTGGCGACTTTAACGGTGATGGAAGAATTTCTTTAATTATTTCTGCACAGGTGGGAGGCTGGGCTTCGTGAGCTTGTTGCGAACTTGTGAATGGCACTATATTATCAAGTGGTTTTGTATTTATGGCTTGGACTTGTACCATTATTTTTGACTGCACTTGTTCTACACTTGAGGATTGGTCTTGTGGCTGCACCTGTTGAAAACTCTTGGATTGGACTTGGGGCACTTGACACTCTCTCTGTTTTGTTGAGGAACTCTTAATTTTTATCCCAGGTGTTTTACTTTTCCTGGGGTCCGGTAGCGATTGAAATGTTGCAGCCACAACTTAAAAGCTTCTTCGGTGACCCAGCCCTTTTCTGTCATGGCAACTTCAGTGCCAGGTGGCATACCTAGGAGAAAATCGTCACGTTTACGCACACCTTTGAATAAAACAAATGGAGGTATGTACTGTCCTGCTGCATTCATACAGGCTAGAACGGTTACATTTTCACCTCGTTCAACAGTGGTCATGCTAACAACATCTTTAGCACCTTTTTGGGCTATAATGTTGGGTGGACGATTACTAAGCGGCATCCCTGTTTCATCAACATTGTATATACATTCAGGTCTTCCTCTTAAATTGTTGTTATCTACTATTGTTTCCAAAGTATTAAAGAATTCTGCCACTTTTTCTTTCTTCATACCATCAATCCTTGCTCTAGATAAACCCTCCGGCTTCCGAATAGTTAATTTTTTATTTCTTCGCATGAAGCAATGAAACCAGTCCTGGCCAGCCATTCCAGCGCTTCTGTTAAATTTGTGTTGTATATTTTGCTTTTCTGCGAATTCAAACGCGTACTTACGTACCGCTTTGGGTGTGATTCCAAAGCCACGACTTGCCAAGTGCAATAGCCGGTCAGCTATCTTCTGTTCTGCTTCCTCATCTAAAACTGGCTGTCCACCTCGACGTTTAATAACGCCTCTGGATAAATTAACTCTTCTTTGTAAGCTCGTGTACGGCACTTCGAAAATCTCCGCAGCCTTACGTAAGGTCAACACCTTATTCTGGACCTTATTTACAGCCTCTGTCATTTTTTCTTGAGACCACTCTCCGGCGTTAGTCTTGTTTTTGTACGTGCGAACCATCTAGAATGGAAAAAATATGAATCAATAACCTCAAACATGTAATAAATCAATTTAAAAGTGTGATCCAATTCGCCCCTGACGATATGATCCGATTAACCCCATAATCAAGACTTTTGAAATAAATATTTTAGACGTTAACCTCTAAGATCATACTTAAAAGCGAATTGGTTCTCTAATATAGACACCTTGATTAACAATATAAACCAATGTAGTTGAGTTTTAACACAAATCGTAATATGACACAAAGAAATCGTAAGTACGTACCTTAGATGAGCGCAAAAATTGCGACACGCACAAACGACCGAGTCGCTAATGAACGGCGTCGCTACTGATTCACAAGCGCGGTCGAAATACTGTCTATGTCGGGAGGTGCGGGGTGAGAGGAGAGGCGCAAACCGCTGGTTGAGTGCGTTTTATGCGAATGCGATATTTGAATTATCAATAGATTTCTTATTTTGATCCGATTCGCCCTGTGATCCGATTCGCCTCGGTCTACCCTAATGTATTTTAAGTTTTTAGTACCTGGGTGACCGAGCTTAGGTATTTTTAGTAAATCGTTTTTTTTGGAAATTATTTAAATACGAATTACATAGTGATAAAATATGAATAATATTTTCAGATTTTACCGACAAAATATAAAATTTTGAACTGGTTATTAAAATAAAAAAGTGCAATTAGAAAAAAAAGGAAAATATTAATCGATTTGGAGCCATGGGGATTTGGACCGTGCTCTTCTCGGTCGTTCCCGACCGGCCGATTTCCCGCCTGAGCTATTATAACTTTATTGACAATCGCGAAATTTACCTTCGTATTCTAACGATATTGTAACCATTTTTTCATTGCCTTAAAAAAGGGATAAAACGACATTTTCTAAAAATGAATCCCAGCTAGATGGATTTATTGCCCCCGAAACCTCCTATACTAAATTTCATGAAAATCGTTGGAGCAGTTTTCGAGATTCAGATTATATATATATATATAAGAATTGCTCGTTTAATAGTATAAGATAAGAAGTTGGTAATATACTGTGATGCAGTGGTGCGCGAAGGCGCCTAAACACCGACGATATTGAATTCGATTCCCGCTCGGCATGGATAATTGTATTTGTACAAATATTTGTTGCCGGTTTGTGTTCTTGTGGGTCTCCCACGGCCTCGGTTGTTATCGTAGACACGTGAGAGCAGAAGCGATTCATCATAAAGGGCGCTGGTGCAGTGCACTCCCACGAAAATTACATAGATAATCTTATCTATATTTCTTTATAATCACACAATATCCTTACATTACATTCTTTTTATTCTGCTATGCCTATACCTAATATACCTACGACACTTGGCGCCAAGTTGTACCTAACGAGTGGAGTGCCGGTGACTGCGATCATATGAAACGAAGTTTAGTATGATTCCTAGCACTGTATTCAGTAAGTGCGAAAGTAAAACATCGACATAGGCCGATACGTAAAACAAGATATGAAAAATCAGCCTAATCAGGAGCGCCGCCGACGCGTGACGACCAACCAGCTTATGCGCTATCGCCGTTCGTATGATGTATAGAAGCAAACATATCGGCTTCGTCAGTTATTTCGCAGATTTTATGAAGTGTGAAAATAATCAAATTGCGCCTCAAACTAAAAGCTAAGGGGTCACCACGTCCTGAAATTGCACTTACAGAAAAATGTAGTACGAAATCGAAATCTTTTACGCGTTTTTAAATTTGAAAAATATTTTAAAACGCATCAGGTTGTGTGGATGTGATGAAAGCAATAATTTTTTTCGTTTTCTGTGTGTTTGTAGTTGGCGCCGACAGTGGTGGTGAATCTGAATGGACGGAATGGATTTTCTATTATAAGTAATGGTATTTTTAGTTTTTTTTTTTTTTTGTGAACCCTCATCAAAAAATCTCTCAAGCCGCTTTCTTGATAGCGATGTTATATGTAAGTACGAGTATATCCGCCAATACGCATTCAGCAGCATAGTTAATTAAGCTCCGACTATTCTCCCGCATGGAGAAAAAGCGTAGTGGTTGGACATTACAGGCTGAATAAATGAAACATTTATCACGAATAGAATTTAAAAGACAAACTATTTTATTTTTCAATTTTTTATGCAATGAGAAATCAAAAACAAATTTATTCTTCGACTTTATTAAATAAAAAAGTAGGTTTAGATATTAAGGAAAGCTTAAATATGTAGTCAAGAAAATATTCTAATAACAAAAATCTTTTAAAACAGAAAAAAAATTAAAATAAAATTATTTTTTACCTTAACTAAACAAGTATGTCTCAATAATTGTATCATCATTATTTTAGATATTTATTGGCAGTTAAAAACATTTAAAAAAACACGGTCAAAGTAGTCGCATTCATAACTACTGCCAATTTTTTTGCTCCATAAAGGTGATTCTACATTTTTAATATTCATATGTAATTTCGTCGTATTCATTGAGTAGGTACTAAATAAAGATACAATCAACCAAAATGAATAACAAAACAATCACACGTTGCAGAAATCTAGATCTACAAAAATGACTAAGTAATGTGACTAAATCTTAAAATGCTACGATAATATAATAAATAAAACGTTAGAGAAAGAAATATTGAGGTATCTCTTATAAAGGAACTTATACTACAATCTGTATAAGAATAATAATGTGAAATTACAGTACGTAATATATTTTTACAGTTAAACTTAATGGTTCAGTGAGCTACTGTGATTATAAGCTACATGTAGGGCCTGTTTCACCGGTGGTGGATAACGCTTCTGAGGTATCCAGCAAATAAAAGTTTATGACATGTTAGACTTTTTCACCATCGTATTCCACTTTATTTATTGAATATTCCGAATACAATTTATTAGTTGAAACAGGCCCTAATCGCCTATTTGCCCTTATGCTGTTATTTATATGCACGATAAACTTTACAACAATAGAACCTTAACAGATTATATTTTGGTTCTTTTATTTTCTGCTTAATATTATTTGTAAGTTCTGTAACGTACTCACATACATAAAATTTTAATTCAATTTAATTTACTGGGGTCACTTTTACTTAAAGAATAATTATGAGGCGTGCATTAATTATTTTAAATTGCCTATATTATACAGTGGTTTGAATACAGTTTTTTATTTTTATTGGTAGAACTTCGTCAATAATTCTTTTAAATAGGTCGTATCGTTTTATTTTAAAATCAGAAGATTATCAAGATACTCAAAAATATAAGTAATTATATTTAATTAATATTAATTATTCAGTTCTGTGTAATATACAGCTTTTTTTTTAATATGTAACTTAACAGAAAGTATTAGCTGTAAACTTAAACATTACAATATTTACGTCAATGATATAAACATTAATTTTCGTTTATGATATTAAATAATTTATGGATTTTTTCAGTTTTGTTAACATTTTGTTTTCTATGATCATGTGTAAAATAAATTTAAAACAATAATTTATAAAAATATAGTAAAATAACATTAAAATATTTGGATTTTTCATTACTTGAATCACAGTTACAGCCTCTACAATAATTGCAAAGTTATTAACAATGTAAGATCTTATTATATTTTTTTTTATCATTTATATCATTATAAACTTTAAATTACTTTTTTCACAACAAGACTAATGTTGAAGTCAGTTATTTATAAATAGGTCTACTTGATATTGTACTAGTAATCTAAGTTTATATTCCGGATAACTAATTTTGAATTTATTATTCTGTTGTAAAGTGTAAACTGTATTTTAAATTTCATACTTTAATATACTTATTTATTTATTTGTTTAAATGCAAACAAAGCATACCTAAATGGTAAAAGAGCAACAAATTGAGACCAATGAAACTGTTTTTACTAACAGTAATATTTTAAGGCCAATTCTTCACATAGGGGAAACAATTCACTAATGGAAAGTTAAAAAAATACAAACCAACTTAACAAACTGATTTTTTTTTCATTTAAAAACACTATGAATAAATACATATAAATTACATTACATTTAATACATATTCTAAAATGTATATCTATGTCAATATTATATAGATAAATAATATAATATTTATATAGATAAACTGATATTAATACGACATTTCAATGTAGAAAATGACAGATAGATTTTTTTTGTGTTGGCTTTGATAAGATTAACTGAACACTGAATATTACTTTAATAAAATTGCAAAAATTGATACTGAGTAAAAACCAAACGAAAAACCATCGATTCAGTATTAATCAATTAAGCTGACATTCAGGCCTAATACAAATATTTCGATCATATTTTCTTCTAAATTTTAACGACGATAGTTTTAGATCTGCTTGAGAATGATCAAAGATTAAACGATGAATACACGATGTGTCAACAGGTGGTAATAATCGCAATAACCAAGAACAGCTGGACCAATTGTGTGATTTTTTTAAAGATTTCAAATACTTTGTAGAAGGTTCTTACGAAATGAAATATGCAGGGCCGGATTTAGGAGAGGATAACCGGGGCTACAGCCCCGGGACCTGCATAAAAGAGGCGCCCCTACAATAAAGACTTTGGAATCATTTTATTTAGAAAATAATTTGGGGCTAAGGGCCTCCTTTGTTGCCGCGAGGCCTCCAGACCTCTAAATATGAAAAAAATTAGCTCAGAAAATTTCAGCAAACGATTATTAGACTAACGTAACGCTGTTGGGTCAGCTAGTTATTAATAAACACTCAAGTTATCAATAATCATTAAAATAAAAAATAGATGCTATCAACCTATTTATTTTTTACCTCACTGGCCATTTCATCTACCAATCCTAAAACCGAATTCAGATGGCGTGTTTCAGTGTAAGCCGCAGTATAAATCGTGGCTTTATAGTTTTTTTTCTTATATTTAAGTATTTACTTTTTTAAGGTTTTTCACAAAATTGGTCATGTCATACTCCTCTTCATACTGTTTATCATCCCAGAGATCTGGAATAGTTTCTATTAAGGATTTGGCACCCGCGTTGGGCGTTTTTGAGGTGGAAGGTGCAGGGGTTCTCGATAGCTGGAACAAGTCGAGCAATTGATCTGTTCCCATTGTTTCCATCGCTGCGTTGTCGCTACTTATCACCGTATTCGCGGTCATTAGTTTGAATTTTTGTAATCTGTAATATAAGTAAAATATTAATATTCTTTTCGCCACTTTTTCTGACTGTCAATAAAAAAACCCTCTCGTGACGACAAATAATACAACATAGAATAATTTCACCTTAACAAAAGAACAAAATAATATGTATGTTGGGATTTTTCTTGCGTTTAGTTCTGTTGATAACCGCAAACGGTTATTCACAGTTACTGGTCCATTCTGATCAATGGTATTATTAAGTTTTAGGGCCTGTTTCACCAGCTGCCAATTACGCTATTTGACAGATGACGACATCAAACGAAAAAAAAAACTTTATGATATATTATTCTTTTTCTCTATACAATTCCAGTTTATTTGTTGCATATTTCTACTCGCGATTGTGAATCTAAGCTTTGAAATTTCTTAATTCGAGGCGGAAGAGGTCCTAATGGCCTATTCTACCTCCTGCTGTTTGTCAAAGTCTATTCGTAATTTATGTGCAGAATAAACTTTACCTAACAACCGGTGAAACGGGCCCTAACTTTGTTAATGTCGAAATAAATTCCAATTCGTCCGATCGATGAGCTGGCGTGAATTAGTGCAAGATAAACTTAATTTTAACTTAACAACTTTTTGAAGTAAAACTTCTTTACGTTGCATGCACTTTCAACAAATCTTCTATTAAAATACGAACAACATAATATAAATACCCCATTATCTTCTCCTCGAGCGTGTCTCTGGTGATCAACCGGTACACGTTGACGACGCGAGTCTGTCCAATGCGGTGCGCGCGATCCATAGCCTGCAGGTCCTTCATGGGGTTCCAGTCGTGTTCCACGAATATCACCGTGTCTGCACCCGTCAGGTTCAAACCCAGACCACCAACCTACGGAAAATATATAATAGGGTATTCACTATGTTTGAAAAAGTATTTCAAAATGTTGATTTTACAATAAAAAGCAAAACAACAAAATGTATATATTTCGACGAAATAAACACGCTTTCATGCCATAAAATTAAATTACATTTTACCCCTTTTATTTCCGGGTAAACGTTATCAGCCACTTTGGTGACGTAATATGGTTAATAACAAAAGTCGTGTATGACGTATGTAAGACCGAACTCGTTCAATACGTCAAAAATTCTTGACCTTATACATATACTCTTTGTCGTTCAACATTAATATCTACAAATATTTTGTGTTTTTGTGTAAAATAATGAATTACAATAGCTATCGATGGTGTGTAGTGTCTAGCTGTACAAATACCAGCATTAAAAATAAACTATTAAGTCTTAATTTGGCAGTAACATAAGGAATAAAACATAACCTAACACTTTCTAACATTATATTTCAAATTATGTATACCTGGCACTTACATAAAAAAAAGTATAATATAACAAGTAATACTTACAAAGATGTTTTAACATTCCGAAATTCGACAGAACAGAAGTCTGGATTACATGCAAAAAACTTTGCAACAATCATTGAATCAATTTCTGGCAGATTCGTACTATCTGCTTTTACAAAACCTTTTGCATTTTAATAAATAAATAGCTACAAATGAAATGCACTAACGAAAGAGCACAACTATTACTCCTTGAAGTTAAAGGTGACAGATAATTATGTACCTTGCTGTTTACAGGACTGACAGAATTTTGTTTTTGCCCGTATTACATCACACCATGGCGGGTCGTGTTTTAGGTCACGTGATATACAGATTAAAATATACGACTTTTAACACTAGAGTACACGCGTGGGCTACATATGTAGCCCAGGGTATTGTTTTTGTTCATAACTTCGCGAAATCACGTGATTTAACTTTGAGTATCTAGCTAAGCTCCGATTGGTTGTTGCTCGATGCGTTCAGTGTGGCGTGAGAGCTCGACGCTTGCGCACGTGCGAAAAATAACGATTTAGAGTTGTTGGGCTACGTATGTAGCCCTTGCGTGCACTGGTGGAACTTCTTACGAGGGATATATTTTTATAAATTGATGTAAGTATTTATCTTTTTATTATTATTTTTTGTATTATATATTCTACTTGCTGTCCCGAAACACGTTGTTTTGTCTTAATTATGAACTGGAATGAATAAATAACTACACCTACATCCTACAACCTTTACCTTTTTCCAATAATTCTTACCGTTTAAACCTTCCCTGAACTTCCACAATTATTTCAAGACCAAAATTAGCCAAATTAGTCCAGCCACGTTTTATTTCACGTCCCTCGGGAATGGAATAAAAAGTATCCTATGTCCGACTCCTGGTTCTAAGCTACCTCCCTACAAATTCTCAGCCACGTGAGTTTAGTCGTTCTTGAGTTATAAATAATGTAACTAAGACGATTTTCTTTTATAGATATATAGAAGTTTTATATAGTGTAAACTTACTCATCGTAGATATTTTGTTTCAGAGTGCTAAATATGGATCGCAAAATGGAGGAAAACGTGTTGAGATGGCTAAAAGAAGAGTTAGATCAGGAGGATTTGATTGAAAGTGAACAGGAAGAAAGCATAAAAACAAAAGCAAAATTATTGTTGAATGTGTCAGAAGCTCCTCAACAAGGAACTATACCAATTCGTGGGCGGGTTGCACGCTGTGCGTTTTGTAGCAGAACGCGCGATCGCAGCACAAGGAAATTTTGCTCAAAATACTACAGGCGTATATGTAGTGATCACCAAATTTTAATTTGTCCTTCGTGTGATGAAAATTAAGAAAAAAGAAATTAAAAAATATTTAAGAACTAAACCAAAAATTGATTGATCTCAAGTTAGTAAAAATTATGTGATTTTTGAGAAGTCTGAAATTTTGTAATTTTTTTTAAGTTTAAGAAAGAGAAGATACTTTTTTTATTTCAGTTTTCTAAATATATGTCATTAATAATAATAAACGTGTTTTATTTAAAAATTAAACGATTATCTTTCAGAATATTTCAATTTAAAATGGGCTACAAGTGTAGCCCACGCGAGCACTTGTGAACGTTTTAGAGGCGCGTGTACCGTAGTGTTAATTTCAATATAATAAAACAATAATGTGCTTTTATGATTCAAAATCAGAATATTTAAGTGTATTTCTACATAAATTTTAATTTTTATCACATTTTATAATTTTATTTTTCTACCGAAAGTACCCTATTTTATATATATATATATACAGAACTCCTAAGATATTCATTTAAATTACAGTGTTTAGGAAACTAGCACATTGTAGTCGATAATACTGTATCCGTCTTACATGACCAATTTTTTTTAGTTTAAATGTGCATAGTAGACATCTTTAAAGGGTAGGTTTTTTAGAATATCGCGAACAGAGAGACAGACGAAGCGGCAAAGGTATTTTACCGTGGGATGCTTAAAAAGCGTAACGGTGCTTGGACACTCACGGCGGTGGTCAACAGGAGCACGTCAATCGAGACATCGGTGTTGAAGCGCGTGACGATGGCGTGCCGCTGGTGGGGCGGCACGCTGCCGTCCAGCCGCAGGTACGTGACGGCCGGCAGGTGCCTCTGCAGTAGGTCGCGCTCCACTATGTCCAGCATCTTCTTCAGCTGGCAGAAGATCAATGCGCGATGCTGCGACACTACCGACACGGACTCGTCCACCGTGACCGACGTGCCGATGCCGCAGTCCAGCAGTAATTGTCTGTTGACATGTTGTTATTGACAACCAACTGTATATAGAGCAAGATCCAGGCCCCCACACCTTACTTATTTCCTGATGATCCCTGGGATCTTGGACTTACATAACACAATAACATAGAATTATATATAGTTAGTCGCATTGAAAGACAGATGTTTCAAACCATGTTTACGAGGTTTTTCAGTACAATATTCGTGGTCGATAGACGTAAAGTTCAGGTACACTTTTTTTATATAAATATTTGTGTCGAATTGTCCCACTTTGTAATTTTCAAGCAATGGAAGACCTCTTTTTCAATAATGATCTTATTGACTGTACTGGTACAAAAATCAGAGCCGCCTACCGCATCACTGGCATACAAATGAACGTTGCACAATAGCGAACACACGAGCACACGGGCGAGGCGAAAGCCGCGCTGTGCAAGACTACGGTTTCAGTGAGCTGACTCACTTGAGCGCGGGCAGCTTGGCGCCGTGCTCGATGTCGTCGAGCGAGGAGCCCTGCGCGGCCAGCTGGCGCGTGATGCGCGCGTGCTCGGGGTGCTCCGCCAGCAGCACCAGCTTCGGGTGGTTGCACACGTTCTGCAGGTAGTGCAGCGCCTGGAGCGAGGCGGTTACATGTACTACGAGTTTGTAATTACGTGCAGGCACAGGCAGATGACGCGTGTATGTAAGCAGTGAGACTTTATGTTCTTTATTTTTTAGACTGACATTCTACGAGAAAAACCAAAATCATTATAAATATGTCACATTGTGGCAATAAAAAATTGTGTTTGCTTGCAAACGAAAAAAACCAACTTCAAATACATCGACAAGCAATACACGAAACGACGAAAATAATTAACAAACGCACTAGTCGTCACTACGATTTTCGAGCGTTTCCCTCGATTTTTCTGGGATTAAAACATCAGATCCTGGTTTTCTTATCATGGTACCACACTTGGAATATTTCCTTTCCGACAAAAAAGGAATTATCAAAATCGGTTCCTAAACGTACCGACCGTATATATATATAAGGTCGAATTGAATAACCTCCTCATTTTTGGAGTCAGTTAAAAAAGGAACAACAGAAGTATAAAATAAACAACTTTTTTTTTCACAATATAAGTAGGAAACGAAATTAAATTAAATACCATAAAAATAAAAAGGCTATATATTTATTAAAAATTTTTGTCCCACAACAATTATTACGAAAAAAAATTATAACGAGCCTCGAACCCAAACCATACCTGGAAGACGTGCGTATGCGCGGTGGCGTTGATGTCCTGCGGCATGTGCTCGCGCGAGAAGTGCTCGTACAGGCGGCGCTGCAGCGGACTCAGCTCGCAGTAGTAGTCCTGCGTGATCTTGGGCGGCAGCTCGCGGAGCACGTCCTCCTTCACGCGCCGCAGCAGGAACGGGAGTACCTGCCATTTAACGACTAATGTAATAATAATTTTTTTTATGAAATTATACTGAAAAGTAAGAATTAAAACCATTGAAAGAAGAAATTTGTGAAATGAAGGAATCTATGAATTTTATAAACCATAAATACGAAACCATCATACAGGATAACGGGGATACTAGGGACAAATTGAGACAATTACAAGAAGAAAACGGATCAATGCAGTCTAAAATTGATGACCTTACCAGTCGAGTGAACCAGTTGGAGCAAAATTCACGGATGACTAATATTGAGATTCAGTGTATGCCCGAAAAAAAAGATGAAAATTTACTGAATCTTGTAATTGAACTAGGCAAAACAATTAACTGTAATATCTCGGAAGACAACCTTGCGCACTACACTCGTATTGCTAAACTTAAAAAAGACTCCGTTCGACCCAGGTCAATCATAGTGCAATTTAACTCCTCAAAAAAGAGAGACCAATACTTGGCAGCGGCAATCAAATATAATAAACTCAATCCAAACGACAAACTTAACAGCTCGCACGCCGGGCTACCTGGACCTAAGTCGCCAATTTTCATCTGCGAACACCTCTCTGCTACAAACAAGGCCTTACACGCAGCAGCTAGACAAGCTGCTAAAGACAAGGGGTACAAATACGTTTGGGTGCGGAGTGGACGTGTCTATATGCGAAAAACAGAACACTCAGAGTATAAGATCATTAGGAATATTAACAGTTTGAATAATCTACCATAATTTTTGTTATCATTATTGTACCCTTTTTTATAGTTAGTTGTAAAAACGTTATGCATGTATTAATTTTAGTAATTAATAATAATGTTCCAAATATATTACCAAAATGTTCGCGGATTGCGAACTAAAACTCACAATTTTCTTAATGCAATTAGTTGTTCAGAATATGATGTAATAATTCTTACCGAAACTTGGCTGAACGGCACTGTTTTGGACGGAGAGCTATTTGATGACAGGTATATAGTATATAGAAGGGATCGGGAAAGTGCGGGTATAAATAATCACAAGGAGGGGGGAGGTGTTCTTATTGCCGTTTTAAAAAGGTATGTCTCGACTCGCAAAGTCGAGTGGGAATGTAAATGTGAGGATGTTTGGGTTATGTTGGATTTAACAATTAATCATAAGACTCATAAAATGGCTCTCTGTGCAATTTATTTACCACCTCCTGTTAGTAAGGCTAAGTTGGAGTATTTTGTGAATAACTGTACATCAGTGCTTGAACTTCAAAACAAAATTTGTAGTGAGACTTTATACTGTATTGTTGGTGATTATAACCTGAGTGGGATTGATTGGAGCTTGGTAAATGATTTATCCAGTGATTAGGTCGTACGTCCCCTCTGTCGGAGTCTGATTGATTTCTTGCACATGAATAGCTTATCTCAGATAAATTGTATACCAAATTCATCTGGTAATCTCCTGGACCTGATTTTTACTAACATACCACCCACGCAATGCGACGTGGTGGCATCTTCGGATATCTTAAGTAGAGTTGATAGGCTTCATCCCCCGCTTGAGATTTCACTTTTCGAGATACATGAAACGAGTCTCAAATACAATCCTAATGGTAGGCTATTGAATTTTAACAAAGCTAACTACGTACAAATAAGAGATGAACTATCTAAAGTTGATTGGGATGGGCTTATTGATAAAACAATGGATGTAAACCAAATGGTAGAAATTTTTTATTCTATTGTGTATAGGGTTATCAATGATTTTGTTCCTAAAAAATTGCTTACTACTAAGTTATCAGCACCATGGCATAATAAAACCTTTAAAAAAATAATACGTGAAAAGATCAAGATTAGAAAACGATATAAAAAATATAAGAATCCGCTAGATGAGATAGAATTAGCACTTTTGAGTAAACGCTGCAAGGAATTGGCAAAGTCATTGTACAAAAATTATATAAATTTATTAGAATCTAATATTAAAAGAAACCCCAAATTATTTTGGTCTTTTACGAACTCAAAAAAAAATTGTAAAAGCAAGTATCCAAACACAATGACTGACGGTGTCGTGATGACTTCCAATGGTGTAGAGATTTGTAATCTTTTTGCGTGTCAATTTGCTGCTACGTACAATGTGAACCGCAATAGTAGTGGTGGTAATAGCCTCGACACAGTGTCTGATTATTGGAAAAATGTTGGTAACTATAGTCTAGAGTTAAATGTCCCCTTTATTACCCAACATAGTATATTAAGAAAAATAAAGTCATTAGATCGAAATAAGGGCCCAGGGCCTGACGGCATTCCAACAATATTTGTTACAGCCTGTGCTAACGAGTTAATGTTTCCTCTTTTTCTGATATTTAATAGGTCTCTTCAAACAGGCGTTTTCCCTATTAAATGGAAATCTGCGAAAATAGTGCCTATTTACAAGTCTGACAAGGTAGAAGTAGTTTCAAACTACAGACCTATCTCAATTCTATCAGTGTTTCCCAAAATCTTTGAGGCACTTGTGTACCCTTTCATATTTAATCATTTAAGTCACCATCTTTCCGACCATCAGCATGGCTTCGTAAAATCAAGGTCGACGTGCACAAATCTAGCTCTATTCACTGACACCCTTGTTGAGGCAATGGACAGAAATAGGGAAATTGATGTCCTATATACTGATTTCAGTAAGGCATTTGACAGAGTTTCGCATGACATACTTATACGCAAATTATCTGCCTATGGAATTGGTGGATCGCTTCTTCCTTGGATCAAGTCGTATTTACAACATCGTAGCTTCTATGTAGTTGTCAATGGCTACCACTCATCTTCCTACGAGATAACTTCAGGAGTACCACAGGGCTCTCATCTTGGTCCGCTTCTGTTTGATATCTTTGTTAATGACATTCCAGGTTGCTTCCTTCACTCCACCCCATTTATGTATGCCGACGATCTGAAGATCCTTAAAACTATTGACTCCATCGATGACGTGAAATTGTTACAAAGCGACATAGACCGTTTGGTCGTGTGGTGCCAGCTTAATTGTATGGAAATAAACACTAAAAAGTGTTATCATATGAGGTTCTCAAGGAGAATTAATACACTCGAATCGGAGTATTATATTGGGGGGAATATGATACAAAAGACAAATATTATTAAGGACTTGGGTGTTTTGTTTGACAGGAAGTTAACCTTCACGGATCACATTGAGTATATCTCCAAAAGAGCTAATCGCATGTTAGGTTTTTTGATTCGTAATGTAAGAGTTTTCAAAAATAATAGTACAAGAATTATTCTTTACAATAGTTTAGTTCGAAGTTTGACTGAGTACTGTAGTGTTGTTTGGAGGCCTCATTTTGCAGTTCATACTTTGAAATTGGAGCGCATACAAAAGCGATTTGTCTCATACTTGGCATTTTGGAACAAAGTTTCAAGGGAAACGCTGTCCTATAAAAAACGATTAATTTTTTTTAAAATGATCTCATTGGAAAACCGCAGAATTTTACTTGATTGTTCTTTTCTTTTCAAAATTTTACAAAACGCCATAAATTGTCCACAGCTGCTTGAGAGGTTCCAACTCCGTGTGCCGAGAACTTATCCTCGTACTCCTATTACTCCGCTGTGCCCGCCCTTTCGCAAAACAACTCTGGGTGCCAACTCATTGGTACCGAGGTTATCTAGACTCCTTAACGAAACTAAAATCGACGTCTTTGCCGACTCATTTACCAAGCTCAGACGGGAATTGTGCGAGACATGGACGAATTGTTGTTAAGATGGCTACTTCTTATGTATGATTGGTGACTGTTGATTTTTATACATTTTAAATTTTTTTTTTTTTTATATTGGAATGTAACGCTTCTTTTTGCATGTGGTGTTCACCTTAATAAATTGTAACACTTAGCTCTAAAGTATTTATTAAGATTAGGTTTACGTTATTGTGTAATTAGTGTTAACAATTACTGGTGATCCTAAATAAATAAATAAATAAATAAATAAATAAATTTGCATTTGCGTTAATCTTGAATTAATTAATTGAATTTTTTTTAACGAGACGTTTACCCATTACCGCTGCTTGCCGCTGTCGAGAAATTTGTTGTATTAAGATCTTTATACATTAGCTAACGCAAGGAGAAAAAAAAAATGCACATATTTACACTTTTTTGTCACGGTGTCAAAACATATCGCGAGGTAAAAATCATTATTTTTTCAATTTCTTTTTATTTCTCATAAAATCATTTGTTGTCTATTAAGGTCAAATTGATAAAAAGTTCATTACAGTGATGAGTAGTATTAATAGTTGTTTCTGGTTTTGATACAGTTTTAACCACCTTACTTAATAAAATATGGTCACTTATCTATTAGGGTCGAATTAAAAACAGGTTGGTTATGGGAAGAGTGAAAATTATCATTTTCTTATCTTTTTGCACATAGCACTATTTCATTGGCCTATAAAAAGAAGGCCAGCCCTGAAAAACTCACAGTTGTTGGTCAGACAGTCAGTTGCCCTAAAAAGCAGTTAATACCTATTTTCAAATATTCCCAAAAGTTAACTGATTTGAAAAATGGGCGAATTTGTTTGTAGCAAGCGAGAGTTGTATAATTTGTTGATAAATGGGAATAATATAGAAGACTACTTACAAGAAAATTTCAATTTGTCACCAGAGGATATGGCTACTGTGGTCTCTTACATTCAAAAAAACTTGGTATCTAAATGTAACGAACGCTGGAGAAATGCATCTCGGATAAAAGAACGCTTTAAAAGTAAGAACGTCAATTGGTTAGATGGTCAATTTCGTGTATTATTAGAATTTGCCAAAGAAACTCCTGAAAAAACCGCGTCTGTTGTGGCTGATATCAACAATCAAAAACAAAATCTGTCTCCCTCCCTGATAAATAAGAATGACGAGGTAATCGAAATTACTCATGACCTATTTAACCATGATTGATGGTAATGTGGCACAAGTTTTAACTGAGACTCGTTCGAGCGCTTCTTGTACAGTTTGTGGTGCTACTCCTCGGTAAATGAATAACTTAGGAGGCAGTTAGGACACGAGATGTGAACGAAAGTTCATTTCAATACGGACTGTCAACACTACATGCTTGGATTAGGAGTATGGAGATGATCTTACACATTTCTTATAACTTGTCTTTTGAAAAGTGGTCAGGTACTAGACCTGAGAAAAAAAAAACAAAGACAAAAAGAAAAAACTGGTACAAAAGCGGTTTAGGGAGGAAATGGGACTGCATGTCGATAAACCTCGACAAGGCACTGGAAATAATAATGACAGAAACACAGCTCGGAGATTTTTTCAGAATTACTCTTGCTCTGCAGACATCACAGGTGTAGACGTAGAATTTATAAAACGAATGTACATAATACTATAAACTATGTCATCTGAAATGGCTATTAATTCAAAAAAGTCCGGTGAATACGCATATAGTACAGCCCAACTGTACGTAATATTTATAATTGGTATTATATGCCTTCGTTCGTGCATAAAATACTTATTCACGGAGAAAAAATTATTGAGTACAATTGACCGAAGACGCGCAAGAATTCCGAAATAAGGATTACAAAAAGTTTAGACTTCATCATTCTAGAAAGTGTTCAAGAGTGGCTACCAATGAAGACGTGTTCCATACCTTATTGTACACTTCTGATCCATACATATCAAGTTTGAGAAACACCTCAGAAACAATATCGAAAGAACTTTTAGATGAAGCCAAGGCCCTTCTTGCTATCAACGAAAATCTATAGGAGCTTCCTGAATTTTGTACATATTTTTTTTCTCGTTTGTTACTATTATTCCATTTTATGTAAATTACAAAAAAAGACAAATTTTGTTTATTTTTCAATATGAAGGAATGAATATGATATGAATGCATGTATTTTTTTAAGTTTTATTTCTTAAATTAATTAATAAACAGAATTTTCAAAATCAAAATTATTTCCATTAAACTTTGTACATACAAGTATATGTGTGCAAAATTACAGCTCATTTAGTTTTGAAACAACTGAGATACGGAGTTTTGAGACGAAACATACGCGATTTTCCAATAGTGCAGCGTGGTGACTATGGGCAACACACATAAGTTCACGCCATTTGTGGCGCGAACTTGTGGAGGTCTATGTCCAGCAGTGGACTGTAATAGGCTGAAGTGTATGAGTGAGACGAAAAAATTTGTCAAGTAAATAGGCGTTATCAAAGTTGATTGAAAAAATTTTAATCAGATCTCGATGAAATATTAAATGTGATTACATGATAAACACCAGCTTTCGATTAAATTAAAAATCCTCATAATCGGTACACCCAGTCAAAAGTTATGCGGTATAATACAACGTAAGTCGACGAAAAAGTATTCAAATAAAAACGCATTATTAGATATAACTCGAAAAGTAGTTGTTGTTTGAATTTGAAATGAGGCGCACTATTAAATGTTTTTTTATCGAAATCGATCCACCCAGTCAAGTTCTGAAGTAACATACATTAAAAAAAAAATACAGTTGAATTGACAACCTCCCCATTTTTTGGAAATCTGTTAATAAAACACCGCTCTTCTCGTGTGTTACATATAGTTACCGACGTAAGGGAAGGAGGTGAACAGAGCGGTACCTGTCTGTGCAGCGCCTCGCAGGCCAGCGCGCCCGCCTGCAGGTGGTGCGGCGAGGCGCGCGGGTCGCGCGCCGCCAGGATGGGCCGCGAGTAGCGCGCCGTGAACTGCCGCTCCGTGCCCAGCAGCCCCGGCATCAGGAAGTCGAACAGCGACCACAGCTCCAGCACGTTGTTCTGCGTTCGATGTACGTATCGAATATATTTGATATACTTGTATCGCCATTGCTAGTATTTATTCGAGCTTCATTACATTTTCTAACACAAAATAACCAAAGTGTTACCTGAATCGGAGTTCCTGATAAAATCAACCGATGATTTGCAACTAGTTGCTTGATAGCTTTGAACGCTTTAGTCTTCCCGTTTTTGATTACGTGTCCTTCGTCCAAAATACAGTAATTCCACTTAATACTACTAAAGAAGTCTATATCCTTCCTCACAATATCATACGAGGCTACAATGAGATTGTAGAATCGCACGTGAGCTCGCAACTTTTCGCGTTCTATGGGAGGTCCCACATACTGGAGAGGTTTCAGGTATTTGGACGGTATAAACTTGTTCACTTCGAAGACCCAGTGACCTGTAATTGAGGAAATTTTATATGCGTGTACATTACAGTTTTTAGTGGTAAAGCTTTCTGTGAAATGGTGTTTTTGTATATCAGCGCTTTACGAAGAAAGGCGAAAGCGAGGGAATTTTAAATGAAATAAATAAACTTTTCGTTTATGTTAGGCGCTCATGCGTCATACCGGTGAGCGTGGGCGGGCACACGACGAGCGAGGGCAGCGCGGGCAGCGCGGCGGCGGCGCGCTCGTGGTGCGAGCCCGCCACCACCGCGATGGACTGCAGCGTCTTGCCCAACCCCATGTCGTCGCACAGCACGCCGTGCAGCTTGTACTCGTTAAGGAACCGCAGCCAGTTCACGCCCGCCTGCCGATTAGACAAATTACATTTTTTTGACATTAACACACTTAGGGCCTGTTTCACCGGTTGTGCACTGAACATAAGTTTAGTAAGATTTCTATTTGCGGATGGAAATATCTTACAAATATAAAATAAAATTCAAAAAAGAATAATATATTAAAAACTTTTGTCAATTGGATACCTTCATCTGTCAAATAGCGTTAACGGCAACCAGTAAAACAGACTCTTACAGTAAATTTCGTAATTATATTTAATTACCTAATGTAACGATCAACTCTCACCTGTTGATAGCTTCTCAACTCGGCGGTTACGGGTACGGGTATCTTGTAATCTTTGATCGATTTAGGGTTGAAGAGCTTTTCCAAGAAATGTTTATCCCGTTCCCGCCTCTCACGCAACTCCTGCGAGAGCCCCGCGGGTTCCGGCACGGCGCCTTCGAGCGGCATGAGTTGAATGAGCGTGGCGAAACAACGAGTTGACATCATTCGGACGGACTCGTTGTGGTCGCTCATGCGTCCTGCAACAGTACCTTTATTATAGGGGTCGTCCGCAAAGTTAAATTGAATTATTTTTTTGGTATTGAATTTAAATACAGGTACGATTTCATTAAATTTTGGAAAATTAAGCATCATGATACAAATTTCTTGGCAGGCATCAAGAGATCAGAAATCGAAAAATCCTTGTGCTATTTCGTGACGTTTTTCCGAAGCCCTTTCCCTTTCTCGCTCCTGATTAATGTCCGACCTCTTATGTCAAACATATTTGGCACAGGGTTCAGAGACGGCCTCCTACGAGCAGCATTACCAAGCAGCGGCACGACCAGCAGCGCGATGTAGGGCACGAGCTGCAGCTGCAGCGCGTCCACGGCGCGCGCCAGCGCCTCCGCCGCGCCGCAGCGCACGCGCTCGCTGCGCACGTCCTCCAGCGCCTCGACCACCTGCCCGAGAACGGAATCTGGTTATTTCGTTTCGAGACCAAATAAGGAACGTCTTGAAAAAAGGCCAGGTCAAGAGTACCCTAAACCGAAGAGCATGTATGAAGGAAATAATGAAAGCGGACGAAGCGAAACAAGTATGTAATAAGGATCGTAGCAAGTAGAAAGAAGTGGTTTCTGCCTATCTCTACGGGAAAGAGGCGTGATTATATGTATGTATGTATGTTTGTCATGGTCTGGGTGTTTGAGTATTGTGTGCATTTTTAAATTTCCGACAAAGCAGAAAATCCTACTGGGGGCCGTTGAGTGTGAAACGTTTAATTAAAAACAAATAATTTAATTATAAAATGAATGTGAAATTAACTTATAATTAAGACTTACATTATGATGTGATGATTCATTATTTCATTATTTAGTGAGAAAGTGTGATATTTATGATGGTCCGAAGCGAACTGTGAATTATATCAATGACTTAATTTGTGTGTCACCGAATCGGTAAATCTAAAAGATTTGCAGTAGTACTGTAAAATAGACGTCCTAGAGTAGTAATTGACGGACGTTGGGGACATTTTTTGGCTCCGCTTTAAGATCATATAGTACATGCACCGAGCCACACGGCCCCCACTCGAGCCCCTACGCTAGTGTGGCGGCGCACCTCGCGCACGACGGTCCGCATGACGGCGTGCGGGTCGCGCGCCGCCAGCGCCGCCAGCGCGCGCGCCGCCATGTGCCGCAGCGCCGTGTGCCGGGCCCGCGCCAGCGCCACGCACGCGCGCGCCCCGCCCACGACCCGAGGCCACAGCGCGTCGCACACGTACGCGCACACCGCTTCCACCACCTGCAGCCGCGAGATCAACTCCTCGCCCGCCTCCTCCTCCAGCTGCTCCAGCTCTGCGTCCATATTTATGTTTTTATTACTAATTTGTGTAGTAGCTAAGTTTCCTTTTTTATAATTTTCTTAATACGATATATTGTATGCACATAAAAAATAAATCTCTAATTTTCACCATTTCATTCGTACCTGACGTAACAAGACGTACATCCCGAATTTCAAAAAGACATACATGTCAGACACTCACCACTATCAGTCATCACTTTTTCAAAGGGCTGTGTTATGAATTCCCATAGCTTTGGTAATTTCTCTGGCAATTCCTCGCCGAAGTATTCAGTTAGACTAGTTAGAGCCATGGTCGCACCGCGCCGTTGGATTCTTAGTAATTTTCTCGCCTTTTGAAAAAAAGACATTAGTATTACAAAACAACATTATATTTTAACATTATTAAAACATGTTGCGCCATACTCAAGAATTAAGTGCATCGAATATTCTATAGCAGGGGTTCCCAAACTTATTTTACCTACTATCTAGAATAAATTATTTTATAGTTTTTTTTTCGAGCAATCTTTCAATTAATATTAGTCGATGTTCACAAGTTGCAGTCGAGAGTCCTTATAGATTAAATGACAAATCGCCCCCAAAGCCTCTACACAATGGCACCATTTTTTTGCTAGGTCTCTTACCCCCCACTGCACTGCCCCACTGCACTAGTACTGCAGCGCCCACGAGGGGGCGTTATCACCAACTTTGAAAGAGACTGTTCTATAGAAATACAGGGAAAAGTAACAAAGTGAAACACTATAAGACTATTTATTTATAGTACTGTGCCCACGACTTTATCCGCGTGGAATTTAACAAAAAAGTATTTGTTCGGTTCTCAGAGATATCAAATAAATAAATTTTAAAATAAAAGTAGCCTAAGTTACTCCTTACTACATCAGCTATCCGCGATTGAAAGTCTCGTCAAAATCGGTCCAGCCGTTCCAGAGAATAGCCGGGACAAACAGATAGACAGACAAAAATTTTAAAAAATGTTATTTTGATATATGTAACGTGTATTCATCCATATGCATTTAGCATTTTAATATTACAAATGGACACTCCAATTTTAATTATTTGTATAGATGTATAGATTACAGTATTACAATAGAATTAATCAAATAATCAATCATTTGAAACAAAAAAAAAAAAAAAATGAAAAATACTCGTATGGGTTTACCTCGTCCTCCTGCGGCAGCAGTTGTTCGAGCAGGTCACTCTGCGCGTTGGGTCCGTGGTGCGCGTGGTGCGCGGCGGGCGGGCGGCCGCGCCTCGGCACCACGCGCTCCGCGCTGCGGTGCTGCTCGAGCAGAGTGAGGATGCCGTTGTATTTATCCACTGTGAACCATTTATTCATTACCTTCCCATATATGACATTTGCGAGTGTAGTTCTAACGTAACCTTATATAAGTTAAAGATTACTTTTTCTGAGTATTTAAAACATTTGATAAAAAAGAAATGTTATGAATTCAGATGATTTAATTTTATAATAACTTATTTTTTTACTAACACGTGGGTTCATGACTAGAGAGCGTATCGGTCTTGCTCTCGGTACCGCTGTCGCCGCTGCCCGAGTCACCGTTAGCGTCTTCGGAGTTCTCGAGAGAAATGCGCGGCGTAAACTCTGGATCACATCTGTAATATTTAAAAAATGTATAGATACATTTGATAATTTATATTTGGATTTTATTTATATACATTTGAATAAGGCCGATATTTGTTTGCGACGATTTGTTATAAGTAAACGAGGTGTAGTTTGAATGCTAGTTTATTTGCAACTGATTAGATCATAGTGGACTGTACAAATGCACGTATAGTTAGTTTCTGCTTAAATGTCTCTATAAGTATACAACACAAAATTTTATCTGTATGGACGTATACATATAATACGAACATCTACAAGAGCTGCACAATTTTCATGAATTACCAACAAGTACCTGTGTATAAAATAAAATAAATATATAAAAGATAAAATTTGACCCGAATAAGATTATATCGTAATATCGAAATTGATTCGTTATAAAAAAGAAGCCAGAAGGCGGACGGCAGCGCGTACCTGAGGAAGGCCTTCAGGTTGACGAGCACCTTGTTGTTGGGGCAGGGCTCGCGGCTCACGAGGCGCGCCAGCAGCGCCGCCAGCGTGCGCGCCGCGCCGCGTTGCAGCTCCTCCGAGCACTCGCGCTTCACGCTGTCCATCAGCGGCCGCACCACGGGATTCAGCCGCGCCGGCAGCGCGCCCAGGTGCGCCACGGCACCGCTCAATGCCGCCTGCACCCTGCAACGTCACCTCGCTTTGTAAACACCGTCTCGTGAGAGAGTCCCCGCTCGTCTGCACGTCCAGGAGAAGGCGACTCACGCGACGTTGAGCGCGGCCTGCTCGCGCGCGCACGCGGCCACGGCGCTATGCAGCGCGGCGCGGCGCTCCTCCAGCGACGCGGCCACGCGCTTCGTCTTCAGCGCCGCCACCAGCGGCTGCGTCGCAGCCGTCATCGCCGACACCTGCACGTTTCGAGTGGTAAACTATTAATGACACCTCTCACCAAAATCGACATTTTAAAAGCTCATCGAGGACTAGTTCGGCGTCGGCTTTACGTACCTGTTCAAGTCTAATTATATTGTTAAATTCTTCGCTATCCACGGGAAGTTTATAATGCTTCATCATAGCTAATAAATCGCGCGCCTCCTGTAGTATGCTGTAATAAGTATCGACTAAAATATTATATTTTTCGAGGGAATGAAATACAATAAATTGTATTCTATAAATGTAGTCTTACCGATTACAGTTCAAGGCGACTTCGTCGTAATACAGCGTTTGGTTCAGAGCGGTGTGCAGAGATGTGACCAGAAGGGGGGGAGCTAGGTTCGATATGACATTTTGTTGTTCATCCGTATTGTCGTCCTGTATCGAAAACAATGTTAAATTTAAGAAGACATGTCTTTAATTTCATTGTCGAGCAGAATATAAATGAGCACAAATACCTGCGCTATGACGGCGGCCGGGTAGCGGTCGTGGTGGGGCGTGCGGCGCGCCCAGGCCGACAGCACGAGCCCGGCCACGAGGCGCTGCAGCGCGCTGCCCGACCGCAGGTACGCCACCATCACCTGGCGGTTTACGGACGACGCTTATGTCACAGAGTGGAAGGGTTCGTTCACTTGTCCAAATAATAACAGGATTGTATATTAAATAAACAAACTGGCGATACTCTGTTTTAGTTTATGCTACACAATATTTTTTATGGTTGTTCAACGATTTCACAAGATATAAAATATTATTATAAATGGTTTTGATTTTTTTTAAAAATAATCTTAATTATAACAAAAATTAATAAGTTTTTTATATATATGTATATATATATATATATATATATATATGTGTGTGTGTGAGTATTTGTGTATGTATATGTGTATATCTATATGTATGTGGTGTATATGTACGTATTTTAGTATGATAAGTTCATGTGTATGTTACATAACATTTTGCGCCCGATTCCACACTCCTTATTTAGTCCTCTGCCCAAAGGATGCCTGGAAGAGATCGCTATATTAGCGATAAGGCCGCAGGCATTTGTAATACTGTTTAGACCTTGTATTGGTGTGCGAAAGTGTAAATAAATAAACTTACCTTAACATAACAATCAATTGGACTTTCGTCTTCCGCTTTGTACTCGATGCCCGGTGCCGGCTGGACTAGATAACACGACAAGTAACCTGGAAGCGAACGATATAAAACTGTTAGATCGAAAGATTATCTCTCAAAGCTATTTTAAATTTTGAATATATGGATTTGAATCAATGTACTCTAAACCTTCAAGATTTCCTACTTAAGTTTGACATGTTAAACTTAACCCTACTTAAACGCACGCACACGCACACACAAACACAAACAAACGTAACGAGTCTTAGTCATCCGTAAGGGCAGTAATTCCCGATACAAGTGTCTATGACAACTTACCGGGAAGTCTTGGTGATAAATTATGACAGAGATTATAGAAATAAATGATTTTTATTTATTATTTTTTATCAGTTTTTATATAAGGTAGAGTTAAAGGAGCGGTTAAAGTATATCTACAGAAGTCCGCAGCGCACTCACCGAGCATGTCAGCGGCCAGCACGCGCGCGCGCGTGACGTTGGCGTCCCGCAGCGCGGCGGGCTGGTTGTCCCCGCCGCCGAGGTACCACTTGTGTGCGGCGCGCAGCTCGCCCTCCACCTCGCTCGGCGCCTCGCCGCCCCCGCCCCCGCCGCCGCCGCCGCTGCCGCTGCCGCTGAGGGCGCGCGCGCGCCGCTCCTACGGGTATCGATAAAGTACAACTTTTAATTTACATAGTCATACAATGTTTCATACATACATATATTTTTTAGGAACTAGGTATGCTATGGTGTTTTGGTGCGTACTAAAACACCGGTTGTCGCGATATTGATTTCCACGAAGGATGGATATTTGCATTCAACCTGTATCATCACACTGCTGAACATAGGCCTCTTTCTTCACGTAGAAGGATAATAATAATAATAAGGATTGGAGCTTAATCCACCAAGCTGCTCCACTGCAGGTTGACGGAAAGGAGGGATATTTGTATTTGTACAAATATTCGTTTCAAGTCATGCTTTTCGTTCTTCTGGGGGACCCCACTGTACTTTGGAGAGCACGTTAAGTCGGTTCAGGTTGTTATAGAAGATACATAAATAGCGATCGTTACTCATAGTAGGAAATATATCCACCAATTCACAGTGGAGCAGCGGTGTGCATTAAGCTCCGACCCTTGTGCTACATAAGAAATAGCCAGACGCATAGGAGTTTTTTCGAAAGTTTAAGTGATCACATCTCGACATAAGCATGTCATTATTAAGTATCACAAAACATACGTCGAATGAAGTCGACTGTAACGTTCCAAAAGCACCTCGAGTAGAATCACCTTGGGCGGCGGGTGCAGCAGCAGCGCGGGGTCGACGGGCAGGCGCGCGGGCTGCATGGCCAGGCACAGCCACAGCGCCAGCAGCGGGCACGCCGCCAGCAGCACGGCGCCCAGCTCCGCGTGCCGCAGCAGGTTCTCCCACACCTGGCGCGACACGGCACTTACACGCACACGTAACGAGGGCAACACGAATAACCGTCTCTAGACGAGGGCGGGGTCGTTATATACATAAAGATATAATAAACTTAATATCGTTTCTTTTATTTCAGATAAGTGTATTATTAACAGTAATAGTGTATTGTAATTTTTATTGTATATTGTCGTAGTCGTAGAACAAAGTCGGATTTGACATTTTTACAAACGCAAGCATTCATACACAGCATCAGGACATTTAAAGGAGATTGAATTAAGTATTTTAAAAATATTCAGAATCTCGATTGAAAACTTCAGTGCTCTGGTATAGTTTTTGACAGATTTGCAAATCCGTCTTGTTCTACGAATGCGACGATATAATGCAAGTTTATTCATTTGTACTCTCACAGTAATGAATAAATAATCTTATATAAATATTTACATAATGCTCATTTTAATTCATAACATCAACCATTACGACGAGCTATATTAAAGTCTAAACATGTGAGACTATTTATTATAAATACATATTGTTAAAATGCTAGTCTAACCTGTACTGCAATTTCTTGTATTTCATGTACATACTCAAAGAGTACTCTTTGATATATATGTCTCATAGCCTCTTGCAACAGCTCCGGCGTCCAACTTAAGTACTGACTGTCTTCACCATTCTCACACTTCACTTCAATAGTTTTTGAATCACTCTTATCACTCGTAGTCTCACTTGTGTTATCACAGTTAGTTTTCTGGCCCTCCCCACTGCCGTTGGTCTGTCCGTTGGTACCGGTGGCGACGAGGGGGCGTGTGAGGGTGCGCAGTGTCTGCAGCGTCGCCTTCCGCACGGAACTAGTAGAGTGATCGAGATACGGCCATAATCTCGGGAGGACATCGCTTAGATCTATTGGGCTAGAAAAGAAATTATTTTATAGATTTTGGAAGAAATTACACACATATATAAAAGAGTGAGAAAACAAAGTGTCTGTAGACCGTCTATATATTATACAAGGGGAAACGACTGGACCTGAAACTACGACATTGGTCTTAACGAGAAAAAAAATTGATCAACAAGTTTCTGTGTATCTGATAAGAAAATGTCATGCACTAGAGCTTCACTCACTGCAGCAGCTTGGCGGCAACGGGCAGCGCCAGCAGCTCGGCCAGCAGCGCCATGTAGGCGTTCGCGGGCGCCGCCAGGTCGTCCTGCTCGCGCAGCAGGCGCCACAGACGCGCGGCCAGGCGCGCCAGGCGCTCCGGCCGCGCCGCCGCCAGCGCGCTCGCCGCCGGCGCCAGCGCGCCCGCCGCCGCGCCCGATACGTCCTCCGCGCCGTCCTCCAGCCCCGCCGTCAGGTGCTCCAGCGCGCCGCACTCCACGGCCAGCTCCTGCGAGACCGCACGTGTAGGTACTACAGATAGGATATCACCTATATTTTAACGAGGCGTCGACGCAGCGGTTATAGCACTGAATTTTGGGTTTGCGGTTGAAGGGTTCGATTTCCACACATGACAAAGATTTGTATTAACCATATAGATGTTTGTCGTGGTCTGGGCGATTGTACTCGAGTAGTATAGTAATGTGTGTTTCCAGTTCCCCGATACGGGAGTAAATGGTATCGGAGCCGCTGAGTGTGACGCGGTTCAAATAGTCACAAATTGTTAAACGTCAATTTAACGTTGTTCACGATAAACGTTGCAGTCCTCACCTGGCGCGCGGCCAGCAGGTACTTGAAGGCGAGCAGCGCGCCGTGCCGCGCCTCCCACTGCGGCTGGCGCGCCAGCGTGGCCACGCGCGCCGCCACGAGGCGCACGCGCTCGGCGCGCAGCTGCGCCAGCGCCACGCCCAACGTCTGCGCGCACGTCTCGCGCACCGGCGCCACCACCTGCGCATCGCAGCGATAGCGCTTAATATTAAAAAATTATAAGAACAAGCTGTCAAGCCTTCGTTACATAAATGTCGTAGCAGGATTAAAATAGTACTATAAGTATTATATGATTTCACTAAATGGTCCGAAATGGACATAATCATAATTAAAAACGAAAAATGTTCAAATATTTTTCACACTACATTATATTTAGTCTCTCTGGGGATCTAATACTAATCTGGGAGCTAATACATAAAATAAAAACGTACCTGGTCCGACACGAAATCCCCGAACCTGTCCAACGCGAGCACACAGAGTAGCCGCAGAGCCATGTCCTCCAACCACTCTTGGTGGGCGTCGTCCATCTGGAAGACATTATTAACATACATTTTTACATTTTTTTTCGTTGTCTTATAAAAATAATAATAATATAATAGACATAAAATAATACTAAAAGAGTTCATACTAGCTCATATTTTAATGTATGGCGGTTCAATAATAAAACTTTTGTTTTTTACTCTACCAAAGAAGGTTAGAAAAGTATATTTAATGAGGAGAGAGCACGAGTCGGAACACGGACTTTGAGATGAGACTTTATGTACACGTCGTACTCTTTTAATGTCTTTATCCTTTCAGTCAAAGTCTGTTTCCCGCCTTACGCCATTCCCATACAAGAGAAAAAACGATCGTAAAAGTTACAAAGTCAATAATAATAAATAATTCAATTTAACCTCGCACTAAATTTCCTATAATGTTTTTACACTTGCTACGCGAGGTTGAGCAAAGTATGGTATTTTGAGTGGTGGTGGTTACCTGGCGCGCGGTCATGCCGGCGCGCGTGCCCGCGGAGGCGGCGAGGCGCGAGCGCAGCAGCTCCCGCAGCGCGCCGGCGGCCCCGTGGCGCGCCTCCCACGCGGCGCCGAACAGCTGCGCCTGCAGCGCGCCGCACCACGCCTCCAGCGGCCAGCGCGCGCCCTCGCCCCACGACCCGTCGCGCCGCGGCGCCGCGCTCCCGCCCTCGCCTGCGCACACACGTCACACGTCACATGACAAACGACCGCACCGACCGATCGTCGGCGGTCACCGCACCGCGCGGGATGTTTTATTGATTAAAGCTGTGACACCGGCACTTTTGTTTATTTTATTTTATTTGTTTACAACTACCTCATACGAAGCAATGGATGTAAATCCAAAAATAAACTTAAAACTAAATGTGCTGCCTTTTAAGGTGAATACAGTATGCATAACAATATGGAAGTACAAACTACAAATTAACAAAAATTCAAATCGGCTAAATCCAATCTACAATTTTTTTTGTTAGTTTTTATGTTGTTTACAAAACGAAATAAATGACAGAAACAAAGTATGCAAAAAAAAATTAAGTTGTAAATAAAGCAACATCAGATAGCAGCATTTAAACACGATTTACCCCGCTTATATAAACATCAACCGAACAAAACACACAATAGTTAACCAATGTGTATATTATTACACAAAGTTCACGTTTGGAAACAGCGTGCTGTTGGGAGTGTGACATCTGTCGTTTATTATTATACAAAGTTCATCAAAATCGGTTTAGTATTTTCCAAAACTTATGCATTCACACAAATAGGCAACAACTTTAATAACTAACGTTTGGAAACAGTGTACTGTTTGGAGTAAATCGCACGATACGCAATTATTATTGTTTTGTTTTTCAAATATTTAGTATAAATGGGTTGATTTGTTATCGTTATTAATGCGACTAATGGAAATAGTAAATGGTAACCGAGGAGATAATTTATTACAACTAGGTATATAAATTTCTAGCAGTTTAGTCCACGATCCTACAGTAGACATTTATAATGACTACTGAAGGATCATAATTTGACTATAATATTTTTTCAATTTTTTTCGATATAAATAATAATATTCGAAATATAATAAATAATAATACGTATGTAATATTAGTTTAGATACGAGATAAATTTGTAGAGAGAATGAATATTACTCGTATTCCTATACAATATATTTTTTAAACCCACTAACACATTATTTTTTTTAAACTTATTATAATTAATCTAGTTTTTTTTATATAATCAGAAAAAATATAAAAAAATTACTTTTGGGGCACTTTTATTAATAAAATATTGAATAGTAGCTCACAAAGGACTTCATCGACAGGCTCTATCTTCATTTTCTTCCTCTCCGGTTCGAGGGGCGAGGGAGGGGGCCCGGTGGGGGTAAGCGGCGTCAGTGGCGAGGCAGACGAGCTGTCGTCACAATCGCGCGATTTTTGTTTACTAAACGCTGCGCGTGCGCGACGCTTCGCTAAGTTCATTTCTCGCGAGCTCAGTCCTTTACAAGCGACTAGCTCTTGTACTGGACGCTGTAACAATACAAGGGAGTTTGTAAACATGCTCATCTAAAATAAACTTTAATAATTTGACTTGTAAGATATGCAAATTTAATGTCGACTAGAAACAATCGCTAAGAAAATTAAGACAGAGTCGATTTACTATTTCTGATAAAAAGTTTTAATGTTGACTGATTAATTTTCTCACACTCAGTGTGGCAGTCTGGTTGATTCCAAGCATTATCCGGTACGGGGACTATTTCAGTTCAGTTATTTTTTTTTAATTTAAACATACCCTCACGGTAGCTTCAGGTTTCGTCGGCTTCACAGGACACAAGTCTTCATTTGTGTACATTCCGCTTAAATCCATACCCAGCGAATTCGCCACATCCAAACCTAACTGTGAGTTTAGTTGCTGCCTTTGCTTCGCCAAACACTCCTTCATATCTAATTATGCATAAAAAAGAGTATTGTTTCACAAAAATGTGCAAGAAAATACAATAGAAATCAAAGATATTTTTTTAAATCTTAGGTTTTTAAATAATTTTCTAATTGTGTTTCTTTCGATTTTTCTCGGCAAGTAAAGATCCACTTTCGAAATAGATGTTAGCTTCAAATTAACTAGGATTCAATAATTAAAAATTCTAGAATGACGACGTACTCTTAGTACCTACATACCTATTTTGCCACCTTCTTAAAAGATTAAATTGTCTGTTTTGGTTGTCTTATGGTGACATATTTTATTCGAAAATCTAGAAGTGATATTTTTTGGTATAACTTGTCACCTGCAGCCGATAGCGCCTCTTCATCCATGTCGTACTCGTGCCCCTCGGAGCCCATGAGATGGGCGCCGTGTTCCAGGACGCGCTCGATGTCAAACGTTTCACATCGCAACCGTGCGTTGTCTTCTTGTTCTGCTTCCTCTTCTACAAATAATTCGAAATAAAAATATACCCAACGGCATATTAAATATAATTAAACTAATAATTCGAAGAAGAAAGTCTTATGGATAAATTAGACGATTTTTTTTTTATTAAATATTTATTCATAGGTATATGAATGTAGATACGAATGAAATGCATTAAGTTATACCACGTATAAGTACACATACAATTTCTAAGCTATATACGAAAAATCAGTAAAATAGAAGCTATGGTTAAGGCACTAAGTATGTGTGTATACTATAAATTAGGTAGACTACTAAATGCCTTATTACGGCCCCAACAGTTTAGCATAACTTGAGTCCAACAGTTAAGCATTATTTGAGTAAATAAATAGTCGATGATAATGATGGTATTTTCACTGAACTTGTCCGTTACGTTTTTCAATTTTCAAATGCGATTTAATTCCTAGGACCCGTCGTATTTCTAACTAAAACCTGCTGCTTATATTGCAGTTCAATATTAAACAATTCAGATTATTCTATTATTAAATTCTTCAATAATTTAAAATTTACATCGATGCGCATCAGCCTGTACTATCCAACTGCTGAGCATAGGCCTTTTCCCGCCATGGATCAGAACCTAATGCACCAGGCTGCTCCGATACGGATTGGCGGATATATTTCCTACTATGAGTAACGATCGCTTTCAGGTGTACATAATAATAACCGGGACCGAAGGCTTACCGTGCTCTCTAAGGCACGGTGGGGAGACTCACAATATTTGTGTTAACACAAATATCCACTCCGAGCGGGAATCGAACCCACGACCGTCGGTGTTTAGGCGCCGCTGACACGGCACACGCACCATTACACCAGAGCGGTCGAATATTCGAAATATATATATTATGATTAAGTAGATAGATATTTTGAATAACTTAACACAAATTATTCTAAATGTCAATTCATTTGGTCCTAACAATCATTTTAGATTAATTTATAAGCTTATATTGCAATTATTTTTAGACTAAAGGCCTGTGCCGGTTCGACTTTTCATCTATTAATCAGTCATAAAACCTTGAATAAGTTGAAACAGTAATACAGCTAATAATCTTGGAATTTTATATCATGGGCTGGGTTTTACTATCGAGTGGCAAAAGATAATAGGTACGTACTAACGAACCTAAAATATAATACGTCCTTATTGGGTGACCCAGTTGTTCATTTTCATTGCACGGAAGGTTACATTAATACATTCTATTAGTGACTGTTTAAAATTCTCCCTCTCTCTCGTTTTAGCCTCTGAAGATTCATTCCTTGTAATAGATTAATAATAACAATAAATTTACAACACTGTCTAACTGAATTACAAAATTGATTTCTTTAAATTGTGTTTGCTCACAAACAAAAAAAAACGATTTACAGTTATTATTATTACATTGACAAGACTAAAGGAAATAAGATAGGATATCACAACTGTTGAACTCATAGCACCCAATAGCTTTAAATTCATATATTTTCTCGTCTATATGTATATAGATGATTCCTACAACATTTAACAATCGATTGAGATTTCGAGATTTGAGTTCGTGATAACTCCAGAAGCATAACTATAATGTTGTTAATTTAAGTTAATAAAAATATAAGTAAATTGTGATTTAAAAGTAGCTTGACAATTTAACATGTCTAATTTTCTGTGAAGAATATTATTGGCATATGTCAAAACTAAAATAAACTAGATAACAAACCCTAACTTGCTATTGGCTCGCCCTTGGCTTGCCTGGGGTCAGGCACAATCGCTTCAAGTAGCTGTAGTATTACAAAATAAAGGTGAGACTGTTAATTGGAATATGGCTTAGAAATGGTATGTACTAATTACGTGGTTTTGTTATGTTTAAGCCTCTCGCTTGTATCCTTCCCGTATATTATTATTTAACAATATAATAAATAAATAAATTTATATTTATATATCAAGTAAGAAACAGCGATAGTCACAGTTCGAAAGACACAGGGAAAAATTAACATAACAGGGTCTCGTGGCAAAATAATTAATACGTAATTAAATTGTAATAGCTAAACATTTAGTTTGGAAGATTCATTAAATATGCATAATGAGGTTCGATAAAAAATTATGCAACTGTTGGAAGTTTTGTTCCTAGTGTTACATACCGAAATAAAGTAAGTCTGTAAGTCTTAAAAATTACAACCATCAAGGATAGTTTACAGTTAAATAAAAGTTATGTATGTTAGATAAAAACAAATTGTTAAATTCTGTGCTCCACACTTCGCAATTACAACACACATGGGTGTTAATAAATATGCAACAAGGGTATTCCTTTGATAATCACTTTTTATGTGACAGAATACGGAATACCTTTTTTAACTAAATCCGGCTTGGTTAATCTCATTAAACAAGTCTTAAAACAAGTTTTTATAAGATTTTGAGTCAATAACAAATAAAAAATATTGATAAGGAGGTAAATGCACTGACTTTCTACCGTTAATATGATAGGTTAAAATAAATGTTGACTATTTATTAAGTATAGTACCTAGGTATTTTTAATGAAGGAACGAACTATGTAATTACCGATTGTAAAAAATCCCAAATTATAATATAATTTGCATCAAAGTGTTATCAATGTTATTATTTAATATAAAATATAATAGTAAATTTCGCAATTATTTGCTTTAAATGCCAAAAACAATTGCGCGTAGATAAAACAACGTACAAACTTTATCTGTCTATTTTCCATGAAGTGATTAAGTTGAATAAAAAGCTATATTAATGGAAATAAAAACACACGCTTTTGTCATATAAAATATTTTGTAGTAAATTCAAATATAATATTCAATATTCTTTCTTTTTCATTTGTGATGAAATTTTAGGAATCTAAAAAAATAGATTGTCGAACATGTCAAGTTTGAAATTAAACAGTTGAAATTGACTAATATGTTTTTTATTTTTGTATATATGAACCGATATAAAAATACTAAATAATTATTGTGTTTGCTGGCAAACGAAAAAAAACCGACTTCAATTACATCGACAAGTAATACAACATAGGTTGACAAAAAATAGTCAAGTAAATATGCATTATCAAAGATTACTCCAAAAGTTGTAATCAGATCTCGATGACATTTAAATGTGACCACATGATAAACATCGGGTTTCGATTAAATTAAAAATCATCAAAATCGGTACCACCAGTAAAAAGTTATGCGGATTTTCGACGGTTTCTCTCGATTTCTCTGGGATACCATATATATATATATACACTCGCAAAGCCATTTTCCTAAAAATCGAACTTTTGTACCAATATACGGCTTGAGTCGATTCAGTTGCACGCGAGTGTATATGCAAAAAATCTCAAATTTAGTAGCGTAAAAGACACAGACACTGTGAAATAAGAGATTTAACTTAATATAGATAAAATTAATAGTAGGTACCTAATTACATATTAATCCTATTTTTCAAGGGTTTATTTCGAGTTTCAACCAGAGAATAAACTAATTTACAATAATATTATGATCTACAGTTGGTTTAAGTATAGAAAACAAATATTAATTATATTGTAAGATTGTGCGGACACTTCTACACTAATAATATAATGAGAAACGATTTGATTTTCTATTTGTTTTTAATGGATTAACTCAAAAACTACTGCACCTATTTTCATTTTTTTTTTATTTCCCTAGAAGAATACTAATATCACTAAGTGAAATATTTTAACGAGAGACAACTACACATAATTATAAATGTATAATTATATAAATAATAACAATAATAAGCAAAAAGGAACATTAAATCGCGCTAGCGACACTAGATACGTCTCTGACTTCGACCGAGTACCGACAAACTCAATAGACATTTATTTAATAAACCCAACAACCCTAGGGAGTCTAAATAAAGCTTCATCTATTAAGCTATTGTACCTATTGAGGCGAGTCTGAAATAGACTTCGTTCTAAAACTAGGTTAAACGAGTTAAACGAAACTCAATGACGTGGAAAAAACATTTTCCCTAATAGATGCTCAAACATTGAAAGATGCAAAAATGTATAGCGTGATTATGGTAAGCATTTCAAGATATTTTTTTTCATGGTTATTTTAAACAGCGTATTCTTAGAATTCGTTTACTGTCGTACTAGTCGTTACTGTCTTCTATCTATACAAATGTAAAACACAAGGAATATATACCAAACTAACATTTATTTTAATTTTTGTCTGTCTGTCTGTTTGTTCCGACTAATCTCTGAAACGGCTGGACTGATTTTGACGAGACTTTCACTGGCAGATAGCTGATGTGATAAGGAGTAACTCAGGCTACATTTATTTTAGTTTTTTTTTTTTTGTTTTTTTTTTAATTGGGAACTGAACAATAACTATTTTGTTATTGTCCACGCGAAGTGACGCGCACAGCTAGTCTATAATCTATAATCTATAATAATATATATAAAAGCGAAAGGTCACTCACTCATCACGAAATCTCCGAAACTATAACACCTACAAACTTGAAATTTGGCAGGTAGGCTCCTTATAAGACGTAGGCATCCGCTAAGAACGGATTTTACGAAATTCGACCCCTAAGGGGGTAAAATGGGGGTTGGAAGTTTGTATGAAAGTCCTATGTTTTTGAAGTAAGAGACTTGAAATTTAAAATGTAAGCTCTATAGATGGTGAAAAGGTGTCCAAATAATGTATCTTTAGAAATTAACTCCCTTTTGGGATTAAAACGGGGGATAGTAAGTTGACTCACTCATCACGAAATTTCTGAAACTGTAACATCTATAAGCTTGAAATTTGGCAGGTAGGCTCCTTATAAGGCGTCAACATCCGCTAAGAATGAATTTTACGAAAATTGAGCCCTAAGGGGGTAAAACGGGGGTTGAAAGTTTGTATGAAAGTCCCATGTTTTTGAAGTAAGAGACTTGAAATTTAAAATGTATTCCTTATAGATGATGAGAAGGTGTCCAAATAATGTATCTTTAGAAACCAACTCCTTTTTGGGGTTAAAACGGGGGATGGTAGGTTGACTCCCTCATCACGAAATCTCCGAAACTATAACAGCTACAAACTTGAAATTTGGCAAGTAGGCTCCTTATAGGGCGTAAACATCCGCTAAGAGCTTTTATGAAACTCAACCCTTAAAGGGATAAAACGGGGGTTGAAAGTTTGTATGAAAGTCTTATGTTTTTGAAGTAAATAATAATACTAAATTGTGCCTTTTAAAAAGTTACTCAGTTTGATAAGCATTTCAAGTGACTGAAATAAAAAAATAATTTGCGTTAAATATCTTAATAGTAATGCATATCTTCATAACCACGAGGACGTACTCGCGGGCAACAGTAAGTGTATTATAAAGTCCCCAAAAGTGTATGTGATCGATTCGCTCAAAATTTACTGAACAGATTTTCATGCGGTTTCACCATTGGAGAGAGGGCTCCACCATTGGCAAGAGGAAGGTTTATGGAACGGCTAAGCCATTTTTGATGAGAGTTTCACTGGAAGTTTGCTGGGAAAATTTTGTGACACACTAATTTCAACGCGGGCGAAGCCGCGGGCACAGCTAGTTCATTATATAATTTAGATAATATATATGCAATAGTGCAGGATCACATTGAAGATAAAGATGTGTGGACTTAGTGACGCTGTATTGCATGCAAGATATTACTTATTTTGTACTGAAACACAGTTTATACATTATTTTCAAAAGAATAACTGCGGAGTTTTTTTCCGATTGTCCTCAGCAGAATCTGCAATCCGAGTCGGTGGTAGCTTCACTTTCAAAAATAATAATCACAGAAAGGGGAGATGGGAACTAGTGGGCCAGAATATTTATAAGTAGAGAAATAGTTTAAAAATTGGTCTAATTTTTTTTTATTTTAAAATATAAAAAATCAGTTCAACTCTAAATCTGGATGCGAAGAAAAATGAGAACGATAGTGTCGTCAAATTAATTGGGTATCGATTCAACTATAATCGATTACAGAATTTAAAAAGAAAAGGTTTGCACTAGTTAATTAACTCAAAGTATATATTTAGATGCATAACTAAAGTTGTAAACAATAAAGTGCATTTAAATAAAGTTACATTTATAGCGAAAATGTCAATTAATATCTGATAAACCAAAATGATTGTCGATTTTTATATTGATTTAAAACAAATCATTTTTTTAATCACAGCTTTGACAGCTGACTGACACTGATACTGTTTATTTTCAGCACCGGCCACCGCGCCATCAAAATAAAAATAAAAAAACAAATTTATTCAAATTAGGCCCCAAGAGCCCTTTCGAATTGTCATTTTACAAATTAAATTTTTAAAGTATTTATTACCAAGCTACCGTCGATTCGGAGTATATTCTGCAGAGAAGAAGCGGCAAGAAACTCCGCAGTTACTCTTTTGAACATAATATATAAACTGTGTTTTAGTACAAAATTAGTAATAACATAATTATAATAAGCCCTTTCAATCTGAACTTAAATTCTTTAAAATTAAATCCCCCTTTTTCAAATGGATTGAAACTGTTTTATGGTCAATCCTCAGATATTCAGCTATATCATAACTACTCAAATGTCAATCTAGCACCACTTTTTCAAAAATGTCGTTACGTTTATCCGCAACTGGGCGACCAAATTCAGAAATTTCTTAAACAATTTTGCGCTACTCTTACCGACACAGCATTAGGCCCATAAACATTTTACTTTTAATTTTAGGCCCATACAGCATTTTTTCAAACTAAAACTAAAATATACCGAATATCTTCGTTGGAATCACCTCACCTACTTTGGTAGACAGAAAAATAAATGAAAAGTGGCGGTTCTGTTTTTTTATGTTTTAATTTCATTTTTAAAATATCACTTGTTCATGGTATCAAAACCAGCCAGTTACAAACGATACAACAAAAAATATTTTATTGCAAATTTTTACTAGAAAGTAGGAAAAGACTTTTTCTTCGACCTGTTATGTAATATTTACCTTTGGCAACGGATACAAGATGAGGATGCCACTCAGGAACATTCGACAAAATCGCTCCCACAGCCTGTCAAAGAAAGAACATATCTTCATGATACAAGTTAAAAGCGACATTTATAATATTTGTTGTTAATTATTTTGAGTAGCATATACAAAACCACGGCGGAACTCAAAATGACACACAACAAAGATAATAAATATCCTGTTTTACACATAAATCGTAGTGAAGTGTGTAGTGAGAACGTAATTAATTCATATCACAATAAAATTAGCTTATCAACCAAATGTAGTCGGCTTTTCTGCTTGGCATAAAATCCGCATTCTACAAAGATACGTTGACGAAAGGTTTGTAACATAAAATATACACATGACATTATTCAAAATAATTTAATAAAACTATTAAAAATATATTATAAAGGGTTACTAGATTAGATACCGTTTTCAAGTGATACCTACAAATTAATTTTATCATTAACATTCATTAAATATTCTCTCCACAGGTTGGACAGACTTTATACAATAATACTGGTGAGTTTGGTCCCTTGGAAGGAACAAGCGCAGTCAGTATCTATAACATCGATTAAAAATAAAAATCATAACATGTATACACATATTTCTAGGCCTCATAAAAGCAAGTAATGAACGATAGTTATCTAACAAAGTTTACTGTTAGTGAAACCATAAGGCCTATGCCCAGCAGTGGGATACTACAGGCATGAAAAGACCATAAGAATTGAATTGAGCTAATTCATACGAGTATAGCTAATAGTATTTTCTTTACGTAAAGATGATGTTTTGACGCACCTAATGAGCCAGACTAAAACAACATGTTTAGACATATCGCCGCTAGCACGGAAAAAGAGAACAGCAAGAATCAACCTGACTAATTTACTTACTAATCTTTTATTTAATACTTGCTTCTACACTAAACAGATGGTCTAGAGTACAACAAAATGAAAATTAGATGGTAGTCTAAACCTGTGTGGCCGCTATCCTCGTCTCCCAGGCGGGCGAACGCAGGTGCTTCATGAGGCGCGCGAGAAGCCGATGCAGCTCTTCTGGGCGGGCCTTCTGCACTTCTCCCAGCTGCCGCGCCGCGGCTCGCCGGGTGGCAGCCCCTGCGCCCGCCTCCAGCAACACGAACAACCGGTCCAACCTAATACATAACATATTTGTTTAAAATAATAACAATAAACTCCACATATTAGAATTTAAATCTGTGTCCGATGGAGAAATACACATAACGGAAAAGCACAAACACCTGTATGGCCCATGTGAAATTTGTCATGTCCCGCACATGAACCGAACCGCGACCGTTAGCGCATCAGTCAGTTTGGTACTGTGCTGTGTGCTGTTACTGTGACCACACGGTGCCAACGCCTTACCGTAATTTTTTCTTTAATAAAATAAAAATAGAATATTTGTTATGATAATATTAGTACTTGCTTGCTTTTGTACTTTGTTGCTTTTAACCATATAAGGTTTTTTTTATTTACTTTATCTGCAATCGTGAAAAAAATGTCTTTAAATAACAAAATTCATTACAGATATAACAAAATATTTTAGGTTATATTGTATATGTACTTTACGTCATAAAAACAAAACTAGTAGAAAATGACCAAATGTCTCAATATAACTATTTTAACCGAAAAAAAGGAGGAGGTTCTCAATACGAGATCTGTATTTTTTTATGTATTTAATTGAGAACTTTTAACTGGGTGGACTGAGGTATCGCCAATAATGCGTATTACCGTTGAGGAGACCTAGTAGAATTTGGTCTGCATTTGTCCATGTTTTTTGAGGTTTTATGACATTTTTTCATAGGGTTCTGACTGTTACATGTACAATCCTATCTATAATAATAATATGAAATGATAATAGCACAAAATATAACTCTTTTGAGTCATTAAATTTCGAGTCAGTAGGTAAAGATATTATTTATTCGGAGTATGATAAAGATATTCGCTGTGTGGCGAAGAATATAACCACCCCCTTTCTTCCCGTGAGCGTCTTAAGAGGCGACTAAGGGATAACACAGTTCCACTACCACCTTGGAACTTAAAAAGCCGCCCGATGGCGGGATAGCCATCCAATTGCTGGCTTTGAGATACACAGGCCGAAGACGGGCAGCAGCGGCAGCGTCTTCGGTGTGACAAAGCCAGCCCGCCTGCCAAGCGTGGTGACTATGGGCAAAACACATAAGTTCGCGCCATTTTTGGCGCAAACTTGTGGAGGCTTATATCTAAAGAAGAATCCAAATTTTACGGAATCGATAGTTTTCGTAACAGCATTCGTTTCGAAGAGACATATTATTACACGGTAAAAGATGGCGCTGTTAAGGACACCAACAAACACTAAGCATTAATCTATTAATAATTTTTTTTATTAAGTAAGTCCCTGGCAGATCGACATCGAGTCTCAGACTGAAAATGTATTTGAATAACTGCTTATTTAAAACACTTATAGTAATCACAAGCTGTCATCTACAGGTGATTGATTGCACGCTTCAGTCTGTAATATCCCACTGCTGAGCATAGGCATCTTTTCCCATGTAGGAGAAGGATCAGAGCTTAAGCCACCACGCTGCTCCAATACGGGTTGGTGGATGCTTGCACAACCACAGATTATTGAAGTAATTTTAATTTTAGAGAAACATATTAATCAATTTTCAAGCGCTGTTTTCCATAACTTTGTCTACATGTCAGAAAAAATCGTTTACCTCTATGAATCGATCGTTTATCACGATAAACGATTCGTTCTTGTAGAAAAATAAATCTTCTATAAAACATACTTTACAAAAGCCAATCAAATATAATAAAATTCTAATCTCGCCGATCAAATTTTTCGTTCAATTTATTAACTGAATGATGAAAATATATTTTTTGCCGTGTCTATAACAGTGTATTTAGTGCATGCATAAATTATCAAACTATTAATGTTAGGAGTTTTTGTTTAGTATTTCCGGCATTAGGTAGATATAATGAGCAGTTAAGCAATTTATATAAAATTTCCATCAGAAATATTAAATAACTGGACAATAGTTTCAAAACAGACTGAATAATACATTAGTTTATTTATTCATGGTCAATTTATTTAGACCATTTCAAATCTTATCATCCGATCACTTTAATCCTAAATTTATGGCCATTTCAAACATTTGAGTTTTTTGATAAAGATGAGATAATATCAGCGAATGACTAGACTCACCAACCTCGGCAAACCAGTACGATTAAAAATTACGTTATTTAATTATATTTCATGAACATTAAGATTAAAACATTACGCAATCTTTCTCATTTACTATGGTCTTGTATTTACATTTAAATCTTTAATTTAAAAAAAAGTTATAATATTACTACTTACCGAGACGTCATTATGGAATTAAAATCACCTTGCTTATTAGTAGACCTGAAAAAAAAAAATAATAATTAATGAACACATCAGACTTCAGTCACCGAAAGCGAATAAAAATCGTTTATTAGATGTGAATGGGGAAACTGTTCTCTAAGCTCTAATATTTTCATCGCGTACTTTTAAAATACAATAATTATGATTCTAACACAAATGAACTTTAACAATCGCCATATTAAACCGTTATATCACCATAAAATAAAATTAATACAAAAATATAAATATAATATTAAGTCATTACTTTTACAATTTTAACGAATAGTTCTCGATATGTTCAGCTTCAGCAACTTACGTTATTCGAAACTGTAATATTTTGAATAGTCTTAAAAACTACTTGACAGATCTCGTTAAAATTTAATGTTGAAGCAACGCACATAAAAATTCAGTCGAATTGAGAACCTGCTTTTTAACGATATATATATTTACTTTTGTCTAGTTGTATTTTTAAGCCCGTAAATAACTTGGAATATATTATAGGTTTTTACTTTACTTATAGGTATTTACAGAATTCGATGATTATGCTAATTAAGATCTAACAGAATTTATATCATAACCCATAATGCCAACGTATAAAAAAACGCTGACGTAGTAAATTTTGTACTAGAAAAATTTTCCTAGAAAGAGAACATAGTGATCAGAAAATATGTGTCAAGATAAGAAGAATCAGGGTTACAATAACATATTCTTTCAGGCACGGCGAAGAAACACACAATGACAAACAATCAGGTCCAGAAATCGTCGGTGACAAAGAGTCTTCCGGCACCAATACACTAAAAGGATCATAGTATTGCATACATATATGTGTGTCTAGGTATAAATATAATCTATACATATAATAAAATGGTAGGAAAGTCAAAACTGAATTTTGAACTGAAAATTGAATTTTTTTTTTTAAAAGAATACTTGGGTGTGTTCTCTACAATCGATACCGAAGCCAAAATATAGTTTTCAGAATTTTTGTCTGTTTGTCTGTATGTATGTCCGGGATAAAGTCAAAAATTACTGCATGGATTTACTTATAATTTTGCACGAATATTATTAAGAAGTCGGGTCAACATATAGGCTACAAATTAACACGCTATCAACTACGGGGAACGAGCAGTGAACCTTTATTACTTCAACGCATTCTGTAACAACGTGTAAGCTAACGACGCATATTTGAATGTTGTTATTATCTTAATAACCATGCTATAAGCTAGCTTCATACTATAAATAAAGGCTTTCTGTAGTATATTTAGTATCAGCATTGCACCCGTGCGAAGCCGGGGCGGGTCGCTAGTACAAAGATAACTATAGCGATGAAGATATCGCTGCCAGTTGGTTTTTTATTTCATTGACTGACTGCTGCCCGCGACTTCGTTTGCATAGAAATCTACACATCTTTAGGGGTCGTCCATTATGTATGTGATGTTTTTTTTTTCAACTTTTTAAACCCCTACCCCCTCTCAGAATATTATTATAATCTGAATAAATTTTGCAGGGTGTTTCTTGGGTTTTTTTTTGTTTATAAATTGAGTGTTTAAAGAAATACAAAAAGCCTCCTTGATAATTCGTGATTTACCCCTCACCCCACCCTTAAAAGACTCACGTGATTAAAGAACGACCTCGTATAGGAACAATCAAATTATAATATATAGGTACCTAGGCTTGACTATAAGCTAAGTAACTTCTTCAAATTTTACTACCCTACGGAAATCACACATTTATCAGGCATATAAAATACACTTGTGATATTCAAGGCTATAAATATATCTCTATGCTAAATCTACGTTCGACCACCCGATCGGGCGTGATTTATTGATAAAAATCCATTCAAACTTTCGCATTCATTATAGTAGTAACATAGAAAGATTTTGCAACTCTATACTCTTTTAACACGGTTAGTATTTCCTTATCGTACTTTACATTTAAAAAAATCTACAATTTTTACAATACTTTGCGATAATCCTATTGAAAGAGTCGTCAAACGCCCATTGTGAAATACAGAAATATATGCCATTTACATGATGAGATGTAAAGGATTAGATTAGGTTTTGTCCTAGAACGTTGGTAAAACATATCCATAAAACATGAGAATGTCAAAACATCCACAAACATCTTCGGAATATTTTTCCTCAAATAATAATATGAGTGATACCTACAAAACAAATCGTTAAAAAACTATACAGGTAACGTCAGTAAGTTTTTGTTTTAAGAAGCATGTCTGGTAGTTTGATGGTTAGTTCACAACAAACGACAAAAAATGTTAAATTAAAAGTTCCCACAAGGGCACATTTAACTAACAATTACACAACAAATGTACACGATTTCTGTTTTAGAGATACGAACAGAAATGACTAAACGGGGCTATAAGATGATGTTTTGTATCCTAAATAGATATTCAATTGTCGCATGGAATCATTCGTGGTGGTAAGATGACTAAGTAAATATACACATAGTTTAGCCCTAAATTTTGTTACAAAGAAAAAACTTTTTTTTTATTGCACGTAACATGTATTACTATTACAATGTGTTAGTTTAATACATTAATATAAAACCATTAAAAATATTTATTTATTTATTTATTATTAATGTACACCGAAATCTAGAGCTGTGCTACTACTCTGCCATGTGGTTACGCCTGCCGTGTAGTTACGGCATTAAAGAATATAGCCACTCCCTCTCTTCCCGTGGATGTCGTAAGAGCCGAAAAAGGGATAACAAAGTTCCACTACCACCTTGGACCTTATAAGCCTTTGACTAGCTCGTTGGCACAGTTTGTAGTGGCCCTGCGTTCTGCTCCGCGGGTTGCGGGTTCGATTCCGCCTAAGTCTAGGTATTATACTTGTATTTATATATTTATATGTGTAATATTTCTATGTAATATTTCTATGGTGCTGTGTGGCTACGGCACTAAAGAATTTAGCCACCCCCTCTCTTCCCGTGGGTGTCGTAAGAGGCGACTAAGGGATAACAAGGTTCCACAACCACCTTGGAACTTAAGAAGCCGACCGATGGCGGGATAACCATCCAACTGCTGGCTTTGAAATACACAGGCCGAAGACGGGCAGCAGCGTCTTCGGTGCGACAAAGCCAGTACTGCGGTCACCAACCCGCCTGCCCAGCGTGGTGACTATGGGCAAAACACATGAGTTTATTTATTTTTGGCGTAAACTTGTGGAGGCCTATGTCCAGCAATGGACTGTATAGGCTGTAATGATGAATATTTCTATGTATATTTATCAAAAAAAAAAAAAAAATAGCTATATCAGCCGGCTGTTACCTATAACACAAGCATTAAGTTGCTCACCATAGGAACAGACAACCGTGTGTGTATGTTATAAGATATTTGTGTATGTTATAAGATATTTATTTATTTATTTATTTATTACTAGCTGTGCTCGCTACGTCGTCTGAGTGGAATAGTGACTACATGTTCAACGTGATTCTTTAAATTGGCATAACTTTTTTATTTATGAACCGATGGACATGAAACAAACACTAAATGTTAAGCTAAGCTTAGCACAATATATTAGTAAAAACCACATCTAAATCGGATAAGCCGTGCACAAACGCCCAGACAAACAGACAAAAATTGTGACAATCATTGATTTGGGTGCTATTTGTGTTGATAAAGGCCCCAATATTTTTTCTCATATATCTTAAATGTACAGACAGCGACCCGTTACATTTTAATTATACGCATTGATTAAAGCCGACCGATGGCAGGATTACCATCCAACAGCTGTCTTTGAAATAGCGCCTTCGGTGCGACAAAGCCAGCCCTGCGGTCACCAACCCGCCTGCCCAGAGTGGTGACTATGGGCAACACAAATGAGTTCACGCCCGCCATTTTTGGTGCGATTATGTGGAGGCCTATGTCCAGCAGTGGACAGCGATAGGCTGAATTGATGATGATTATGACTGCTTTGATCGCCTTTTTCGTACAAACACTACGTGGACGGCCAGAACTTTTTCTGTCACAAACAAATGAGGTTACATTGTACTTATCAAACAGCCCGGTACACAAAAATTTGAAAAATTGTATTTGGGTCCATACCTACAATATAAAAAAAAAAATGCACAAATGCGAGTTGATGTGCAAGCCATCTGGATAAAATATATTTACTTAGTCATCTTAGGAAAATATTTCGAGGATTATATAGCAATTCTCTATCATGATAGATTATAGATGTCACTGATAACCCATTCTTAAACATTATCCGTTCGAAGGTCAATGAACGTGTTATCTTGACGTGCTAACACCATTGGCATACTTTCGTCAGATTTTATTGATATAAACCTGAATTTGACAACATAGCCATATAAACGACACTAATGAAATCAACCTTAAAATCATGTAGGTTGTTTATAGATGAACAAAATTATAACCCTTAAAGGGTGTGTGACCGACAGTGTCGTAATATTTAAGTATTTTGAATAAACACACTGCGCGCCACGTAGGTACGATAAAATTTTGCGCTGCTGAAGATCTGTACAGTTATAACGACTGTGTGTCGTACTTTTTAGTAAATTTACTTTTAATATCTTATTTTGACTATAGAACCTATATAGCAAATTATCGGATATCCTCTATCTATGTACTATTTATTTCAATCTTTATTTCGTTAAGATTTAGTTATCTTTATTCATTGATTGTTTAGCGCCGTCTCAAAATTACTTAGGTTAGATTAGTTAAAAAAGATTTTTTTTTTCTTTGTGTCAAGAAGCTTAAAGTTTTACAGAATATAGCTAATAATTAGTAGACGTCAGATGACCGCTCTGGAATTGTGCATGTACTGTGTCGGCGGCGCCGAAACACCGACGGTCGCGGGTTCGATTCTCGCTCGGAGTAGATATTTGTGTTTATACAAATATTTATTTCCGGTCTGGTTGTTAGTTCTTGTGGGTCTCCCCACCATGCCTAGGAGAGCATGTTAAACTGTCGGTCCCGTTTGTTGTTATGTACAATGGATAGCGATCGTTACTTATAGTAGGGAATATATCCGCCAACCCTCATTGGAACAGCGCAGTGGAATAAGCTCTGATACTTCTCCTAAATGGGGAAAGAGGCCTATGCCCAGTAGTGGGATGTTACAGGCTGAAGCGTAGTAGAGGTCTTCTGAGAACGGATTTCGCTACTAGTACGGCATTAAAGAGGTCTGAGGGCACTCAAAAGTTTTACAAATGTCCTAGATTTTTGTGCAGTAAATTTGAAATTTGATACTGAGATAGTTAATAGTCAGCAGACGCCCGCTAAGAACGAATTTTGCGACAGGACCGGGTTAAAGTGGTCTAAGGGTTTTCGCAAGTTTATAAGCCCTTCAGTTTTAGTGCTACAGGCATGAAAGTTAGCAAGAAATTGTTAATTTCTAAGAAAGAAATTTGCGATAGAACAGCATTAAGGAAGTCTTCAAAATTTTATAGATATCCTAATATTGTGTGCTACAAACTCTAGAATTGACACAAAGGTTAAATTAGTAAACATACACTATTTTTATTCATCCTTAAGAATATTGTACACTTCCTATCCGTCACTACTATATCATGTCCTGTGCCCAAAGGTTATCTGGAAGAAATCGCTCTTCAGCGATAAGATCGCCTTTGTACATCTTTTTTTTTTTGTAATTACTACTGTTTGTTTATATTTTGGTGTACAATAAAGAATATATTATATTATATTATTAGTAAACGTCTGCTACGAAGGAATTTTGTGACACTACTGGATTAAAGGGATCTTAGGGCTCTCACAACTTTGTATGAGACTCCTTTATTTTTTGGGCTTTAAGTTTATACTTGGGCGGCAAGTTTATAGTTATTAAAATTCCACTAAGAGCCGATTTTGTAAAATTATACTTCCAAGGAAGTGAAATAGGGGTTAAAAGGTTTAGGCTTTTAACTGAGATAGGGCACAGTAGGAAATTTCCTGCTCAAAATATGGAGCAACCCGACTGGGGTAATAAATACCTCTACCTTACAGAAGATCACAGCTCAATAATACTGTTTTCAAGCAGTGTTGTGCTCCTGTGGTGAGTAAAGTGACCAGAACTCCTGGGGAGAATTGAGGTTAGGTTAGGTAACGCGCTTGCGATGCTTCTGGTGTTGCAGACGTCTATAAGCTACGGTAATCGCTTACGATCAGGTGAGCCATTCGGTTGTTTGCCGACCAAGTCATATATATATAAAGTAGGAAGTCCATCACTTCTAGAGTTAGAAACTTAAAACTTTTTCTTTAGGCTTTTGATCATAAATATATAAATATGTATTTATGTACACTATTTGAAAATTAATCAAAATTCAATTGAGAAATTGATTCTCAACTGCACGAAACTTTCTCCACTGTCTTCTAAATCCCATGTGACATTAATAAAACAATTTGTGTCAAATTGACACAACTAAAACTATATAACACACAATGAACATACAATAAACAATTCAAAGATTTGATTGTTAGCCAACAACACATCTTGCAATGCAATAAAAGCTATGTATGTATGTTTCTAAATTACATAATTATATACAATTTAAATACATTTGACCAACGCCTTGTTATTACTTGCAAAAACAAGTGCCAAACCATATTATTCATTTATTCATTAACTGCTTGTTGAAAAACTTGTAAATCATATATGTATACTAGTTTCTAGGTTCTGACATCTTCACTTCACACACAGCAATATTTTAAGAAAGTACTGAAAAGGGTCTGAATTCAAATAGTAAGCAGTAAGTGGAAGTCAACCAACTACATACGTTTTACTTAATATAAAAATATGATAATATTATAATGCAGAAAGATTTGATTTTTCGTTTGTAATGGATTAAATCTAAAAATCTTAACAGAACTACATCAGAACAGCCAAAATCTTTTGATCCATGCAGATAAAGCCGAGGGTGGAAGACTAGTCAATACAACACTAAATTCCTTTCATATTAAAATATATTATATATATCCATCCCCAAATCCCATTATCCATTAAAATCCCATCTCCCCAATATCCATTAAAATGTAGCAGTGGTAGACAACAAAGGTACACAACTTGAATTAACAAACTGAATATGGAAATGTGAATATTTACTCTAAAAGATCTTAAACATATCTTATACTATTAAACGAGCAATTCTTTTATATATATTATACTAGCTGACTCGGCAAACATTGTCTTGCTGCTAAAGCTATTAAAATAAGGGTTGGTGGTAGATAGGTGAAAATTTAGGGTTGTATGTATTTTTCAACGTAATGTATGGATCGGAATGTTGGGCAACAAAAGTGACGGATGAAAGAAGAATGCACGCAGCTGAGATGAGAATGCTAAGATGGATGTGTGGAGTAACGAGGAAAGATCGGATTAGAAATGAGTATATAAGGGGAAGTTTGAAAGTAGCACCAGTGACAGAGAAAATGAGGAGCAATAGGTTAGCGTGGTATGGGCATGTAATGAGGAGGGATGACCGCTATGTCGGTAAAAGAATGTTAGGGATGAATGTCGAAGGACGAAGAGCGATCGGCAGACCGAAAAAGCGATGGATGGATTGTGTGAGTGAGGATATGAGAAAGAAAGGAGTAAGCACTGAAGTGACGAATAATAGAGAGGAATGGAAGAGGAAAACATGTTGTGCCGACCCTACATAAGTGGGATAAGGGCAGGAAGATGATGATGTATTTTTCAACGCCAAATCATAATAAAATAAAGAATAAATAATTTTTCTAAAAATAAAAAAAAATTTAGAGATGGACTACCCTTAACATTTAGGGGGATGAAAAATAGATGTTGTTCGATTCTCAGACCTAACCAATATGCACACAAAACTTCATGAGAATCGGTCAAGCCGTTTCGGAGGAGTTTAACTACAAACATCGCAACACGAGAATTTTGTATATTAGATAATCTGAATCTCGTAAACGGCTCCAACGATTTTCATGAAATTTAGTATGCAGGGAATTTCAGGGGAGATAAATAAATCTAGCTAGGATTCATTTTTAAAAAATGTCGTTTTATCCCAGTTTTTAGACAATGAAAAAATATCGTTAGAATACAAAGGTAATTTTCGCAAATGTCAAGAAAGTTGTAATAGTTCAGGTGGGAAATCGGCCAGTCGCGATCGACCGAAAAGACCATGGTTCAAATCCTCGATCTATTATTATTTTTTCTTTTTTTTTTAATTAATGTATATAAAATCGAAAAGTATTATTTATATTTTATCATTATTATTTTTTATTTATAATTTTTATTGATATCATATCAAAAATCGACGAAATAGTGAGTTCTTTACAGAACTATAGATGGCGCCACGGTCGCTTAGACCGAATATAAAATTATCATATCAAAAATTTCCATCTAGCGAGTACATCGTTCCATAGCTTAATTGGCTAGAGCACCGACACGGTCAGTCGGAGATGCAGATTCAATCCCCGCTGGAACGGTCGATTCTTTGAGATGATATTAATTTTAAAAAAAATGTTTAGAATTTCCTAATGTGGGTGTAAACACAAAAATAAAATCGTACAAATTATAATTTTTATTTTTGATTTTTTATATTTATTTATATTTTTTATCATTGTCGGTAAAAAAATATTATTCATATTTTATAATACCGAGCTAAGCTTGGTCACCCAGCTACTACATTCAATTAATATAACAATAGCAATAAAAAATTTAAATATTATATAGCATTAAAATATTACAACTGACAAGGGGTGACTGTACTAGGGGTTGTAGGTTTGATTCCTGAGTCTGGGTGTAATATTTGAATAAATATATTTTGTACTTGCTTTTACCCACAGCTTCGCTCGAATTGATTTTTTTTAATAAAAAGTATCCTGTGTTACTTCTAATACCTCCAAGAATATATGTACAAAGTTCATGATGATCGGTTGAGTAGTTTTCGCGTGAAAGCATATAAAACAAATTTACATTCACATTTATAATATTATTAGGAATATTTATCAAAAAAAAAATTCATTTAACAGTGCAATTATAAATAAACAAATAAATTTTCTCCCGTGTCAGGTGTCTGTAAACACACACAGTACACAAGCACAAACGTCCAGACAACGACAAACATCTATACGGACAATACTTATGTCTGTTGTGGACGGGGATCGAACCCGTGACAAACACCGTTATCAAATTACTTATAACACAAGCATTTAGTTACTTACCATAGCAACAAACGACCGTGTGTATGTTATAACATACTTAATAAAATATTTAAGTTAATTGATATGAAATAATATTTTGAAATTATTTACTACTTAAAATTCTATTTCATATTAAATACTTATTTCTATATTAAATATTAAAATTTATGCCATTTATTAAGTGATGGAACCGCTTCTTAATTCCTTTCAAACAAATGTTGAATAAATGTTGACATAGGATGGAACTGTGGAAAACATGAGATGCCAAATTTTGTCAAATACCTCCCTGAACTATTCTGATTGATAAAACAGGCATTTATTACTTTAATAACTCTATAAAGGAATAAATAGGCACAATTATACTTTTTTCCTTCTATATATAAAAATAGAAGAAGTAATCATTAAATTATTTAATCCGCTATGTTATATTTATCCGTTTTTGCCTTAACAATGTGCTTTTATTCGAGCTCATAGCACATTAATCAATAAATTAGTTGAATAAATGATATAATAACGGTATGTTTAACGTAAGGCGCTCGACACATACCCAGAGACACACATGTTAACATATGGCCGTATAATATAATAGTATTGATTATCAAAATTATTGTGACTACAGGATCGTTTAAAATAATTTCCGAAGTCAAATTTCTTTTCAGTGCAATAATTCTAGGCATTTTAACGATAACTTATGTCTCTAGTGTAATCGAGCCAAAAATTTTTACCATTAGTATTTTTCTAGTCGTCGTAGTTTCGTCTCGTATTTCTATTTCGTTTAAGATTAGCTTTTTAATGACATGACATTCATAAAAACTTACCTTGCGTAATAAAGCACATATCACGTCACTGCACCGAAATCTTTCCATATTTTAAACCACTGAAATTCATACCCGATAATATTTTCGTCAAAATGCACAAACAAAAAAAACCAACGTAACGAGAGGGAACGCATCGTCCAAGCTTCAATTATATACTGACAGCCATGCTGCTGATGAGTCCGTCTTTATTGTGCACTTGTCTGCTGATTGGCAGAAAACAGAGTATAAAAAAAATAATATTCACATGTGTCGACCAATCCCGTGTGAGTATTTTAAAATTCTTGGTGGGTTGCCAAAAATTAGCTTACGTTAATGCATTGGTATTTTGTGTGATAAAAATATAAATAATTTATTCATCTTTTTAAAGATTTTTTGCGATAAGAATAATTGTCTTGAATCATAGACTCATAGTGTTCTATTAAGTTTCTGGATTTGTGAAACGATATTTAAATGAGAAATTATTATTGTAATTCATAATTGTAAATTAAATACCAAAATATCATTACTAAGACTGGTAGAGAAGGCAAACAAAATAATTTGTACTTAGTTTGTCTAGTTAACCATTATATAAAAATAATTTCGATTTATTTTTTAATTATGGTAGACCATAGATCAAGTAATATAATTGTTTGGTTGTGGCCAAGAAGCTTATATTAAGCTTCTTGGTTGTGGCTATTATGGTAGAGCATTGCTAGGATCTTTGGCTAGGATAAGTATTACTATGCTCCATGGAGCCTAGAGAAATCTCTCTATGCTCCATGCTGTGCTCTGTGGGGAGCGTGACCAGATTTAGTAGATTTTTATGGTTTTGGTAGATTTCGAGGCACCCGGAACAGTACCTAGTAGGTAAAAAATATTTGGTATTTTGGTAGATTTCACGCTTTTCAACTATTCTGATACTTTTTTCCTTCATATGGCAAACCTGTCGAAAAAATGCGGGCTATTCCCCTTTTCATCGAATGGACTGTAAATATCTCTTTCTAATATTTATTGTTCGAGGGAGAAAGCTGTTGGAGGAATACTACATGTATTGAAAAAATTAATTAGGTAGGTATATCTTTAATTTTTATTCTTTTCGTGAGCTAGTGATGTTGAAATTTATCGATTTATCAGTGCAACTCGCGATTTTGGTGATTAAAAACCCATAAAATGATTTTAGGGTATATTCTCCCGATCAACTCTATTTTAGCACATGAAACTTAAATTATACGAGTTTTGAGGCTTGTAACACTGTTTGTACCTAATTTTAACTTTACATAAATGGTACTCAGGTATTTCCCCGAGGCATTTTATATGAGTCTCTTATTAAACGAGCCATTATAAGCTGTATTTTATAGTTACTAAGGATTAAATATAATTGTTCTTGGAATGTAGGGTCTTCCCACAGTTATCGATTCTGAGTGAAACACAAAATTACAATAAAAAATAGAATAGATTATAGATGCTAAGAAATAGGGCTTTCAAATCAAATTAATGGACTCAAAACAGCTTTATGATAATGTTACCCAACATAATGAACCGACCATAACTCGATCATAATATAACCTTTAATTGCCGAGGCGGTGTCACCGTGACACCGCGCAAGTTCAAACAGGAATATTTTAACAACCAATAGGGTTATAAATCTGGTTCTTTCAGTAGCTGCTTGTTTTGACTTGATCTTTCGTTAGTCGGTCATGCACACGTGGCGCGTACACCTGCCCAATAAAGAAAATCTGTGGCAGTGTGGCTTGACTTTTTGGGCGTGTAATAAATCGAATAAAAATACTCAAGACTTGGCCTAAAGGTCTAGATACCAGGCCATAAACTCCAAAAAAAAATTTATTGGGCGCTTTCCACTAAATGCCCGCGCATGCTTTGGAGCACAGAGTATAGTAATACTTATAAGTTATAGTAGCCACAAACTAGATTGTCCTAACGGCAACACTGGCTTATGCTTTGTATATATAGGAACTGTTATTGTACTTATATACGCTTTGGTTATTGTGAGGTTATGTTGAAAGTATACTCGTGCAGTCATCATACCTTATATATATATGCCTTATATACTATTTGGCAGTCATGCTAAAAATAATTACAAAACGTTAAACACAATTTTATTTAGATAGTACAATATGGGAAAGAAAAGAAATAAAAATAACGAACACAAGAAAAAAATTACTTTAGTTTTTGACGAATCTAAAAGAAAGTAAGGAATAAATAGTTTAATATTTATAAGTGTGTAATGTTTATTTAATACTAGTTATATTGTAACTAATTTCAAAATTCTTTTCAGGGACTTTTTATGTGGATTTCGCAAAAGAAAACTTGAAAGGAAGAAAAAAGCACAGGAAGAGCTACAAAGAATGTTAAAAGAGGAAAAGCGACGTATAAAACAAGAGGTACATACCTTATATTTTTTTTTATTCAAATTTGTTACTATTGTTATTTTAGCAGCATTTGTTTTGGCGCAGCGGTCTTATCATTGGCTGTTGCGCTCGCTTTCGCGGGTTCGATCCCCGCTCATGACAAACATTTGAATTGGCCATATAGATGTCTGTTGTGGTCTGGCCGTTTATGCTTGTGTATTGTGTTTTTCCGGACCCCCAACACAAGAATTAATCTTAATGGAGGCCGTTGAGTGTGAAGTGTTTTGTTTAATCTGATGCATATTATATTTTAGAATAAAGAATCGTACAAAAAGCTTGTTGTATCTAGTCGTCCAATACCTGATATTGAACAGTTACTTCAAGAAGAATACGAGGATGAAGATGTCAATGTGAAAATTGTGGAACTCTCATCAGATACACTCCAAAAGAAAGACATTGTCATAGGAGAGAACAGGCCGAAAGAAAAAGTTGATAAAAAGGAAAAAAAAATAATGGAAAAGGACCATAGTAAAGAAATACCAGGAATGACTTCATTGGAACAAGATGAAGTAGAGGAACCAGAATTGCAAGATAAAGATAAAGGTGAAAATTTAAAGTCTAAAAAAGATGTCAAAAAGATATTAAAGAAACAGGCTACAAAGAAATTACAGAAAAGTAAAGTTTTTCAAATGAAAACTAAGTTAGATAGAATACAAAATAAAAAACTTCATAAAAAGAAAGAAAAAACAGAACAGAGAAAAGAAAAATCAAGAAAAAAGAATCATAGAAAAAAGAAATAGAAACATACTTAATAGTATTTAATTTCTTAATTGTGATTTAAATAAATTCTAAAATCAAATCAAAGAGTATTACTACTTAATCTCTTTACCTATTTATTATATTCTTTATTGCACTTGAAATTTTTGTACAGATATTAATATACAAATTTTGTTAGCAACGGTGGACTTATCTCTAAAAGAGATCTCTTCCAGCCAACCTGTGATAGTGAGAACTAATGTTATATAGCAGGCCAAGAAAGTGCAGTAATGTAGATATATACAGATTCTTAAAAATAAAAATAAATATTTAAGTAAGTTTAACAAATTATAATCTTTAAATTAAACAATTACAGGTCTCTAAATACCATTTTCTTAAGACTTCTTCGATTTAATTTTTTGGTTTGCTACTTAGTGATTTTCTTTGGAAAACATCTTTACTATTGATAATTGATAACTCATTATCGGCAACAGAGAATGCATATTTAGAAATTGTATTTTTATTTGAAGTTGGCATTGTTTTTATATTTAAATTCATTTCAGCAATTGCTGGTACATTTAATACCTTATCTTGATCTGCAGTTAACAAATGTAACTATGTCTATATAACTTTTCTTCATTAATTTCTTTTACCGTTTTTTTTTTTGGTAATTTTTTACATGGAAACTTTCTTCCTTTATCACTAGAAGGACAAATGTCCCTGTATAAACATTTGTGACACATTGATTCTGCAAGTAAACAGATTGCTTGTCCGAAACCAACCAATAAATGGTTGACATCACTCAGTCAAAAGGCTATCTATATTTGCAATTATTTGTGGGTATCTGCAGGAGTAGCTTAATCTTTTGCAATGTTTACGCGAATTTCACTCTGTTTTCATTATATTCAGGAGTAGCAGTTGGTTTCTTGACACAGCCTATTTTATTACTTATTCTGTGGACAATATCTCCGTAAATTCCTAATTTTTACTATGCATAAAAATTTTATTTTAAAATTCTCTGTACTTAATAGCAACAAAACAATAAAATAAATACTAGTGACTGTAAAGAACATTCTTAGTATAAATAATTATTTCAGTAAATTTTTTTCAGTTGGGTATATAGTAATTATCCGCCAACCCGCATTGAAGCAGCGTGGTGGATTAAGCTCTGATCCTTCTACTACATGGGGAAAGAGGCCTATGCCCAGTAGTGGGATATTACAGGCTGAAGCGTATATAATAATTATCACAAACAATAATTTCATCAATTTGTTGTAATAAGTTGCAAATATAAAAAAAAAATCTTATTTTAGTTTCTGTCATAGATTACATTCTAAAAAAGTACATAATATTATATCATTTTTATCATTTGTATAATCACATATATATCTTGTGTATGTTGTGTTCAACTTGTTGTGCTGTACTCATTGTCATTGTGTGGGGGATTGACGCTGCATGCCGTAACACAGGTTTTCATACAAATGTAAATGTCTTCTGCTTCCCTCCTTCTCCCGCTTCTCTTCTTATTCTTCTTCTCCCGCTTTTCTTCTTCTCCCGCTTTTCTTCTTCTCCCGCTTATCTTCTTCACCCGCTTCTCTTTTTCTTCTGCTTTCTTTTCCCGCTTCTCTTCTTCCGCTCCTCTTCGTCTGCTTTTTTCTTCTGCCTCTTCTTCTTTTCTTCTTCTGCTTCTTCTTCTGCTTTTTCTTCTTCATTCCAGCACTAGTGTTTAGCGCTGACACCTGCTACGTAGCCTCGCTCGCCTGCCGCTGACGGTGGATGAACCGTCTTGGTCGGCGGCAGCCTCTGTTCGAGGTGGGCGTCGAGACAACTGGTTGTCGTTCTTTGGCCAGCTCTGCCACTTGGCACTTGAGGACTTCGACGTCCCTCCTCAGTCGAGTGTTCTCCGCTTGTAATTTGCAAACCTCGTCCGAGAAAGTACGTTCCTTCAGCGCTTCCACCGCGAGTCGGATAGAAGCAGCGGCTTCCTTGAGGGAGGTCCCCTTAGGTGCATAAACCTAGTCGCCACCTGTAAGGTGACATCGACGTCCTTACCGCACTCAAGGTGTCGACGGTGCAGGCGTCGCCCACGCCCAGGCCCATCGCCCGGCGTCTCTCCCCCGCATCGGAGATCTCCGTATTCAATATTCTCTCCTTTCCGCGCGAGACTTTCTCTCTTCTATGGCAGCGCTCACACGCCAGCGTCGATAATGGTTGATGACTTTCTTCGTCCGAAGAAAACTCTCGCGGAGACGATAGCAGTCGTTGCCGCTTCGCCATCAATCGAACCGTCCTGTAGGCTGGAATAATGTCGTCGGAGTCGAGGGCAGTCTGACCCTCCGACATATTCTCCAGGCTAGTTATCGAACAGGACCTACTTCTTACCTGATACAGTACTGTTCCAAACCGTCGTAATCCGGCTCGGGCTTCGCCCGTCCCATACTCACCACTGATGCCCGTTAGCTTCACCAGTGGTTGTCTCGTCGGAGCGCTCGTTCCCTTGAAGAAAGAACTTCCCGTCTTCGCCACCTTTCACGGGCACAACCCCCACTCCGCCTTTCTAGGGCTGCTCATCGGAAACACTGGGAACAGAAATACGTGCGTTGCCCCCCCCCCCCCCCCAGGTTCGGTAGGGCTAAGTGCCGTGGCACTGGGGGATTCTCCTCTTCCTGAGGCGTCGGTATCCGCCTGGGGTAGTAACTTCCCATCAGCCATGCATCTTTGGCAGTGAGAGGAACGGAGTATTGTCGTCCACTGTAGCAGGGGGAAAATCCCCACCCCGCTCCACGCCTTTGCAGCGCTTGACCCGTCGGAACCACCAGGGGGGAAAGGGAAACCCACTCATCCCACCCTCTAGTGCCGGGGGGACCGCCAAAGTCCACAAACCACTCCGCGCCCTCTGTTACGACGTCACGTGAGGGGCCAAGCCACACCCCACAACTACGCGCCCTCTCTTCCAGCTTTACTGGTTTTCGGTCCGCGGGATCTGAAGACCCCTACCACCCGCAATGGTGCAATGCGAGTGGCTATCCGCCCTATCCACCACCCGGGGACGCGTCCAGTAAGAGATGCAGCAACTTCCCTTGGGGGAACTTCCGACCTAGGTTAGGTTTAAGGAGGCCTCTTTTGAGATGCGCATCAACGCTCACCTTCACTGCTCAGGTTGCCCTGCCTTGTCAAATTATAGATTGTAATATAATATGTAACAATTAATTCGTTTGCACAAACTAATTATTGAAAGCACCGTGCCAAGCCAGAGCCAAGACTGCCTTAGCCTTAGCCACGTTTGCTCCGAACATTTTCTACACGTCAGAATGACTCGACTAACAGAATGAGTGAGAGTAGATAAGTATCGAACGATGTGCTAAGTGGCGTGATCGGTGTATCTGTTGTTTATAAATCTCTTTCTAATTACCTATGACAGCACAAGTGCCGACATATACGAATCTTTTTCTATTTATAGTAGTTTACTATAATTTTGTATTACTATTTTTTTTTAAATACTACATACGTTTATGGTCCTGATGATAACTGGTTATCATAGCCCATGGAGCATCTATGCTCCATGTTATAGCCTATGAAAGTTTGCAACATTATGATGACAAGGACGTTGCCGGCCTTACCACAGGAACACATAAAAACACAATTTATTACTTTTCTTCATCTACAGATATACAATATTCTCGAACACAAACTCTTCAAACCAAACAGTACTGAGGCCGGTTATACCCAAAACATTCGAACATTTACAAGAATTAGAAATAATAATGCCAGTAAAAAACACCGACTCCACATACAATAAAGATACAACTACCAGTCGGGTACAGAAAGAGTATAAGTTATTTACTTGAGCGGTTCCGGTTAAAGATATAAAGGAAGCAGGGTTTAAGGCTCTAGGTCTGCCGACTGAAATCAATCATTGGTTCAATAATTCTGTTTTGTAAATAAATTTTTGTTTGGTATTTGTATTTTATTTTTGAGAGTATATTGATATAAAAGATGCGAGTGTATGGAGAAAGAGATGAGTGAGTGATAGCAAATAGAAAGGGAAAATATGAAGAGTACCTAGATAATGAATGAACTGAGAAAGTGGATACAAGGAATACTATTTCGCAAGTTTTTAAGTAATTAACCCTTTAACCGGCAACACCGTAATATTTCGAGTACATTCAGCAATTGTAAATAATTTTATGGTCTTTACCAAAACAGAAAAAATCGAATGTCGATTTTAAAAATTAAAGGGCGAAATATCGATTCAGTACAACATATCGATTTAAGAAAATCGATCTATATTATGGTCCGAAGAATCGATTCTCCGATAAATCGATTCCAGATTTCCAGATCGTCATCAGTGTTGCCGTTTTAGCCATTTTGTGGCTAGATCTAGCGGATTTTCAACGGTTTTAGCCAAAAAACAATCCATTTTAGCTACCAAAATAAATCTAGCTACTTCTGGCTGCTTTTTAGATTGTTACTGCATACGTATTTTTATTACTATAAAAAGTTCACCGACTAATACATACCACCATACGGTACCAATACTACCAAACTAAAATACATAGTTAATTTTAGGCAGCACCAATAATGTCCGCATTATGACAGGGGGATTCCCGAATGATTGTTTATCTTTAACGTAATTTAGGTTTGATCGAATGAAAATGGACCGTACTGCTATTGCTGTTGAGCCTAGTTTGTTTTGCATAACATTAATACTACTCATGTCAAAATGTCAAACGGAGCGCAATGTTGTTATTGTTTACGCATACGCATTTTTTTTAATGAAAGCGTGTGAAACCGCGGGTCTCAGCTAGTATATTATAGTTAGTAATTCAAAGTAAAGTAAAGTCGTCTTAGTTTGTTTAGGTGTATTTCAAAACGAATTCAAGTTCCAATTAAGCATCAGCACAATTTCGCATTGTGCTCCACTGAGTCACATTATGTTCAGTAATTGGAAAACTCACACTTTAGCCACTTCTAGCGGAATTTCGAAAGTGATTTATTTACAAAACTGTCAACTTTTTTCTTTGATGTAGCCATAAACTAAATTGTCCCAACGGCAACACTGATCATCATGCTATTACAAATTACAATATTACCACAGAGTACATTGTAATAGTAGGGAAAATATTACACTCTGGCAATTTATTTTTGATTTATTTGAAAAACTGAAATATCGTTTATCGTTTTGTTATATTTACTAAACGTACATACAAGTTGTTATAAGATTATATGAAGGTATTTTTCAATAAAGTGAATATAATACAAAATATAGTCTTTTCGTTTGCAGCAAACTTATAATATGCCGCGAAAAAATATACCTTCAGTACCATCCGTCGATAATGAAGCAGCTACGAAAGATTCTAAACAAAACACATCAATAAAGGCTGAAAATGCCAAAAATGTTGAATCTAAACCTATTATTGATATAAATAAATTTAAATTTGAGAAAAAACCTCGAGTTAAAATTGAGTTTGAAAATGATTCGCCTACCAAAGAGGTACTTATAAGAGTCTGTTGTTTTAAAACTTTTCTTATTTAAAGTCATTTAAACAATATTAATATTGTAATAATTTTGTTTGCTGATGTTAACATGAAAATATAAATTTATATTTCATAAAAAATGAATGCTTTAGACCACACGACTGAAGTAAAACTTACGAAACCTAACTCTCTTTCTATCTTCACTAACTTATGTCTCCCTCTCAACTTTCGTTCGCCTTGCCAGATCACACTTTTCGTAACGCTCTCATCACGCATCTATCAATTTACTCCCCAAGACAAGTGTGCATAAAGAAGTTTTAATTCAAATTCATTAATTACTGCAGTGTATTGTATATATTTATTGTGTTAATTAAATTTAATATTGTTGATATTAAACCATGACACATGTTATTTTTATTTTCAGGAACAAAAAGGATTATGGGAGCCTGCTAATTGGAAAGAGTTCTTAGTAAATTTAAAGACAATGCGGGCTAATAATGATGCTCCAGTGGACTCAATGGGTTGTCATATGTGCTTAGATGAAGAAGCGCCGCCTAAAGTAATTTTAGGGTTTTAAATTGAAATTGTTGTTAGCAAAGTTTAGGTTTGAAATCCTTATTCTGTTTAGCTTTGGTTTTATATGTTTAGAACATTTCTAAATTCCAATCTTATTTCTTTATGTACCCCTATTATTATAGTAAAATTGAGTAATTACCTTGGTCAACACACCAAAGTAAAATACCCAAGTTTTCTAATATTAGGTTTTCTAAATTAGGTTACTGCATTAGTCACCTCTAATGACTGTTGCTCAAGTAGTAACTGTTACTTGGTCATTTAGGGCACAGAGCTGATTCAAATAGTCTCGTTGCTTAAGTTTGTGTTGTGGGCCTTACCCAACGGTCACGGGCCAAACCTTCCTATCCGATAGGGTCAGAAACCTTCTGTACGTTATTGAATGTAAAGCATTTATTTCTTTATTGTTTATAGGTTTTAAGATACCAAAGTTTAATATCCTTGATGTTGTCAAGTCAAACAAAAGATCAAGTCACATTTGCTGCAATGGAACGTCTACGCAACAGGGGACTCACAGTTGATAATGTACTGGCCATGAGTAATGAGGAATTAGGGCAACTTATTTACCCTGTTGGGTTTTGGAAGGTATTAAGAAATTGACACCTACCGTGACTTTATTACGATGTACCTTAAGGATGATGAGTGTTAAGAATAATTCTATTATTAAAATAGTAATATAATCTGTAATATTTGTCAATTCTGTTAAATGACTTTTGATCATTGCAAAAAAGGTATAAATTTTTGTTTACAAGTAAGCTAGGTGCTAAGCATAAATAAAAGACCACAATGTTATTGTTTTTGTAAACCTTGTAAATCCTTTTTTTTTCAGACTAAAGTGAAGTATATAAAAGATACAACACAAACTTTAAAAGAACAATATGATGGTGACATACCAGACTCAGTTGAGAAACTTTGTAAGTTGAGAGGTGTGGGTCCAAAAATGGCACATATTTGTATGAAGGTTGCATGGAATAAAGTTACAGGAATTGGTAATAAAACTATTAATATCGACTAAAACTATATTAAAATAAACATTATATTTATTTTGATTTCTGGTAATATTCAAATAATCACATAGCATATATTCATTATAGAACTAACTATAACTGAGCCACTATTCTATCTTGTGTGTAAAAAAAATTACTGACAAACTTATTGTTTATGATGTTACTGAAAAAAATTGGGGTGAAATAATTATTTATAATAAGAAAGTTCTTTGCATAACTACTAATATTTATTTCATTATTTTGTTTCTAGAAACTTGAGGAAATTTTAAAATTAACTGTTGCATATAGAATTTAGTTAATGGTTAAATCTTTGAATTGGCCAAAATATTAAATGTCATTGTCAATTTTTAGGGGTAGACACACATGTCCACCGAATAAGTAATAGAATAGGTTGGGTAAAGAAACCGACTGCTACCCCTGAAGATACCCGCAAATCATTGCAGACATGGCTGCCTTTTGACTTGTGGAGTGATGTCAACCATTTATTGGTTGGGTTTGGACAAACAATCTGTTTACCTGTAGGACCAATGTGTCACGAATGCTTAAACAGGGACATTTGTCCTTCAAGTGATAAAGGTAGAAAGTCTCCAAGTAAAAAATCACCTAACAAGAAATCACCAATCAAAAAATCTCCAACGTTAAAAGAAATTAAGGAAGAAAAGTTAAATGATAATTTGGACATAAAAATAAAAACTGAACCCGATTCTAATGAAAATACAGTTTCTAAAATTGCATTATCTGTTGCTGATAATGAGTTATCAAGTAATAATAGTAAAAGTGTTTTAAAAAGAAAATCACCAAGAGTAGCAACTCAAAAAATTAAATCAAAGAAGCGTTAGGAAGAAAATGGTTTCAAAACACCTGAAAATCCTTACTTTAAGAAATTTGCTTTTGTAAGTCCTTATTATTAATTTGTCAAGGAGTCATACACAAATAAAAGTACGAAATTAATAACATAATAACAGTGGATTAGATTTATTATAATACTCTTAATTATAATGTTATATTTTACTGTATAATTATGTTAAATTTTAGTTTATTCTCATAAGAAAATAAATATCGTTAAGAATGTTTTTATTTATATTTCTTCTGTTTTAAAATAAACAAAACTTAAACAATACGATATTTATCAGTACTTTATATAGGATAGAGAAAAATAAGTTAATAATATATGGTAAACTTATTTAATTCCCAAAATGTAAGTACGCGCGTTACTTCTGTACAACAACCAAATTAGACATTTTTTTTTGTATTAGTTATTTTCAGAACATGGTAAGTATAAAAGAAACTTCAAATATAACCTACCCCACCCCAGGATGAGCGCGGGAACTTTGAAGTGAAAAGGCGGTCTTTTTTTTTCAAAAATATTTTATTAATTTTATAATTCATTCACTGGAGTTTTTTATAAATAAATACTTATAAATTAATCAAGAGATGGGGAGAAGTAAGAAAAGGAAAAAGAAGGAGGAAGGTAACGCTGAGGACGACTCGTTGAGCTCCGACTCCGAGTCCATAAAATCTGTTGAGCTAACAGACGCCGAAAGGTATGCCCCGTTTCGGGTAGCCGATTACGTGCGGCACTACCCTGAGAACGGGGGTAATTTTGACTATATTGTATTCCTGGAGAGTACAGAGGCTGACAAGCCAATCGGAACAAGAGACATGATGACACTCGCTAATAGCATAAAAAAATATAATAAAGGCGTGAAACAACTAAAACGCATTAATAAAAGTAAAGTTGGAGTTATCTTTGATAGACCTGCTTTTGCTAACGCGGTCTTAGGCAACAAAAAATATCTTGATGGGTACAAACTTAAAGCTTCCCTTCCGGCTGCCGCTACAGAGGTCACTGGGGTAATTTCTCATGTGCCTATAGAATTATCCAATAAAGAAATATATTCAGCTCTAACTAGCACGAAAAATATTATATCTATACGTAGATTTATGCGACGTGTAAGAGAAAATGGAGAAATAAAATTAATCCCCACAAAAACAATTTCTATAACCTTTTCCTGTCCCAATTTACCAGATAGTGTGGACCTCAACAGCTGGCGGTTCGAAGTACGGCAGTACATCCCGCCAGTAAAGCAGTGTCTAAAGTGTTTAAGATATGGTCATATTGCAAAATTCTGTAAAAATTCACAAAGATGCAGCATTTGTGGCGAAGGTCACAATTTTAAAGATTGTCAGACTCCTTATACTGCAGCCAGTTGCTGTCACTGCTCTGGCAATCACATTGCCATATCCCCTGCATGCCCTGTTAAAAAAGAAAAAATCCAGCTTAACAGAGATAAATTTCAGAAAAAAAGCTTTGTTGATGTTTTAAACAGCTCTCACTTTCCATCATTAAACAAAACTGATCAGTTCTTATCTCTTTTAAATTCCGAAATAATACTCAAATCTATTACAGAAGCTTTAGTAAAACTTATAACACTAAACAAAAATAATGAAATACCTATCTCTTCCCAAAATATTAAAAATGTCCTGCAAGATACATTAAAAAAGGTTACTAATAAATAATTTGTACTTTATGGATACTTTAAATATTGTGCAATGGAATGCTCAGAGTATTCTACACAATCAACATATTTTTAATTATTTCCTTTTGGACAAAAATATTCACATTGCGTTAATTTGTGAGACTTGGTTAAAGCCTTGTCAAAAATTTAAGATACGTCATTACAATGTAATTCGTCTTGATTCAGGAAACACCCACAATGGCGTAGCCATATTAATACATAGCTCTATTTCTTATTCTAAAATTGATACTTTTTATGATGACTCCATTCAAAATGTTGTTGTTCGTATAAAATACTCTAGCAACAAAGAACTTACTATCATAAGCTTTTACAGTCCAACTAATTGCAATCCTGCTTTTTCTAAATCTAAACTAGACAGGTTAATTAAAAGTTTACCAGAACCAATCTTCCTAGCAGGAGATTTTAATGGCCTAAACTCAGCCTGGGGCTGTTCTACTTCTAATTGTCGAGGCAAAGACATTTTAGAGTCTATCAATAACAATAATTTGGTTATACTTAATGACGGAAGTATGACCACTGTTGGTTCGCACATATGGAGACAGAATGCTCTTGACTTAACCATAGTATCACCTTCATTGGCTCTAGAGTGTGACTGGTCAGTACATGACGATCCCTTAGGCAGCTACCACTTTCCTGTAATCACAAAAATTTTACTTAATAACAATCATTACAATGCCACTCCTATTCCCAATAGTAGCTCACTACCCTGCTTCCCTAACCTGAACAACGTTGATTGGAACATTTATAATTTAAATGTCCAACTATTGCTCACTGAATTTTCTCTTGATACACAAGACCCCCTTCATAACTACACAAAATTTACAGATATTTTACACTCAGCACTGTGGAAATCATCTTTTATTTCTAAGCACTCTTTGGTTAATACAGCTTTATCTTCATGCTCTCCTTCTAACTTAAATAAAAAAAAAAAACTTCTTCCTTGGTGGAATTTCAATTGCACCAAAGCCGTATTAAATAGCAAAAACGCTTATTTGACTTTTAAATCTGATCCCACTGAGGCTAATTACATTAATTTTAAAAGACTACAAGCCACCAAAAAATATATTATCAGAAATGAGAGAAGAAACAGTTGGATAAAACTTTGTGAACAATTTAACAGATCGACTCCTATATCAGTCATTTGGACGTATATGCGAAAATTTAACAAAAGCTATTCTCCACCTTCCCATAACAACTCTGACTATTCTTGGATCTTTGATTTTCTCAAAAAATATACTCCAGATACTGTAGAGCCAGCCTTTAATCTTAATTCTTTCTGCCATATTCTTCCTAATCAAAATTTTATTATAAAATCTTTTACCATTGTCGAATTAAATTCTGCTATTTCATCCAGAAAAGACTCTACACCTGGCCTTGACTACATTTCATATAAAATGCTTAAACACCTGTCTTCTCAATCTAAACTAATTTTATTAAATATCCTGAATCTTCTTTGGGAGCATAATCTTATTCCTATGGATTGGAAGGTTGATTGTTTAGTACCTATCTTAAAACCCAACAAGGACAAGTTTAACTTTGATTCATATAGACCTATAGCATTGACTTCTTGCATGGGAAAAATATTTGAACAACTTTTAAAACAAAGATTGGAACATTTCATAGAGTCTAATCATATTTTACCTTCTAATCAGTTTGGTTTTAGAAGAGGCAGGTCTTCAAGGGAGAGCATTGCTCACTTACATCTTGATATTTATAATGCTATACAATCAAAGCAAGCTCTCGCTGGAGTTTTCTTCGATGTAGTTGGAGCCTTTAATAATGTTAACCATCATATTCTATCCACGGAATTAGCTGCGATTGGTTTACCTGTAAAAGTTATACAATGGATTTTTAATTTTTTGCACAGTAGGAAGGTATTTGTTAAGTATAATAATAGACTTATTGGTCCAAGGCTTTCTCATAAAGGTACATGTCAAGGTAGCATTTTGAGTCCATTGATTTTCACACTTTATATACATAGATTAAACTTAATTCTAGGCTCTCATATATACAATTTACAGTTTGCTGATGATTTGGTAGTCTATTGTTCTAGTAATAATATAACTACCCTAAATCTTAAGTTAAACGAAGCTTTAGTTAAATTAAATTCTTATTTTAATTATCTTGCATTGGACATTAGCTTTGAAAAGTCTAAAGTCATAGTTTTTAATAAAGTAGGGTCTGAAAGAATTAAAATAAACTATAATAATATATCTCTTCTTATCACAAATGAAGTTAAATTTTTAGGTGTTATATTCATGAATAATTTATCATGGAACAAATATGTAGACCACATAGTTGATAGAGCTCTTAAGGCTCTTAATATTTTAAAGTCTCTTGCAAAAACATATTGGGGTTCTGATCCAAAAATCCTTCTTACCCTATATAAATCTCTTGTACGCAGTCATTTTGAATATGGATTTCTATGTTTTTCTGCTAATGACAAGTTGGTTAACAAATTAAATATTATTCAAAATCACAGCCTGAGACTTATCACTGGCGCCATGAAAACAACCCCAATTAATTCGTTACAGGTCGAGTGCAACATTTCCCCTTTACACCTTAGATTTAAATATTTGAAATACTGTTTTTTGCTAAAACTGTTTTCCATTAGTAATCATCCTCTAATTAAAAAGCTTAATTACTTACATAGTAAATATCCTGTAAATGCTCCATTAACTTCTAATAACCCATTTATTCTCTTCGAATATTCATTCATGTTAAATCTAAATAACCAACACAAAATACACAGTTCTAGCAATTGGATGTGTTACGAAAAGGAGTTTGACTGTCTTATTAATCAAATCGATATTATTATTGACCATAAGCTAAAAGAGCGCCAGGAAGTTTACAACCTCATAGCACAATACTCTGATAAGTTCAAACAAGTTTACACAGATGGATCAAAAAATGATATAAATGTTTCCATGGCCTATTATGTACCTCATCTGAAGTTTGGCCAAGGCGTCAGATTGAAAAAGGAGATATCAATATTTACAGCTGAAGCTCTAGCAATTACTGCTGCCCTAGAATTCATTAAAAAACAAACTAATCAATATTGGCTGATCATTACTGACAGTATGAGCGTTCTAAAGGCTTTAGATAATTATCAATTCAGTGCTAATACAAACTTCATCATTTTAGAAATAAGACATCTCCTTTATCAACTATCCAGAAGAAACTACAACATCAAATTATTGTGGACACCTTCACATATAGGAGTAAGGGGAAATGAACATGTGGACTTTCTGGCACGTTCAATTGTTGACAGTGACAGCGGCAGCCCTGTTGATGAGAATGTTGCCGTACCATACACTGATCTATTAGTTGCTATTAAATCAAAAATCCTATCTGATTGGCGTGATCTTTGGCGACAAACCTTGTTAAGAAAAGGATCTTGGTATGCTCAGATAAATCAAGATATTGGAAAAAGTCCTTGGTTTACTAAATCGCATCAACATAGAAGCAGAAAATATTATACAATACTATGCCGCTTGAGATTTGGACATTGCAGATTTAATGCACATTTGAATCGTATGCGTATCATCTCATCGCCCGTTTGCCCACATTGCACCAACAACTCTACACAGTCTTTAGATCACATATTTTTTGAATGCTCCGCTTTTAATCTGGAACGCCTCTTATTTATAGCCAACTTGTTATCAACTTCTGGACCAAAAAATGTCCCGCGCAATACACAAGATTTATTGACTAATTTGGATAACTATACTAGTATATTTGAATTTATTTGCAATACTATCAATGATATTTGAAACAGGATCAGGACCTTCATTCATCGGATGTGAAATTTTATTTTGATATTTCAGGCTTCGGCCTATTATAGACTTGGTTTCGACCTCGCCTATCACTTATAGACAAAGAAGAGTAGACGAAAATATGAAATTTCAGACTTGGTTTCGGCCTTACTCTACCAGTCATCGAATCAGAAGAACAATAAAGTTACTTCAGACTTGGCTCCGGCCTTTTGATATATCAGAACGAAACTTACAAATTCAGACTAGGCTGTATGGATTATAGTCCTTTGCCTTTCCCTATTGGGGATAAATTTTAAAACAACAACAACTACCCCACCCCAAACCTGCAAAATAATGATACTTGTATTAAAAAAATACTAATCGATAAATTTTCAATAGCTCAATTCAACTACGTTGTCCTTTTAAATTGCTTACCTTAAATTATTTAATTAAAAATTTAAAAAAGTTTGAAAAATATTCATTTATCAATAATTTCAAACTCCTAAGTATATCTTTTGATGTATACAATATTTTAAATTGCTCCAAGTGTTAAAAAACTGCTCTAGTTGCATTTTTAATTGCTCATATACAATTTTTTTTTTTTACAAATATTATTTTATTTGTTCAAACTATATATATTTATTTAAAAATTAAGGAAAGTGGAGCTGTTCCAAACTATATAAATGCAACTTTGCAGTTTTTAACACTTTGAGCAACTTAAAATATTGTATACATCAAAAGATATAGGAGTTTGAAAATATTGATAAATATTTTTTTTTTCAACGACTATTGATTTTTAATTAAATAATTTAAGGTGAGCAATTTAAAATGACAACGTATTTGAATTGAGCTATTGAAATTCTATCGATTAGTATTTTTTTTATTACAAACTAGCTGACCCGGCGAACTTCGTATCGCCTAACACAAACTTTATCGTATGGAATTAAAGTTCAAATTGACTTTTAAGTATTATCACAAATCTTTTGTATGGGAGTATAGAAAAGTGTTGTTTTTAGACTTTTTCAGGAAATTTAAAAAATTTTTTTTAGAATTTTTCTCTCCGTAAGAACCATCCTCGTACTTCAAGGAATATTTTAAAAAAATAATTAGCGAAATCGGTCCAACCGTTCTCGAGTTTTGCGCTTAGCAACACATTCAGCGATTCATTTTTATATTATAGATATCATTATTTTGTAGGCTGGGGTGGGGTAGGTTCAAATATATTCGTCAAGAAAAACCTATGACTCGAGTTTCGAAGTTCGTCGGGTCAGCTACTTTACAACGAATTATTCTTTGATTGGGTATAATCTGTGCAATCCAAAAATGTTTTTATCTTGTCTTGTGTATTGTCTGTAGAATAAAATTTTGGGCTTTTGACAATATCCTCTTTGAGGTGAAAAAGCGCGGGAACTTTGAAGTGAAAAGGCGGTCTTTTTTTTTCAAAAATATTTTATTAATTTTATAATTCATTCACTGGAGTTTTTTATAAATAAATACTTATAAATTAATCAAGAGATGGGGAGAAGTAAGAAAAGGAAAAAGAAGGAGGAAGATAACGCTGAGGACGACTCGTTGAGCTCCGACTCCGAGTCCATAAAATCTGTTGAGCTAACAGACGCCGAAAGGTATGCCCCGTTTCGGGTAGCCGATTACGTGCGGCACTACCCTGAGAACGGGGGTAATTTTGACTATATTGTATTCCTGGAGAGTACAGAGGCTGACAAGCCAATCGGAACAAGAGACATGATGACACTCGCTAATAGCATAAAAAAATATAATAAAGGCGTGAAACAACTAAAACGCATTAATAAAAGTAAAGTTGGAGTTATCTTTGATAGACCTGCTTTTGCTAACGCGGTCTTAGGCAACAAAAAATATCTTGATGGGTACAAACTTAAAGCTTCCCTTCCGGCTGCCGCTACAGAGGTCACTGGGGTAATTTCTCATGTGCCTATAGAATTATCCAATAAAGAAATATATTCAGCTCTAACTAGCACGAAAAATATTATATCTATACGTAGATTTATGCGACGTGTAAGAGAAAATGGAGAAATAAAATTAATCCCCACAAAAACAATTTCTATAACCTTTTCCTGTCCCAATTTACCAGATAGTGTGGACCTCAACAGCTGGCGGTTCGAAGTACGGCAGTACATCCCGCCAGTAAAGCAGTGTCTAAAGTGTTTAAGATATGGTCATATTGCAAAATTCTGTAAAAATTCACAAAGATGCAGCATTTGTGGCGAAGGTCACAATTTTAAAGATTGTCAGACTCCTTATACTGCAGCCAGTTGCTGTCACTGCTCTGGCAATCACATTGCCATATCCCCTGCATGCCCTGTTAAAAAAGAAAAAATCCAGCTTAACAGAGATAAATTTCAGAAAAAAAGCTTTGTTGATGTTTTAAACAGCTCTCACTTTCCATCATTAAACAAAACTGATCAGTTCTTATCTCTTTTAAATTCCGAAATAATACTCAAATCTATTACAGAAGCTTTAGTAAAACTTATAACACTAAACAAAAATAATGAAATACCTATCTCTTCCCAAAATATTAAAAATGTCCTGCAAGATACATTAAAAAAGGTTACTAATAAATAATTTGTACTTTATGGATACTTTAAATATTGTGCAATGGAATGCTCAGAGTATTCTACACAATCAACATATTTTTAATTATTTCCTTTTGGACAAAAATATTCACATTGCGTTAATTTGTGAGACTTGGTTAAAGCCTTGTCAAAAATTTAAGATACGTCATTACAATGTAATTCGTCTTGATTCAGGAAACACCCACAATGGCGTAGCCATATTAATACATAGCTCTATTTCTTATTCTAAAATTGATACTTTTTATGATGACTCCATTCAAAATGTTGTTGTTCGTATAAAATACTCTAGCAACAAAGAACTTACTATCATAAGCTTTTACAGTCCAACTAATTGCAATCCTGCTTTTTCTAAATCTAAACTAGACAGGTTAATTAAAAGTTTACCAGAACCAATCTTCCTAGCAGGAGATTTTAATGGCCTAAACTCAGCCTGGGGCTGTTCTACTTCTAATTGTCGAGGCAAAGACATTTTAGAGTCTATCAATAACAATAATTTGGTTATACTTAATGACGGAAGTATGACCACTGTTGGTTCGCACATATGGAGACAGAATGCTCTTGACTTAACCATAGTATCACCTTCATTGGCTCTAGAGTGTGACTGGTCAGTACATGACGATCCCTTAGGCAGCTACCACTTTCCTGTAATCACAAAAATTTTACTTAATAACAATCATTACAATGCCACTCCTATTCCCAATAGTAGCTCACTACCCTGCTTCCCTAACCTGAACAACGTTGATTGGAACATTTATAATTTAAATGTCCAACTATTGCTCACTGAATTTTCTCTTGATACACAAGACCCCCTTCATAACTACACAAAATTTACAGATATTTTACACTCAGCACTGTGGAAATCATCTTCTATTTCTAAGCACTCTTTGGTTAATACAGCTTTATCTTCATGCTCTCCTTCTAACTTAAATAAAAAAAAAAAACTTCTTCCTTGGTGGAATTTCAATTGCACCAAAGCCGTATTAAATAGCAAAAACGCTTATTTGACTTTTAAATCTGATCCCACTGAGGCTAATTACATTAATTTTAAAAGACTACAAGCCACCAAAAAATATATTATCAGAAATGAGAGAAGAAACAGTTGGATAAAACTTTGTGAACAATTTAACAGATCGACTCCTATATCAGTCATTTGGACGTATATGCGTAAATTTAACAAAAGCTATTCTCCACCTTCCCATAACAACTCTGACTATTCTTGGATCTTTGATTTTCTCAAAAAATATACTCCAGATACTGTAGAGCCAGCCTTTAATCTTAATTCTTTCTGCCATATTCTTCCTAATCAAAATTTTATTATAAAATCTTTTACCATTGTCGAATTAAATTCTGCTATTTCATCCAGAAAAGACTCTACACCTGGCCTTGACTACATTTCATATAAAATGCTTAAACACCTGTCTTCTCAATCTAAACTAATTTTATTAAATATCCTGAATCTTCTTTGGGAGCATAATCTTATTCCTATGGATTGGAAGGTTGATTGTTTAGTACCTATCTTAAAACCCAACAAGGACAAGTTTAACTTTGATTCATATAGACCTATAGCATTGACTTCTTGCATGGGAAAAATATTTGAACAACTTTTAAAACAAAGATTGGAACATTTCATAGAGTCTAATCATATTTTACCTTCTAATCAGTTTGGTTTTAGAAGAGGCAGGTCTTCAAGGGAGAGCATTGCTCACTTACATCTTGATATTTATAATGCTATACAATCAAAGCAAGCTCTCGCTGGAGTTTTCTTCGATGTAGTTGGAGCCTTTAATAATGTTAACCATCATATTCTATCCACGGAATTAGCTGCGATTGGTTTACCTGTAAAAGTTATACAATGGATTTTTAATTTTTTGCACAGTAGGAAGGTATTTGTTAAGTATAATAATAGACTTATTGGTCCAAGGCTTTCTCATAAAGGTACATGTCAAGGTAGCATTTTGAGTCCATTGATTTTCACACTTTATATACATAGATTAAACTTAATTCTAGGCTCTCATATATACAATTTACAGTTTGCTGATGATTTGGTAGTCTATTGTTCTAGTAATAATATAACTACCCTAAATCTTAAGTTAAACGAAGCTTTAGTTAAATTAAATTCTTATTTTAATTATCTTGCATTGGACATTAGCTTTGAAAAGTCTAAAGTCATAGTTTTTAATAAAGTAGGGTCTGAAAGAATTAAAATAAACTATAATAATATATCTCTTCTTATCACAAATGAAGTTAAATTTTTAGGTGTTATATTCATGAATAACTTATCATGGAACAAATATGTAGACCACATAGTTGATAGAGCTCTTAAGGCTCTTAATATTTTAAAGTCTCTTGCAAAAACATATTGGGGTTCTGATCCAAAAATCCTTCTTACCCTATATAAATCTCTTGTACGCAGTCATTTTGAATATGGATTTCTATGTTTTTCTGCTAATGACAAGTTGGTTAACAAATTAAATATTATTCAAAATCACAGCCTGAGACTTATCACTGGCGCCATGAAAACAACCCCAATTAATTCGTTACAGGTCGAGTGCAACATTTCCCCTTTACACCTTAGATTTAAATATTTGAAATACTGTTTTTTGCTAAAACTGTTTTCCATTAGTAATCATCCTCTAATTAAAAAGCTTAATTACTTACATAGTAAATATCCTGTAAATGCTCCATTAACTTCTAATAACCCATTTATTCTCTTCGAATATTCATTCATGTTAAATCTAAATAACCAACACAAAATACACAGTTCTAGCAATTGGATGTGTTACGAAAAGGAGTTTGACTGTCTTATTAATCAAATCGATATTATTATTGATCATAAGCTAAAAGAGCGCCAGGAAGTTTACAACCTCATAGCACAATACTCTGATAAGTTCAAACAAGTTTACACAGATGGATCAAAAAATGATATAAATGTTTCCATGGCCTATTATGTACCTCATCTGAAGTTTGGCCAAGGCGTCAGATTGAAAAAGGAGATATCAATATTTACAGCTGAAGCTCTAGCAATTACTGCTGCCCTAGAATTCATTAAAAAACAAACTAATCAATATTGGCTGATCATTACTGACAGTATGAGCGTTCTAAAGGCTTTAGATAATTATCAATTCAGTGCTAATACAAACTTCATCATTTTAGAAATAAGACATCTCCTTTATCAACTATCCCGAAGAAACTACAACATCAAATTATTGTGGACACCTTCACATATAGGAGTAAGGGGAAATGAACATGTGGACTTTCTGGCACGTTCAATTGTTGACAGTGACAGCGGCAGCCCTGTTGATGAGAATGTTGCCGTACCATACACTGATCTATTAGTTGCTATTAAATCAAAAATCCTATCTGATTGGCGTGATCTTTGGCGACAAACCTTGTTAAGAAAAGGATCTTGGTATGCTCAGATAAATCAAGATATTGGAAAAAGTCCTTGGTTTACTAAATCGCATCAACATAGAAGCAGAAAATATTATACAATACTATGCCGCTTGAGATTTGGACATTGCAGATTTAATGCACATTTGAATCGTATGCGTATCATCTCATCGCCCGTTTGCCCACATTGCACCAACAACTCTACACAGTCTTTAGATCACATATTTTTTGAATGCTCCGCTTTTAATCTGGAACGCCTCTTATTTATAGCCAACTTGTTATCAACTTCTGGACCAAAAAATGTCCCGCGCAATACACAAGATTTATTGACTAATTTGGATAACTATACTAGTATATTTGAATTTATTTGCAATACTATCAATGATATTTGAAACAGGATCAGGACCTTCATTCATCGGATGTGAAATTTTATTTTGATATTTCAGGCTTCGGCCTATTACAGACTTGGTTTCGACCTCGCCTATCACTTATAGACAAAGAAGAGTAGACGAAAATATGAAATTTCAGACTTGGTTTCGGCCTTACTCTACCAGTCATCGAATCAGAAGAACAATAAAGTTACTTCAGACTTGGCTCCGGCCTTTTGATATATCAGAACGAAACTTACAAATTCAGACTAGGCTGTATGGATTATAGTCCTTTGCCTTTCCCTATTGGGGATAAATTTTAAAACAACATATCCTCTTTGACAATATCGTTAAAATTTGGTTAAAATGAAATCGTTCGATTGCCTATAAATTGAAATTAATCATTAAAAATAATTAATTAAGCAATAACTTGAATTATAAAACTTTGTATATATTAAATAAATCATGGCCGAGTTGTTATTAGATCCAAAAATACGTTTATGGGTGTTTTTACCCATTGTAATTATAACATTTTTAGTTGGTATTGTTAGACATTATGTTTCGATTATATTATCGTCTCAAAAGAAGATAGAAATTTTACAAATGCAAGACAGGTATGTTTAATTTAACTTTATTAACCTTTTCAATCTACTCGTGACCCTATTAAAAATAACCCTACTTTTAGTCAAGTGATGATACGTGCGAGACTGCTTCGTGAGAACGGAAAGTATTTACCGAGACAGTCCTTCGCGATGCGACGTCACTGGTTCAACAATGAAGATACTGGATATTTCAAAGTTCAAAAACGGGCAGCAACTTCCCAGGTATAATTTGTAATTTTAATAAAACTTCTGAAACTATTTTCTTAAGAAATAGGAAGGTTAAAATGATGAACATTAAACTTATAATGAAGTTTATTACCTTCTCTAATAAAAAAATACTTATTTAAGTTATGTCTTGTGCTTGATTTTACTTCTCATTAATAACTGTAAATACACTGCGATTAGAAAGAAATTTCAAATTGCTTTTGTAAATTAAATGTGAGCTGTATATTTATTATAGGTCAAATATATGTAAAGGAATTTATTATTCATTCCTTTACATATACATATATTAATTTTTCTTACTGAAGTATATATGTACGGGTATATCCAACATTAAATCAAGTTTACAATCTTTATAGAACCCCATGACTGACCCAGGCATGATGACAGACATGTTGAAGGGCAACGTGACCAATGTATTACCTATGATTGTGATTGGTGGATGGATTAATTGGATGTTCAGTGGTTTCTTAACGAGTAAGTTGTTTTGTGTCATTGTTATTAATAATATAAAATTTTTGGTTTTAATTGAAAAACATACAGATTTGATATAACTACGAGACCAAAAATTTAACTACATACCTGTGCCTACTGTGATAAGTTCAGTTATACCCATATTGTGATGTGAACGTAGGCAGTTACAGAAATTTTTTAAGTCTAATTCACATCCTTGTATCTGCTACAGTTACGGAAATAATTATTGTGTTAACTGATATAACTGTGTGAAAAAATTCATGAATATCAATATGTATCAAGTTGTACCCGTTTGTCAGTAATCAATAATTCTAAGTATTCAATGCTATTTTCTGTGTATATACATCATTTATATAATTATATGCAATTGTATGTGATTTCACACTTATTTTTCAATACATATTTCATGAATACTGATAAAACTAGAGCTATATCGCTTTGAAGCTTCATTACAGCCTATACAGTCCACTGCTGGACATAGGCCTCCACAAGTTTACGCCAAAATAACGTGAACTCACGTGTTTTGCCCAAACTTGCTTTGAAGCTAAAACTTTTATAAAGTGATAAAATTGTGATAATATTAGTAGACCTTTACAATAGTTTTTATAAAAAAAAAAAATCGAGTTTGAAAAATAACGGCTATAACGTGTTTTTGATCAAGTATCTCTAAAATGAAACGAGATTAGTGGCTGAAATTGTATTAATAGTGACTTTGGTTCTCGCTAATTTTGCCACAAGTTATTTTCAAAATATCTTTCTGGGGCCGCTAACCCTACATTGTCGTTCTAGACCCTTTTTCAAATAGTAGCAGTAGTTAAGTTCAGTTGTAAATCTATCTTGTGCATGAAATGCTACAATTTGATTGATATTTTTTGTAAAGTAGCTTAAAAAGGAAATATAGTCATATGTGGTTGAATTTAATGCCTCTACTAACCTGTAAAAACTTTACTGTTATTAATTTAATTCCAATATTATTTATTCAAATATTATTTATTGACATTATCTATAATTTACTCCAGTAAATTTATATCCACAGCTAAAGTACCATTCCCTCTAACCTTGCGTTTTAAGCCTATGTTGCAACGAGGTGTAGAACTGGCGTATCTCGATGCTTCGTGGGTGTCATCTGCCTCATGGTACTTCCTTAATGTTTTTGGTCTGCGTACAATTTACACCCTTGTGCTCGGAGAGAATAATGGTAAGTGTTATTAATAATATAAAAGTTAAATTAGGCTTTTTAAGTCTGCTAGTATGCTTAATATTTATTTTTGATTCTATTGAATATTGTTGCATTGAATATATACATATAGAGTTATCAACTTTAACTTTGTCGAGATTATGTGTGTATGTATATATGTTTGCATACATGAGTGTGAATGTATGTACGTGTATACATAATTTTAAAAAAAACAAGCTATAAAAACAGTATACGCCTACATTATAGTGCTTAGGTTATAGGAAAAAAAAATAGTATACAGTAACCTCGTTCTAACTTTTTTTATAGTCTGTTTTTTTAAGAAACGAGTACTGAGGTTTCTTGCACATTTCCTATATTTACAGAGTGAGATGAGTCTTTGTTAGACGTGGGGCCAACGCCTTTGTCAATAACAAACTTTTGATATTGTAAATGATGCCTGTTCATATTGAATACTTGTAAAATTTACTGTAGAGAAAATAAAATAATTGTGTTTGCTCGCAAACGAAAAAAAAACCGACTTCAATTACATCGACGAGTAATACAACGTAGATCGACGAAAAAATAGTCAAGTAACTACGCGTTATCAAAGATTACTCAAAAAGTAGTTATCAGATCTCGATAAAATTTATATGTGACCACATGATAAATATCAGCTTTTGATTAAATTAAAAATTATCAAAATCGGTATATCCAGTAAAAAGTTATTGCGGATTTTCGAGAGTTTCCCTCGATTTCTCTGGGATCCCATCATCAGATCCTGGTTTTCTTATCATGGTACCAAACTAGAGATATCCTCTTTCCAACAAAAAAAAGAATTATCAAAATCGGTACATCCAGTAGAAAGTTATACGGTATAATACAACGCAGGTCGACGAAAAAAGCGTCAAGTAAAAACGCATGATTAGATATAACTCGAAAAGTAGTTGTTAGATCTCAAATAAATTTAAATGGGACCAATTGGCACACACCACCTTTCGATTAAAACAAAATTTGTCGAAATTGGTCCACCCGGTCAAAAGTTCTGATGTAACATACATTAAAAAAAAAATACAGTCGAATTGAGAACCTCCTCCTTTTTTGGAAGTCGGTTAAAAAAGAAGTAAAACGTGAAATTGTAAAGGTTTAGTTAATTTTAAACTAATTGTAAAATATTTTATCACAGCTGCTGATCAGTCAAAGGTGATGCAAGAACAGATGTCAGGAGCAGCTATGGCCATGCCGCCCGACCCTAAGGCTGCATTTAAAGCTGAGTGGGAAGCCTTAGAGATCACAGAACACCGCTGGGCACTGGCCACAGCAGAGTCTGATTTACTTGGTAATGAAGACAAACAGCAGTAATAAAAGAAAATTTATTAGTAATAAATTATTTAATTACGTAATTGTACACCATGGAATAAGAAATATTTATAGTAATAATTGTAAAATAAATATGTGGTAATAAAGTGAAGTGGTAAGGTTGAATATTTTCATGACTTTTATTTAAATGTGTGTTTATGTCATCACCATAGACGTCTGTTAGCAATTTACATATTGTAAAATTTATTTTAAGGATGAAATTTGTTTTTTACTATTTATTTAAGGTTTTTTTCATTTTTTTTTTTTAGTTATCATTCATTATTTGGTTAACGATTTTAACTCATCTTTAATATCACTTTGTTATGCAAGTGCTAAAAAAATGAATATTGTCAATTTGTAGATTTGTTATTATTATGAATTGGCATAAATAAAAAATTATTATACTGAACATAAATTTTATGTATAAAAAACGTACTTTAGTATGCTTCCTACTTTAGTTGTTTTTAGGCCAAAATAATTTGACGCATTTGTGATATTCGTTTTTTAAAAATATTTAGTATTACTGATAAGAATAAGCATTTCCGTTCTGATGTGGCCACACCACTGACATGAAACGCAAATTGAGAGAACAAAGGAGAAATGAAATACATGTAAAAATTGAATAAACAATTTTATTGCAACAGTTCCTGTATATCAATTATGATCAGGTTAATCAGATTTAGCAGATTTAAAATACATATGTATAAAAGCATCATTTTCATTCTTATGAAAAATTATACTTTTGCACTCTGCATTAATTGCACCACTAAAGTATCGGTTAATATAATTATTGTATCTCTTAGTTTACATGCTGAAAAAATGTAATTAACTAAATTCATCAAACAAAATAAATTTATTGTTCAAGTACAAGCTAATTACAAAATTGTTAAAATATTTAATTATAAGAATAAAAACAACTTTTCTTCTAATGAAAAAAAATTCTACAATATATATATATGTTCCATTAAATATGGGGTTATAAAATATCATGTCACATGTAAAAAAAATCCTAGCCCATTTCTGTAATTTGACTATATTTAAATAGAGGAGCTACTTTGATAGACTCCGCATGATACCTTTTGCGAGCACGTAAGCCTGCAGGACTCCTCATTTAAAGGAACGCAGTTATATATACATAATATATTAATGTTATCTAATAATTGTGTTTGCTAACACGAAACGAAACCGACTTCAATAACTGACAAGTAATACAACGTAAGTAGACGAAAAAAATTAACAAACGCGCTACTCTTCACTACGATTTTCGAGGATTTCCCTCAATTTTTCTGTGATCCCATCATTAGATCCTAGTTTCCTTATCATGGTACCACACTTGGGATATCTCCTTTCCAACAAAAAAAAAAAGAATTATCAAAATCGGTTTATAAACGACGTAGTTATCCCCGAACTAAAAAGAATATATACGGCCGAATTAACTTCCTCATTTTTTGAAGTCGGTTGAAAAGAAAACGAAGTTTCAATGTTCACAAGAAGATACTAAATTTACTGATACTTATAACAACTTCACGAAATGAAAAAGGGGATTATTGATTTCTTTTTTAATTTTTGTAATAGTTCGTTATGTAAATAATAACTTATTATTGTCTATTAAATGAGTTATTATTTTTAGATTTTTGATTCGGACTTATATTGTGGTAAAAAAAAAATGAAGCATGTCCTATAGTATAATATATACACGTGAGTAAAATATAAAAGGACATAGGATTCAAACAAAATATTGGTAAGTCTAAAAATATAATTCTGAGCATTCGGGAAAATATTAAAAAAAAAAAAAAAAAAACTATGAAGCCGTAAATTTTACGGCAAAGGTCCCTTAGACAAATTTATTTTTATTTAATATTTAGGTAGTAATGCGCCTTAAGCTCTGCTTAAACTCGCTCAAACTACTTTTCACATCATTAATTGATATTGTGTGTATAAAATCCACTTGAGTAACAATAAAAATCCCCGCCAATTGATGGTTACAAAATAATATATATAATAATGATATACTAGGTTTCTGGTGGTAACGATACGAATCAGATTGCTTGACATTTAGCTCCTGAGATAAGCGCGTAGGAACTATAATTTCTACCATACCATGTTAATAGACTGTCATTTACAGTAACTCAGTTATAAAGTAAAAAACAATCACATTGTAAAAAACACTGTCGGTCATAAATATCTTAGGCAATATCTAAGTAACGGGTTACAGAAACTTGAGGCCAATAAAAATTAAAACAAAATATCACTTGGAGACGTTTTTTCTTACATTTTATTAATGAACAACAATTGAAAAGGGATTTAACGCCGCGGTCGATGCAAATGTCACAAGGACTCGAGTGAGTCACCAGTCGCTGGCAGCCGTCGCCGGTTACTTCTTGATGAGCTGCACGACGTCCTGGTCGTGCACGGAGTGCGCGATGCCGACGCGCTGCGGCGAGTACTTGGTGCTGGTGCCCCACACCAGCGCGTACTTCAGCTGCGCCGCCAGCGAGCGGTGGATGGAGTGGCACACGTGCTCGATCGTCACGCCCTGAAAAGATTCACATCAAAACAATTATTATAATCCATACGTATTTTTTCTTTTTGGAACGAAGTTCCTTACGGCAGGCTTGACATTTGGCTGAGCGACCGAACTGAAAAAAATGTGATACTAAACCGTAAGAAAAATATATAACGGAAGTGACGTAATATCAGTCACACGACTGCATAATATGACGTTTGTAAAACTAAAATATTACTAGTAAACTTTTTTTTTTAATTATTTATGCAATTTAATACTGTTGACAAAAATAAATAAAGACTATGTGTTTTTTTATTTCACTTAATAGTTTGAATTATTATTATTATTATTGAATAATTATTATTTGAATGATTATTATTATTATTATTATTTTGTTTGATTCAATATCTTCATGAAGTCAAAGCCTTGCATGAAGATATTACAAGGGCCATACATGCTACTACATAGGCCTTCTACAACGTTGTTATGGGAGATTTCAACGCTATAGAGTACAATACCGCGACGAATCGAGGATCGAACCACACGGATTGGGGCGCAGGAATCGCAGAGGGCTGATGCTTGTCAACTTCCTCGAGTCGGAGAGGCTCTTCTTGATAAATTCATTTTTCAAGAAGAAACCCCAAAGGCGGTGGACATGGCAAAGCCCCGATACTGTGACGAGGAACGAGATAGATTTCATCGTAGCGGATAAAGGGCATATAATCAAAGATGTCTCAGTGGTTAAATAGGTTTAACACAGGCAGCGACCACCGGCTATTTCGTGGCATTCTGAATAGATGCCTTCGAAAAGAGCAGGCCCACTTGATAAAATCTACTGTCCGACTTACGCTGCCTCAAATCCTATGTTGCTCAGAGCAGTTACAACTGCAACTCCAAAACCAATTCGATTCGTTGCAAACTACTAGTGACATGGACGAGATGACCGACAACGTGGTGAAGGCGATGTGTACACTGGGTTGCAAACACTTTCCGCTAGCGAAGTCAACTAAGCAGTCCAAACTTTCTCCCGTAATCTTGGATCTGATGCGACAAAGGCGCGAGTTGCTCGCTGCTCAAACAGCTACGCCTGAACATAGGGCTCTTTCCAAGAGGACACGGATACTTGTACGCCGAGACCTCCGCTGCTCAAATACAAGAGAGATTACTACTCTTATTGAGCAGAATAGGGGATCCAAAATTTTCCAAAGACCATTGGGGATGGCAGAACTGTTGAACTCTTTGAACAGGTCGAGAAATTTAATGGACAGCTGTACTCGTCGAGCGCACGCAAGCCTGAGACTTGGGACACCGAAGATCCACGTGCACTATTGTTGCGCCATTATTCGGAGGACATCCCCGATATCGAATGAAATCAGTGCAGCGCTCGGACAGCTTAAAAACAGCGGCCCCGGGGTACGACGGAGTTACGACTGAGCTTCTTAAAGTCGCAAGACGATCTGCCCTAAAAGCCTTTGCGAGACTTTTTAACGCCGTCATCCACCGAGGTACCACGCCAGAGGCGCGGTCCAGGAGTGTGGTGGTGCTGTTCTTTAAGAGAGACGATAAGTCTATGTTAAAGAATTACAGACCAATCTCACTTCTGAGCCACGTTTTCTAATCGTCTCGCCAGAAGACTCGAAAAATTCCAACCACTGGAGCAGACTGGGTTTCAAAATGGCTACAGCACCGTAGACTATATCCATACTGTTCAGTAGATTATTCAAAAGACAGGAGAATATCTAAACATTTTTTAATATCATATCAAAAATCGACCGTTCCAGTGGGTTATCGAACCTGCATCTCCGACTGACCGTGTCGGTGCTCTAGCCAATTAAGCTATAGAACGATGTACCCGCTAGATCGAAATGTTAGATATGATGATTTTATATTCGGTTCTAAGCGACCATGGCGCCGTTTATAGTGAGTTCTCTACAGAAACCCGTAACTATTCAAAGTTTCATATTACAATGAAAATCTTTGACGGGAGACGACACCATGCTATTTTTAATTTGTACGATTTTATTTTTGTGTTACCCACACATTAGGAACTCTAAACATTTTTTAATATCACATCAAAAATCGACCGTTCCAGCGGGGATCGAACCTGCATCTCCGACTGACCGTGTCGGTGCTCTAGCCAATTAAGCTATGGAACGATTTACCCGCTAGATCGAAATTTTTGATATGATGACTTTATATTCGGTTCTAAGCGACCGTGGCGCCGTCTATAGTGAGTTCTTTACAGAAATCCGTAACTATTCAAAGTTTCATATTACAATGATAGTCCTCCTGATAGTCGGTCTCGGTATGAAATTGTACAAAACGCAAGTTGTTTAAAAAAAAAGGCATACAAAGATCGGTATCGGTCGATGGTACCCTTCTCGAAGTTGTTCAGGATTATGTTCACATTTTTTTTTTCTCTGGAAAATGCATTTACGCACTAGTCCCACCGCCCGGAAGCGACGGAAGTGTGAGGCTCCCGGTGCGGTCAAAAAGCGCACGGACTACCCACTAAAACCCCGCGGTACCGTCATCAATTGCGGAGCGCCACGGGATCGCTAACGTCTGCGACCGTAACGCCCTGATGGTAGGCCCACCTGTGCAGGCCACCTTCGCTTACAGAGCGCTCACGGGCAGCAAGAGCGCTCTATCGTCCACGTGGAAGAAGGGAAAAGATCCGTGATCCGTGAAAGATCAGCTCTGTTGCGGATGGTGAAGGAGTGCGTGGCGGCTTCTCCTTCCCGCCAGTCGCCTCCTGCGTAACTTATCGGCGTGGGCGTCCGGTTCGCGCTCACCTCGCATGACCTCTACACAGAAGGAGGCCACGGCCGACCAGCACCTCACGCTACCGAGCATGGAGCGGATCGGATAAGGACTGCGGAAAACCGGGATGTCTGGCGCGAACTTGGGGAGGCCTATGTCCAGCAGTGGATTGCAATCAGCTGAACTGACTGACTGACTGTACATATAACTAAAATTACAAATAATTGACACATATATACAATATTACAAAACAAAAGAAAAAACAAATAAAACAGTGTTCTTCAATCGCGAACGCGAAAGAGTTCTAACGGGAATCTTCATTTCTCGCGATAAGATTTTTTGCTTCCTAATAGGGTTTCGACGAATTCTGGCTTTAACAGCATTAACAGCCTTTGTAGGTCTAACAACACGCGGCCGCCCCGATCTTTTCTGGTCTACGACAGACGAAGTGTTGCTGTGTCTGTTGATAGTACGATATACGTATACGTACGATATACGTATACGTACGATATACATATACGTACGATATACGATATATACGGCTGATACCAAGCTTTTGAAATGTCTGGAATATGATCGACGGCTCCATACCCACTTTGTGAAAGGCGATCACTGCAATCCTATTTTCTTTAACACCCCATTCCATATTGTAATTTGATAATGAACACGAAAAAAATATGTGAAATGGCGCAAATCGAAATAAGTTTTTAAAATAATATACGTGTTCCAATTCCAAAATAATTAAAAAATTGAAAAAAAAAAAGTTTTTATGTAACAGTATTTATGGCTATACTAGTCACAATAAAAATTAATCTGCTGCCCTAAGGGGCAGCCTTCTTAGGCAAGAACGTCTGCCGCTAGTTGTAATAATAAAGTTAATACTGATTTTTTTTAATTTATAGCCACTCAACTCAGCAAGCACTTCATCACTAATCCTGATTTTTATACCTTTACAACTCTTTTTTGTCTATGTTTCACACACTAAATCCTTTAAGAACCCTCTAGTCTCCATTTTTTCAATTTCAATTCTTCAATGTGAACAAGGCAGAAATTAAAAAATTGCAAGTGTAACTTGTATAATATTTTTCATTTAATCCGGTATAGAAGGTTTACATGCTTATCTATACAAATAAATAAAACTGGAGTGTCTGTTTGTAATATTAAAATAACCGCTTTTTACTTAATGCATATGGATGTATTTTGATGGAACTTTCACTGGCCGATTGCTGTCGTAGTAAGGAGTAAGTTTTATTTTAGTTTTAGCTTTTATTTTTATTTCATTTTTATTTTAGAACAATAACTTTTTATTAAATTTCATGCGGACGAAGTCGCAGGCACAGCTAGTGTGTTATATATTTAAAACATACCTTTCTTAAAATAAGTCCATCATCAAAGTCTGGCGGCTGACCGGGCTTCTTGGTGTAAACTCGGATGAGTGCGAGATATTCCCAGAGAGTCTCCAAGAGGAAATCAAGGTTTAATTTCATATTACAACTGAAACAATAGAAAATGTACCATTTGAATACAATATACTATTCTAAGTTTAACTAGTAAGTTTGCTGATTGTAATTTTTGTGTAATGTCTTTATTGTTATGCATGTGGTGTTTACCTTTAATTAGTTATTGCATTTAATTTTTTAATATTTGTAATTAATTTTAAGTTATATTAATGTAAATAACTGTAGGTAAACCTGTTAAATTAAAAAATAAAAAAAAAATACAAAATTAAATGTTTATATACAAGCAATCATTAACATTTCAAGCCATATATGAATATGCTACAGCTAGTAGATGATGAAATGATTATAATTGTAACTAAATATATATGTTGCAGTCAGAACTCTTAACCAGTCAAAAGTACTATTGACTAGCGAAATCAGTCAAAAGTACTTTTGACTGGACAAGTTGGTCAAAAGTGGTTTTGACTGAAAATTATTGGTTATTAGTACTTTTGACTGCAAGTTCGCGGTTAAAAATACTTTTGACTGACGCTCTCCGTCAAAAGTATTTTTAACTGTAAAAAAGCGTCAGTCAAAAGCACTATTAACTCGTTAGATGTGAATAAATTTAGTCAAATGATCCTGATAAACCATAATAAATTTATGCCCACGATTTTCTTGCGACTGCATGTCAATCAGATCGATTTGGCAGCGGCTGTTCATTTCAGTGTGCAGGATCGGTTTCTAAACCTGACCCATTCTTTTCTTGCTATTCTTCCTTTGGCATACTTCGCACATTGATAAATATATATTAATCATTTCTTTTGTAATATTAGCGTACTTTTTTACCGTTTCATTCTTAAGTCTATCGCGACCACCATGCCCTTTAGAAATATGAGCAGCATCAATAATGTCGTAGATTTCCTCAGCCGGCAAAAATATTTGACAGGTTCTGTGTTTATGATTTTATACCACAAACTTCAATATGTTAAAGCGTTGTAGTCTACTGTACTGTAATGGTGTTTTGTTTTCATTAAATTTCGCGTCTTCCACATCCATTGCAAACTTTTTAAATTTTTCTTTTGTCATCACATTGAAATTCTTTGCAAAAAGCCTTCTTTCTTTTCGTAGTCACTCATTTTTGTTCTAATATCAGCACGTTCTCCACTAATAATGAGTAATATAAAAGTTTATATGTGCGTTTGTCGTTATTTTTATCGACCACTTTAAATTTTTAAGAGTTTTGACTGATACAACCAGTCAAAACCATTTTTGATGGAATCATTTAGTCAAAAGTACTTTTAACCAGCTCCATTGGGCAAAAGTACTTTTAACTGTTATTTTAGTCAAAAGTATTATTGACTAATGCAAACGGTCAAAAGTACTTCTGACTGATTTTGCTAGTCAATAGTGCTTTTGACTGGTTAAGAGTTTTGACTGCAACATATATATATTCTGACCTGACAACAACAGAATGTGGTTGACGAGCTATCCTATCCACCTCCTGTATCGATATCTGATCAATTTTGTTGTAAACATATAAGCACGGCAGGTATACACGGTTACCAAGTATGACATCAATAAGCTCATCTGCAGTACAATCTTCACGGAACAGAACCTGCAACACATGTTAAGAGTAAGTTTTTAAAATCACTAACTGGATATTTTTGGCATAAAATTAAATTTTCTATCAAATATTAATTCGAGATTACAAATTTCTTGTACAATTAACAAAATGATCTTCTGAGAAATTAGTTGGATGTCTAAGTCCTCGATGCACAATAAGGGTACATCCTAAATAACAATTTCACATTAAACAGATAATGATAGAATGAGATTTATAAAAACAATTTTTTCTAAAGTTATTTATTTTTAATAAAATTAATATTTAATAAAAGTGTTTATTTACTTCAGCATTAAATATTTTGTATTCATGTAATATCATCTGGACCATTTTCTCATCCACCTTAGTAAGTTGACATGTAGAGTTGAAAGACAAACCCCCACCTTTCTTTATCTGAAATATTTTATCACAATTATTATTATCAATTGAAATATACTTTAAGAAATATCAAGCAGAACATTTAGATATTATATGTAAGTAATTTTAATTTTTGAACTCAAACTCTCATAAAAAGAAAAACTTAAATATTGTAATTAATTTGTAAACTAAACAAAATATTATATTTAAACAAAATATATTTATTTTTTAATTATCATTACATATACTCAAAATAATTTTTTTTAATGAACTTTGTCCGATGCATCTACTACCGAAACAATTTAATTCTTTTCAGAAAACTATGATAAATGTAAATACCTAAGTAATTTTAAGTATATACATTTTTTAAAATAGCCTATCACCAACAAGTTACACTTCAAATATTATCCTAGGTGGAATTATGGAATATTTAACTTGTCAAAAGTTTTCAAAATTACCATCTCATATGTAAGATAATATATATTATATGTAAATAAAAGATAATGTAATTTTAATGTGTGTGTCTGTGAAATGTGTTTAACATATGTATCAATTTATGTATTACAGATTAATTAGCCCTTCTACGTTATAAAGAAAGAGCTCATTACCCAGCCGAGAGATTGAAATATTGGGTGAACCAAGTTATAACATATATAGAGCTATATACCTTAAAATATATATTGGGCTTGTTTTTATTCAGCCTTATGCCTACACTCTCCAATTCCTTTTCTAGAAGCTGTCGATGCACGTAGGGTTTGGTTGCATCTAACATCATTAGCACTAGGTCAGCTGTACGGGCTACGGCTATCACCTGATATCAAGAATAAAATGTAGAATTATAATGAGTAGCTATGCATTTGGCATATGTTTGTAAATCACATTTATTTACTCTTTTAAATCATTACATATATAAAGAAGTATTGGTAAATGGAAATAATTAATTTGATGTTAGAGAGGGAAAAAACATTATTTGTAAACATGAATATTTATGATTTAAAGCAAAAGAACAAACAAACAACAAACATGCAAAAATAAAACTGAACTAATTAATTTTATTGAATATTTTGAAAATATAATGTGTAAGTCATAAATTTATTTTTAATAAATTACCTGTCGACCTCTACCCTTGCCCTGAGCAGCACCTTCAATAATACCGGGCAAGTCGAGCAGTTGTATGTTGGCACCACGATACTCTATGACTCCGGGAATGCATGTTAAAGTTGTGAATTCATAGCTAGCTGCTTCAGAGTGTGTGTGCGTCAAAGTAGACAGGAGAGTTGACTAGAGAAATAGAGAACATATTTAATAGAGATGTAGCCTTAGCTGGGATAAATTAACCAAATTGGCACAACAGTTTTTTTTAGATGGAAATTATGCTAAGCATAAAATATGCTGATTGTTACTGGCTATAAATTAAACTTTCTTCATTCAAAATATGCATAGTTTATTTTATTTAGATAGCTTACAGATTACAATAACTATATCTAATTTTGAAAAGAAAACTAAAAAGGCTAAGGCAAGCCAGCAATTATTTATTTATTTCACTTTCCAGCTTACATATCCTACTTTATCAAAATATTATTAAAACTTTATTATAAAAACAATTTTTATACAAATTTTAGTACATTTCTTACACTGATTACTTTTATGCTAATGTTATTTAGTAGTCAAAATTACACAACATAGGTAAAAATGATTCTCTGTTTTCAATTTTTCAGAGAATCACACTCACTAAAAAATCAAATTTTATCATCACTTGGTATCATTACTCACCTTACCAACAGATGGAAATCCTATAAGAGCAACTCTGGCATCACCTGATTTGAGTACATCGAAACCTTCACCCTTATCACCACCTTTTTTAGAAGGTTCTAGTAACTGGGACCTATATTTGGCTAATTTTGCTTTCAGCAGACCCAAATGATATTCAGTTGCTGCAAAAAATATCATATCATCATATTATAAATATTAAAAAATAATTTAAATGTTTTAAACACCTTATAAAAGTGTTAATAAAGACTGCTTAACCACATGTTATGGGTTCAAGTCGACTTGTATAGTGAAATATTTTCAAAATATGGAATAAATTATTGAAGTAAATATACGAACACTTAGTTTGTGTGAACATTTCATTAATATCGACACTAGAGCTTTAAGATAAGCCAACATCATAGTGCCTGCAAATAGATCTAAATCTCAGCCATAAGCAACCTATATCATGGCACGTACTTATTTCTTAAAATTCAAAATATATCTACAAGTTTTACATGTTATAACTAAAGTTCAAACCAACATAAAATAATACTCAAATAATTAAATAGCCTGTATTTTTCTTCACACTTGATAAGTTTGATAATAAAAAGATTTAATAACTAGAAATTAGTATCAGAGATATATAGAAGATTTATTTGTAAGCTTATTTTATCAAAATGAAAATACTTTTCAATACTGGTGATAAAAAAAAAAACATGAAACATGTTTTAAGAACGTAATCAAAGTAAATCTAGATATACCTTTATTCTTTTGGGTTCTTGCTATTTCTTTTTCAATTTCAGATATTTTTTCTAAAATACCCATATTAAAAGACCAAAATGTTTAACGTTAAAACAAAACTAAAATTAAGTTTATAGATACTACACAAAGAGTATACTTAAACTGACTACGAAATAATTATCATTTCAAAATTAAGCCATATGGATAACTTTGCGTAAAAGAAGTATATTTGTACTCTATTTTTATTTAAAAATTAATACAATTGTAAAGTTAGGTTATTATTCTAGTGTTGTCAATATCAAAGACTACGGTCAACATGTCAGCAACAGTTCAGTTCAGAAGTCAGCAACAGCAACTATTAATTTTTTTAAACATTGACAGCACGTCTATCGAAAGTTATAACAATTAAAAAAAAAAAAAAAAAAACGAATGAAAACATTATAAATATATATAATAATAAATTATGTTTATTCTACATTTGTAATTTACTTAATTCATTTATATAAAAAAACTTTATTTTAAGATTAAAATATTTACATACTACTAAAGAATAAAAAGACCGCAATTTTAAAAATTACTATATATTTTTAAAAAGTTCTTATTAAAAATATCCATAGTCCACTTGATTATGTTTTAGCAGAACTAGTAATTTTATACAATGTTTGTTTTAAAGTTAATTTTTCTGCTGGTCATTAGAAGGTACTATTGCAACATAATTCTTTAATAGTTTACGTTTCTAAACTTATTAAAATGTTAAATTAAATTAATCATAATATTTTATTAACTTTAATATCTTCTACTTGAATTATTAAGAATGTATAAAGTTCAAAATTTTCGAAAATATTTTAGTTTTTGAATATACTTTAGAAATACACAGAATGTTCCTCTATGCCTATAATTCTGTGTATTAAAACCACTGTCTTATATACAAGGTCTTGCAACGGAGCTCAATTTCAATGATAAGAGGTTATTACGATAGTGCTTTCATTCAACTTTTTTCAATATTAGAATTTTTGTCTGTATAAATTTCAACAACTTTTAGCTCGCGTCAAGTCGTCAACGCTGCTGTACGTCACCGCTATCGATGAGGGCGGTCACGTAGTGCGGTGCGCAGTACGCACGCCGGTTGAGTGACGTTTCATTGTAATTGGTTATATTTTAAAACATAAATGCGTTACGTGTGGTAGAAAAAGAGACAGAATGCTATTCTGACCTCGTCGCACAGCACACCTATCTATCGTCATGCCTCTGGCGGCCGTAAATTGAAAAGAAAAACGCAACCATTAGGCCGGCGTACCCCCACTACTGTTGTTGCAAGATCTGTAAAAAAGACCGTGATTAAAACTCGAAATATACAAAGCGCCGTCTAGTATATGATGTTTATTATACTATTTATTTACTAATATGTATTTATAAAATTGTATTGTTAGAGTAAGGAATAACGCAGAATCGAATCATTATTAATAATAATGTAATCTATAAATAATAATACGAAATTAGTACATCTGTCTATTACTCTATTATACATTGATGTCGTAATTGTTTGCACATACGCTTATTACATTACTCGTTTGTGTTCTTTTTTGTAACTACTAGACTTCTAATAAATCGATACTTACATATAATAAAAATGTACGGATTACTATCTGTACATGGAAGATAAATGAGAAAAAATATTATTGGGACCTTTATCAACGCAAATAGCACCCAAAATAATCACTGTTAGCATTTTTGTCTGTTTGGTGTGCGTTTGTGCAAGCTAATCTCAGAAACAGCTTATTCTGATTATGATTTAGATGTTGTTTACACTAATATATTGTGGTAAGCTTCACTTAACATTAAGTGTTTGTTTCATCTCAATTGGTTCATAAATAAAAAAGTTATGCTAATTTAAAGAATCACGTTAATCATTTTTTTAGTCTCAATAGTGCGACATACTGACACTCCTTATTTTTAATACATTTTTTTCGAGTATCTACAGTACCCTAGTACTTATAGGTAACTACTTACATATTCTAATCAATACCAATGCGTTTTTTCTAAAGGTCGCAAAATTCTTTGTATATCGCTTTTTATGCGACGTTTCATATTTCTGCATCAACCAGCTCTAAGCTTAGTTTATGTTAATCTATTAGAATTTTATCAAGTAGTTTCAATACTTTTACAAAACATCTTATAATAACGTAAATTGAATCAATTGATACAATTAATTTAGTATTTACGAAAAAAAATCAACAGTATGCATACTCAAGAGGAAACTCTTGAAACTAAATCCATAGAAGAATTAGAACTAGAGTATGAAGATGAAAAAAATTCTATGATAGCAATAACGGAAACAGGTATTAACATGCAGTTCCTTAATTGTATACACTGCAATTAGTATGTTATGTATTTTTAATTAATGAATAATGACATTATAATCGATATAAATATATTAAGCTGTTCCAAATATTTTTATGTGTAACGAGTACTTAGGTATGTGTTTTTAATACATATACCTATAAGTATTTTATTTTCTTTAAAATAAAAATAGTAAAGTTAAAATATTGTTTTGTTGTTATATGACGTAAGAAATCTCATACATATTTTATGAACATAGTGAAGGACATAGTATTCATATTAATAATAGATACATACCTACAACCTACATTTAATTTTTTAGCAGAAGACCTGATCTACCATGACTTTTACGACGAGGTAGACAACAGAATAAAAATTGAGAATTCAATGGATATGATATTCTTTGGACCGCCAAGTTCTTTTTTGCGAATTGATGCTGAGACGATATTACATATTTTATTAAGTACCAAGAAAAATTTGATACCTATATCAAGAGCATTACTAGCATGGGATGTGGTGACTGGTAAGCATTTATACAGACTTCATCGCTACCTACAGAGCCTGATTGTGTTTTCAAGCCCTCCATGAATTCATTAAAATGTACACACGAAATTTCAACCAAATCGGTCCAGTCGTTTAGGAGAAGTTATGTGACAAATACGCGTAGAGAATATTTATAATTATACTAACGGACCTGGCTGACGTTGTCCTGACTGGAATAAATTACCAAATTTGATTTCTGACATACCTTCTAGTAGCGCCACCTACCGGATCCGGTACCGGTGTTTTTATCTCGATAAACCCATAAAAATATTCGTACAAAATTTTAACCAAATCGGTTCAACCGTTTAGGAGGAGTTCAGTGACAAACACACGCACAGAAGAAATATATACGAGTATATTAAGATATTAAGGTTATAAAGCTGAAGAGTTCGTTTGGTTGAATGCACTTATCTCAGGAACTACTGGTTCGAATAAAAAAAATAGTTTTGGATAGCTTATGTATCGAGTATGGGTAGCATCATGCTACGATCATTAGAAGCGAAGCATGGTAGAATTACAGATATACAAATATATCGGTTTCGTGCATGAAGCCGCTAACATAAGATAGTTTTTAGAATAGATAGGATGTTCAACCATCATTGTTTCAAGTTCTTTCTTTTCAATTTTTGCTAAGTAATGTAAAATAGACGCTAGTATTTGATTTTTATGTAAATTTCTATAAATGCCAAGAAGCAAGATAGGTGTGAACATTGTGAACCACAATCTCTATTATTATATTCTTGGTAGGCAGAGTACAAGTTAACATTGATTAATGCTGTTTTGTCCGAGTGTTATTTATTCTCTACCACAGAGTACATCGAATTTACGGGGTACTCAAGAAGCTTATATTTATAGCTTTTTGGGGGTACTCTACCGCTGAGTAGTTAGTTAAATATGCATGTTTGTAATGATTAGTATGCATTTAGTGTATTTGGAACTTCTATTCAATACTTTTCTAAAGAATATCGTATTTTTAATAGTTTTTTTTATAAGCTTAAGTAAATAATAACAACCTTACATAACTTAAGTTATCGGCAGATGGAAAGACAGCGGCATTTTTACAAGGCAGAGAATTCTTAGCATTTGAAAATCTTTTAAATGTTATACCCGAAGAAGACTTATACTATGTCAATTTCGGGGATCCATCTGTGCTCAAGTATTTTTCAACACATTACGTTGATTTAACAAAACGAAAGGTTAGTTACACGAAAATTTTAAATTAATAATTTTTTTTTTGTGTGTAGGTTTGATTCTTGCACTGAGTCTGGTTGTAAGTGTATTATTTACCAGTCTGTTACCTATCTAAAATATAGGCAGTTGTCTACTTTAGAAACAGACGACGGTTTTTGTGGGTGTGTGTTAAGCACTTGTATTTTTTTTTAAACGCTGCTCTAATGCGGGTTGGCGTATATATTCCATACTATGAGCACCGATCGCCATCAGGTGTACAAAATAACAACTGGGACCGACGGCTTAACGTGCTTTTCAACGCACGGTGGGGAGACCCACAAAGACTGCACAAACACCCAGACCGCGTCAAACATTTGTATGGCCAATGCAAATGTTTGTCATGTGCGGGGATCGAACACGCAATCGCCAGCGCAACAGCCACAAACCGGTAGTGTGCCCGTTGCGCCAACGCGTCGCCAACGGCCCCTAGTAAGATTAAATTTGTCGTGGGCCTGAAAACAAATTGTCTTTAAATATTTGTATGCTCTATCATCATTACAGCCTATACAGTCCACTGCTGGACATAGGCCTCCACAAGTTAACGCCAAAAATTACGTGAACTCATGTGTTTTGCCCATAGTCACCACGCTGGGCAGGCGGGTTGGTGACCGCAGTACTGGCTTTGTCGCACCGAAGTCGCTGCTGCCCGTCTTCGGCCTGTGTATTTCAAAGCCAGCAGTTGGATGGTTATCCCGCCATCGGTCGGCTTCTTAAGTTCCAAGGTGGTTGTGGAACCTTGTTATCCCTTAGTTGCCTCTTACGACACCCACGGGAAGAGAGGGGGTGGCTAAATTCTTTAGTGCCGTAGCCACACAGCACAAGTCCAATAGAAATATGCTCTATACACTACTGTATACTATAGACTTTAAATGTGCAAGTCAATCACTAAAGAAGCGATTTTCAATATTGCGGCGGTCGCCTGAGTACGTTCAAAAATCTGCTTAGGTTAGTTACACACTCTACTCACATACCTCCTGCGAAGGCTTTTCTACACAGGTAAACATTTCTGATGGACTGTAAGGTCTATGGGCTCTATTAATTATAAGGTACGACGAATCGGAGACTGCTAGAATCCGCCAATATCAGTGTGCATTCTCTTAACAAAAATATGTAGAAGTTGTTTTAATTTCATGATTTTGATCCCTAATTTACTTTAAAATCAATATTTAATTAATCACTATTAATCGCTATTAAAATTCTTTGAAATGGAATGCGTCATACCTCGTTTCAGATTGGGATTTTAGCAGCAGCTTACAGGCGCTATTATGGTAACAGCGGGTATAAAAGTGGTTCTCAAATTAACGAATTAGGATATTTGTTATGCGGATTTCCTTCGAATGATCTTAAGAAAATATCGCCAGGGACATTTAAGGAACTTACATTTGATGTGCTCAGTAAAATTAATCGTTGTGACGTTAAGCAAAAAAAGGTAGGTAAAATATAACATTTTAAATATTCATAACCACAAACTAACTATCAATATTCTATATGAATATAAATAAAAATGAATCGCCGAACGACTGCTACAAATAGGATATTCCGTTTTTTTTTAACTCCTTATTATCAGAATGAGGTTTATATAAACAAAAAAAAATCCATATGAATATTTATATATAGAGAAAATATGGTAGAACGAAGTTCGTCAGCTCGGCTAGTATATTCTAATATCGGTTCAATCTGAGTTTACGATATATCGGTACTGTAGAAAACAAATTAATACGTTTACTGTGTTAATGAATATGCCTTAGAAGGGAAACAGTACCTACCTATCTACAAGTCCAATAGAAATATTCAGTGCTTTGGCTTTTTACTCTTAAATGAACTCTCTCTCGCTCCTTCTATAAATAGTCTTGCCCTAAATATTGCTACAAAAAAAAATCTATTGCACGTAACATTTATTACTACTACAGTGTGTTAGTTTAATACATAAATATATAAAATCATTAAAAATATATAAAGCTTATTCGAAGTGGTCTCCATTGGCTACAATACAGTCCTTTAAGCGTTGAGGCTAGTTATCAATAGAAGCACGCAGTCTTTCTAGAGATAATTCTTCACTGCCATGGCATGGATTGTTTTAGGAATTCCAAATTATCAAGGCATTTACAGCAAGCTATACTCTCTAAAAGTGACCATAAATCATAAGATTGGGACTAGATGAGGGCCTGTCTTCAGCTCTGATGAAGTCCGGAACGTTTGTTTCTAACTAAGATTGTGTGGATCGACCTTTATGACCTGGCGCAGGGTCTTGCTGAGAAAACCATTCTTCATTCTAGCTTAGCTTAGAATGGTATCTTCATACACTTGTGCCAATGTTTTGATACCTTTTTCACAAACGTATCTATGGCAGTCACTCCTTCATAGCTAACAACCCAACAAACCATAACTGAAGTCAAATAATGCCCACGTTGTATGTACTCTATTGACTGATTCGGATGCTTCCTTAGAGCTTTGAGTATAAATACGGTCATTTTGTTAGTTAAAATATTGTTTAATTGTAAAAAAAAAATCTCATCCGTAAACAACATTTTTCTGTGACTTCTCATTGCGTAGGTACTCATGTGTTTTGCCCATAGTCACCACGCTAGACAGGCGGGTTGGTGACCGAGGTACCGCTTAATTACTTGTTTTGAACTTACCACCCTATTTTTTTAAATTATCAGTTAAAGAATGACCATAGCGTCTCTTAAAGGCTGCAAGTCTTAAATCATCTTTTAAAATACGCAACATGGTTCTACGTGCTATCTTCATCTCCCAAGATAAAATCTTTTGCTTTCGGACAGGATTTCTTCGAATTCTTTTCCTTGCTGCTTTGATCACCTTTTCCGTACGAACACGACGTGGGCGGCCAGATCTGTTTCTGTTACAAGCAGGAGGTTTCATTGTACCAACCTATCAATAAGCCCGGTACACAAACATTTGACTAAAAAAATGGAGAATTTTAAAAATTGTTTTTGGCTTTTTACCTACTTTGTGTAGAACACAACTGAAAACATTCAATGTAACACCTATTTCTCACTCCAAATCTATAGTTATTCATTCACAATACACAGTTCTAACTACATTAAATAAATTATCACACTCACTTCTACGCCACTGATCGAGTCGCAACGTTACCCGCACAATAATTAAACAATAGCTGCCTCTTTACTTCAAATTATCATATTTATAGGACAATAATCGCGCCAATAGATTACAAAATGGTGACTGACCAATCAGTATAATAGAATAGTATTAACTATTCGGAAGATGGTATTATCATCTTTATGCTCTTCCGGTACTTCGACAAATAACAATTACAGTAAGAACGCTACAATCTAATGAAATTACAATCAATATAATCTTATAAATTTAAACGCAGGATAAATTTAAATTATAAAAGTATTTATTGGGTAACTACCCTACAAAACAGATAATAAAGATGGCGGCTGACTAATCGTAAACTAATATTAATCATTCGGAAGATGGTGTCGACATCTTTGTACTGTTCCGATATTAAACGAATAAACAATAAGAGTTATATCAATACAGAAATCCAATATTTTAATACTTATTAGAATTACAAATGCTAACATGTGTGTAATGCAATCATTGCGATTCGGTTCTCTTTATCACCCCACTCCATTTTAATATCACAAAATATTTTACAACTAGCTGTGCCCGCGACTTCCTCCGCTCGGAATCAGCGCGGTGTTCAATTTGCAGTTATCGCGCGTTAAAAAAAATGTATGTAATAAATATATGTAAATGTAATTAAATTAAAATAGCATAGAATAAGAAGAAAATTAATTCTTCATTAACGCGACGAACGACGAATTGGGTTGACATGGAAATGGCCCATAAACACAAGCACATCCTAACATTTTACAATAATTTAATTTAATAAAACAATAAACTTTAGAGCAAATAAAATTAATCTAACACACACAATCTACACACATATTCGCAATTAAAACAAAAGTAAGTTAGAAATTATAATTCAATAAAAGTGATTAATATTACAACAACTCACCCAACAAAATCGCACCCTGTACCTGACCGAGGCTGAAGACCAAGGAAAAGGAAGAAGGCGCACAGCACCAGCGCTTAAATAGTACTGAGCCTAATCTACACTGCGAACCCCACCAACTACTGCTTACACAGCCCAAACACACGAAACACGCTAATAGCGAAACGAATAAAAATATACGTTACAGAGTTATAAAATAAATTTTCAAAATAAAAGTAGCCTAAGTTACTCCTTATTACATCAGCTATCTTCCAGTGAAAGCAGCGTCAAAATCAGCCCAACCGTTTCAGAGATTAGCCGGAACAAACAGACAGACCGACAGAGAGACAAAAATTGTAAAAAAGGGTATTTTGGTATATGTAAAGTAAATTAAGTAAGTAAGTAAAGACTAATAAATTGTTTTCTTATAGCGATAGATGGCGCTAGTTTATTTACCATTTTGATATTATATTTTAATCTTGTCTTATTTACCGAAGTTTTTGTTCAATTACAATAAAATATAGCCTATGTCACTCCTGAATAGTGTAGCTTTCTGTTAGTGAAAAATTTTCATGATCGGATCAGTATTTGCGAAGATTACCCCCATACAAACAAAGTTATAAACTTTACCTTTTTATAATATTAGTATATATATATATATATATATATATATATATATATATATATATATATATATATCGCACCTTCGGTGGAACAAGGGCGTATCTTACAAAAAATCGTAAAATGAGTTAAATATGCAGAAATGCCCAAAAAACACTCTAGTATCTAGTGGGACAAAGACTCCCATTAGATTCACTTTAAAAGTCGCTACACGGCAATAGTGTCTTTGTCATTTTGGATCGAATTGGTGGGCGTTTTGGCGCGACATCGTCTCATTGGTCAGTTGCGCCGTTGCCCCCGCGCTCAATGTTTTTATCTTGGAGCGCCAAAGCCGCGAAGGTAAATATGCCTTTTGATATTTGATATTCCTGGAGAGACAAAGTCATATTTAGCACACTTATGCCTTTTTCGTGAGCAAATGCTTGGAAAGACAAAGCCATTGCAACATTTGTGACTTTGTACTACCAACATTTTTATTATTTTATAGTCTTATGAACAAATGTGGTGTTGTTATTCCAATACATGTTTTATAAAATAGGCATAAAAACAATTCATACTTTCTCATACCGAATTCCTTTCGAACTCTCAGTAGTTGATTACACTGTGACAAATAATTTTTTTTTCAATTTTAAAATGGTGTTGCTGTTTAAACTCTGAAGCTTTATTCTAAGTTATACAGTTAAATTTTCAGGGAAAAATGGGATCCCGAAGTCGAAAAGTTTTGATGATGTTAAATGATGACAAAGACATTCAGAATATCGAAGAAATGCATGTGCCTCAAATTGATAGCATCCAAGCCACCTTCGTTGAAGACCACCAGAATAAAAAAAATCATCATCATCATCATAATACCAGCTCATGGACGCCCACTGCTGAGCATAAGCCTCCCCTAATGCTTTCGACGACGATCGGTCCTGCGTTGGTTCTTCTTCTTCTTCAGCCCGTCGTTGAGCTCGTCCACATTTACGCAGTCGGCCAGGCGACAGGCCAAAGCGATTTTGGAGTTCGAGTTGAAAGCTCTCGGGGTTTTGAATCTGAGCAGGCGCAGGTCGGAGCGCAGACCCTATCAGCCAACCCCACTCAAACTTGACATCGATATTCAATGTGCCTCGGACAAGTCGGTGATCACATCCTGTTTTCACAGCATTGATCACTGAGACATCAACTAAATATGTGCTTGTTCGTCGACATGATAAAGTCTATCTCGTTCCTGACGGTGCCGTCGGGACTCAACCAGGTCCATTTGCGCCGTTCCGGCTTCCTGAAGAAGGAGTTCATTATAAAGAGTCCCTCCTTCTCCATGAAGTCAGTCAGTAGCCAGTCCCGGGAGTTCCGTTGCTCGTATCCAAATTGCTCCATTCACAACTCATCACCGCATCGTCTGCTTAGCTTCGCATTGAAGTCCCCCACAGTCCCACACAGCAGTGTAGTGGCATGTAGAGCTATGTATGGCTGTAGAGATTTCCTCATACATAGCTTCCACTTCGTTATATGGATGTGTCCAGGTCGGTGCGTAAACCTGTATGACCTTTAGCGAATACCGCTTGGATATTCTGAGTATAAGGTACGCCACCCTGCTCGACACTCTCCTGACGACGTCGATGTTGTTGACGAGAGCCTTGCGGAGGACGAACCTGACACCACCCTGGGACTGTTAGTCGCCCTCCCGATAGTACAGCAGGTTGCCAGACTTGAGACATCGAGTCCTCTCCCTCTCTTCGGACTTCAGATAAGCCTATAATATCCCAGCTCAACCTGCTGAGAGCTTCTTTCAACTCAATGAGCTTCGCGTCGGTCCGCAGCGTCCTAGCGTTATATGTTGCCAGGGCCAAGTGTCGTCGTTAGGTGTGGTGGCCTGGCTTCTGCCGGAGATTATAGCCTCTTGCCCCGCCGTTATCGGGGCCGCCGGGGACTGGGGGACAATTTTTGTCGTGTCTGCCATTTAGGGGGATTTGGCGTAATCGCCACGCTTGCTAGGCTGTGCTTAGAAGGCGCTGCTGCCCACCCTCTAGTGGTTTTTTCTCTATCGCCTCTTACGATACCCACGGGATGAGATGGGGTGAAATTACAGATACCTCTTTAAGGGATAGATCTTGCGCTACGTGATTCATTTGTTTTCTATGAAAGCATCGTTGCTATTATTATTTTAGTTTCTTAGATACGTTTTCTTTTTACCGTTTTTTTTTTGTTAAATTTTTACTGTAAAATGCCATAGTGGTCTGTACAACAATAACTATGAAGATTGTGTGTAGTTTTATGTTTGTTAGTTTTGATTTGTTCAAGTGGAGTTAGTGAGTAAGTGAGTTTGATTTGTAAGAGTAAAGTAAAAACGGACTGATTACTATGGACAAAGATTTTATAACGTTAATATTGACGCTAATTTTAAAGGCAAATTCCAAAGAGTTTCGCTAGAGTTTTTTAAGATTTTTCAACAGAAGTTCCTAAAAAAGATGTTTAATTATAAAATAAAACATTTTTTGCAACAAATAAACTAATTTCTATTTTTCAAAATCTTTAAAACACGAACGATAAATATGGTCATAATTACAAAACGATTTAAATGTTGGTGGAACAAAGGCATAAATGTACACCTTATTTTGAAAAAATATTAATAGCAATTAACAAAAAATATTTGGCACTTGCAAACTACATGGCCATATTCACAAATAAATAGGTCGTATTTCATGCAAAGAACAAACACTTTGAAGCAGTACAAAGACAAATAATACGACTCGGAATGTAAAAAAAACTTTAAAATGGCTCTCCTGTAAAATTACAAAAAGTGGAGTTGAGCCCTTGTTCCACCGAAGGTGCGATATATATATATATATATATATATATATATATATATATATATATATATATATATATATATATATATATATATATATATATAACATAGATGTGTGTTTCTATATGAAAACTACAAATTTTAAGTTAAATTAAATTATATATAAAAATTATTTATATTTTAAGTTTAATTATTTCAGACTTTATATGAAATTGCAACTCATTCTAATGCTTACGGCGAGCCATATACGTGGTCTTCACATGAAGTTGGTCGACTTAATACTTTATTTACATGTAATATTTTTTAATGTATTTTAAGCTATATATTAAAATGTTATAAATTATTTGCTATTTCTATGTCTGCAACATATGATTACGGAAAAATTTAAAGGCTAGTGTCATATCACGATACTGTTTCAGGCATTCCAAAACAATACATTAGTTCAATACAATTGGAAGCGATCACGTCTATCAGTCCGAACGTAATGAAGCAAATGAAGCAAGATAAATTGGAATACTTTACAAAAGAACAAATATTGAGAATGAACGTAAAAACTAGACGCATTTATCTTTTGCGAATACAACTGAAAAACAGCCTCGATACCAGTCAGATTGCTAAGAAATGTTTCGAAAAAATTAGACCAAATATTATTGTCTCTTTCGTGGCGTCTCTATTACTTTATGAAAATATTGCTTAATTTTGTTTTATTTCATTGAGTAAAGCTTCATTTAACTACCATTCTAATATAACTATGTAAATATTTAATTCTATGGCCTGTATGAAGATGTAAATTTAAAATATTTACTTATTTATTTAGTTAAAAAAAAAAGAAAATAAAAAAAAAGATATAATAAATTTAATGATTTTTCATAACACGATTTTCAAAACTTTTGTTTGTTTTTAGTTTTAACAAAAATTTGTCAATAAAAAAGCTTTAGTTTTGACTAAAAGAGTGAAAACTGAAAAATGTGTGTCATACAAATACTTTTCCTATTAATTTTTTTCATTTCCGTCGTAATAGATCTACTTTTATAAAAAAATTTTTTACAGTGGTGTAATATTACAAATTACCCATGAAAGGTAAAGCGTAAAAATAATTATTAAATTTTCGTAAATAATTGTATTAAATATACTGGATTATTAACTTCATCATTTTGAAATCAAGGAAGATAAATTTATGTCACAATACTATTATTCTAAGAATAATACTTTGGATTTGGAACATTGTATAAATTGAAACTTGTGACGAAAGATACTATACAGAAAATATTAAAAATATGTTTTGCCAAACGTTATAAATGTGAAAAAGTAGGAAGGTTATTAAATAAAATTAAATTCAGAAAGAAACATTCAATTGATAAAACTTCAAGGTCACATTTTTTTCGCCATTTTGTTTATAAATTCGCCATTTTAGAAATGCTTTCTATACAGTTCTTTCAATTTCGTTGCTCGTTAGAAGGGCACGTTAACATTTTAAAATAAAAAATATATTTATTGTAAGTTTTAAACTAATTTCAAAATGCCATCCGTTAAGCATTATTCGTCGAGTGAAGTGAATCAGTATGAATTATCATCAAGATTATTATCGTTAACAGAAAATAACAAATCTTATACACTTACCCAAATAAATGGTCAAAGAATTTACAGAAAAGCACCCCATGCTTGGAGCGGTCCTGAACCTTCAAGGAACTGCGAGGTAACTTTTTCATAATAGTAATAATGTATTACCGTAATTTATGATTTTTGTATTTACCCGCCAGTGCTACGGTCGGCGCCATTTGTAAAGCTTTTTAGTTATTTTCAAATTTATCTAATTTTTATACGGTACTAGTAAAATATATTACAATTTTCATATTACTAATTTCAAAGTGAATATATGATGGTAAGTTTATTAGTTTAATACGTAAGTTTTCATCTTTAAGATTTGTTTTAATTATTTTGTTAAACCAGCTGAACGTATAACTCTTACGATGTAGTCGAAGTGTATTAGTGTAACCATTAAAATATTATTATTGCATTTCTAGTTATGTATAATTACTATTTAACTATTTGAATAAGTATTGCGTAAAAAGCGCACTTTTTCTACTATCCTTGATATGAACTATGAGAAAAACAAATTTCGTGTAAGATATTAGAGAAGTAAATATAAATAGTTATCTACAGTTAGATATTAGGGTATGTCCATGAAATACGTTCGCAAATAAGGAAGGTTTTGGCTAAGTGTGACGAGACACGACAAGAGAAAGATTTTATTTATCTTCAAAAAAAGTGCTTTTTGAAGTAAAACTTCTTTACGTCAGACTTGGGGAGTAAGCTGGTGAATGCGTGACAAGAGCGTCACAAAAAGTGTGATCGGGCGAGGCGAACTGAAGTTGTGAGGGACATATAAGTTAGTTAAGAAAGAAAAAGGGAGTTACGTTTCGTATAGTATTGTAGAGGCAACGCAAAGAAGTTTTACTTCAGTCATGTGGTCTAAAGCACACTCGTTTTTTTTTTGTGCAGTGTTCACAACTCTTAGAGAAACTTCCCTAAATCTTATAACAAAAGTCCCCTAAAATAAACAAAATTCCTTAAATCTAAAATGGGTATGTACATCACAGGTGACCAATTTATGGGAGTTTAAATTTTTGTTATTTCTGACTACCTTAATTCCGGTGCTGCGGGAAGTGTACTCATGCTCCGTTCTGCGACTTTCACACGTTATTTTCGAACAAATGTACGTAAAAACGATCTTTACTGCAAGATCAAAATACGATACGAACTGACCTTTAACGACTGACAAATAGACACTTTTAAACAAAATAACGCGTCAGACATAATATTCTAATAAAATTAGTAACATTGCGTGCTAGAATATAGGTATAGAAATTTGAAAAATATCCCAAACCGAATCGGAGCACCCCACTGTCCACGTGGTCTTGGTCTGCCCTACCCCTAGAGTGCCAAGAAAATACCCTAAAAAATGTATATCCTATAACTTTCCCGTTATTTGCAAAATATCCTTAAATTTAGGGAAAAATCCCCCAAGTTGGCAACACTGTTTTTGTGTGACGCAATATTTGTAAAGGCGATATTGTAGGGGTCACTGAAAATATGACCCTGAAGGAGGAGGGTTCGAAAACAGTAAAATTCATCGTGGCGTATTTTATAGAATGCCCCTGAGATTATTGGATACCATTCCCAACTTCATAGACTCAAATTCAATTATTGCTCTAGGTTTTTATCGGACGTATCCCTCATGATTGTTTTGAAGACACTCTTGTTCCGTTATTCCGGCAAGCAGGCGAACTGTTTGAATTTCGCCTTATGATCAACTTCTCCGGGTGGAATAGAGGGTATGTATAAGTAGTAATGCCACTCTATAGAAGACTTACGTGGATAGACTAGTTATAAACGGAGTTTTTATACGCTTTAGAAACTAACAAGTTCTAAAGACCTGTAAATTTTTGGGCAAGTATATATCGTCGATACTCGAAAATGTTTGAATTATTTTATGGTAAAAAAAAGTAATGAATAAATAATAAACACTTCACATTCAACGGCCTCCTGTAGGATTTTCTTCTGTGTCGGGGGTCCGGAAACACAATACACAAAAGCACAAACGCCCAGACCAAGACATACATTTATATGGCCACTACAAATCTCTGTCGTGAGCGGGGATCAAACCCGCGACCGCCAGCGCAAAAGTCAGTGCTGTGACCGCTGCACCACCAATGAGTCGTGAAAACAAACACGCATTGAACGCTCTTTAAATTCTTTCGTATTTTAGAGTTTTAATATAATGACAGTAGGATAGTACACTCACACACACACACATACACACCTTAGTACCGTAGCTAAAGCAACTGGATATGGTGGGATTAATTACCGCTCACGCTGTTTTGTTACTATTTGTTTCCATAATTCTAAAATGCGCGTACGTATACAAAACACTTTTCAGGTATGCATTCGCGATGTATACTACGGAGGTGGAAGCGGCAAATGCTATACGCATGTTCAACAATTATATGATCAGGCCCTCTTGGCAATTAGGTAACTTGCATCATTTTATTAACATTCCAACAGATAACGAAATCTTGCGATTTTAAAAACAGACGCGGTTCGCTCATTTTTATTTACCGGTTCAGCCTAATACGGACCACTGCTGGACATAGGCCTCCACAAGTTCGCACCAAAAATGGAGTGAACTCATGTGTTTTGCCCATAGTCACCACGCTGGGCAGGCGGGTTGGTGACCGCAGGGCTGGCTTTGTCGCACCGAAGACGCTGCCCGTCTTTGGCCTGTGTATTTCAAAGCCAGCAGTTGAATGGTTATCTCGCCATCGGTCGGCTTTTTTTAGTTCCAAGGTGGTTGTGGAACCTTGTTATCCCTTAGTCGCCTCTTACGACACCCACGGGAAGAAAGGGGGTGGCTAAATTCTTTAGTGCCGTAGCCACACAGCACATATATATATATATATATATATATATACACCTGTACCTATTCAGGCAATCAGATCTCGATTTCACCTGATAAGCACCACCTTTCGATTAAAAAAGGATCATCGAAATCGGTCTACTCGGTAAAAAGATCTAAGTTAACATACATAATAAAATACAATCGAATTGATAACGTCCTTTTTTGAAAGTCGTTCAGTAAAAAAGATACCAGGATAGTCGAATATTCCGAGAACTATTTTTTATGAGTTTACTAGCTGACCCGGCGAACTTCGTATCGCCCTAACAGTCGATTCTTTAATTTTATTAATTTTTTTTTTTTTTTTTAGAATTTTTCTCTCCGTAAGAACCATCCTCGTACTTCAAGGAATATTTAAAAAAAAGAATTAGCGAAATCGGTCCAACCGTTCTCGAGTTTTGCGCTTAGCAACACATTCAGCGACTCATTTTTATATTATAGATAATACAAAAAATTCTTTTAGGTGTATGTCCATCAATAAACAACTGTCGTATATTCATTTCGCGCATTCCGCCGACGACGCCGACGGCGGAGATCGTGCGGCTGCTGTACGCGCTGACGGACGAGGTGCAGGAGGTGCGCGTGCGGCGCGGCGCGGGCTCGTGCGCCGCCATCGTGGAATACCGCTCGCACCGCGGCGCGGCCATGGCGCGCAAGGCGCTGGTCGCGGCCGCGGCGGCGGCCTGGGGCTGCGGCGCGCGCCCCGCCGTCGACTGGTCGTTGCCGCAGTCGCCGCAGCTGCTTCGCCAGTACAGGGAGGTATGGTATCTTGTGCTTTTTACTATTAGACAGAAAAGCGAGGAGTTTTTCTTAAAAATTAATTGAAAGAACGTGTTGTCTGATTTAGGAGCGGTAAATATTAAAACTGCACATGATGGTACATATAATTTTGAAACTTTTTTCTGCAAATATATACTTATAACACTAGTATAGTCTATAATAACAAAATCTCTAATTTTGTAGTAACATATCACATTTGTCCACTTATGATATTTGGGGGGAGGGGGGTATCGATGTGTAATCGATGCTGAATCCAAAACACTGAAAACCACTGAATCCACTGAAACTTTATCGTTTTGTATATATCTTGCTTTTATTTTTCTTTTTTGCATTTATCTATAGTAATAATAATAAATATTATAAAGATGTAAAGTTTCTAACTTTGTAGGGGGTAATCTTCTCAAATACTGATCCGATCACGAAATTTCTTTTACTAACAGAAAGCTACACTATTCAGGAGTGACATGGGCTATATTTTATTGTGATTTAACAAAAAATTCAGTGAAAAGTCTGATACAGTCGACTCTCGTTAATTCAAACCTGCGATAATTCGAACCTCTCTATAATTCAAAGTCAACCCGAGTGGCCTACAATATCTCTTTATATTTCGAAATAAATCAATACATTTTTATACACTTGGTAATTCGAACGAAAAAACCATTGCTACGTAACAAAACGACGTGTTAATTCGAACCCATCGGCGTCAAACACTCGACAATTCAAAGTTGCAGAAAAAAAGAAACAGAAACAGAAAGCTTAGTACATTTCGAGACAAAGAAAAGTCAAACTTGCACATACGTGTATCCATCGTACACGAGTCTTTGTTTTTATTATGATTAGTTTGACGCACACTTCCGCACGAATTGGTTTGTTTAGTTGTTTCAGTTACTGTTACTCTTTCGTTGTATACAGATTAAAAGTTTGTGTTAGTTATGAGTCCTAAAAAGTATAAATGCTTGACGATTGCTGAAAAGAAGTAAATCGAAAAAGTAGAGGGAGGTGAGATGGAAGGTGACTTTTGTCATTGTTAAAGAATAGCAGTTAATAAATTTGTATGTAATTATTGATCAACACTTAATAATTCGAAGTTTTATTTATTTTCTCTCAAAAATTTCGAACCATTTGATATTTCGAACACTCGATAATTCGTAATACTTTTCGTTGATTTCGAATTAACGAGTGTCGATTGAATATAAAATTCTCGTCTCACAATGTTAACTTACAATACTCCTCCGAAAACGGCTGGACTGATTTTTATGAAATTTTGTGTGCATATCGGGTGTTGTAATATGGGGGGGGGGGGGGGATTTAGGGGTGTTAATAATTTATATGGCAAAACAACGTTTGAGTGGTCAAGCTAGTATTCTATAAATATAAAAGTTTTTAATTTTTTAAAAGATTTAAGATACATATGTGAACAGATCGGCCGCTGGAGTCCCGAGCGCGGCGTGGAGCTGTCGCGCGTGGAAGAGGAGGACGGCTCGGCGGCGACGGGTGCGGGCGGGGGCGGCGCGGGGGGCGCGGCCGGCTCGTACTCGCTGGAGCGCTGGTCGGCGGCGCGCCGCCTGCGCATGATCCGCGAGGCGCAGCGCGCCGCGCGGCCGCCGACGCCGACCGCGCACCAAGCTCCTCTGGAGTTAGTTTACATTTGGATATTGCGGGCCTGTTTCACTGGCTGTGTATGAAGTTTATGCTGTACATTAGTTACGAATTGACCTTAACGACTGGAGGTAAAACACCTTCCTCAATTAATAAACCACCTTTTAGATTCAGCATTGTGAAAAGAACTGTTACATAAATTGAAATTTAATGACGGAAAAGAAAAATACTTCAAAATTACATCAAATAGCAAGCAACAGCAACACAGTAAAACAGGCATTCAACAGAATACATTCGGATATATTCAATTCGTTTCAAAATTTTTTTTATTGTTTATTTTTTTATTATACTTTATAATCTATATATAGTCTTATTTCTTTGGTTTTGTATCTTATTGATGTTAAATATTATACATAATTTGCAAATAGATAATTCGATTTAATATCATGTGTAATAACATAGCGTACAAATTAAATCCCAAAACTCGACAGTCCAAATTATCACAAAGTTCTCGCAGCTGGTCGAGCCAGCTGCACAGCATGGAGTCGCTGATGTCGTCGATGTCAACGCTGGGAGTGTCGGAGGCGAGCGTATGGTCGGCGCCCGCCGCGCCGCCGCCGCGCGACTTTAACCCCTGGACCACGCGCCACCCGCTCGGCGAGTTCATGTCGCCCGCCCGCGACCCGCAGTGAGCCGGCCCGCTGCTTCTGTCCAGTTTCGATACAATTTGTAAAACGTGACGAAATGCCGATAGTTTAATACTGATAATATTTTACAAGTTGACTCGAAACTACCATGAGCTCATAATATTCTAGTAACATATGTATGCTTTTCATGCCATTGTTTCTGGATTATTCGCCTTGTTTTTTATTCAGACTTAAAAGTAGGTTATAAACCTAACCCAATTATTTAGGACGTCTTTTAATGTTTTAAAATTTTATATGCAATGTAGTCTATTCAGTATATTTTTATTAATTCCGATGTTGGCAATTATTATATCAGAACTAACTTTTACCCATCCAGATTTAATTATTGTGCATGTTCTTTTATATGTTGATTATTTATTGCATGAATTAAGATTGGACTTTTTTGCACAAACGTGTGTTTCGTTATATTAATTTAAGCTTAGTGTACTTAAAATGCTGTAGCACTACGAATGTGACGCACAGGCAGAAACGAAGATATAACTTAAAAACCTTTTCTAATTGCGAAATCGTTCGTATCTATGTGTTACGCCTTATCTGCAAGGCCTTAAACATAGCAAAAATATTCACAAGAGTTTGAAATTTTAATTTATCCATAACAAAATATCTATTATAAGTTTCTGCCTCTGTTACACTAATGACACATGGTTTTATTGCATGTAATAATAATTATATAGTGTATAGTTGTGATGGGTAGGCAAGGTATGGGGTGCAAGAGAAGACATGTTTTTAGAAAATATTTATGACATCCGATAAGTATTTAATATCAAGAGGCGTAAATTAACTATTTTAATATGTGAAATCAGTAACAAATTTTCATGAGCTTACAATATTTACTTATCTACTTAGTTAATTTGTTATGAGAGTGCAGTTTTCTTCTAATGAAATGCCTTATAATTATTTGATTGTCATTGAAATATCATCTCTTGCGCTCTGCATTTTTATGTATAGATTTATTAATTAACTTTTATTTTAAAATTTTCAACTAATTGTTAAGAATCCGATTTTCATATCTTTTCTTAACTAATATAATTAAATTTCAGCTTTTAAGCCAGTATCGTTATATTTAAGCACTGTTCTGTCATTGTTTTGTTTTTTGTTTTAACTGTAGAATATGAATTAAGAACAAACAGCGCGGTAATTCGCTTTAGTATTATTGCACAACAATCTGCATTTTTTAGATGTTTTTTCAACGAAATATTCATAAATATCGTAGTTTACTATTTCTGTACGAGTCTATATAATCAAGGTTATAAGTAGAATCAATTTGGAACCGTTTTCTAGGCATCAAACGAATGCAACATTATGAAATTATCTAGAATCGATAAAATCTGAGCATTCGACGATGAGTCGACTTTACTCTGTCGTGGCTCTCGGACTTTCGAGAGATTTTTATTTTTAATTAGTATCGCACGCATCGATACCGATCGATTGGTCGATTAATAAATTTAAGTACAATGATTTATCGCAGTGTTTTATTTCCAATTATCCCTCGGCCAACGTCTCAGGTGAGTACGTTTCCATTCAATGTCACACGCAGAAGCGCATGAAAATACGAGGCGAGTGTCAAACAACCGTGTGCGCTCGTTTCGTTCGGTCGCAGCTCGCGCCATGCCGCTGTGCGACAAGTGGGTCGCGCTCAAGACAGTCGAGTTCGTGAGTACAGGCTTTGTCGTCTTTTGTATCGTAACCCGCCATACACGATTTTATGATAAGCCACAGAACACCGTAGAGAAAAATACTACTCCGAACCATTAACATGTTTCATTATCTCTTAATTTGCAAGCTACTTCAACTAATGCTTAAAATCAAAATTGGCAAAATAATTGCAATTAACTCTTCATTAGTTCATCTTCAGATTCCGTAACGAATAAACATCGATATTAATTAAACTTTATATTTAGTACTTGCATGACATTCATTCAATAATTATCAAATAAAAATATATTTATTACGAAGATTAACTTTATATAGGCGATCTTAAATCTTTGTGATGAAAAAAAAAATCTTTAATGTTTCCAAAACTGTTTAGTTTTCGTTGCCGCGGGCCAGTGTTGACATTATAGCACGTATGGAATATGCATATTACCAAATATTTAGTTTCACAATGTGTATTTGTATGGGTTACCCAACGCTGTCCAAGTTGGGCGTAAATCTACGATTGATTGTCTATTGAGAGTAATTCGTACTTGTAATATAATGATTTAAAATTAGTAACTAAATACTTGTAAAAGAGTTTGTGTGCCTCGGAGAGCGTTAAGCCATGTGATAAGTAATGGTTGTTATCATTATCATAAATACCTGATAGCGATCGTTACTCATAGTAGGAACATCTACTAACCCGCATGGAAGCAGGGTGGTGGATTAAGCTCTAATCCTTCTATATGGAGAAAGAGGCCTATGACCAACTGTTGGATGTTACAGGCTGAATGCGATGCGAACTTGTGAGAAATTTCATTTAGATTTTAATAAAATTTTACTTAAAAATCTATCTTAATTTCTGAATATTGTTATGAAATTCTTAACAAGGTACTTTCGAAAGTAATGAAAGGAAGTTTTAACTTTTGGTGGAAAATAATACATTAATGTGAATTCTAAGATTAAATAATCAATTTCCTTTTAAACTAATTGGATATATAACGAGGTGATTTTTGTTAGTAATAATGTTATGTAGTAATTATTCCTTTATTTTTCATTGAATTTTCCTTATCTTAATATAACCAACTCAATGCCGATCCCACGGTGGACAATGACGTAACAATAGGCCGAGAGGTCGTAGTACTGAAGGCTGGTGTAGGGCTAACTGACAAATCGCCAGCTATTATGAACAGGGTATTGTTACGACAGATTCTTAGTCTTCCTTTGGAGGAGCTTAACACTAATTATCAAACAATGTTTAGGACTGCATGGAATGGTTATTTCGGCTTAAGCTTTTTTTAATGTAATTGATATGGCTTGTGATCTATAAATTAAATAATTTTCACGGATAGTAGGGTGTGATGCACTTGATTTTTGAAAATGTGAATGTTTGTTTTTCTAATCGTTTTATGTCTGTCAGTCAATACTGTGTTATCAAATCATACAAAACTTAAAATTTTGTTAAATAAGTAATAAATAAAATAAAATATAATCCCTAATGTATATAATAATATTATAAATGTGAACGTAAGTTGTTTGTTACGCTTTCATGCAAAAAGTACAAACCGATCATCATAAAACTTTGTAGGTACACATATTCTTGGAGGTATTAGAAGATGCTTTTTATTTAAAAAAATATTCAATGCCAGCAAAAGCTGGTATAGTATAAAGTAAGTACAGTTACTATGTTTAGATATAGTGTACATATAAACCACTGACACCAATTGCATAACATCAGCATATAGGTACGCTTGTATTTTAGAACAGATAAAGGTAAAAGTAGCACGTGCTCGACAGCTTTAAGTTATAAAAGTTGCGCTTATCATAATATTATATTAAAGTTTTGAACAAAAAATATATGGTGTCATGGGACACCAGGTAGGAACGAAGTTCCTTCGGATAGTATAGAAGCAATACAATTTGAAAAAAAAAAAAAATGTTGAATTTTATATACATTTTCTAGTTCTTGATTTTTTTTTTAATTTTGTTGATTGGTTTTTAATTAAGTACATAATAGTATTTAGGAAATTTAGTATTTTAGAAAATAACAAATACCGTAAAATAAAATAAATCAAAGAAAATAATAATTCAAACTATTAAGTGAAATAAATAAACATGTCTTTATTTAATTTTGTCGACAGTTTAAAATTACATAAGGTAATTTAAAAAAAATGTTTACTAGTAATATTTTAGTTTTACAAACGTCATAATATACAGTCGTGTGACTGATATTACGTCACTTCCGTTATATATTTTTCATACGGTTTTAGTATCACATTTTTTTCAGTTCGGTCGCCCAGCCAAAATATCAAGCCTGCCGTAAGGAACTTCGTTCGAATAAGGTACTCCTAATGAAATGGGGAGAGGCTAAAAAGGTACCTATTGTGCCCCGGGCGCGAGTTAAGCTCGCTACCTCACTGTACAATTACCATTGCAAGGTGTCATTAATATGAATTCCAAACACGTTTTATGCAAACGTTCTGTATTGCGCAGTTGTTCTGTGTGTCATGCCTGGTCGCGAAGCGAGTCTCTACTGACGACGAGGCTCGTCTGGCGCTGTTGCTGCAGAAATTGTCGAGGGAGTGGTCGCTGCTCACATCTGTTACCTGGGATTCCGTTGGCGGAGCCTTTGCTGATGCTACATATGGAGGTATTGTTATGTTTTATTTATCGTACGTACGTAAGTTTTATTTCAGTAAATATATCGTATTGTAAAATTTGCTAGAATAAAGTTTTTTGTACGCTATATTTTTGTCATAGGTTTAAAATTAGTCTTTTTTTCTGTACGACAGTAAGACACTCGTTATGAGTATCTATTTGTATTAATATAGAATTACAAGTAACTCTATAACAGTAGCAACATTAATATTGTATTCATTAAAAGTTATCAATATCCTATTAAAATAAGTACTGTGATGCCTATAAAGGCACTTATGATTTAATGAATATTCTTCTAAATCCATATTATATATGTTTACAATATACCAATAGGTACTTACAAAACTGTTAGTTTTAGAATCTTTAGAATGCAATAATTTTAGGATCGATGTGAAAATAATATTTTTGTAAAAAAGTCTAGATGTAATAATACAAAATACTTATATCCTTCATTTGTGCTAATATTATATTTCATAGAAATATTGTATCATCATTTCAGCCTATGACAGTCCACTGCTGGACATAGGCCTCCATGAGTTCACGCCAAAAATGGCGTGAACTCGTGTGTTTTGCCCATAGTTACGACGGGTTGGTGACCGCAGGGCTGGCTTTGTCGCACCGAAAACGCTGCTGCCCGTCTTCGGCCTGTGTATTTCAAAGCCAGCAGTTGGATGGTTATCCCGCCATCGGTCGGCTTTGTAAGTTCCAAGGTGGTAGTGGAACTGTGTTATCCCTTAGTCGCCTCTTACGACACCCACGGGAAGAGGGCGTGGCTATATTCTTTACTACCGTAGCCACACAGTAAAAATATTGTATGTACTCGTATTTTTGTTACCTTTTATTAAAGATATCAATGTCCATAATGAGACCCTAGAGATTTAATAGGTGGATACATTTTGTACCCAGTATTTTCGAGAAGAGATTACACATTAAAATTAAAATTAAAATAATAGCTAATTTCAATAACTTATAAAGCAGCCAGCTTAAATTATATCCTTGTCAGTGAAGTAAAAACTCGTGTGAGAAACTACACAAAAGTTCCCATATTAAGTACATACATTAAATCTGTGAATAACCCGATGCAACAAATTAGCTTTAGAATCAACAATTAACAGGATATCTTTGTATTTATAATTTGGATCATATGATCATAATGGTTAAGTTTTTTTCGATTTACCTTTATTTTAAAGCATACTAGAAATTTTCATTTTTAAAATGTCATTATAATGACTGAGTTTGTTTAATAACAGGCTACGTAATAATAACCTTCGCACTGATATTGGGGCGCGTTTTTCAAGAAATACCACGAGGACGGCGCATTTTGGAAGGCTTCTTCCTCGGAATTGGATTGCTTTTCTTCTTAATTTTGGGTAAGTTTTAATACATTTTGGTTAACGTGACCTTCTGTGATATGTTGTTGTACTGGTGGCGACCAATGTTTTCTAACGCTGACGGTCGCTGGTTCGATTTCGCTCTGGAAAGGAATATAAACATAGAAAATAGGTACTGCGATACAACTATGATAGGATTAGACTTTACCAGTTTAATTTATATTGGATAAAAACCTTATTTTTGTGTTTTAAAATAATTTATCTCAACAGGTGGTCTAGAGTTAGCGTCACTAGACTCAGTACCAAGAAATTTAGTAGTAAATGCGTCCGTACTCGGGTCGCTGTCACTTGCGACCGCTATTTTATTTTTGATAGATCTCATGGGCCCCAGAGTGTACACGGCCACGCGAACCTCACAGACGGACCCCTTTTCCTCGCCAAAATCCGAGAAGAAGGTTTCGATAATCTCGGCACAGCCGATGACCAACGGTCACGTAGCCAACGGAAAGCAAAACGGATCCGTCGCGGCCGAGAGACCGAAAGACTTAGATCTCAGTAAAGCTAAAGAAAAGGATCAGAAAACAGACGTGACGATACTCGACACGATGGACGGTGGGGACACGAAATTAAGCGATCTGCCGATAGAAAAAGATCTCGAGAGATCGAAGTTTGGGTCTCTTCGCAGCAACGTGGAAGCGGGAACCTACGTTCGGCTCTCGGACCCGCTGTCCGTGCCGGACCAGCTGCACTACGAGCGGGAACTGGCCCAGTTCAACGAAAAGTACCTGAGGGACTACCTCGACAACGTCGCGGGGCGCTTGCCCGTCAAGGAGGACTACTTGCCGGAGCCGCAGACGCCGGCGTTCGCCAAGGTGAGGGCGGGCCGCGCGCGGGCCGCGGACCACTCGCCCCGGAACAAGTCCCCGAGCCGCGCGCGCACCGTGCCGGCGCCCACCATCCAGCAGCTGGAGGACTACCTGCGCAGCTCGGGCCGCTCGCGCCGCTCCGACACGCCCGTCGTGTTCCCCATGGAGCCCATCGAGGAGCGCGACCGCGAGGGCGACGCCGGGGGCACGCCCACCGACCCCGGCTACGTGCAGTACGCGGCGCGCCGCTGGCCCGACGACTCCCGCCGCGTGCGGACGCCGCGCCACAGCCCCACGCAGTGACACAGCTGTGTGGAGTCGCGAAACAGCTCCACGCGGGGACAGAGCGGTGTGGAGTCACGCCACAGCCACATGCGGTGACAGAGCTGTGCGGAGTCACGCCACAGCCCCATGCGGTGACAGAGCTGTGTGGAGTCGCGCTACAGCCCCAAGAAGACCGCAGTGACTATGTGGACTGAGCGGCGAGTGTGAGTGCTAGTGGACGAGCTGATGAGTGTGTTACGTCTCGTTTAATACGTGTTGCGATTAGTCGTCGACCAGTTTTTATAGCGCTGCCATAGTCTGGTGTCACTTTTTGCCGTGTGAGTGACGATATCGAAGACTATTTTTACAGTACTCTTTTGTATAAAACTGAAAGACACCGTGTGCTCGATCTTAACAAATAATTTTGTATTTCGATTCCACGTTATAGGTGAACGTGAGATAATTTCGACTGAGAATTTTGTAGTACGAAAACAGTGTAATTTGAGCATCGGTCGTCAGCTTGTTTTTGTGTTTGTATGATTCATTTAATCTAAGTATTATTAGATTCCATTGTAATTAATTCCCATGAATGCGATATAGCTTGTATTTTTTTTTTCATAATAAATTATTTCATTTACGTATTTTAATTATTTATTTCAAAGTTTTTTTGCGCGTCATGGAAATACCTCCCAATAAAAATTGTTGAGCTACTCGTTAAAGACAAAAGAATTAAAAGTCATGGATTTTAAATCTTGCCACGCGAAGGAAGTTCGTTGCTCTTAAGTGGAAGATTAAAGTTAATTTGAAAATAATGAGTTTGTGACAACAGACTACTTATATGTGTATATAGTAGCATATCGTCTCCTACATACAAAGTTTGTAGAGATCTGCTAACAATATTACAAATATAATATAATATACAGATTAATATATAGATTATAATATATATAATAGATATATAGATTTCGGACGCATTGAGTTTTTTGATAAGTTTTTTTTTGTCTCTATGTAGACCTAAAGATTCAGTCACCGGGACATTGTCTCTATGAATTTGCTACATAAGAATATGTTATATACTAATAAATATGAACCGAAATGAAAAAGGATTCTAAAGGAAAATTAATTCACACACAACGGAAACTAAAGTACCAACTTACGTGTATGTTATTGATAACTAATTGTAAGACACTTTACGTCCGGTGATTAGAAACAATAACGAACCTCTTTCTCTAAGTCTACGCTTGTCTCACACCTGTGTGAATGTTTATTGAAATCAGAGCTTAAGAATGTTGCTTTCATTCAACTTTTACTTCATACTAGGAATACAAAATATGTACGAGAAGTAAAAAATATGTTTTTTTATTATTATTTAAAAGTAAAGCACTGACATTTTTATTATTATTTAGCTGTGCCCGCGACTTCGTCCGCGTGGACATCAGCTATCCTTAGAAAATCAGCTATCTGACAGTGAAAGCCCCGTCAAAATCGGTCCAGCCGTTTCAGAGATATAGAGAAAGAAAGAAAGAAACTGTACACTCGCACGTCTATCTCTTGCTCTGTTCGCCTCATCCGATCACACTTTTCGTAACGATCTCGTCACGCATTTACCAGGATACTCCCTAAGTCAGGCGTGCGTAAAGAAGTTTTACTTCAAAAAACGAGTGTGCTTTAGACCACACGACTGAAGTCAAACATCTTTAGCTCCATCTAACTTATATTTATACTCAACTTTTTTTTTCTTTTAAAATTTTATGGGTTGTCTGGAAGAAATGGCTAATTAGCCATAAGTCCGCCCATTGTACTTCACTGTCTGTAACTATCTTTATGCTTGTTTGTAATATATTTGTGGTGTACAATAAAGTATAAAATAAATAAATAATAATGAATAATTACTGTTCCAATCATATTTCGGAAACTATTCTGTATTCACTTAAATAGTACCTAACAACAAAATTCAATGAACTAAAAAAATGCAGAAAACGCAATTATTATTTTTTATTACATTAGTTACAGGTTAGAACCAACGTGAAACCAACGCACAATGCACATACATTTTTGTTGCGGTCGTATCTATCTACTAGATATATATCTATCTTTATTCTCAACTTCCGTTCGTCTCGCCCAATCACAATTTTCATAACGCTCTCATCACGCATTTACCAGCTTACTCCCCAAACATAGAAGTTTTATTTCAAAAACCTAAAATATATTTGTTTAATTGTATTGAAGAGCATAAATACAAAATTACAAGTTATTTTAACAAAAACAATTTAAAACAACTTCCATTTGCCAATTTGGTGACTAAAGATAGGTTTAGATACATTTAGTATAGTATCAATGAATTTCGCAAGAGCTTAGTACGTTACAGTGAGTGTCTTTCAGAGTTATGTTAATTAAAAGGACCGCCAAATTGAATGAGTGGGTTCATCACAATAGGTCAATTATCAGGTTATCGGTTTAAGGTTAATGTCTTCAATTCGTGATATATGTACCTATATATCTAAACATTACCTTAATTAAAACTTCTATTTCATTATTTTTATTCTTTATTGTTGTTTCTTTTAGTCTATGTACACCTACAAGTTACAAAAAAATGACTTAATAATATTTATATGAGTAATATAAACTAAACGAAAAATGACAAGGTTTTCCTTGAAGACAACAAATTCAAATGGTTCACACTCAAGATGTAAGTAACAATAATCATTAATAAAAGCTGACATTTTCATTAAGTAAATGACCACAATTGTTTTGTAAAACAAAACAGTATTAATTATTTTAAACTTGAATATACGGAAGAGATTACTAAATAATGGAACTTTCATCATTATCATTACAGCCTATACAGTCCACTGTTGGACATAGGCCTCCACAAGTTTACGCCAAAAATAACGTGAACTCATGTGTTTTGCCCATAGTCACCACGCTGGGCAGGCGGGTTGGTGACCGCAGTACTGGCTTTGTCGCACCGAAGACGCTGCTGCCCGTCTTCGGCCTGTGTATTTCAAAGCCAGCAGTTGGATGGTTATCCCGCCATCGGTCGGCTTCTTAAGTTCCAAGGTGGTTGTGGAAGCTTGTTATCCCTTAGTCGCCTCTTACGACACCCACGGGAAGAGACGGGGTGGCTAAATTCTTTAGTGCCGTAGCCACACAGCACAACTTTACTTAAACTTTACGTTGCTTTTAAACGTTACGGAACTTTAATTAAATCTTAACGTGTCACATAAGCTACGTCGCTGAGACGGTACAGTTCTCACGCATTAACTTGCAACCAGCCTTGTAAACGAGCGTCATATAATAATAGCTTGTTACAATTATTAAGAAACTACGATGATAATGATGATTCATAGTAAGTGATTTTATTCTGTAATTTAAAACGTCGTGGTTTTACGCTTCAGTCTTATCTAATAATATTAAACGAGCAATTCTTGTATATATATGTATATAGGTATATATATATATATATATATATATATATATATAAAATCTGAATCTTGGAAACGGCTCACAACGATTTTCATGAAATTTAGTATTCAGGGGATTTCGGGGGCGATAAATCGATATAGCTAGGATTCATTTGTAGAAAGTGTCGTTTTATTCCTGTTTTAGGCAATGAAAAAATGGCTACAATATCGTTAGAATACAAAGGTAAATTTCGCAATTGTTAATAAAGTTGTAATAGCTCAGATAGGCATTCGGCCGGTCGGGATCGACCGAGAAGACCACGGTTTAAATCCTCATATCTCCAGATCGATATTTTTTTCCTTTTGTTTCTAATTGCACTTACGATTTTTTATTTAAACAACCAGTTCAAATTTTTTTTTATTATGTCGGTAAAATCGGAAAATATTATTCATATTTTATCAATATGTAATTCATATTTAAATATGATTTCCAAAAAACACGATTTACTAAAAATACAGAGCTAAGCTCGGTCACGCAGGTACTAAAGCTTTAAGTATGATTAATATGAATACAAATACTTATGAATTAATAACTCAAATGAATATCTCAGGCAGGACATAACCTAACAAGATTTTCCTTCCTTAACTAGAAGTACTACCTATGTAAGTAGAATTGATGGAGAATGTAAAAATGAGACGGCGCGTTGGCGCGACGGTCACGGCACTGGTTTGTGGCTGTAGCGCTTAAGGTTGCGGGTTCTATCCCGCACATGACAAACATTTGTATTGGCCATGCAGATGTTTGCTGTGGTCTGGGTGTTTGTGCAGTCCTTTTAGGTCTCCCCACTTTGCCTCGGAAAGCACATTAAGCCGTCGGTCCCGGTTGTTATCATGTACATCTAATAGCGATCGGTATTCATAGTAGGGAATATATTTGACAACTTGTATTAGAGCAGCGTGGTGGAATGAGCTCTGATCCTTCTCCTAAATGAGGAATGAGGCCTATGTCCAGCAGTGGGAAATTACAGGCTCAAGCGTAGCGTAAAAAGAAGTTGATTTACATTAGTTTTTAAAAGGATATGATTTTTATACGATTGTCAGGTTCAGTGTTTCCAATTGTATGGTTTACCTGTTGCTTCTGAAATTGTAAAAATATAACCTATACTACAATTGTATGCGAAAAAGAAATGTAAAATACAAAATTCAGTATGAGTCTACACTCTACACCAAAGTGTATCGAGATATTGATTGTAGGTAATTATTTACTTTACTTTTCAAAGTTACAAGTTTCTAATTTACATGCGGTAAATTTAGTATGATAGAGGTAGCCTAACTGAAGTCAAACGTACGAACCGCAACAAAAATGTATGTGCATTGGTTCCACGTTGGTTCTAACCTGTTACTAATGTAATAAAAAAAAGCTAAAGCTTTTTACATTTTTTAGTTCATTGAATTTTGTTGTTAGAAACTATTTAAGTGAATACAGAATAGTTTCCGAAATATGATTGGAACAGTAATTATTTATGAGTGTTTTATATAAATAACAATGAATACACTAAACAATTTTAACACATGTCTACTAAATATAATTTTAACGCGGGGTCAGATTTTAACAGCAGCCTTGTGGACGTCGCAGCGTATAGACAAAGGACAGTTTTTATTCCGTGAGAACAACGCACAGCCTTCGCGCATCGGTAGATGCTTCCTTTAGGGTTGCTACTTACTTCTGTTGCATTTGACAAATAGTTGTTTTACAATATTAACCTTGTTATTGACAACGCACAATGAATGCATATTTGGTAAACACAAACTTCAAAGACTTTACGGGTCATTAGCATTAATATGGTTTGCTATGAAAGAACTAACATGATAAATATTAAGACTAATTTGAAGAAATCAAAGTAGAGTATTTTAATATTATTGTTTTGTTTAGTTCTCAAACTCAGACGTCTTTCGGCGTATCCTGATCTTTATATAACGTAACTAAGGGTTAAAATCTTTTGACTCAAAAAAAATTTACATTTTGCACATAACACACTAACTCACTAAGTTTAGATTTTAAAAGATATGTATTGAAAAAAAAACTCGCCAAGCTTAAAAAGTTAGCGGTGAAAGGGAAGGAACTTGTAAGTTCTAAACATTTTTTTAATATCATATCAAAAATCGACCGTTCCAGCGAGGATCGAACCTGCATCTCCGGCTGACCGTGTCGGCTCTAGTCAATTAAGTTATGGAACGATGTACTCGCTAGATCGAAATTTTTGATATGATGATTTTAAATTCGGTCTAAGCGACTGTGGCGTGGCAGGTTCGATCCCCTCTGGAACGGTCGATTTTTGATATGATATTTAAAAAAAAGTATAGAATTTTCTTATGTGTGGGTAACACAAAAATAAAATCATACAAACTTGTAAGTTATTCTTCAGTGTATTATAATAGTTTTTTTGGTAACATCTGAATGTACCAAAAAAAGAATCCAGTTTAAAATTTAAAAAAAAATCTTATATAATATCAATTCGTAGGTATATGTAAAAAAAAAAATTAGAAAAAATTGTCATAGTATCTACTATGCTGAAAATATGTACTATAAATTTATTTGAAGTGTGAAGCTCTCGCGCCGTAAATAAGATCGATATAATAATTAGGTATATAGAGTAGCGTACATGACGATAGCGTACATATCAAAATTTAGTATGATAGAGGTACCTGAATAAAGTCAGCCGAACGCTTGGAATAAAACTAATGGGTGTTTATTTTATGTGATTAATAAATTTCCTGCTGTTTTAATTGAATAAAATTTAACTCGTTATTTGTGGTTTTATTTTCCCAGCGTTTTATTATTATATTGTAATAAAATAACTTTAATGCATTACAATTTTATTAATATGTATCAAATTTTAGTCAATGGTTATTGTGACACTTCAATTTTTTAATATTTATCATATTTGTCTTTGTGAACTAATTTCAAATATCTTTTTAATAATTTTTTAATCCGATTTTCTAGAATAAATTTTGTAGTTTACATTTTGCATAATTATCGTCCTTTATCTAAAGTCTACGAAATATCACTTTGGTCCGGCTTTATCACGCGATTTAAACAAATAATAATAAAACCTTGAAAGATTATTACGTATTTCATTTTTAACCGACTTCCAAAAAAGGAGGAGGTTCTCAATTCGACTGTATTTTTTTTTCTGATGTAACCATCAGAACTTTTGACCGTGTGGACCGATTTCGACAATTTTTTTTTAATCGAAAGGTGGTGTGTGTCAATTGGTCCCATTTAAATTTATTTGAGATCTAACAACTACTTTTCGAGTTATAACTTTCTACTGGATGTACCGATTTTGATAATTCTTTTTTGTTGGAGAGGAGATATCCCTAGTTTAGTACCATGATAAGGAAACCAGGATCTGATGATGGAATCACAGAGAAATCGAGGGAAACTCTTGAAAATCCGCAATAACTTTTTACTGGGTGTACCGATTTTGATAATTCTTTTTTTGTTGGAAAGAAGATATCCCTAGTTTAGTACCATGATAAGGAAACTAGGATCTGATGATGGGATCCCAGAGAAATCGAGGGAAACTTGAAAATCCGCAATAACTTTTTACTGGATGTACCGATTTTAATAATTTTTAATTTAATCGAAAGCTGATGTTTGTCATGTAAATGTTGTACATATAAATTTTATTGAGATCTGATCTAATTTTTGAGTAATCTTTGATAACGCGTAGTTACTTGACTATTTTTTGTCGATCTACGTTGTATTACTCGTTGATGTGATTGAAGTCGGTTTTTTTTCGTTTGCGAGCAAACACAATTATTATAATTTAAATACATACGGCAAACTGGTAGACAAGACCGCCTTAGCTTACTAACTATTCCTATTCCACTATCTCAGTCAGTTTTCTTCGATGCGTATCAAAGATTAGTTAGTAACTCAGTTGTAGGAGAGTAGAAGTATAGGAGAGGGACGCGAGACGTCACACGCAATGACATTGAGCTCCGTCAAAATTTCGCAATAAAATTTGCGGAAGCGGCATTGTAATTTTATGCAGAAGTTCGAATTTGTGGCGGCGGGAGCGAAGTTCTTCTACAGCTTACATCTCCCATAAAAACGAATACCAATCTCTAGTGTTTACTTAATTTCGTACTTCTGTGCGAGTGATGATAATAAGGTCAGGTATTGACATCAATATTGTTGTAATTATTGTTGTTGTGTTACTGTTAAGGTCAAGGGCGCCTAGTTTGAGCGCGTAAGCAATGCCTCACAGTTATAGCACCGTGGCGTGGGCGACAGCAAGGAGACAACGGTTCGCGAACAACTTAGTACACCTTTCAAATCTGTAGTCCCTATTTTAAGAAATACATTTAAATGCTAGAAAAGGAGCAGAGTAGATTCTCAAAACTCAAAAGTCCTAAGAACTTTAAATAATAAACCAAATGAGGAAAGATTAAGAGTACTAAAATTGATAACTATGAAAGAGCGCGGAGAACTTTGGGACTTGATTGAAGTATTTAAAATATTGCATGGGCATTACGATCTGGACTTACTTACTCTTAGCCAAAGAGAAATGACGTAAACGTATAGTATCTAATGAGAACCATTGACCGCTAGGTTGCATGAAAGAGCAAAGAACTACATGGTCGGTTCTACAAAGTTCTGACAAACCCAGATGTAAACTAGTCTAGTTCTGTATCCTGGCTAGAACATAGGAATATCTTCGAGGAGAATGAAGGTTTTGTCCGTGCAATTATGTATGAAGTTTTTAAGACGAATAACTACCAAAGACATAATGAAAGATGGAACTCCAGACATATTTCGAGCATGTTAAAAACCTGTAGAATCCATCAGACACGTTGTTTCCGGTTGTGGTCGTCTTGCTAACGGTGATTATTTGCACATACATAATCAAGTAGCGAGGGTTATCCACCAACATGCTTGCTTTTCTATAGGTACGGCCTCGTTAAAAATGAGTTGCCTACTATAGGTACATTGTTTGCTACATTTTTCTATACCTAATGGTATGGATGTATTCGAAAATTCCTTCCGTCCCTAAAAACAGACTGACGACGAGTTCTTCCTTAAAGTATTGATGTTTTGTAATTTTTATTTATTTTGTGTTTATTGTTTTTTGTATGAGTTAGTATAAGATTTTGTGTTTGCAGTGTTATGGAAAATATGATATATATTGTAAGTGTACCCATAAAAATTAAAGTAAAAAAATAATTTCATTAGGTAAAATTCGTTGAGTTTTTGGTGTCTAAAGAGTGACTGCGCTTGAGCCTTAGAAATATTCATAGCTCTAATAGAATTAAACATTAAATGTGTTGTTAAGTGCAAAACTCGGGAAAAACTCGGCTAATTTTGCTATTTTTTTTTCTGGGGGGTTCTTACGAAATGAACGAATTAAGAAAATGCGCAGGAAATTGCAAAATTTGAAAACACGTAGGTATAGTAGGAGATCCGAACTAGAGATGAACTTCACCCGTCTGCTTCATCAATCAGCTTTTGACAGTACACTGCTGGACATAGGCCTCCTTAAATGTTTGCCACTCCGTCTGGTCTTGCGCCCTCTGAATCCAGAGGGTTCCCGCTGTCTTCTTAACGCCGTCAATTAATAATTTATATTAATAACCCATCTGCTTGATCTTTTATTAAAAGACAAATTAAATAATACATTAAGAAATGTGTAAGTAATAATGGGTAAGTGTTGACCTTGTTGTGAGCGAAGCCAGCCCACCATTGTGCCGGGGCCTGGAGGTTTCGTCCGGGCGAGGTGGCGAATGCTAGCGCGACCCCATCTCGCTCCACCCAGGCGGATGACTGCTCACACGTGGTGGCTTTTTAGTCAGTAAGAGTCTGACATAACCTTCTGGCGTCCTCGCGCCGGAGGGTATCCGTGATGGATTTTCTCCACGTAAAAAAAGGGTGTTTAAATCAAAGGTTGCCTTGTGAAAATAATTTTTTATTGGTATCTACATTATATTCATACATCGTTATATTAAATATTTTACATGACAACGAAATAACTCATTTATAATAAAATAACCGTGACTCCGACCGTTCCGGGCTTTGGATAATTTCATTCAACCTTAACTATAGAAATATATACGTATTTAAGTTTATAATAATTAGACCAGGGGCACACTATAGTAGTAAAAAAATGATTATCAACAACTGCAGTAAAAAGATATACTGTGTAAAGTGAGCATTAAAATTTTTAAAGTAAATTAGTTAAGTATCAGTCAGGTTACTCTTTCATGGAATTATAAAACTTTTCTTAAATAAACACATGTACACAGATAAAAATAAATAATTAAAAAGTATTTTATAATTCCCAAGTATTTCTAATTGGATTCAAATCTTATTTCAAACAAGCCCCTAGTCACGATTTAACTAGATATAGCACCTTTTCCAAAGACGAAGGAAGACACTAGAATAATTAACGGTAAAATATCAAATGTAATTAGAAGGAATAATTGAATCTGTTTAGAAAAATAACAATACTATTCATAAAAATATGTGCCTATATGAATTCCATAAACAATTTTTAATTTCTACTTACTAGCTATTTATTTACTGGAATGTTGCAATAATTTTATTGGTTATTTAGGTACGTTACTAATGTCGATATAAATATAATATTTGTAATGTACACTATTGTTGCTATACAAAAATAAGTATTCTTATTATTTTAGCAAACAATAGATGTGTTCAGAACAAATATTATTCGCTCATGCATAAACATAAAAAACCATGAATTCAAAATGAATACATCTTGTTTTATATACTATTTATGGTATACTATACACTATATAGATCCCAAATGTATAAGTATATAAATTTATAGTCTAGTAATATCATTTGATAATATCTTAAAAGTGGGGACTAAAATGAAAATAGAAATATTTGTAATATTTTTAAAGTTTTACAAATGATTATACGACTATCCTATTCTCATTTTAATCTAAACAAGTTAATTATTAAGTACACTTGTTACACTCAGATCTTAAGGACGGATTTTTGAGGTAAAAAAACGTGATAATTATGTCACTTCCATATATTTAAATTTTTAGTCCCTTTAAATATTGTAGTCCCTCACTGGCTATTGAAAGCTGAAAAGAAACGTAAATATTATATAAAACATACAGTACAAGATTTTAAGCCATAAGAAGATATCAATGCAGATATTCTACAATTTTGTAATGACGTGTTAAAAAATAAATTATGATTAAATGGTAACCTTATTAAAAACTGTGTAAAGTTACGTATAAGGGGGCTTAACACAAATCTGAGAGCTCTCTATTTTCGAACCATTTTAGAGCCTTTGCTTCTTTTTTTTGCAATTGAAGTCAGTTACCAGGCGAGTGCCGGTGGTCGTGGTCGCGCGAGTCGCGCCTGTCGCGCGTGTCCCGCGCGTCCCGCTGCAGCGCGATGTACTGCCGGATGAGGCGCGCCACCTCGTGCGCCTGCTCCGCCTGCAGCCGCGTCACGCGCTGCTGCAGCAGCGAGCCGCACTTCACGTCCAGGAACAGAGTGCCGTCCTCGGACCGCACCTGGAGCCGAGGAAAATTATCACATTGTCATTTTCATTTAAGTAGCCTTACAAAAGATCATAGCTAAATAATTCTGCTATCAAATGCTACGTTCCTGTGGTGACTAAGGTGTTCAAAGTTTCTAGGGTAGGTCGTGATTAAAATTGCAGGCGTTTATAGGCTTCGGTATCCGCTTACCATCACGTAGACTTGTTTGCTGACCTATTTCTATTAAAAAAGCTGACATGTTCTTTGTTCTTATGTTTATTTTCTTTTGTCTATGTAAATATTTTCCGAGTTATGAAAACACCCATCGGAGAGGCTTACCTTCCTGGTGGAGATGAGCTCGGCGTAGGGCCAGTGCGTGTCGGTCTCGTGCGTGGCGGGGTGCAGCAGGTGCACGCCGCGCCGGTTGAGCGCCAGCACGTGCTCGCGCCACTCGCCGCCGCCCACGCGCCGCACCGCGAAGAACGACGAGCCGAACAGCGCCCAGCGGGACAGCACCTGCGCCCGGGAGAGCTCAGTGACGTGTGTGACACACGTGCATATAATAATGATTATGCCCGAGGCTCGTGCTTCGATAGTCAAGGGACTTTTAATGAATAAAACCGCATCGCTAATACTTTTTATTTTCAGAAAATTAAAAAAAAAAATGACTGACGTAAAACTAAAAATAATTAATTACCGACGCAGTTTCATTGGGGAATAGTAATATGACCTTTGAAAACATTTTAAAAATGAAAATACACTTAAACAAATTATGAACTGTATAGAATATCTTACTTGTAAAACTTTAGATTTTGCAGCAGCCGGCGTCATAGTCCGTACAGTCGGCCACTCTGCCGAGACCCACGAGGCCCACTTCGCTGGCCGGGGTTCTCTTAGGGCGAGAAGAGGTTTCGGGAGAAGGAACTTGAGGTCCCTCGGGTGCGGCGCGTCGGGCAGGCCGGCGGCGCGGTGCAGCAGCGCGGCCACCAGCGCCGCGTCGCGCAGTGCCCCGGCGGGGGGCGCGCCGCCGCCCGGCAGCACCAGCAGGAGGCCCTCCAAGTAGTCTGGGGCAACCTGGGAAAATATTACGAGTTACATTAGTCTGAACGAAAGTGATAGAATCTTCAACAAACAGTACGTAATTTGCGAGTGTAACAGACTAAATATAGGAGGTCTATCAGCGGAGAGGAATGACGAGAGTAAAGCGGAGTGGATGCACGTACCTGGTTGAAGAGCACCTCGGTGTAGAGCGGCGGCGCGTCGGCGCGCAGCGGGTGGTGCCACACGGAGCGGCAGAAGATGAGGTAGAAGGGGTGGTGCGCGCGCTGCAGCTCCGTGGTCACGTCCAGCACGTACTCGTCTCCGGCCAGCGGCATGGTGAGCGCGTCGCCCGCCACGATGCAGTACAGCGAGAACTCCGCGCGCTCCGCCTCGCTCGTCACGCCGATCTGACAACCACCAATCAAGTTTATCAAATAAGGACTAGCCCGTCAGCACAGTTAGCAATGACCACTTTCTGCTTCGTAGTCGTGGAGTTTGGGCGTAATGTATAGTTGTTTGTATATGTAATATTTATATGTAAATTGATTGCACATAATATGTATCTATACCATCCGGCAATAATAAATTGACTGTGATGACGTATGCACATGCTAAACATACTTCTAAAATATACTTGTTTATAAGAGCAGAGTGGGCGTTATCAATGATCATTCTTCAAGTTTCAGTTACAGTTGTCTATTTTCAACTGCAATATTAAACTATTGAGGGATTCGTCACAAGCGTGCTTATCGGGCACATCTTGTCAACAATCCTTCTCAAGATAGCCGGTCGTCTGCCATCGACAATGACTCTCCGCTAGGTTGTCGATATGTCGTAATCTGTCATATGGTACGTACGTTAACATATTTATAAGAACAAAAGAAACACTTTCCAAATACGTGAAGACATGATTATATGCACATACCAGTTCGCAAAGCTCGTTGACAATGTCCTGGACGACGGTAGCGCAGCGCGTGTTTACAACTCGTTCGGCGCCCCCTGGCAACCGGTAGAGCTGCCGTCTCGCCGAACGACCTGCTGACACTGCCGTCACCTGCACAAATGTATCGTCATATCTATACATATAATAAAATGGTAGGAAAGTCAAAACTGTAAATTGAATATTTTTTTAAAAGAATACTTGGTGTGTGATCTACAATCGATACCGAAGCCAAAAATATGGTTTTTAGAATTTTAGTCTGTATGTATGTCCGGGATAAACTCAAAAAGTACTGCATGGATTTACTTCAAATTTGGCACGAATATTATTAAGAAGTCGGGTCAACATATAGGCTACAAATTATCATGCTATCACCTACGGGGAACGAGCAGTGAATCTTTATTTCTTCAACGCATTCTGTAACAACGCGTAATCTAACGACGCATATTTGAATGTTGTTGTTATTATGTTAATAATAACCATGCTATAAGCTAGCTTCACACTATAAATAAAGACATTCTGTAGTATATTTAGTATCAGCATTGCACCCGTGCGAAGCGGGGGCGGGTCGCTAGTACATTATAAAATGAAGTAAACAGGGCGATAAATAAAAGAGAGACAAGAAGAAACTATTGCTCCTTCCTTACCTCTTCAACACTAGGCACATTCTTCCTGCCGCCGCATCGAAGTGTCTTCCTGAAGTTGGCGAGACAGACCGCTGCCGTTCCTTGGCAAGGTCTTCGCCTGTCTGCCGCCGCCGCTGATAAATACTCCACGAGGAAGGGCCTTAACGTTTCCGAACATGTGAAATACGAGGCGAGAATGGACATGAGTCGCCAAGCGCGCTGACACGAGTCTTGTGCAGGTGATCGGTTAGATGTGGTCTGTTTCATTAACTGGCAGTATACCTCGTCGCGTAATTCGGGAACTGAGTGACAGTGCTGAAAACAGAGACATTTTTTATTTATAAAACTGCAATAAAATTCTCTACACCAGCCCTCGTGACTAAGAATCCTTGTGACATTTTATTTTTTCAAATTTTAACGAAATAGTCAATACGTGTATATGTATTTTAAGGTATAACCATAAGATTTTGACGTAAAATAAAGATTAACACTGTTTTGCCTCGTCACGGATATAAGGTTTTATATAGGTAGTAATTTGTAGCAACCCATCTGAGCGACGTACCACGATCTTACAGAAAAATTACAGCTTAATAACACTGCTCTCTAGTAGGTTTGTATTCCTTTGGTAAGTAAAGTGGCCAGAGCTTCTGGAGACGGTTGGGAATTCCGTCGGCAACGCACTTAAATACCTTCGGTATTGCTGGTATCTATAGGCTACGGTAATCCGTTACCACCAGGCGGGCCGTAAGCTTGTTCGCGACTTACTCGTATATAAAAAAGGTGAGAGGGTGGGGCTCACCATGAGCACGGTGTAGACGCACTTGACCTCGGTGAGGTCCTGGTGCACGGCGCGCTCGGCGGGCAGCAGGTCGCCGCAGTAGGCGCGCACGCAGGTGAAGCACTCGAGCGCGGGCGGCGCCAGCGCGGCGGGCAGGCGCAGCAGCGGCGCGCGCAGCGGCGTCGCCTGCCACTTCACCACGTCCGTCTGCGCCTTCCACGTCCATTCGTTACGCTTCGCCTTGCTCTTGAGTGATGAGTCCGCTTTCAGGATTTCTAATCTGTTCATTAAACGATTATTATTAGATTTGATGATCATTAAATAGTATTTTTTTACGTTTAAAATCATTCCTATAATTATAAATAGCGTGTAACTGTCCATATTATACGAATCAGTATCTCCCGGATGCAATTTAACTAATTATTCTAAATCAGTTCACGTCGGCGTCGTATCATCATCAATATCGGATGTTTTCACTAACAAAAATATTCAAAATGAGTGTAATCTTATTTATAAGTTATTTTGTTTTATTCAGCTTATCATTGCAATAGATTCTGTTGTAACAAACCATGCCAATAATATTTTTTCTGAGCAGCTTTGTATAATAACTATCGTTACTAAAGCTTTAAGATAATATACAATTCATCAGCTATAAACCAATGATGTTAAAAACTTTTATTTAAATGGGTATTAGTTAAAAATAACATAATAACCTAAAAAAATATCATTGCAATTATAGCCTCTACATGGTTTAGCAAAACAAAATAATCTAACCTGACAAGTGATTTAACAGCAGTTAAATTACGTTATCCAAACCATAACTGTAAAGCCACCTCGATAATATTCTACGTATATTATTCTTTCTAGTTAATACATAACTTGTCGAATTAACAAAACCGAGTTATCGTTCTAATGATATGGAATATGAAAGAAACACGAACGATACGATTTGCCGACAGAGAACTTTGATTTCGCACCTTCATTAATTTGAAAGTTTACATTTAGAAGAGAAAGAAAATACGTGAGAATATTAGCATTCAAATTGTTACACTAAAATTTTTGTCAGTAATCACTGATAAAATCGCCACTCATTCGAGCTCTCGTTTTGCTACTATAAAGTTTTATACAAGTCATACTAACTTTCGGTACCTAAAATGTTTATTGAGTGTAGTGTGAATAAGGGTTTCAATTCGTTATTCAAAAGTATACCGACAATTTTAAAGTGAAAAAAAATATTAAGATTAGAGAATAATTTAAATAAATAGCCGATAGCAAAATAACATCAAAATGGGATAATTTTCAATCGTGTAATATGTATGCTGTCCAAATAGCGTTGAAAGTGTTCTTAAAAGTATGTTTTAGAAATAAAAATAGGTATCGCTATTATTTTGTGCTTTAATTCATTACTAATAAACTTTGAATTTTATGTGCATGCATTTTTTGACTAGTGAATTTGATTTTCATTTGAGTATATAGATGTTGAATGTTATGACACATTTTTCATTATCATTTTAGAACCTATACCGTATAAATACAAGGCTTTTTAAGTTAAAACTAATACAGACTCATAGTATGTAACTAAAAATTAAAAAGAAAATTATTTATGTGTCAGTTTGAATAAAAATAGCTAAAGAATGTGTTCAAAGTAAAAGTTATACATCTCTTAGAAATTATGAAAAGGTAGAGTAATAAATAAACATGAGCGTATAAGAGGTTACTCAACATCATTAACGGGAAAAAAATTAAATAATCAGCTTTCAAATGTTTCATTTTATTGTATCACCGTGAACAGCAATAAGTTATAATCGAAATAAATAAAAATCGCAACCGCGTTAAAATTAACGTGATTTTTGTTTCGTTTAAAACATCTTCAATTTGAAAACTACTTATCAAGATTGTCAATAAAGGTGGTTGAAATTTATAGATATTTTAATTTATGGAAATTATTTATTGAAAATAATATTTTATATTTAACACATTATATGACAGTGTGTGTTCGCGGATAACTTTGTCGTATATTTACCGATTTTGCTGATCTTTTTTTTATTGGGAAGGAGATATCCCAAGGGTAAAGGGTAGGGCAAGGATAAGTAACGATATTTTAAGTTTAGGTAATTATGTTAGTCTTACCTTTTCTGATATTGAATTTTAATAATTTCGATCCATTTTTATTTTTAATGACTTGTGCAGTAAACTAGGAGAAATTTATCAAATACAGAATTCTAATAAAAAATAAAGTTTTAGAATGTAAAAAGTGGGTTTTGTAGAGACCGCTGAAAATTGCCAATTTTTAACTCGTATTTGAGATCGAACGGTTAGTCTGAGAAAAAACTAAATAGTGACATTTGTAGAGAATTTTAAGTTCTTTAATTTGTGTAAACAAACCATTTACTAAAATTTAATAGTTTTACAGTTTTAGGCAAAAACCGAAAAAAACAGATACTTTTGTGATTTTTTTAATGTTGTGTCATGAAATATTGTCCGTAGATTCAGATTCAGCACCCCAAAATACATATAAAATGCAAAAATCAGAACTACCCCAAATCTTTCCAAGTAAAAACATAATTTATCTGAACTATACTTACGTTGTATACTTGTCGATGTAATTGAAGTCGGTTTTTTTTTCGTTTGCTAGCAAACACAATTATATTTCTAACACGCATTATTTAATCATAAAATAAATAACAATTTCATATTTGATTTCAAATAGCTTAACACAATTACTGAGTACCTACGTATTACAATGTTTATAGCGGTATATTTCGTAAAATTTCTACATAACGGTAGTACAATAATACTTTATTTAATAGTTGTATATATCGTTTTGTGTCAGTATCGACATAATATTCAGCATTTCAACATACCGATTACGTGTTATATCGCAAGTCGTGACCACAATAAACGATTAACCATGATATCCGCGAAGTGCTTTCGTCGTAATTAAAATATTCCACCTGTGCAATACGAAACGTCTACAAAACAACGAATAAATAAATTTACTAAATAAGTTTATAACCGATTAACGGCCGGATTCACTGGTTATGAATCAAGTTTATCCTGCAAATAAGTTACGAATAGACTTCAAAATAGTAAGTAGAACCAGCTATTAGGACCTATTTTCCGTCAACTAATAAACTACAAATTTTACAAGATTTACATTTGCGAAGAGCCAACCAAGATTAACATTTGCGAATATAAATATGTCATAAATGTAATGAAGTTCAATAGTAAAAAGAAGAATATATCATAAATTTTATCAGTTAGATATCGTCATCTATCAAAAAGCGTTATCCACAAGCGGCGAAACAGGCCCTAATATAAATAATACTTAAAAAAATACTTTTCCAGTCTGGCTATTCCAGATCTGCGCTATCACTTAGCATAAATTCAGAATACATTAAATGATATTAAATGTTACCTAATTTAAAATCGATTCGTTATGCTTATGTTTTTGTAGTTTTAGTGTTCATTAGACAATCCGAATTGAACAGGTTTACAAAATTTATGTTCATAAATCATTAAATTTTATTATGACTACTAGTGTTGGGAAGTCTTTGTCTTGTGTGATGTATCTCAATATAAACTAGAATTGTTCGGTGTAATGACAATTAAAGTCGTTAAATGTCGTTAAGCGTTATATGTTAGGGGGCTTTTTTGCCTCATAGTTTGCGATAAAAGTTTTTAATATACCTATATTATTATTTTTCACCATCTAGTTGGACTATATTTATATAAGAATTAATTATTATATTATTATTATAAGAAGAAATTATTAATAAATGTAATAATATTTTGGATTTAATATTTAGTGATACCCACATTGATGTTTCTCGATCTACTACTGCGTTAGTTTCGGAGGATGGCTATCACCCATGTTTGGATTTAAATGCACCGGATCTTATGTTGCCTTGTATTAAACGCGAATCTTTTATAAAGTATTGCTTCTTTAAAGCCGACTACTATGAAATCAATAACTTTCTTCGCAACGTTGACTGGCACACAGTACTTCAGGGAAATAACATAGACGAAATAAAACAAAAATTTTACCTTATTATTAATAAAGTCATACATGATTTTGTACCAAAAAAAATATTCCACCGGAGAGATAAATTTCCCGTTTGGTATTCAAGACCCTTAATACGCGTAATAAATGACAAACTCCGAGCGCATAGGCGGTGGATTCGGCACGGTAATCCCAGAGACTACGATGAGTTTTCTATTCTACGAAGGCGACAAAAGAAAATCCAAATAAAATGTTACGATTCGTATCAAGAATATATACAAACAAATCTTAAGAAGAACCCTAAATACCTGTGGTCATACTTGAAAACATTGCGTAGCGGCAACACAGGATACCCCAACGTACTCACTTTAGGTGACAATTCTTACCGCTGTGAAGCTGACGCCTGCGAAGGTTTCAGCCATTTTTTCGAGAGTGTATTTCAAAAACCAGCTACTCAATATAATCTCCCACTACTAGCAGAATCAACTGACACAATTTATAGGCTAAGTTTCTCTGAGGATGTGGTTTTAAAATTACTAAAACATATTGATCTTAACAAGGGCCCAGGTAGTGATAAAATCCCCCCAACGTTTATAAAAAACTGTGCTTCTTGCCTAGCTAAACCGTTGACCATAATTTTTAATCTTTCTATAAACGTTTTTAGTACTTTTCCTAGTATCTGGAAAGAAGCGTTAGTTATACCCATTCATAAAAGTGGTTCCCGTGGTCGGATCGAGAATTATCGGCCTATCTCAAAATTAAACTTATTTTGTAAAATATTCGAAAAATTAGTATACCAATCTATAAGTCCGTTAATTCTCTCTTCGATCCCGGATGAGCAACATGGATTTATGAAGAGGCGTTCCACTGTAAGCAACTTAATGGTATTTACAGATTACATCTTTCGCTCTATGGATGGTGGTGTTCAAGTTGACGCTATTTACACAGATTTTGAAAAGGCGTTCGACAGGGTTGATCACATAATTCTGTTGCACAAGTTGCATACCCTGGGTATAAGAGGTGACCTTTTTAGATGGATAAGCTCGTACATAACAAATAGGAATCAAGCTGTAACTTTGGGAAGAGTGCAAAGTTCTTACGTTACAGTTATTTCTGGAGTTCCGCAGGGGTCTATACTGGGCCCATTACTCTACAATGCGTATCTCTACGATATTGGTTCATGTTTAACTTACTCTAAATTTATAATGTTTGCTGACGACAAGAAGATTTATTTAAAAATCAATAACATCACTGATTGCCACAAAATACAATGTGACCTAAATGATCTATACATATATTACTTAACTAATCGTATCACTGTAAACGCAACTAAATGTCATCAAATTACTTTCACTCGTAAAAAGAATCCTATATTATATACTTATGCTATAAACAATGTCCCCATCATAAGAGTCGATTCTGTTCGAGACCTAGGGGTGATACTAGATTCCAAAATGACTTTTGTAAATCATATCGATACAATAATTTCTAAAGCATATAGTCAACTAGGTTTCATATCACGAGTTAGCAATACCTTCAAAAATATAGGTTGTATCAAAACTTTATATTTCTGCTTCGTTCGAACTATACTGGAATACGCTTGTAGTATATGGGCCCCTGTATACAATGTACATATCGACAGAATTGAATCGCTCCAGAAAAAATTTATAAAACTTTTGAACTTCAAAACTTACAGAACTTCTCCCACCTATGTTGATTCATGTAAACACTACCAAATTGAATCCCTATGCCAACGTCGTAAGCAGTACGATATTGTCTTATTACATGATATTGTAAGTGGGAAAATAGATTGCAGCGAGCTTTTATCCCAGATTGAATTCCGAATTCCATCAAGACGGTCTAGACATATTAAACCATTGTTCCATACACCTCAAGTAAGAACTAATTACGCACGTAACTCGGTCATCTGCCGTATTGTCAATACGTACAATACGCAGTATCCAAAATTAGACCTTTTTTGCCCAAGAACAAAGACGGCACTTAAAAAAGAAATCAAAAAGATGCATTTTTCGTAGTATCATCAATAATATTCTAAACCAGCACCTACAGATTTATGCACAAACCCACACAAATACACCTTCATCTTACATACACACACCTACACTAATACACCTCCATCTTACATGCACACACCTACACGAACACACATTCACATCTTCATGTCATGCACTCACCTCTAACTGCAGTGGATAAGACGGAACATAGCCGTTTACTTTTTTTACTTCTTATTATTATATTTTTTAAATATAGTGTCTAGTTATGCATTTTATAATGATTAATTTTCTTTCATATCAGTGTGATCCTATTTTGGCCATTTTTATGCATTATATTGTAACATACTATTGTATTATAACGCTGTTGGATTGCCTAATAAAACAAAATAAAATAAAAAATAAAATAAAAAAATAAAAATAAGACATATTTTTATTCGCACTTGTGAATCTAAATGTTTTAGTTTATTAAGAATAAATTAATATTAATTTAATTAAGATTAATTTGTTGCTGAGAAACATTTCCCGATGGCCAATTCTATTCTATTCGTAACTTATGTGCAGGGTAAATTTTATCCACCACCAGTGAAACTAGCCCTAAATATCTTATACAGTTTTTAGGCTTAAGCATCAAATCACGAATTTTCTTTTTCTGGTGTTATTTAGGGTTAGATTTTATATATTTACTAGTTGACCCCGCAAACGTTGTTTTGTTATATATGTTATGAGCATCCTTAACCCCCCCCCCCCCATAACTTAGGGTTTGAAAAATAGATGTTGGCCGGATTCTCAGACCTACTCGATATGAACACAAAATTTCATAAAAGTCGGTCCAGCCGTTTCCGAGGAGTATGGTAAATTGTATATAATATGACAAAATTAACAATAAGCAGCACGGATTTAATATTCAATACGCCGCCGCCGCCTTGGTATTAATCAATACCTAAATAATATAAATTCAAGTTTAGAACAGAAGTGAAATTTCTGTGGCTATACATAAAACATACCTATATATTTCGTTAATAGCTTTCTTCGCTATATTAGCAGATACTTTGCAAGTAATTCCTGATGTACACAGTACCTAATTAAAATATTTATATGCAATTAAGTGTGTATGCATGCAGAATGCTGTTGTCTGTATGTGCGTGCGTATGTTCGCGTTAACGAGCCGTGACTGATCATTTTGTATGTATTTATTTAAATGACGGAAGGGTAACTCAGTTTCGCTCGTAAGTGGAGAAATTTTGTTTTATTATGTAACCTAACATATGTATAGTACATAAACAAAATATATTAACATCTAGACTATAAACATATAAAAGAGCGGCTGTGTGGGCCGTGCCCACACACTCCTCTAATGGTTTAGTGCCCGCCCCAGTATGTTTGCTTTCAGAGTCGAAATTTTAGGCTGAATACCTGAAAAAAGTCAGTGATAGTTCAACTTTTTTCGTAGTAAACAAGAGAAGTCGATACTGATAATACTGATTTAAACTAAATCTTAACTCTAACTCTTCTCGTGAGAATGGTAAGATTCGTCATGCTTTTTCACTGCGGGTTGACTTTGGATAATTTTCCTACTAAAACCAACGATCGTTATCAGGTGTAGATCATAAAAACAGGATAACAGTTCTCTTTACGTGTCCAAAACAAACTCCTATTTGTGCAAATTTAAAAAAATCAAATAGATTTTTATATCAAGCAGATATCGTACCTACGACCGAGAGTGTTAATACAACTTTAGCACCACTACATTAAAACGGCCGTTAAATGATAGTAGAAAACATTGATTTGTTTTATTTTACTAGTAACACGGTTTAAGTCATTAACAGACTAGTAGTAAGAGATCCGAACTAGAGAAGAACCTCACCCATCTGCTTAAAGGATGAAGATGATTTTATATTTCGCTTTAGCCTGTACCTAATATCCCACTGCTAGGGATAGGCCTCTTTCCCCATGTAGGAGAAGGATCAGAGCTTAATCCACCACGCTGCTGCCCTGCGGGTTGGCAGATGTATTTCCTACTATGAGTAACGATCGCTATCAGGTGTACCTACATGATAAAAACCGGGACCGACAGCTTCACGTGGTCTCCAAGGCGCGGTGGAGAACCACAATGACTAACAACCAGACCGGAAATAAATATTTGTATAAGCACAAATATCCACTCCGAGCGGGAATTAAATCCACGACCGTCGGTGTTTAGGCGCCTCCGACACGGCACACGCACCAATACATCAGAGCGGTCGTCAAAAATGATTTTATATTTATTTTAGTATATTAGAAAAAAAATCGCGAAAGGGTTGGCTGAATTTCCAGCCAATCTTTTCGAGATTAAGAAGATAAATATTTAATTTTTATCCATTAAGCAGATGGGTGAAAATTATGTCCAGTTCAGATCTTAGACTATATACGTAGTAACATAGTAAGAACGATGAAAGTATTCGAATAGTTTAGTATGTACTGTTTTAATAATAATTCAATATAAATTCAATTGATTAATGCTTAGTATAAACTAGCAACATTGGTAGAACATTATTACGAATATATTAAAATATATAAGGCCATATGCTTATAAAGGAACGAAACACCATTTTAGGATAGTTATGAAATTCAGTATTCGATATATTGCGGGAAACGATTGCCATGGTGGTTTTAAATGTATTGTATTTATATTTCGATATATTTTCTAAGACTTTATTTTTATTTTCTTACTTACTTCATACAGATATTTCCAGCCAACACTTTTCTTGTTTCATGAATATGGCCTGTTTTAAAAATATTAAATAACTTATTTATTCTGTTTATTGAAAATGGTCATAGGCTATAATATATGACACTGTATAATGAAATTTATGTGTGTGTGACAATATATGAGCGAAGCAGTAACCCTAAATGTCAAAGAATCTGATATTTATCAAGACATAATTGCAAAAATATATTTTTCATTTAAAACTTATCTATGAACCATTATAAGATCAAATAAATAACGAATACAATAAAACAATAGAAAAAAGTAAATACAGATAAAATTAATTTGTGTAATAAAAGATCGTTAAGTAATGTTTATAAATATGTATCACTATAAATAATTGTGATACAACAATGGTCATATAAAAGTGAGATTAAAGAAAGTTGTCTCTCTTAATTTAAATTAGTTTCAATGTGTTACGCAGTCGTTGTAATTACTCGTGCGTTGTGTAATAATTATAATTATTATCTTATATTTTTAATTGTAAACATCTCGTACCGAACAACAGTATTAGGGATCCTAATTAGGAACGTCTATGGTGATGCGGTAATTGTCTATGCTGTTCTTGTCTTCTAGTAAAATAATTATCTATTAGCTATACCTTGCGGTTACACTCGTGTTAATTTAAGGAAAAAAACGTACTAAAATATAATATATTAATTATAATACCTTCCTCGGTAAATGGACTCTCAGAAAATAATTTTTTCCATTCGAACCAGTAGTTCTAATATTAGCGCTTTCGAACAAACAAACCTATTTTTCAGTTTCATAATATTAATTGGCCGACCTGGCGAACTTCGAACCACCTTATTTTTTTTCTTGAATATATTTATATATATCGAAATAAAATATAGCCCATTTTCCAAGTTGGATCAAACTGCACACGATGTGCAAATTTGATTAAAATCGGTTAAGTAGTTTAGGAGTCCAACGCGGACTAACAAAGTCACGTGTAATTTATATATATTATGATAGTACAGATATCAGTCGACTGTTACCTATAACACTGGCATTACACACGTTAGCCTACTTAAGGAAGAGACCACGATAGTAAGTTAAAATTACATTCAGCCTGTAACAATCACAGTTGGGCATAGGCCTTTTTCTCCATGTAGGAAAAGGATTGGAGCTTAATCTACCACGCTGCGCCACTGCGGGTTAGCGGATGTTTCCTATGTACCCTACCTAGTAACGATCGCTATCAGGTATTTTACTTAGTTGTAAAAGACAACAATGTTTTTTTTTTTTACATGAACACGCATATTTGCTTTTATTTATAAAAATTTTAACCAACGTTTCAGCATGACTACATAGCTATAAACGTTGGTTGTTCATGTATGCTTGCACGCAGGTATGAACAACCCTTACGCTACTCTAAAACTTTGTTATCACTTCATATTTTTCTTAAATCAATAAAAATATATGGCTGAATAGTAAGAGTGATTTCTTTACTAAGAAGTACTTTTAGATTGTAACCGTGCAATTAAGGCAAGGTGAGCAAGCTTATGCCGTTATTTTTATTATTTTAATAAAATGCAGAGAGAAAAAATATTACATCGTTTTATTATTAAATACCATCGTAATAAAAATAACCTTACCGACGCCGGTACAATTGTTACGTGACGAGTCTCAAACAAACAGAAAAAAAATCTCAAAACTTCCTTAATTAACCATCACATGTATAAATCACCTAAACTAAAATACAAAACACGTTAAAAAGAACCTCACAGGCATTGGTTGACGTCACAGTCACTCTCGTCCGCGGGGGTATCGGATAAACTGTCACCGGATATTTCAAAGTCACTATCGCCCGCGGAGACCGTCATTTTGTTCGACCGCCGATATGTTACTAAACGCAATTCGCGTCGATCGGCGAAAGTGGCGGAAAACGTTTAAACCGATCGATTTGGAATAACTTTGCATTAACGCACGGATTTTGGTTTGTTTACGGCTTGCTTTGGGTTATGATTGAAGTTACCTAACCCTATACTATTCACCCAGTACTTAATAGTAGAAACTTTGTTTTAATTAGTTGTAGTAACTGAATCCTGCTATTAGTTGTGTTTACGACTTTAGTATTTACTAACTGAATCCTGCAATTTCATCTACTCTGAGAAATAATTGTTTTTATCTCAAACAAAAAAGCAACTCTATTTACATGTAACAATACGCGTTAGAATATCTCGCCCAAATTAAAATGAAACCATATGACAAGCACCAGCTTCGAATACATTCATCATCATCATCATTATCATTCCAGCCTATTACAGTCCACAGCTGGACATAGGCCTCCACAAGTTCGCGCCAAAACTGCGCGAACTCATGTGTGTTGCCCATAGTCACCACGCTGGGCAGGCGGGTTGGTGACCGCAGGGCTGGCTTTGTCGCACCTAAGACGCTGCTGCCCGTCTTCGGCCTGTGTGTTTCAAAGCCAGCGGTTAGATGGTTATCCCGCCATCGGTCGGCTTCTTACGTTCCAAGGTGGTAGTGGAACCTTGTTATCCTTTAGTCGCCTCTTACGACACCCACGGGAAGAGAGGGGGTGGCTATATTCTATGGTGCCGTAGCCACACAGCACTCGAATACATTAAAACAAATTAATCATAAAAATCGGTGCACCCAGTAAACAGCTATGAGGTTACACACATAAAAACGATACAGTCGAATTTAGAAACTCCTCCTATTTTTTGAAAGCGGTTAGAAAACAAAAATAGACAAGAAATAAGAGGTACTCGTATTGCAGTACACGTAGTGGTCATAAAATTCGATTTTTCTTAGCTTTAATTGTTTATATTAAACAAATAAAAATGGGACTACTTAATTGAAATATATCCAATAGTTTTCCGTGAATGAAATTTTAGTGGACGAGCGATAGCCCCGTGTTTCACTGACTCGCTACCTGAACTCACTCCAGATAGTCTGGAGTTGCATTATGTGATGAATGTTAAATTGCCATTTGTTGCACACGTTTTGCTAGTGGTAATACTAATGTTTGTTTATTTTTTCATGTCGCCATTGAAATTTCTGTTGCCATTGCAGTTTTTTATTGGTATATAGAGAAAACTGTTGTTTGAAATTTTACAATCGCAACCAAAACAAACATTTTTATTTTTATTTAAATTTATATAGCTAAATATAAGGATCGCATTTGTTACTTAAAAATCCAGAGGGAGGCCTAATAAAAGACCTCTTAACCCTATTTATTAGTCTCACAAGAGCAAAGCAATAAAAATGCCAAGTAATTCGACACATATAAGAACTTTTTTATGTGAAATCACAACGGGGCGTTGAGTACATACGAGCTTTAACTCTAGTTTCTATTAATACTAATCCATTCATATGTAATTTATGATTATTTCTTCAATTAATTAAACTACAACATTACCTGGCGAGTATATTATTCACTTGTAAAATGTTATAAATGAAACCCTTGACATTTATTAAACTTTACACACGCACTTTTATAGTGTTAAATTAAAAAAAAAGATAAAAAGCTTTATACATGACGTGCTTAGGTAAAAGTACAAAAATCGAAAATTGAGCTCAGTTTTAAAAAAAAATTAAACGAAATAAATGGTATTATTATAATAATGCTGATTAAATACAAGCAGTTTTTTGATACATTTTACAATTGTTATCATAAAATAAATGTAATGGTGTCAAAATTTCAAAGTAGTTACAGAAATTTACGGCTTTTTTAAAAGCACGGCAGTATATTAACAATCCCTTGCTTATGCTGAACAAAGACAAATTAAAAACAACAAACACTAAGAAATTTTGATAGATACTTGCATTCTGTGTGTTAGCCGTACTGCAGCAGCACACGGCATGGCCGACTGCTCTTTGGTTCTGTCTCACGTCAACAGAGCGTTCCGCGCGAACGGTGTTCTCAGCACTACTGACTAGGGCTGTGTACTTTTAAAAGCACTTTTTACGAGCCATTGTTTTTTACAAAATCCGTGAACTGAAAACTTGCCCAATCTACTAAATATTACGTTGAGACGTAATAGTTTAAGAAGCCTAGAATAATAACCTAGTAACCTAATCAAAACGGGAAGCACTTAAAACTTAATTATATAGGGTTGAAATCAAAAACTGTCAGTTTTCAATACATTCATCTGATGAATCCAATTCAAAGGATAATATTAAAGCCTTTTTGATTACAAAAGTACAGCTAACAACCAATAAAAAAACTACATATAGCATTTAGTTAATTACTTTTATATATTGTATTAAGTTTTAATTACACTGATCATCATCAATCTCCTTCGTGTATCCTCCACCTATGTGACATAGTGAATTAAAGATCTGTACTATTAACAAGTATCTCTTAAACCTAGAATAATAGTGTTATTTTTATTTGAAAATTATTATTAGAAAAGTTCCTGTTAGGTTTTATAAACATGATTAATAGAATTGACCACGCTTACAACTTTTTCTTAAATAAAAACCGTTAAAAAAGTATCGGCGGTACTGTTTTTTTTTTTTAAAGTATCGGCGGTTACTATGAAATATTTTTTAGAAACTTTTATAATATCGCAAGATATTATAAATGATTAATATATTATATAACTACACAACTGTCACAAAGTTATCCCGGCAAACTTCCTGTGAAACTCTCATCAAAATCAGCTTAGCCGTTCCGTAAACCTTCCTCTTGAAGCCCTCTATACATTGGTTAAACGGCATGAAAATCCGTTCAGTAGATTTTGAGGGAATCGATCACATACACTTTTGGTGACTTTGTTTTATAATACACTAACTGTTACCCGCGACTACGTCCGCGTGGATATGAAGATATGCATTACTATTAAGATGTTTAACGCAAATTATTTTTTATATTCCAGTCACTTTTTATTTGCTTATCACACTGAGTGACTTTTTAAATGGCACAATTTAGTATAGTTTAATAGTTATTTTTATAAAACATCTCACACATTTTTAGTTTTATTTTCAAGCTGCGGTATAAACAACATATGAGACGAGCTTATAGCTGTTGTATATGTTTCATACAAACTATCAACCCCAATAAAACCTCCTTAGCGGTGGAATATCACATAATTGTTTTTGCTCGCAAACGAAAAAAACCGACTTCAATTACATCGAAGAGTAATACAACACGTAGATCGACGAAAAAATAGTCAAGTAACTACGCGTTATCAAAGATTACTCAAAAAGTAGTTATCAGATCTTGATAAAATTTATATGTGACCACATGATAAACATCAGCTTTCGATTAAATTAAAAATTATCAAAATCGATACACCCAGTAAAAAGTTATTGCAGATTTTCGAGAGTTTCTCTCGATTTCTGTGGGATCCCATCATCAGATCCTGGTTTCCTTATCATGGTACCAAACTAGGGATATCCCTTTTTCAACAAAAAAAAAGAATTATCAAAATCGGTACATCAAGTAGAAAGTTATGCGGTATAATACAACGTAGGTCGACGAAAAAAGCGTCAAGTAAAAACGCATTATTAGATATAACTCGAAAAGTAGTTGTTAGATCTCAAATAAATTTAAATGGGACCAATTGACACACACCACCTTTCGATTAAAAAAATTTTTGTCGAAATCGGTCCACCCAGTCAAAAGTTCTGATGTAACATACATTTAAAAAAAATAGTCGAATTGAGAACCTCCTCCTTTTTTGGAAGTCGGTTAAAAATCCGTTCTTAGCGGACGCCTACTAACTATAATCTACCTCCCTGCCAAATTTTCAGTCCATCTGGATGGACCATGGATGAGTGAGTCAGTGATCTTTCTCTTTTATATATATAGATTACGATGCATTATTTGGATACCTCCTCACCATATATAAAAGCATACATTTTAAATTTCAAGTCTCTTATTTCAAAAACAAGAATTTCATACAAACTTCTAACCCCCGTTTTACACACTTAGGAGTCGAGTTTCGTAGTTAGTTCTTAGTTCGCTCTTCTTCTTATTTCGTCGTAGTTCTTAGCGGATATCTACGCCCTATAAGAAACTTACCTGCCAAATTTTAAGTTTGTAGCTGTTATAGTTTCGAAGATTTCGTGATGAGTGAGTGACCTTTCGCTTTTATATATATAATATATAGATGAAAACAATTACGTATTTAAAAAAAAATATTTAAAATGTTTGTTTAGCTATATGATAAGTTGCCAGTAACCATAATATGAAGGGAAAGAGCTGGCAAACTGGTGTACTTGTTTTAAGCCTATTTTAAACAAGAGGGTGGTTCTATGTTCATTTTTGTATATTTTATATGTTCACAAATATATCTTCGTGAATTGTAGACTTGTAAACTTTGTGGTAACTTTTTTTGTTTGTAAAGGAACTCTCCAGAGGTAGAACGTCCTATAAGATTACGAAATTGAGAAAAGTCCACAAAAATACCAAGTTCTAATTATATCACCTGATTATCGTCACATTGATTTCTTCGAGATTGAACCGATTTTGTAAAATAGTGATGCTCTGAAGTTGATCTCGGATATTTTTAAAGAAACTCCTCATAGATAGTAAATCAAAGTTTATTCAAGAGTTAATATTGCTCGTTACCTTACTTAACAAAATACTGTTCATAAAAAGATAATATTGAATAAGGTGAATTAAAAAAAAAAAGAAACCACAAAACAGTACGAATTCTTACGATGTTCAAATTAAGTCTGATGCTATCCGTTTAAGTGTATATTCTAATTTTTAGAACTCATTAATAATTTGAGGTGATCATTTTATATGGTATAAATTGGTTTAAGTCGTACGTGTGTTTCTCGTCAGCCAGTCATATCTGTGTAACTTTATCCGGATCTCAGACAAAAAATATTGTAAGTAACTGACGTATTCTTTAGTGTCTCAAACTTTAGTTAAAAAAAAAAAAAAAAAAACATTAAAAAGTAGGATGCTGAAGTTTTTTAATAGTAGCTTATAACTTAGTATAAATGTAAAGTAATATAACAAATATCTTAGCTTTAGAGAAACTTGTACTAAATATTATGTCAAACATATTTCGCAAAGCGATTTAATTTTTAGTGATGAAAATGTCTTAAATTTTTGCCACGTTACGTGCAAAACAATGGGTATGAAACATGCCGTGGAAATTAACACATATATTTTGATACAAAACAAGAAAAACAATGCAATTAAATTATCAAATTCTATATAAACAATAAAACTGTAAATACTATTTGTACTTCTCATTCTCGCGATGAAAATTATGATCAAGTTACTTCTTTGAATAAAAATATCTACAAATTGACTTTCAAGCTTTAGCTTTTATGAGATACTGTTTTATCCAGAGTCGCTACTCTATAGAACTAGCATTGAGTTAAAGCCATAACAGTATTTATTTTGATTTTCGTCCGTTTGTTAACTAAATAAATTAAACACAGAATGAATTTGATTGACACGTGTCACATTTTGATTCCTTACTATGGAGAAGATCCCGATATAATTCACCACAAACATCAGAACGGTTTTTTTCGAAGAGGGGATGAAAGTCAAAATATTTAAACACTAATTAAATTAATTTATTAAAATATGTACAGCTACATTACAATAAACGACATAAAAATGCAACTCATCTTGAATGAGTTGGAGAAACTTCCAGATATTTGACAGGTCATGGTTGGTCTCTTTCGCTACAATTATATAATTTTAGACGTTTTAAGCATTGCAATTAATGTGCAATTAATTATTTTTAATTGTTGTAATGGAAAGCGTTAGAGACAACCCTATGAGTATAATTATAGAAATACAGACATAAAAGTGGTTTGGATTCCAAGTGTACATTGAATGCAAATACACTAAGAATCGCGGTTTTTGTATCTGTAAACATTGTTAGGAAATGTTACATCCTATAGTAGGAGATCCGAACTCGAAACAAACTTGACGGATCTGTTTAATGGATGAAAATTATTTTATATCATTTTAGTAAATTAGAAAAAAAAAACGCAAAACGACTAATAATTCCTGACAGGCTACATTTAATTCAAAATTGAAAAATTATTTTTTTAAAAAATGCACCTACGAGCTTAAAAAGAATGAAAGTACCTACGGCAGTATGAAAATGCAAACGTAAGGTTGTCTATTATTTTACTGGTATTACTATTAGGTTAATTGGTATAAATAGGTTTATTGATATAATTATATTTTTCTAGTTACTTTCAGCCACATGTTTAATATATAAATTTTACATCGAAATGAACGCTGTTTCATTGCGAATGAGATGGCATAGGGTTGCCAACTAAAAGTCTGGCTTGAATGGCGGTTGCCGAATATAATATGACCAGGAATTTTCGAGTTAACCCTTTCGCGATTTATCTTTGACATACTAAAGAAGATAATTATTTAATTTTTATCCATTAAGCAGATGGGTGAAGATCACGTCTAGTTCGGATCTTAGACTATTACACACACAGGTGCATCTCTACAACACATTATCAAAAGAGGTAAATGACACATTACTTATTAAGCCACTTTGTAATAATAAAATGTTATAATACTAAGAATATAATTGAATATATTTCAATTAGCAATGTCATACGTATCATAATTACTCATTCCTTTAACGTATTCGTACTGGAAGCACTGAAAACGAATGAATTGAAAAAAAGCAATATAGCTAACGTAACAATTTTTTTGTTTTTTTTTTTCTTAAATAACATTACGCCCAATGAAAGTTAAATTTATGAAAAGTTTTATAAAAGTCATAGCATTGGATTTAATGATTACTTCATTCATTGACATAGTTGAATGACTTTGAACGGTGTAAAAAGAAGTACAGATGATTTCACCAATGTCAAGTAAAATGATGAATATACAAAGGATTGATCGGTGCGGTCAATGTACGTATAAATTGATTGTTGGCGCAATAGGCAGTGCGTTCCTGGGCTTCTGGGACTGCTTCCAGTTCCGAGTCCAGGTGTAACATGTGCTGTTGTTACACTCAGTTGTGGTGTACAATAAAGTATAAATAATATTTACTTACATACGTATTATTTGTATGTTGTATTGGAAATAAATATCTAATAAATACATTCGATGCTTGTTACCTAAATCACAGGCATTAAGCTACCTACTTTAGGAACTACTTTTTATTTTTATTAATTAAAAAAAGTCTTCGTTAGTTTATAAGATGTAGGAAATAGCAGTAAATTAGTTTTTTTTTAATATTTATTCAATTTGTAATGGCCACTGTCAAAGGATCCGTTTATACTTCTGTATTCGCTTCAGCCTGTATTATCCCACTGTTGGGCAAAGGCCTCTTTCCCCATGTAGGAGAAGGATCAGAGCTTAATCCACCACGCTGCTCCAATGCGGGTTGGCGGATATATTCCCTACTATGAGTAACGATCGCTATCAGGTGTACATGATAACAACCGGGTATACTTCTGTATTAGTAAGTAATTCCGCATAAGATTAGGCACGCACCACGTCAGTCAAATGTAATAGTAGTGGCCACGATTTTACGCGATGTGAACGTGATATAACAATGGATTATGTATTAGAATCTAGGTCACTGACCCTGGCGCTTCTTTATTGCAAAACAGTTTACATATAGATAATTTAATTAGATAAAATAATAAAGTTACACGTTCAAATTGTCTGATGTTATCGCTGAAAGAGATGTAGATCTCATAAAATCTTCCTTTTGAGAAGATGTTTTTTTTTGGTTGATTAAAATTGTAAGAAATGTAAATATAGAAAATTAGCATTTAAAATCTAAATTACAGTGTTTTTATTTTTTTTAATTAATTTTTTTTAAGTTGTAAGTTCCCGTTTCCCTCCACTTAGCGTTATTAAGGGTAAGAATAAATGAAAAATTAATAATTGAAAAATTTTGTTTAGTGGTCAAGGTTTTGAACTCTAGTAGTGACAAACGTTTTTAGAGAATGGACTCTACATATGATTGTCTGGCATGTGCATATGTGTCGTGTGTTTAATTGTAATGGCTATTGTGTATTTTATAATAGTATTTAGTATATTTCTTTTCTTTATACATTTTCTAATCGCTGAAACAATATGGTGTCTTGTGCCTAAAGGTTATCCGGAAGAAATGCCTTTTACAGCGATACGATCATTTTAATACATTTTTGATCAACTTCAAAAAAGGAGGAGGTTACTCAATTCGACTATATATATTATGTTCGGGGATAACTTCGTCGTTTATGAACCGATTTTGATAATTCTTTTTTTTTGTTGGAAAGGAGATATTTCAGGGGTGGTACCATGATAAGGAAACCAGGGTCTGATGATGGGATCCCAGAGAAATCGAGGGTAGCCCTCGAAAATCCGCATAACTTTTTGCTGAGTGTACCGATTTTGATGATTTTTAATTTAATCGAAAGCCGATGTTTATCATGTTGTTACATTTAAATTTCATCGAGATCTGATTACAACGTTTGGAGTTATCTTTGATAATGCGTATTTACTCGACTATTTTTTCGTCTACCTTCGTTGTATTACTTGTCGATGTAATTGAAGTCGGTTTTTTTTCGTTTGCAGGCAAACACAATTATTATCGCTAAGTTTGCATATATTTTGGTAAACAAAGAATATTAATGTATATTAATTATTATTAAACGATTAATAAAGTCTTTAAGTAAGTAAATACCAATCTCAGTGAAGTAATAACTTGATATTACAAGTAAAACATACGGTTTTTCATGTAAATGTAGCAACGCATTTTTGCACGCACTATTTAAATAGACGTCCTTTTAATAAGTAATAATTTACATACTAGCTATCGTCGTCAGTAACGTGAAACAATCATCACATAACTAGTGTACGGAACTTTTATAAACGAGTAACTTGCGTAAAATAATATAGAACTTATATAATTTGTTCAAAAGGATATAAGAAACGGTATTTAGGATATTACCAGGCAAAACGATTATTCCATGAGTAATTCTATCAAATAATCATGTACTTTTATATGTTCTAAGATTATAATAAGTAAATAATGATGTGGATATGTTTTTAACCGACTTCAAAAAAAGGAGGAGGTTACTCACTTCGACCGTGTATATACACGGTCAAATATATATATATATTTTAAATGTATGTTCAAGGATAACTCCGTCGTTTATGAACCGATTTTGATAATTCTTTTTTTGTTAGAAAGGAGATATCCCTAGTTTGGTACCATGATAAGGAAACCAGGATCTGATGATGGGATCCCAGAGAAATCGAGGGAAACTCTCGAAAATCCGCATAACTTTTTACTGGGTGTACCGATTTTAATGATTTTTAATTTAATCGAAAGCCGATGTTTATTATGTGGTCACATTTAAATTTCATCGAGATCTGATTACAACTTTTGGAGTAATCTTTGATAATGCGTATTTACTTGATAATTTTTCGTCTACCTACGTTGTATTACATGTCGATATAATTGAAGTCGATTTTTCTTCGTTTGCCTGCTAAACAATTATTGTTTATTGATTTATATATTCCTTTCATGTAAAATATATAAGTTAGATTTCGGATTATACTTTTAATTTAATATTTTGTTAATAACAGATTAATAATCGTATATACGGATGAGGCAGTTTGTCTTTTAAAGAATTATTTACCCTCAATGAATAAAAATTTTCTAACCGTTAACTATTAAGATATATAAACGTCAAATTTTTATTCTACGTCCTTAAATTACTTAAATTGCTAATAAAACTCTGCTACTAATACTATTATTATTATACATATAGGGAAGTATATAAAATGCCTTGATCGATATGAAAATGAAAGAGAGTTCATTGTTAATTACAAAGTACTATGTTCAGGACTTATTGAAACAATTTGACAAATTAGTGTAGCGTTTGAAAGCTGTTTTACACGAGAATGTTGTAGGCTGTAACAACTCTCGGTATTACTTATCGAATAGTAATGATGAACGTGGTTATACCAATTTTAAAGAAATATCATCTACAATTTCGAAATATCTGAATCATTGTTATTATTTCGAAGCGGTCATTGCAATACAATTAATTAAATGTCCTAATGTCCCATAATTTCCTTTGCTGTTTTAACTTTAACCACTTGCCGTTGTATGACATGCAACCTTTCAAAACGATTAAAGTTGCCTGTAGGAGTAACAACACATACATAGTGAAAATATTTTCCGAAATTGATAATTTTAAAATAACAAAATAGTTATCTAGGTACTTACTCAGGGCTTTGTCGGAAATGATCCACTGCGAATTGCAATAGAGGGTGTCTGCCATCGTGCTGCGGAGTTGACTGCTCTCTCCGCTCCTCTCGCATCTCTCTTTCCCTCTCTCTATCCCTATCTCGTTCCCTTTCCCTTTCTCTTTCACGCTCACGCAGCACTGGTGACGATGTCTGCGCTCTCCTGTCCCGAATCTCTGCTTCTATTTCCTCTCTGGATTCCCTATTTTCCCTTATTTCCCTAGATTCCCTAGACTCTCTGGATTCTCTGGACTCCCTCGATTCCCTAGATTCCCTGGACTCTCTGGATTCTCGAGATTCTCTAGAATCGCGAGCATCTCTCGTTTCACGCTCCGTAATTTTTTCCTTCAAGTTCGATACACCATTCGTTGTCGGTTTCGGTTGAATCTGTAACAATTAATTTAACATGTGACCGAATTGACTAATTTCACTGATGGAACTAATTAAGTGTTTTTGTGTACACAGAGTGTTCACTCGTAATGCCAGTGTTTATGGTACTTCAACGAGAGTCGCGAGCCGCGCACGAAAGCGTGATGCACTTAAAATATAACATCAACCTACATATTTGCCAGCAATTACGAGGAAAACTATACAATCTATCGATGTGGTGCATCACTGTACGCTGATTTAATATGTTTCGCTACAAGTACACCACAAAATTATAGCGCTTTAGAACGTTTTAATTATTTTCATGAGGGCTCTGAAAAAGTATAGTTAAATATTATAAACTTTGAGTTTTTCAATACTCCCATGTAACTAAGTAATAGGCCATTTCATAAAAATATATAACTTTAAAACATTGATTGAATATATAATTAAAATAAGAAAATAAAATTTAAGATTATAGTTGATCTGAGCAATGATGTCATACTATATACATATGGTAAGGCAAATAATTCCCGATAGAAGCACTAACGTAACCGTTAACGAACAATAAATAACTAATATAGGATACATGTCATTCTTTTATAATATTCTTCAGCAATCACGTATTTCCCACGATTACCTGTCTGGGCTTTCGCTGTAGTGCGCACGCTAACACTGCTGCATGCGACTAAATATTTGTCGAAGAAAATATAAATTAACACCATCTAACTCTATTAATATAGAACTATCTTTTTATTTATAATTATTTAAACGATGACAATTTTTATGACTCGTCTAATCTTGCAGTATTTATACTTCTCAACACCGATTATATTAGACACTGTATTTCATTGATTTTTTTATGTGTTATTTCTTAAATTTGAAATTTATATACTACCACCCTATATTATGTTATTAATTCACGTAGTGTAAAATTTCCTTATGCACTGATTACTTCTTTAAATTTTTTTTAATCATATTTTATTTTTAAAAATCTGATATCAACCTTAATATTTGGTCACTATCTAAGGGCTATATTTGCTTGTTATGTATTCTACTGAATAAAAAGTATTGTTAATATCGGTGTAGTAATAAATAGAGATCGTGTTAAGATACACAACACAAACCAATGTGACAAATTTATAGAAATAATCAAAGCACTAACTTTTGTAAGAGCAATAGTTCCTAGGACCAAGTCCTTTTTGAAGTCAAAAAATTACTATAAATATTGACTATTTAAACATAATTTTTAAGTTTAACGATCTAACGACAGTCTCGTATTCGTACCTTTGGTTTTCGCTTCAGAGTTTTTCTGCTCAATGTTCGTATAACACCGTATATATTTTCCATTTTATATATAACACTTTCCACATTTATCCACAAAACGACTTGATATCACGTCGAAATTATGATAAAATAGAAAATTAATTAAACGTTCGAAATGCAGTTGAACGCGCTGCAGTCGCGATGTGCAGCGTCGGTATGCACTTAGCTTAGCCGTTGCGCTTCAACGCAGTGACTTTTTACCATTTTTATAAATATTTATGTATTGTCCATTCGCTCCGATTAATCGCGAATACTTTCAGCAAATGAAGTCGGTTAATCGATTCCTTATACCGCTTCATGACAGTTACGTTTTCAATTATTTTTAAAGGCTCGAGAGTAGGTATCCAACAGTGCTCTGTTCTGCCGTCCATTGCATATAATGATCACATTTTAGTATTTTTAATATAAATTTATTTGATTGGTATTCTCTTCAATTTTACCCAAGAAATAGCTTCCAGAGATCTATATAAATAAAAATAAATGTTGCTAAGCGTGTAACTCGAGAATGACTGGACCAATTCGGCTAATTTATTTTTTTGTATGTTCCATAAAGCCCACGAAATCTTCTATACTAAAAAAAATTAATAAAAAAAGAATCATTTTTACTATTAACTTTTTACAGAACGAAGTCTGTCCGGGCAGCTAGTTAATAATAGTTTTTAGGATATAAACAATTATAAATGTCGATAAACGATTTTTTTTATAATTACTATTGTGTAGATAAAAAGTTTATTAATATTAAATGAAAGTCTTTAAATTAAATGAATAAATATTAAAAAAAGGCCATTATAAATTCCCTCATATTCCCTCATATTGTTTTAACAATAACAATCCTAAAATTATATACCCAATTTTGTAGTTAGTTCTTAATATTTAAGATTGTGAACTACTATATATAGAAAATAAATGCTCAAGAGAATTCCTACTATTTGTATCTTACGCCATCTAGTGTAAAATCGCAATACTACTTGGCCTTTTGATTGTTCGAAAATATTATTATACCATTGTTTTCTCATCATCACAGAACATTTACAGATTATTTATATTAAAAAAAAAATAAAAAAAGCGTAGCGACACGCGCACTATATACCTACTCGTATACAATTAACAGAACGTAATAAGTACTCTACTTATAATGGCTTTTTATAGGCTTTCAACTAATATTAAAAGTTTAAAAAAGGAAAATGTACGGTATTACGGTTTAACGGTATTTACGGTTAATTTAAATCTGTTATACTAAATATATTTCGGTATAATCACAAAATTAATAATAATATTCTGTAAAATAAAATAAAAAATACAAAGCTATCTTAAATATCAGTTTTTATCTTGTGCTTAAGTAAAAGTAAAGTAATTAAAATGATCATTTTTATGTAAAGTAAGTATTTTACCAACTTCATTATTTCTTAGCACTACATGGCAGAGATTAAAACCAATTTATAGTAATGGTATCTAGCAAATAAAACCGCGAAAAAGGCCATAATGCCGTGCGTCCAGATAATGAAGGAATCAGTGGCATGGCAGCGGTAATGGGTTAGAAAGTTCGGAAACAGCCCGCATCAGCGGAAATAATGGAATTAAAGATATGAACAGCATACGAGTATAGCTGTAATAAGCGGGCGGAGATTTTGTTCAAATTTTAACTTCAATAAACTAAAGTTTTTCAATGTAACTATGAAATGAAGTATTGAAAAACAAATCAAATAACGTAAAACGTTGATTTTATCAAAATAATGAGTCAGCGTAATACCTTTTTGATTTTTTCACGTCACGCTTTCTGAAAGCTTATTTCAAAAGCTAGTCGATTCGCGTGGTTTCGTTTGCATTTATGGTGAATTACCGCTTCGCTCTCATGGATTGTAGCACATTGTATTTAACTTTCCTCGATAAATTTTATTATACAATTTTTTTAAATTAATATTATACTCTTTTAAATTATTTTCTGTGTAGTAAAAAATATCTTCAAAAATATTTTTTCATCCTCCTAAGCAAAACCAACCTAGATCATAATATGGCATGTGTATGCTTGACCTAAACAACTTATTAGCATTGTATTGTTAATATACGCGACACAAATTTCATGCTAATAGAGCTGGTCGTTAACTGAAGAGTATTTTCAACAGATATGATAAAGTAAACGAACTTCCATAGATAGAGCTTGTGTGCTAAATAACGTTTTAACGGAAACAGCATACGAAATTGAAGAAATCCCTTTATTAAAATAAAAAAAAAAACTCATGATACAAAAAATACATCTCAACACCAAATCAAATGAAGGAAAATGGAATGCGTTTATTTATTTATATATAAGAAATGATAGACAGAACAGAAACAGACGAAATGTAACATTATTAAGGCCAATTACGAGCATCCACCCGTTTAAAATTAAATTAAGTATTGTAGAAGAAACGTGGAAATAAAATAAGGAAAAACATCAAAACAAACAATACGATAAAACCGATACCTTTGCGCAGTTTAAATTACAAATAATTCACTTTATACACACACACACATAACAATAATAGTAAAAAATACATTACATTTTTATAATATATGTACAAATAATATATTAAAATATAATAAAATATTATTAGTTGTTGTTTTGATTATGTTGGTAAAAGAACTGTCGTTTGATTTTATTTAGAAACATATATTATTGGATATTATTTGGAGTAATTTAAAATATCTATCCGTTTAAATTCAAATTATAGGAGTTAGTGTAGTAGTTCGGGACATGTGATAAGGAAGTGAGTATATAACTAAAAAAGTAATGAATTATTTTACTTGAACACGCCGATTAGAGAATTTGCCAGAAGTTTGCCTTTATCAAGTCGCTTTGTAATTCTTATCTCAATATAGGCAATAAAATAACACACTATAAGTTAAAGGAACGTAACGATAATTATTATAAACTTGTGTAAAACCCTCACTGAAGACGTCTTACTAGACTATGCAGCAGTATATACTTTATGTTTATAAGTTGTGACAGCCTAAATTAATTATTAAATTAGTCCCTTGCCAAATATTAGACCCTAAAACTTTTCACAGAGATTGACGTCTTTTTTAATTTGTTTATAATAAATAATGAGTCTCTTTATAATATGAGATATGATAAGGAACCCGAGTGGTATCACAGACACTATAATTTTAAAATTGCAAACGTAATCGGAACAACTAAATCACAAAAATTCATTGTTCGGCAATAAAATTTAATTGTCTTTTATAGTGATAGTATTTTTGTGTAACGATCATTTCAATCGATTTTTACGAGTAGCATAAACGTAAAAAAATATTTTTCACGGTTACTTTACAAAGCGTGAAACACTTCGATTTATTCATTTTTAAATTAACTTACTTAAATGAAAAAAAAGTCGCTTTTTAGATGTTATGTAATGTCAGATTGTATTTAATAATATAGTTACCGACTAGGGCTTCAACTACCTCAGGAAAGAACTTTTTTTATATTTATACGTATTTTTATTTTTATAAATATTTAATAAAATATTAGACAGGGTAAATAAAGAAATAAAAGATTAATTAAGATACTTAAAATAAAACGATAATTGTAAAAAAGAAATATATACAATGGCGGTCTTATGGTCAGAAGGGCTCTTTCAGGCAAACTTTTGGATACTTGATGTAGCAAACTAAAAGCGGATAAGTAAATATACAAAGTGTTTGACGTTATAACGAGAAACATCAGCTATTTTATTTAACTGCACAAGATTTTTCAATTACTATATAAAATCATATATTAATGTTTTCCCTAGTTGTACAATATCTAAAATATTACAACAAAAGCAACCAATTTTATTAAGAACAAGTTAATTTAAAATACAATTAAAATATAAAAAAAATGTGAATCAAATCCCAATGTAAACGCGGAGCGATATAAACCAGTGGCTGCTAACACCAGATAATGAACAGTACTGCCAACTAGTGGCGCGTGCCATGTTTACTGACCGTTACAACTGTAGTCACAATGCAGTCATCATTAAAATTATACACGGCACATTTACGGCATCCACAGTTTAACTATTATGAAATTGCCAATTTTGTCATCAGAATCGCATTGTTTCTAGATGATTGTTTGGTAATATTAATTGTATATTCAACGTAAGTACCGATTTAATAGCGTTTTAAACACACCTTACGCTATTGTAAAGCTTAGCGTTCGCCTATAAATCAAGTATATACTCGTATAGTAAGTATAATAAGTTGTATAAATCACAGAACATATATATTTATTAGTAGTTAATATGTTAAATGTTTATTAAATTAAAAATGACTTTTTTGCCGTCTGCAGTTGCAGTCAGTTGCAGTTTATGTTATTATTATTAACAGTCTAAGTCGTTCATGTTTTCGAATTATGTAGAAGCATTAGTAGTATTTACAACTACTTGTAAGTATAAGGCTGTGGTCATATAAATTATGAAGTTGGCGTACAAAATCTGGATGAGATTGCGGAATACCGGGATCTTTGGCGCGAATTTGGGGTGGCCTATATCTAGCATTGGACCTCGATAAGCTGAAGTAGGCTGTTCAGTGTATTTCTAATTACATCTATAATATAAAAATGAGTCGCTGAATGTGTTGCTAAGCGCAAAACTCGAGAACGGTTGGACCGATTTCGCTAATTCTTTTTTTAAAATATTCCTTGAAGTACGAGGATGGTTCTTACGGAGAGAAAAATTCAAAAAAAAAAAAATTTAAAATTTCCTGAAAAAGTCTAAAAACAACACTTTTCTATATTCTCATACAAAAGATTTGTGATAATACTTAAAAGTCAATTTGAACTTTAATACCATACGATAAAGTTTGTGTTAGGCGATACGAAGTTCGCCGGGTCAGCTAGTTTATAATATTTTATAATGCTATGGTGGAAAACAAGTGACGGTAAGCGGTTACAGTAGCTTATGCACGCCTTCAATAATTTCATAACCGTCGCCAGCGCGTAGCTTAAGCTTTTTGTAAAGTTGAGCTAAGTAATTCCCAAGTCAGGCTACTCTAAATTATGAGCAAGCTGGTTCCTGTCGCGCTATAACTCAATTATACTTGTTAGCGTTTCTCTAATATATATCCACTCATAAAGTTATTCAACAGATTATGCAAAAGTCTAGTTTTAAACCAGCAGTTATCACGGGGAAACGATCGTTATTATGAGCGATATCTCTACATATGCCCACATTTAATCCACAAAGTTTATTGCTTTCTTTTTACCTGGTGTTACATGTTATTATGATTTAATAAGATTATGAACCGTTTTATAATTTTATGTTTTACAATGTTAATTTATACGAAAGAGTGTGTATAACAAAGTATACAGTTTGTGCAAATAGATTGAAAAGTGAAATAGTTTAATGTTTTAATTTAATATTAATTGTAAAAGTAAAAGAGTTTTATTTATAGCAGAAAGTCATATGTGCGATTAGAATTGTCTACGTTATATTTAAAATTCTAAGAATTGTTTGCTTAGAACATTTAAAAGTATTTCTCGTTTTTAAAGTTTTTCTGCCTGTTTTAAACCGGCTATTAATGTATTTAGGTACTTAAATTTTTATCGGTTACATTTACAAACAAAAAATAAAATAAAAAACTTGTTTATTTGTAAAGATTAGTATCTAATCGCTTAAATGTCATGAAAAATATTACAAATTGTAACAATGACTTAAAATATTTTGCAGACCTTTAGAAAACATATTTTTCAGATAGGGTAAAGAAGTTAAAGCATTACTGGCTCAAGTGGTATAGAACTAAATGGAGTCTATGTTGAGAAATAAATCACCAAAATTCTTGTTTACTCTCGTATCGAAAGCTCTTAGCTACGAACGTATATTTGATTGTAATTCAAATTTATTAAGCCAATCTTAAACCCCAACTAATTATTTATTATTATCTGATACTATTAAAACTCACTTTATACTTATATTAGAATTTTAACCCGACTGCATGAAATTGAAGGATAAGTCAAATCATTCTCTCTTTGTGCATGTCTCCGACTGCATGTTATGTACGACGTTGCATAAAGTTTCGAAGGACTACCGTATTAATATATTTTAAATGTACAGCACAAAATGTTTGATATTGTTTATATTTATTTCGCTGACTTTGTGTGCATATTGAATTGTTATCTTGTTCCAGCTTTTTCAGTTGATTTTCTAATAGTTGTTCTTCACGCAGGCGGGTTTTTTGTTTTTTTTTTTAATTATTATTTTTATATTTATATTCTTATATGTTTTCTTAGACCTAAGTTGTAAATCTAGCTACCTATTCAAGATGCTATCCGCCATTTTGTTTTGTCTATTGCATTGTATCTGCACAATATTGTTTCGATAACAATGAATGCTGGTGAACGGAAGATGTGTTCATATAACGTTAATCGCCATCATTTTGCTGTCCGTATTGTTGCCGGCCTTGTTGCACGCGATCGCTTTATTTATTGGTGCTTACTGGATGTTCTGTATGTTTTAGCACTTTATTACACTATGTTAAACACTACAATTGAGATATAGAGCGGGATATATACTTATCATATTTTAGTAATATTTTGTCATATCCAAATTTAAGCTTTAAAAAAATTCAGATGATACTAATGAGGATTGGTACCAATTTAATTTTTTTTTTCAAATAAAGCATAATGTAATTACTACAAATTAACTTATGTTTGTCCCTGGCTAAACTACTACTAATTGTAAAAAAAAGACATGCCTACTTTTGAACATTATGTGATCACGATATTAGTGCACCAGTGATCATTGCGTTTGCATCTTCTAATTTGGTGGTAGCACATACAAAAAGTATAGTCAAATTAAGAACCTATTTCTGTTTTGAAGTCATTTAAAAAGAGGTTTGAACAATTTTCGGTGTGTTGATGAAAAAAAAGTCAGCCGCAAACACTTGTATATACTATATATATATTGATACTTTGCGCCCTTGCATGCGGTTGTCGGCAACTCCTGATACCCCGCGTCCGAATGCACCATACCTCCTTGCACTATAAGTAAAGCCTTTCCTATTTAACAGTTCCAAACAGTGTATATTTTTATGTCAACATTAACTGATCACTACTTGAGACGCTTTAATAGCTCAGTCAGAATGAAAGTGAGTAGCTACGCTGTCGATCAACGTCAATTAGACTAGTAAATCTAATTTTCAATTACAGCACCCGCGCGGTTTACTTACCATACCTTCTCCCGTCGTTATTCAGGACAGGAAAATGGTGGGAGAGTCATTGGATGTTTATAAATGTTCATACAACGTTTATAAAATTAATCATTTTTTATTTATTTTTTAAGTAATCAATTTCACAAAAAAAGCTAACAGAACAATGATTAAAACTGTTCCACAATCTATGAAGATATCACCTAAAATGCAATAAAAAAAAGACAAACCACAAACAATAATATACGCCTTGCGCTGAACGGATCCGCTTTATCATTTCGATCGCTAATCAGTAAGATAATAAAGATATAAAATAATTTTTTTCTCCATATCTGACCTCTAAGCCGAAAAGGTAAAACAATATTACGTAATCTAGCAACATATTTACATATTATGAGTTACGATCGATGTTATACAATTATTATGTTTAAATTATAAGCGTTATTTGGATACGTATAATTTGTAAAACATCAGCGGTGTGTTCGCTAATAACGTAGTTTTTTAGGTAGAAATGTGATAGCCAGGAACTACGGATCGATGCTTTCAAACCGTGTGTCAAGCAAACGTTCGTCAAATGCGCAGTATAACTATAAAATTATTGATATGGGGTTTTAGGGTTGCGTAGCCAACAATCAAACCTTATAGTTTTGGTATGTCTGTACACTTTTCGTAGTCAGTAGTCTTAGTTCAGAAAGAATAGTAGTGAGCATTCATGTACGAATCGATTCCGAGTATGTAATTTACAAAGCTTAAAAAATATATTATTTTGAATAATTTTCCTAACGTAGGTACTTATTTTTATGTTTTTAATATCGAGTTCCAAGCATCCATAAGCTATGGTAGCAATTTAACTTGTACAGTTTTTTGCCACCTATTAGTATAATATATAAATAAGATGACTTAAAGTTACTAATTAGATGAAACCAGCTCCTTCAAATTTTCGAAGACACTATGACAGTTAATGAAAACCAGAAATTTATCATTGGATGAAGGTTCTATTAAATTTAATTACAAAAGTGCATGCTATGTTTCTTTTTGGAGGCCATTAACTATATATAAGATTGTATGTGTGTATTTTTTAGACTATATAATATAAAATAATTGAAAAAGTATTCGTTTAACTATTTTTTATAAGGTTTTCAAAATTTTATCAAAGCTCGCCCGCACTACGAGACGGCGTTGGTGAAATTAATATCCGTGCTGTTTTGGCACATTGAAAGCCATTAAAAACAAATAAAAAAATCAGCTTTCAGCTTTACAATTGTTTAAATGTCCTATATTCAAGCTTATTGTACATAAATTTTAAAGTATTTTGGTTGTCATTAATTCAAGAACATAATTTTCTATATTATTTTACATATTCGTTGAAATCTAAATTGTCTTTTTAACGCAATTCTAGTAATCATTTTATAAACATTCTTACGCCGAGTTGCACGAAACAAAATTAAAATTTAAGTAGAGATTAAACTAATTTAATCACAAGAATTTTATACAATTCTTGCGATTAAATTGGTTTAATCACTACTTAAATTTTAATTTCTTTTCGTGCAACTCGGCGTTAGTCTCTTTGATATGTGCTTTTTTTCTTTCATGTTTTGAAATAGGTCGTTATGAAAGAACATTTAAATACAGTATAAATTGTGGTTATATTAGTTTCGCACGTAGTTCTCGTGATCTTTATACCTAATTACAATATTTGCGCTATGGACTTTGGCTACGAATTACAATAATCGACATGAGAATCGATGTCTCGTTTTGCTCCTAATCGAGTAACGGCGTGCTCTGGTATTCCGTTTCCAACGATGTACATAACAGTATATAATAAATAATAACAAATGTAACACTTGACCGATAACAGCTTCATATTCCATGCATAACTCAAACATAAATGGCGGAGTATTTAAAAAAAAATTCTAAATGTATTTCAATTTTTAAATTTTTTTTATATAGCCGTTTTAGTTCTTACATTGCCTAAGAGAATTATTTTAGTCAAAGTTTTTTTATTTTTTATTAATGGGTATTAGTTGTTGCAGACAAAGGTTTAAGGCTGTATTATTATAGTAGGTGGTGTACCTTTTTCTATTATATATATATCTCTTACTTCGAAGATGTTAATATGCTTAAGTTGTTTTATGTTACTTTATTCTAATACTAATATTTTATTATGTATCACTCACTTCAGCTTAATATAGTCCACTACTGGACATAGGCTTCCACAAGTTCGCGCCAAAAATGGCGTGAGCTTATGTGTTTTGCCCGTAGTCACCACAATGGGTGGGCGGGTTGGTGACCGCAGGGCTGGCTTTGTTACATCCAAAACACTGCTGCCCGTCTTCGGCCTGTGTATTTCAAAGCCAGCAGTTGGATGGTTATCCCGCCATCAGTCGGCTTTTTAAGTTCCAAGGCGGTAGTGGTACTGTGTTATTTCTTAGTCGCCTCTTACGACACCCACGGGAAGAGGGAGGGTAGCTTTATTCTTTAATGCCGTAGCCACACAGCGTTATTATGTATGCATGTGAAAAATTATCCGAAAGTAGTAAAAAATAAAGAAATGAATAAACGAAATGATATAGTAGTAGTATTTTATTTTTGGAGTCGTATGTGTAGCCGTTTTTTACAACGTTCATTTTAATAAGGTTTATTGTTTCGATCGTTAAATGCAAATTTGTAACAATCCAACAGTCTGTTTTGTCATATCGTATATTCACACGGGTCTGCGTGTAGTTAGGAAACGGAAGTACGGTCCGATTGCCGGGCAATTGTCACCCACCGGCGACGTGACTGATTGTGTTAGTTGTGCCGATGCCATCGCTGTTACACAAAGCCAAGCCGAATTCAAGGTTTTCTCAGTATTTACATTAAATTACTTATTTGACTAGCATCCTGAGAGTAATATGCAAATACACTAACCTTAACTAAATATTTTTAAACATTTTGTAAGTGCCTTCAAAAAGGGAAGAGGTTCTCAATTCGGCTGTATTTTTTTATGTAGGAATGTTACGATTTCGATGATTTTTGTTTTAATAGAAAAGTTGGTGTGTGTCACGTGGTTCCCTTTAAATTTGATCGAGATATAGCGCGTATTTTTTGAGTTATTTCTAACTAGTGACCCGCTCCAGCTTTGCACGGGTGCAATATAAATATAAAATAAATATTTGCAATGTAAGCGCAATAATGTGTTTATATACGACATCACATCAGAAACCTCTAAAACTATCAGTGTTCCTCTCTACTATATTATGCATCTCTACTATATTACACCTACATATAAACCATCCTCTGGAATTACTTTATTTACTAGATATTATTAGTAAGCGCAAAAATAAGTTTATATACATCACATTAGAAACCCCTAAGACAATCAGTGTTTCTCTATTATATTATGCATGTATTATACCTACATACTCGTATAAGCTTTCCTCTGGAATCACTCTATTTACTAAAGAAAACCGTATCCGCAGTTTTAAAGATCTAAGCATACAGATAGCCGGAAGCGACGTTGTTTTATGTAGTGATAGTATTATGTAGTGATAATGCGTATTTATTTGACTATTTTTTTGTGTCGACCTACGTTGTATTAGTGGTCGTTTTAATTGAAGTCAAATTTTTTTTTTGTTTCCAAGCCAGTATTGTTAAACCTTCTGCTGGAAATGTAAGTACAGGAGTTTACGCTTCAGCCTGTAGTATCCCACTGTTGGGCATAGACCTCTTTCCCCATGTAGGAGAAGGATTAGTAAAATATTATTACATAAAACAATGAGTTTAGCCAGATGCGTATTATAACACTTATTAAAATAATGAAGACTTTAAAGTCCTAATTAATGTTAAAAATATTAAGTACGAAAATTAAACACTTATTATTTATTACCCGACTGCCAAGGAAGGGTTATGTTTTTAGCATGAATGAAGGATAAGTCAAATCATTCTCTCTTTGTGCATGTCTCCGACTGCATGTTATGTACGACGTTGCATAAAGTTTCGAAGGACTACCGTATTAATATATTTTAAATGTACAGCACAAAATGTTTGATATTGTTTATTGATATTATAAAAAAATGTAACTTTATTGTCATCACATTATGAAAACCTACTTAAACCTTTTACTGTCGCGAAGAAAATAATATTTGTTGGTTTTGACGATCAGCGTATCAGTTTTAGTTTTAAGTATAAAATCGTCGTAATTACCTTTAAATTGTTGATATTTGAGCGAGAATTATGAATTCTTCTTATATGAAATGCTCTTACATGAATATTAAAGGTAACTTTCTCTACAAAGCACTCGAACACATTGTGTGTGACGAGTTTTTTTTTTCACTTTCCGCGCTGTTATTATTAAGAAATGATTTCCTATATACATTGTTACTAAAGGTTCGTTTTTTACAAATGGTATGATGACACAACCGAACGAAACATTGACGTCCTAAAAACCTGGAAATTGGTTTGATTCATGTAGAATTGCATACAATATACCTGTCTTTTGTTGTTATTAAAAATAATCAATCGAGAAAGGATTTTTTGTAGACTATACACTCTCAAGTCAAATATTAGGTACTCGATTACGCCGACTTCTGATTTAATTAAATTCTAAGTTACAAAATATAATTTAAAAAAAAGTGTGATGAGATTTGAGAAAATGACCATAACGTAAAAATTATTACTAGTGCATAATGCTATAATAAATTATATAAGGAGAAAATATTAGTAGATGTTTATAATTAAAAACCTTTGAATGAACCGATTTTAATTGTTTTTCAACGTTAAAGCTTACGTAAGAAGTGACAAATGTTTATAAAACATTACGCTACAATTATTTGTACGTAGCGCAACAAAAGCTTAAGTTTAAGCTTCAAAATTATTCAACACTACTTCTAAGCAATATATAATACATTGAGATATCAGAAAGATTTGTAACTAGCAGTAGAGATCTTGTTGTTTATTTACTACCTTAAATTACGAATGATATAATGGGCAAGTTAGTTCCTAAGCGATCACATTATCACAATTATCGTAAAATAAGTGGTACGCCTTGACCAGTGAAGGGTCATGTTTATGAATAATAATTGCGTGTCAGGTGCCTTTAATAACTTTTAGATAGGTACTGTTCATATTTGATAGCGTAATAACGAACAGTAAAAAAAAAACGTTGTCTATCGAGTTGATAGAACACGATTTTAATGTAATCGATTACATGCGATTGCTTAAGAGGTTAAATTTGTGAATACTTTTATCTAATAAGTCAAACTTTGTGAGAATTCTGTTTTTATCGCTGCAACGATATTTTATAAATGATATTTATCAGATCACGTATTAAACCACCACTTTATCTATTTTTTGGAAAACAGTAACACAAGATACTAAGTAGAAGTGACGTGAAATATTTTTTATGAGAAATTTTGTATTCACTTACAGAATAAGAATATCATATGGTAAGTGCGTTCAAATATAAATAGGTACGTGCTATTATGAAATGTAATACTTTCTTCTTTTCTTCGTAATATCAATTTTCTTTATAATATACGATAGATACGATATGACCACCGAAATTTACAATTTATCGTAATATACATCTTACGTATAATATATCTTTACCTGAACAAAATCTGTCTTTTCCGTTAAATTCTCGAACCTGGCTAGGATTTCCTTCACAGACACTTTTGGTTCCGTAGTCTCTTCGTGTATCGTCTCCATGTGACCACTGGAGGAGGACGAGAAACTTTGAGGACACTTTTTACGTTCGGGATTCTTTCGTCGGATCGGTTCCGGATCCCGCGTATCTGCCCCCGAATCGGAGTCTTCGGGGGCGGAGGCATCCGCGCTGGACGCGGCGCCCTCCGAGGAGTTGATCAAGGAGTCGAGGCTGGGCGCTCGGTGAGGAGGCGGGAAGTCGTCCTCGACTTCCAGGCCGTAGACGTGTTGCAAGTGGCGCCAGTTGTCGCGCATCGCGGCGGTCAGGCACGGCCGCTGCATGGTGCGCGCGGGTGCGCGGTCACGGTTCGACTGCGCGTCGAACGCGGCCGTTAGCGCTATGGTGTTTGGAAAGCTCATCTATTGTGTTGACATTTTGATTGATGCCTCCGGATATTTAATCATCGGTTCGGGTACCAAGGTTGCTGTGGCCTATGGGTCTCAATGTGTTTTATCGTTATCTTTCTATAGTTGGCTTTATTGATGCATTTATGATCATATTTTTAAATTATTTTTGTTTATGAGTATTTATTTTTGTGAATATTATTAAAATCATGTTTTTATGGTACCTACATATTTCGGTCAAACGATAATTGCTTTTCTCGTTAAGAATTACGAAGATTATGAAAGTCAATACACATATACCTTTGTCTAAATCAATTAAAATAACCCCTTTTAGGACTTTACTTAAAATGTATAACATTCTATAAGTAAAAGGTATGTGTAAAGTTAACGAACATTCTCGACAACCATCAGTTCCTTCAATATCCCCTCTCGATGCCGGATGTAGTTGCCACATGATGTAAGGACAGGAAATGTACTTACTTCTTTTGATCATTGAGTTTTATGTAATTACTTCGGCAACTTCTGCGAATTATGGATAAATCGTCATCCAATCATTTCAATTCGAATTCGAATAAAAAAAAATACCATGCGTTACATAATTTTCCTCGTTATTAAGGGTATGCACAGTGAGAATTTTAAGGTTTATATGTAGTAATCAAAATAAAGTGTATCTAGTTATATTGTACTAAAATAAGATCAAAAAAAATAATAATCGAACATCATCAAACATATTCAATATAATGTAAATTACAAAATCGTCGCAATTCTACACGATATTTTGATAGGTGATTTGTAAATTATAATCTTAAGGTATTTAATATCCTGCTCAAATAAATTTTATAACAATATAATTATGTATGTAAATAAAAAAGATTTAAAAGTAATATAAAGCCCGAATGCTTCATTATCAAATTCCGTAACCTGTAAATTTTCCAATCCGAAGTGGAAATTTTTTTTTTTTCTCTAGTTTACACAGTTATTGGTTTTTATGTATTGTTAGAACCAAGAAGTACCTTAAATATGTTTTAAAAACCTAAATTGACAGATAAACCGTGTAACAAAACTCTACATAATAATAAAATACACAAAAAGTATAGATACCTATTAATTAATGATGGAACGATTTCGAAAAAGGAATTCTTAATAGTATAAATTGAAGGCACGTTTCGAGTGCACGTCTTCGTGTTTTCGCCTTCAAAAATATTAAACCGTGTCTTTATACTCGTATTACGAAAATATGTTAGTAGGTATTCCACTTAAATGTACATACATTTTATTCAGCTAGTAAATTTTGGTTTTTATATTATTTTCAAATTTAGTCTAGCGTTATAACAATAAAAAGCAAAATTATTGAAAAGTAGTTGACACTTTGAAATTCGTACCGCCATTATTTTTGTGAATATTTCTATTTTTTTTAAATTATCTTTAAACCAATACCTTGTCCTGACAATAAAGAATAAAAAAAAAAACAACTATCCAATTTGGTGCAATCATTTAGAAGTTATACGCATGTATAGTAAACTTTGGCGAGACGTGTACTTTTATTTATATAAAAGATAATAGATAAATAAAAAATAAACACGACGTGTATTACCTTTTTCGCCACCATTAGCGGCTTCAAAATAACAGCAGAAGTCTAAAAATCTACAGTCTAATTATTCTCGTCACGTTTAAATATATGATTTGAGTAAACGAAATAGAAAACGGACTCCGTGTTTAACTAAAAATTAGAAGTTATCGAAAGTATTACGCAACTGCACGAAGAATTATACGAATAGATAGATTATAAGAATAAATTATCCTTTACATAGTAAATGTTTGTACAATCCATACAGATTTTTGAGGTGGTCTGTGCTGCATTTGTTTCTAGATCACCGAGTGTGAACCGTATACTTATAGAAATCGATCTATTTACGAAACAAAACATAAACGGTAATAATTGTGTTTGCTGGCAAACGAAAAAAAAAACCGACTTCAGTTACATCGACAAGTAATACAACGTAGGTGTCGAAAAAATATTCAAGTAAATACGCATTATCAAAGATTACTCCAAAAGTTGTAATCAGATCTCGATGAAATTTAAATGTGACCACATGATAAACATCGGCTTTCGATTAAATTAAATATCATTAAAATCGGTACACCCAGTAAAAAGTTATGAGAATTTTCGAGGGTTTCCCTCGATTTTTTTGGGATCCCATCATCAAATTATGGTTTCATTATCATGGTACCACATTTGGGATATCTCCTTTCCGATAAAAAAAGAATAATCAAAATCGGTTCCTAAACGACGAAGTTATCCCCAAACATACATTATATATATATATATATATATATATATATATATATATATATATATATATATACTGGTTACTCAATTCGACCGTATCTATATATATATATATATATAGATACGGTCGAATTGAGTAACCTCCTCTTTTTTTGAAGTAGGTTAAAAAAAATTAACCTTACGAAGTTCGCTGGGTCAGCTATTTTATTATAACGCCTATGGTCAAAATATTAAAAGTGGTTAAACAAATCTATCTATCGTTTTATAAAAGCGTCAAAGCAAAGCACTATTTATATAAGCATTTTTTTTATGAACCAAAGTCAGTTTTCATACATAACCACGTCATACTAATGAATAGATTAACTGGTCTAATAACTTCTCGTTACTCATCATAATAGTGAAATTTAATGTGTAGATGTTTTTATCAGTCGCTCCAGATTTGAAATGAAAGTATGAAAATGTTTATATTAATTTTATTTGTATAGAAATATCTAAATAAGCCTTTTTTACTTAAACTATATGAAGTTAAATATTTAAAATGTTTGATAATAATTGATATATTTTAGTTTCAGTACATAATAGTTTCATTAATTGAACAATAAATCAATTTGCAACAATTTTAATTAAAATATTTTCACTATTTATATGTATTAGGCCTTCAACAACGCGAAGTAATTTTTGTCTGTTTTAACTTTTTATAGTATGTGAAAATATTAAATCTATTTTATTATTTTCTTACAATGTACAGGTGTTTGACTCCTAACTGCGTTCCTCTAAACGGGGGGTTCTGTAGGTTTAAATAGACGAGCTTCTTTCATAGCCTCGTTACACCTTTCGTGAGCGCGTAAGCATGGCTATCCTTTACAATAAAACACATTCCACGAGAAGAAAAATTCGTTTCTATAGGCGGTTATTTACTTGTATGTGGCAGTTAGTATTAAAATTTCACTTTATCGACATTTTATAGGGCTAAAAATAATAGTATTTGACGGTTATTCAGAAGTAGATTGCCAAAGTAGCTTACATATTAAGACAAAGCAAATTTTAATAAATAAAATTGGAGTGTCTGTTTGTAATATTAAAATAACCACTTAATAAATATTTTAGTTGTTGATGTCGGTAGAGCAAGCAATTGTCTATAAAATGTAAACACCGGCTTTCGATTAAATTAAAAATCATAAAATCGGTACACCCAGTAAAAAGTTATGCGGGTTTTAGAGAGTTTCCCTCGATTTATCTGGGATCCCATCATCGGATCCTGGTTTCCTTATCATGGTACCAAATTAGGGATATCTCCTTTCCAACAAAACAAGAATGGTCAAAACCGGTTCATAAACGACGGAGTTATCCGCGTACATAAAAAAAAAACATATATACGGTCGAATTGAGTAACCTCCTCCTTTTTTTGAAGTCGGTTAAAAAGGGGCTAGGATTTTTTTATCACGTGGAATATGATCCACAATCCTACACCACATTTGAATGAATGCTGCTAGGAGTCCAATACCATATATTAAATAATAAATTGTCTAATAATTGTTTGCTTATAGAGTCCGGTGAAATTTTTCGAGAATTTTCGAAAATTTTCAGAGTAGAGACAGCGTGTTCGTGGTCAATGTAACGTAGTTTAACGGGATCGCATCAAGAGATGTTAATTAAACAAGCGAGTAAAATTTTATCGGATTTGTAATTTATATTTTCTTTTCGTATTTGATAATTATTGTTTTTATAATATTTTTTTATATTTTTATAAAATATCATAATAATATATTGATTGTTATTTAAAATATTAGAATATTATTATAGTATTTTTAATGTATTAGGCACGAAAAATAAAACTCGAAACTTTTTGACATTCAAATACGATTCGAAAGCTTAAAAATATTGATATAAAACATATTACTTCAGTCATATTTATATTTAATCATTATTATTATATAATTTCCTTATTATTCGTAAAAATCATTATGATTTCATACACGCAATTCAATTACGTAGAAATAAAAGAATATTACTGCTTTACCGTGTCTAAGCTATAATTGTAATTAAACATATTTTATGATGATTACATCTGCAACACTGTTATATATATTATTATCTTTAACGGGCAGTGAGCAGCTGTGAGCGTGTGTTGTGTTCCTTGTTAATGTAACTGTATCAATTACCTACTAATGAGGAATTATATTGAATTGCTAATTATGGCGGTATCACGAACGAGATTTTGTAGAGAAAGAAACTGCACACATATCGTGCAGTAGATTTATTTTATTTATTTATTTATTAAAGCGCTATTGCAACAATGCTTTGTACAAACGGCTGGTTTAATTCTAAAAATATTTTGTACCAGTTAATATAAGGTACGCGTACTTCCAAAAGCGCACGTTCGGTGATGTGTAGTTACAAAAAAATAATGAAACAAATAAAAATAATTTATTCAATTAAATATAAGAGTAATAAATGTAATTACATGGCTATCTGCATATTTGATCCTGAATTTTTGTTTCACTTATTTAAAATCCAATTTAGCTTTCATCTTGATACAGCGTCTAAAAGTTCGCGCTAGAAGTGAAGAAGATTAAGCTTTTTATAGTTTTTACTATTCAGTTAATGACACAGATTATAAGTAGGTACTAGGGTACTCTACCTATGTCTTCAAACAAAATATTTTTTTTAATTTCTCTTTTCCTCTTTGCTGTTTGTTCCGGCTATGTGCGTGTAGGTAGAAACCGATTTTACGGACCTTTCACCAGCACGTGCTATAAGTGTATTGGTTACTTTGTTTGCAATAATTAAAAATCGCCAAAAAATTAAGTTATTACCAATTGTATTATTTACCTATTCAATGTTATTTTACTAAAATCCAAGTGAGTTAAATTAATCATATACTTGTATGCGTCATTACTTGAATAGTTTCTTTTAAGTTTCGTACATAATTCCTTATTTATGTACATATATTTATTCGTTTTACACCGAGACCGGAAGTTTGAAGAACGCGTTTGGTGTTTAAAGTAACAATAAATGAAACGGTAATCAAATTTATAACGTCTTTATGGAGTTAAAAGAAAGTGTGCTCTTAATTAAATTTTATCTGTATCAGGACGAAGTTATTATTAGTTAAATATTTTTAAAAATTAACTGCTCTTAATTTATCCGTAAAAAATAATATCGATTTTATTTTGATTTTTGATTTTGCATCAAAACCTTTATTTGCATACTTATACTATTTTACGTTACAAAAAAAATACGTTATTCATAAAGCGTTCCATGATAATTAAATTTAGATTTTTTTTACTTATACGAAATATAGCGAATATAAATATAATGAAATGTATATCTAATATATAAAATTCTCGTGTCATGGTGTTAAACATTGAACTCCTCCGGCTCGACCGATTTTAATAAAATTTTGTGGGCATATCGGGTAGGTCTGAGAATCGGCCAACATCTATTTTTCATACCCCTAAGTTATAGGGGGGGGGGATTAAGGGTGTTAATAACATATATGGCAAAACAACGTTTGCGGGGTCAGCTAGTACATATATATATATATATATATATATATATACATTTCGTTATATTTGTATTCGCTATATTTTTTTATATTTAAGTTTAGGTTTTATCAAATATGATTACGTATTTGTTTAAAATAAATATAAACGCCGAATGTATAAGTTTTACATAATAGAAAATATTAGCCAATTTCGGAAGTAAGAAATCTTGTTTATGTAAAAAGCAGATGATTTAAATGTCAGTAGGCACACATTCTCGCTGATTCATGAATTGACACCATTTCGAAGACGTACCGATGTTGATAATTTACATAACTAAGATTTTTTTATTTGACATAACGGTTATATTACCATAAGACATTACGACGATGAAAAGTGCTTCGTCAATCAAAATAACATTAGTGAATTTATTTTATCTATTCTAATATTTTAAAGATATCTCATATTTATTTATTTCCGATCGATGCATTTCAAGGCGTTCAGCCATTATATACTTTAACTATAACTACCGTTAGGGTTTGAATGTTTAATAACTTTTTTATTTAATGGTTAATTATTATTATTTTAATATAAAGTATATTAATGGGGAATATTTTTGGCTTTAGTTTGAAAAATTATATCCCGCAAGTGGTGACCACCGCAAGTGGTCGGCTTCGCACATTCGTGGTCTTTCCAGTACATTTTGCATAACCTTACGTAAAACTTCCAGTGTTATGGCTTAAATTTCATTTCGAATGTTTTGTTTTAGCTGTGGTATGGTCGCTGGCTTATTTATATACCTATACCATTTCTTCCAAATAATCCCCAAGAAAAATTTCAAATAATCCCCAAGAAAAAAGTCTGGCGCTGTTAAATCCGGTGAACATGGGGGCCAATTGAAACCGCTTCTGCGCGAAATATTGCGTTCGCCAAAGAGGTGCTGTAACGGAACCATTGTATCCCTTGCAGGGTGAGCCATGGCTCCATCTTGTTGGAACCACAACTGTGGATGGTTTTCTACAGCTGGCCTCAAGAAATTGTCCAGCATCGTTCGATGTTCATTCACCATTATTCGTAACTGAGGCGCCATGTGCATTTTCAATGAAATATGGACCAATGATCCTTTCAGACGATACACCGCACCAAACAGTACACTTAAGTGAGTGTAATTGTTGCTGATGAACTGTTCTTGGATTCTCTGTAGGCCATATCCTGGAATTTTGCTTGTTTACGAAACCATTAAAATGGAAATGGACTTCATCGCTCATTATCAAATTGTTAATGAAATCTCGATTTTCTTCCGCTTTTGTCGGAATGAATTGGCATAATCAAGACGTTGTTGGTAGTGTAACGGCTTCAATTCTTGCACAAGCTGAACCTTATACGGAAACATGTGCAATGCATCCAAAATCCTCTGAACGGACCTCCGCGATAGCCCCAGTTGTGCCGAACGTCTTCTTGTTGATGTTTCTGGACTGTCCTGCACAGTACCGACACCACGTTGCATATTTTCCTCCGTGTGGACCGTACATGGTCTTCCGGTACATGGAAGGTGTTTTACTGTACCATATTGTCGAAAATTTTTGACCAGGCGGATTATTGTTGGTGCTGAAGGTCCAGTACGCACATTAAAAAAACACAATAAGCACACCGTCAAAACAATTGACCGTTGATTTTAAAAATTCAAAATTCAAGAAGTTTTGATCGCTGTTCTGTTATGCATTTGCCACATTTAAAATTTCAAATTCAAAATCAAACATTCAAAATTTTAATAAATTAATTTAAAAAGTTATTAAACATTCAAACCCTAACGGTAGTTTTGCGCCACCCGGTATTTCATTAAAGAATAGGAATTTATTTTCTTTTTAAACGAAATATTTAATTACAAATATCAAAGATCTTGACATATGGTTTTTAAAGTCCAAAATAAATACTTACACAATTCCAGTAGAAAAAAAGTTAGCAAGAAAAGTTTAAATAATATTGAAAATTACAAAAATCATGAAACTGTAGGTTAGGAGCTCCAATTAGCTAATTGTAAGATGCATAACAAAGTAGTTATTATACATAAAACCGACAGTATTAGTTCTAATTCTAATGGACTCTTTTAAGTCACTAGCAACAAGAAACAGTGTTTGGTAACTGGTAATAGTAACGGAGACACTGATATCGGAGACTACTTGTAGTGTTTGAACTTCCTTCTGTTTAAATATATTGTGATAATTTATTCAATACTAACTGCTACCTGTGATTTTGTTTGCGTTGCTGATTTTAGTATTTTGTTTTATCTTTACATTAAGAAAAAAAAATGATATTAGACTTTATGACAAGAAAACATATAACTGAATCAAGACATTAGTGAGCGATCGACGTCACTCATTAGGTTAGCCACGCCCCCCTGACCAATTAAATTATAGTGAATTAGTACGACGTCTTTAAATTAACCAGTCGAAGTAAGCCTTTCAGATGAAAGGCTTACTTCAACTGGTTAATTTAAAGATTCAAACAGTAGTGACAACAACAACAACAACAGTAAGTGACAGCAATGACTCACTATTTTCGTAACGCAAATAGCTTATAGTTGTTTTCTAATGAATAAATGTCGTTTCTTAATATTCTTATAATTTAATTTTAAATAGAGATATTGTTATATATATTTTTTAGATGGGACCAAGTTTCTAATTGTAAGAAATAAAACGCTGAGTACTTATTTGTAGCTTATCAAGTCATTTTTCCACGATATACGCAAACCTTTAGTTATTTTTCATTCAACTTATAAGTCTACCAACTTGTTGAAATACAATTAAAGAATGATACTCCTAAAACGGATAACAAGGGGATGAATGTATGGGATTTTCTTTTAGTTATGTATTGATTTGACAAGATGATGTAATAGAAAATTTTAACTAAGATTATAATAATGAAAAAACATTTAAGAAACTGTTTGAATTTAAGAAATGTATATTCTTCTAATCTAATCGAGTCGATAAGTCTAATCGATTAAAATTATTTTTTTATCCTCTGTATTTTTATTACTCGTACGGTGTATATAAATTTGAATTACAGTAAAAAAAAAACGAAAAAAAAAACGAGTGTTCTTTAGACCACACGACTGAAGTAAAATTTACGAAACGTATCTCTCTCTCTTTCTATTTCCACTAATTTATATCTCCCTCTCAACTTTCGTTCGCCTCACCCGATTACACTTTTCGTTATGGTCTCGTCACTGATTCACCAGCTTACTCCCCAAGTCAAGCGTGCGTAAAGAAGTTTTATTTCAAAAATTCTATAAATAATACATTCCTTTTATTAAAACACGGTGGAACGTACCTGTGAGTGCTGCAGTACGAACTCGGCGATGAGCGCGTGCGCGTGGTGCGCCAGCGGCACGTGCAGCGTGAGCGGCGCGTCGCGTGCGGGCGACAGCTGCAGCGTAGAGGGCGCCGGCGCCGCCGCGCGCAGCGCGCCCAGCGGCAGCGAGCGCCGCACCACCAGCCCGCCCGGACCTAACGGAGAGATGCTCGTTGGAGGACAATTTCGATGGACAGGGCCGGTTATTACTAAATCCATAAAATTGAGTAATAAAACGTAATAAACGAGTCATTGCCGGTCGTCAGTCACTAAAACTAGAGACCGATTTTTCAACAGGGAATATTTAGAAAAATACAAACTATTAAAATATAGCTAGAATTCGGAGATATATCGGGTCGCTCTACCTTTGACTCCAATGGTGACAGCACTGTGGGACACGGCCAGCACGGCGTTCTCGCCGGGCGGCATGCGCGCGCTGAAGAGGCGCGCGAAGTAGAAGGGCCATTCGCGCGCCATGTCCACGGCCTGCCGCTTGGCGGCGCGCGTGGCGCTGCTGTGCGCGCGCAGCCACGCCGCGCCCGCGCGCCGCTCGCTCGCGCTGATGCGTAGCGACGGTGCGCTCGACGTGATGTCGTGCACGACCTGGAGCGGGCGGACGCGGTCACGTGACGTTAGTAGGGGTGAAGCTAACATGCGGAACTTGGGTGAATGTAAATATCTCACATCAATTTTTCTTTTTAAGAGCTATTAGGAGCAAATCGATAAAATTTAAGTTGTTTTTGGGTTCAAAGTCAATAAACGAAAAATGTGTTTCAAAAATGAAAATATGACTCAAATTAAATTTTTGAAGTTCTTTCGATTTACTTACTTGTGCGTAGAGCAAGTCTAATATGGCAGGTTCGTTGTAAGTTTCTAAAGGGGTGAACACTTCCTTGCGCACGCGCAATTTCCACGGGACGCGTGAGTATGTGAGGAAGGAGCGGTCGGATGGCAGCAAGGCCGGTGGTGCTGGGACGTCACCTACATATTTAATATTTTATAGTATTATAATTCCACACAATCGTAATAAACTGTAATTAAAGAAATAAAAACTGTCTTACGTTCGATATGCTCAGTTTTATCCGTAATATGAGTTGAGACGGAATGGCGCCTTTCTGCTTCTAATTTCTTATCTCTTTCTTTCTGCGCCATGTGTGTCTTAAACGTCGGGCGCTCAGCCCTCTTCAACGTGTCACTGTTGTCAGGAGGAAATATTATATCGGATCGAGGACTGTCCCTCATTCGGCCGACGAGCATATCTCGAGAATTCTTTCTTCCATCATATCGCTCGAAGTCATCGTACATAGCTGAGGAACGCTTGCGTTCAAAGCTGTCCTCCATTTCATTATCATCTTTTCTCCTCTCGGCTCTCATCGGATGTATCTCGTAAATTTCGGATGCATCTCGTCCAGAATAATTATCGCGCATATCGCGTCTATTGTCTAACGTCGACTCGGAATCCCACTCGTCTCTACTGACTCGTCCCTTCTCGTCATTGTAGCTTCGAACGTCGGAGTCCTCTCCCCACTCGTCTTTCACTCTGCGCTCCCGTCGGTCCGCAGTTAAGAAACGGGACGCCAAATCATCGCCCTGGTTGGATTCGTCGTCCTCTTTTCTTCTCGAACTCCAGTTTGCTAGGAAAGCGTGGCGGTCGTCGGCCTCCCGATTCTGATGGACACCGAAAGTGTCGCGGTCACGGCGGAGTTGCGCAAAGGACGAGGAAGAATCGGGTGCGGGCGGCGGCGGCGCAGGCTTGTCGGGCGGCGAGGGCGGCGACAGCGGTGGCGGGGGCGCGGGGCCGGGAGGCGCGGGCGGCAGCGGCGGCGGCGGTGCGTCCCAGCGCCCTCCGCCTCCCAGCTGGCGCTCGAGCATGAGTTTCCGCGTGTCCTCTAGTTTGTTGATCGTTCGCGGAGTTTCCGCCGCTGACGATGAGCTCCTGACAGAGTGATTTGCGGTGACGCGTTCCAATCGCTGGCGCATTTCGGAGCTTAATTTAAGTTTTCCAACGCTACCCGGCGAGGGTCTCTGCGCGCCGATTTCGAAACTGCGTCGCGCTGTCCTCTGGTTAGGTGGCTCTCTCGGTGATGGCGTGTGACCGTCGACTTCAAATTCTTCCCAGTCTATTCCAGGCGATGCCTCGGAACGCGAACGTCCGCGAGGTGGCTCGTGCTCGACACCGTTAGATTGCGCTTGTGGTGTTACTCTTCGTTGTATTTGTCGCATTTTAAACTTTGTAAAATCTTGAGGCGTATCTTGTCCGGCTGCATCCTTGGGCGGTGGCCATCGCCATTTTCCTATTCGGACGGTTTTTGCTCGACCGTATGGATCCATGAAGGGTCGGGCCTCCGATGGATCCATGGCGTGCAGTGGAGGGGGCATAGGTGGTGGCGGCGGAGGCGGAGCTCCCGTCGAAGTACTTTCATTTGATTCACGTCTCGACTTTACGGAATTTCTCGGAGGCGAATGTATTTGAGCGTGTACTACAGTCGACGCCCGCACGGGTGATGTCGGTGCGGAATCAGTTGACTCGACCACCTGACCAGCTAAAAGTGTTTGTAAAGCTTGATTTTGAGCTAAAAGTTGCTGCTGTATTTGTAGATTTTGTGCCATAGCATTTTGAAGAAATGCTCGCTGCAAATTTTGATGATAGGCATTTATATCCACAGTTCCTGGAGGAGGTAAATGAAGCCCAAGAGCCGCGGCTAGAGCCTCAGGAGTCGCTGGCATCGCTGGCATTGAAGGTGGTAACGATATAGCACCGAAACTTAGCGTAGATGTATTTGCACCAGATGTCCTTGGCGTTGCACCGCCCCCTTTGATAGCACCGGAAAGTCCCTCACCGTCAGTCAATCTCTTTAAGCTATCGTTCATAAATATAGGATCGAAAAGATTCGTAATATAATCGTCCATAGAATCTACATTGGACTCCTTCCTGCTGGTGTTACCACTTTCGTTCTGTCCACCACCCTTTATGAGTTTAGTCATGCAGTCGGATTTGTTCAACGTTTCTATCTGATCCGAGTAAGAACAGTTGAGCACGTCATCGATAAACTTCTGGTAGTCTTTACCGCCCTTGATACTCGCGGCTAGTGAACGCGCATCAGACAGCTCGTCAATGTTAGGGTCGAGTACCGGTGAGAAGAGGTCGTCGAGAAACTGGTCCACGTCGGAGGCCTGGCTTGGCACTCGGACTCGCCGCACATGAGATGCTAAACTCGGGGCCTCGGATGTGTCGGACATAGCGGAAGATCTTTAAAAGAAAAAATAAAATTTTAAATAAGTAAATTAAGTTTCTAAAAAAAAAAAAATTGGGCGTGTGACTTTATAGGTATATGTATAGGTTCATATTATATTTAACCCACATAGTTTATTTCTTTCTTTTTACCTAGTGTTACATGTTTCAATAAGATTATGAATCGTTTTATAATTTTATGTTTAAGAATGTTAGTTTATACGAAAGAGTGTGAATAACAAAGAAATATAGACTTTGTGAAAATACATTTACAGTTATATTTACAAAAAAGATTAAAAAAAAAAACTTGTATATATTTAATTATCACTATCCAATCGCTAAATTGTCTTGAAAAATAATACAAATTGGTAATAACTTGAAACAAAAAAGTGTATGTCCATTTATTCATACACGATGAAGTGAGTGCCGTTTCAGAAGTGAAATTTCTGAAAAGTCTTAGGAAGTTGCGGCGTTGCGGAAGGTTAGGCCGTTGCTATTTGTTTTATCGGCGATGACCACGATCTCGTGAAAAAGGTCGTAAGCACCATTCAAAATGCGGCGCTTACGCGGTTTGAGCAATAATGTATTCTATCTCATTCTCTCCTAAGCATTTATGTGTTTGTTTGTCATCGTGACGCATTTGCGCAACGGTTGACGATGACTGGTTTTTGGCTGTTGCGCTGGCGGTTGCGGGTTCGATCGCCACACATGAAAGGTAATTGTATTGGCCATACAGATGTTTGCCGTGGTCTGGGCGTTTGTGTTTATATATTGTATGTGTTTCCACACCTCCGACACTATCATAGTGGAGGCTATTGAGTGTAAGGCGTTTATTATTATTATTTTACTTATTTTAGTTTTATCGAGTGTCAAATCACACATATTCTAAAGAAGTTACACTTTAAAAATAACACAAAAAATAAACGCGACTACACACTGCTTGCTATGCTTGCTTGCTACTACACTTACATGCTAAAATTAATTTTACTTTTTTATTGATAAAAGGAAAAACTTGTTGTGGACTAAAAATAATTAATTAATTTAATTGGAATCTCACCTGACACCTCCGAACTCAGAGCTTTTTTCTATATATGCACGACTAGACTGAGAACCAGCCGGCGCCCGCTTGCCGGCGTACTGTGATTTGATGTAACGTGACTGTTGAGCGCGACTCGCCCCGTACTCTGTCTCCATACCCTTACTGCTGGTCACACTGGGCGCTCCTCCAAGCCGCTCTACAGAGTGGTAACGATCGTTTAGACGAGACTGAGACAACCCCAGATCGGCAAACTTAGTGGGTTGAGGTGCAGGGTTGTCACCTAAAAGATTATCTAGCGATCTGCTCCGTACTTTATCAGACTGTTGCTCGAAGTATCGCTCATTTAGAGCCGATTCTCGAGATAGAATGTCATGGGATATCTTTCTGGAATATTCGTTGCTAATTTTGGTTAAGGTGCGCGTTTCTTCGCGTTCCATCTTCCAATTGTACTCCGATATATTTTCCTCTATTGAGTCTTGTAGCATACGTTCGATGCTGGGTGAACGTGATTTCGGCGGTTCGGGCGGTGGAACCTGATGGGAAAACATAGAATAATAGCGTAAAGGTATATTAAATTTGACAAAGATATGTTGAAAAATATATAAAAACATTTAAAGTAAACATTTGTAATTCATAACTGTCTAACTCAAAACATTACAAATTTAAAGGTGCAGACAATAGAAATGTCACATTATATTTTCATAATTTTGTTTTTTTCGAAAAGTATGTCAAACATTCATGGAGCGCACTAAAGTATGTTTAGGTGGTCACTGTCACGACATCGAATGGTTGCCCGTAGGATCCAACAGATGCGTGTCGGCGTTACCTGCGGGCGCGCGCCGCGCTCGTCGTGCGCGGCGCGCGGCGGCGGCGCGGGCGGCGCCAGGCGCGCGGCGGACGCGCGCAGCGGCTCGCAGCGGGAACTCGTCAGCGCCGACCACGTCTCCACCTCGCCCACCGCGTCCAGCGCGTACTCGCACCCAGCCCACTCTGACGTGACAACGTTATATTAGATACTAAGTGCCGTCTGAGGATGCCTTAACGACGATGGTTATTACAGTTACATGAAGTTTGTTAACGATACAGTCATGAATCTGATCTATAAGCGATTAAGGCATTTCGATGATTTTGACAGTTTTGTACTACGTCTATTGTTCTGATTTATATTCACCATTTTCACAGGTCAATTTTACATGTTAGAGATATAGTATTTGCTACATCCAAGGTATATTTCACTAACCGGTGAGCTGCCCGTTGTGATCCATGGTGAGCGTCCAGCCGGAGGCGGCGCGCGCCACGCCGGCCGCCGCCAGCGCGCCCGCCGCCGCGCGCTCGCACGTCGTCCACGGCTCCACGCACACCGTGTGCACGGACTCTGTACGCGCAAAGATTATTAAGATTGTATTACTTATTTATAGTTTTATAAAATATTTAAAATACTGTTAATATATACACAACTTAATATTTTATCGTACTTTGAGAAATATTTTTAGCACTATAATGGATGGAAATCTATGGAGAGAGCTGGGACTAATGAATTCGAAACTTAATATAATATTCAACGATTTAAACCATACATTAAATACTTTTTAATTTCTCAATCAGACTGATAGGTTATAATAATCAATAATATATAATAGTCAATTATAAATTCAATTTTAATTATGATTTTATTTACTAATAATATATAAGTATATATAGTATAAGCTCGAGAGTTACAAATATTTTTTTTTTACTGGATTTGCTCACTCAATTTTTTTTATCTTTAACCTTCACACAAGGTCGTCTGTTTCAAAGGTAAGCAACATTATACTTATGTCGTAGGTAGCAGCCGACTGATACAGCTAAATATGTTTTTATAAATATATAATAAAAATAAGTATATATATGTATATATTTATATATAGTCCCGCACGCACCGTCGTACAGACGCAGCGGCAGCGCGGGGCGCGCGTGGTCCCGCGCGGCGCGCCACTCCAGCAGCGTGGGCGGCGCGCGGCGCGGCACGGCGCTGGCGCGCGCCGCCGCCGCCTCCGCGCCGCACACCAGCCGCAGCAGGCGCGCGCGCTCCGCACCCGTCGCCTGCTCCGATATCAGCCGCACCAGGTACCTGCGGCCGGCGGGATAGCGCGGACACGTTATAACTGAAGTTCGACGAGTGGACGGGACTGACGTCTTTCATTTTCTCTTTTTATAAAGGTGTACTTTAGACGACTAAATGTAATTTATAAACTTGTTTAGAATTTACTTGATAATAACTTTATACACGAGGATTCCGTTTGGTATAGTCTTATAGATTCGTTTCACACGCTTCAACATACGACATTTTTCGTACGTCGTATATTTTTAGTAGAACGAGAATTAATTTAAGAATCATTTTATGTGTCTACTTGTATGTGACACTTGTGTGTACTCTTCTAATTTTTTTAAAAATGATAATAACAAACTATTAAGGTTCATGGGTTGTGGATTAACACTATTTGACAGATGACGGTACACATAAGATAAAGTTTTTGATATATAATTCTTATTTACTATCGCATTAAACTATATTTATGAGATATTTCTATCCGCTAAAATCTCTCAAAGTTTAATAATCGAAGAGTAACAGATCCTAATGGCCTATTCTATCTCCATTCGTAAATTATTTGCCAGATAAACTTTATCCACAACTGGTGAAAGAGGCGCTAAATGAATTAGTTTTGTCGTTGGACACATAAATTACAATAAACCGTTTAGTATAATAGCGTAGAGCCCATACTTGTGCAGCGCGGGCCCGGGCTGGAAGGCGGCGAGGCAGTGCGCCAGCAGGCGGAGCACGCGCGGGCCGGCCGCCGCCTGGTTGCACAGCTGCACGAGGATCTCGTCGCGCAGCCCGCGCGACAGCAGCCCGCGCGACGCGATGTAGTCCGCCAGCACCTGCACGCACACACACACACTTTACATGTACCCACTGTAACATGATTGGCGCGCGGAACTGTACACGTATATTAGTAACTATGACATTTTTATTCATGTGATAGTAAAGCGGTTTGCATCCGATTGAGACGTGCTTCTACAACTTCTTACCAGTTTGAAAGTTAGGTAGGGTACTTAAAAACCTTCCCACTGGTAGGCATTGCATTATGCGGCTTAGTTTTATATATCTAATAAAATACTTCAATCCATGCAAAGATAAATTTTCTGCTTTTACTGACTTTTTTATAATGAGAGTTCTAGTTTTGGATAACCATAATAAACCCACCTTCTGTCTAGCATCGTTTCCAGCCGCAGATTCGTCGCACCATCGCAAGATTAGTTTGAAAATAGCTATAGCGTCATTAAAATCTTGATCTCTGAAACAAATATAATTATAACAATATAATGTAATAGTGTAACAAAATATACAATTATTTGAGAGTTAAAATTATTTTTTTAATTGTTTACCTAACAGCCGCTTTAGACAAGAAAGGTTTTGTAATGGGATGTTTTTTCGGACTTAGCTGGCCACCGTCCGCGAAGTACACGGAGCTAAATTTAGAGAACGCGAATTGTTGTAGGTCTTTTGGAAGTTGGACACGTTCTTCTTCGGCGTATACGTCGCCTGATACCTGAAATGGAAAAATTTAGATTTAAAATTAATAACGACACTGGATTTTTTTTTCGATCTTTATGTAAGTATCTGGCATATTATTACATTCTGTATGTGTATCAATTGTATATTAAAAAAAAAAATGGTTAATGTATAATCTTACTTTGGTAATATTTTTATCAGTATGCGGCGGCTGCCATTCGTCGATTTTCGATAACATGAAAGCTAACTCTGCTGGTACTTCCAACACTTGTAAGTTTTCTGCTTTAGCTTTCTGTTCTGCTGCACGCCGTCTTAAGTAAAAAAATAAAATTGGTTGTATGTTAAGTCAGTTTACAGACGATAGTTTTAGGTGATAACGTCATAGAGAAACATTGATAAAAAATTGCATACTTTTATGAATTGAATTGAATTGTTATCACTGAATTATCATTACAAAGGGGTTAATTGAATATTACAATTTTTTCGATAAATTAAGATTTATTTATTCGAGCTGCTAGCTCTGACGTCATATTTTCTTCTAAATGGAAAGAATCGCAAGGTCCCACAAGTGATATAATAGATGAAGCGAAGTCGGGTTCAAGGTAAACCAGCGAGGTAAAGCTCGCCTGTTTGTATGTGTCAGAAGCGTGTCGTACTTGGCGGCGGCCTGCGCGGCCTCCAGGCGGCGGCGCGCCTGCTCGCGCGCGGCCCTTGCCCGCGCACGCGCCCGGCGGCCGCGCACCAGCGCCTGCGCGCGCACCACGCCGCGCCGCACGCGCACGAAGCGCCGCCGCTCGCGCGCGCCCCGCCACCACGACTGGATGCGAACCGCCGACTCGCGCATTTGATCGTAGCGTTTTCTGTGACAATTTTTATTTTATCTATGTATTATATAAAATTCTCGTGTCGCGGTGTTTGTAGTTAAACTCCTCCGAAACGGCTTGACCGATTCTCATTTTGTGTGCATATCGGGTAAGTCTGAGAGTCGAACAAGATTTATTTTTCATACCTCTAAGTTATAGGGAGAGGGGGGGGCTTAAGAGGGTTAATATATAAAATTTGTGTGCATTTCGGGTAGGTCTGAGAATCGGCCATCTATTTTTCATTCACCTAAGTTATAGGGGGGGGGGGGGGGGATTGTGAAGGTTTCTACAATATATGGCAAAACAACGTTTGCGGGGTCAGCTAGTAGAATTAATAAAGTTTTGTAGTGTTTTGTGACTACTGGCAAGCGTGTTGCCGAACATACCCCCAATCGCCGCCGGCCTGGGGGGCCAGGTGCTCTGGTCACCTTGCTCACCACGGAAACACAACACTGCTTGAAATCAGTATTATTTTGCTGTGATGTTCTGTAAGGTCGAGGTACTTCCCCAGTCGGGCTGCTCCAGATTTTGGTCAGGATATTTCCTACTGTTCCTCAGTACGATTGCAGTACTGTATAACCGCAAATTTCAATAGTATAATATATATATAAATATAGTATAATATATAGTATAATATATAGTATAATATACAGATGATAATACTTTAAATATAAAAGACTTACTTATTTACTCGAAATCGAAAATCTTTAACGCACTTAAACAGACATTATAGAATTACTTTCAGGAGTAGAAATTTACAATCTTCAGAAGTATACATAGGCCATATAAGCCTATATCTAAGTATATTTAGGCTACGAAACGACAAAATGCGGCAGTCGAAAGGAAATGATAAGCATAAATGTAATGGCAATGCTCAACGCGGGTAAACAGCGAGAGTAACTAGACTATTTTTTTATTAGGTACAAAAAGAAAATACACAAACACACATAACATAAACAAACACAAATTGAATCTTTAAGAAGTATTTCAATGACCAAAAAGTATCATCAACGACCTAACTAACGTAATAAAACACACAATCATAATAAATCATTTCAAAAGCCACAATTACCTAGCAAGATATCCTCTGATCTGAGCTTGCAGCAGCGTGGCCGCAGCCCGCAGCTTGTCGGCGCGCGCACGTTCTAGAGCACGGTGCAATGCTTCGCGTACAAACACCCTCGCCGCGCCAAGCTGGAAGTCGGCACCCTCTGCAAAAATAAATATTACAAAATATTAGACCTATTGAAAATAAGGAAAAAAAAAGGCAATCGATAGCAATATTAGCAGTATAAAGAATTATTTTGTAGGCCAATGCTGAATTATATTTAAAAGAACATACACGACCAATTTTAATATTCTAAATAGACTGTTATTATAGTTGATATGATATTAGGTCATACTAAATTGACAATTAAAAACAAAAGCCTCGAATGTGACATTAAGACACCGAACATTTATCACGTAAATAAATATAGGTGCTCTTTATATATTAGTATTTTATTTAATATATTCCGATTTAAAGTAAGCATATAACAGATCTTATTTTATTTACCATACTTACGTAATACCATAGCCTTGAAATTATGGCTGCGTTTCTTTATACTTTTCCAACTTATTTTCTTAACTAATTTTAACATGTTTATTTTATTACTGTGTGTTCACGACTGGTGTTCAATTTTACGTTAATGTATTTCGATAAAAGATTTGTGAGACACGCAGATATTTCGAATGTGGTAAAATAATTGTTGATGTAATTAAGTCTTGAATAATTTCAAGATAATATTTAACGGTTATGCGATATAATGCATCTGTACTAATACAAATATTATGAAATTGAAGAAATTGTATGTTTCAACGCGCTTATCGCGGAACTTGTCTTTTATTTGAATAACAATTTTACATAATATAGTAAACACGCTGAATAAAAAAATGAAATAAGACAATAAAATCCGGTAATAAATACTTTTTATATTATTACAGACAGACTTTTTATTTTAAAAATTTAATCAAGGGATGTCTTGATAGACGTTTATTTATATATTATTTTAATACTAACACTAGAAATTATAGTATAATACCGTCCAAAATATATAACTCTTTTTGAGTCGCTGGAAACTCAACATAATTAATTATCTTTCAATCATTACGCCTAGCGACCACTTGTAATTAAATATTAAACATTCTAATTAAATAATAATTACGTCAAACACATAACTTCTTTTTTTAAATTACAGTTTTAATGCTTCTATTAGAAAACATTTAATTAAAAACTTCTACTTCTGATAATATAAAATTTAACAAAAATAGCAAAAATATTGTATTATGGTAAAATTTTGATGTTATTTATGTAGTGTTACATTACTCTTTATATACGTATGGACGTATAATAGTTCTTCGCTTTAAATAAAGAGATTAACAATTAACTAAATTTTATAAATATTCCAATATGTTAATAGTCACATTGCTAGTAACCATTTAATAAACAACTCTATAGCAACGTTATTTTATTTACAACGCTACTCGTTGCTATGCATACAATTTTTGTTTCTATTTCAATTTATTTGCTATTAGCTTTCCGGCCGCGGCTTCGTCCGCGTTGATGAGTATAATACTGTTAGAATATTATCAAAATATAATTATATCTAGTGTTAAGGAGAATATATTTTAGATTATCTATGGACTTGTTTATGGTGTTTATAAGGTGAATAAAAATTAACGTCAGTCAGTCTTGTCGCTACAGCTATGAGTTTTATTAGGTTATGGGCCCAGTCTTGTTTTTACGAAATATAAAGTTATTTTACTGTGCGGAAATAATAATGTCGACGTCGGGATACTTACTAAATGTGCCGAAACTCAAAGGACGCGAAAATTATGACGATTGGGCGTTCGCAACAAGCAATTTTTTGTTGCTTGAGGGTATTGACATTGAAAATGTGCCGGCGACTATCAGTGAAACTGAGAAGCAGAAAGCCAAAGCTAAGCTCGTGATGACTATTGACTGTTCGTTATATGTGCATATCAAGAGTGAGACTACAGTGAGCGGTGTATGGAACAAATTGAAACAGTTATTTGATGACACGGGATATCAACGAAAGATAAGTTTGCTTCGAACATTAATTTCAATACGTCTCGATAATTGTGAATCCATGACATCTTATGTATCTCAAATGGTTGAGACAGCACAAAAATTGAAGGGGACAGGATTCGAGATCACAGATGAGTGGATTGGGTCTTTACTTTTGGCTGGACTTCCAGAAAAGTATTCACCAATGATAATGGCCATAGAACATTCTAGTATCGCCATTAGCGCTGACGTCATTAAAACAAAGTTACTTGATATGTGTTCTGAGGTTGGCACTACTCGAACAGACTCTGCATTTTTGACAAAACAACAGTGGTCAAAAAGTGGCAGCACTAACCGCAGACAAATGTCAATGTCAAGTGACATGACAATCGGAAAGAAACAAATCAAGTGTTATAATTGCAAGAAAGTCGGCCATTACAAAAATAAGTGTCCTGAACTAAAAGGAAATAAACAAGTAAAAATAAATGCTTTTAGTGCGGCTTTTTTCAACGGATTTTATAGTACAGAAGAATGGTACGTTGATTCAGGCGCAAGCGCACACATGACGTCAAATAAAAATTGTTTACTTCGAACCCGACCAGTGGATGAAAACAAAGAAATCGTAGTGGCAAATCAAATGACGATGCCTGTAGTTAGTGTTGGTGAAACACAGATAACGACATGCGTGAACAGTTCTCAGTATGATGTGATTGTGAATAATGTATTGTACATACCTAAACTCACGACAAACTTATTGTCCGTAAGCCAACTTATAAATAATGGCAATAGAGTAGTGTTCAAAAAGGATGTCTGTTTGATATATAACCAAGTGAATGAGCTTATTGGTATAGCAAATTTGATAAATGGTGTGTACAAACTAAACACAAGAAAATTAGAGAATTCGTTATCGGCGATGTCAACATGGCATAGAAGGTTAGGACATATAAATAGTAAGTCCTTGCAGAAAATGAAAGAAGGTGCTGTGGTAGGATTTTCATTTGACAAGAAAGCTGACATACAAATACAGAATTGTGAAGTGTGCTGTGAGGGAAAACAGACACGTTTGCCTTTCCCATCAGCTAACCATAGAAGTGAACAACTACTGGATGTTGTACACTCAGATTTATGCGGGCCGATGGAGAATAAGTCTATTGGTCAGGCAAAGTATTTTATTCTGTTTGTTGATGATGCCAGCAGAATGACTTTTGTCTACTTCTTAAAAGAAAAGAACCAAGTCTTTCAGCATTTCAAAGAATTTCGAAGCTTAGTTGAGAATCAAATAGGACACAAGATAAAAACATTGAGGACTGATAATGGAGGTGAGTTTTGTTCACGTGAGATGGAGAGTTACTTAAAACAAGTTGGTATTGTCCATCAGAAGACCAATCCTCACACTCCGGAGCAGAATGGTCTCTCAGAGAGGTTCAACAGAACTGTAGTTGAACGGGCAAGGTGTTTATTGTTTGAAGCGGATCTTGACAAAAGTTTTTGGGCAGAAGCAGTTAATACTGCAGTGTACTTAAAAAATAGAACGCCAGCTGCCAGTTTAGGCATGATGACACCATTTGAGAGGTGGACAGGTGTAAAACCAGACCTTAGCCATGTTAGAATTTTTGGCAGTAAGGTAATGGTGCATGTTCCCAAAATACAAAGACAAAAATGGGATAAAAAGGCTGACAAACTGATTTTGGTAGGATATCCAGATAACGTAAAAGGATACAGATTGTATAATCCAAAAACTAAAAAATTACTATGAGCAGAGATGTCATTATTATGGAGAAAACGGAGTCGGACACAGCTCAGATAATATTAAATAATTGTGAAGAAAAGTCAGAGAAAGATGAAAATTTAGAAGATGAAGAAAGTATACCAGAAAATTCAGTTTTAGATCCAAATGATCCAAGCTATAATTGTGAGTCATCGACTTCCGATGATGATTCTTATCAATCCATTACTGAAAAAGAGTCTATCATAGAGGATGAAGTTCAGGTGGAGCTGGATACTAAGCGTAAGAGAAAGCCAGTAGAAAGGTATGGTATAACCAATATCTGTATTCTGGACAACCTAGAATCATGCGATGAAGAACTCAGTTATAAAGCTGCGATGAATGGACCAGATAAGGAACAGTGGAGACAGGCGATGAAAGATGAACTGAAGGCTTTCGACGACAATCAAGCATGGACATTTGTAGATAGGAAAGAAGCTGATAGAGTAGTGCAGTGTAAGTGGGTATTCAAGAAAAAGTATGAAAGTGATAATAGTGTGCGTTATAGAGCAAGACTGGTCGCAAAAGGTTTCACCCAAAAAGAAGGTGTGGACTATACTGAAACATACTCACCAGTGCTTCGTTACTCAACATTAAGACTTTTATTTGCTTTAAGTGTCAAACTTAACTTTGAAATTACACACTTAGATGTAACCACAGCGTTCCTAAATGGTTACCTACATGAAAATGTTTATATGCAGGTTCCACCTAATTTAAATTGTAAAAGCAATACTGTTCTTAAATTAAAACGTGCTATATATGGATTAAAGCAATCAGCCAGAGCCTGGAACCAAAGACTTAATGATTGTTTACTAGCATTAGGATATGTAAAGTCAAAATTAGAACCATGCTTGTACAGTAAAAGGGAAAATAAGGAACGAATCTTTGTAACAGTTTTTGTTGATGATTTTTTTATTTTCTCAAATAGTAGTACTATGACAGATAAATTAAAGAAAGATTTAATGTCTAATTTCAAGATAAAAGATTTAGGGCCAATAAAAAACTGTTTGGGCATGAGGGTTAAGACATATGCAGACGGTAGTATATCATTGGATCAGGAACAGTTTGTTAATGATATTTTAATGAAATTTAACATGTCAGATTGCAATGATATTGATACACCAATAGAATGTAACTTAAAATTAGATAAGTCTGATAATGTTGAGAGACAGTTTCCTTATCAGCAGCTCTTGGGAAGCCTGATGTATTTGTCAGTTTTAACACGCCCAGATATCAGTTTTAGTATTAGTTATTTAAGTCAATTCAATAGTTGTTTTACTGCAGTCCATTGGAGACATGCAAAGCGTATATTAAAATACTTAAAGAAAACCAAGTCTTATGGATTGATGTATACTAAAGATGATAATAATTTAATAGGTTTTGTAGATGCTGACTGGGGCTCTAATAATATTGATAGAAAATCCTATACAGGTTTCTGTTTTATATTGTCAGGAGCTGTAGTATCATACGAGTGTAAAAAACAACAAACAGTAGCATTGTCAAGCACAGAAAGTGAATATATGGCAATATCGGAGGCCTGTAAGGAAGCTATTTACTTAAAGAACTTGTTGTCAGAAATTATTGATTGTAATTATACTATAACTCTGTATAATGACAATCAGAGTGCTCAGAAATTGACAGAGAATCCTTTATTCTATAGAAGAACAAAACATATTGATATCCGTCATCATTTTGTGAGAGATATTGTTGCTAATAATATTGTCAAAATTGTATATCTGTCAACTTCTGAAATGCCAGCTGATCTTTTAACAAAAGGTTTAACTAGTTATAAGCACAATAATTTTGTTAAAAAACTAGGTCTTAAAGGCGTTATTTAATTATGGTAATTTTTTTGTTAAGAGTCAATAGGTGTTAATATTAGAGAAGTTTTATTGTATTTAGTTTCTTTATATTGTTTACATTATTTTGATAAGTGGAGGTGTTAGAATATTATCAAAATATAATTATATCTAGTGTTAAGGAGAATATATTTTAGATTATCTATGGACTTGTTTATGGTGTTTATAAGGTGAATAAAAATTAACGTCAGTCAGTCTTGTCGCTACAGCTATGAGTTTTATTAAATACAGCCTATGTTACTTCAGTGAAATCGTTCTATTGGTAAAGGAATTTTCAGTAGCGATCCAGTACTTTTCGATTTTATTTAACCGACTTCAAAAAAGGAGACCGCATATATATATATATATATATATATAACTCTTACTAACAGTAACATAGGTTAAGTGTACGTTGTAAGTAGAACGTAAGTGTACATATATGGTAACTAGGATATAAGTGTACACATATGATAACTAGCAAATAAGTGTAAATATATATATATATATATATATATATATATATAATTTATAGTTATTATTTATATTTATCTATTTATTTACTTATTTTAATTTATTTTATAGGTACATCTTGATAATTGGTTGTAAATGTTATGATTATAATTTCATGTTTTGTGTGTTGTTAATGTTTCTTTTTAACTTTGATGTTGCTTAGACAAGAAAAAATATTTTTTACAATTATATTTAAATCGTTATCTTTATTTTTTAACCGGATTGGAATATATGTGAAGTAGTTTTGTTTCAGAATCACGAGACCACTGACATAATCTATTTAACTCGTTTTAAAACACTCTTTGTGTTTGCGAAATTTTGATATTTTTTTCTGCAACGTCGAGGCAGGTATCGTCAGCAAATTAAATATATTAGTACTAATAAGGCAAAATTTTTCTCCAACTTATTTCAATAAATAAATATTTTTTTTTTATATTTAAATGACAATTGAATTTTTTTTGACACGTTATTGTAGGCGGTAGTTTTCATTTGTGTAATCGGCTTACTAGAGATGAAAATTTTACGCTATAATTGTTTGCTTGCAAACGAAAATAAAATGACTTCAGTTACATCGACAAGTACTACAACTTAGGTACACAATAGCCAAGTAAATACGCATTATTTGAGATAACTCAAAAAGTACTTTTCAGATCTCAATTAAATTTAAATGGGACTATACAACACGATAAAGAAACATCGTAGAATTCGGTTCACCCCGTTCAAAAGTTCTGAGATAATGCATAAAAAAATACAGATTGAGAACTTCCTTATTTTTTTCAAGTCGGTTAACAAAGTACGTGGGCGCAGGATTTTCTAATTTTCATATAGCATACAATTTTTTGAATATCATATCAAAAATTGACCGCTGAAATCATCATATCAGAAATTTCGATTTAGCGGATACAGCATTCCATAGCTTAATTGGCTAGAGCGCCGACACGGTCAATCGGAGACGCGGGTTCGAACCCCGCTGGAGCGGTCAATTTTTGATATGATATTCAAAAATGTTTAGAATTCCTAATGTGTGGGTAAAACAAAAATAAAATCGTACATATTAGCATACAATTGTTTGTTTTTTTCATTTTACTTGTATGTGTTATGTTTTGGAATTTGGAATATACTTAAACGTAAAAATGTCAAAATTAAAAATCTTTGAAATCTTAATACACGTTTCAATAAAATAAAACTTTTTTGTGCTATACCTGCCCCAGTCGGTGGCATTTCAGCAAGGATGGAGTTACATATTTCTCTGTATGGCGTTGCGCGTGCCGGCATCGCTTTAAGTAGATATCTGAAAAAAGTAATTTATCAACGTCTTTGAAATATCATATATACAACGTTACCGATTTTTATCTGCGAAAATTCTATATTATTTATAAAATCTCCATATTTTTGGTTACACTTGATATAACTGAAATTATAAAAAAATATTTTGTCCATGTTTATTCCGGCTTCCAATTTAAATGTTTGTGAAAAATAATGATAAAATACGATGCAAAGGCAATTTTTTTTCAGTTGACTGACAGTTTCTTCGCACTCACCTATATCTTTCCACAAAGGCTTGGAAGGGTATCCGAATGGGATATCCCATCTGCCTAATCTTAATTGTGTCCAACATACCGGTGTACCTCAACTGAGCAAGTACACATGGCATATCGAACTTCATTGGCGATTTGTCTGTATTGGGTTTGATGCAGCGTACGAACCAGGGGTTGCAGCGAGACATGGACTCCAACAGCTGGTGCAAGCTGTCGGAAAACCTAGAATATGGAACAACATTATTAGCAAATTAATTGTAAGTAAAATATAATCAAAATATGTTTAATAAATTAATAACCTCGCTGCAACGGTAGGAGTTCTAGGTTTCATGGTAACGAAGCGTCCATTAGCTCCTCGCGGTAGTGTCTTGTTAGCATCGTGTTGAGCGCGGAGTTGTGATGACATTTCGGCTACCAAAGGAACCTCGCTACTGCATAGAAGTTCTAAGACATCCGCTCTAAGAGCATCTCGGTTTTTATCCAAGAAACCTTCGACATTGTACCAGACTTGACCAGCGTAATGTTTAATCTGAAAAGTTTTTTTATGCGTTATGGTTTATTGTATATAACAAATGTTTTAAATAAAAACGTATCCCAAATTCAAATTAAATTGCTCACCCCAAATTCATTTGCTCCTAACCTCGGCCTAGAATATAGCTCATTAAGAGCATGATTATAATGGCACTTTTCTAAAAACGAGGCGTCGGATGCTCTCGGGAAGTTACTTTCATCGTCTAATAAGTGCAAGATACCCACCGGTTTCTTGCTGAGCAGTTGAATAACTAAAACACATATTATAATGTATTCATTGTTTACTTAAAATTAAAAAAAAAAAATGCTACCAATTGTACACGAATTATACCTGGTGAGTTATCATTCCACGTAAGGTTGGACCACTCCAATCTTTCTTTTTGGTATTCTTGCTGTTCGAGTTTAAATATATGTTTATTAAAATAATGTTGTAGCGTTTCGTTAGCGAAATTAATACAAAGTTGCTCGAAAGAATTCTCTTCCAAGTCTTCGAATCCGAAGATATCGAGGAGAGATATTCGTTGAGCGTCGTGTAATCCAGCGCGATGGACTATCGAATTTATTCGGAAGACCAGCCAGCTAAAAAGTGATGAATATAGAGCCTTAGCGAAAGCATCTCTTGCATCCAAGGCCTGATCAATAGGTAAAGGAGATCGCATGCGTTCCGCTCGGGCCGCTGTCACCCTGGTTGTGAGGGCTCTCGCTAATTCCTCCGCGGGTACTTTAAGTAAATGCGCCGCCCAACGCACTTCTGCACCTCCACCTAATTGTACACCTTCTTGTCCATGCCTTAACTGCTTTCTATGAAAATAAACATTGCCTAAATGAAGAACTGCAGCTAAAACTTTGATAATATCTTCTCTCTCAGAATCCCCAATCCCAAGAACTTGCATGGCTCCGCACAGGGCCGACCAATCGGCACCGGCACCCGCACCTCCAGAATCACCGCCTTGATTTAAATAAAAATAATGTTCGGCTGTTAATAAGCCTCTCGCTCGTCGTTGCTCCTCGTCTAATCCAGCTAATAACTCGTAAAAAACATGATAATTACGTTCTCCAGGCGACTGCGTAACGATACGAGATTTTTCTAGCAAATAATGTGCTACTCTTGCTCCGGCTAAAGCGCCATCTTTGAAGTAAAGTTCTAATAATTTACCAAATCGACTAGAATTATGATTTTTTGGTGTTCTCGCATTGCCAAAAGCTTCAAGCAAAGGCGCCGCTTCAAGAATTTGCTCAGAGACAGGTGCCCTGCCAGGCGGTGCTGGAGCCACAGCTGCCAGGAATTGAACGGCTAATTTAGTAGACTCTGTTTTTCCAGCACCTGATTCACCGGAAATTAGAATGGCTTGTGGGTGAGGTAGAGAAGCACGCGCTGCTGCCGCGATTGCAAAAAGATGTGGTGGTAAGTCTCCTAACGCTTCTGCTGCGTGGTATCTGAGAATAAAAATGCGGTTAATTTTGTGTTCTTTAATTCAAATAATATCAATATGATATAATGTGTTGATTTTGATTTATTTTTTTATCGGATAATCTTAAATATTTATTGCTTGCTTTCGACATTGTTTTTTTATCATGTATTTCTGAATTGTTTCAGGATTAACACATCGTACTTGATACATATTACCAATATTGTTAATGTTAAAATTTTTAATTTATGGTGTATAAACACTTATATATTAAATTTATTTGTGAGTCTAACAACCGTGCCTCGGAGAGCACATTAAGCCGTCTGTCTCGGTTGTTATCATGTACACCTGATAGCGATCGTTACTCATAGTAGGGAATATATTCGCCAACCCGCATTGGACCCGCGTGGTAAATGAAGCTCTGATCCTTCTTCTATATGGGGAAAGAGGCCTATGCACGGCAGTGGGATATTACAGGCCGAAGCGAAATCGCTTATTATATATTAACTAATGGTTGTACTTAGCAAAATAAGTTATAGTAATTTTTTTTGCGCTACTTGACGTGATATTGCATGTTGTAATAACCTATAATTAAAAGAAGATCGACATCATATTGTAAGCTTCATGTATAAGAAACTATTATTAAGGTATCTTTTGTTGGTTATCATATATATATATATATATATATATATATATATATATATATATATATATATATATATATATATATATATATATATATATATATATATATGTTGGTTTTCAATAAATAAAAGACAACTGTTATATTTACCTTCTCGCTGTTTTCAATCCGTACAATGAATCTACAGGTCTATAAGGATTGACGGCCACTAGTATAGACCCAGCATATGTATATATGAGGCCTTGTTCATATCGCAGTTTGAGGTTCCATAGCAGTGCCGCCTCATGCAGATCGTGAAGGCGCGTCATGTCTTCCACACCAGTGGGTCCGAGCTCCTCTCGAGGCCATACTGGGTCACCATCTTCTTCGCCATTACCCATTTGGAGAGCAAAAGTTTGGGGCTGTAAAAGATTTTTGACAAGTTAATTTAATTCTTGACAAATATAATATATGATACTAAGCATATTATATCTTTAATTTGATTTATTATATAGATATACCTATATTACAAATTCTACTCTAACTCTAAGTGTAAACGTTAATATACCTACTACAATTAAAAAGTGAATTATTTTGACACTATAATAGCGGTGTGTATCGTAATACCCACTGACTTAGTTCAAGACGTAACGAAACTTTAGCGGCACCGAACGGCAGCCAGATGGAAACTTATTACCACCCACTTGCTGACGTATGACATAACGTAATGACTACCACAATGCTGCCACACAATCATATCAATACATCAAGCTCACAGCTAAAGCACACTTCACTTTCGAGACCATTCTAATTTCACATTCCATTACTCACTGGCTTTTTCAATTTTAGTATTTGTGTCAATAAGAAAAGAGTAGTGTATTAATATACTACGCAAAGTCATAAAAACGTTTTAAATTGTAACAGTTTAGTCGGACTACTAGCTGGCTTATAGTTTTATAAGTTTTATTGCTGATACTGTTAAGTGACCCTCATGGCGTTTATACAGCACAAGATTACCTATAAAATAACTAGAAATAACTAGATAACCAGCGTGGTTTCCACTGCTGTGACGGCCACACCTTCCGTCTCATAAGTCCTAAGGAAATGTTTTTAAAATGGCAATACTGAAACGAGACCAGTATTGTAACTTGACCTAGTCTTTGACTCTTCTGAATAAGGATAAATCAAAATGATCTTATATAATATTTGTTTACGTGTTTGCAACAGCTTTAAAATAATAAATAGGTATACACATGAAATAATTAAGTAAATAGGTTTGCGTTTTCCCTACAAAAATGAAAAGAAAAAGTGAATAAAGTAAAAAAATACATGTTTTTCCGAGCGTCATAACCTTTAAAATTGATGTTATATGTTCACCGATATAAACTTTACTCGAAAGTAAATATGTAGACTAAGGTGTTAATTTATAATTGTGTTTGCAGACAAACGAAAAAAAAAACCGACTTCAATTACATCGACAAGTGATACAACGTAGATCGACAAAAAAATAGTCAAGTAACTACGCGTTATCAAAGATTACTCAAAAAGTAGTTATCAGATCTCGATAAAATTTAAATGTGACCACATGATAAACATCAGCTTTTGATTAAATTAAAAATTATCAAAATCGGTACACCCAGTAAAAAGTTATGCGGATTTTTGAGAGTTTTCCTCGATTTCTCTTGGACTCCATCATCAAATCCTGGTTTCCTTATCATGGTACAAAACTAGGGCTAACTCCTTTCCAACAAAAAAGAATTATCAAAATCGGTACATCCAGTAAAAAGTTATGTGGCATAATACAACGTAGGTCGACGAAAAAAGCGTCAAGTAAAAACGCATTATTAGATATAACTCGAAAAGTAGTTGTTAGATCTCAAATAAATTTAAATGGGACCAATTGACACTCACCACCTTTCGATTAAAAAAAAATTGTCGAAATCGGTCCACCCGGTCAAAAGTTCTGATGTAACATACATAAAAAAAATGCAGTCGAATTGAGAACCTCCTCCTTTTTTGGAAGTCGGTTAAAAATACTGTACTGCAATTAGCTCAATTTCACTCTTTCTAACAAAAACTAATTTATCTTATAGCACCATTACTTTAATCACATCTTCAACAACTTGAGATTAATCTTAATTTAACAAATGACAAAAAATAACATACATTAGAAGCAAGAACATTCATACATAAATCCTTCAATAATGGCACTGTTTTTTGCCGTCGATATTTTGTTAAATATTTTGGATGTTTCTTTAGAATAGGAGTTATCATTTGTTGCAAGTTTTTTTTCTGCCTTCGGGTTTCACACGGCAGTAGAGGAGGATCAAAAATCCAAGGTTCAGGAGAGTCACTTTGTGTTGGTGCAAAGCGAACACGCATCGACTAAGGATACTAATGTGATCTTAATTTGCTTTATCTAATGCGATTGACCGTGAACAGTTTACACTTTCTTATATTAATGTATTTTCTCTTTGGTTGCAGTCAGTTTTTTCTTGAAATAGCTTGTTGATTTACGCCAATTTCTTGTGATTGTAATGAAGTAGCAATCTCACAATCAGTACGTGTTGCTTCTCTCGAGTGTGTCGTTATAGTAATTGAATGATTTCATTTCACTCGTCACCTGCTATTTTTAATTGGGGCATAAATTATACATCACTGTAAAATATTATATTTTTGTTGATTTCACAAAACGTAAACATTTCACGTAACGTCAACGTAATAGACACTGCGTCTAGCGGCTAACTGACACACATGCTTGAGAGATGAGATGGCTTAAAACTGTTATGGTGCACAGGATAACGGAATACCTGTTCTGGTCAGGGTTTTTAAGTGTTATGGAGTAATTTAATTATGTCATCGAAATAATTGTGCAAGGAGATATTTTGTTCTGCTGATCTGTTGTTAAAATTTTTAAAACAAACAATTTGCATTTAATTTATTTAGGATCTCGATTCTTTTTTATTTATTTAACTTTTTTAAAGAAAGTAGACTAATCAAACTCGTACACACAGAGTACCTTACAGTAAAAAGATAATTGTTTGCTGGCAAACAAATAAAAACCGACTTCGAGCCGACTTCATTTCGAGAAGTACTAAAACAAACATACGTTTTAGACGATAAAATAAGCATTATTAAGGATAACTCAAAAAGTACTCGTTAAATCCTAATTAAATTTACATGATAAGCACTATCATTCATTTAAAAAAAGAACAATCAAAATCGATAAGGCCAGTAAAAATTAATGAGGTAACACACATAAGAAATACAGTCGAATTGAGAACCTCCTCCTTTTTTGAAGTCAGTTAATAACACTACACCTTTATTAAATAATTTTTAAATTATTATTATTTCTTGTATAGAGTAGAAGAAAATTCAACCTGCGAAATTATTAAATTTATCGGTCTAATTAACTTTGTGACAAGTAGCAGACAGATAGACAGCGGGATCTTATAGCACTTTAATCGAATTACTCGGAACCCTATCCATTGGTAATTCTAAAAAAATTTAGATTATCTTAGTAATTGTCGTCTTGAAATATTTTAAATACATTTGGGAAAGTAAACGATACTAGATCTTCATAAAGATGAGGAATTAGAAAAAAGTGGACACCAGCAGCTAGCTACCTGGCGCGCAGAATATGCCGGAGTTAACTCTCTATCAACATTCCGATGCACGGCCTTGCGTTACGCGCCCGAATGCTTATGATTAGGACTTTATCACACCGTTTGTATGCTATACTATGCTGTCTTATTTTTTAAACACTAATAAAATAATATTGTGTTTGCTCCCAAACGAAAAAAAAAAGAAACTTCAATTACATCGACAAGTAATACAATGTAAGTAACCGAAAAAATAATCAAGTAAATATGCGTTATCAAAGATTACTCAAAAATTAGTGATCAGCAGGCTTACTCTTGAAACTCAATCTTATTTGAAATTTAGGATTGGGATCGAGAACTTGTCAGCCGGTACTCTTGAACACTACACTAGCGCACGATTTGAATCAATTACAGTGGAATTTTTTGTAACTAATAGAAATTGGGATTTCTCGATCTTATACATTTTTTGCACTCTTGACTATTTTAACGTTTACTATCGACTTGGAAATCTTGTTTGGGATCGAATTTACTCATTTCCATAAAGTTAACTTTTTAACCGACTTCAAAAAAGGAGGAGGTTACTCAATTCGACCGTATATATATATTTTTTTATTTTTTTTTATGTATGTTCGGAGATAAATCCTTCGTTTATGAACCGATTTTGATAATTCTTTTTTTGTTGGAAAGGAGATATTCCTAGTTTGGAACCATGATAAGGAAAACAGGATCTGATGATGGGATCCTAGAGAAATCGAGAGAAATTTTCAAAAATCGTACGGGTGACTAGTAAATTTAATAATTTTAGTTTCCTGTTTGAAGTCGGTTTTTTTTTTGTTAAAAATTATTTTATTAGTGTTCGATTGTGTATCTTAAAGTGTTTTTTATTAAGATAATGGCGCGACTAGCGCTTATTTTTAACATACTAACTATGTATGTTTTCATATTATCAACAATATAACAATCACACTATTAAAATAGAACTAAATACTTAACAATTAGCCTTTTATCCTCTTCTAACCTAAGGTAGCAATATTTAAATATAAATCACAGTATTTATATCTCTAATATTTAAATATAAATCATCAGTATTTAAGTCTAATATCTTTTGTTTTAACTATGTTAATAAACTTTTGTATTTACTAATTTAAGTTTAACACTGGTAAAATTGCAGAAATTATTACAGAAGTAAATAAAGAAAGAAGATAAGTTAATTATAAATATAAATTAAGAAAATACGTAATTGAGACATAGATATAGTAAAAAAAAGTAGATAATGCGCGGCCTTTGTTGTTAGTGAAGCCACAAAACTCGGCTCCTTCAAGTAAATACACGCGCTCACGCACATATATGCATCAAACTACGCTCATTTTCGTTAGTATGTCACGAGGCTTCATACAGTAACCTTGCTTATAAAATGCCGTCTTGTGTGATTAAATGGTTCAAAAACAATACCAAAGTAAACAAAAAATATGAAGGAATATCGTTTCACACGTAAGTACATATAAAACTTTAAATTTATTGTTATTCCAAAATAATATTGAGGTTATTCGGAACTTATAATTTCAATGTCACGAAACGACGTACCACGGGAGTGTTGCCAGTAGTTCTTTTTTTCAATACCCCAAAATGTGGGTAAGTAAATTGTACGCAATCAGAAAAATAATTAAGTAAAAAAGTAGACATAGTTATTGTTTTTTTTTCTCGTGTTATTTTATGTTACATAAATTGAAAATAAAAAAATCAAAATATATTTATGAATTATTAACTCGTTTGTTTTATGTTTTAACTTTTTACAATTTTTGAGTAAACTAGGTACCCATATTTTACTATCAAATTTCATGGTTTCCAACGAATATTTTAATAAGAGGTGAATGGGTAGCGGCTGTAAGACTGAGAAAATGACCACGATTATGCTGGCCATGCGCATAAAGTCAATATAATACGATTAGTGATTGAAAAATATTTGAACATAAGACTACATCGTATTAGTAAAATGCAAACAATGACGATGACTCTGAGTTCTAAGCGACAAAAATTTAAAAAACTTATACAACATAAAGGATTCTAGGTTTAAGAAAAATAGTAAAAAAAAAACCGACTGCAAACTGAAAAGAGATAAACAGAGGGGATAGGAAGTGTCCATTCATACGATTATCTTACGAATATATTTTTTTATTATTCTACCGATTTTTTGTTTTATTTTTATTAAATTTATTTAAAACTATAAACAGGTTTTTATTTTCACATACCCATTTTACCTATATTAAATTAATTGTTTAATAAAAATTTTAGGGACTTTTTTTAAAAGGTGTCAACACTTCACTCACTCACACATCTTTAAAAAAGTGGCTTCAGTTTTCTGTTCTAGGTGCGTTATCTACCTTTTTTTACTTGATCTATGAATTGAGATAATTTGAAATTTAGAAGTCTCCAAATTGCGCCAGTCTTGATCTTTTTTTTTTGAGCTTTACAATATAATAGATAATAATTAATTATTGGAGACACATTATAATTTAAAAAACATAAAATTTCATGAGTTAAATTTTATTATATTATTATTTTTTATTATAATGGCTACACTGGAAACCGATCGTCAATTCGATTCCAATTTCAATTCAATTGAAAGCTCGATTTGGTCAAGAGTACCAAAATATTACAGATTGGATGTGGAACTGTATTGAATTCATGTTTTTGTGAGATTGGGATTGAAGTCAAGGGTAAGCCTACAGATCATAATAAAATTTTAATTGGAATACATCATTAAAATAGGAATATTTAGTGAAAAGTTATGCGTATATATACATATATATATATATATATATATATATATATATATATATATATATATATATATATATATATATATATATACATGGTACCTATAATATACGGTATAATACAACGTAGGTCGTCAAAAAAATAAAATAAAAATAGTCAAGTAAAACGCATTATAGATATAACTCGGTCTACCCAGTCAAAAGTTCTGAGGTTCTTACACAAACATTTAAAAAAAAAATCGAATTAAGAACCTCCTCCTTTTTTGAAAGTCGGGCAAAAATTACTTTTTACGAATGAGATGTTTACAAATATGTAAGTAGTATTTTTTTAAATATGTAAGTATTTTAAGTTAATAAAACAATACTTAATATTGTCATTGAAATAAATTTTTTATGAAAGATGCCTTTTTTCATTTTAAATGTACCACATGATATCGTCGCAATGTTTATCTTACAGGAAATAAAAACATTCACCTTTAACATTAACAAATAATTCAAAATCGAGAAGATGGAATAACATTACATAATTATTGAAAATTTGCATTGCAGAATAATTTTTGCATATTAAAAATATATGACCTCAAGTTCAAGTCATTTGGTGCATATTAAAAATGCAAATAATGGCATACATTATCCACGATTTCTGAAACATTAAATTAAATATTTTTTGAATAAAATATTTATCATTAATATTCATCTAATAAGTTAAATGGTATATTTATTTATCCGGCTTTCACGTATTTAAACGCCTCGGGCTTTGTGAAATTCGGAACATCGCTGATTCGAAATGCGGAAATGATCATTTTTTATCCCTATTTTATAATAATAAATTTATACACTCTATGCACTGGTACTATTAGTGTACTTTTAATTTACATTTAATTTCTCCTAATAAAAGTAATACATAGGTGCGGTCACTTCCGTTAGACTGTCAATTTCAAAAGTCGAGTCCATAATTTAAACAAGGAAAATGTTAAGGCACGTCCATGTTATTCAACATGGTCAGCGGATATAATGATTAACTCAAGAAGAGAAGGAGTGGAGTTTGGTGAATAGTGTGTGGCAGAAAGGGGAAAAATATTTAAATTAGATCCTGTTATAAGAATTTTAAAGATTTATAATCATTTCTTAAAAAGCATGTGTTAAATCCTACGTAAAAGTATATGGTGGTATTGGGGAGTAAACTGTTCAAGGAGATTATCAAGACGAGACGACGAAAAAAATAATCAGTAGAATACGAGTACATAGTGTACGGAATTCAATCGAAAAAATTAGAATACAAAAATGCTATATTTTTATTTACAATTTTACTTTTATTTTTAGGCGAATGACCTCTTTTTACTTACAATTAAAAAAAATCTAATAAACTGTCTAAACATGTTCATTAAAAACGAGAACACAAAATTTGAACATATAAATATAGCTAAAATGTAGAGTATGAAGGAGCCTTTACAAATAATAAGTAATCATGTCTGTAATTTCATTGAATTAACGAGTGATGTATTGAGAAATTTTGATCACACCTTTTCTCTCACAATAATTAAACGTTAACCAACATACGAACACATTTCTCGGTTGCTTGATTATATGGTTATGATTTAATTTACATCGTTTACATTCCGCCGTGACTTACAGGTCAGTATGATGATACATTTATATTACGTCAATTAGTTGTCATTTATCTATAACTAGCGACCCGCTCCGGCTTCGCACGGATATAAAATATAATTATAGCCTATGTCATTCACTGATAAAATGATTAAAAACGATCAGTACCTAGTTTTGATTTATTCATTACTGCCCGTGACCCGCACGCGTTAACTTAGAGTAAAAGCCGGCCGGAACCGCCGCAAACGCTACGTACCGCGATTTTTAAATCTGTAATATCTTCGAAAATATTCATTTAAATCATTTGCTGTAAAGGGCCATATAGATCTATATTAAATAAAAAATATATTTAAGGTATTTAATTGGATAAGGATTAATGCTGTATTGGTTAAAATCGCTTCGAAAATTAGCCATTATTTGTCGTAAAAAGTAAATGACAAAAAAATGTTATTGTGGGATATCCATAAGAGATAGGTATATACCATCGCGGAGTTTTCTGTAGACCTTTTCAATGTGTACAATACTTAGTACATTATTTTGATAAATCTCGTAGGGTTCAGCCTGCGTTTGCAATTTAAGCGAAAAAAAAAATAATTATTTACGACATAACATTAGAAAACTCAAAAATAACAGTATTTCTCCACTATTTAATGGATGTTATTATACATATAAACTTTCCTCTTGAATCAATCTATCTATTAAAAAGAACCGCATCAAAATCCGTTGCGTAGTTTTAAAGATTTAAGCGTACATACATGTACAGGGACAGAGAAAGCGACTTTGTTTTATACTATGTAGTGATATAAAAATGAATCGCTGAATGTGTTGCTAAGCGCAAAACTCGAGAACGGTTGGACCGATTTCGCTAATTCTTTTTTTAAAATATTCCTTGAAGTACGAGGATGGTTCTTACGGAGAGAAAAATTCTAAAAAAAAAAAATTAAATTTCCTGAAAAAGTCTAAAAACAACACTTTTCTATACTCCCATACAAAAGATTTGTGATAATACTTAAAAGTCAATTTGAACTTTAATACCATACGATAAAGTTTGTGTTAGGCGATACGAAGTTCGCCGGGTCAGCTAGTATTTTATATTATTTCTTACGTAATTTTTATACAAAAGCAATGTACGAGTATGTACCAATATGACTAATGTTGGAAAGATTTGTAATTAATTAATAAATAAAAATTTAAGAGTTGTGAAACTTATTAAAACTAATCTTATACCTAATATTAAACGAGCAATTCTTGTATATAAATATATATATACAATTTGAATCTCGGAAACGGCTTCAACGGTTTTCATGAAATTTAGTATGCAGGGAATTTCGGGGAAGAGAAATAAATCTAGCTAGGATTCACTTTTAGAAAATGTCGTTTTATCCCAGTTTTTAGACAATGAATAATTGTGTTTGCTTGCAAACGAAAAAAAAACCGACTTCAATTACATCGACGAGTAATACAACGTAGATCGACGGAAAAATACTCAAGTAACTGCGCGTTATCAAAGATTACTCAAAATGTAGTTAATAGATCTCAATGAAATTTATATGTGACTACATGACAAACATCAGCTTTCGATTAAATTAAAAATTATTAAAATCGGTACACCCAGTAAAAAGTTATTGCGGATTTTCAAGAAGTTTCCTCGATTTCTCTGGGCTCCCATTATAAGGTCCTGGTTTCCTTATCATGGTACTAAACTAAGGATATCTTCTTTCCAACAAAAAAAGAATTATCAAAATCCGTACACCCAGTAAAAAGTTATTTCGGATTTCCAAGAATTTCCATCAGTTTCTCTGGGATCCCATCATCAGACCCTGGTTTCCTTATCATGATACCAAACTAGGGATATCTCCTTTCTAACAAAAAAAGAATTATCAAAATCGGTACATCCAGTAGAAAGTTATGCGGTATAATACAACGTAGATCGACGAAAAAAGCGTCAAGTAAAAACGCATTATTAGATATAGCTCGAAAAGTAGTTGTTAGATCTCAAATAAATTTAAATGGGACCAATTGGCACACACCACCTTTCGATTAAAATAAAATTTGTCGAAATCGCTCCACCCAGTCAAAAGTTCTGATGTAACATACATAAAAAAATAAATAAAAAATACAGTCGAATTGAGAACCTCCTCCTTTTTTGGAAGTCGGTTAAAAAATGGCTACAATATCGTTAGAATACGAAGGTAAATTTCGCAATTGTCAATAGAGTTGTAATAGCTCAGCAGGCTTACTCTTGAAACTCAATCTTATTTGAAATTTAGGATTGGGATCGAGAACTTGTCAGCCGGTACTCTTGAACACTACACTAGCGCACGATTTGAATCAATTACAGTGGAATTTTTTGTAACTAATAGAAATTGGGATTTCTCGATCTTATACATTTTTTGCACTCTTGACTATTTTAACGTTTACTATCGACTTGGAAATCTTGTTTGGGATCGAATTTACTCATTTCCATAAAGTTAACTTTTTAACCGACTTCAAAAAAGGAGGAGGTTACTCAATTCGACCGTATATATATATTTTTTTATTTTTTTTTATGTATGTTCGGAGATAAATCCTTCGTTTATGAACCGATTTTGATAATTCTTTTTTTGTTGGAAAGGAGATATTCCTAGTTTGGAACCATGATAAGGAAAACAGGATCTGATGATGGGATCCTAGAGAAATCGAGAGAAATTTTCAAAAATCGTACGGGTGACTAGTAAATTTAATAATTTTAGTTTCCTGTTTGAAGTCGGTTTTTTTTTTGTTAAAAATTATTTTATTAGTGTTCGATTGTGTATCTTAAAGTGTTTTTTATTAAGATAATGGCGCGACTAGCGCTTATTTTTAACATACTAACTATGTATGTTTTCATATTATCAACAATATAACAATCACACTATTAAAATAGAACTAAATACTTAACAATTAGCCTTTTATCCTCTTCTAACCTAAGGTAGCAATATTTAAATATAAATCACAGTATTTATATCTCTAATATTTAAATATAAATCATCAGTATTTAAGTCTAATATCTTTTGTTTTAACTATGTTAATAAACTTTTGTATTTACTAATTTAAGTTTAACACTGGTAAAATTGCAGAAATTATTACAGAAGTAAATAAAGAAAGAAGATAAGTTAATTATAAATATAAATTAAGAAAATACGTAATTGAGACATAGATATAGTAAAAAAAAGTAGATAATGCGCGGCCTTTGTTGTTAGTGAAGCCACAAAACTCGGCTCCTTCAAGTAAATACACGCGCTCACGCACATATATGCATCAAACTACGCTCATTTTCGTTAGTATGTCACGAGGCTTCATACAGTAACCTTGCTTATAAAATGCCGTCTTGTGTGATTAAATGGTTCAAAAACAATACCAAAGTAAACAAAAAATATGAAGGAATATCGTTTCACACGTAAGTACATATAAAACTTTAAATTTATTGTTATTCCAAAATAATATTGAGGTTATTCGGAACTTATAATTTCAATGTCACGAAACGACGTACCACGGGAGTGTTGCCAGTAGTTCTTTTTTTCAATACCCCAAAATGTGGGTAAGTAAATTGTACGCAATCAGAAAAATAATTAAGTAAAAAAGTAGACATAGTTATTGTTTTTTTTTCTCGTGTTATTTTATGTTACATAAATTGAAAATAAAAAAATCAAAATATATTTATGAATTATTAACTCGTTTGTTTTATGTTTTAACTTTTTACAATTTTTGAGTAAACTAGGTACCCATATTTTACTATCAAATTTCATGGTTTCCAACGAATATTTTAATAAGAGGTGAATGGGTAGCGGCTGTAAGACTGAGAAAATGACCACGATTATGCTGGCCATGCGCATAAAGTCAATATAATACGATTAGTGATTGAAAAATATTTGAACATAAGACTACATCGTATTAGTAAAATGCAAACAATGACGATGACTCTGAGTTCTAAGCGACAAAAATTTAAAAAACTTATACAACATAAAGGATTCTAGGTTTAAGAAAAATAGTAAAAAAAAAACCGACTGCAAACTGAAAAGAGATAAACAGAGGGGATAGGAAGTGTCCATTCATACGATTATCTTACGAATATATTTTTTTATTATTCTACCGATTTTTTGTTTTATTTTTATTAAATTTATTTAAAACTATAAACAGGTTTTTATTTTCACATACCCATTTTACCTATATTAAATTAATTGTTTAATAAAAATTTTAGGGACTTTTTTTAAAAGGTGTCAACACTTCACTCACTCACACATCTTTAAAAAAGTGGCTTCAGTTTTCTGTTCTAGGTGCGTTATCTACCTTTTTTTACTTGATCTATGAATTGAGATAATTTGAAATTTAGAAGTCTCCAAATTGCGCCAGTCTTGATCTTTTTTTTTTGAGCTTTACAATATAATAGATAATAATTAATTATTGGAGACACATTATAATTTAAAAAACATAAAATTTCATGAGTTAAATTTTATTATATTATTATTTTTTATTATAATGGCTACACTGGAAACCGATCGTCAATTCGATTCCAATTTCAATTCAATTGAAAGCTCGATTTGGTCAAGAGTACCAAAATATTACAGATTGGATGTGGAACTGTATTGAATTCATGTTTTTGTGAGATTGGGATTGAAGTCAAGGGTAAGCCTAACAGGTGGGAATTCGGCCGGTCGTGATCGACCGAAAAGAACACACACGGTTCTAATCCTCAAATTTTCGATTATTTTTTTTTTTGTTTTCTAATTGCACTCGTTATTTTTTATTTAAATAGCCAGTTCTTATTTTTTATTATTAATTCATATTTTATCTTTATTATTTTTTAATTATTTTGAATTTTTATATTAGTTTATATTTTTTATTATTGTCAGTAAAAAAAAATATTATTTATATTTTATAAATATGTAACTCGTATTTAAATATAATTTCCAAAAAACACGATTTTCTAAAAACACCGAGCTCGGTCACCCAGGAACTTTTGTATATTAAGGAAATAAATATCTTGTTAGTTGAATCAATTGGTAGAAATATACTTTAATCATCTTTATAATGAAAATGGTAATGTTTTACCTGTATGCCATGCCTTGGGAATTACGGGATAAAAGTAGCAAATTCCATTTTGTTAATCAATCAATTAGCCTCTATAAGCTCGACAGTTACCTGACCATTTACCACGGCGCTGACCAGCAGCACGCGCGCCGCCCGGTGTACCTCGATCAACTCGCCGGGCAGCGGCGCGGGGGCGCCGGCCGGCTGGAACCATACCGACGCACCCTCCGACCACTCCGCGAGCCCCCCGGAACCCGCCATGCTGCAATGAAGAAATAACATGAAATAATGTTTAAAAATAAAAACAGTCGACAAAAAATGTCTACTAACGTAAACTAAGTCTAACTAGTCTAACTAAACGTTTAAATTGTTAACAATATAGATTTGAATATTTTAATACCTAAATAGTAATATCAGTGTCTAAATGATTATTTCATTCGTCCAAGTGACGCGCCTTGAAGTAAAAGCAGATCTGCAGGGTGTTTGTGGGAGTATGATCCCAATTTACTATAAATCATCGGATGAGACGCGTCAATTAAACCTAACATATTTAGTTGCATGCATATCATTCAATTACTTGTATTTAATAGAAGCAATTTTTAATTGATTACTTAAATATTATGTTAAAATTAATTTACATAACCCATTTTTAAGTATATTTGTAATATTCATTGGAGCAATAGAATTTAATGATATCCTAATTATGTAGGCCTAAAATGTTTATTCATAAAAGTTATTAAAACAATAATTTAGCTTGCAATAATCCTAAATATAATTATATAGGTAAAAATATATATAAGTAAGTATATTACTTTTACTATTCCCTATAACTATCTACAAAATAGAAAGTATCGACACTTTTATCAATGGAATAAGAGGAATTTTTAGTGTTCAGCGAAACCTTTAAAAATTTACCTTTAGAGCTACCGCTAAAGTAACTTTTGTTATTCGTATATTCTGTAGCTCGTTCTAATGATAAAAATTTGCGTACTAGTTTTGTATGTTTATATTATATTATTAGTAATAATATATAGATATCTATATATTATTACTAATATTATAAAGGTTAAACTTTTACATTCTTGATGAACTTTAAAACTACTGCTTTAAAACTACTATCCTACTAACGGAACAGCCAAAAATCACGTAGTTCACGCGAGCGAAGCCGTGGCGCAAAGTCAATTAGATATAAATGTATTATTAGCAACATAAAATACGATTTCTGAATTGTCTTTTTAATACTCACATCCTGTATCTAACGAGAAAAATATTCAACCTAAGCTACTTTTAATCGTCAAGCTATTTTTTGTGTACGTATTATTCAGTCAAGGTAACACTATAAAAAAGAAAAGTTAATTAAATGTAAATAACGAACTCATAAGGATGTGGTCCAGTGACCTATGTATTAATTATTACGAATTCTAATGAGGTGACAAAGATCCGGTACCGGAGCCATCTTCAAGAAGTTAGCATACATTTTGATTTAATCTAAATATTCACTCAAGCTAATATTAATAAATTTTATGAAATATATATTTATTCTCGTTGATGTCATGCTTTGTTAATAACATTTACGATTTCACTCGTCCTGAAATTCTCAATAGTGCCAAAATAGCGAGAATGATTTCGTCTCCGTCGTCCCGTCTGCTTTATAATTATTTACTGTCAGACAAGCTGACTTTTAATTACTGAAACTTTACCAGAGCTTAACTAGATGCAACCGTCGCCTTATGATAAGTTACTGTTACCGTTGCAGCAATAAAAGTTGCTTAGTTTAAGGCAGAAATACCTTTTGTGCATGAAGTGTCATAATCAGGTTTCTACAGAAATTTACAGTCTTACACTATAAGGCATTAGAATCGATTATATGGGATTGTAAAAATTCTACTATTTAAACATTTCTACAAACAAAAAACAAAGACACATATATAAGCATCACCTTGTCTAGCAAACACAAACAATTAAGTTTAATATTTCATATTTATATATACTTGTAGTATCTACAGATAGCTAGTTAAGACATCGTGCGTGAATGCATCACATTTTAGTCCTGTGAGCACTATCAATTAGCATTTTTTTTTTATAAATTGTAAAATAATATATGTACTAAATATTATTTTACAATTAATATCATCCTTTTTTATGTTAAGCACATATGATAAGTAAACATGGTTTTAAGTTATATTTTAGGATTATGTACTTTTTTGGATCATGGTAAAAATGAACAAAATATACAAATAAAAACTGTTTTAATTTAATTACAAAATTAACATTTTTCTTAGATATATAATAATAAGACAAACATAACTTAACTTGAAAGTTGCAATATGTGGCAATTATAAATAAATCGGAGTAGCCATCGCTGAAGAAGGCAATCCGCAGCCGCATGGAGGAGCTCCAGAGCAAGGGTTTGGTGAGAAGCAAATTGGTGGCGGCGGAGGCGGCTGGAGGCAGAACGGTTCCGGAGGGGGAGGTTGGACGCATAGAGGGGGAGGTGGAGGGGGTTGAACACAAATAGGGGGCAGCGGTGGAGGCTGGACGCTGATTGGACATGGGGCAGGTGGCTGCACGTAAATCGGTTCGGGGCAAGGTGGTTGGATCGTAATAGGTCCCGGTGGAGGTGGCTGGATAACCATTGGTGGTGGCGTCGGTGGCTGAATCATCATTGGCGGCAGTGGAGGCGGCTGCACAGGTAGAGGTGGTAGTGCAGGTGGCTGAACCATTACTGGTGGTAATGGGGGTGGTTGGACTAAAATCGGCGGTAACTCGATCATGATTGGCGGCGGCATGGGGAGCTCGATCATTATTGGAGGCGGAATCGGAGGATTAACGTACAGAGCCGGCGGCGTCGGTGGCGTTACGCACATTGGTGGTAGCGGTGGAGGGCTCACGCATAAAGGTGGCGAGGGCGGTGGTGTTATCGTCATAGGGGGTAAGGGTGGCGGAGTAATACAAAGTGGTGGCATTGGTGGAGGTGTTAATGTTATCGGTGGGGGTAACGGCACTTCAATGAGCAAGGGGGGCAAAGGAGGTGGGGTGACACATATCGGAGGAGGTGTCGGGAGAGATACATAGATGGGTGGAGCTGGAGGCGCAGGGAGCGCTAAGGGCGATGACTGACAGCAGCAGGGCTGTTGCATATATAGCTGTGACGGTACAGGCGACGCGTACGACGATACATAGTACTGGCTCTGGGCAGTCTGAAAATTAGATTCACTACTTATCAATATCTATTTACTTATACTTTAACATGTCATACACAAAACGTAACATAAACGTCCTTGCATTCAAATAACTTTTAAAAATATTTCTCATGGAGGATATAGTCGGTTATCGCAACCTAATTCTCAAGTGTTTAATACATACATCCTGGTAGTTATGTATCAAGTTAATTACATTAGATCTTCCTGTTTTCGTTATTTTAAATTTTGTTTTTTTATAATTGATAATTTGTATAATGAGTAGGAAACATAAACTGATGCCTCGAAAAATATACCAATGTATTAATGCCGAATTATTTACGACTCATTACATAGTTAAATGTTATATTTTAGGTAATTATATTATAAGGACAAGTGTATAATAGATTTTGAAATTAAAACTTAATGAATAAAAAGAGTAGTTACTTACACAAATTAGGGATAAAACCGTGAAAAATATCCTCGTTGTCACCGCCATTGGTGACCACTTTACTTTGCTCCTGTACGTCGGTCACAATTGTTATATATCGACATATTTCCACAACAATTACTTAACATTTAGTTCACAATAATTTACAAAACAAATTATCGGAATTATATCGGTTTAAGGTTACACTATTTGTATCGTAAACGAAATTGCAATCAAACAAAACCAGATAAGCCACGTACTACTTATAATGAAATTCTTACGCTATTTTAACAATTTTATAGATATAAATAGGTATGTAGTTAATATAACATGGTTTATTTATAACTAGACTAGAACTCGATATGATACCTTAATGTGACTAAGATCTCGAAAAATCGCTTTATGTTTATACTTTAAAATTTTAATATCGAAGAACTCTCCCTATACATTTTATTGGAGTTAAATAAAGAAACAACAATTCTCTACAATAAATATTACAGCTGGTGCTTGTCGTATAGTTTCATTGAAATTTTATCGAGATCTAATGACTGCTATTTGAGTAATCTTTTATAACGCGATTTACTTAACTATTTATTCTACTACATTTCACATTCTGTCTACCTACGTTGTATTACTTGTCGATGTAATATTGTAGTCTTTTTTTTTCGTTTGTGAGCAATCACAATTATAGCATTATAAAGTCTGTTTAATGATTGATATTATAAAGCATCACAGCACAAGCACGGAAGGTGTATAGTTGCAAATGTCACTTCGGGTGCAGTCAGTAGTAATATCGAAAAGGTTTGTAACTTTCTGTGCTCATGTTGATCACAGAATATATCATTCTAGTTAAAACGAAATTTCTACAAAACTACTAACTAAAAACATTACTAAAAGAATTTGAGAGTCATATTTTTATTAAATATTTATATGAGTACTTCGCTAAACATATTATGATATTATTTTCGCTGAACATGGTCTTTTTAATAAATAAAAAAGTTAAAACACATGACTATGAATCATTATCTCGCAAAATGTCTATATGTACTGCAATTCCGTGACATTATACAAGACTTTTGTTTTGCATCTTACAATTAAATTATTAATAATTGTGTTTGCTCGCAAACGAAAAAAAACCGACTTCAATTACATCGACAAGTAATACAACGTAGATCGACGAAAAAATGGTCAAGCAACTACGCGTTATTAAAGATTACTCAAAAAGTAGTTATCAGATCTCGATGAAATTTATATGTGACCACATGATAAACATCAGCTATCGATTAAATTAAAAATTATCAAAATCGGTACACCCAGTAAAAAGTTATTACGGATTTTCGAGAGTTTCCCTCAATTCCTCTGGGATCTCATCATCAGATCCTAGTTTCCTTATCACGGTACCAAACTAGGGATATTCCCTTTCCAACAAAAAAAGAATTATCAAAATCGGTACATCCAGTAGAAAGTTATGCGGTATAATACAACGTAAGTCGACGAAAAAAGCGTCAAGTAAAAACACATTATTAGATATAACTCGAAAAGTAATTGTTAGATCTCAAATAAATTTAAATGGGACCAATTGGCACACACCACCTTTCGATTAAAATAAAACTTGTCGAAATCGGTCCACGCGGGCAAAAGTTCTGATGTAACATACATAAAAAAAAAAAAAAAAAAAAAAATACAGTCGAATTGAGAACCTCCTCCTTTTTTGGAAGTCGGTTAAAAAGAAATAATATTGGTAATTACGACACATCACAATAGTTCTTACTGTCGTACTATTGTTATTTCCTAACTCATATCGAAATAGGATTCTTTGTTCTGGAGACTTAATAAAACATTATTTAATAATAGTGCATTTTACTATATTTTCGTAACTTTTTACTATGTTTTTATAACTCTCCGCACATAGATAGTTGCAAGTAGAATAATTGTTACATTTAATATATCAAGCACCCCATGCTTTTTACTCTGAATTGAATTAATAACTTAAATTTTATTATAATTTATTTATACAAAACTACTACTTACTACTACTTACTTACTTTTTATTTTATTTTGAAGTAAGTAATTGTGATTGATTGTTCGATCTTCTACTACTGTAATAAACTCTTTGTAATTAAAAAATAATTTCTACTTTTTAGTTCGATTAGCTATAAAAGCGTGGTTTTTTAGTTTTTTTAAACTATAATTTATTTTTTATTCTTTTGTTTCGATTTTTCAATTAATTATTTGCGGACATGTGATAGTATTGAAATGCCTTACGAACTATGTATTTCGTAATCTAGTCATTTCGTCTAAAGCTTCACTGTTGCATGGGGTTTTCCCTGTTAACTTAGAGCAATCAAGTTCTTTAATCCGAATACCGTTTAAATTTGTAAGGATATTGGGAAATTGTTATTGGATTATTGCATTGTTATCGGTCCTCTGCGTGCGCAAATTTCCAATTAATCAAACTTCTGGAAATTGGTGAAAATTATGTTCAAAGATTCCATTACATAAATTCAACCCAAGCTAGTAAAAGCGTGGTAAAAAAGAACAAGCAACAAATTAATGTTTTGTTATTACTTTTTTTTAATTATCACACATTACTATTTTCTAGTAGGGCTAGGTAGGGCTAGGTAGGCCAAATTAACACATACTTTGTTAAAGGTGAAAGTTTTAAAAGTAAATACTATATACTACACAGGATCTTGTTTTTTTGAAGCGGTATACCAACAATAGGAACAACTAATAAGTCATTGTATCTATTAAATAAAATTTATCACCCGGAAGCATAATCTGCTTTTTGGGCTCAGTTGATATTAGAATAAACGATATCCTCAGTTTCATTACGATTTAAATTTGTTATGACGTGTAAAAAGACCGCGTGATGTATTAATAAAATATTATTATAATTATATCACTCTTAAGAGGTGTGTGTAATATTATAAATGAAGTTGGTTACCTTACGGGTCTGTGAATTGAATTGCACTTTTTCGCGGTATGTTTAATGTTTTTGCAAAATTCAGTACAATTTTAGTCTTGTTTTATTTTTGCTTTATCTTTATTTTTGTCCATACCTAATGTATCAATTTTGTTTTAGCACAGGTCGCTCCTATATGTTACTTACATTTTTTATATATGCCTAATTGGGCTAATTATTCCATTATTATTTATTTATTTATACTTTATTGTGCACCATAACTACATTTTAAACATTAAACATATTTAAAGGTAGTTACAGACTGTGAAGCACAATGGGCAGACTTATGAATATTTAAACAACCCAAATACTAATTTAATAAAAGTGCTGTTTTACCTCATCATAAGAAGAATTTGAAATGAAAAGCAGCATACCCGTGATTCTGAATCTCTCACCAAGTATATTAAAGACACTTTTTTTGCCTGTATTTGTAAATCTTTGTCATTCTACATTTCATTTATATTTTTATAAAACTTGACCTTAACATCTTTAATTAATATTTAAAAGTAAAATGATCTTTTGTGCTAAATTAAAAAACGACCCAAAAAGAGTTCATTGAATCTGGTAAACGTTCGTGAGGAGGCACTTCCGTCCGGACGAATGGAACTCACGTTCTTGATGAATACCAATAACTATTACAGTGCTAAATAAAATACGACCAACTTATACCTTGGCTCGTTTGAAATATACGTTATTTAGTTTAGCCGGTTCATAATTGCAGTACCCGGGTGACCGAGCTAAGCTCGGTATTTTTAGTAAATCGTGTTTTTTGGAAATCATAAAGTATAAATACGAATTACATATTGATAAAATATGAATAATATTTTTCGATTTTACCGACATAATAATAAAAAATAAGAACAGTTTATTTAAATAAAAAATAACGAGTGCAATTAGAAAAAGAAAAAACAATTGATCAGGGACATGTGGATTTGAACCATGATCTTCTCGGTTGATTCCGAGCGGCCGATTTCCCACGGAGCTATTTCAACTACATTGACTTATGCGAAATTTACCTTCGTATTCTAACGATATTTTTTTCAATTCCTAAAAACAGGGATAAAACGACATTTCCTGAAAATGAATCCTAGCTAGATAGATTTATCTCCCCCGAAACCCCCTAAATACTAAATTTTATGAAAATCGTTGGAGCCGTTTCCGAGATTCAGATTCTATATATATATACAAGAATTGCTCGTTTAATAGTATAAGATTCGTATACGGTATGGATGTCTCTAGAAAGGTTTTCTAAACGCACGTACGTATATTTAAACAACATCGGTCAGTAACTAGCTTTAGACCACTAACAAGACTTAGCACTAGGAGAAAAATGTAGCCTGACCGGATGCAATCTTAATTAGATCTGAAAGGGTATAACGTCTTAAGATGTAATGGAGAAAGATTACTCCTTATTTTTTACAGTTATGTGGGGTTTCGGATTTACAGTTTAGATGTCACTATTAAATTTTGAACATCGTTAGTGTAGAGTCAAGCTATTGCAACACGCACTAAATACTTATCAAGAAAAAAAAAACTGATTTAGTTCCGTAATTTTTAGTAGTCTATATATAACAATAATTTGTATAGAAGTTAATAAGTGTACGGTTTATAAAAAATAAATTTGTATGGTCGATAATAACGAGACGAAAGCCTTCAAACACACACACGGGTAAAATTCCCGCGAGGTTTTACATACACATTTCATTTGTACAATTATTTTTCATTTTCTGGATGTATGTTGCTATAGGTATCTTTATCATGTTTGAGACAGCAAGTTTAACAATTTGTTCCTGTTGTTATTAAAGAACCCCGATAGGGATCGTTTCTGACTGTAGGAATTTTATCATCCAAACTGCATTGGAGCAGTGTGGCTAATTAGCTTCAACCCTCCACTTATACGAGTATATACTATATATTACCTTGGCCCAGAAGTAGAACGTTACCAGGTAATTTATGTTACAAATGTACAATATTAAAAATAATACAGAGACAAATACGTTACGTAAATAAAGAAGGTAAATAAAGCTGAACAAACAAAACTTTTCCTCGTGTTGTGCAATTCATTTCCATGTTTTCACGTAACAGGGAATGAAATCCTAAATGACCCTTGATTACCGAGATATAATAGACAAGGTAGGATGACACTTGGCCCTAATATCTTCTGCTGGAAGGGCAGTAGAAAGTTATCTAACTGCACGCCGTGATGATTTATTTGCAGTTTCGTTTCAAAGAGCAAAGTTTTGCTATTTATCTCTTTTAATAATTGTAATCATAAAACAGTCGCAATAAAATATTCTTTACTTTTAGAAACCGCGAATTAAATTAGCTTTTTTTCATATTGATGACATATTATAATATTATAGTTTTGGGTATATTAAGTAACAATAATAAACAGGCAGCGATATAGACAGTATTTGTCTATAAAAGAAATCACTATCAGTAATAAGATCGCTTTTGCTCTGACTAAATACAGGTTGGGTTTCTAAACATTTTTGAACATCGTATCAAAAATCGACCGTTCCAGGTTGGGTTTGTTTATTATATATTTGAAGTAAAACTTCTTTTACGTAAAGTGTGATCGGGCGAGGCGATCGGAAGTTGAGAGGGGGATATAAGTTAGTTAAGATAGAAAGAGAGAATAACGTTTCGTATATTACTGTAGGGGCAAGAAAGAGAGATACGAGCACAGATTTTCTTTTTTTGCTAAAGAAGTTTTACTTCAGTCGTATGGTCTAAAGCATACTCGTTTTTTTTATAATAAAGTATTAAATAAATAAAATAAGCGGTAAGATCAATTGCAAAGGTAAAAACAAGGATCTTAAATAATCAGATTACTTGGGCCAAGTTATGTGACATGTGGCCGCGATGCACCAGTGGATAGTTCTCATGGATCTAAACTGTTAAGTCGCTGATTCTTGCCCTGAGTTACTCTGTTGTTTAAAAATTCATCTCAGTATAGTCAATATCTGCCTACTACAGGAATTACAGTGGATTAGCGAATGCATACTCCTTAGAGATACTTGTAGATGAAATTTCTACGTCAAAAAAAAAAAAAAAAAAACCTTAAGAACAACATAATCAGTACGTACCATAAGGCACGCTTTAATTTAATTTTAAGGTAATTATTTTTTTTTTGTTTCTGTTAACTGTTACACTCGTAAAACACTATATCGACTATCGAAACAAAATTAAAACATACGAACGGACCTGCCACCTGACACCTGAGGTTTCATATGAACGTTACATGGTCTTCATTGCGGCCTTCACGAAATACGCAAATATCCCTAAAAAGTACAACAGTTGTAGAATATAATAATAAAGTTTTTTTTTTTAATAAATAAGTAGGGAGCCCACAACACTACCTTACGTTAAGTGGTTACTACTGCCCATGGACATCAGCAACATTAGAGTGGTTACAAGTACTTTGGCGGTATTAAAAGAAAAGGTACTGTTGTCGTTTGAAAATCAATAAATTAATATACTCATGGAAAAACTTTTAGGAGGAAGGTTATTTCAAAAACTACGCAGGGAAAAAAGAGCAGGTAGTCCGTAAATTGAATGTAAACCAGGCATCCAAGTTATGATGGTAAAAAGAGGTATCGAATATAACCTACATCTAATATATATAATTCTCGTGTCGCGGTGTTACTCCTCCGAAACGGCTTGACCGATTGTCATGAAATCATCCCCCTAAATGTTAAGGGTAGTCCACTCCATATATTTTTTTAATTTTTAGATAAATTATTTATTTTTTATTTTATAATGATTTGGCGTTGAAAAATACATACAACCCTAAATTTTCACCCTTCTACCACCAACCCCTATTTTTATATAGCGTTTGTCGAGTCAGCTAGTAATAATATGTGTGGAAGCCTTTGATTAAAACAAAATACAATTATGTTAGTGATAGCATACCATGACATTGATAGATGTTACAACTAATTTGGAAATAATAAAATTCGACTTCGTTATTAATAAATCAGATACAGAACCCATACTTAAGTGTAATGTGATATAACGTTACCAAATTGTTGAGAATAACATTACATAAATAAAATATTAAATCATTAATATTTATAATTCCACATCTTTACGTACTGAAAGTAAATTCACATTGTATTGTGCAATTTATTAAAAAATAAAGATGTCAGTTGAAATGAAAATATCAGAGCGAGACTTCTAGGAAATGTTGACGCAATATTCGGACACTGGTGAATAAGCAAGTATATTACGATCCAGCTGATAATTTATTGAGTGCACTTTTTTTACGAACGACGCGAGAAAAGCTAAAAGGTTTCTACGTTCGCTTGTTTTATTTTTGGCACGATAACAAGTTCATTAACGTGTTTTACGAGTGTAAAATTAAGAGAGAAAAAAAAACACGTACAATTTTAAACGATTAAATTAACATAACAAATGCATTACAATTTCCAGTTTAAAAATACAAATTTTAATATATGGAATATGACATATTATGATATTACAGCAATTAGCTGATAGTATACTAGCGGAAGTAGCGGATACTGTACTAGCGGTCGCGGGTTCGAGCCCCGCACATAACAAATATTTGTAGGGGGATTTTTGTTTGGATCTTTGTCTTTATGCTTGTGTTGTATGTTTGCGGAGCCTCGACATCAGTATTCACGGTTTACTGAGAGCCGTTGAGGGCGAGGCATTTCGCTTTTCTATGAATTCTTCTCTCTTAATACTGATAATGGAGGTGTTGTTATGTAGAAGATTGAAATGTGCGTAATTTATCCTTAAAGTGTATCTTTTTCTTACACAGCAAAGGATTAGAACTTCCTATAGTCTCTTCTGCTAAGTAACAAAAAAACTGTCTTGAGAAACAGTAATCTTAACATCGTGATTCTTCTTCACCGCCGAGCAGCGTTGCCAATTGGTGTTTGATTTCACTACTTCAATACTTAAGATTTAAGATAACTATTACTGCTACAAATAAAACCTTTTTAACAAGAAATAAAATTAGTTAATAAGAAAGCAAATAAAATATTTTTTAATATTAACAGCAAAAAACTTAAAGCACTAAACATTTTAGTCAGCCCCAGACAACTAAACAGTTATTACTTAAAATATGACGAGCGTTTTTTATTCGAAATCTGTATTTTTTATTATTTCGTTTTATTTCTTTAAAGGTGGACTTAAAATTAGTTATTTCATTACTTAAGGTCGTTCAGTGATTACTTTTGTTCTTTGTAATGTCAATATTTTCATACTTTTAGGAATTAAGAGTTTTTGTTAAACAATATAAAGTCCGAAGTAGGTAAGCACTGTAATCGAAATATGCAGATTATATGGGTACCAGTGACTGATTTAAAATAAAAGCACAGGTAAGGCTCAAAATAGGTTTACAACTGACTTAAACTACTGATTCTGACGAAACTGATTTTTTTTTGGATATATATAACTTAGAAGTAATATGTAGTATATGTTACTTAAATTAATGAATGTGAATTTACCATCTTAAATACGAGTGTATACCATTTTTAATAAAAAGCGAATTGTCAAAATCTAAGCTATTATGTAATATATGTATACACTTTTATGTAAGTTCTGGTTACATAAAAATATATAAGAGGGTCGAATCGTTAACCTTCTCATTTTTAATGTCAGTTAAAATAATAACAAATCATTTAAGTAGCGTAACGCTTAAAATTAGCACACTTTCACTTAGTTGCATACGAACCTACTTGGTACTATTAAAGTTTGATAGATTTTTTTTTTCATATTTAATTATATAATCTTAATGTCTATTTTTCTCGATGACGACTATTAAAAAAAAAAAAACTAATTAATTATTTGAGTATTTAATATTTGTTTCCCAAACCTAGAGCTTATATATCCCTAAATTCGTTACAAATATACAAAACTAACAGTTGCTTGTGACTTTGTTCACGTTGAAATGTTGCTATTATCTTACGTATAAATTTCCCTATTTCTTCAAAACTTTCATTGATACTCCAGTATTGTAGTTAGCTTGATATTATATTCATTTTATATTCACTCCTCGATAAGTGAGTTATCAAACACTGAAATAAATTTAAACCAGTAGTTTCTGATAAGAGCGTTGAATAAAACAGAATCTTTAGCTTATCTTAAGTATAATTTCGAAAACGATGCTACACAATTGTAGTCATCGCTTCAGCCGGTAATATCCCACAACTGAGCATAGGCCTCTTTCCCCATGTAGGAGAAGGATCAGAGCTTAATCCACCACGCTGCTACAATGCTGGTTGGCGGATATATTCCCTACTATTAGTAACGATCGTTGTCAAGGTGTACATGATAACAACCGGGACCGACGGCTTAACGTGCTCTCCGAGGTACGGTAGGGTGACCCACAAGGATTGCACAAACACCCAGACCACGGCAAACACCTGTATGGCCAATACAAATGTTTGTCATGTGCGGGGATCGAACCCACAACCGCCAGGCGCAACAGCTACAATTCATTGCTGAGACCGTTGCGCCAACGCGGCGTCTGCCGTCAAAATTTTAGTCATTCCAAAGAAAAAAAAAGTGTGGCAGTTCTTCATTCTGTAACATTACGAGTCTTTAACATTTAATAATGTTATGAATTACATCGATTGAAGAGAGTAAGTGGAAAATATTGTATGTAATATCTATATTTAATTAAAAGTTTTAAAGATTGTGGGCGAATATAATATGGTTGCATAAGAGAATCTTCAGTGTGGGATCGAGGGCAGAGAGTGCGAATCCGTGTCAGCGGAACAATGCAGACTGTATGATAGGTAACAATGCACACAACTGTTTAATTACGAACATTCTATTTTTATCTTTTGTTAGAAGGTGATAAGGTCGATTAGCGTTTGATATATAGAATGTTCTCTGACGTGACCTTTGCATTCTATGTTCATGTATCACACCATACAATAATAATTATTATAGAGTTTTGCATGTAATCGTAGTTCATGTACCTACTTAGTCAATATCGCTTGATTTAATAACTTTATTATTTCGATATATATTCTTGAACATCCTAAGGTTGGTTTGTAGGTAAATATATATAACAAACCTGCCCTTTGGTGCAACATTGTGCATTAAAAAATAATATAAATAATATTAACTGAGACCAAAAATCTGGAGCAGCCCCACAGAAGATCACAGCTAAATATTTCTGCTTTCAAGGAGTGTTGTGTGTCTGTGGTAAGTAAGGTGACTGGAGCTGGAGGGGATTTGGGGTAGGATCGGCAACGCGCTCGCAATGCTTATGGTGTTGGAAGCGTTTATAGGCTACGAGTAAACGCTTGCCATCAGGTGAACCGTACGCTTGCTTTCCGATCTGGTTCAATAAAAATAAAAAAATACATCGAATACAGTAGTATACTAGTAGAAAGAGAATAGCTGAACTAATTCTTCTTATAAGTCTTTTGACTCTTTTGTATTAATGAAAATATAGATATTGAAATAAATGAGAAAAAATGCACCCGGAACCCGAGTAGAAATTTTTTCGTGTTCCTTAGAAGGACCGGACCGGGCATGCCCGATCTGGACCGGATAAGGTATGTAACGCAGAAGATTTGTCTAGACTTGATCAGGATGAGATGAGATTTCCTGATCGGGTCAGCAGGCTTACTCTTGAAACTCGATCCTATTTGAAATTTAGGATTGGGATCGAGAACTTGTCAATCGGTACTCTTGAACACTACACTAGCGCACGATTTGACTCAATTGCAGTGGAATTTTATGTAACTAATAGAAATTGGGATTTCTCGATCTTATACATTTTTTGCACTCTTGACAATATTTTGACGTTGACTATCGACTTAGAAATCGTGTTTGGGATCGAATTTACTCGTTTCAATAAAGTTAGCTTTTTAGTGTTCGATTGTGTATCTTAAAGTGTTTTTTATTATGATAATGGCGCGACTGGCGCTTATTTTTAACATATATTAACTATGTATACTTTTATATTATCAACAATATCACAATTACAGTATTTATTAAAATAAAACTAATTGCGTAACAATTAGTCTTTTATCCTCTTTTAACCTAAGGTAGCAATTTTTAAATATAAATCACAGTATTTATATCTCTAATATTTAAATATAAATCACAGTATTTATGTTTCTAATATTTAAATAGAAATCACAGTATTTAAGTCTCTAATATGTTTTAACTATATTAATAAACTTTTGTATTCACTAATTTAAGCTTAACACTGAAAATTGCAGAAATTATTACAGAAGTAAATAAAGAAAGAAGATAAGTTAATTATAAATATTAAATTAAGAAAATACGTAATTGAGATAATTGGAAATTTAGAAGTCTCAAAATTGCGTCAGCCATAAGCTTCTTTTTAACAACAACAGACATTATGCAGAATGTATAATATATCTTGCGTTTTTATGCTTAAAAAAATCAGTTTTAGGTTTAATTTAAGGAATTACAATATAAAAGATAATAATTAATTATTGGAGACACATTATAATTTAAAAAACATAAAATTTCATTAATTAAATTTTATTTTCTTATTATTTTTTATTATAATGGCTACACGAGAAACCGATCGTCAATTCGATTTCAATTTCAATTCAATTGAAAGCTCGATTTGGTCAAGAGTACCAAAATATTGCAGATTGGAACTGGAACTGTATTGAATTCGTGTTTTTGTGAGATTGGGATTGAAGTCAAGAGTAAGCCTACAGATCAATCATCTGCGTTACATACCTTGCCTGGTCCGGGTCGAGTATGCCCGGTCCGGTCCTTTTAAAATACACGAATGTATATTCTTGAAAAAATTGTTTAATAAAAAAAATAAATGTATTGATATTATAAATCTGTTACTTCACAAAATTATTATTATTTTTATCTCCGTTTATTTTTTCCAATGTCTTATTTATTTTTATTTTTACTATATATTTCAATATTTAGTATTATTTTTCTATCAATTATTTTAATTTATCTTTGTATTATTAATTAATTATTATTATTAATTACATATTATTTATTAACTTCTATTAATTAACTATTTCCTAGTGCTTACGACTGCTCCACTGTGTAGAAATGGATTCCCTGCTAGAATGTCTTAATAACTGTATATATACTAAGTGCGCTTAAAAACATCGATAGCGCGATTATGGCTCAGTTCGCGTAATTTCTTTCAGGCTATCCTGATCTAAACCAAACCTGGTCCTGATGCAGTTATGCCTTATCATACTTGATTATATTTTACATTAGGCTATCCTTATCTGGACCGGACCGTGTCCTGATCCAGTATGCCTTACCATACTTGATTATATTTTACATCAGGCTATCCTTGTCTGGACCAGACCTGGTCCTGATAGAGCTTGCCGGATCTGGCATGCTTCCTATATCCTGATCTGGTCTGATCTGGTGGATCTGGTCCTGACATGATCTGATGGTTGAGTCCGACTTTTTTTCTATTCGGGAAGCTCATTAAAATCAATCAATCTAGTTGTACTCAGAGCAGAGACATCTTTTAATGCGTACGTGTATATTTTCATATAAGTACCACAATTCGAGTAACCTATCAAAAGTCATGTAGCACAGGCACTTTAGTTTATTTTTACTTAAAACAAGCCATCCGTCTTCGCTTAACTTCAACAATTTAATAAAAATGAAAATACAAAATAGCTATGCTTAGCACAAAAATTTTGTGTCAGTATAATAACATATGATATTTCAGTGACTCTGTTGTATGCTCTTTATTCTATGTAGTTCGGTGCGTTGTTTGTAAGCGATTTCAAACTAATTGTGTAACTAATTCAATCTGCAGGAATCAAATTAATTAAAACATTTTTATACATAAATATTATTATGTATATTATTCAGGTAATTTTTATAAACAATTTTTTCCCGATTATCATCAACACTACTAAATAATAATAACAATTGGTTACTTCGATCCAACCGGTTGGAAGAGTAGTGTTTTCAAACACGGGTTAAAATATTTGTACATATGTAGGTATATAGAATAAAAGATACTTGCCAATTGTTTATTAATACTCGTAATAACTTCTCTTGTTTTTTATTTTTTGCTCTTCATTACAGATTTTACTGCAGAATACAGGTTTACACATACACAGACAGAGTTTAATAGACGTTGTTTGTGTTTAACCAGTAACGAAGCGTCTGAAAAAATATTTGACCTTAAAGTATTTTTGGTCAAAACATAGAAATATGTCTCTAATTGGTTGTCAAGTATTTGTAAATTGTTGTAGATATCGTTAGAATCTCACGAATTTTTACTAAAGAAATAAATGTTTAGAATACGAAATTTTTTCGTCACAGCAAATCTTTGAGTGGCGTTAAATAACTAGACTTGCGTCCGTGCACTCGTTATATAAGATTACAATTTTGAGCAATCGCGGTGAAAAATTGCTGTTACTTTTATTAATGTTTTAGTATAATGTACTTATAGTAAAGTGTGTTTATGTACTATTTGTTTATGGTCGTTTCTACTGACAGTAGCTTAATTTAATAGATAAATTGATTATGATTACAAATTCCTTTTTAACATTTGGAGGTTTAAATAAAGAGAAAATTTACGTATGTACTAATCATTACTTTTGTCATTGTGACATTGTTTAAAGTAAAATATTTCCTAGTCATGTGTACGTTAAGAGGTCTTACATTACATGATAGTTCGTTTAATCGCTTGACTTTTTTGGTTATTTCTCTGGTTCTATAAGTCGTAGTGTGAAGTTTTATAGCCTACGACCTCCATCAAATACGTTACGTAATTTTAACAACAGTCATTGATCCCGATATTATCGCGCTTAAATAAACTCAACAGTGTTATTATACTAGTATTATATAAACACAGGCATTGATTACATAACTGACAATTAACGGAGATTGTAATCATAGTATTTCAATGTGGTCAAAAACGCTATCACGGATCACTAAAAAGAAGTAAAAATTATAGGAAGACCATAGTTTCAGTGTATCAAAGAGAGAATCATTACAATTTTATTTAATAAATAAAAATATTAAAACCTCGATAAATTCATAGTAAAAATAAAGATTTAATTCAAAATGAAATTAATAAAACAATTTGTCACAATGGACGGGTTAAACTGGCGTTAAATCATCGACTAACAAACAATAGTATGTCACGGAGCAGGAAAGTAGCTGGGTTCCGCGCCGTTACCGCGGCGGCGGCGGCGACCGGCAGACCGTGTGCCATATCGGCGATACAATAAATTGATTACAATTTCTGCTTTATGATATTATCAGCTACGTGTTAAATATGTTCAATGAGTAATAGACAGAATGTTTTTGCTTATAGGTCCGTTAGGTTCTAGAATCTAGACTAATATTTCGAAACGTACCGTGAAGTTGGCGAATACTGAAGTGTAACAATTTGAGTCCAGTCGTGCAATTATTTGAGTAAGCGACTACAGCCTGTCCGTAACTTTACCTGCGTGTAAGTTTAATAACTACAAGAAAACTATTTTGAACATATTAACTATTTTTAAAAGTTCAAAAATTTGTAAAACCATGTGAAAATTACTTAGAGAAAAAAATAACGTTGTCAACATTAATTTTTTAGGGTTCTATACCCAAAGGGTAAAAACGGGACCCTATTACTAAGACTTCGCTGTCTGTTCGTCCGTCCACCCGTCCGTCTGTCACCAGGCTGTATGTCAAGAACGGCGATAGCGAGACAGTTGAAATTTACACAAATTATGGATTTCTGTCGCCGCAATAACAACAAATACTAAAAACAAAATAAAATAAATATACATACAAAAACGCCATTTATGTCTATTTTAGCTGTATATCAATAAATGGGAACAGGTAGGCCCTTAAAATATTCACAAAATACTTAATTGTATATTTACTTTATTATAAATGATACAATTAAAATAAAAAATATTTATCTCATACAACTAAACTGATTTTTTGCCGCTTTTCGTCCGATATTGAAATTAATGTACCTACTGTTGTTTACCTAGTCAATGGTACGGAACCCTTCGTGCGCGAGTCCGACTCGCACTTGGCCAATTTTATTGTTGATTAAATTATCTATTTCACCCCTGCTGATAAAACCTATCAAGAACTTTTTGTGAAATTTTATAAGCTAACGGTGAAATATTGCCCTAAGTTAGCAATAAGGACTCGATACACACTCACTCACGCTCACTTGCAGACAGGCATACATCACCAATCATCAACACTACTACTTTAGACGTCGGGGTATAAAATACAGTGTATAAATATATTATTTATTATTATACACAATGACACTGATGTACCCACGTACGTACACACACACACACACACACACACACACACACACACACACACACTCACACTCACACTCACACACACACAAACACACACACACAAACACACACCATTTGTTGCCTTAGTTTTTGTATGTTCCAATCAAATAAACTTTTTTTTTTTTTTTTTCTTTAAATGCATTGTTTTTGTTTAAACTAACGGAATCCTATTAAGCTAATGGAAGAGACTGGACCCCACGACACAGGGAATCCTAGTGTGGGGACCAGAGACATACTGTTCTTATTGTGACTAAATATAACTGATGTAATATGTGTTAATGTTATGTACTAACGTTTGAAGAAATAAAGATTTATTATTATTTATTATTATAGTGAAAATGAATTTCGTGAGTACATTACGCTCCCTAAGTATCTAGTCTGATGTCGTAATTTCACTCCATTAATGTCAATGTGATTGAACCGGTTCTGTGTCCCGCATCAGCTGTTGCGAAATCATTGTGAAACCTTGTAAATTAATTATTTTGACTGTGGATTGATTGCGCGCATGTCTTGGCGCACCGTGCGAAGTTTTTATTATCTTGTAATTGCGTTGTTCGTGATGAGTTTTATTAATTGTTTTTTATTTGAATCCCAGTGGAAAAACTCCGATATAAAATGTTAAGAGCCATTTCGCAATTATTCGCACTGCAAGTTTAGGTAAATTTGGTCGCATCGCGCGAGTCGTACGAGCCGCGTGATCTTTGTGCTAGTTAGTATAGTGTGACAACCATAATTGTGTTTGCTCGCAAACTAAAAAAATCGACTTCAATTAAATCGACGAGTAATACAACGTAGATCGACGAAAAAATAGTCAAGTAACTACGCGTTATCAAAGATTACTCAAACAGTGGTTATCAGATCTCGATAAAATTTATATGTGAGCATATGATAAACATCAGCTTTCGATTAAATTAAAAATTATCAAAATCGGTACACCCAGTAAAAAGTTATTGCGGATTTTCGAGAGTTTCCCTCGATTTCTCTGGGATCCCATTATCAGATCCTGGTTTCCTTATCATGGGACTAAACTAGGGATATCCCCTTTCCAACAAAAAAAAAAGAATTATCAAAATCGGTACATCCAGTAGAAAGTTATGAGGTATATATAATACAACGTAGGTCGACGAAAAAAGCGTCAAGTAAAAACGCATTATTAGATATAACTCGAAAAGTAGTTGTTAGATCTCAAATAAATTTATTTGGGACCAAATGACACACACCACCTTTCGATTAAAGAAAATTTGTCGAAATCGCTCCACCCAGTCAAAAAGTTCTGAAGTAACATACATAAAAAAATACAGTCGAATTGAGAACCTCCTCCTTTTTTGAAGTCGGTTAAAAAGACCACCTTGATCATTTTATAATGTATAATAAAAATTTATAACTATGGTATAAAATGTTTTTTACATAGTTAATTTGTTAAAAATTTCAAGTCTGTCATATAACAACAGTCAATAAACAATTTCTTTTTAAATTGATTTAGTTTTTTGACTTTACGAATGAATCTAATATTTACGATATGAATAAAATAGCATTTTATTATGCCACTGAAAATCTGTGTGTTAATGTTAGTTGCATAGTTTTGGATGTAAGTAGACCATCAAATTATGCCGGTTTTAATTTTTTTATAAACTCAATGACACTGACAAACATATTAATTAACAAATAACAAGACAAACAGATTGAAATGCTTATTTGTTTTGATAATGTGAGAAAAAAAAATAATTAAATTATACATTTGTTTACAGAAATTATCATTATATTATTTTACAGTCATTTTCGTATTCGTCATGTTTTTATTTTTATGAAAGTATCAAATGCGGTTTATCCACTATAACAACAGGCGCTTGGCGCGTGTGAGCGAAAGAGAGGGCTGCGCAGAATTTGGCGTGAACCTACCTCTAAGAGCGCTGGCGCTCGACTGATTACTGATTTACTGTTCTTGATGCGTGGTAATATATACTATCTTTTTATTAGTTCATATCTTTTTATTAGTTCATGTAAAATGTATTAAAAATGATTACTTCTTTTAATTTTTTTTTTGTATTCCATAATGATGTAAGTTTACTTCGATGAAGATAGTTCGTTAAAATTTCTTAGTTTTCTAAGGAAAATATCGCTTTTAAAATTGTACTAATTGGAAAATATTCGTAACCTTAAATTTTTTTTTATCGACTAATAGAGATACAAATGGAATAGAAATCTGTTCTAGTATTCAACAAAATTATATTCCACATATTACGATATATTTTTTAAATGGTTTCAACGTAGAGGTTATTGAAAAGTAGGACTTCAAAGTATACATTGCGATCGTTTACCCAGGGAGGAGGCTGATGAAAAGTTTAATAATTTTATACACATACTTACTATATATCAAAATGTTTCTCCTTATTTCCCTTACAACAAGGGTTGCTCTATTAAAATTCAATAATAGAAATTATATTATTGCATCCAATACTGAGATTAACGACGTCACAATGTTTCAATTCCGCGGAACATTACCAATTTTTGTGAAATGACTATTTAAGTTCTAGATAGATCTATCTGGATCGAAAAATGCCCAAATTAAAATTTTTATTTTAAGGTATCAAATTTGAATAAAGTATTTGAAATCCCTGTTTCAAACACAATAGTTTACAATAACTTCCCCCAAGGACTGCATAACCACCCAGATCACGGCAAACATCTGTATGGCCAATAAAAGTGTTTGTCGTGTGCGGGGATCGAACCCACAACCACCACCTCAACAGCCACAAACCCGTGCTGTCTGAGATATAAATTAGTGAAGATGGAAAAAGAGAGTTACTTTTCGTATATTGAGTTCTTATCGTAAGGTGCCCCTACTCTCTCACTAAAGAATTTTTACTTAAGTCGTGTGTATAGTTGATAAACGATAAAATTAAATTAGTATGTTTGTTAATTTATATACACAGGGGATCCGAACTAAAGGCGAATTTCACCCATCTGCTTAATGGATGTAAATTATTTTTTATTTTTATTTTAGTATATTAGAAAAATAGACGTAAAAGGGTTAGCTGAAAAATTCCCTGCTAGACTATATTTAATTCAAAAATATTTTTATTTAAAAATTCGCCTACGAGTTTAATGAATAAATGAAATACCTACCGACCGAAACTATCAAGCCTGTACAAAATGCAAACGTTGGGTTGTTTATTATTTTTCTGGCATAACTACTGGGTTGGCATAAAAATATATAAATAGGGGTATTATATATTGATACTAGTCACTTACATCCACATGCTTAATAAGCAAAATTTTACATCAAATTAAGCGCTGTTTCATTGCATATACGATGACACATGGTTGTGAGCTGACATTCTGGTTTGGATGGCGAATATTATTATTAGCCTGGCCAATAATATTCCTGTAAACCCTTTCGCGATATATTATTAAAATACTATAGATATGAAATATTTTTATCCATTAAGCAGATAAATGGAGGTGTTCGTAATGTCTAGTTCTGATCTTAGACTAAAATAATGAAGTTAATAAATTAAAAACGATAGTTTATATTAGTAAGTACGACTCGCGCTTTGCGCTCATCTACCATAATATGTACTATACTATATTTTGTAAATTTCCCTTAGTGCGCGTGGGTTCGAACGACTGAAAAACAATGGGCGTGGGAGTCACATTAATTTATACCGCTTCGAACAATACCCCATCAACAATCGACTGCATTAACATTGAGACATTACTGACCTTATACCTAAGAGTGACGTCTGAGCAGATAGTTAAATTGACAACAGATATTTGTCTTTATCTAACGTGAAGATATAACGTGGGAAAGAGTGAGATATACAATCTGAAGTATTTGAAAAGAAGACCTTCAGATTACGAACTCTTGGTAGTCTATTCAATAATAGCTGTTTGTAATTATTTTTTAATGAGCGCAAAACTTGGAAGGTCAAGATGAACCGATTTGTCGAGACAATCAGTACGTTTATGAAATCATTAGCAAAAATAAAAATTTTGATCTTAAAATAATTACAGCGCCTTGTTATCAGTTAGTGGTAACTATTTTTCTGTGACTACAGAATAACAGTTGAAGATACCAGTAGCTCGAATATGGTTCAATGTATTTATAGGGTCATTGCGCCTGTTCGCGTCCACTTAGTGCAGTTGGCAAGTTTGAAGAAGAAAATAAAAATGTCCCCGCACTAATTTCTATGAAAAATTTATTTACTGTGTTCATTATATAGTCTATTTAAAGATTAATTTTCAGTTTTGTTCGAAACATCTTGTTATTATTTTATTTAAATACAAACGTCAGAATTAGGCGATTTACCCAGTTTGCGTCCATAAAATCCAATTTGCGTCCACCCGCTGGACCACTTCGCGTCCACCAGCTTAGAAAAGGAATAAAGAGGTGATATTTTTATGATAATCTAAAGAGACATTGGATTTTAATAATTTATTTATTGAAGAATTATAGTTATTTAAAAATCAACACATTAACATTAATAAATCACTATAAAGAAAATAATACACCTATTTATTCTTCTAAACATTGATAGAACTTAAAATTAAAAAACAAATTAACCTGTGTACAACCCATGTAGTCAGTAAATAGTAATTCCACCTTTAAAATTCAACAATTATCTGTTCTGTGAATTTTAAAGGAATGTAAGCAAGCTAAAGATCAGCCTGCAATTACAATCACAGCAGCCTTTCGCAGTCGACTACTGGACATAGGCCTTGACAAGTTCACTCCTGTGTTTTGCTCATAATCACCACGCTGGGCTGACGGGTTGGTGACCACAGGCCTGGCATTGTCGTACCGAAGACGCTGCTGCCCGTCTTCGTCCTGTGTATTTCAAAGCCAGCAGTTGGATGGATATCCCGCCATCGGTCGGCTTTTTAAGTTCCGTGGTAGTAGAGGAACTTAATCGCCTCTTACGACACCCACGGGAAGAGAGGGGGTGTTTATATTCTTTGATGCCGCAAGCACACAGCACCACAAAGATCAGCCTTGATTAATAATAATTATGGAAACCAAATACGAGGTGCACACATATCTCCATTCGCATTAAATATTAATAATACCGCTGTTTTCTTCTTCGTTACTTGGTTTTATTTGATACTAGCTGTGCTCGCGACTTCATCCGCGTGGAATTATAATTATAATTATAATAAAAAAAATGTTGTTCTGTTCGTAGAATTACAAAATAAATAAATTTCTAAAATAAAAGTAGCCTAATTTACTCCTTATTTCATTAGCTATCTAGATGGTAACGTCAAAATCAGTCCAGTCGTTTCAGTGATTAGCCGGAGCAAACAGACAGACAGACAAAAATTCTAAAAAATGTTTTTATTTATTTATTTATTTATTTTCTTACATCTAATATTACAGGCATAAGCCAATTCATTAGACATAGTAAAGGAGATAAAAAGCGAACGGAAAAAAATGTAAACTATAATTAAAAAAGAATTGGCTGATTTGAACATAATACTAAAAACAAAACAATAATAAATATAAAAATATTAAATTCATTTCTCATAACATATTATATACAAAGTAACTTTTGCGAATTCATTCCACGAACAAGAAAGAAGGTCTCTAGTGTTTCAGCCACCAAGTTTAGCGTTCTGACTGAACGAGCAAGGGGGCCGTTGCGCACTAGCTCGGTTCTACCGTGGGGTACTGCAAATAAGCTCGGTAGCTGTCTTCGTTGTAGATGATACCTATCGGGTACGCTCAAACCTATCCACTGCAGTACCCCTGGATTATTGACAACAACGCGGAATAATTTAAAATATAAGTTGCCAGAGCCAGCTCTCTTTTAGTCTCCAACTTGTTGTATCCAACCATGCCCAATACAAACAATGTTGGATACATCAAGGGATACACGCCATAAAGACTATGGTAAAGAAACCTGGAGAATTTATTTTGGACACGTTCTAGTATGAGACTGTATTTGACTTCATGTGGAGACCATACTACCGCATTATACTCAAGCTGACTTCTTATTAGGGCATCATACAGTAAAGAGATTGCTTATTTTGGTATATGTACCGTGTATAAATCAATATACATTTAATAAAAAGGTGTTACTTTAATATTACAAACAGACACTCCAATTTTATTTCTTTGTGTAGATAAGTTTTGTACCCTCTTGGTCTGCACCCACTGATTTTGTCCAATCGAAATAGCATATTTTTTGCATAGGTGCTTGTCTTACCGATTTCTTCTTCTCTTGGATCTCATGGAAATCTTCCCTTAAATCTTCCTTTGTGTATGTTCTTTTTTCCTTCTTCTTTCTTATCTGCAAAGAACTCATCTTAAATAGAAAAAAATAAGAAAGAAATTACTTATTTCATTCAAAGTAGAATAGGTATTAAACTTTTAGCTTTATGTATTAAACTTATAGAATTAATTTAAAAAATGGACGCGATATAGTTTTCTTATTAATCCTTTAGGTATAGTTTGCGTCCACTGCGGACGCAAAGTGGAAGTTTTATAAATTCTGTGTAGCAGTTCGCGTCCACCTTATTTTAACTATTAACTATAAAAAAAATAAGCAAATTCATAATTATTATAATTCCTTTTATCATAACCAACGCCTAGAAACAGCTATGTATCCAAAATAGACATAAAACAATAAAAGACTCACCTTCAAACGAACCGCTGCCCACTATTTTCTTCTCATTATTCCGTGCCTTCGCGCTCTCTTGTTGAACAGCCCTCACTAACTATTTTTTTTACCCAGGATTGCTTGGATGCACGGAACTTTTGTCTATGCGTACCTGCCTCTTATACATTGAGGTCTTAGCCGGTAATTATTTTTCGACTTATTGGCGTCTTAGTATACTTAATTTCGAGACTTTTCAAAGTGAGATCCGTAAAATGGACGCGAATTGGGCGGTGGACGCGAACAGGCGCAATGACCCTACTAGTAGTTATCGTCAACGATATCGATGTTTATATAGGATTCAAAATATTTAAACATCTGTATTACACATTTAAATGTTATTTAATCTGTGGTAATAGTAGTCGAGATGACTCTATATCATTCAACATTAATCAATCAATAGGACACGTGGATGGAAAGTCGTGTATTTGTAATACCGACGACACGTCACTGAAGAAAAAAATGTGAGAAGCAAGAAATCTGCAGTTAAGGTAAAAACGCTAGTTGGAATGATCGTAATGTTCAATTCCATTTCAGTTCTGGATGGAAGGCTTTTTCTTTAAGTGACAAAACATTGCAGTAATTTTTTGAACAAGTAAGAATATCTCACTTCATTTACTTACTCTAACTAATTGAGGTATACAACAATGGTATGTAACATAATTGTGTTTGCTCGCAAACGAAAAAAAAACCGACTTCAATTACATCAACAGTAATACAACGTAGATCGACAAAAAAATAGTCAAGCAACTACGCGTTATCAAAGATTACTCAAAAAGTAGTTATCAGATCTCGATAAAATTTATATGTGACCACATGATAAACATCAGCTTTCGATTAAATTAAAAATTATCAAAATCGGTACACCCAGTAAAAAGTTATTGCGGATTTTCGAGAGTTTCCCTCGATTTGTCTAGGATCCCATCATCAGATCCTGGTTTCCTTATCATGGTACCAAACTAAGGATATCCCCTTTCCAACAAAAAAAGAATTATCAAAATTGGTACATCCAGTAGAAAGTTATGTGGTATAATACAACGTAGGTCGACGAAAAAAGCGTCAAGTAAAAACGCATTATTAGATATAACTCGAAAAGTAGTTGTTAGATCTCAAATAAATTTAAATGGGACCAATTGGCACACAAAACCTTTCGATTAAAACAAAATTTGTCGAAATCGGTCTACCCGGTCAAAAGTTCTGATGTAACATACATAAAAAAAAAAAAAAAAAAAAATACAGTCGAATTGAGAACCTCCTCCTTTTTTGGAAGTCGGTTAAAAATCTCAGCATTATGTAACAGTTTGAAATTTTGATAGAACTTTATAAAGACAACAGTCATTATTAAAGGACACGGCCAGAGACAAGTGTGAGAACACGATAAGTATCCTAAAGGTTAACAAATTTGAACGAAATCTATAAACCTTGAGCTGAACGTTTAGTGAAAGCGAACTTACCGAATAAAAAATTGACGTGAGTTTGGTAATGTTGCTTTCCTAACCATAGCACTAACGTTTTTATGTAAATCAAAAAACAAACGAAAATGTCACTTTGATATAAATATGAATATAAAATCGTAAACCGTATCGATATATAATAAAAGTAAAATAACAGGTACACTATACGGAGATACATAATTTACAACTTTAAAATAAAATATTATAGTAGCTTATGGGTTTTCTTAAGCGAAGCCATAAAAATGTTATGCCAAGGGAATATTTATAGTATTTAAAATGGGTCATAGGTTAAGGGTAAACCATAAAATAACTATACTATTTGTACGGTCTTCAAAATTTTATTAAGGTTGTAATCTTATATATAAAATACTCGTGTCACAATGTTAGTTACCATACCCCTCCGAAACGACTGGACCGATTTTTATCAAATGTTGTGTACATATCGGGTAAGTCTGAGAATCGGCCAACATCTATTTTCATACCCCTAAGTTATAAGGGGGATAATAAAATATAAAGCAAAACAACGTTTGCGGGGTCAGCTTAGTGATATATATAATATAATCTCCTAGGTATCTACTCCGTTATACTGGCGAAATTATCCATGATCTTTTAGCACTATTGTGGGTCATTAATCCTCGTTAATGAATGAATTTTACTAATATAAATGCAAAGTTTTGATCGATGAATGTTTCTTACTCAATCGTGCCAGAATGACTTAACGAATTTGAGTAAAATTTTTCACTGTCAAGTCTGAAACAGAACATTTATTATATGCCGGAAAATGTGATTGCACAATGATATTTTTCATGACGGTAATTTACTAGTCAGAAATATATACTTATATTTTTATGCGGGAATGATGCACGCACAAGAAACCCGTCTATTACCGTTAAATGTATGTAAGTGATAATAAAGCGATCGCATTATATAAGTTTTATTAACAAACGTTACATTCCGGAAGAGCAGTTGTGTAAAGATAAAAAAAAATTGCGGATGTATCTGAAGCCGTTTTGTTCTCTTCGAAAGTTCCCTAAGAAAAATAGTCACGCGTGTGTGATGTTTGCTTTGTGAATTATATTTGTTGGGGACTATGTGCATACTTAACTTTTACTTAAGCTAGTAATATTTTTCGTTGTATTGTTGTTTAATATAAAGATTACATCATTTTTAGTAAAAAACAGAAAGTGATAATATTTTTTTAAAGATAAGTAAACAAAGTAAATTATACTTTAAAAAATACATTAACTGGCAAAAACGTCCTTAGTTTTTTTTAAATATGATAAGTAAAAGTCAAACTATATATAAAATTTACTTTTCACTCACTATTTCTCCAGAATGCGTTATACCTAACATAAAGTACGTAAATATTGTAATTTTATTCGTTTTGCAAATTATCCACGAGTAAAAGAAAAATGCAATGACTTTGCAGCACAAGAACGACGTGTATAACGTATAATACCAAAACGAGGTATTATTTCTAAGTATTCCGCGAACAAGTTGCCGACATAAGCCATAGTGAGGCGAAAGAAAGTTGTCCGCCGCGCCCTCACGTCGTGTCACAAACAACGACCTACTGTGCTTACGGCACAAAATTACATTCGTGTGTATGCTATGAGAACACACTCATTGAGTAAATTAATATAATACTCCTCTGTAATGATGGTAATATTTTAAATTATTTGTCTGATTATTTCAAATATTCTTTAAAAATGAGTATATAGAAAGTTGAATACGAGAGTTAATCTTAGATACAAATAAACAAAATTGTGGAGTGTCTGTTTATAATATTAAAGTAACCGCTTTTTACGAAATGCATATTATGGATATTATGGTATACACGGTACATATACCAAAATAACATTTTTTCCAATTTTTGTCTGTCTGTTTGTTCCGGCTAATCTCTGAAACGGCACAGCAAGTATAAAATAATAATAATAAATAAGTTGAATAAAAATATTCATGCGTGTTTATTTATAATGTAATTATTACTGTTAATTATTTTATTTATATTCACATTATTAATTATTATTATTATTATTATTTTGTAATTGTAAAACTATGGTGACATTTAAATTTTTAGTTGTATTTGTTTTATTCATATTAAGAAGAATTGTCCAATGAGTCATTTGTTACCTGAAATAAAGAGTTATTTATTTATTTAAGAGATAAAGTAGCTTTTTAACCGACTTTCAAAAAAGGAGGAGGTTCTCAATTCGACTGTATTTTTTTTTTTATGTATGTTACATCAGAACTTTTGACTGGGTAGACCGATTTCGACAAATTTTGTTTTAATCGAAAGGTGTTGTGTGCCAATTGGTCCCATTTAAATTTATTTGAGATCTAACAACTACTTTTCGAGTTATATCTAATAATGCGTTTTTACTTGACGCTTTTTTCGTCGACCTACGTTGTATTATACCGCATAACTTTCTACTGGATATACCGATTTTGATAATTCTTTCTTTATTAGAAAGGAGATATCTCTAGTTTAGTACCATGACAAGGAAACCAGGATCTGATGATGGGATCCCAGAGAAAACAGAGAAACTCTCGAAAATCCGCAATAACTTTTTACTGAGTGTTTCGATTTTGATAATTTTTAATTTAATGAAAAGCTGGTGTTCATCATGTGGTCACATTTAAATTTTATCGAGATCTGATAACTACTTTTTTGAGTAATCTTTGATAACGCGTAGTTACTTGACTATTTTTTCGTCGATCTACGTTGTATTACTCTTCGATGTAATTGAAGTCGGTTTTTTTTTTCGTTTGCGAGCAAACACAATTATTTAAGAAGTAGTTGTATCAGGGCCGACGAGAGAAGTAAAGATATTTATTTTAAATGTTTATGTTCTATATCGTTTCAAATTGTAAGTACGTTATTTGATAAATATTTGAAATATAACTAGGAATCTAGGTTAAGCTTGCTGCAGACAGGGGAACAACTTTGTATACCTACTCCATGACAATACTTCAAGTAAAATTTAACTTGAAAAGGTTTCTACAAATACCTGCAAAATTATGACATGCTATGGCATGCTACTCACGTTTTACGAACATCCAATATTTTTATTTGTTTAGAATCTCGTATTTTCTTTTGAAGCTAATTGAAGGTATATATGTATATTACTTCTACTACTCCTCCCTGTCGACGTGTATTTAAAAAATTACGCGTTAAAAATATTTTGATACGACAATCGATAACTAAGTTTGTGAATATAAAATTCACAATTGCCAAAAAGACTCGAGGAAATAAGTATCTAACAAATTTTTGTGATTTGTTTTGGATTGCAATATAGATATTAAACGTCTCGCCACAACTCATAGGAGCGACGCGGAGTTGATATATATAATTTGACGCCAGTGAAACTGTAACATATAGCTGGTTCCAAAGTCAAAAACAAAATTACTAAAAATATACAAGTAATTCCTATTATTCATTTGAGTCGATGCGAGTAACAAATCCCAAAAGGCGGATGGTAGTGACCGGTGTTCGACAACTTCAAATAAAAGATACTAGCGAAATAATGGCAAGCAAGATGTTAAAATTGGTATAAATTATGTATACAATTATCTACTACTAGCGTATACTTATTTAATAATGTAACTGTTATCGCATATTACTATATGTTTCAATAGATTTTTTGAAATCTAGAAAAAATTTGCTAAAGAATTTTTACTTCAGCCGTGTGGTCTGAATCACACCCGGTTTTTTACGTGTGTTATCCCATAACTTTTTACTGGAAGGTCCGATGACGATGATTTATTCAATAGAAAGGTAATCCTTTTGAAATTTGATCGAGATCTGTTATCGTACTTTTTCAGTTATCTCTAATAAAGCGTATTTGCTTTACTATTTTTTCGTCTATTTTTTAATGTAGTGACTTTTCAAACACAAGCCGCATTGTTCGTTTTTTAACTGTCTTCCAAAAAAAGGAAAAGGTTCTCAAACTCAGTTTTTGAGTAATCTTTGATAACGCGAATCTACTTGACAACGTTTCGTCTACGATTTTCGTTTTCGTCTACCTACGTTGTATTACTTGTCAATGTAGTTGAAGTCGGGTATTTCGCTTGCGAGCAAACACAATTATGGAGCGTCCGATTTTAGAAAAATGATAAGTGTGAGAGACCGCAGGGCCCCAGAAAACCAATTTAACTTTAGTTTTTGTTTTAAAATTTGCTTAACGCTTTGTAACGAGCATTTCTTTTACGTTAAATTATCACCTTTTATTGTAGTGAAGAACTAACATTTACATTAGAAAATAGCAAATATTCTCGCACTTTCTACCGGGTCATTACTGCGTAACAGTTTTTCTATTATTATATTATAACGGCTTCATTACGTACTAACATTCAGTAAAAGTATGGTGTGTGAACATTGTTATCGGGTTATGTAATTGAAACCGTCGTTAGGGAGCCAGTTAAGGTACACAATTTGATGAAAGCTAAACAAAACACCGCGCCTATCGCTTTATTGTTAACGTAGAGTGATGCGCTAATCTTCATTGACATGTTAAAACTTCACTTGCGTAACGTACAGTTGCGGAATTGATAGTTTTAATGACATATACTCGTAGCTTTATGAGTCTAGAAATACCAGACAATAGCATATAGACCAAAAGCTGACAAGGATCTGTTTCTCTGTCGATCCGCTAACGAAAAAATTCAGAATTTTAGTCATGTCGAAGCGTCAATTTCGCCGTTTTTTATCAAGTTTTTATACACTTGAAAGTAACAATTAGTAAACACTTGCTCTCAAACATCCGTTTTACTTTCTCAGCGAATTAATTACTAATATCACGTTAAAAGTTAATAAAAAATTAATACATCTGTACCATTTTTAGAAAATATATACATCAAACCGCTCGAGGCAGTGGTCATTAACACTAATCTAAAATATGACATAAAATTGTCTACAAGCGCAGTAAATATTAGTTTGATAGGATGCGTGCGAGATACAATCAAGAGCTCGAGAGCTGCACATGCGCATTTATCGATAGGAACTCTAGGCACGCGACGATTTCCGAACCGACATTAGACGTAGATCATAAAAATGATTTACTCCATTAAAATAACATTAATATATATAAGTGTGTAAATAGCTATACAAGTAGGTTGAGCATCATAATTCATTTTGTAGTTTTTGTAGGTTAAGACGTTTTCTTTTTCCGATATGTAATGTTAGTGAATATATAAAGTAGACTATATTTAACACAAATAATTACGTAAACATTAATTCAGAATGTATGTAATAAGAAAACTACACAAAAGTTCATCATAATAATTGTGTTTGCTCCCAAACGAAAAAAACCCGACTTAAATTACATCGACGAGTAATACAACGTAGGTAGACGAAAACAAAAATCGTAGACGAAACGTTGTCAAGTAGATTCGCGTTATCAAAGATTACTCAAAAACTGAGAGTTTGAGAACCTTTTCCTTTTTTGGAAGACGGTTAAAAAACGAACAATGCGGCTTGTGTTTGAAAAGTCACAACATTAAGAAATATTAGACGTTGATAAAATAATAAAAAATGTATATAAGTAATCCAAGAATCAATTTTAGCTAAGCTTTTTCGTGTAAACTTAGCTTTAAATCATTGCTCTACTTTGATTCTGTGAAACGACACATAGGCAGTTCTATTACACTTTCTTTTAGTTTTTGTAGAATAGACACGTGCATAAGATATTAAAAAGTTTGTAAAAAAATGAAGCTTTCGTATCTGCTTGTACGATTTGATTTTTTTTTTCATTTCACTTCGTCTATATAAATAAATAATAAATAATCAAAATATGAAACAAGTTATAATGAAGCACACGAACACAGCTCGTGAGTGCTATCAGTAATGTTTTTTTTTTTCCATTAAATATATTCTAAAATATGTAATGACAGAAACAGATTAAACTTATCGTTGATTTGTATAAAAACATTAAATAAGAAACCTCTGAGTATCTTAATAATATTTCATTTCTATATCTAAAATTCTTCATGAAGAGCATTAAAAACTTATTTGTTGAGAGCTCAAGGCGATGGCGGAGGTTTTATATCGAACTTAACAGTACATTTCAGACGTAACTAACCAGTCAAGTTTGGAACACGTCTATAAAGACAAAACGTGATCTAACGATTAAACTAAAATTTACGGAGAATGACAAAAAGTTAAAATTTTTATAGTTATTTTTCCTTTACTATATTATTCAAATCAATGTATAGTGAATACCTTTTATCAAGAAAGGAATCACAGTACATTTTTATAAATAACCTACGTAAAAATTATGCTGTTTTTACAATGCAAATTAAAATATAAAATCTAATATATTATTATTATTTTTAACGTTCGGTAACTAACTAGTTTGGGAGGAATCTTAGGGAGTAACAGATTTAAGGCACAAAATCGTCAAGAATTGATAAAATGGCGGGCGACATCAAGTACGCAATCATTGTCATTTTTAGGGTTCCGTACCTTAAATGGAAAAACGGACCCTTATAGGATCACTTTGAAGTCCGTCTGTCAGTCGAGAGCCTTTTTCTCAGGAACGAGAGGAAGTATCAAGCTAAAATTCATATCAAATACTCCTCTTCCAGCTGTGAAAAATCAAATTTCTTAGCCAACGCAAACAAAACATACAGCCGTTTATGCCGCAGATTTTCGACACTCGCAAGGGAATCAAAACCTACAAGATACTTCCCGTGGACTCAGTATCTTGAAATTTAGTATGAAGCAGCGTCTTATAACATAGATAAAGGAAAAATGCGAAAAGCATAAATTTTTAGTTACGTACATCATAACCCTAGGTGCGCGAGTTCGACTCGCACTTGGTCGGTTTTATATTAAATTGGCACAAAATATTTAAATAGGGGATTAAGACCTTTGTGTCTTACAAGATCATAACCAGTTTTTGGGTAAAAGTTCACATTTAACTTTCAAAAACGTTTTCGAATTTAAAAATTATCGCCGTTCCTCGTCGAAAGTAGTCCAAGTACCATTTTACCTTTATAAACAAGTAAAAATTTAAATTTATCGTCAATAAAATTAAAGTTAATTGTGTGGTCAAGGGATTAACTTTTATTAATTACATTACTTTATGGCGTGCACTACTTAATATTTATGAAAAGACCTACTATAATGGTAAATTGAAATATAGATACTATGCAATTCGACTCATACAGATATTAGACTCACAAAATGGAAATAAATATTTAACGAGAACGTCATACTAGCACAAATTATGTTATTTACATCAATCAATCAATCATTACAGCCTATACAGTCCACTGCTGGACATAGGCCTCCACAAGTTGACGCCAAAAATAACGTGAACTCATGTGTTTTGCCCATAGTCACCACGCTGGGCAGGCGGGTTGGTGACCGCAGTACTGGCTTTGTCGCACCGAAGACGCTGCTGCCCGTCTTCGGCCTGTGTATTTCAAAGCCAGCAGTTGGATGGTTATCCCGCCATCGGTCGGCTTCTTAAGTTCCAAGGTGGTTGTGGAACCTTGTTATGCCTTAGTCGCCTCTTACGACACCCACGGGAAGAGAGGGGGTGGCTAAATTCTTTAGTGCCGTAGCCACACAGCAACATACACATACAGCACATATACAGCATGTTATTTACATATTAAGATAAAAAAAAATAGTTTCACATATAAAATCTTCAATAATTATGTGAATAGTACGAGTAGATTAAAATAATTGTCAGCTAATGATACTTTTGTCTGATTGTGTGTAATAATTAATAATTTTTGCTACTCGAGCTTACTAGCAGATACTCAAGTTGGAGTTTCAGAGAAAAATGACAAACATAACACACAGATAACGACGAAAACATTGCAAACAATGGCTGCGTACAAAACAATATCGATCGAAGAAGCAACTAAACAATTCATGATTTTAATCAGTGGAACTTTTTTATTAAACTTCATGAAGAAATCGATGATGATGCTGATATTAAATATGTAACTATCCGTTCAATAGCTACTAAATTAAAAATTTCTTACGAAACCTCCGTGCGGATCCGCGGTCATTGTCCGGTTTTAAAAATAAACCTTATAATTCAGAATGGACACAACCATTGTGGTGCCAGCCGTTTGACTTAAGATGTTATTACATTTTGTAATTACGTTGGATCAATAACTCTTTGTACACCATGCACAGTGAAATGAATAATGATAAGTATTTTTATCGATACCCACTTGGAATGACAAATAAAATAACTCCTTACATCTCTTTTTTACCATAGTAGTTTACTACTTACTACTTTTCTATCGAGGCAAAATAGGCCAATTGAATTATTTTATTTCTGATATCTTATATCGAATAATATAAAAAGTAAAAAGACTTAAAGTTTACTGTTATAATGCAATAGTTATAAATTTATAAACTCGAATGCAAGACGTGTAATCTTGTAACATATTATGTCTACGAGTATAAACTACGTTCTTAAGAGACGTCTACAGTTCATTTAATAATTTTATTACCGAGATTCTCAGTAAGAAATACAAACATATATATGTAAAATAGATTACGAAAGCCGTCTGACCACCTTGACCGCTCTTACGGTCACCTGCTCTGAACTGCCTGTCCAGCGGTCACCCTACCGTGACGTGTGAATGAGAACCTCGAATACCTAAGGTTTAAGCCTATTTATATCCGTGAAAACAGTTAAGGAAAGAAAAATAATAAGATTCATTTATAATTTCATATTAGTTTCATTAGAGTTGCCGCCTAATCTTAAGATCGTGTTTTGTCTTTTGATTTAATCAATCATTCTAAATATTTATGTCACTTCTTTGTTAAAAAAAATCGTTTGCGTTTTCTGGTATAGTGAAAATAGAATTTTTTAATTTTGCTTAAAAAAATCTATCAACCTTTTTACGAAAACAATATTGTTAGTAAAGCAATATTCATGCATCCTTTTGGATAAATGGCTTCCAATAGTACCAAAATAGCACATTTGATTTAGCCAGCGAAGGTAATATTATTTAGGTATATGTGACACGGTGTTGCTGTCTATCTCATTACAATGTGGCCCACGCCCAGAGAAGCATCTGGGCCGTCTCAATGGCGCGTGAAAGCCGGCTTTCGTTTGACATTTCGTCTCCATGTGACGATTGTAGGTGCGGCTTCGTGTTAAAGGGAAAAGCTGTTTATCGATCCGAATTTCATTTCCATTCATACGTTTAATAACTTTTTATAAACACCGTAGCGTAAAATGTAAAGCGTGGTAAGTACTTTATTTACGTAATCATTATTGTCGTTAAATGTTTAACTGAATGACTCCATAAATTTAATATATCTATTGACTGATATTGGTGTCTATCTTATTTTTAAACTTAAACATAACCATAAATCGTATCGTTTAAATTTTTGTATATTTGCTTTTGATTTTAAAAAATGCTATAGCGTTTCTGATCGATAGTAGTTATATGTAGCTTAGATGTTTTTCTAATTTTAATCATAATAATAGTAGGTAGTTCCTTTCAATCACTGTTTGAGTTTACCAGACTTTAAGGTTTTTTAAATATTTTAATTAAAAGACAGAAGCGAAGTTCTTATTATATGTAAGTAGCAAGTAGGCACATAAACTAAGTATTTATGTTTGTAGGATGTCGTGGAAGTCTCTCTTTCAATTTAGGAACAGAAGAAGTGCATTAATATTCAACGTTGGCGTCCAAGAAAGTGTATGTTTGTTGAATGCCAATCGACAAATACTGTGAACTCCAACAAGCGTAAGTATCTACTGTCAGATAAAAAATATTCAAATTAAAATATGATGATATCTACCTAGCAGAAATCATATTTATTACTACCTGACCCGAAAGACGTTGCCTTGACAACTGTTCCGGGCGTGAAGTTTGAAAAGAAAAACAATCTGGATACAGACACTCTTATTCATGGATTCACGACCCTAATCACCTACCGATATGAAATTTACTTTTTGACCTAATCTCATAGTTACCAAATATGCACAAAAAGAAATTATAAAAATCCATCCAGTCGTTACGGGTGAGTGCGATCATATACACCGTGACACAAGATTTTTATTATTTTAGTATTTAGAAATTTTTATTAGCAATAATATGACATTTGAAATGTTTTCATCTTGAATTTTAGAAGCTCATTAGTTCAATTGTTAATCTGTTAACGGTACGCATCATCAGAGCCGGTCACTTCCGACGCCTAAAGGCCTACTTTTGTTTGTTATATTAGGATCAGTGCGTTAAAGCACCTTTTCCCATACTTTGAATAGCTATTTACAAAAAACTCGTACTCACACTTGCGTAATTGAAATTCTTTTTTTCAATCGTAGTTTTGTTAAATATACTAAATGATAATCATTTCAAGAACGACGCGCAGATTGTAGAAGTGTGCCAAAGTTAAAAATAAAATATAAATAGGTATTTTGTCTTTTTATAGCTTATTATAATAATCTTTGTTCACTTATGTTTACATATCTATATAATATTTGCTTTGTATCTCTTATCTTATACACACTGCGTTTGATTTTTATAATTTATTACTATCAACCTTCACACAATCCTTATACAGTCACGAACTTTAAAAAAGCTTTTACAAAATTGATTCTAATAAAGAGTTTAAGCTATAAAATAATATAAAATCCGCATTCATAAAAAGCTATTCACGTTATGATTGGTATCGAGCGTAATAATGACATCATTGAGTTAGCAAGCCATCATTCAAGCAAAACAATAAATGACTGCTTAAAACTAGAAGTGAAGTTGTTTGGCAGAGGCTTTTTTTGACTGCCTGATGATTCTTCTGCATTTGTAGTTTTTAAATTCCGTCCTGTTTAGAGCAGTAAATTGTTCATTAGCACTTATATTCAGCTAAATGAACATTATTTATTTACGAATGTTTATTTATTTATTAACTCGTTAAGGTAAGGCCTTACCTTGTTGTCGTTTGTCTACTTACCTTATTCTTTTATATCTAACCTATTGTTTAGATATTAAAAAGGAACTACGTTCAACAAGCGATCTTATCGCAAAAGAGCAAGCTTTTTTCAGGCAACCAACGTAAAGGAGATAGCAAAAAACGTAAAAATAAATAAATAAATAGCTAAACAATATTAACTACCATAACATAATTGTGTTTGCTCGCAAACGAAAAAAAAACCGACTTCAATTACATTGACAAGTAATACAACGTAGATCGACGAAAAAATAGTCAAGCAACTACGCGTTATCAAAGATTACTCAAAAAGTAATTATCAGATCTCGATAAAATTTATATGTGACCACATGATAAACATCAGCTTAATTAAAATCGGTACACCCAGTAAAAAGTTATTACGGATTTTCGAGTTTCCCTCGATTTCTCTGGGATCCCATCATCAGATCCTGGTTTCCTTATCACGGTACCAAACTAGGGATATCACCTTTCTAACAAAAAAAGAATTATCAAAATCGGTACATCCAGTAGAAAGTTATGCGGTATAATACAACGTAGGGCGACGAAAAAAGCGTCAAGTAAAAACGCATTATTAGATATAACTCGAAAAGTAGTAATTAGATCTCAAATAAATTCAAATGGGACCAATTGGCACACACCACCTTTCGATTAAAACAAAATTTGTCGAAATCGGTCTACCCGGTCAAAAGTTCTGATGTAACATACATAAAAAAAAAATACAGTCGAATTGAGAACCTCCTCCTTTTTGGAAGTCGGTTAATAAAACGACGTCAAAGTATATCTTGTTTCTTACGTCAGTTAATTACCTATACTAATAAAAGTAAATCGCTAAATGTTTTGCTTAGCACAAAACTCGAAAATGGCTGGCTCGACAATTTTTTTTATTTTAATATTTAGGCGAAATTTTTGCGGGAAGAAAAGTCAAGAAAATTGCGCAGACGACGTTTGTCGGGTCAGCTACTTTGTAATAATAATTTATTACTATTTACTAACATAGCAAAAGTATCGAACGGAACTGCTTAATAAAATTAAATGACGATTTATATTTTCAGGTTTTATTTATTAAACAAAAAACAGTAATTACAACACCGTTGAATATACACTTTACATATAATATATTAACTAAAATAAAGGTATTTTATTCAAATATAATATGTCAAAGCAGAAAGTAGAATAGGATGTCCTTAGTTTCATTCTTGAGCATGTTCCGGGTTTAAACTACGTGCATTAAATGCGTAAACTGTTGAACATTACAGAGTGAAGTCGCTGAATAACTTAATGGTTGTCGGGGCATTTGTGCTATTTTGGACTTGGAGTGAACTTAGTGTGTCATAGATCATTGTATATTATGTATAATTTTATTATAAGGATATAATATTTTCAAGTACTAGTATTAGTTAATGTATTTTTAATACTAAATTACTGATTATTATTATTATGTATTCATCGAGATGAATACACATTATATATGTATATGTATATATATATATATATATATATATATATACTAGCTGACCTAACGAACTTCGTATCACCTTATTTTTTTCTGAAATATAATAATAACATAATATATCAAAATAAAATATAGCCTATCTTTTAAGTTGGATCAAACTGCACACGGTGTGCAAATTTGACTAAAATCGGTTAAGTAGTTTAGGAGTCCATTGAGGACAAACATTGTGACACGAGATTTATATATATTAAGATATATATATATACATATATATATATTAAAAAGCTTTGGAAGACAACGAGAATTCGCGCCAAATGGCCAAGTAGGTATTATATTATATTTATAGGACTTGTTTTTATCATTTTTTTATCCGTTGACTTGTCATGCTAGTTTAATTTAATCTCTTTCAAATAAAAATATTTTGATGGCAACACATATTTAACATTTATCTGTAAATATATCAAATTTTATAATCATCTTTGATAAATATTTTTGTAGTAATTCTGTTTCATGGAAATCATATTTTAGACCAATTAAAACCCACACAGATTTATAATTGACGTAAAATCGGTAATTTCTAATCAGCAAAGTTGTTAAGTGTTATCAAAAATCAATTTAGAAAAAATGCGTGCAGGAGTCGCGTTGACGTATATCGCTCGTAAGATGTATCGGAGAAATCCGTTAGAACACTTTTCCATTATTGGCAGAATCGCGGCTTTCTACCAAATTCATCACGTTAACACCGTTGTTTTAACGCTTCTCCATAAAAATAGGTTTCTTTTATACTATAGTTTATTAAACAATATTAATATTCAAAAATGTAAAACTTTTTAAGCATACGTTTGTTATTTGTCGAACTAAGTATCATACATATTAATACGCTAAGGTTAAGATGTTTGACTCCCTTTTTAGAAAAACCTCACAATTACTCCTTATAAATTAAACAGTTCCACGAACACCTTGAAACTTAAAAAGCCGATCGATGGCGGGATAACCACCCAACTGCTGACTTTGAAATACGTAGACCGAAGACGGGCAGCAGCATCTTCGGTGCGACAAAGCCAGCCCTGCGGTCACCAACCCGCCTGCCCAGCGTGGTGAATATGGGCCAAACACACAAGTTCACGCCATTTTTGGCGCGAACTTGTTGAGGGCTATGTCCAGCAGTGGATGGACTGCGATAGGCTGAACTGACTGACTGACTGAAGATAAATTTGCGAATATAATATAAGTACGAATATTTGTTAAAATAATAACAAATATGGTATAAGTTTCGATTCTCAAACAACTCAAAAAATCTTCATTCAATAATAATTTATTATCTGACATTAATTGAGAGCCATGACCTTTGTATTGGCTGTCAAGAAAGGTTACAATACAGTATGATTCATCATCTGTAGGTACAAGAATTTTTTGCGGCTTATAATTTTAGCTTTTTTTATACCACGAAACGTAATCATATGCGAGTTGAAATTAAACTCAAATTAAGTTTCGATTAAGCTATAGTCATAATTGAAAATCTGTTTTAAATCTCTCTTTGTAATAAAAAAATCTCACCTTTTAATCCTCTTGGTAAATCATTTTTCAATTAGTAAAATAAGTCCAAAAACCACATCTACACTACGGGGCTTACAAAGTAAATACGCCGTTGCAAGGTGTTATTACTTATATTTAAGAAAAACAAAAGCAAAACAATTTTCATGGAGACAGATATAATATAGTATAATTATTATATACTAACTGCTCGGACAGACTTCGTTCCGTCAAAAGTTAATAGTAAAAATTAATTTCTTTAATGTTTAAAAAATATTTTTTTTAAGGATCAAAACCTTTCGTGGGTCTTAAGAAACATACAAAAAATAAATAAGCCGATTTGGTCGAGCCATTCTCGAGCATAGATATAGTAAAAAAAAGTAGATAATGCGCGGCCTTTGTTGTTAGTGAAGCCACAAAACTCGGCTCCTTCAAGTAAATACACGCGCTCACGCACACATATGCATCAAACTACGCTCATTTTCGTTAGTATGTCACGAGGCTTCATACAGTAACTTTGCTTATAAAATGCCGTCTTCTGTGATTAAGTGGTGCAAAAACAATACCAAAGTAAACAAAAAATCTGAAGGAATATCGTTTCACACGTAAGAACATATAAAACTTTAAATTTATTGTTATTCCAAAATAATATTGAGGTTATTCGGAACTTATAATTTCAATGTCACGAAATGACGTACCACGGGAGTGTTGCCAGTAGTTCTTTTTTTCAATACCCCAAAATGTGGGTAAGTAAATTGTACGCAATCAGAAAAATAATTAAGTAAAAAGTAGACATAGTTATTGTTTTTTTTTTTTCTCGTGTTATTTTATGTTACATAAATTGAAAATAAAAAAATCAAAATATATTTATGAATTATTAACTCGTTTGTTTTATGTTTTAACTTTTTACAATTTTTGAGTAAACTAGGTACCCATATTTTACTATCAAATTTCATGATTTTAGGTTTCTAACGAATATTTTAATAAGAGGTGAATGGGTAGCGGCTGTAAGACTGAAAAAATGACCACGATTATGCTGGCCATGCGCATAAAGTCAATTTAATACGATTAGTGATTGAAAAATATTTGAACATAAAACTACATCATATTAGTAAAATGCAAACAATGACGATGACTCTGAGTTCTAAGCGACAAAAATTTAAAAAACTTATACAACATAAAGGATTCTAGATTTAAGAAAAATAGTTAAAAAAAAACCGACTGCAAACTGAAAAGAGATAAACAGAGGGGATAGGAAGTGTCCATTCATACGATTATCTTACGAATATATTTTTTTTTTATTCTACCGATTTTTTGTTTTATTTTTAGTAAATTTATTTAAAACTATAAACAGGTTTTTATTTTCACATACCCATTTTACCTATATTAAATTAATTGTTTAATAAAAAATTTAGGGACTTTTTTTAAAAGGTGTCAACACTTCACTCACTCACACATCTTTAAAAAAGTGGCTTCAGTTTTCTGTTCTAGGTGCGTTATCTACCTTTTTTTACTTGATCTATGTTCTCGAGTTATGCGCTTAGCAACATTCATTTTTATTTATATAGATGCTAGCTGTGCCCGCGACTTCGTCCGCGTGAAATTTTACAAAAAGTTATTGTGCAGTTCGCCGGGTTATAAAATAAATAAATTTATAAAATAAAAGTAGCTTTAGTTACTCCTTGCTACATCAGGTATCTGCCAATGAATGTCCTGTCAAAATCGGTCCAGCCGTTTCAGAGATTAGCTGGAACAAACAGACAGACAGACAAAAATTGTAAAAAATGTTATTTTGGTATATGTACCGTGTATATGTATATATATATATATATATATATATATATATATATATATATATATTGTTAGCATAATCTCGATTATGTACCGTGTATATGTGTATATATATATATATATATATATATATATATATATATATATATATATATATATATATATATTGTTAGCATAATCTCGATTATTTTAATACGTTTCGTGACGTCATGCAACAGTGTTAATAAAAATAGTTCCCTACCCGCTAATACGTTTTGTAACGTCATGCAAAAACGTCAATAAAAGCAGTCCCTACCCGTTCAGAGGGCTCTTTTGCTTCTCGGCTTTCGGAACGATAGGTCGTTGTTTCATGACGAGTGCGTTGATCATTTTTATATTCAAAGTAACGGTTGTTTGCTTGGTTAATTTAAATTGTAATTCTCGGTCATTATTTTCGATTAAGTTAGTGGTTAAGGTTAATTTTTGTGATAATTGTTATATTTGTAAAAATGAGTAATAAATAGAAGTTAAGTGTTCGGTTTCTTTTTTTTTTTTTAAATAAATAAGTTTGTTTCTCCTAAAATCAGAAGTGGGATTGCTCCTTACGACACCACTTCATAAGCAAACAGCCGTTAATTTGAAATCGTCATGCCCCGTTCACGATCGTGCGGTTCGTGTTTACATAGTCGATCAGGTAGGACTCCTAGCCGTGAAAATAGGCAGTCCCGCGGTAAATCTATAAGGAACGAACAAACGCGCAATAGGTCGTCACGGGTACATCGCCGTCGTCATAGATTGCGAAGTGAATCTGACGATGAAAGGTTATCTCAGGTGTGTGCAATGGTCGCGAGTGGGCGCCGTGTCAACTTACTGAACGTTCCCTGCGACCACGCAGGCTGTGTTCGGAGAATCGCGAACGGTTATCACGCAGTAGCAGTGAGTATTCGTTACTTTCGGGTAGATATCGTTCGCGCAGTGATAGTAGTTCAATTAATCATACGATAAATGCGATTACGACTCTTCTGTCTGCTACCGAGCAATCGTCAGTCAACTCATCACGAAATTTGTTGCAAACTTACGTACGAAACTGGTAACGTATCTGTAGTGGAGAACGATGCGTCCACGAGAGCCGCAGAGTTATGTATCAAATTTTGATCCAGCTGTACACAATTTTAGAGCGTAGTATAGTGAAGTTGACGTGAAGTAGACGTGTTATAGAGAAGATTTTGAGGGCTTATCGCGAGTCGCTAATTGTTTTAAGGGCGATGCCGAAATTTGATTAAACGAGTGGACCAGTAGGTAATGATCGTTCGTCGTTCAATTTCTGTCGCGAGTTTAGGTCGTGTGGGTAGTTGTTTACGGGATGAAGCGCAGTCGTGGTTAAATGATTGTGTGATGCAGGATAGAACGTGAAGCAGCTTTAAGTCGAGTATCTTTTTAGAAACAGGTAGAATATCTTGGTTGATTAATTTACCAAGGTCAGGTGAGGCAGAGCTTTAGTAAAATTGAGGCACTTATTCAGTCACCGAAGCCTACCAACGCAAGACAGGTTAACCAATTTCTAGGTCTTACAGGCTATATCTGTATTGCCAAATTATTAAGAAACGGCGAATCTTTGCTGTAGAGGACCTTGTCTTTGTGATTAAAATCTAGCAAGCACTTAGTGTGCTTAGCGCACTCCCGCATAACCGATACGAGTTGAAGTTGCTGGCAGGCTCCTATGGTAAGACGATACGAGCAGCCTCTGAACACATGGTTCAGTGGCTCGGCGAGTGGACGCCGGACACGTGCTTCGTATTCTTCGATAGCGGTTGGTATACACCGCCATGGTAGCAGTACGGGTAAGCAAGCGTGAAGCCTCTGCTATCATTATCATTACAGCCTATACAGTCCACTGCTGGACATGGGCCTCCACAAGTTTACGCCAAGCGTGGCGTGAACTCGTGTGTTTTGCCCGTGGTCACCACGCTGGACAGGCGGGTTCGTGGCCGCGGGGCTAGCTTTGTCACACCGGGCGCGCTGCTGCCTATCTTCGGCCTGTGTATTTCGGGGCCAGCGGTTGGATGGTTGTCCCGCCACCGGTCGGTTTTTTGGGTTCCATGATGGTGGCGGAACTGTGTTGTCCCTTGGTCGCCTCTTACGACACCCGTGGAAAAAGAGGGGGTGGCTATGTTCCTTAGTACCGTAGCCACACAGTACTATATTTACATTGCTATATTTTTCATGAATTAGCAAGCTAACCAATTGCCGTATTTTACAGCAATGTACATGAATAGTGTGGTATGTGAGATGCCTCTACGTGTGGTCACGCGTGTCGGTGTAGTCATGCGTGTGGTGGCTCCGTATATGGGTGCGGTGTGGTGCGGAGCTGTACACGTGCGATGGCACCTCCACGTTGCTGGCACGACGTGACAAAATGACCGTTTTGTTATTTGAGACAAGCGTAATACTGCCTCTGTCTGCTTTCTGTGATGGGTATTGCGTAATACAGCCTCTGCCCAAGGGATATCGCGTAATACTGCCTCTGTCCCTGGATCACATCATGGGTATCGCGTAATACTGCCTCTGCCCGTAAGATAAAGTAAATGTTGTGTGATGGGTATTGCGTAATACAGCCTCTGCCCAAGGGATATTGCGTAATACTGCCTCTGTCCGTTGATTACATAGTGGATATCGCGTAATACTGCCTCTGTCCCTGGATCACATAGTGGATATCGCGTAATACTGCCTCTGTCCCTGGATCACATAGTGGGTATTGCGTAGTACTGCCTCTGCCCGTAAGGTAAAGTAAATGTTGTGTGATGGGTATTGCGTAATACAGCCTCTGCCCAAGGGATATCGCGTAATACTGCCTCTGTCCCTGGATCACAACGTGGGTATCGCGTAATACTGCCTCTGCCCGTAAGATAAAGTAAATGTTGTGTGATGGGTATTGCGTAATACAGCCTCTGCCCAAGGGATATCGCGTAATACTGCCTCTGTCCCTGGATCACATAGTGGATATCGCGTAATACTGCCTCTGTCCCTGGATCACATGATGGATATCGCGTAATACTGCCTCTGTCCGTTGATCACATAGTGAATATCGCGTAATACTGCCTCTGTCCGTTGATCACATAGTAAGTATCGTGTAATGCTGCCTCTGTGCCAACTGTTGATTAAACTCATATTTTGTTATTTATTTCTCGTGAACAGAGTCTGCTACAGACGACGAATGTGACAATGCTCAGCTTGGGCCTTCGACGGCTCCCGCTACTGCTTCCCCAGGAGTTCTCCCTGGAGACGGCGAGCTCGAGTTCTTATCAGTGTCCACCGACTAGCCAGCGCTCGTGGTGAAAATGTGCACCGGGGACGGCGCACGGTCAGGAGAGGCCGTGTTAGCATAATCTCGATTATTTTAATACGTTTCGTGACGTCATGCAACAGTGTTAATAAAAATAGTTCCCTACCCGCTAATACGTTTTGTAACGTCATGCAAAAACGTCAATAAAAGCAGTCCCTACCCGTTCAGAGGGCTCTTTTGCTTCTCGGCTTTCGGAACGATAGGTCGTTGTTTCATGACGAGTGCGTTGATCATTTTTATATTCAAAGTAACGGTTGTTTGCTTGGTTAATTTAAATTGTAATTCTCGGTCATTATTTTCGATTAAGTTAGTGGTTAAGGTTAATTTTTGTGATAATTGTTATATTTGTAAAAATGAGTAATAAATAGAAGTTAAGTGTTCGGTTTCTTTTTTTTTTAAATAAATAAGTTTGTTTCTCCTAAAAAAATATATATATACATATATATATACATATATATATATATATATATATATATATATATATATATATATATATATATATATATATATATATATATATATATCCATGTGTATTTAGTATAAAGCGGTTATTTTAATATTACAAACAGACACTCCAATTTTATTTATTTGTATAGATTTATTATCGTCTAAATGATTTGGTGTAAAATACGAAGTTTAATAAAAGTGTTTATTTTGATATAAAAATCAATTTGTTACTACCAAATGTGCATTAGAAATGTATTATCAATTTTTATTGCATTTATGGTTCACTGTTTTGGTGATAATGGCTTACTCATAAAAGATAGATATATGCTGTCGAGGACTTTTTGTAGGACTAATCAAAATGAACAGTTTTCTTTCATTATATACATGTAACAGTTTTTGCAGTGTACGCCAGAATAGCTCGTAGATGGCAGATTTTTTTCCGACTTAGGTACTTGACAATTATCGTTATATTTTGGAGAATTCACACACTATCTCAAAAAATTATAGCCCATGTGTTATTCTAACGTATAAGCTATATTACTGTGAACTTTCAATAAAATCCATTCGGTAGTTTTTGCGTGAAAGAGGAACAAACATCCATACATCCATACATACAAACTTTCGCGTTTATAATATTAGTAGGATACATACTCGATTCAGCGGCTGACCATCCTACGATACATTACTCGTGTTGTTAGTACAATACGCTAGTGCGATTCAGCAATGTCTCGCAGTACGTTAATGTTATAAAGATTTTTTGTTACATTTAAAAAATAATTTATTCTGATTATTTATGAATAACATCTATAACATTAATTACTTTTATTATATGACTTTTATAAATTAGCAAAATATGTTATAATTTGTTACAGTATGGGCACTTAAACGGCCAATTTCCGAGTATTAAATTATCAATTAAAAGCAGTTAAGTAACGATCAGACAATGAAATTGATGTTTTGTAATTATTGTTACTTCATAATTATGTTTTAACGTGAAAACATAATTGCCTCCAATCATTTAACTTCGGTACCTGTTGGTAAACCAATTTGACTGTGAATCTATACCAGCAAACTTATTTTAAGGGTTTTGTTGGCGAGTTTCGTTCAGATTGGACGATGGTCGATGCCCATTGGATACCACAGCTTAAGATTAGCTTTGAGCATGGCAACATTAAAAAAAACGAGTACGCTTTAGACCACACGACTGAAGTAAAACTTACAAAACCTAACTCTCTTTCTAACTTCACTTACTTATCTATCTTATCCCTCTCAACACCCGTTCGCCTCGCCCGATCACACTTTTCGTAATGCTCTCGTCACACATTCACTAGCTTACTTGCCAAGTCAAGCGTGCATAAAGAAGTTTTACTTCAAAAATGTTAATGTATCTAGTATCTACATTTTTTCTAATATTGCTAGTAATGTCGTAAATTTTGATTTTTTTTATGTACAAGGCAAACATAATTGACCGTAACTTGCTTTCTGTTTTTTCTTCATTTTTTGATTAGAAAATAATTATATTGTTAGCTATGAAGAGAATCGTGAGCGAGTGTCGTGTTTATGCATTAGAAGTTGTCGACTTTTCCATTGGACGCTATGCACTTTTTATTTTTATGTGTATTGTATACATTTTTCGACATTTTGGTAGGTTCTCCACGTTGTCTGGTAGTCAGATTTTACAGAGTGGTTATGTTTTAATGACCAATTAAGTCAATATACCGCGTTGGCGCAACGGTCACAGCTATGGATTGTGCCTGTGGCGCTGGCGGTTGCGGGTCCCGGTTGTTATCATGTACACCTTGACAACGATCGTTACTAATAGTAGGGAATATATCCGTCAATCCATAATCAACCTGCATTGGAGCAGCGTGGTGGGTTAAGCTCTGATCCTTCTCCTACATGGAGAAAGAGGCCTATGCCCAGTAGTGGGACATTACAGGCTGAAGCGTAAGCGTAAGTCAATATACAGGTCGAGGCCAAAATTTTATAGTAAGGGTCATAAGTATTCCTACAGAATATCCAGGAATAGGAATAGGAACGCAACTACTACGTTTTATTACACAATTTAGCGTGGTAAGTTTTATTGCATTTAGGGGCTGTTTTGCCCGTTGTGAAATAACGCTATTTGACGGATGACGATACACAACAGATAAAATAAATAAGTTTTCGATGTATTATTCTTTTTACTCTCGAATTTCACTGTATTTCTATTCGCAAATGTGTATATATAGCTTGTACTTTGTTAATTGAGGTGAAACAAGTTTTAATGGCCTATTCTATCTGCTGCTATTAAAGTTTAATCGTAACTTATGTGCAGGATAACCTTTATCCACAAATGGTAAGACAGACCCTTAAAGTAAAAAAATACTGCAGCCGTAAATGCGAATGACATATCAGACGCAAAAAATAATAATAAATAATTTAAACAGGTAATTTCCATGATGAGAGATATTAAACAAACAACTTTAACCAATATTATTTATACAATACTAGCTTGTATAATTAGCTTTTTAATAAAACTAGCTTTTATAAGTTATATTTACTTTAAGTATATATTATTTATAATATATATTTTTTAATAATGTATCAATAAATCATGAAGAAATTTAATCGAAGTTCTATCAGTTTGTTAGTGACCTCGATCTGTGTAAATGAAAGTGATTATTTTCATAATACCTTCATATTATCTTTTTTGTTTGTTCAATGTGAATAATTACTACAGGGTTAGCTGATAGCAAAGCTCGATTACAATTTAATTTCATATGCATACTTACATACTATGTGGGTCAATGCACAAAGCAATAGTTTCTATCGATTATAATGTCAATCATTAACGACCTCGGGCGGTAGGTTTGTATTATATTTTTCTAGGAAAATCTAGGAAGAACCTATCCACCAAAGAATTGTCTACGGAGATTGAAATTGGTAAAAGTATGAAATAAATTCCCTCTCAAAAATAGCAACCAAGTTAAGTACGCTAGGTAATCTATTGAGTACTTAGTAAAGTACGAAGCTGCAAACTGTTTAATATGCGGGTACACATAGCCCATATAAAGTTTGTACTAGAATTTGTCGCATCATAGAACAAGTCATAAGACAAGGACTCCAGGAGTAAAAAAGCACAACGTCACCGACACGTACGCTAATTTACTCACAGGTAAATAAACCCGAACTTCCTTCGACTTCCGTCAGCTAGACTTCATAACACAAAGCTTGAACACTATGGTCACAACACTTATCAACAAACACTGTTGTAACTAATTTCACACATATTCTCGTAAAACGAACTGCGTAGCGGCTACGGTGGTGTCGCGGGTGAATAGAAGACTGCTGACTGGTTGTGTTGAGGTTGCGCGAGCGCCGAACGCACCGCATTCCAACACTGGTAAACTTACTATACTTCTCTCTTTCTATTCTTAACAATATCCGTTCGTTAGAAAGGAACATGAAATGTACGTTGAATGTCGTATAGGTAGGTAGCCCCGTTATTCATACACACTAAACAGGTAAAATGTTATGACGGTCATTGAAAACTATACTTAATATTCGCCAATCGATTGAGTCAAAATTATGGAATGTCTTGTATGTTAGGTGAATGTTTGATTTATCGAAAGCTAATGTTAAGTGTCGATTTGTTGCGTTGTTGGTCGGAAAATGTTTATGCGAATTACGTTTTATTTATAAAGAGCACCGCGTACGCGTTTGCTAATGAGATTAATTAAAAATGTATAAACTTACGCTTACGTTTTAATTTTGTCTGAATAAAGGTAAATTTTATTTCGATAACATATAATTTCGGTTCGATTTGTTAAATTTATATAGATACCTACCCTATGTATTTCAAATGCAGAAAAAAAAGTTAGATCAATATATTTTTAATTGGCGATTGCCTGCTGCTCTGGTGTAATGGTGCGTGTGCCGTGTCGGCGGCACCTAACACCGACGGTCGCGGGTTCGATTACCGCTCGAAGTGAATATTGGTGTTTATACAAATATTTATTTCCGGTCTGGTTGCTAGATCTTGTGGTTTTCCCTACCGTGCCTCGGAGAGCACGTTAAGATGTCGGTCCCGGTTGTTATCATGTACACCTGATAGCGGTCGTTACTCATAGTAGGGAGTATACCTGCCAATCCACAGTACAGCAGCATAGTGGAGTTTGCTCTGATCCTTCTCCTACGTGGGGAATGAGGCCTATGCCCAGCAGTGGGATTTTACTGGCTGAAGCGATAATTTTAGAGAATATAATAAACACCGGGTTTTAAGCCCCATAGAGCTTTAATTTGTAAAAAGTAACACAATACTAACTAAATTATAATCCTTTTTTTGTAATTTTTATATCGAAAGTTTTATCACTTAAAAAAACATCTATTAAAAATTAATATTGTGAAAATATACGATACAATATTCTATAAAAGAACTTAAAAGGTGTGAATTTGATTTGAGTAATATACAAAATGTTTAAAATATAAAAATTTATTAACTAATTTAAAATTGCAAATACTAAATAGTATTTAGGTACAATAGTTTACCTCATTTGCAGGTCTACCGAAGTTGCAATTTGCTTGATTGGTCTAAATAAATTAAGATAATTAATCTGTGTCTTAGAACTCCAGAAGGAATGTTAATATTGATCGTTTTTACAATTTACGAAGAGTCAGTTTAGTAATTTACAATGTAAAATAAGAAGACTGTACCTTTTTTCGCAAATTTAGTAACGGTAATATGCATGACGGTATTTTAGTATAATAGAATAGTAAGTAGTAGTAAGAATAGTACCTATAGTAACTGTAAGAATTGTATAGTAACAGTAATGTGTGTTAATGTTGAACTCATATTAAAGGATAATTAAATATTAAAACAAGAATTTATTAAATTATTCATATTATATATATGGGAGCCGAGACGTGGACACTGACGAAGGGACTGGTCCACAAGTTTAAAGTCGCTCAACGTGCAATGGAACGGGCTATGCTTGGGGTTTCTCTCAAAGATAGGATTAGAAATACGACTATCCGCGAGATAACGAAAGTAACCGACATAGTCCACAGAATTAGCAAGTTGAAGTGGCAGTGGGTTGGTCATCTGTGTCGCAGGACCGATGGCCGTTGGAGCAGACGGGTCCTGGAGTGGAGACCGCGTCTTGGCAAACGCGGCGTGGGACGTCCTCCGGCCCGTCTGACCGACGATCAACGTAAGATTGCCAGTGTAGGCTGGATGAGGATCGCGGAAAACCGGGATGTCTGGCGCGAATTTGGGGAGGCCTATGTCCAGCAGTGGACTGCAATAGGCTGAACTGATCGATTTGATTGATTGATTGATCCATATTAACACAAGACCCCAAAGGTGGTCCTTGTGGTACTTGATGTAATGAACGGTGGTCTTGTATGTGATGTGCAATAAATATAAAATCGCCAAAGACAGTTGTGTCGGCTCTACAACAGTAACACCTATAAATAATTATAATAATAGTCATATATTATAATAGCTGTGCTTCACAATTTCACCTGTGTTATTTAGAGGAAAAACGTACTATAATGTTTTAAAGCTTAAAGCCTTTCTCGGTAATTGTGTGGAGGTGATGGAGGTAATTGATATTGATGCGTTCAAATAAACAAACTCTTTAGCTTTATAATATTAGTATAGGCTAGTATATATAAAGATCTGACGAGTACTTTTTAAGTTATCCCCAATAATTGCGAAAGCGATTGCTTCAGTGAAAAGTGAATGTAGTGTAACATTCAAACGGTGGTAAAAATTTTGCATAGTGTGTTTTGTTCAGTGTACATTCATTTCATAAAATATAAAACTGCATGACATGCCACATCGTCATACTTTTTCAACAATTGGCAGTATCGCAACTATTGACAACATAAACATTTTTGGACATTGTTTCATAATGCAGTAGACCCTTCAATTAGTACCTACTCATTTGTTTAAGTTTTGTCTTGTACATAATCTAAGATTAAAACTAGACGTGATCTTCACCCATCTGTTTAATAGTCCAGTCATTATATACATTTGGAAATGCAAATGAACCGAGAAAGCCAAATTTTGGATATTACGTGGGGGATGGCTAGAAAAGCTTAAGTTCAAATTGTCGACCAAAATAACCTTGTGGGTTTTCCGCCATCTTGAAAAAAGGGTTAAACTCAGTTTTTTTATCATAACTCGGTTCCCCGTTGAGATACGAAAATTTTTATAGAATACTTTTTTAGATCCTCAGGAATGGGGTTGGCGACAGACGAATTACGGGCTTGAGCCAATTTGCACCACAGCCGCACCCGCTCCACCTGAACTTTTAAAACTAATTTCGTGCAAATGTAAAGGAAAGTGTGGGGCTGCTTGTGGGTGCAGGAAAGCAGGAATTAGTTGCTCTGTTATTTGCCTGCACTGCAGTGGACAGACATGCGACAATGTCGCCAAAGTCGAGATATTATTCAACGACGATTACGAAGATGAAGATTACGAATTTTCGACCGTCACAGCATCATTTCCTGCGATTGAAGAATTTACACGACTCGAAGAGTGTACCGAGGAGGAACTTCAACAGCAGCCAGGACCATCAAAACGGAGAAAAACGTGTGACAATAATGACTACGTGTAATTATTATTTTTGCTGCATAAAAATTTTTTGATTAATAAATTTCATGTTTTTGATTTATAATTTGGCTAGTTTATTCATTTATTTCGTATAGCAATAATTCCCTTAACCAATAATTCCCTTAAAAATAATTCCCTTAAGCAAATAATTCATTCATTTTTACGTTGTGGATACAACCGTGCGAGCGACTAAATCGACACCGGGCACAGTCTTACTTACTTTGCGGCGCGCTAGAGGTCGTAATTTTTCTCGAAAATGAAAAATTAAAAACGAATTTATAGGTCTGAACAGGCTCTACAAGTTTTATTTCAAACATTTTTCGATATTTTTCACGAGAAAAAAGGAAATAGTGAAAAACAATTTTTTCTCCCAAAATTTGTGGCTTTTTTTAACGATATCTCGATAACGATGATCGATACGTGAAAAATGTATAGGACCTTAATTGTAGATCATAAAAAGAGCAACAAAAAAGTATTCTATAAAAATTTTCGTATCTCAACGGGGAACCGAGTTATGATAAAAAAACTGAGTTTAACCCTTTTTTCAAGATGGCGGAAAACCCACAAGGTTATTTTGGTCGACAATTTGAACTTAAGCTTTTCTAGCCATCCCCCACGTAATATCCAAAATTTGGCTTTCTCGGTTCATTTGCATTTCTAACCCGATTTTTCCGACGTAATGACTGGACTATAATGCATAAAAATTAAATAAGTATCTTCTTTAGTAGGTTACAGACAATTCGCGAAAGGGTTGGCTGGAAAATTCCTGGCCCGCCTATATTATATTCGTCAACCGTAATTCAAAACAAACTTTTAGCAGGCAGCCTATGTCATCGTATTCGCAATGAAACAGCGCTTATTTTGATACAATTTATTGCTTAAACTATTTATTGTGAGTGAAAGTAACTAGAACAATATAATTATGTATAGTAAAATAACTGTTTATACCTGCCAATCCATTAGTTATGCCAGGAAAATAATAGGAAACCCAATGTTTGTATTTTCTACTGGCTTCATACTGTCGGTAGACCGTACAAACTGTATTATTTAAGCTCGTAGGTGTATTTTTAAATTAAACTTAATATTACAATTTTGAATTAAATGTAACTTGGCCAGAAATTTTTAGTCAGCCCTTTCTTTTTCTACTACGCTAAAATAAATATAGAAAATAATTTTTATTCATAAGCAGATGGGTGAAATTCATCTCTAGTTCGGATCTCCTACTACTATTGACAAGGGTTACAAAACTCGAAGCTAGTAATTGCTATTTTAGATTGTTGTAAGGAAATATACGGTGGATTTAGAATCCTTCGCAAGATATTGTAGTTATGTAGATAGAAAAAGTAAATGTAAAGTTGCAGTAATATAAGAATTTAATTTTCTACCACTTATTGAGTTTTACATTTATTTGTTTTTACCCCACATTTACAAAATACTAGGTATGAATTGGGACAGGGTCATCAGTTTCAATTATTGAGTAGTAAGTAACAAGCAATGATTAAGTTTAACTTTGTTTTAATGTGTTTTTTATTAGATATTATTAGTTTCAGATTATGTAGGATACTTTGATATTATATTAGCTGTAAATATTGCATTTCAAGGTTATAAAAGTTTGAAAAATACCTAATAAATATTCAAATACGTACGAACTTCCAATTCGTACCTTTTCACTTCGTTTTACGGTACTTTTACTCTCCATAATCTGTCTTAGACTGTCAGTGTGACATTGAAGTTTAAAATTGTTTGGATGCGAGTTCACATTTTACAACCACTACGTTAAAACGTTTGATTTATATAAAGCTTTAAAAACAACGTTGTTGAAATATAAGCATTATTGCATTTAAGAAACAAAACATTATAGCTAGTTTTTCTACTTTTGACTTTCAGTAGGTGTTATTTATATTTCTAAAACTTTACTTACAAACGAGGTAACTTCACATATATTTCGATTTATTTTCAGTATTCATCTGAAACGATGCCTAAAGTACGTCGTAGTCGAAAACCACCGCCCGATGGCTGGGAATTAATAGAACCAACACTGGAGGAATTGGAACAGAAAATGCGTGAAGGTAAATCAATTACTTGTACATCATTTTTTATTTTAATATCACTAGGTCGGCAAACAAGCGTACGGCTCACCTGATGGTAAGAGATTACCGTAGCTTATAGACGCCTGCAACACCAGAAGCATTGCAAGCGCGTTGCCGACCAAATTCCCAGTCCCCTCCAGGAGCTCTGGTCACCTTACTCACCAACAGGAACACAATACTGCTTGAAAACAGTATTATTTAGCTGTGATCTTCTGTAAGGTCGAGATACTACCCCAGTCAGGCTGCTCCATATTTTGAGCAGGAAATTCCTACTGTGCCCTACCTCAGTTGAGTCAGTACATTTAGGCTAAAACAGTTCATTACTAGGGATTCCACTAGTAAACCGTTTGTCAGATATCTAGATCACACAAATACTTAGAATGTTAAACAACATTAACATTTATGCAGAATACCATCGTTGAATTATTAACCTAAAATGAAGTTTTTCACGAGCAAATTGAGATGCATCATTTTAGTTAATCAGAATTGTATAGATTAAAAAAACTAAATAAAATAAATAAGAATGTAACAATCAATATTGTATTGTCTGTATGAAATTGTAGTTTTTTCACTGTCCTTAAAAGTTGTTAATATTAACATTGTATTAGAAATTTACTTTGAATCACTATTCCATATATTATTTTAAATGTTTATTGTATCACACAATTATTTCTAAAACTTTCAAGTTACGTAGAATTTTTACTCTTACACTTTAACAATAAGACTTAATTTTAACATTAGGGGCCATCTATAAATTACGTCACATTACAAGGTGACAAGGGGTCCAAATTTTGTGATATTACATTTCTAAATCAATACATATAATAAAAATGTGACGGATCGCTGTCTGTACATGGAAGATATATGAAAAAAATATTATTGGGACCTTTATCAATGCAAATAGCAACCGAAACAATGATGGTAAAATTTTTGTCTATTTGTCTGTGCTTTTGTGCACGCCAATTTCAGAAACGGCTTATTCGATTTAGGTGTGATTTTTACTAATATATTGTGGCAAGTTTAGCTTAAGATTTATTGTTTGTTTCATATCAATTGGTTCATAAATAAAAAAGTTATGCCAATTTAAAGAATCACATTGAAAATGTAAATACCCAAGATGTGGACGAAGTTGCAGGTACAGCTAGTATAATGCATATAATTGTTCGTGTTAAAATAATTCTAACTTTCATACTTATGTTGGATAGATGATTATATAGAAAAATTATATAAATGGAAATAAATAATAATGTCGAAAATGATGTTTTAATTGAATATATAATAATTTATAGGTGTAAAATTGTAAAACATGTGACATCTTAGTGAAGAAGGGTAAGTACACTAACAATAAGTAGGTTCTCAAAAATGTGACCATCAATGACAAGGACGGGGGAGGAGTCAAAAAATTGTGAAATTTATGTGACTTATTGTGTGTGTGACTTATTATATTTGGATGGCCCCTTTTAGCATTATTATAAGCTTTAATAAATACAATATTACTAAAAGAAATAATTAAAATAATTTCAGCTGAAACAGAGCCGCATGAAGGAAAAAGGAAACAGGAGTCTCTTTGGCCTATTTTCAAAATACATCATCAAAAGTCTCGGTACATTTACGACTTATTCTACAGAAGGAAAGCTATCAGTAGAGAATTGTACCAGTACTGTCTCAATGAGAAAATAGCAGATGCAAATTTAATTGCTAAGTGGAAAAAGACTGGTTATGAAAATTTGTGCTGTTTGAGATGTATACAAACTAGAGATACAAATTTTGCCACAAATTGCATATGCAGAGTACCAAAAAGCAAGTTGGAGGAAGGAAGAATTGTTGAATGTGTTCATTGTGGTTGCAGAGGATGTTCTGGATAGCATGCAAAGTTAACGGACAAAAGTCTCATGAGCAGGGAAAGGTTTTCACAAATTGAGGGTTTGGACTAAACTTAAATTAATCTATGACAAAAGTGATAACGGTCGAAGTATTGTACTTGCGATTTAATTCATACAAACTGTAAATGTTAAAAAAAATAAAATAGTTTAAATAATTTTAGAATTCTTTATTTATTATAGAAAATTTGGAATTAGAGAAAAATTAACTTAAAATGTATTCTTAAATCAAAATATTTAACCAAACTTACATACTTTTACAGCTTATAGTAATATAACCAAAATTATAATTGTGTTAGTAAACAGTCTTACCTACTACATAAGTAGAAATATAATAGTAGTAACATATTGCCACAAAAAAATCAATCTAGAAAATTCAATTTGAAAATAAGAGACTATACTTATTTAACATTTTGTTGATCTTATTGATTTAAGTACCGTTTCTTACCAGTATTAAAAATTAAATAGAAAAAGATATCAAACTGTAACAGGTTTGTTTCCTAATTCTTTAGAAAGTTCTAAAATAAGATCTTTATATATAATAGGATTCATATTCTTGCCCAGTAAGTAAACAATAAACCAGTCTCCAAATCCAATATTTTTAACAATTTTTGAAACAGTACGTCTTTTAACATGTCTTAGTTGGCCCATAATCATATATGTGCGAAGAGGAGGCAGGCAAAATACTAAGATACGGAAAAAAACTGCAGCAGTAGACAGTAAAGTGAGAAAAATGAGCCAAAACCACAGAATAATGAAAATTTTTTCATTTACAATGTTCAGTGGTAATACACAAAGACGATCTTTTAACTGTAACGTGCCCGATGGACCATATATTCTGAACCAGCACTTCGTTAGCTTAGGAAAAAATTGATCCATAGGATTTACAGAGGAAAAATCTACAAAATTTGTTGGAACTCGAGGAATGTGTGTAAACGCTGCAACTGCTGCACCATAGTTTCGAAAAGCTCCTCCCAAAAATAAATCCAATAGAAAGATTTGACCAACCTATAATCAAAATTATCATTTTAGTTTGGTAAAACTACATAATTTGGTGGATTGACTGAAATTTGTCATACAATACTGAATATATATATGGATTGGCTGGAGTGTAATTCTGAGGCTATTCATAATATAAAAAGTTTAATAAAATCTTAACATATAATAAAATAAAGTCACCCCAGGCTGTGGGTGTGTTTGTGATAAACTTAAAAACTATTAAATATATATTTATGCGGTTTTCACTACTATACAGTGATTCATGAAGGTTTTGGTGACTCAAATGATTAATGAGCAAATTTATTAGTTAAAGTTTTAGTGTAGATTTTTTAAAACACTGGTTTTTCCATTTGAGATACAAAGAAACAATTCATGGTGGAACAATTCTTCTTTTATAAATCTACAAAATAGGCTGTAATGGTTATTTTTTTAAGGATATCTAAGTATATGCATTTAAATTTCTCAAAAAATGGTGAATTACAATACATATAAAACCAACTCCTCTGCTGTATCTGTCTGTTTGCGATAAACTAAAAAACCACCAAATATTTTTATCCACTAACAAACAGAGTGATTAATGAAGATTTGTAATATGTTAAAGTTTAGTGTAGATTAGCAAAATGCCGTATTAAGAGTAATGAGTATTAGTCCTTGTCGACTTAAATACTACTTAAAGATCCATGGGAACCCCCATACAGATCAGTAAATAATATTAAATATATAAAATAAATAAAAATGTGTCATTAGAATAGTCGAGACATAAGTATATTGAAATTTAATATTAATTTTTTGACACTTAATTTTACAGAATTTGAAAACTTACCACATTGATAAGGTTTAGAACCTCACAGAACGCGTAGCGCAAGGCATACATGTTGTGGGTGTATAAGTTGGTATAACTCAGATAAGATACCAGCTCTCCACGCCTATACTCTGACCAGTCCTTTGTCACCATTGGATTAGCTAAACAAAAATATTATAAGATTAAGTACTTTGTCTTTACTCTTAAATCTTTTTAACCGACTTCCAAAAAAGGAGGAGGTTCTCAATTCGACTGTATTTTTTTTATTTATTTTTTATGTATGTTACATCAGAACTTTTGATCGTGTGGACCGATTTCGACAAAAATTTTTTTAATCGAAAGGTGGTGTGTGCCAATTGGTCCTATTTAAATTTATTTGAGATCTAAGAACTACTTTTCGAGTTATATCTAATAATGCGTTTTTACTTGACGCTTTTTTCGTCGACCTACGTTGTATTATACCACATAACTTTTTACTGGATGCACCAATTTTGATAATTCTTTTTTTGTTGGAAAGGAGATATCCCTAGTTTAGTATCGTGATAAGGAAACCAGTATCTGATGGTGGGATCCCAGAGAAATCGAGGGAAACTCTCGAAAATCCGCATAACTTTTTACTGGGTGTACCGATTTTGATAATTTTTAATTTAATCAAAAGCTGATGTTTATCATGTGGTTAAAATTTTATCGAGATCTGATAACTACTTTTTGAGTAATCTTAGATAGTGCGTAGTTACTTGACTATTTTTTCGTCGATCTACGTTGTATTACTTGTTGATGTAATTGAAGTCAGTTTTTTTTTCGTTTGCTTGCAAACACAATTATTTCCATTTTAAAGTTTAAATTTTTTTCAGATCTTAGTTTTCATATATTTTATTGTCTTATCAAATTAAATCTAGTTAAAAACTGAGTTTAGTATTAATTTTAATTTCAGTGTAACCTAGTGGTATATAAAGAATTAAGAAATCATTTAGTTAGTGTATAGAAAACTATTAAAGAATATTTCATTTAATATACCTAATCAGATACAATAATGCATAAAATATACCTAAATCGGATGCTAATGCCTTCAGTCTGCCTCCTTCCCACATCTTCCAGAGATAGCGTGGAGTGTAAAACATAACAGCTTGCCCCAGCAACACAAAGCAAACCCACTGGTAATATGTATGCCTTATCTGCTCATCGTTTATACTTTTATTAGGGCCTATGCCTGGATATGCCATATGCTTTCCCTCAACACCTTTAAACAAATTAAAATTGTACAAAAAGAATAACTATGTATAAATAAATTACCAACTAACGAGGATAAAATGATGTTCACTTACCGACAAGCCTACTTTTCAATGTATATGTTCCATATATCCAGCAATAACTGTTAATGGCATCTTTATCAACCTCTGTTTCGCTTTCACTCATACAATGTATAGGTTCACCAAAAAATTGTTTCGTAGTAACTAATAATGTGAACACGAGTAGTATTATTACAGTAAACTTATAATGCATTCGAAAAACGTTATTATCCGTACAAACATTTTCAAATTTTAGAAAAGAACGAAAAGGCATGAAAAGATCTATCATCGTGATAGTTTATATATTATACAAGTGGAAAGATAATGCTATTCCTCTGCGATGACCGCACCACAAAGATATACTTAAATTAATTTAAAATCCTAATAGATTTTTGACTACCCGCTAGATTCGCTATAAATAATTAAAAACACTTAAAAATCCACGTTGCCTAATTAAACAGGAAAATTAGAAGGACGGAAAACGATTCAATTTGTGTAGTGGCTGTTTTGATTTTATGCGATACCTAATTTTTGTTTAAGGGCGTTACCGGATATAACAAACAACTAAATAATTCGCCAAGTATACGGATATAATTTATGACTTAATATTAAAATGTTTATTATGTATAATTCATTCTTTTAATACGAAAAAAAAAAAAATCTTATTTTGTAAACTTTAATGACAAATGAAATCAAAATTTTCTATTAAATGGTAATAATAATGATACTTATCTATAAACATTGTCCCCATTATAATGATTATAGGTATACGCTCAGGTATACGAATATAATATAAGACAACATTAAAATGTTTGTTAATAAGTAGTATAATTCATTCTTTTAATACAAAAAAAATCTTATTTTGTAAACTTATTATTTATAATATTAATATTAATACGTAAAGCAAAAACTTTGTACCCTTTTTTACGAAAATTGCGCGGACAGTTTTTGTTTGTTTAAATGTTTTAAGGTAGGAGTGACAGAGCCATATTTTTGTGAAAAAGGTATCAAAACATCGACATAAGTAGGTATCTCAAGATACCATTCTTGAGAATGTAACAACACCATGTCAAATAAACAAGAGTGGTCCTTTCAGCAAGACGCGGCACCGGCCGGGTCATAAAGCTCGATCCAACCAATCTTATGATTGGAAGTGAAGAATTTTCCCATCGAAAGAATGCGTGCTTCTATTGATAAATAACTGGCCTCAGCGTTTAAAGGACTGTATTACAGCTAATAGAAACCATTTCGAATAAGCTTTATATATTTTTAATGGTTTTATATGAATGTTAATACATAACTAACACACTGTAAAAGTATGAATGTTACGTGCAATGCAATAGAAAAAATGATTTTTTTTTTAACAATTTTTAGGGCGACTATAGGTATATATATTACTTATAATTTAAATTAATTATGGTCGAATTTCGACCACAGAGCGCCACTAGTATTTATAAAAATACTAGCTGACCTGACGAACTTCGTATCACCTTATTTTTTTCTGAAATATAATAATAACATAATATATCAAAATAAAATATAGCCTATCTTTTAAGTTGGATCAAACTGCACACGGTGTGCAAATTTGACTAAAATCGGTTAAGTAGTTTAGGAGTCCATTGAGGACAAACATTGTGATACGAGATTTATATATATTAAGATTTTATGATGGGATTAATTGAACACACTTTTGTTTATTACTTTCTATAATTATATTGTAAAAATAAACGTACCTATTAATGTTTAAATTTTGGAATTATAAAATCAAAGAAGTAATAGATGGTCAAATTTATCTTGTACAAGAAGCCCAAAATATAACGGAAACTTTTAATAAAGCGGGTATGAATTGGAATTTGTAATTTTTTTGCCATATGAGAGTAGGAAGTACCCACACAAAATCTCGAATTCGCTTTATATTCACTTACAATTACAGCCGCAAAGCAGTGCGGACTAATATCTGAATCGTCGTAATGTACTATGTAGCTAACTAGTTATGTATGAATGTACGGGCATACCTTCCGAACGATTGCACAAAATTGGATAAATCTTTTTTATGTTAATTATCATCAGGACAAGGTTGGTGAAAACGAATTTTAAAATTTGACACGGCTTAACGTGCTCTCCGAGGAACGGTAGGTACGATATACAAAGGTATCTACTTATTAGAGCGGTATCAGCGACGTCGTTATAAGTACATAATTATACAAGTAAGTATGTGTGCTTGCTTAAGATGAAACTTACGTCCCAAGTTTTCTGTATATTTTGGGTTACAAGACATAAAAGTTATTTAGTCTAACACTGAAGGTCTGTATTTTATGAACTAATATTTACGCGACAGTATTTAAGATATCTTCTTTCTAAAAATAAATAAATGATGAATTACAGCTAATTGTCATATTTTAAATATTGTGCCTACACCCTGAAGAGAGAACATCCTGAATTTCAGGTAGCTCAAATCTTGTCTAGTTCCATCAAAATTAATTTGTACTTTTAGCGTGATAGGTATACGGCGAAAATACGAACACAATATTTGCCTATCTACATATTTTTGGCTCTAGTGTCGACTATAGAGTATAGAGAGACCTTTATAATTAAGATTACTGTTGTAGTTTTATTATGTGTGTTTATTTGTTGCACAGACACTTTTATTATTACTTCTTTTATTTGATTTAACTATCTCTTATGTAAAAAAAATATAGAAAAGCAGTACACGTTATTCACTTTAGACGCGAAGCTGAGCGAGTGAGGTGGAGTGGAAGTGAGCTGGTCAGTTGCATATCTCATAAAAATTAACAGTAAAAAAAAACAAACTGTAACAAATCTTATTACATTAAAATATGAAAATGTTTAGTACACTCGTCACTAGATGGCGTTGACCTCAGTACATCACGCTATCAAAGTTATACGGAAGAATGAATATACTTTCCTGACTACCAATTGTCAAGATGAAAATATGCACTTCTGGTAGTACATTAGTATCTAGCCCTTAGTTCGTACACGATCTTCATTGAGTGTCCTTGCCGTGCCTTTCGGCCGGCTGCTCTCAGAGTCTCACCTCGCTAGAATAAATATTATTCTTTTTTTTTTATTGTAGAGTGCTGTTGGCCCTATCGTTCTTTACAGCGTCACCGGTGAGAGGGCCGGGTACTACAGACACCGGCCGTGAAGGAAGAAGGGGAGCCCTCTGGGAGGGCTCGGGGAAAAACGCACGCCCTAAGGGTGTCTCCTAGCGAGATCGAACCTCGGCTTAGAGCGTCGTCGGAGTGGAGGAAGCGCTATACGGAGCGCTGAGACGGCTTACGGACGGTCCGCTACGCGCCTAGGCGCGTGCGAGCCGTCAGAACGCGGAGACCTCGCCCTCGCCGGCGGGGGCGGTGTGTGTGTGTGTCCTGTGTGTGGTGGTGTATATGACGTTAAGCGCCGTGATCCTATCGTCAGGGTCGGTTAAGACGTGTATGGGACATCTTTGTACTGTCTGTAAGTTACCTCTACCTACGTATTTGCAAGCCTCTGCTACAAGAGGGTTTGGGTGACTGCGCGCCTTCTCAAAATACGCCGTAGCAAATATTTTGAGGTGCTTCGCGATCGAAGGTCGCGATGTAAGTCGACGTTACGCACGTACCACGGCGAGTACGTGGCAGTGCGCAGAAACTTGTTCAGTATGATTTGAAGCCTATGGATGAGCGTCGGCTTCACATGAGCGAAGACAGGGCACGCGTAGGTCATAATAGGTCATACACAGGCCTTGTATAATGTCGTCTTATTTCTAAGAGACATTTTACTCCTCCCGCATAGCAGCGTGTGCAATCGACCTAGCACGAACGCTGCCTTTTTTCGGACCCGGTTTATGTAGGCTTTCAACGAAAGTTTACTGTCGAGTATGACGCCTAGGAACTTTGTTTCCTTAGCCAAGGAATCGGAGTGCCGAATAGGGTTATGGTCCCGGGTCGACCTTTCGTCCAGAAGACGGGCTTAGTATGTTTAACAAAGTGCACTGCTGTACTCTTTTCGGGATTTACTTCGATTCTTCATTTCCTAAATCACTCGCCGAGGGCGGTGACTGTGGGTTGAAGTCGAGCAGTTATAGCTTCGACGGAGGTGCCGGTCGTGCAATATTATTCTACGCGAAGGCCCTTTATATTTCCTCCTCCCTATCGTATTCGAGGTAGTTAATAGTTTTTTTTTATAATAATATTTTTTTTGGATTTAAGGGTATATATTTTTTGAAATCAGCAAATTAAGTCCTTTAATATGATAATTAATTTAATATGATGAATTATCGTGTCCAAAATACACAATTTTGATTTTTTTTTTAAGTACCCAATATCACTATCAAGCCAAATCTAATGAAACCTCAAACGGTACAATCCATCGAGCCCTATAGGCTGTAGTAGAACACCTCCGATATCAATGGGCTATAGTTACCATTTAACATGAGATTATGGTTACAACAGTATGCGCTATTTTTTCCTTACTTATACATTTAAAAAAGATCGCCGGGGCTGTAATCGAATATTTATTAACTGTTGTAGGACAAATGTTTTTGCCAATATAAGGTAGAAGAATATACGAATACAATTTAGGAGCATTCTCCGCCTAGATGACCTGTGCGGTTTTATCAGCGTCTTACTTCCTCTTACTGTCTTTCGCATGAGCCTATTAATGTTAATATATTTTATGAGGCTAATATTAAATTTTAACATACAATTTATGAACGCCTTCAAACAAATTAACATACATTCTGTTTCATTCATATCAGTAGTAGAGTTTTAGCCTTTTTAAATAATATAGCAAGTGCACAAATGAGAACAACAATCTTGTTATGTTAATAGTATATTACCAGTTTCCTTAACAAATTGTGATAAAACTATACAATAAGGATATTTTTTGAAGCCAAAATCAAAAAACATGGAACATAAACCTGAACAAACAACCACATTGCAATAGAGACTAAATTTATTCTAAAACAAACAATATCCAATCAGATCTTAAATAAGAAAACATTTATATTTCGGACATTCAAATATAAAAGAAATTATATTTATTTTATTTAATATTTATGTAATAATAAAATTGGAATAACACAAATACTTAGTACAAAAACCTATTTTATCAACCATTACTTAATTTTAATTGTTTTCTACGTTTCACTCCAATTGTATTTTATTGCTTACAAATTAGTGTTTAAAAATAATTTAATAAAATTATAGTCTTCTAATAACAATGTGAGCTCATAAAATTTTTGGAATGTATTTTTTTATAATAAAATAATAAAGATTCAAATTTAAAAATTACAATTCAATTTGCAACAAACGCCTTATTGCTTATATCCACATTCACTAAAGCAACACACCCCAATTGTAATACAAAACAGAGATAGTATTATATTTTAAATTTTCAAATGTTATTTCGCACTAATTCTGTGTCACGATTCTAATGTAATTTATTCACTGTAATAAGTTTAAATTGCACACTTACCAGTTATAACATAATCCTATTTATCCTGCAGTGGCAGTGGTATGTATTTGTTTTGGTATTGGTATTGGTCTTGTATCTCTGTCTTCGATCTTTTTCAATATCAATACGCTAATATCACTTTATTGACATAAATTTTGTGACCAATTTCTGTAGTTATTTGTAACAGTATTTAAAGAAAGTGGAATGTGTCCTTACAAAACATTGTAAAATTTTAAAAACTATTATAGAATGAGAAAGAATTTAGACTTTTTTCTATTAGGAGGATTACAAATCAGTAAATACTGTAAATTCTTGAATACAAATATTTTTAACCGACTTAAAAAAAGAAGGTTCTCAATTGACTGTAATTTTTTAATGTGTGGTTACTTCATGACATTTCTTGCGTGGACCTATTTTGATGTTACTTGTTTTTGACAAAGTCGGTGCTTGTCAAGTGGTCCCATTTAAATTTGGCATGTCGTTTTAAAGTTACAACCAATAATTTATTTTGTTCTATACTTTTACATACATTGCAGTTGTTTTTTTGTTTGATAACAAACAATTATTGTAATCACAGAGATATTGGTACTTACTAAAAAATAAGGTGTTTAAGTAGATATTTACTGATATTTATAGATATTGACTTTAATGTAGTCCGTATTTTAATAACCTTCACCCCGTTGTAGAAAATTAAAAGAATAGTAAAATTATGTTAACAAATTATCCACAGGCGTTTTTAGGGTACTCTTGACTCTTGAAAATTAGGCTAAAACAGAATTAACATAAAACAAAAAAATAGTCAAGTAAATAAGTGTTATCAAAGATTACTCAAAAAGTTGTAATCAGATCTCGATGAAATTTAAATGCGACCACATGATAAACACCAGCTTTCGATTGAATTAAAAATCATTACAATCGGTACACCCAGTAAAAAGTTAAGCGGTATAATACAGCGTAGGTCGACGAAAAAATAGTCAAGTAAAAATGTATTATTAGATATAACTCGAAAAGTAGTTGATAGATCTCAAATAAATTTAAATGGGACCAGATGAAACACACACCACCTTTCGATTAAAAAAAATTTAGCCGAAATTGGTCCACCCAGTCAAAAGTTCTGAAGTAACATACATAAAAAAAGTACAGTCGAATTGAGAACCTCTTCCTCTTTTGGAAGTCGGTTAAAAATTAAATAAAGTTACGTATTAGGTATAATTATTGCAGTTTCAAATGTGATGGTACAATTTGACGGTTTATAGTAGTTGACAAAATAATGATATTAACAATAATACGGTGACTATGTTTAACACACAGATTTTTTGTTACATATTTTAAAAGCTTATGGTCCGGGAGCCAGGTAAAAATTTGGTCAATTATTTCCTCCCAATCGAAAGTTCGTAAAATGCATTAGGGATTTGTATTGTGAATTTTTGCGACCGTCAGCTGCAACTCCGTGAACGCCATTGTCAACCGACAAATTTTAAAGTGTGATTAAAAAAAACTTTTTTTTTCTTCATGCGCTGCCACTGCCCGCCCCAATCACAACCCATGGAGTCGCAGCTGAAGGTCTCGTATATTCATAATATAAAATCTTAATGCATTTCACGAGTTTCGATTGGGATGAAATAGGTCATGAAAATCTATCAGTGGCTCCCGGACCAATTAGTGCAAAAGTTCTTTTTTTGGTATACATAGTGGATACAAGCGAAAAGTATTGTTTTTAATAAGGAAATTATATGTTCCTTATTTATTCAAAGTTAAATAAATGTTAGTTGCCGATTTAAAGACATAGTCTGTAATAGGCCTGTATCAAAAAGTTTGGCACTCTCTTGACCTTATATACTTTTTTTTAATTGTTTACCAAAGACTTATTATTTTTGTACGGTCACAAAATCAAAAAAAATAACGAAATTATTTATTAATATCTTTTGGATCTTTGATTTCGAGTAAGAGAAATAATTTGAGTATTCATTTTTTCCACAGTAACAATCCCGTTATTCCCGTTGTCCCTAACAACATAAAACGTTCTTAAAAACTTGTCATTTTTGGCGTCACAGAAACATGGCCAAAATAACAGTACTTTGATCATATTTTCCTTTATATCGATTTGTCTACAATTGAAAAAGGAGGATGAAGTCTTATTAATAATTCCAGAATACTTTTTCGATCGTATTCAATTATTCCCTTAAACCTTGCAACCCTAAAACTATTTGACTTCTATAAAAAAGTTTTATTTATTTATTATTTATATTATTATTTTTTACAATTTGCTCTTTACTTCTGTATTGTACTGGTCGAAGGCCATGTTACCCAACGCGAAGATATTGTCCGGGTCTAAAGCCTTCTTAGCGGCTAACAGCAATTGCTTCCCGGGCTCGCTCACTGTATCCGTGTACCATTTTTTCCTGAGCTTACCGACGCCATGGTGATGAGATATTGAACCTGAAATTGTTTTACACTAATGATTTTTTTTATTGAAGTTATACTTCTTTGGCGCGTTAGGGGAAAATGATGATGATTTAATATTTTAAGTTTATTTTTTTGTAATGATATATATAGAAGACATTTTATTTATAATTATCTACTCAATAGAAACTCTCAAGATAGTTTATTTCCTAGAGTACAAAAAATACATGAAACTCTTAACGTTTTTATTTTAACATGCACACAAAGAAAATTTTAAGATTGGTTGCATATTCTATGGTCTCTCTTAAATAGAAAATGAGCAAAAATTTTATTAATGACAATTTTGTATGACCAAAAAATACCAAATAATAACGTACCCCCCGAGGCGATGATCTCATTTCGAGCGGCGTCCTCGATCTCTTCGTAAATGCGCACGGCGTCATGTATACTTGTCGACTTGAACCCAAAGTAGAAGTATATACAGCATCCCGCGTCGTATCTGTAATTTTTCATTGACTGGTTACGGTTAGCCATTTAAAATGATATATTAAATGACATGATTTGAACATCTATCTATTCCCTAAATCCTTAATACTTAATATTGTGTTGGTGTTGGTGCCGGTGCTGGCTCCCAACACGCCGACTGTCAGTGTTAGAGCACACGTACGTCTGCGTGAGGCGGCAGGACACGAAGTAGTGCCGGATGCCACGGCGGGCGCACTCGGCGCGCACGCACGCCTTGGTGTTGGTGTTGGTGCTGGTGCCGGTGCTGGCTCCCAACACGCCGACTGTCAGTGTTAGAGCACACGTACGTCTGCGTGAGGCGGCAGGACACGAAGTAGTGCCGGATGCCACGGCGGGCGCACTCGGCGCGCACGCACGCCTTGGTGTTGGTGTTGGTGCTGGTGCCGGTGCTGGCTCCCAACACGCCGACTGTCAGTGTTAGAGCACACGTACGTCTGCGTGAGGCGGCAGGACACGAAGTAGTGCCGGATGCCACGGCGGGCGCACTCGGCGCGCACGCACGCCTTGGTGTTGGTGTTGGTGCTGGTGCCGGTGCTGGCTCCCAACACGCCGACTGTCAGTGTTAGAGCACACGTACGTCTGCGTGAGGCGGCAGGACACGAAGTAGTGCCGGATGCCACGGCGGGCGCACTCGGCGCGCACGCACGCCTTGGTGTTGGTGTTGGTGCTGGTGCCGGTGCTGGCTCCCAACACGCCGACTGTCAGTGTTAGAGCACACGTACGTCTGCGTGAGGCGGCAGGACACGAAGTAGTGCCGGATGCCACGGCGGGCGCACTCGGCGCGCACGCACGCCTTGGTGTTGGTGTTGGTGCTGGTGCCGGTGCTGGCTCCCAACACGCCGACTGTCAGTGTTAGAGCACACGTACGTCTGCGTGAGGCGGCAGGACACGAAGTAGTGCCGGATGCCACGGCGGGCGCACTCGGCGCGCACGCACGCCTTGGTGTTTTCACACAGCGCCAGCGTGCGCTCCCAACTCACTGACGTCTCGAATGACTCCGCTACGATGTTGTATTCGAGCGCTAGGTCCTGGAATATTTGGAAAAGTTAATTTTATTATTAATTTGGAAAAATTAATAATAAATAATAATAAAATAATAAATAATTTGCAACAATTACTGAACAGCAACAGACGCACACATTCCCCAGATGATGGGTAAATATATTTTAAATAATTTTATCAAAGCTGCATTGATGAAATTATTCAAAATATATTTAAGCTGCTGCTTGCTTGACAATATGGAAAAAAGTTGCTGAGCTGGGCTGATACGGCAGTAGCTACGTCCCTGGCTAAAATACTGCCAGTATTAAGCAAATAAAATCTGAACATATTATTAAATATAAGACAATCAATACATACCCTAAGGTAAGCAATAACAAATGTCAAAGTATATCCAATTTCACCATTCTTCGCACCCCCCGGGACACCACCGTACTGAGCGGCAATACTATTTAGTTTCTTCTCGCTGTTGGCCACTTTTTCTTCAGTTCCTTCCATGAGGAGAGTGACTACACAGAGTTTTAGTGGATCGAAGCCTTTGATTTTTGTAATGTAGAAACGCTTAATTTTGTCTAATACGACTCCGCCCCAAGATTGCTCAATTTTAAGAGCATGGCCGAAGCGAAACTGGAAATAAGTATGGCTCTATATAATATTTCAGTTTTCATTCCTAAATTAAAAATGAAAGTAAGGTTTAAAATTGGTCCTGATATTGTTTCTCCTGAAAGAACTTTAAAGTTACTATGAATGCGTAATAACAGTTTTAAAAATTGTACAAAAAATAATACCAATTCAGACGCGATGAGAATGAATATTTTAATATTTTTACCTGTTCATTGTCCATAAGTCGTATACTAGACGGCTGTAACCGTTGTCTTGCTACTTCTCTCTCGAAATAGAACCCTGATTCCCAATCTGGGAACACTAAAGAACCATAACGAACTACAGGTGGCAAAGGACGAATTTTCAGCGTTACCTGTGACACAATTTAAGTGATTATTATTAACTTATTTACAAGTTATAATAAAAAGATATAATCAGCTAAAGTAGTGGTAGTCAGTACCTCAGTAACAACTCCTAAACAACCTTCAGATCCCATAACTACGTGTTCCCAATCCGGTCCGCAGGATATTCTAGGAACGCGACAACGTTTCTCGATCACACCAAGTGGGGCTACCACCTAAAAGAAAAAGAGGTTGTATAATTTTTTTGATGAGGAATGTGATTAGCTCTTCACAAAATGTCTGATACCAAGTATTATTCTGAAAATATTGTGACTTAGGTTTAGGATTAAAAGAGCCTAAGCACTTTTGTAGTGGTATCCTACCGAAACTAGTTTTTTGTCCTAGAGAAACCCATTTTTAATGGCATAATGGCCACTTTACTAAAATACCATTTGTTAGTTTTCAAAACTCATATATCTTGTCTACAAGAGCTGAAAACTATGAAACATAAATACTGGCACTGATTGACTGACTAAAAAATCTTTAAACATCGAACAAATTTCTTTTAGAACATCAAAAAACATTATATTTTATTGTTAAGTTTGGCATTATTATTATATATTTTCAGCTTTTATTATATTTTATAGGGTAAGTATTTTAAACGTTGTGAGCGTGACTAATGATATATAGAAAAACAGATCATCTGACTTTGATATTCATTTACAATACATAAACAGATATGCAATTTCTCTATCAGAGATATTCTGCTGAAATACTTGATTTTAAGATTAGACTGAGATATAAGAAGTCTTGTTTCAAAATAATCATGTGTATGTAAAATGTGTAAGTATATTATTTTCTTTGGCCATTACCTTAGTCTGGACGACAAGATCTTCAATATTACCATAAGTATTCTTTTTCATACCACTCGCTCTAGTTGCTACCCAACCACCTAATGTAGAGAATTCAAAGGAATCGGGTTCGTGGCCCACTGTGAAGCCTCGGCTGCGCATTTCTCGTTCTAAATCCTGCCCTACAATACCCGCCTAAAAATAAACAAACAATATCAAAGTTTTCAGGGCAATAATTTACTTAATAATAATTTATTGATATACTACGAATTACGACTAACCACCCGATTCAGATATTTTACACGAAATTCTTAAACTGTAATTGAAAAAGATCTTTGAAAAAATCGCTGAGTAAGCCAACTATAAACTGATTGAAATTGATTTATTTTTAAATTGTTTTATTTTAATTTCAGCCTTTCAATGATATTGCTGCAAGAATTATAAATTTTAATTAAATTAAATTGACTGCATCATTTGTCATTTCTAGGTCACTTGTGTCATTGCTATTATTCTATTGTAAAATTTGTAACTAAATCGCATTTTTAATATGTTGTATGCATACTGGCAGTATTTGATTAATTTGTTGGAAAATTTGCAGTAATTTTATCATAAAACTTTTTTATTAGTGCCTTATTTATAAAACGATCTTCTAATTGTCTTGTATACAACTTTCGCAAGTCATCATTTAGTTCAACTTTTGTCAAATTTTCCAAACTTACCTGAACTCTTGCAAGTAATTGGTCCTTGTCTAACCACAAAATGGCGTTCATATCACTCGTGTCGAGTACCACGATAGGTCTGTTCTCGTTCGCTGGACATGTCACAGCACCAGACACTGAGGTTCCTCCTCCGAAGGGTATTATCACAAATTTGTGCTTAGAAGCACATCGGACTATTTCTTCTACCTTAAAATTATAACGTCAATCTTTTAACGAAATTGAAAATTGAGAGAATGAGATGCCAAAAGTTTTCTTCTTTTAGGCTTAAAGAAGTGAATTCACTCAAGACTATTAGCGTTCACTTTTGAGCATAACGCACATGTAATAAATGGTTTTTATCGCCCTAAAGAGCAAGTTGGCAGCAAAGGTGAGTTAAGTAAGCACTTAACTCACCTCACCTGCCGGAAAGCTCCGGCAGTGTAGGACAGTTAAAAGTTGACCACTTAATTTTACGCCACCTCCATAAAAAAAACCTTAAAAAGAATCTTTGAAGATCCACCCATGTTAAGATTAAACAGAAGCAGCTAACGGTTTGTAAAATATAGCCTACCTCTTCGTGGCTTGTTGGCCAAATCACTGCATCCGGTATCCTAGGAAAGCTATTGTTTCTTAAATAATAAACATCATGTAGAGTTTGTCCATGTGCCCTTATCAGTCTATCCATTCCATCTAAGCTGATTAACGATATTTTTTCCAATTCCTCTTCGATATTTTTGGGTAACCGACTTTTTGGAAACGAGGTTGGTAAATCTGGAATCTGTGACTTGTTTGAAAGGTCTATGTCGAATTGTTCCTGTATCCATTGTATCGCATGCGGTAATTTTTTTCCAGATATAAGGTATCTGAAAAAGCATATAAGGATTTTGAGTTATGGCGAGAGGAAACTTGAAAAACTTATTCCATGAACCTTGCTTATCCTTCTCTGACTGTAAAATATAAAAGAATATTTTGATAAACGGCATTTAATTAGTGTAATTATAATGTTACGTTTATGTAATTCATTTAAATACTAGCTTTTATTGCAGCTTAAGAGAAATAGAGCTTAGAAAATGTTTAAAATGTATACGTTCATATTTTCATAATATTTTCATAATTGTAATAAGGTTTATGGAATATGAATACACTTGTAAAAAGTAAGTAAACAAATATTCTCTACTATTGCTACATACTTTTAGTTTTTAATTTCTTTATTATTAGTGTTACCTACAAACTTTTAAAACAGATAGGTAATTTCCCAAAACCTTAAACAATAAAGGTTAAGTAAATCTGAACCTATCTTTAATTAGTAAAATGTATATGACACATTATAGTATTGTATAATTTTTGTATGAATAAAATTTTTATACGATTTTGAACGCTTAGTTACAAAAAGGCTATTTAAACGTGACCCTCATGAATGTTAATTCTTTATGATACATTTTTATATAAAATGGTATTGGTGCAAAATAGTAATAATGTAGATATACATATTAAATGTCTACAACATACAGACATGGTCGTCTGTTCCTATGGTAATAATACATATATATTAGTATATACAATACATAACACTCAGATTCAGGTGGAAATACTACTCGAAACCCGCGAAGCAGAAAGTGGGGCCGCTACAAATTGCGCCAACGAGCTAGTCGAATGTATGTTACGAGTACATATATTGAAAGAGAACCACTCTAAAGACAGTCACATCTATCTCAAGACTCTATAAAAAAATTATTTATTATTCATGTCAACAATAAATTTTTTTTGGCTATCCCTTTCAAACTGAAATTGCTGAATAAATTTGAATGAAATTTAGTATGATTAAGTACCCCACAGTACTAACAGAAATATCCTGTTCAAAGTCTGGAGCAGACCGTCTGGGGACCTCACCCTTAAGAAAGATCACAGCTAAATATTATCTACTACTCTCAAGTAGTCTTGTGTTCCTGTGGCGAGTACGGTAGCTAGTTCCTGGGGAAGGTCAGGGGTAGGATCGGCAACGCGCTTTTGCACTGCTTCTGATGTTGTAAGCCTCTATGGCTACGGTAATCACTTACAATCAGATGAGCCTTACCCTGTTCCCTTACGATAGGAGATAAAAATGAAAATTTCAAGTGGCTGGTACAGCGCGTGGTGTATGTACCTGAATAACTTTTTTGGCCCTTTCAGTTTCTCATCTTACTTTTTTATGTTGTTAATGTTATTTCCGTTAAGTGACAGACGTTTATTAATTTATTATATACTTAGTTTATTAATTTTAAATATGAAACCAAATGAACCACAGCGAAGCAGATACGTCAATACATTCTCGGTAATGCATACGAGTATAAGATTTGTTTGCGTCTCGCCATGATATTGACATACATTACAACATACACTTCTTATAACACGTGTACAAGCTATTGTAGTACTAAAGTACATACGATAAATCATATTTTTATCATAGTAAGCGTTTTTAAAAATAATTAACCTGATATTTTTCTAAAATATTAACTTAAAATAAGATAAAGTTTGTTTGAAATGCTACCATGATTTTGTTATACTGTTTATATTTGTGTGTTTTATATTAAACTAGCTGTTGCTGTGTGGTTACGGCAGTAAGAATATAGCCACTCCCTCTCTTCTCGTGGGTGTCGTAAGAGGCGACTAAAGGATAAAACAGTTCCACTACCATTTTGGAACTTAAAAAGCCGACCGATGGCGGTATAACCATCCAAACTGCTGGCTTTGAAATACACAGGCCGAAGACGGGCAACAGCGTCTTCGGTACGACAAAGCCAGCCCTGCGGTCACCACCCGATTAATGAGATCAGCAAATTATTTACAACAATCTTCACAAACACGATTACCTGTCAGATCAGATATATGTCGATATATGTACTGGATAATTTTTGTTAAACACACGAGGGTATATATTCCTTATACCGGATCTCGTACTATTTTATTGTACATTCACAAACTTAACCTCAACCTTACTTTAGGTACATAAACTATTTCTATTGCAGTAAATAAATGTACATGTATTTCAAGTAAATTCCTTGCTCCACGAGTTGGCTATTGCAACGGATGTGACAATTTAACCTGGCCGCCCACGACAGACAAACAGATCCAGTCATAGCTCGTTGACACCACTTTCTTGTGTCCTAGGCGATGCTTATTGCAAACTCAATTGGACAAAAATACTCTCTTAATGAACCACGCAAATAGTACAATAACTAATTAACAAAGAATATATCAAGTTTTACATATTTATAAGGTGAAATTAAAATGTTAATTTTTAATCTATACTAATATTATAAAGCTGAAGAGTTTGTTTGTTTGTTTGTTTGAACGCGCTAATCTCAGAAACTACTGGTCCGATTTGAAAAATTCTTTTAGTGTTAGATAGCCCATTTATCGAGGGAGGTTATAGGTTATATATCATCACGCTAAGAACAAAAAGGAGCGGAGCACCAGTGAAGAATGTTTCAAAATAGGGGGTTCTTTTTTCCTTTTGAGAGCTTCCGCTGCGTACGCTTTGAAAACAGTTGAAGTTTCGCAAAAATCGTGTATGAAAGAATTGATCCTCTTTAAAAGTTCTAAAAAAAAGTCCGCGATAGCATATATCTATCTTTTAAGGTTGGCTCACTATAACCTTTTTTATGCTAACCAAGTGTGTGCTAAAATAATGCATTATTTGCGAAGATGTTTTTATAAACATGATATCAATCCTTATCTAAATAAATACGTTATTCATCACAAGTATTTAATTTAAAACAAAATAGCCTTTTACATAATTCGATTTCAATGAGTATCTCAAGAGATATCGCAATTTTAAAATAACATCGCAGCAAAATACTCATCAAGTATTGCACGCGCCTCTGTTCTACGCGGACGAAGTCGCGCCCAGAAGCTAGTAAATAACAAAATAAAGGGCAAAGTGCGAGTCGGACTATCGCACCAAGGGTTTCGTCCAAACAAAATTATTAAAAAAATACATATTATGATGTTACTAAAAATTTATGCTTTTCGAATTTTTCCTCTATCTGTGCTATTAGACTTTGCTTCGCTTCGTACCAAGATTCTGAGTTCACGGGAAGTACCCTGTAGGTTTTGATTCCTTTGAGTGTCGAAAATTTGCAACATAAATGGCTGTATCTTTTGATTGCATTGGCTTAGAAGTTTGATTTTTCAGAGCTCTACGGGACAGTAGACTTCAGTATTTCATATTAATCTTAGATTGATACCTCTCCACGCATTAATAAGAAAAAGGGTCAGACAGACAGACAACAAAGTAATTTTATAAGGGTTCCGTTTTTTCCTTTTGAGGTACAGATCCCTAAATACAAATTAACAGGAATATTATTGATTAGATTAATTATTTATATTAAAACATTATTTTTATCTATAGATATAAATAAAATCTAGCACAGAAGACCTTGTTTGGTGAAAAGTTCTGATCTCAGGGACTACTAATTTAAATTAATATATAAAAATAATGATAGCTAATTGATCAAGGTATGTTGTAACCTATATGGTCATACAACAACACGCAATATGACATCACGACAAATACTACAAAAACGGTGAAAATTTATTCCTTTTGATAACACAACATAAGTGATAATTGGAAAATTTATAAATCAGCTAGTAAATGTATACAGTTGTAAAGTAAAAAAAAAAAATTAAAAACGAAGTATGAAGAGCGTAATGTCAGCAACACGATGAAACGGCCAATTCAAATACACACTTCTCACTCTGTACCTATCTGTTATCACTCGAATCGGCGATAAGCGTACGTGAAATCCTAATTCGATTTAGGCAAAAACGATAAATACGTTTTTGTTAAAGTCAACTACTAGGTAGATCACCTGTTCTTTATTATCATACTTACATTATTATCTTCATGAAAAACTACATGCTTATGTATTAATTAGATTTTCTGTCTCGGCGTGCATGCATCCTCTATTGCAACGGATGTGTTGTGATGAGTCCGACCATTTTAATCTTCATTTACGATTTAATAATAACATCTTAGACGGCTAAACAAAATATGTTTCCATCAAAATAGATATATTTTCAACCTATTTTATTATATCAAAATTCTAATATGGTAGGTATGCCGCGACTTCCCCCTTGACAGTCATAACGCCCCATTATCCATTTGCCCCCATTTGCGTTCTGACCGACTATCCCGACGCACCCACGAAAAGATCCAGCGTCTGCTAGGGGGATATAAGGCCTCTTTGGGAATCTATGCCTTAATAAAAAAATAAAACAAGCTCGCACATCGATGGTATCGTTTCAGTTTATAAATTCACAATTGTAGGCATTTGCATAAAATTTAAAAATAAATTACAATGTTTTATGTATATTGATTGACAACCTTGACTGTATAAATAAATGACAATGTAAATTAATTTGCCCTTAGTCAAAGGAACATTTGTAATTGTTTTCTTTTTTATTTCGTGAATATTTTATATGTAAAACGGAATATTTACCTATCATTATTTTATTTTATTTGGCTGTTGTTGATCATTTTGCGTTCCTTGTACATATTTTAAGAATTTTATTCGTTCACGCTCACGATAAGTACATTGATACAATTTTGTTACGAATGTTAAATATTGTTTTACAAGTAAACCATAGTCTTAGCGACTATTAAAGTTAGGTGTTTCGTGTAGGCGCCTAAACATTCCCGCTCGGGACGGCTACGGCTATTTGTATTTGTTCAAATATTTGATTCCGGATTGTGTGCCTTTGGTCAGCAGTGGGGTGTATCAATAAGTCATTTTTAAAAACATATGTTTATATGTATGTTTGTATGTATAAGAAATGTAGAAAATAATATAATTTAGAATATACGAGAATATTAATGAATTACTCAGTGTCACGTTTTACTTTTAATTATTAATTCCGTGAAGTTGAATATTTGCTACACTTACTTAGCGACAAAATAACTTTATTCTGTAAAGTTATAATTAACAATTTAGTTAAATGAATGAAAGTTATAATTAGTTGAGTAATCAACTATTAACAATTTGTAATTTTTTTTTAAATATAATATTGTAAAAAATGACCTTTAATTGAAAATAAAACTTGAAAGGAGTGAAATAGTAATTGAAAAATCATATGTGCCAAATCATATGAATATTACGCAAAAAAATAAATAAAAGATATAGCGCTATTTAAAAATCAAGCAAATGGATACCTATTTTATCAGAATAGATTCAGATGTCGAGGAGGGAAATAATATAAATTATAGTTAATTTCACTTAATATTATTGGAATAATACTCGTAACATATATTAATTATTATTATTGTACGTACACTAGACTAGACTACTTATTACCAGCAAGCCTGTGTACAACTTCTAAGGAATATTCATAAATATTATCATCGCCGTTTGCTGCATCATTATTTAATGACCTCACCTGTTTCCTGTGAATAATGTTTTATTGTATGATAACTCAAAAAAGGAATCCTTGTAGCCCCATCCGTACCATTTGAGCAATTCTTGTCTGAAACAACAACAAAAAATGTTAACCGTCAATTTTAACTTGAATATTGGATGTATTGTTTTTTAATCGACTTCCAAAAAAGGAGGAGGTTCTCAATTCGACTGTATTTTTTTTTAATGTATGGTACATCAGAACTTTTGACCGTGTGGACCGATTTCGACAATTTTTATTTTAATCGAAAGGTGGTGTGTGTCAATTGGTCCTATTTAAATTTATTTGAGATCTAACAACTACTTTTCGAGTTATATCTAATAATGCGTTTTTACTTGACGCTTTTTTCGTCGACCTACGTTGTATTATACCGTATAACTTTCTACTGGATATACCGATTTTGATAATTCTTTTTTTGTTGGAAAGAAGATATCCCAAGTTTAGTACCATGATAAGGAAATGAGGATCTGATGATAGGATCCTAGAGGAATCGAGGGAAACTCTTGAAAATCCGCAATAACTTTTTACTGGGTGTACCGATTTTGATAATTCTTTTTAACCGACTTCCAAAAAAGGAGGAGTTTCTCATTTCGACTGTATTTTATTTTTATGTATGTTACATCAGAACTTTTGACCGGGTGGACCGATTTCGACAAATTTTGTTTTAATCGAAAGGTGGTGTGTGTCATTTGGTCCCATTTAAATTTATTTGAGATCTAACTACTACTTTTCGAGTTATATCTAATAATGCGTTTTTACTTGACGCTTTTTTCGTCGACCTACGTTGTATTATACCGCATAACTTTCTACTAGATGTACCGATTTTGATAATTCTTTTTTTGTTGGAAAGAAGATATCCCTAGTTTGGTACCATGATAAGGAAACCAGGATCTGATGATGGAATCCCAGAGAAATCGAGGGAAACTCTCTAAAATCCGCAATAACTTTTTACTGGGTGTACCGATTTTGATAATTTTTGATTTAATCGAAAGCTGATGTTTGTCATGTGGTCACATATAAATTTTATCGAGATCTGACAAATATTTTTTGAGTAATCTTTGATAACGCGTAGTTACTTGACTATTTTTTCGTCGATCTACGTTGTATTACTCGTCGATGTTAATTGAAGTCGGTTTTTTTTCGTTTGCGAGCAAACACAATTATTTTTTTGGAAAGAAGATATCCCTAGTTTAGTACCATGATGAGGAAACCAGGATCTGATGATGGGATCCCAAAGAAATCGAGGGAACTTCTTGAAAATCCGCAATAACTTTTTACTCGGTGTTGACCACAATTTTATTGAGATCTGATAACTACTTTTTGAGTAATCTTTGATAACGCGTAGTTACTTGACTATGTTTTCGTCGATCTACGTTGTATTACTCGTCGATGTAATTGAAGTCGGTTTTTTTTTCATTTGCGAGCAAACACAATTATCGAGTATGTATTTTTGTTTTAATATACGCCACTATGGTGTACCACTAGAGTCGAAACAAGCATACAGTCCCCCTGATGTTTAGCAGTTACCGTACCGTAAGGACATTACCATTTATTCATTACCATTAGTATCGCAAATGTGTTGCTAACTCTATCCTTGACCAGGACCTCAGGCTACCTCACCAAAGGAACGCTATAATACTAGATACTAGTATTATTTGGCTGTGATATATTTCCACAACACGTTGGCGTAATGGGCACCTGGCTAAAGTGCCTACGGTCTTAGGTTTCATCCCTGCACATGATAAATTTTTGTGCAGGAAAAACCAATGCCTATCGTTGTCTGGTCATTTGTGACCAGAGTGTTTCCAGAGTTTTCTAACTCAAAATTTACAACCTACTATAGGGGCGGTTGATTGTGAAACGCTTGTTGAAATGCTTGTATGCACCCCGCCGACGAGGCTGGCGGTAGTCTGGGGCTCCCGGCACGTACAGAACGACCCACAACACCCATTAAAACCTTTTCCACCACCACGCATTTTTGCCGTGACGCACCGACGGTCACCGCCTATGCGGGTCGCCTTCGCCTATAGAACCTTTAATTTAACAGAACCTAGATTTTCATAATAATAATTGTGTTTGCTCGCAAACGAAAAAAAAACCGACTTCAATTACATCGACAAGTAATACAACGTAGATCGACGAAAAAATAGTCAAGCAACTACGCGTTATCAAAGATTTCTCAAAAAGTAGTTATCAGATCTCGATAAAATTTATATGTGACCACATGATAAACATCAGCTTTCGATTAAATTAAAAATTATCAAAATCGGTACACCCAGTAAAAAGTTATTACGGATTTTCGAGTTTCCCTCGATTTCTCTGAAATCCCATCATCAGATCCTGGTTTCCTTATCATGTTCCTTATATCCCCTTTCCAACAAAAAAAGAATTATCAAAATCGGTACATCCAGTAGAAAGTTATGCGGTATAATACAACGTAGGTCGACGAAAAAAGCGTCAAGTAAAAACGCATTATTAGATATAACTCGAAAAGTAGTTGTTAGATCTCAAATAAATTTAAATGGGACCAATTGGCACACACCACCTTTCGATTAAAACACAATTTGTCGAAATCGGTCTACCCGGTCAAAAGTTCTGATGTAACATACATAAAAAAAAAAAAACAGTCGAATTGAGAACCTCCTCCTTTTTTGGAAGTCGGTTAAAAAGGATATACTTATTTAAGGCAGGAAGACAAAAGGAGAACTAAATCATGAAATGGATATAATAAGTTGTGGAATCGATCTGTACCTACCTAACCTAATCAAAACTTCGGTTGGTTTCTAAACAGATGCCTAGCTATTGGATTATGAAGTCGTAAGTGACACTTTTAATTATTAAAAAATGCCGGTATCGTTGCAATAACGTTATCAAATTAGTTTTACCAGGCAAATCCTTATCACTTTTGATCCACTTACCTCACGTGTGCAATAATTTTAATATGAACTAAGTCGCAGTTTTACAGTTACATTTGTAATGGTGAAAGAATTATTAAAATCGTTAGAATAGATTCAATGTGTTCTGTACTTAAAAGTTATCAATAGTGTAAAGCGCAGAGTAATGTATTTGGGACTATAATACTTATAGTAAAAACGAAATAAAGATAAAAAAATAAGGCTTAAGTCATCATACTTTTAACAGTGTGAGGAACTCGATGTTACGTTCCTCATGCACCACTGAAAAGGGAGGATCCTCCGACCAGACGGGTGTTGAGACTTTTTGAAGTGAAACTTCTTTAGGCGCATAAGGGTAAAATTTTTACGGATGAAACGGCAACGTTTTGATGGAATGGCAACGTTTTTGTCGATGGCGCTGGATCGGAAATCTATAGCTTTAGATTTGTACAAATATAAACGAGACTTAACAATTAGTTTGCCAAAGAAGTTTCACTTCTGACATGTGCACTGTATTTATATCTAATAATTGTGTTTGAAGGCAAACGAAGAAAAACCGACTGCAATTATATCCACAAGTAATACAACGAAGGTAGACGAAAATATAGTCAAGTAAATATGCATTATCAAAGATTACTCCAAAAGTTGTAATCATATCTCGATGAAATTTAAACGTTCCCACATGATAAACATCGGCTTTCGATTAAATTAAAAATCATTAAAATCGGTACACCCAGTAAAAGGTTATGCGGATTTTCGAGAGTTTCCCTCGATTTCTGTGTCTGTAACCTCCTCCTATTTTTGAAGTCGGTTAAAAAAGGGAGTTTATCGCTCTATGCGCTAATCTTATTTGTGTGGGTTAGGTTAGGTGTTAATAACCTACCCACCTAATATTACTATCTGCGAACCTAATATTTTCCTTGTAATGCACATTCTTGTTATTCAGGATTACAAGAAAAGTAAATAGCTTCAGGTTTTAGCTGTCATACTGCATAGCTTATAGATTAGAATAACACATAGGTTATAATTTTTAAGGATAGTGTATGAATTGTTCAAAATATAACCATATTTGTCAAGTAAATCGTAAAAAAACTGCCATCTGCGAGCTATTCTGGCGTACGCTGCAAAAACTGTAGAGTTTACATGTATATAATGAAAGAAAAATGTTTATTTTGATTAGTCCTACAAAAAAGTCCTCGACAGCATATATCTATCTTTTATGAGTAAGCCATTATCACCAAAACAGTGAACCATAAATACAATAAAAATTGATAATAAATTTCTAATGCACATTTGGTAATAACAAATTGATTTTTATATCAAAATAAACACTTTTATTAAACTTCGTCTTTTACACCAAATCATTTAGACGATAATTAATCTATACAAATAAATCAAATTGGAGTGTCTGTTTGTAATATTAAAATAACCGCTTTATACTAAATATTTTTTACAATTTTTGTCTGTCTGTCTGTTTGTTCCAGCTAATCTCTGAAACGGCTGGACCAATATTGACAGGACATTCACTGGCAGATACCTGATGTAGCAAGAAGTAACTTACGCTACTTTTATTTTATAACTTTATTTATTTTATAACCCTGCGAACTGAACAATAACTTTTTGTTATATTTCACGCGGACGAAGTCCCGGGCACAGCTAGTTATCTATATAATTAAAAAGGAATGTTGCTAAGCGCTCATACAGCACAACTTGAAACCTGTATTATTTGGTAATGAGCTAATGTAAGGTTGACGATTTCCTTAGTAGGGCGTTATATTGTTTGATATACACAATTCCATATATTCGCCTTTTCTCACAAGGAGAAGGTTCGATCGGAGAAGTTTTGTTCAATATACTGCTCTTATGTGGGTTAACATATTTTTTAAAATATATATATTACTAGGGCGTCAAACAAGCGTACGGCTCACCAGATGGAAAGCGATTACCGTAGCTTATAGACGCCTGCAACACCAGAAGCATCGCAAGCGCGTTGCCAGCCTATCTCCAATTTCCCCCAGGAGCTCTGGTTACTTAGCTTACCAATAGGAACAGAATACTGCTTGAAAACAGTATTATTTAGCTGTGGTCTTCTGTAAGTTTGAGGTACAAACTCAGTCGGGCTGCTCCATATAATTATGCTGTGACCTACCTCAGTTAAACAACAAAAAAAATATATACAACATACGAAATTCTTTAAATTAAATAAATGGATTTTTCATGATTCTCTTCTACTGCCGAATTCATACCATATTCAGCATTTTCATACTTCATTCAAACATAAATCTGATGGTCACTTAAGTCAGATTATTTAAACATTTTTAAGGCTATCTTAAATTAAAATAAGCTGTGAGGCAAACTGCAGAAACCACCCATATCTGTAATAATAACATGTAATAATATAAAACATATGTGTCTGTAGAACAATAACTTCAACATTCATTGTTTTGCAAGTCGTTTGCACTTATGTACCAATGGATGGGAAACAAATAAATATGTAAATAACCAATTTAGCATTAAAATGCTTATAACAATTTTGTACTTATTGCGTATAAACTTGTCGAAAAAATTAATATACTAAAGAATTACTATCGAATTTCAAATTGACAGAATTCTGTGCGGTTCCCAACTTCTCGCAGAGTGATTGAATTTAAGGTTGTATGTCGTCGTATTTAACTATTGTTTTTTAATAACGCAATAGGAGTTTAATTTTATTGGACACTTTGACAGAAAAATATTATTTTTCCTAAATGTGTTTATAGCATTCTCGGAAGATGTATTTAAAATATACGTGAAGTATAATATACTAACCTAAGACTGTGATGTACTTATTACGTACTTACATTTGTCTGACACTATTTTAGCAAAAATAACACAAATGTGGAATACACTTCATCTTAAGGCTGAATAAATGTAAATGTTAAGAAATATGTTCTCGAAATTGTACTTCGACGTGTAAATATTTACTTAGAACACGCACAATTACACTAAGAAAACCTATTTCTAGACGGGGATTAATTACTAATGCAATTTATATATTAAGGACGACCGTTCTGGTGTAATGGTGCGTGTGCCATGTCGGCGACGCCTAAACACCGCAGGGGTCGAGAGTTCGATTCCCGCTCAGAGTGGATATTTGTGTTTATATAAATATTTATTTATGGTCTGGTTGTTAGTCCTTGTGGGTGTCCCCACCGTGCCTCAAAAAGCACATTACGCTGTTGGTCCCAGTTGTTATCATGTACAGGATAGCGATTGTTACTCATAGTAGGGAAATATATCCGCCAACCCGCATTGGAACAGCGTGGTGAATTACGGGTAAAGGCAAAGGTTATTATTACACGGGGAAAGAGGCATATGCCTAGCAGTGGGATATTGCAGGTTGAAGCGTATATATTAAGGTGCTTGAATATTCGCTTTGAGGTATGGTAAGAAATTACACAAACAAACATTTCAATCGACAGATATATGGATTTTAATAAAATTAACTTATAAGTAAGAGCTCGTGAACACACATGACCTCAACAAACAATTCATTATACATCGACGTTTATTGTGTACATTTAATTTTAAATAAAAGCACTATTGTTTATTAGTTAAATACAATGTAAACAGTTTTATAGCAATACACTCGCCTATTTTCAATTTGTATACGAGTATAACATCTTAAAACCATCGCTTGTATGTAATTATTTTTGCGTATAGGTAGCTTTATTGCTTACGACCTTTTGTCACTTCAAAGTTGCTTTATTACTGTTATAATATTAATTTTATGATTTAATAAAAGTTCACTAGGAATGCTAGTCAACCGCAGTGGTTCAGGGAGTATTAAATTTGAATAATTGTCAATTGATAGATATTTTATTGAGAGCGACTCCTTTAAGTAACCTACGGCTGGTTTAATTAGCAAGTTTTGTCAGCCCAACTTTGCCGACAAAAAAAAGTCAGATTCGATAGAATATATATATATATATATATATATATATATATATCTTAAAATTTCTACAACATCATGGAAAAGGACTATAATTTTATTCTCTAGTTCTACTAACTTACAAAAAGAACATAAACATTTTAATTTTGTTTTAAAACTATACTGCAAGTGACAAAAATAAAATAAAAATATTTACGGTCTACCTGTAAATAGATCCATGATACTTATTTCTATGTACAGCAATATCCTGGTACATAAACTTGTATCCTAGTAATACTCGACTAAATAAAAAAGTTATAAAATTTAAAACATTATTATCTTTACAAGAATTCTTCGAAACATGTACATTTTTGTAGAAATAGGTTACTGTAGTATGTACCGAGTGATACGTATAACTGATATCACTTATATTCACTTTAGTAGTAAATAATTACGTTAAACTACTTTTCTTGTACTTCTGATGAATTTAATATTTTCTTTCTTTAGTTATAAATAAAGAAAAACCATAATTAGTTTAAACTACCCTCAGGTTTGAATATATTTTTGATTTTAATAAAAATAATGGCACAAAACGTTTCGTACGTAACTTAAGAGCCATTTCACAATTTTACGCTCTGCAAGTTTAGGTAAATTTGGTCGCATCGCGCGAGTCGTACGAGCCGCGCGATCTTTGTGCTAGTACGTATAGTGTGACAACTAAAAGACCATCGTGATCATTTTCTGATGTATAATAAAAATTATAACTATGGTATAAAATGTTTTTTACATAATTAATTTGTTAAAAATTTCAAGTATGTTATATAACAACAGTCAATAAATTAAAAAAAAAAAAATAAAACAAACGGGGTGAGCTAAATAAAACCGTTTAAAAATAAATTTTATGAAACAATTTTTTTTTAATTGATTTAGTTTTTTCAGTTTAGGAATGAATCTAATATTTACGATATGAATAAAAAAGCATTTAATGACATCGACACCGACAAACATATTAATTAACAAATAACAAGAAAAACAGATTGAAATGCCTATTTGTATTGATAGTGTGAGAAACAAAAATTAAATTATACATTTGTTTACAGAAATTATCATTATATTATTTTACAGTCATTTTCGTAATATGTTTATTTTATTTATATTTTATTATGAAAGTATCAAATGCGTTTTATCCGCTATAACAACAGTCGCTTGGCGCGTGTGAGCGAAAGAGACGGCTGCGCAGAATTTGGCGTGGACCTTACCTCTAAGAGCGCTAGCGCTCGACTGATTTACCGGGCTTGATGCGTGGCAATATATACTATCTTTTTATTATTTAATATAAAATGTATTAAAAATAATTACATCCTTTAATTATTTTTTTTTGTATTCCTTAATGATGTAAGTTTACTTTGATGAAGATAGTTCGTTAAAATTTCTTAGTTTTCTAAGAGAAATATCGCTTTTAAAATTGTACTTATTTGGAAAATATTCGTAACTTTAAATTTTTTTTATCGTTTAAAAGAGATACAAATGGAATAAAAATCTATGATAGTGGACAACAAAATTATATTCCACATATTATGATATTTTTTTAAAATGGTTTCAACGTAGAGGTTATTGAAAAGTAGGACTTCAAAGTATACATTGCGACCGTTTACCCAGGGAGGAGGCTGATGAAAAGGTTAATAATTTTATACACATAATATAAATCAAAATTCTGACCTGACTATGGACTACAACAAAGGTTGCTCTATTATATTTCAAGAATATAAATTACATTATTGCATCCAACACTGAGGTTAACGACGTCAAAATATTACAATTTCGCGGATTGTTACCGATTTTTGTGAAATGGCTCTTAAAAATAGAGACTGACTCCTGATTCTCGATCTTAATATCTAATAGAATCATATATATTTTCTACGCCCTGTTCTATAAGCAATTAATACCCAAAGGTTGTCTGGGAAGAAATCGATCTTTTAGCGATAAGACCGCCTTTGTGCATATTCCTCTAATTGTACTACTTTTTAACCGACTTCCAAAAAAGGAGGAGGTTCTCAATTCGACTGTATTTTTTTTTTTTTATGTATGTTACATCAGAACTTTTGACCGGGTAGACCGATTTCGACAAATTTTGTTTTAATCGAAAGGTGGTGTGTGCCAATTGGTCCCATTTAAATTTATTTGAGATCTAACAACTACTTTTCGAGTTATATCTAATAATGCGTTTTTACTTGACGCTGTTTTCGTCGACCCAGTGGCGTAGCGTAGTGGGGGCGGGGGGGGCGGCCCGCCCCGGGCGGCACTTTTTAGGGGGCGGCAAAATTGAACAACACTTAAATAATAAAAACAATTAGTAAATACTAGCGGCCCGGTACGTGCTTCGCTACGTATAAAGTGAAATAATAATAAAAAAAAATTACATCAAATTCATTTATTAATACCAAAAAAATATATATTAATTGCTAGCTATTTTAAAACTTAATCCAAAACATTTGGAAAAATAGTATTTTTTGTTTTTCCATTTTGAGAAGCAATAGTCGAAGGCTTTTTCGTAGTCCACAAATGCCATACACAGCGGCTGATTATATTCTTCTGTCTTTTGTATAATCTACCGAACAGTATGGATGTGGTCTACAGTGCTGTAGTCATTATGAGACCCCTCTATTTCGGTAGTTGGAATTCTTCTGGCGAGACGATTCGTAACAACACTCGAAAATAGCTTATAGATGTGGCTCAGAAGTAAGATCGATGTGTGATTCTTAGACAGAGACTTGTCGCCTCTCTTAAAGAACAGCACCACACACTACTGGACCACACCTCCGGCGTGGTACCTCGGTGGGTGACGGCGTGAAAGAGTCTCGCCAAGACTTTTAGGGTAGGTCGCCCTGCGGCTTTAAGTAGCTCAGTCGTAACTACGTCATCCCTATTCTGCTCAATCAGAGTAGCAATCTCTCTCGTATTTGAGCAGTGGAGGTCTCGGCGTACAAATTTTTCGTATCTTCTTGAAAAGAGCCTGTTCTGGCGAAGCTGCTTGAGCAGTGAGCAACTCGCGCCTCCGCCACATTAGATCCAAGGCTTCGGAAGAGAGTTGGACTGCTTCGTTGACTTCTTCGGCGGAAAGTGCCTACAACCTAGTGTACATACCGTCTTCACCACGTTGTCGGTCATCTCTTCCACGTTGCCAGTAGTTTCCAGCGAATCGAATCGGTTTTGGAGTTCCCATTGAAACTGCTCGGAGCCACATAGTAATTGGGGCAGCGTACGTCGGAGAGTAGATTTCATCAAGCGGGTCCGCTCCTTTCGGAGACATATATTCAGAGTGCCCCGTACTAGCCGGTGGTCGCTGCCGGTGTTAAACCTGTTAACCACTGAGACATCTCTGAATATATGCCTTTTATCCGTTATGATGAAATCTATCTCGTTCCTCGTCACAGTATCGGGGCTTTGCCATGTCCTTTGGGGCTTCTTCTCGAAAAATTGAATTCATCAAGAAGAGCCCCTCTGACTCGTAGTAGTTGACGAGCATCTGCCTCCTGCGATTCCTGCGCCCCTACCAGTGTGGTCCGATTCTCGATTCGTCGCGGCCTTGTATTCCCACTTTAGCGTTGAAGTCTCCCATAACAACGTTGTAGAAGGCCAAAGTAGTCCCATGCATGGCCCTAGTAATATCTATCACTCTATCATCTATATTACATCTGTATCACTTCTAGGGAGTACCTTCAGTGAGTTTAAGTACAAGGTACGCTACCCGGGTCGACATATTGCTGACTTCCACAACGTTGTTAGTGAGAGTCTTGTGGACCAGAAAATCGAGTCCACCTTGGGAAAGCCCATCACCTTCACGGAAGTAGAACAAGTGCCCGGAGTCCAGGATCATCGTGTCCTCGCCCTCTCTTCAAACTTCAGACAACCCCAGTATGCTTCACTTAAGTTTAAGTTTAAAACTCAGTTTTACTTCAAGGTATGGTTATGGTCCAGCTGTAACATGACTCCATTATACGTAACCGGTACGTAGTACCTGTAGTTTTGAGTGGCAGCCTCCCGTATCTCGGTGATCCTCAGCACCCTCCGCCCCACCGTTAGCGCGGCGCTGCTGTAGCCGGGAATAGTGAGGCTGCCGAGAACTGAGGGCCTAAAATTCTACCGCGAAGTCATGGGGTTTTTTGCCCATAGTCACCACGCTGGGGAGGCGGGTTGGTGACCGCAGGGCTAGCTTTGTCGCACCGAAGACGCTGCTGTTCGTCTTCGGCTGTGTATTTAAAAAGCTAGCTGTAGGATGGCTATATCGCCATCGCTCGGCTTCACTAGTTCCACGGTGGTATTGGAACTTTGCTATTTTATATTATTAACTAGCTGACCCGGCAAACGTTGTTTTGCCAATAAACTATCTACTATAATTTAAGTGTGCGGGGATTTACTTATAAACGAAAGCGTTGTAGACAATGAAAGTATGCTTTATTTAGTGCACAGAAAAATTAAAATAATACGTATAACAGTCACTACTACGATCGATACAAATAAAACCAAAAAAAATGGCCGAAAACAGTATAGTGAGTAAGACTGGAGACCGGCTTTATTCTCATCCCTACTCCGTGATGTTTGCTGGATGAGAGGTGACAACGTAATGTAGACATCTAGCGGGGATAAATGATCGATTGATAGTAATCGACCGGCGAAGGCAGGAGATCAAATTGAATTGAGAAAAAAATCACAATTAAAGGAAATTATTTAAAATATTAAAAATTGCGATAGAAAAATAGGGCTTGATCGTAGAAAGGTTGAAAATTAAGAGTAATATAATTTTTTTTATTCTAAGTCATGACAAAATAAAAATAAAAATCTTGCCAAAAAAATTAAAGTTATAATTAACAAATAAAATATAGGGGTTCATCGTAGAAGGTTGAAAATTTAGGGTTGTATGTATTTTTTAATGTTGTATTTTACATGAAATAGTATGTCTAAATAATGATCACTAATCTAATAAAAGCTAATAAGTACTATTAATTATTTTGTATTGTTATTTAATTGATTGAAATTTTGATTTGGGCAAAATTACAACTCACAACTTAAGAACTAAATATTTACAGATAGTTTTGGTATAAATTAGAGATGCCACGAATATTCGGCAATTATTCGGTATTCGGCTATTCGGCCTCTTTTTTTCGCTATTCGGTATTCGGCCGAATATGGGTAACCATTTGGCCGAATACCGAATAGCAATTTTTTTATTACTTACTTACTGTTTTTCCGCGACTTCGCGTAAATTATAGCCCATGTCCTTTCTAAGGCTCTAGAGTATCTGTGTACCAAATTTCATTTAAATCGGTTCAGCAGTTTGGGCGTGAAATCATGATAAACAGATTTACTTCCTTATTTATGATAAAATACAGTAAGGATTACCAGATAAATTATGAAAAAACTCAAAATATTACTCACAAAGATATTTATGTAACCAAAAAAGAACTAACAAATTAATATTTAAAATCTACCAGTGGTAAGAAACAAACACAACAAACAAACTGCCAGTTTATTGTCTTCACCTTAAATTTCATAATAGTTCCAAATAGGCGATTTCTTATTAAATTGATTCATTTTGCTTTTCTCGAACAAACGGTGATTTCTTATGGTTAAGTAATCAATCACATTAAATGTTATATTTTAGTATACAGTACGTACGATGCACCAACAATCAACAAATAAAGCAGGTTGTGTGACACGACCGTGACCTAATCAATCACAAATGAAATTATGAAACAAAACCGCCCGCGCCTACCAAACGTATTAGGTACTTCAGCGATGCAAGTTTAAGCTCGTACGGTGACGAGTTGTGTCTTGTCGCCCGCGAAAAGTACTAAGTGTGGCCGAATATTCGGCTGCCGAATGTTCGGCGCTTCGGCCAAGAGCCTCGCCGAACATTCGGTATTCGGTATTCGGCCAAATTGCTATTCGTGGCATCTCTAGTATAAATCCTGTCCGCGTGGAATTGTGCCAAGAATGCTGGCAGCATTTCCCCGTCGAATCGCTATGCCAATATGTATAATGTTTAATAAACTATTGTTATTTTTTTATTTGGGCAAATTGAGATAAGGATTGATGAATTTTGTATGGAATTAAATAAAGCTTTATCATTATTATTATTATTATTGGAACTTTTCTATCCCTTAGTCGCCTCTTACGACACCCACGGGATGAAAGGGGGTGGCTAAATTTTATATGTCGTAGCCACTCAGCTCAGTAAGTTTTATTATACTTTAAATTGAAATACCTAAATAAGGGGGCGGCAAAATTTTCTTCCGCCCCGGGCGGCCGACAACTACGCTACGCCACTGCGTCGACCTACGTTGTATTATACCGCATAACTTTCTACTTCTACGATTTTGATAATTCTTTTTTTTATTGGAAAGGGGATATCCCTAGTTTGGTACCGTGATAAGGAAACCAAGATCTGATGATGGGATCCCAGAGAAATCGAGGGAAACTCTCGAAAATCCGTAATAACTTTTTACTGGGTGTACCGATTTTGATAATTTTTAATTTAATCGAAAGCTGATGTTTATCATGTGATCACATATAAATTTTATCGAGATCTGATAACTACTTTTTGAGTAATCTTTGATAACGCGTAGTTGCTTGACTATTTTTTCGTCGATCTACGTTGTATTACTTGTCGATGTAATTGAAGTCGGTTTTTTTTTCGTTTGCGAGCAAACACAATTATGTTTGTATCTTTTAATGGTTTGCAATAAAGAATGTTCTGATTTTTTTTTTCATATTAATTTAAGTTACTTTTTATACAGTAAGTATATTTTAATTATGTTTTAAAAACACAAATTTATGACACGTTTAATTGTTGTACAAATTGTAAAATGTATTAACTCAACATGAGAAAAGCTCGAAGTATATAAAAGTAACTTTGTTTAGACAATTTTATTTCAAAAATGGTCAGCTAATGCTTTTTTAATGCTAAAATGCTTTTACACGCCTATTTGAATATAAGTAGTATAGTTAAAAATTTCGTCCGTTAAATTATAATTATCACCACCATGGGTAGACTGGTGGAGATGTCTTATAGAGATAAGTTCGGCCTCGCCAACTTTATTTGTAAATATGATTTGTACTTTTTTCTTTTTTTTAAAGTGCAATAAAGAATATAATAATATTATCACCAACACACCAACCCGCCTGCCCTGCGTGGTGACTATGGGCAAAACACACGAGTTCACGCCATTTTTGGGGTGAACTTATGGAGGCCTATGTCCAGCAGTGGACTGTGATCGGCTGAAATGATGATGATGATTCATGGTAAACCGTGATTTTGTAAAATATATTTAAATACGAATTACATACTGATGAAATATGAATAATATTTTTCGATCTTACCGGTTTAATAATAATAATATATCAACTGGTTATTTTAATATAAGATCACGAGAAATCTAAAAAAGGGAAAAAATGATAGAACTGGAGACAACTGGACTCGAACCGGGGTCTATTGGTTTCAACACGGATAAAACGACATTTCTAAAAATGAGTCCTAGCTAGATCGATTTATCACCCCAAAACCCCCTGCAAACTAAATTTCATGAAAATCGTTGGAGCCGTTTCCGAGATTCAGATTATATGTATACAATAATTAAAGATATTAGATAAAAGAAGGGGTACAGTGACGGTAATGGTGAATTATTTTCTTATTATTGCTTTTTGTCAATGAAATGTATTTAATATCAAACTTTTAGCCGACTTCAAAAAATAATAGGTTACTCAATTCGACCGTTCGACCTTCGTCGTTTATAAACCGATTTTGATAATTCTTTTTTTTTTTTTTGTTTGAAAGGAGATATCGCAACGGTGGTAGCATGATAAAATAAACCAGGATCTGATGATGGGATCCCAGACAAATCGAGGGGAAACCTCGAAAATCGTAGTGACGACTAGTGAATTTGTTAATTTTTTTCGTCTACTTACGTTGTATTACTTTTCAATGTAATTGAAGTCGGTTTTTTCGTTTGCTAGCAAATACAATTATTAATAAACCGATCCGAATTCTTTAAAATTGTGCGTTCTGTCATAAATTAACTATAGGTACGCTTTGTATGATAAATGTACATTCTGTTTACTAAATTTGCTCTTTTTAACGTATATTTTTCACTATTAAATGTATTTTCAATTAAAAATTCATCTCTGTTAAGATGTAAAAGATGTGTTTACGCTAACACCACTATCTCTGATTTATAGAACGCGTCTGTTTGTTTTCTCGTTACGAAATTATAAACATTTGTTTTATGTTAATTCTGTTTTAGCCTAATTTTCAAGAGTCAAGAGTACCCTAACCCGAAAAGCATGTATGAAGGGAATAATGAAAGTGGACGAAGCGAAAGAAGTATGTAGGGATTTTAGCAAGTGGAAAGAAGTGGTCTCTGCCTACCCCTACGGGGAAGACGCGTGATTATATGTATATGTATGTATGTATGTTTTAGCCTAACAAGAGTTTATTTATTCTTTATCTAGCTTCTACTTACTACTTATTTAAGTTTATAAAAATAGAGAATCGTAAGTGGTTTGTATTTATGGAAATTGAACATTAGTGACTTTTTCATAATTGATGTACAATAAACATTTTCATTTAAAAATAAGTTGCTAAAATCTAATAAGTTCTTATATATTTCAATTCAATATCTACTTTAGAGTTAACATTTAGTGTATTTTTAACGAAATTTTCTTATACTTATTTTATTTTAATGAAAAATTACAATACCAAGTTAAAATTAAGTAGCATTTTTTTACAATTCATAGTTTCTATTTGAGATACAATAGCTTCTAAGCAGGAATCCATTTTACGCGGGAAGGGTTCGTAACGAGGTTAAGAGAAAAATCAATAAAATATACGACTAGTCTGCGGTAAGACCCTGTCGTAGATTCAATTACTGTTCTTTGAAAGCTAAGGAATTAAATTTTATTTTTATTAATTTTTATTTTTAATAAATAAAATGAAAAGTGGCTATTAATTTGTTTTTTTTTCTCTTACATAAATACTTCAGTGTAGTTCTATTCTAATAAATAATAAAAATGTGACTTATTTTCTTGGTAACTGATACTCATAATTTTTGAAGTATTAACAAAAATCAAATAACCATTTTGGTAAAATAATTGTTTTTAACTTTTCTAATCTTACGAAAAAAAGTATTAAAACTTTAATTTTTATTCTTAAGAGGAATTAAGCTAAATGAAATTTTGGCGGGAAAAATATTTTATTTAGTGACGTAATATTTGCACACAAAAGCATTTGTGCTTGACAATATTACAGTTATGATATTTTTAGAAGAACGCCTAGTTAATTATATCCTGAAACTGGGACGGGTCACCAGTCGCGTGCTATTAATTAATTCACATGTATTTTTCTTTACGTTACATTACATACAATTCATATTTTCATAAGATAAAATATTACAATTATCGTTAAATTTTTAATAGAATATATCTAATGTTATATAAATAATAAATAACAGACCCACCGTCTTCTAGGAATCGCACTTTTAACTTTTATAACAGGTTCATTTTTTCCGTCTCTATTACAATTTTTATTTTTATCACTACAATTACTTTTATTTTCACTTTTTACTGTTGAATCTTTTTTATTATCTTCCGTCTGTTCTAACATGTTTTTTGCACTGGTTATAATGCCGGTTGACATTTTTACTTGACTACGATTATAGATTTGTGCCCAGCAACATTTGCTACAATTTTTATAAATCGCGCAGTCCGCCGCGCATGCTGAAATTTTCTGTCGATAAAACAGTAATAATAGTGACATCTATGGCAGAGGTACGCAGCTGTTCAAATGTCTACTTCTGTTCTATGTGCATTTAATTCTCCTATTGACTACTAGGTGGCGCTTTTGAGGCAAATAAAAATTCGACTAATTTAAACTATTTATTTGTATGTTGTACAGAACATATTTATTAGAAGAATAAACGTATTACAAAAAAACTACATTTAGTACAGTAAGATTATATGACTTAATTTATTACAATAATTTACTATAGATAAATTTTTAGGCCAAGACAAATAATATAGTCTGCATAGTTATATAAAGAACATTAAGCCTTTTAATTATCAGTTTAAATGTTTTAAATAATAAAAAAAAAGTGACCAGTTCTATAAATGCATTTTAGAGCCTCATTTTTCCAAATAGAGACATTTTGTCTCGGTTCTTAGTACCTCTATCATTAGTACTGACATGGCAAAGACCGTTTTGAAAGAACTTTGAATAGTTTTGATTTGAAATAGGAAATAAAATTAGGCTTCAATGTCTCTATCATGGAATAGTTTGAGTATTAGATTATTAAACCTATATGTGGCATCGTATTCTTAATTCTACGTTAATAATTTAAATTCGTGACGCAGTCTTAGTTACATACCTAAGCACCTATTGATTACTTATTGATGTATCCTAACCATATAAAGCGTTTATTTACAGGAGTAAATACTCCAAAATAATATGTAGTCATAGTAATACATTATATTATAGTAAGGTTAAAAGTTAGAGCCCTGCATTAATTTATGTATAAAAATGAATAAGATTTGTTTTATATTCATAAAACTTTAAACAACTGATTTAATTACAGCTGCGAAAATATATTTATCCAAACATAATTTTTTTATATAATGATATTGAAATGATATTTTTAGTTTAACTTTTTGTTGTGTATTAGTAGCAAAATAAAAGATACAATAAGTTCATATTTAGTTACAAAAAAAAACAATAAAAAGTACTTGTAGTATTTAACTGAAATCAAAATTTGGTCGAATAAATACGACGACTTGCTATCAAATAAACGTTATGTTACAGTTTTTAGGATAGTAACTGGTTTAAGATATGTTAAATTGGCTACAAAAATTCGTATCCTGCCTTAATCAAACTATCGTTCAGAAAATATGTTATTGTATTACTTTAATTCTTTTTTTAAGCAAAAATATTAATACGTTACATCGTATGCATTATGTTCAACATCAGGGGATAAATAATACAATAACACATTTAATTATTAGTTTATAGTATGGTATAAATAATAAATGAATTAAGGCAGTAATCTGTGGTACTCCGCGGAATTCTTATCCTTGTCAATCACGTAGAAAGACTTAGGTTTTCCGTTTCCCGAGAAATATTTCCTAAAGGAGGACTTCTTTGATGGCACATAGTACGCTAACGCTTCTATTGAATTGGGATGGTTGATTTTTGGCCATGTTGGAGTACTTTCCACGTTGACCACGTCGTCGTCGAACCGCGCTTGCGGGCGGTTCTTCGCTAGCTTATGGAGCACTGGTAAGTTCCAGTGGTAAACTCTTGCTGGTTTACCATTGCTAGTCATTTGCAGGGGTAATGTTCGTGCTGCAGCTGGAGCAGGGTTGGCGTGAGTGTAATAGTTCATGTTAGGTGGTAGTTTTATCACGTACATCCTCGAATCACCAGTACCATGGCGTCTGCCTTGCTCCGCCAGACGTTTCCTGTGATGTGCTGCTGGTATTCTGAGCTTCTTTAAGCCTAGAGAACTGAGAAGTTCATGGGTGGTTGGTTCCCTTTTGTCCAAGGTGAGATTGTCGTCGTGCGATGTAGGTGCTGCGCACGTTGCTGCTACCACGAGGAGCAGTGTTGCTAATCTGTAACAATTGAATTTAGAAATTAATACAAAGGCAAGTACATAATTGTCCGGTTCATAAAGTAAATTTCTTGTCTGGTTTACCAAGATTTTAAACATTTAGATTTGTAAATAAATACACTTTGTAAAGGCCTTCGTCTTGGAAAAGGAGCAATGGGTCAACTCTGGACGCTTTTAATTGCAACATAGCCTCTATTGACTGAGTTATAAAATCTACTATCGATTATTGCGCTGGCACGGCGACTATCTTTTCAAGTTGTTTACCGAGTTCTCTAAGAAAAGGCTTTCGTAAAGTCAAACAGTCATGCTAAGTTGTCCCCGTTGTAAAGCCGTTGTCATGTTCGAAGTAATTAACATATTCTATGGAGTTATGTTAGTAAAGCGGCGATTACAGCAGGCTCTGATTTAATCATAAAACTTGTAACTATATTCTAAACGGTACCACGAGACAAGTTATTGGTAAATTTAATACGGACTCCGATGTGTTGTATATTTAATAGTGATTAACCGTAAAAATTAATCGAGAAACTAATTAATAGGAATGAAATAACACGTGAAGGTAATAAAATTACATAGGCTACGGTTATTACGACCGGACACTTGCTACGGAATATTAATTTCAATGACATTATTTTTTTATGTTTCCTTTAAATAGTAATAAAAAGTAGCGTTTTTTATAAATCATTTTTGGTGATGATTATTATTAAGCTGTTCGGTCACTTGTATGATCATAATTACTTAAGTTGCTAATTTATGTAATAAATATTAAATAAGTTGCACATATTTATAACATCGGACTTCAAGTAGTAGCGCAAAAAATTGCAAAAAGAATTGCTGTTACATGACTCATGGCTTATACTGCAAATTTTATGTTATACGAGTACATCTACATAATTAGAAAAAACGTTCAAATGTTTCTGTAAATTAAAAAAAAAGGTTTATTTATTAACACCACGTTTATAAAATTCCGTGACGTACTCGTACCTGGGAGTATACAGAGAATAAAGTTACTTATTATCTATTATAATTCTAATTCTAAATAAATCCATCAAAATTACTGCTCTCAGTATCCGACGTACTTTATAAAACGGAATCACGCATCCATAAAATATTTGTGTTTGTCAAAACACAAGACCGGCATAACTCGGTAATAGAAATTCGCATGCATATGCAAACCCTTCTTCCAACGAAGCGGTCTTTCTTTGAGAATAGATGAATGCGTAGACTGTGAATAATGTTAAGTATCTTTTATCTATCCATCTTAAAAGGAAGTGTAAAATTTGTAAAACCTACTTGAGAAAGAAATATTTTACTCTTACAAATTTTACACTTATTTATAAGTTATTGTATTATTTATAAATAAACAGTGCTTTAAAAGTTAAATGAAAATAATTATAAAATAAAAAGATAAATACTTAATTGCACAAAAATGATGGAATTAAGATGGACAAGATAAACTATGTTGCATGCAAAAACCGTCTCAACATTAGGGTCATTGCGCCTGTTCGCGTCCACCGCCCAATTCGCGTCCATTTTACGGATCTCACTTTGAAAAGTCCCGAAATTAAGTATACTAAGACGCCAATAAGTCGAAAAATAATTACCGGCTAATACCTCAATGTATAAGAGGCACGTACGCATAGACAAAAGTTCCGTGCATCCAAGCAATCCTGGGTAAAAAAAAATAGTTAGTGAGGGCTGTTCAACAAGAGAGCGCGAAGGCACGGAATAATGAGAAGAAAATAGTGGACAGCGGTTCGTTTGAAGGTGAGTCTTTTATTGTTTTATGTCTATTTTGGATACATAGCTGTTTCTAGGCGTTGGTTATGATAAAAGGAATTATAATAATTATGAATTTGCTTATTTTTTTTATAGTTAATAGTTAAAATAAGGTGGACGCGAACTGCTACACCGAATTTATAAAACTTCCACTTTGCGTCCGCAGTGGACGCAAACTATACCTAAAGGGATTAATAATAAAACTAAATCGCGTCCATTTTTTAAATTAATTCTATAAGTTTAATACATAAAACTAAAAGTTTAATAACTATTCTACTTTGAATGAAATAAGTAATTTCTTTCTTATTTTTTTCTATTTAAGATGAGTTCTTTGCAGATAAGAAAGAAGAAGGAAAAAAGAACATACACAAAGAAAGATTTAAGGGAAGATTTGCATGAGATCCAAGAGAAGAAGAAATCGGTAAGACAAGCACCTATGCAAAAAATATGCTATTTCGATATTGGACAAAATCAGTGGGTGCAGACCAAGAGGGTACAAAACTTATCTACACAAATAAATAAAATTGGAGTGTCTGTTTGTAATATTAAAGTAACACCTTTTTACTAAATGTATACTGATTTATACACGGTACATATACCAAAATAAGCAATCTCTTTACTGTATGATGCCCTAATAAGAAGTCAGCTTGAGTATAATGCGGTAGTATGGTCTCCACATGAAGTCAAATACAGTCTCATACTGGAACGTGTTCAAAATAAATTCACCAGGTTTCTTTACCATAGGCTTTATGGCGTGTATCCCTTGATGTATCCAACATTGTTTGTATTGGGCATGGTTGGATACAACAAGTTGGAGACTAAGAGAGAGCTGGCTCTGGCAACTTATATTTTAAATTATTCCGCGTTGTTGTCAATAATCCAGGGGTACTTCAGTGGATAGGTTTGAGCGTACCCGATAGGTATCATCTACAACGAAGACAGCGACCGAGCTTATTTGCAGTACCCCACGGCAGAACCGAGCTAGTGCGCAACGGCCCCCTTGCTCGTTCAATCAGAACGCTAAACTTGGTGGCTGAAACACTAGACCTTTTTTCTTGTTCGTGGAATGAATTCGCAAAAGTTACTTTGTATATAATATGTTATGAGAAATGAATTTAATATTTTTATATTTATTATTGTTTTGTTTTTAGTATTATGTTCAAGTCAGCCAATTCTTTTTTAATTATAGTTTACATTTTTTTCCTTTCGCTTTTTGTCTCCTTTACTATGTCTAATGAATTGGGTTATGCCTGTAATATTAGATGTAAGAAAATAAATAAATAAAAACATTTTTTAGAATTTTTGTCTGTCTGTCTGTTTGCTCCGGCTAATCACTGAAACGACTGGACTGATTTTGACGTTACCATCTAGATAGCTAATGAAATAAGGAGTAAATTAGGCTACTTTTATTTTAGAAATTTATTTATTTTGTAATTCTACGAACAGAACAAAATTTTTTTTATTATAATTATAATTATAATTCCACGCGGATGAAGTCGCGAGCACAGCTAGTATCAAATAAAACCAAGTAACGAAGAAGAAAACAGCGGTATTATTAATATTTAATGCGAATGGAGATATGTGTGCACCTCGTATTTGGTTTCCATAATTATTATTAATCAAGGCTGATCTTTGTGGTGCTGTGTGCTTACGGCATCAAAGAATATAAACACCCCCTCTTTTCCCGTGGGTGTCGTAAGAGGCGATTAAGTTCCTCTACTACCTCGGAACTTAAAAAGCCGACCGATGGCGGGATATCCATCCAACTGCTGGCTTTGAAATACACAGGACGAAGACGGGCAGCAGCGTCTTCGGTACGACAATGCCAGGCTTGTGGTCACCAACCCGTCAGCCCAGCGTGGTGACTATGAGCAAAACACAGGAGTGAACTTGTCAAGGCCTATGTCCAGTAGTCGACTGCGAAAGGCTGCTGTGATTGTAATTGCAGGCTGATCTTTAGCTTGCTTACATTCCTTTAAAATTCACAGAACAGATAATTGTTGAATTTTAAAGGTGGAATTACTATTTACTGACTACATAGGTTGTACACAGGTTAATTTGTTTTTTAATTTTAAGTTCTATCAATGTTTAGAAGAATAAATAGGTGTATTATTTTCTTTATAGTGATTTATAATATAATGTGTTATGTGTTGATTTTTAAATAACTATAATTCTTCAATAAATAAATTATTAAAATCCAATGTCTCTTTAGATTATAATAAAAATATCACCTCTTTATTCCTTTTCTACGCTGGTGGACGCGAAGTGGTCCAGCGGGTGGACGCAAATTGGATTTTATGGACGCAAACTGGGTAAATCGCCTAATTCTGACGTTTGTATTTAAATAAAATAATAACAAGATGTTTCGAACATAACTGAAAATTAATCTTTAAATAGACTATATAATGAACACAGTAAATAAATTTTTCATAGAAATTAGTGTGGGGTCATTTTTATTTTCTTCTTCAAACTTGCCAACTGCACTAAGTGGACGCGAACAGGCGCAATGACCCTATTAGCGATCTTTTGCAAGCAGCCGCGTGCGTAATGAGATAACATATCTACCTACTACATACCACCGTTTTTCACTTTCTTTAATAGTTAAAAACTTAACAGAAAAAAATTTAAGCTTCCTCTTACTCATGTGAGGTAGTTATTGTGGTAAGTTTTTGCAAGAAAAGCTAAATCAATACTTCAAATAAATTTGTTTATTTATTTATTTACTTTACCGATTTAGACATGTCTATGTACGGTAATTTTGCTAATTAAGAAAGGTACTCTTATTGTTAGATTTATATGAGCGTGAATAATGATCATAATAAACAATATTAAAATATTAGTAATTAAATATACATATGATTCAGCTTGTAACATCCCTCTGCTAGGCATAGGCCACTTTCTATATCTAGGAGAAGGATTGAAACTTAATCCACCACGCTGCTCCACTGCGGGTTGGCGGATACGTTCCCTACTATGAGTAACGATCGCTATCAGATATTTATGATAACAACCGGGATCGACAGCTTAACTTGAGAGATCCATAAGGACAGACATCTAAATCGGAAAGAAATATTTGTAAAATACATATTAACATTTAACGGTAAAAGTATGTTTTGATTCTGTGTAAGGTGTTCGGAAATAAGAAAAAATCATACGCTCAGAGTACGACTAATATAAGCAGACCTTAACAAAAGTTGGAGTCATAATAGCGTCAACCGGTACTACATATGAAATCACGGTAAGCACCTAACTTAAATACTTTTGACTTTGTGCTGTTTGTGGTTTCGGACCCTTGATATAGGAGAAAATCTCATTCGGGCAACTGATAATATGTAGAATTTATCTTTTTATATTTTTTATACATTGAGTTTCGTTTTTATAAAAAAATGATACACTAAATATATGGCAGCACTAAGTTAGACTAAGTTCAATAACTAGTTAAAGGTAAAGATTAATTCATTATTTCGTGTGAATCACGCAACTGACTCATGTCTGGAATGTCTCACTACACTTTGTTATAATCGTATATAAAACAAAAACTGGGTTTCATGTTTTTGTACAAATTCCGGAAATTTCCAGACAATTTAAGCGATAAAAAAATTAAGATAGTTGTATGATGCAGTTATTAAAACGCACAGGTACGTGCATAAATACGGGATGGTACGGGATGATGGGTTGTCTGGAAGAAATGGCTAATTAGCCATAAATCCGCCCATTGTGCTTCACTGTCTGTAACTATGTTTATGCTTTGTCTGTAATAAATTTGTGGTGTACAATAAAGTATAAAATAAAATAAATAAATAAATAAATGATATTTATGAAAAGGGAACTTGTTTAATGAAGCTTGTTTTGAGATACGTTTTGATTTTACGCGCTTTACAGTGCTAAAATTATAGAAAATTCAAATTCTCTGCTATACTGTATTGTACTTTTCGGAAAAAGAGTAAATTTCTCATGCTTCCAAATCGTAAACCGATGTTGAAAAATCTTTTTATTCAGAAAAGTATTACGTTCATACCTCCCCTGATAACTTCATACTTACTCGAAACATTGTGTTTTGTTACTCTTTTATCACCCTAGAAAAGTATTTATTTACAAGCTTTTTTTAATATATAATATGTTGCTATGAACATGCTTATATAATTTAACTTTTTTAACTTATTAGTAATTCCGCAATTACCAAATTTCATTTTAACGTACTCCACGAGACCCCTCGTACTCTCAGGGGTACGCGTATAACAGATTTGGAATCGCTGCCTTAAAGATGAAGAAATTTTAGGAAAATTCGTGAGGGGAAATTTCTCAAAAAATAAAAATAATTTAAACATAATAATAGTGCTTAGGTATGTAACCATGTTATGATTTTCTCATAAATAAGTTTCAAATTTGATGTTGAACTCGGTATGCATAAAATAAAATTCCATTCCAAAAAGTTAGTCAGTTATTCACGCGTGTTGCTACTCGTTTTTATTATTTTGCACAATTGACATTTTTAATTTCACCTTATTAACTTCACCTCTCTATACTAAAAATTTTTAAAAATAAATTAAAGAATATATGACTTCCAAAAATTATCCTACATACTAAAAAAAATGCCCAGAAATTAAAGTATCTATTTAGCCTGCTGATAAAAGCTTTCCATTAAATAGGGAACAAAGTTTAATCCGCCATAGTATGTCGTTTTATTTGTGGATTACAATCGACTATTGCTTTGCACTAGGTAAAGGCAAAAACACTACGGTATTATTTACACTTTGACAAGAACTGTTACTTCGTCTTCTTTGGACTAAAAAATAATTGACGAATAATTAAAGAATAATTGAACGATTCAGCCTATAACGTCCCACTGCTGGAAATAGCCTATAAAATAATAATTTTAAAGAATAAAAATAAAAATAAAATGAATTGTAAGAAAAATCTTAATAATTTAAATCTTGTAAATAAAACAAAACGGTAACAAATTGTCCTAATTAGGAAACAATTAATTTTCCTACATTAAATAGTAGTTAAACGATTAAATGGCAATTTGCAATACTGACAGAATTTTTACGCCAAAGCGGCAATATTCAACAAGCGACCCTGATTCTACGACATCATAACTAGGTTAGGTACTGTTGTTTATTACGTTTACTGAATTAATTTATTTACTGCTTTATTAATATAGGATTTTTTTTATAATACATGAATATACAAAATTAAGAATAAGCAAATGCGGTCTTATCACTATTAGTAACTTAAGTGAAAAATTTGGTTTTGTGTCAGCTTTGTGTCTATAATTAAAGTATAGTGTTTTTATAAAGAAAACATATCATTTGATAGATATTATAATTAATTGTAAAAGACACACTGTTTAATAGTCACAGATAAAGCATGAAAGCGGTCGGTTTAATTACCATGTTAAAATGGCGAATATATTTCTTCGAGATAAAATCTATGTCTGCGATAAGGGAATCTATTTGCTGGGCATATTTTTGTTAAATAATTTTCGTATATGAGTAAAATATATTTAGAAGAGTGCATTTTTACGTTCTTGGACTGACAATATTAGATGAGGGTAGGCAGGCTTATTATATGTTGTTTTCCATTTTGTCCCCTTTCGGGACGGGCTTATTATAATGTTAACATTTCAAGTAACATGTTATCGGTAATAAAGTGCAAAATATGGAGAAAATCAAATATCGCGCGTTCATGAAATTCCTTACCAAGAACGGAAAGTCTGTGCAGACAATAGGTACTGAATGAGATGTCATTGGTTTAAGAGGACTCTTGGCCAAGAAAAACAGTTTTACAAGTGGCATAATTTGGTTAAGCAGGGCAGGCAGTCACTTGAAGACGATCCAAGACCGGGTTGCCCCGATGAGGCGACCACGCCACAACTTATTGCAAGAGTAAAAATATTAGTATTGGAAGATGTTCGACTAAAAAAGAAACAATTTGCAGAAATGATTAAAGTATTGGAGAGAACAAATTTCAAAATTCTACACAATCATCTTGGCATGGCTAAGGTTGGTGCCTAATGGGTTCCGCGAATGCTCACGCCAGCGTTCAATCTTTTCTGTCAGATAGTATTATATCTGGGTGATAGTTGTTAAGTGAAAATTATTATAATGTTTTAAGGGTTAATTTTGTACATACGTTTGGATTAAAGCTTCTTAAAGTTTTACTACTATAATGAAATGAAGTTCAATAAATATTTATACTTTTAAATCACTCACGAAAAATTCATAATAAGAAAAAAAAAACATAAACCCGACGTGAGAAAATTTTAACCTAAATTAAAAGGTTCAACTTTTAAGTCTAATGCATGAACGCTTTTCATTATCGAAAGTAGGTTAAATTCTCTTAAAATAATGTGTGAACCTATCATTAAAAGAACACCACTTTAAACTCATTCATAATAACTGTCTAAGCCCTTCTTTGTTTTTAATAGCTTTGTAATTGGTTCTTAAAATGTTATTGTTTTTTGTTATAAAATACTTTTAAAAACAATAAGACAGTTAAGTAGATAAGAGAATTTTTTTTAATCATTAACTTAGTATTTCGTTTTACAGGCTCACTATAGTACTAAAGCATTACAGACATTAAAGAAATCATGAAAGAAATGGAACATTGTGGTGCAGGAAGAAAATATTATATGCAGAAATATTAATATTTTTTAACTTAACTTTATCGATTCCACGAGGAGACATAGAATTAATTTAAATATTAAATATTAAAACAGGTATATTTTTAGTTAGAGCCCGCGACTTCGTCCGCGTGGAATTAAACATTTGTGTATGTTTATAGGACTTAACTCAGCTTTTATATTGTATTGATTCATACCTGTCAACTCTATGTGCTCACTAACTATTGTTTAATAATTGCTGTATACAAGTTAAAAGACAAATCATACTGTATTGTACCTATCTCTAGCTTTGTATTTCTATTTGCAATGTTTTTATGATGTGTCGATGGTGTGTCTATTAAATAAATAAATAAACAAAATAGTTATTGTTCAGTTCACATTCGATTAAATTAGAAAAAAAATCTAAAATAAAAGTAGCTTAAGTTACTCCTTTTTACATCAGCAATCTGCTAGTGAAAGTACCGTCAAAATCAGTCCAGCCGTTTCAGAGATTAGCCGGTCCAAACAAACAGACAGAGGACAAAAATTGTAAAAAATGTTGTTTTGATGTATGTACCGTGTATAAATGCATATGAATTTAGTTAAAAGCGGTTATTTTAATATTACAAATATACACTCTAATTTTATTTAGGTATTTGTTTAGATTTTAAACCAACCAAGTTTAAAAACAAATTCAATGTTTTTAATTTTTAAAGATTTTTTATAAAAACATTTTCTAACTGTTAGAAGTTCTAGTTATCTAGCTGATTTCAAAAATAAAACAAATAACCAAATTAGTTAAGCTAGTTTTGTTTGATTATTATTTTTCATTTTTCAAAACAATGGTCCATGAATCTTTATGTATACTGGAGATATAATTTAAAAAATATATATTTTTATAAAACTATGGTAATAATAGATTAATAATTGAAATACAATGGTATAGTGTTTATTGTTTATAAAATGTAAGAAAAATAACATTATGTAGAGTGCCTTATCATTTTTCAGAGCAAAAAATAATTTACAAATGCAAACTCATGAAAACTGACAACGACGTAATATACGATAATTTTCGTAGTTTATTATACTTGTATTCTATAAAAATACTTGATATTTTTACGTACGAGAACTTCGGAACAAGAAATATCTAAAAAATATCTTAAAATACTATAATGACCATACTCCGTTATTTTTTATATAGTAACTAATTAATGTAGGCTCGATCTCATATTAAGATAAATAATCATCAATTTTTTTTTTAAACTACTTCCGATCTAATTTTTTTTTTATTCTACCTACTATCGGCTATGTGAAAAAGAAAATGCTTAAATTCTAACAGTATTTAGACATGAAACGATTTTTAATCGTTTTGAAAACTATTAAGCTATAATGACGAGTAATAAAAATTATGAGGAAAATAAAATAATTAGTTACTAGTAAACATTCTATAACGTAAGATCTCTACATATTATGATGGATTTCAACTATAATTTTTTTTTACTGTTTATTGTCAAACATACATTTTTTTAAATTTATATTCACTTAAAATATATATAAAGCATTTAAAAAATTAACTTGCGCCATACCATACTATTAAATGCACACATTCCTTTAATTAACTCATCATAGATAGAATTAACGAAGACAATCAAAAAAATAAAGGCAACAAAAAAAAAAAAAAACATTGCAATTTTCTAACTATTTTCTATCTGTATTTGAACCCAGTACAGTTGATGATAATTTTGATATTGATGATATTCCGGATAAAAATCATGATTCGGATTTGATGATTAGTACTATTATTTTAACCCAAAATGAAATCAATAAAGAACTGCAAGCACTTGATGTTAATAAGGGAGCAGGGGTGGACGGCGTTCCACCAATATTCTTAAAAAATGTTGCAGAATCTATTTCTAGGCCGCTGCAAATAATATTTAATTGTTGTTTACGTGAAGGGACTTTTCCGCTTGTTTGGAAATCCGCTCGGATTGTGCCGATACACAAGGGTGGTACTAAAAATGACATTGTAAATTACCGGCCCATATCCATTCTACCTACTCTGTCGAAGCTTTTTGAAAGATTAGTTCATAATAATATTTACCCATCTTTACATAAAAATATAATAGAACAGCAACACGGTTTTGTACAGCGGCGTTCTACGACAACAAATTTATTAATTTATATTAGTCATCTATTTGAAGCACTAGATCTTAACATACAATCAGACAGTATTTATACTGACTTTCGAAAGGCATTTGATAGGGTGGATCACAAGATACTTCTTGAGAAACTTGCCTTTAATGGAATACGCGGAAACTTGTGGCGTTGGTTTAAATCTTATATAACAAATCGCACCCAAAAAGTAATGATCAATGGATATGAATCTAATTTCGTATCTATTAGCTCTGGAGTGCCACAAGGTTCAATATTGGGGCCATTATTATTTATATTGTTTATAAACGACATTCACCACTGTTTCAAGTCTAGTTACTTTCTATTATACGCGGATGATCTTAAAATATATCATAAAATCCAAAATTCAGATGACCATAGGAGACTGCAAGAGGACCTTGACAGATTCTCAGCTTACTGCACGGTAAATAAATTAGCGCTTAACTTAAATAAGTGCAAAGCTATAACTTTTACAAAAAAAAGGACACTTAGCAGTTTTTCCTATATGTTATGTGGTGAGCGTCTTCAGGTTGTGGAACACATCAGAGATCTTGGGGTTATACTAGACAGAAAGCTACATTTAAATATACATATCGATTATATAATTAGCAATGCTTATAAATTATACGGATTTGCGATGCGTACTTGTAATGAGTTTAAGTTGGCTTCAACATATCTTCATATTTATAAATCACTAATACGTCCTCAACTTGAATATGCTGTACCTATATGGAACCCATATTATAGCAAATATATAGATGCGCTAGAGACAGTTCAAAAAAAATTCTTACGTTGTATGCATTATAAATATTGCTTTTCGCATTTACCTTATGTTCAGATGTTAGACAAATACAAACTCTCCACTCTTAAATCAAGACGAACATATCTTGAATTAATGATGCTTTACGACTTATGTCATAATAAGTATGATTGTATCCCCCTAAATAATAAATTATGTTATAAGATTCCAACTGGAACGCACTCTCGTAAGCCACATTCCATATTTGCCACTGCATTTTGTAGAAAAAATGCTGGTAAACGCTCACCCTTGTATAGAGTTACTGATGTTTATAATAAGCATTTTTTGTCGGTGGATATCTTATTCGCAAGAGTTGCTAAGTTTAAAAAAGAAATTTTTGAATTATTGCATTAACAGTACAAACGTAAACGGGTTTACTCATTGAATTCGAACCTTGCATTCGGACTCGGTGTGGGTAGCCTAGTAGTTAACACTGATCCCAAGATGCAAGTCGTAGGGCTAGGGTATCCATATCGACAAAAATGCACCCTATTTCTACTTTGGCTGCGCAATGTACAGTTAATGTTTAAGCGATAGAAAGATATATAAGTTGTCTGCTTAGTATGTATTTCTAGCTGAGTAATAATAACAATAATAATCACTAGTGTTTGGTTGATGGTATTTAGGGAAAAAATGTATTTGTGATGTATTATGTATATTAGATATCTACCATTTCTTTTCCTTGATGTGCATTTTTTACTATTATAAAATTGTAATCTGGAGTTGACGATGTTGGTGTCACGATTAATAATGTTTGTATTGTAAGTCTGTTATGTAAAACTTTATTGTGAACACTGTTTGTTAACTTAAATAAAAAAAAAAAAAAAAAAAAAAATTGCTCAAGAAACTATATAAAAAAAAAAATTGCAAAATAATATTATTTTAACTTTTAAATAAATATTAATTTCTTTGTTTAAAGTGTAAGTAACGGGTAAAATGTAAGGGACGGGGTTGTCAACTGCAGTAACTTACTTGTCCCTTTCTGTCTACAAGGTTTACTAAGGCTAAGGTATGTTTTTGCTTTGCTTCGTACGATCAGCCATCCGGAAATTGCAGACATGTACTATTTTAATAATATCGATAATTCATACTTCTATACAAATAAATATGTTTGTTATATTTAATCAGATTATATACTAAAAATAAAATTTAATTTTTATATCCTTAAAAGACAAAGGTTTTTTCTTTATGTATTAAAAAAAGGTTGAGCTTAAACCGCCGCGCTGCTCTACTAGTGGTGAATGTAAAAAAGCGACTTCAATTACATTGACAAATAATACAACGTAGATAACGTAAAAATAGTCAAGTAAATCACGTTATCAAAGATTACTCAAAAAGTAGTCGTCAGATCTCGGTCAAATTTAAATGGAACCACATGACAAGCATCAGCTTTTGATTGAAATAAGAAACATTAAAATTAGTACACCCAGTGAAACGAAAGAAAAGTTATGCGGTAGGTATAATATAACGTAAGTCGATGAAAAGATATATAAATACGTATTATTGGATATAACTGGAAAGGTACTTGTCAGATATCAATCAAATATAAGCGATCACATAATACTCCACATTTCGATTTTAAAAAATCATCGAAATCACAACATACTCTTTTTTGAAAGTCGGTTAAAACTAAATTAATGTATATTTAATAGTAGTAACTAATTTGTTGTAGCATAAATTAGTTAAACTTAGTTAAGAAATTATTTCCAGTTAATACGTGTAGGTGCATTTATAATAAAATCAATCGAGCCAAAGAACAGTTACTATATTCGCTTGTAGCCGGCTTTTATTGATTCCCAGGCATAAATTATAGGTACATGCGGCAGTTCGTTTTGTATGAAACATGTACATGTTTTTCACATATTTTTACTAAAAAATAAAATATACGAGATTGTTCTTGTCGTTGCTTTGTTTAAAGGGACGATGCATTATTAATTATAGTGACTATGTTATTACTTTAAAATAAAACAGTATTAATGTGGGATCTTTTATACATTACAACTGGTGATCTTTCCCGATTTCGAATGGAGAGGTATGTGAAGACGGTTGCATCAAGCAAGCCCCGTTATTAGTGTGAGCCATTATTTTTTTTATTTGTGATAACTTCTAAGATATGTACCTAAATTTAATGGTATGAAGTAATATTATAATGCGCATAATCTGCTTTTTAATGATATAGACGATTATTCGTGTCTGATTTTTTTTTTAGTTTTAGTGCAGACTGTAACAAATCACACATAAGTAACGTTGTAATTAAAATCATAGAGATATGTACGACTGAAAGGATTTTTCTATTGTAAATATTCACTTCACTTCACTTCAGCCTATCGCAGTCCACTGCTGGACATAGGCCTACCCAAGTTCGCGCCAGACATCCCGGTCTTCCGCAATCCTCATCCAGCCTACACTGGCAATCTTACGTCGATCGTCGGTCCAACGGGCCGGAGGACGTCCCACACTGCGTTTGTCAAGACTAATATTGAAAATATTGAACTCATATAATTATTTCACGATCACGATTCAGATTGTAACATCCCCAGCTGGTCATAGGTATATTTCTCCGTGTAGGAGAAGGATCGAAGCTTCATCCACCACACTGATCCACTGCAGGTTGGCAGATGTATGAGTAACGATCGCTATCAGGTGTATATAATGATAACCGGGACAGACAGCATAAAGTGCTCTCCGAGGTACAGTGGGGAGATCAACAAGGACAGCCACTCAAACAGAAAACAAATATTTATACAAATACAAATATTCATCCCGTGCGCGAATCGAACCCGCAAACTGCCGGTGTTTGCGCCTAACACGGTACACGCACCACTACACGAGAGCGTTGTTAATTATTATTTATACCCATTGAATACCCTTTTTATTTGGTTTTCAATTTTTTTCATAAAGCTATTCCCGAGGCTGTTACTAGTTTAAAATAGTAATGTAATAATAATAATAATCTTCGAATTGATCGTAGCCGCAGTTCCGTATGAGCCTCATTTACTTGCAGGGTGGGATGCATTGACTAATCTCACATCGATTGCTTGAAGAATGTACCGTTCCAATGAATTCTCACACTTTATTAGTGAACCGGTGTTTATGTCATATTATGCATAAATACACGTGTTTATGGCACTATGTAGTGTTTAGAAATAGTATTTAATTAGAAAAGGAGACAAAATTGTTTTACTATATAATTAATTTAACCGTTTCCTTTGTTAAAAATATTTTCTAAGTCTACTAATAACGGAGCATTTTACTGGAGAATGAATTTATAAAATTGGACCAGTTGTTTTTGTTTTATAAAACAAGTAATAAAGTCTATCCACTTTGTAATATTAATAAATATATCGATAAACTTCATTAAGGATGATGTGCCTGACTGATGACTTTCTTCTACACGGAAAAACAGGCCTTAACCGTGCATTGGAATTTTACATACTGAATCAAGCAATTAATCAAAGAAGACGATAAAGAGGGGCAATAAAGGAGTTGCCATATCCTCTGATATTGAGTAATCAGTCTCGTATTGTTAAAGTTGCAGCGACATAGGAGCTATGAGAATTGACAACAGAATCAAGCGGATGAAGAGAAATAGGGAGGAAAAACAAGTAAAGAGAAGACGACTTGTATTGATGATTTCATGTTGATTTTATGTAGACCACAGCTAATAATAACCAACGCGCTTGCGATGCTTTTGGTGTTGTAGGCGTCTATAAGCTACGGTAATCGCTTACCATCAGGTGAGCCGTACGCTTGTTTGTCGACCTAGTTACATAAAAAAAACGCTATTTAAAAATAGGGGTTGGTGGTAGAAGGGTGAAAATTTAGGGTTATATGTATTTTTCAACGCCAAATCATAATAAAATAAAAAATAAATAATTTATCTAAAAATTAGAAAAAAAATGGAGTGGACTACCCTTAACATTTATGGGGATGGGGATGCCGTACCTGCAACACCAGAAGCATCGCAAGCGCGTTGCCGACCCAATCCCCAATCCCTCAGGAGCTCTGGTCACCTTACTCACCAACAGGAACATAATACTGCTTGAAAACAGTATTATTTTGCTGTGATCTTCTGTAAGGTCGAGGTATTACCCCTACTAAAGGCAGAACCTCTAATGTAGTATATAAAGAAATACTTTCAGCATAGACTGAAAAAATAAATAGTCTTAACCCTTAGGTACTTCCTTAGGTAGGTTTCCTGCGCGAGCGAAGCCGCGCGCAAAAGCTAGTAAATAGATATATGTAGATCAGAAGGAAACAAATATTTTACGCTAATATCATGACATTACTAATAAGCCGCTGTTACGCAACAAGTCACAGATTAAGCAATTTGTATCCAGATTACAAGTATTACCCGTGCAGTAGACCCTGCGTAGGCGTGCCTTAACATCGCTGACCGCATGACCTCGACTCCCAGGTCAGAAGCGCGGTCAACGCACTAACTTGCAATGTCACAGCGCTTTCCTAAACGCGTTTGATGGCTACTTTTAATTCAGAGGAAAAAAATATTGCTAATGTAAACTTAAAAAAAAGGTGGTTTAAAAGATCTTAAAAAATTATTTTCATTTCACAACACATAAGTATACATTCTAAGGTATCCTTTATAGAAGTTCGTAGGGTATAACGAAAGAAGAAATAAAACAAGAGACGATAAAATAAATCTTACAAACACGAGTACGTTTGTCAACATTGATTAAATTTTATACATTTAAAAATATAATCGTCGAATTTATTTTATAGTTAAATTTTAAAAGGATAGTTCGGATACGCCATTGTTAAACGCTCAGTAAAATATCCACAGATCTTATCGGAGACAAGTCGCCTACACCTGGCTAGACCACCCAACTGTTTCTTTCGTGCCTTTGGCGATACAAAAAAAATAAATAAAAAAATAGAGCTTGAAAATCGAAGAACTCTTAATGATATTACTATTAATTAAAATTGAGCCAAGGAAAATTAAGAAATGTGTTGGGTGCCTAATAATATTTAAGACCCAAATTTAAATAATGATGTCAGTTATAAATTTATGTTCAACAGTCGATAACGAATAGAAGCAGTAAGTTGAAGTGCCAGTTGGCTGGTCACCTCCGGCGCCGTTTGGGACAGACTTGTTCTAGAGTAGAGCGTATTGCCAAACGCAGTATGGTAGGCTCTCCGGTCCACTGGGCCGACGATTTACGTAAGATCGCTTGTGGAGACTAGATGAGGACAACGGAGAACGGAGTCCTATGTGATATTTCCAATATTAGGGTATGATAGGCTGAAGTGAGTCAATACTGACGATATACAATTGTTATGTACAAATTGTGCAGTAACACGATCGGAAAAATTCGTGTTGCACTTATTCTGGCATGTGTGTATTTTATAAAATCATTTCAATTATTTGGCTTATTAGGTTCCTAATATACCAAACAATTTACTCTTTTACTGCCTAAAAAATTGGTTTCAAAATATGATTGCAAAACATCAACACAACGCCTCAGCTCTGCATTTTTTTATATAAAAATGCTTCAATATCAACGTCATTGTATATCAAAATAAAAAAAAATGATTCAGAAAAAGTAATTTTAATACATTTTAATGAGTAATTAGTTTCCGTAACCAAGTAACTAACGATAAACCATGCAAGTCTATAATATTATCTTAAACGCTGCAATGTAAATGCGAACTGACGGTAGTTTAATAATTTTATTTATAGTATGTTGTAGTTTAATTTTTTGCCGCCACATAGAAGGACAATGCACCACCCTTAACCGCAGGTTCTTAAATTACTATTCTTGACTAGTATTTCAGAATGGCGTAACTATGTTTGTTGCAATTTCCTACATTCGTTGTTTTGCTTTTACGCATTATGACAATTTGTTGTCGCGCCAGTAAAAATGTCTTAGACTTATTTAAACTTTTTACTACCTTTTCTGCAGTTAGTACAATGCAGAAATAAAACTACAACAAATAGACGGCTGTGGAGATTCTTTCCAAAGTAAAGAAAAAGAAACCTTTATTTTCTAGTTAAGTGTTCTTTGTGCGCTTTGATAAGTTGACACTTAAGTTTTTCTCTACGGCTAAATAAAATAATACAGCCTGAAGCAAGAAGTAAGTACCTACTTTCACTATCATTATAACATAATCTTTTTTCCTGTGTTTTTATAATTCTAATATTCGACACATTAAAACGATTATAAGAAATGTTCTGTTATATTGTCTCTAGATATACCTATAGGTACATATATATTAAATGTGAGCATGTCACCCAATCTGACAAGACGTGTCTAAACTTAACGCGAGTGAACACAAAGCGGACGGCTTGCAAAAATACCTAACGTAATATAATAAATCTTTAAATTTGCTGCCACATTTTATTTCTAATCTTATAAAAAATCCGTCCTCTATTAAGCATGATCTTAAATCTTTGGTAGCTTGAAATTTCGCATGACGAATACATTTCACTTTACAAAAACATGATTTACACGAATTTCGTTTTAGGCAACACGCGAAAACCGACACGCATTGTCATACTTGCCGACAGTACATAGTATTAGTCGACAATTAACGTATTATGTTGCTTTTTAGACCGAAATAATTGGAGTACAGTATTAGGGTGTGTGTCATTTCTTAGCCTCCTTGACAATGTGAAGATATATTACTAGGTAGATTTAACAGCTGTACAGTAATTTATTGTATTACAAATTTCAAAATATTCATTATCAAATCTATACTAACCCAATAAATTTTAGACATTAACAGTAAGTATTTCATAGTTACTAGGCCCTTAGCCGCGGGAGACAGCCAGTATCCTAATTACTTTTTCTTGTAGAAGCCTATAAAGGCATGTAAGGATGTTGTCAGGTGTCAAGGTTAGTAATTGTATAGTTAAATAAGAAAGAAATTAGTTACGTAAGCGATATAACTATTTTAGAAACTATGTCTAAAAGTTGTCTCTATGTTAAAATAAAACAAAAAACATCTACTTCTTCCGATTATTTAGAGGTACATTAAGAGCCATTTCACAAAAATCGGTAACAATCCGCGAAATTGTAATATTTTGACGTCGTTAATCTCAGTGTTGGATGCAATAATGTAATTTATATTCTTGAAATATAATAGAGCAACCTTTGTTGTAGTCCATAGTCAGATCAGAATTTTGATTTATATTATGTGTATAAAATTATTAACCTTTTCATCAGCCTCCTCCCTGGGTAAACGGTCGCAATGTATACTTTGAAGTCCTACTTTTCAATAACCTCTACGTTGAAATCATTTTAAAAAAATATCATAGTATGTGGAATATAATTTTGTTGTCCACTATCATAGATTTTTATTCCATTTGTATCTCTATTAAACGATAAAAAAAATTTAAAGTTACGAATATTTTCCAAATAAGTACAATTTTAAAAGCGATATTTCTCTTAGAAAACTAAGAAATTTTAACGAACTATCTTCATCAAAGTAAACTTACATCATTAAGGAATACAAAAAAAAATAATTAAAAGATGTAATTATTTTTAATACATTTTATATTAAATAATAAAAAGATAGTATATATTGCCACGCATCAAGCCTGGTAAATCAGTCGAGCGCTAGCGCTCTTAGAGGTAAGGTTCACGCCAAATTCTGCGCAGCCGTCTCTTTCGCTCACACGCGCCAAGCGCCTGTTGTTATAGCGGATAAAACGCATTTGATACTTTCATAATAAAATATAAATAAAACTAAACATATTACGAAAATGACTGTAAAATAATATAATGATAATTTCTGTAAACAAATGTATAATTTAATTTTCTTTTCTCACACTATCAATACAAATAGGCATTTCAATCTGTTTGTCTTGTTATTTGTTAATTAATATGTTTGTCGGTGTCGATGTCATTAAATGCTTTTTTATTCATATCGTAAATATTAGATTCATTCGTAAACTGAAAAAACTAAATCAATTAAAAAAAATTGTTTCATAAAATTGATTTTTTTAATTTTATTTTAAATTTATTGACTGTTGTTATATAACATGCTTGAAATTTTTAACAAATTAATTATGTAAAAAACATTTTATACCATAGTTATAATTTTTATTATACATCAGAAAATGATCACGATGGTCTTTTCGTTGTCACACTATACGTACTAGCACAAAGATCGCGCGGCCAGGGTTCGCCAAACCGATTCATAAAGATAACCGTTTGAAACGGTTACCGTATGAATCGGTTACCGATTGAAAAGGTTACCGTTTTATTTCGGTTCCAAAACCGTAATAAAACGGTTACCGATTAAACTGTAATACCGAAATATAACGTTATGTATTTCGGTTTTAAATGATTCGGAGAAGTAACAGAGGGTGACAAAATCTGTGAGCCATCGTTTGAAATGAAGAATCTGTAATGTTCTTTTGCTTTTATTGATAATGCTTGGTTTTTCATAAGACTGGCTTCTTTAACTATGAAAGTAATTAAGTTTTTTGTTTTGAATTATTCGTTATATACAATGTAAACATTAACGCGAAAAAGAGATGAAAACTTGCTCGCGCCACGCCCGGGGCCTGTCGTCTATCACAAATAAATAAGTTTTAAGTAAAATCACGCAACACACGGGAGCGAATGAGATAGAGATATGGTGTACGTTCGGACCGCAATCCGAGCTAGCGCAGCGCAGCTACAAGAACGGGAATTGCCCGCTTAAACTTACGACGCGAACGTTATGCCTACTACCGGTTTATTTCGATACTGTATTACCGATATGATTCGGTTACCGAATGATTCTCTTACCGTTATTTTGATTCGATAAGTACCGTTTTATAAAGATAAATAACCCATACCGGAATATCCCTGCGCGCGGCTCGTACGACTCGCGCGATGCGACCAAATTTACCTAAACTTGCAGAGCGTAAAATTGTGAAATGGCTCTTAAAGGAGCACGCGCGTCTTGATGTAATGTTATGCCAATTTGTTAAACGATTATCACCTGACCCTAGTAACCTGTGAGCTGTAAACAGCGAGTAATCAACGCAGACTATCACATCACTGCGGTTTAAATCCTTAGACGATGTATGTTTATTATCTGTGAAACTAGGATATTCTGTCCCAATTTCAAAAATTTAAGGTATACAGATATTTCTTAAAAAAAATCATAGAATATCAAACTTTATTTAACACATTATTTTGATAAAAAAAGGCAGGTTTAAAATAAGAATATTTTTGTACTGCTTTCACTCAGCGATATATCACGAAACTTCAACGGTTGTGCTTTGGCTTGGATCTCTTCAAATACTGCTGTAATATACTCATAGATGGCGCGAGCGTGACACAGTATGATATATATTTTTATTATTATTTAGTAATAGTTATTTATGCAACCTACTTACTTATCAACAGTTGCATACAAGACTTTATCTACACCCATAATATGAATCCTCTATAAAAGCTTCGAAACAGCTTACTGAGTCCTAGTAACCTATTAAAATTCATACAGATGTTCTTTATTTGAAATTCATACAGATACCTCGCATCGAGTAGATGTGGCTGTCTGTTGAGTAAACCCTTTTCGCAGAAGGAATTAATTAATTTCATAGTGTCACAATTGTAAAATGCTCAATGTCCCGTAGAATAGAGAAGACTATCGACTTTGAAGTCGAGAGTACAACCTCAATAATTTTTTAGGACCGCAGCAATAGTAGTTATTTTATGGTTAACTCCTGAACTAGAACAAGCACGTAAAAGTGCTTTTGTTTAACAAGTTTACTGCATTTTTTGAACGACTAGGTCGGCAAACAACCCTACAGCTACCCTGTTGGTAAGTTGTTACAGTAGCCTATATTAGACGCTTGCAATACCAGAAGTATCGCAAAATCCGTTGCCGACCCCCTCATAGGGGTTAACACAACACAATCAGCTAAAAAATTTAAAGAGAAATTGAGATGTAAGATAAGTCATCAGACATACAACGGTACCATACATACGTAGGTTTTATTACATATGCTGCTATTTATTTACCTATGCAAGTCGGAAGTTTAAACCCAACAGAATGGAACATAACAAAATAAACAATAAGATCATCGTAAATAAACTTCAAGTTTAATATCAAACAAACGAAATAACCTACAATAATTTATCGAATAATACTAATCCTAAGTCTATAAATAGAAATACGTTCTGTAATACCAGTGCGTCCTGGAGCAGCATAGCAATTAGTACTCAATCTCTAGTCTAGTAGTTGGATTACCATGCCTTAACTCTATAGCCCTTATATTATAGACAATAAAGCTTATACTCCAATAAAACGGTACTAAGCTCTGGAAGTACGCATTATAAACACAAGGAATGTAGACAGGTGAGTCGTTAATTGCGACGGGATTTTATTTTTCAATCCTTAAGTGAATTTTTGTTGTTTAAAATATCGAGCCGTTCATTGTCCATTATAGAATACACTACACTTTTTTATAAAGTTAATCTGAAATCATTACTGGTACTTTGATCTTTTTATATATAGTAAGAAACTAAAGTTGTAAGCATACCAAGCTCTGGTTGAAAGCATAAAACATAAAAATATAAAAAATAGTAATAATAGTGTTTGTTTTCAAACAAAAAAGTTGACTTCAATTTACATCGAATTTACGTCGAAGTCAATTAAATACGCAGTACTTTTTTTCAACTAGGCCGATTTTGTATCGTAAAATCATAAGTGGAATAGACTTTCATGCAAGTAAGGTTGCGGGCAACACACATACATATTATTAGGACGCAAATGTCTCGATATAGGCATGGCATGAACACGTTTATTGGTGCCTACATTAGTTACAACGTATCCTACGATCAAGTTATATTACAATGGATTACTAGCCTAACCAGCGGAAATGCACGTCGCTTATGTAAATAGTTTAGTTGGTTGGAATGGATTAGTTGCCAGTTCGAGTATGTTCGGGCATTTTAATGAATTGGATAGTTTTAGCTATTGTTTGTACCAATATACACAACACTAGTTCATATACAATACTGCTTTGTTGTGTATTCATCTTATACCTACTATTAAATTTGTTATATTTGTATGTATATACATATACTAGCGACCCGCCCCGGCTTCGCACGGGTGCAATGCTGCTACTACCAACAACAAGAGATACATTAGAAACCACTAAAATTATCTGTGTTTCTCTATCATATCATGATACAACAGACAGATATCGGGAACAGACTTTGTTTTAAACTATGTAGTGATGTTTATGTTTATAATCATGTCCTTAAAACGGTTTTAATGATTTCAACGGAATGAACAACGTGTCAGCTTATAGGGGAGAAGAATTGATTTAGCTGGATATCATATCTGGACTTCACTATTTTGACTCTAGCAGAGTTCGATTGTTAAAGCAAAACTTAGATCGTCTAGGAAATATGCCAGTAAAATACGTATGAAATTTCCAAAAATATTCAAACTAAAATATACAGAAATATTGACCGTATCAGCCAATCGGTCAAGTGTTTCTTAAGTGTCGACTATTCACGAGGCAATTGATTTTTATTTATATAGATACGACAAAAATAAATGTAGAGAATGTACAAATTAAATAAACGTAAGTACATTATTCAAGTAGGCTTTTTACAAGTGCTCTTGAATTGTAGTTTTACGAGAATTATTTTAATGAATGCAAAGCTACCTCCTGTTTGGAATGTTGATTCTACAGAAGGTACCTGCAAGGAACTCGGTTACTGCTTTTAAACTTTTACGATAAACTTATAACTAAAAAATCAATTTTATTTATTATAAAATAACACGTAGAGAACGTTTTGTATAACATAAAAAAGTCTGTGTTGTATGATGTATGTGTGAATGTATGTTACTATAAACATAAGATATAGATTTATTTTTATGTTTGACTTAGCTTGAATTTTAATTCTGTAAATTTGACTTTTTTGACAGATTATGTCAATAACTTACAAACTTCTTTGTTATAATTTGTTTAACTACACAGCTATTGCAACGCTGTCATGTTAACGTGCAGTCAGTCGCTAACGGCCCGAAGGGTCGTGAAGGAACATAGGTATGGTGACAGATTACCGTTAATTGAAAATTCTCAACCTTTTAAACTGCTGCAATTATATTGAAGCAAACATTTACTTTAACCGTGAACCTAATCGGTAAAATATTATGTACAGAAAAGTCTACACAATTAATTGCATTAATTAAAGAAGTAATAAACCTATTTTTTCCAGTCAAGGTACTTGACTTTTTATAGTTTATTTAGTCTTTTACATAGTTATGATTTGTTTTGTTTTGGTAAAATCTGTTTTTAATAGCTTAATCATTATTTTAGTTAGAAAACGTTTTAAAATTCAACAATTTTGTTACATTAACTATATACAAATAAGAGGTTCTATATATAAGCACCAGCTTATTGCTTAGTATGTATACCTTATTGTTTAAATGTATATACATATAAGTTAAAGGTCGGTGACCCATAGGCTGCAGCTATACGCGTCAAATAACTTAACGTCTTAAGTTTAACAGTTAGGCACAAAATATTGTGGATTGTTAGTATTACGAGGCACACACACATACTCATGGAAAATATAATAATGAATACCTAGTTTAAAATACAAATGTAGTACGAAAATAAAAAAGGGTTTATGCTTGTTTTTTTTTTGTGTTTTACTGTGAAGCGTTTCATAAAAATATAAAACCTTTTTTTTTGAGAAGCTGGGTGGATAAGATTTAATAGTATTTTTTTTCATGCGTATACTATATTGAGTTTGTGTATTTTTGCAAAAATTCGAAGTTTAAGTAGACGTATAGCAGCAGGGACTCATGTGCAAATTGGAATTTTTATTAGTTCCCTCACATGAGAGAAATGCGAAAGACGAAAGACATATATTGCTCACTTCACACCATGCTTGAATAATTACACTTAAGTGTGGGACCAACAGCGACGCTGGCATCTTTAGTAGTTTTAAGGACATAATTTTAGTATATTTTAGTGCCGTCTCGTTAGGAAAATTTAGAATTTATAAGCAATTTTGCAGTAAAAATGTTAAAGGCTATTACAAACTGTTAATTATAATATTTTGTATATATGTATACTTAATAGTTATATTTACCGTAGGTTCAAATTATTTATACCTATTTATTAAATGAAAGCTAATTTTTCCTGATTTTTATTAAAATAAAACTTAAGTAACTGGATTTAATTTTCATAAAAGGTTTCGTATCAAATTTAACTATTTAAATATAATTTAATTAAATATAATTTAATTAAATATAATTTAATTTCAACGTTTAAATTGATTATTTAACTACGTGACAATTTATTTGCATATTTTATTAATAATATACACTGAATACTTTCTGCTGCCAATTAAGTTGGTTCAGGTCCTACACGCAGGCTTCAGCTGGTTCACTTGATAACATAAGTAAAGCAAAATGTAGGCAGGTCTGGATTACCCATGGAGCTACTTAACTAATTAATAACGAATAGGCCGAAAGCTTTTTAGAGACATGATAACCGGAATGATAGAAAAGTCTCTTAGTTTTTAATGGGTGTTTCTTTTGTGGAAAACGGTAAATGATTATTAAATAGAGCATTTCAATTTTACCAAAAATCGCGGATTCACTTAAATTTTCACTCCGCTGAATTATAATATTAATTTTAAAAACGTAAGAACCGCCGAGGTGGTTTACGAATCTTTCTTAATTACAGATTGGTGCAGTATGAAAGAGAATTTACGGTTTTGTTCTTACAAAAGGTGTTCATACAAAACTAAAAAAATACCTTTATAAGGATGTCAAATAAAATCTAGGTACCTATATGTAAGCAAAAACGTGATTTCCATACGACTGATACAGACCTGTATGTATCGTCTAGAGTCTAGACCAGTTCGAAACATGCATTATTGACGTTGGTTGTCTTATCTCTGACATCAGCGAGGTAGGTTCAAGCTTAACGATGTCGGTAGTGATGCGCTGCCGTGCGCACTTTATTTGTCAATTCGGTTTTATGGAGCCATTGTTAGATATGCACGTGTTTTCATTGAGACATGTGTAGTGTGAACAAGTGCCAGCTCGTGTACCGGTTGTTCAGCTGATATAATTGATTATGCAATATGAACTGATAAATTTTAAACAATCTTTATTATATCGTGTGGCTATCGAAGACATGTGTGTGGAAGATCGTAACTTGGTGCTGGTAATAGTCATTTCCTGCATACTATACTATGTAAACTAATAGGTATAATGTGTAACCTAATAGGTAGTTTGTGATTAGTTTAATGGACTTTGTTTTTTATTTTTATTTTTAACTTTTGATATTCTTTAATTGTTACCAGATATATGAGACTTCATTTTAAATCACCATAAATTAGTCACCTGTGATGTACATAATAGCCCGATTTTTTTTGAGCACATATAGCTCACGGAATCAACGCACTGTCAAATGCACAAAATAATTGCATCATAGACGTAATGTAATTATCCATTTAAGCTCATATATTCGTAACACAAGAGTCAAAAGAATTTGTATTTTTCGAGATATCGTGGGTTAGGTTGTCAGATAGATCGTGTCAAGAGTAACAACGACCTCATTTACTTTCAGACTAAGTTCCCAATTGATTCGCGTCTTAAAAACTGTAGTTCTAGGAATTCGATTGTTTCGCACTGATGTTACTGAGATGAATTACTAATATGTAATCTGTTGGTCGGTGTTTTATCAGATTTCAAACTGTTACCGTTTTAGAATATTAATTTTACAACTATAGAATTGTCTATGCAAAAAAATTGTAATAATAAAAGAAACGAAGCTAACCAATTGTTTTAGTTATGCCAATCAATTCACTGTATCAATATTCGATAAAAATGTGTTTGAAAAAATAAATTATAAACACGTCACAGTGTTAACACATTAAAATTCTTGAAAATTCATTAAAATCGGTGAAACCGGTCCTACTAGCTTATTCTCTTTCCCGCTGTCAAAGTCTATTTATTTCGTCATCCATCAAACAACGCTATCCACAACTGGTGAGACCCTTAGGGTTAAAAGAAATCTAGCTTACAATATCCTTTGCTTCAATTTATTTTTAATAAAAACCTTAAGGACCTTGGAGTAGCAGTGCTAAAAAAATTTTAAATGAGATAACACCTCGCCTTATTGCCTCCACTGGTGACAAGAGGGCTGATGTATTTTTGCCCAGAGAATCGAAATAGCGATTCAACGGGGAAATGCTGCCAGCATTCTTGGCACAATTCCACGCGGACATGATTTATACCAAAACTATCTGTAAATATTTAGTTCTTAAGTTTTGAATTGTAAATATGTATAATATTTTGTATAAATAAAATTATTTTTAATAATACTGTTTTCAACGTTTTTTACATAAAACATTCGCCGTGTAGTCCGGCGATACCCATTTGAATTTCTTATAAAGTCTAAATATAGGTACACTTATGGGAACGGACAGTGCGAGCCGTCACGACTTCATCTAATATTCAGACGACGGTAAAAATTACGGATAAAAACATCGGTTAGAGCAAATATTCATTTGGAATTGTTTTATTGTTTGGGGGGTTTATTAAACATAATAACTGGTAAGGCACAGCAAGAAATATCCTGCTAAAAACTGGAGCAGCCAGACTGGGAAAGTATCTCGACCTTACAGAAGATCACAGCCAAATAATACTGCTTTCAAGCAGTGTTGTGTTCCCGTGGTGAGTACGGTGACCAGAGCTCCTGGGAAGATTAGGAGTAGGGTTGGCAACGCGTTTGCAATACTTCTGGTATTGCTATAGCGTCTATAACTTACGGTAATCGCTTACCATCGGATGAGCCGTAAGCTTGTTAGCCGTAAGGTTGTTGTTAGTTGTAAAAAACGACGTAATATTGAATGTGTTATGAAAGATTAAAATTATGTCAATGTGGTTATAAAAAAGATTGAAACTGATTTTATTGTAAGCTTTGGAAAGAGTTTTGCATTTGTGTATAAAGTATACATTTCTACTGTACACGAAATTCTGTATACTGATTCATTTTTGCAGTAAATATTTGTGTTAAAAATTTAATGTATATATCATTTTTGACACAGTTTTATTGCAATATTCTATCCATTATTTATTTTCATTTTTTACTTTATTTGTTTGTTAAGTTTTAAATTGCTAGTGCCTTATGTTTTAGTAAAATGTGAAACTGAGGTAGGGCACAGCAGGAATGTCCTGCTCAAAATATGGAGCAGCCCGACTGGGGTAGTACCTCGACCTTACAGAAGATCACAGCTAAATAATACTGTTTTCAAGCAGTATTGTGTTCCTGTTGGTGAGTAAGGTGACCAGAGCTCCTGGGGGGATTGGGGATTGGTTCGGCAACGCGCTTGCGATGCTTCTGGTGTTGCAGGTGTCTATAAGCTACGATAATCGCTTACCATCAGGTGAGCCGTACGCTTGTTTGCCGACCTAGTGACATAAAAAAAAAAAAAAAAAAAAAACTTGATCGTTTAATGTGTAATTTCCATAACTTATTTTTAATCTAATATTTTTTTAAGTAAACTGTATGTTTATCAAACAACTAAATAAATCAATATTTATAAGTTTTATTCATACAAATTATTGTCCTATAAAAATACACCGTTTCGAAGTTACTTGACAACAATCCTTAGTTTCATATTCCAAAGGTACTTTGAAGCAAGGAATAAAAATAACACAGTCTACAAGTTCAAATTTAAAGTGAATTGCGATCTTCGCAAAGATATCGTTGTTTTATGAAGTCTAGCTTATTATTGCGCTGTCTAGATGTCTGTTCGATAAAAGATAATGGTATAGGGTTTGTAGTACAATAGCTTTAGTACTTTAGTGGTGATGGATTACTAGAATAAACTTGCGCAGACTTTGTGACTGTCTCAGCAAAGAATTTCGTTATAACTACAATATTTTTTTTACAAACTTGAAAAGAGGCGGTTCTATCGTCTGTATGTTTTTTATTGCCTTAGAACTCTTTCTTTATTAAAAAGGAATATATAGGGGAGAAACATGTTTACTTTCTTTAAAATATTTTTTGGTGTATAATGTTCCAGTTTATACTTATACATGTCATTTAATTAGACGTCATAGTGAAATAGAAATGTATTATATATAAAATTCTCGTGTCACAATGTTATTTAACATACTCCTCCGAAACGGCTGGACCGATTTTTATGAAATTTTGTGTGCATATCGGATAAGCCTAAGGAATCGGCAAACATTTATTTTTCATCCCCCGAAGCTATACGAAGGAGGGGAGATTTAGGGGGTTTATAATATATATGGCAAAACAAGGTCTGCGGGGTCAGCTAGATAATTTATAAAAATTTAAATAAAAGTTTATAAAATTGTTACAATAAATACAAAATGTTAGTCATCATTATCATCATTACAGCCTATACAGTCCACTGCTGGACATAGGCCTCCACAAGTTCACGCCAAAAATAACGTGAACTCATGTGTTTTGCCCATAGTCACCACGCTGGGCAGGCGGGTTGGTGACCGCAGTACTGGCTTTGTCGCACCGAAGACGCTGCTGCCCGTCTTCGGCCTGTGTATTTCAAAGCCAGCAGTTGGATGGCTATCCCGCCATCGGTCGGCTTCTTAAGTTCCAAGATGGTTGTGGAACCTTGTTATCCCTTAGTCGCCTCTTACGACACCCACGGGAAGAGAGGGGGTGGCTAAATTCTTTAGTGCCGTAGCCACACAGCACAAACTGTTAGTGCAAATGAATGCAACAAAATGTTAGTGCGTGAATCTAATGTAATGTTGAACTGTTGAAAAAATCTTTGATATATATCCAGCAATTCCTGATTTTTGCGCTTAGTAATAACACATTTATCGATTCGTTTTTATTTATATACATGTAGAGGCGCCTTTTATTACGCCTGTGTGTAAACTATGCAAACGATTTGTCAATGTAAGTCGCGTAATACGTACTTTTTCATCTCTTTTGAATTTTATACAAGATAATGAATAATGCAACAAACATTATGGATGCAATGACTCATAAAACTTGAACGCGTTAAATTCTTCAACACTATTACAGACTTTTATTTTATTTATAGTCTATTAAAACGTTCCAAGTTTCAAATTAATTTTAAAATGAGAACTTAATATCTTAGTGATATTAAAAAGTTTTTGTTTTAAGAAATTTTTCATTCATTACCTAACAATTTTACTACTCCTACTTATTTCTACAATATTTGATTGGTTTATTTTTAATAAATAATAAGTAAATAGTACTATATGGTTTCGTAATAGCAAAATTATCACTACGGAGTACATTTTAATTAAGCGTAGTATTTTGTTAGTATGTTGATTCTTAAACGACAAAGATAAAACCATAAATCAGAACATACTTTTAACGAAACAGAAAGAATCACGATTAAAAAAACTATATTGTTCTTACGGCGCATTTTGAATTAAATAAACAATTATTGAAATTGTTTATTTAATTTAATCCAAACTTTTATTAACAATTTAATCCAATAATTTAAAAAAATATTGAGTCAAATATATTTTTTTAATTAATGTAACTGAATTTTTTATTGCATTATTTATATATGTTCAGTACCTCAAATCACATAAATTTTATTATCAATAATTAATTTTCGTTTATCGAAGATTAAGATATTCTAAATTTTTACTATTAATTAAATTCATATTTCAAGATAATTCATGTCTAAAACTCGCATGCAAGTAATATATTCCGAGCTAATTAATAATTAATTTGATTTAGATCTCAATAAATTTTTAATGACAATATTATACTACAATTAATTTTCCTTGGCACATTTTCTCACACACATTTTTCTAATTAACGTACAGTTAGTTTGTTTGAATGTCTAATGTATAATCCATGCTTTGTAATCTCTAATAAAAATAGTTTTTAACCGACTTCCAAAAAAGGAGGAGGTTCTCAATTCGACTGTATTTTTTTTTATGTATGTTACATCAGAACTTTTGACTGGGTGGAGCGATTTCGACAAATTTTCTTTTAATCGAAAGGTGGTGTGTGCCAATTGGTCCCATTTAAATTTATTTGAGATCTAACTACTACTTTTCGAGCTATATCTAATAATGCGTGTTTACTTGACGCTTTTTTCGTCGACCTACGTTGTATTATACCGCATAACTTTCTACTGGATGTATCGATTTTGATAATTCTTTTTTTGTTGGAAAGGGGATATCCCTAGTTTGGTACCATGATAAGGAAACCAGGATCTGATGATGAGATCCCAGAGAAATCGAGGGTAACTCTTGAAAATCTGCAATAACTTTTTACTGGGTGTACCGATTTTGATAATTCTTTTTTTGTTGGAAAGGGGATATCCTTAGTTTGGTACCATAATAAGGAAACCAGGATCTGATGAAGGGATCCTAGAGAAATCGAAGGAACTTCTTGAAAATCCGCAATAACTTTTTACTGGGTGTACCGATTTTAATCATTTTTAATTTAGTCGAAAGCTGATGTTTGTCATGTGGTCACATATAAATTTTATCGAGATCTGATAACTACATTTTGAGTAATCTTTCATAACGCGTAGTTACTTGACTATTTTTTCGTCGATCTACGTTGTATTATTTGTCGATGTAATTGAAGTCGGTTTTTTTTCGTTTGTCTGCAAACACAATTATAAAATTATTGCTTAGTCAGAAAGTTAAATATTTATTTTCTTATTGTACCAATTCCTTTTTTTACTAGCTGTGCCCGCGACTTCGTCCGGGTGGAATCAAAAAATAATTATTGTTCAGTCCGCAGAGTTACAAAATAAATAAATTTCTAAAATAAAAGTAGCCTAAGTTTCTCCTTTTTACATCAGCTATCTGCCAGTGAAAGTCCAGTCAAAATCGGTCGGAACAAACAGACAGACAGACAAAAATTGTAAAAATGTTATTTTGGTATATGTACCGTGTATACATTTTAATATTACAAACAGACACCCCAATTTTATTCATTTGTATAGATAATAAAATAAACTATTTTGTTTATGTTAAACGGTTTTATTATAATAAAAATGATGTAGTTAGGTTATGTACTAAAAGCTAAAAAATAATTCGGTTAGTCCTAGCTACTAGATCGCACCAATCTTCTCACCAATCTGGGGTATTGATCATACAAATATAAAATCGTTTTATTGGTGGCCATCTTGGATTTACAATCAAGGAATATATTATGTGTATTGTCATCAAGATTAAGAGTGTGTACCAAATATTAGATCAATCTGTCATCAGGAAGAGAGTAAAATTCCAAGAACTAAATTTGACCCAAACCAACAAATAAGTAAACTGGTCAAGCTAAATAAAACCGTTTAAAAAAGAATTTTTCTTATCCTTTAAATCTCGGAATTCACAGAAAGAAAACAATATTTTTACGATGGGAAAAATGTTTATTAAGGAATTTCATGAGCTATTACATATTTCTCTTCGAATTATAATTATGATCATAAATATCAATCCACGTCTAGTTCATGACAATTTCCAAAAATCGAATGTATCTGGTTATATCGAAATAAACAACACATTATAACGGAAAAAAAATATCAATAAGCATCTAATATCAAAAAAATCCCAGTGTATAGAATTAAATTTTAGCTATTTGTAAGTCGTGAGATTTGTGGAATCGATAAACAATTTTAGTGTTGGTTGTATTAGTAGTACTTAAATGAGCCCCAGATTCACACACTGCTTTTCAGTGGCTGCCTAGAGTGTCATGCGAACAACACGACCGAGTCCGACTGGGGAAGACCTAGACCTTACAGAAGATTACAGTTAAATAATACTACTTTCTTGCGTTTCTTTTCTTGCGTGAGTAAGGTGACAAGAGAGCATTGGGGGTGAGGTCGGCAACGCGCTTACGATGGTGATGTGTATGATTCTGGTGTTACAGGCGTCTATAGGCTAAGGTAATCGCTTACTATCTAGTTACGAGTATATAAAAAAAGCTTACAATATAGAGGATGATTAAAAAATTGAAAATAATTAATTAAATAAGTCACAAAAAATAACCCAGTCACTCTTAATCAAAAATATAGATATCTCAAAAATAGTTAATAATTGCTTTACAATGCATTAATGGTTAACAACCGCTCTGGATGGATATTTGTATTCGTATAAACATTCCTTTCCGCTTTGGATGTCTGTCCTTGTGGATCTCCACACCGTGTCTCGGAGAACACGTTAAGCCGTCGGTCTCGTTTATTATTAATAAGTAGCAGTTAGTGATCTTTACTCATAGTAGGATGTGAAGTAGGAAGCAGTGGGATGATACAGGCTGAATGCGCATAAATGGTTTCACGCTGCGTTTTTACTCATGATGCCTTGGTATGATAGAATATAGTCCATATGAAAAAATTTATACAAATATAAATTATAAACAAATGTCCACAATTAAAAAGAAGCGTCTTTGAAGATAGAATTAGAAGCATATTGATTAAATGTCCAAATTATGCTATTCAAGTAAAAACTTAAGTACGTTAATTAAATAAGAAATTAAATAACGCCAAAAGAAACTGTCTATATACCTAGTATTAAAAATAGAAAATTCTTCTAGGCCTATAAGTTCTGGGTCAAGTCGTCGCATACCTCAACCTTCCTTTACAGAATCTTACATAGATGTACTAAAAGGAAGTTAATACAAAAACTGCTGAGATAACGTAAGTAGTACGGAAACAATGGCCATTTATGTCGCGCAGCTGACCATAATCCACCATTAGACTAACGTGAGTGTCGCATTAAGGCCGAGTGGGATTTTCTGATGACTTTTTTTCATCAGCTTTCAAAGTATACACTAGACTTAATTAGCTTTTAAATCGCCCCGTTTGATCTATTTACATTAATTATACAGGTCTGCGACATAAAACTATTAAAAGTTTTTTTCTAGCGGAATTTATGTTTGTTTTAATTGTTTTAAAAATAGTATAAAACTGTATTCACATAGTCTCAACTCATCATGTCACACCACACTTAAGTGTTATCATATTTGGACATACGTAGTTATACATCAAAATTTCGATAAAATGAATTTAAGTGTGTTTATATAAATTTTTTTGGAAAACATCAATATTGAACTTACAAAAACTGAATTTTCAAAAACATATTACGTTTAATACAAACTCAACATTTCTTGGACAATATTTTTATAATCAGGTCGATGAGATCACATAACTTGCTAAAAAAATTTTTTGAGGTTGTAATCATTTTTTTTAGAAATTTACATCCTTCAATAGTTTTTTGATGTCATGAATCGTAAATGTTCCTTCTATCAACTTACCATCAGAGAAGTTAGGGAAAAACTAATATAGGTACCTTCTTGAAAGTGTTGCCATCTGGAGATAATGCTTTAACAAACCATGCGACTAAGCTAAGTTTCATGTAAAGTGGTAGAAGCAAAACTTTATCGAGATCTATCAAAGTCGGGTTGGAGACATTTTTTACTTAAATTTTTTTTCAATAGACTACTCAAATATTTTCCATTAAAATTTTATATTCTCTTGCTAATTTACCGCTAAAATGCTAATTTACCGCTATAAAGTCATTTAACGTAGGTAAACTATGTATGGAAAATGATTTCAATATATGCTAACATTCAGAAAAGTTAGACAAGTTTAACAAAAAAACTGTATCATCGCAGACCCGTGTTGTTCAATACTAACTGCATCTCGCGGTTTTACCTGTATAACTTGCAAATTCTGGGGATTGCAGGAAAAACTATACCTCATATTCATTTTCATCGCTATCTATTTAGACGTTCTGGCGAATCTAAACTTTACCGGTTTTTTATATCAATAAGTTTGCAAATAATCATACGGTTCACTTGATGGTATGAGGTTACCGTAGAATATGGATACCTGCAACACCAGGAACTCCGACCTCCGATCCTCCTTAATAGCTCTGGCTACCTCATTCACCACAGAAACACAACGCTACTTGAGAGCAGATTTATCTGGCTGTGATTTTCTATTTTTATTTTCTATTCTACAATTAATTGTATAAATTAAAAATACAATTTACATTTTTACTGTCATTAAGTCTGCTTATGGCATTTTTATTGCTAAGCTAAGGATGCCATTCATCCTAACAAGGAAGAATTTGTTTATTTTGTTTTATAAAATGCAATTTATTAATAATATATTAATATATTTCAGATATTTTTAATGTTTTGACATCAAATAATTAGTGAATGAAATGAGACTTCCTAAGAACAATTAATGTTGGAAGGCATTGCCTAGAGCTGCCATTACCTAAGTTGTGGAATTCGGGTTATGAAACAAGTAAATTCCCGGATATTTAGATAAAATAACTTATTTTCCGAAAACGAAAAATGCGTTTTAAAAGTAGTTTGAAATATAAATTTTTAATTTATTTTTGACGTGTTCCATTTAATTAAGCTTGATTTATAAAAAAAAAAGTTTAACTTATTTATATTTATCTTATTTTTTAAACTTGAACAGATCCAGGAAAAACCGGACGAGTAGTATTTTATATATTTTTCATTTAAAAATATCCATGCGTTTAAAAAAGTAAGTAGTCTACAAATACTTTTATTGTAAAACAATAAGTGTCATCGTCAGAATTTTAAAAACGACGAAATTTTGTAAGTGTACAAGAAACTATTTGCGCGGAGAGAAATGGCTGGGTCAACGAACGATCGAAGCGTATTGATAAGATTTCAATTTTTATACAAAGCTGTCAAGTTGAGAACCTCTTATTGTTGACGATACGTGCAGCTTAGTTTTTCTTTTTTATCGATTGCGTCACGAAGATGCGAGCACGATTATCATAAACCTTATCAAAAATGAATTGTGAAATTATACGTTGGTCTTTGACATTATGGTTTCCCTTTAATTTTTTTATTTTAAAATATACTTATGTATCTTTATTAATAAAATAATTGCGACCTTTATCTAGGATTTCAATGGTAGTAACTTAATAATTGTATGCGATTTAACAAAATTCTAATCATTAAAGTGCATATTATATTTTAGTACTAAAAATGACATTATATACACTTTAAATAAACTTAAGTACCTGGGTGACCGAGCTTAGCTCGGTATTTTTAGTTAATCGTGTTTTTTGACGTGATAAAATATGAATAATATTTTTCGATTTTACCGACATAATAATAAAAAATATGAACTGTTTATTTAAATAAAAGATCATGAGTGCAATTAGAAAAAAAAAGGAAAAAATAATCGACCTCAATCATGGGATTTGAACCGTGGTCTTCTCGGTCGATCTCGACCGGCCGATTTCACCCACCTGAGTTATGACAACTATATTGACAACTGCGAAATTTTCTTCACATTCTAACGATATTGTAGCCATTTTTTAATTGCCAAAAAACAGGGATAAAATGATATTTTCTAAAAATGAATCTTAGCTGTATCGATTTATCGCCCCCGAAATCCACTGCATACTAAATTTCATGAAAATCGAATCGTTGGAGCTGTTTCCGAGATTCAGATTCTATATACAATATACAACAATTTTTATAAGAGAAAAAGTTCAAGTTAGTGTTAAAATCAACATAATATTGATTCACACACAGAAGTCATGGGTGTGAGTGATAAAAATGTGAGTAACCAGAGTACGGTCACCCGCGCCACCATGTATGGTCATTCAACTTTGTTTTTCTACTTAGACAATACACTCGAACGAAGGCCACATTGCATTCTGCTTCGATGCATTTCTCGTTTCGATATGCTTAATTTTAAATCTCAAATGCAAACTCTTCAAAATAAATGAAAAATAAAAAAAGTAGCACAATGCAATAATTTACGTGCATCGATATAAGCAGTGGGCGTTAAAAATGTATAAATATTTGTTCTTAACTATTATAAAATAACTGTATTTTAATATATTGACTTGTAACTAGGTTATTATTAGAAGTGGGATTTCGTAGAAGTGGTTATAACGTGTCTTTATGATGCTCCTAATTAGTTTAGCGCATTTATTTTGCTAAAATATTTTTATATTTTGGCATGTTTTGACATTTATTTAAAGCATCTCTATTATTACATCCGTCTTCAATCGTTAATATATTTTTATGCAAAATAACAAATATAAAAAAAGATATTAACTTAATGTACAAAATGAGTTTGAAATCTATATAAGGGTGAGGGTGTTGGGCGCTCAAATTACAAAATAATATCGTAATAACGATGTCTTATTAAATATTAATCGTAAGTATAGTAAAACTTATTATTAAAAATAAAAATGGACAGATTTGAATCATAGTATAAATTAATCAAAATAAAAATTGTTTGTAATAAAAAACGTAGGTAACTATGCCTTGCGACAAAACAAAATGTTTTTTTTTTATATTAACCTAAGAAAATTGTTTTCATGGCAGTATGTCTAAATGTATACAAAACATATTAAACGTAATAAATCTAAAATTAAAAAATGTATGTAGTGGTGTATTTATATTTTTTAAATTTAATCAGTAATATCAAAATATGTTTATAAAAAAAAAAAAGAAATTAACAAGAAGTTTTTTATATGAAGCTATAACGACAAAAACAACAGCTTAAAATAAACAATTAAAATAAACAATTTTATGATTAACTCATAAAACGGTAATACGTGTTCAGTGATATCAATATGACATTAGAACATAGAATGATTGATGTCCATAATTAAAAAAAGTTGTTTTGTTATTCTAGTTTTATAATCCGGATACATATTTTTACAAGTAAAAATTAACGGAACCATTTGAATCATTTAAAAATAATACGAATAAATTAAAATAAAAGTACGTAATATAAACGTAAAACAGGATATTAACCATGTTTGTCGAATAGTTTTAAGATTTAGGGCCTGTTTCGCGTGTTGTCGTTAACGCTATTTTACAGATGACGGTATCCAAAAGACTAAAGTTTATGACATATTATTCTTTTTTACCGTCGAATTTTATTATATTTATAATAATAATACAGAGAAATATCAAATTGTGATTCTAGTAGTTGTAGTTTCTTAATTTAGGCGAAACAGGTTTCAGTCTATTAGACTAGTCATCATCATCATCATTGACCGTCTATTGCAGACGATTTAGACAGTGTCAGATAGACACTGTGTCGCCTAGGACACTCTTCAGGAAAACGCAGAGTTACCTAAGCTCTGCGCCACCCTCTCGACCTCACTGGCTAGTTCCACAGGAACGACGAGTCGATACGTTTGGAGACAGTTTGGCTGCAGGAGTCTTTCGCATTTTAGAGCTATGCCGCGAATGCTTGACGGAGAACCCAATTTTATTTTATATATGTTACCTCAAAACTTCTAGATGGACCGATTTCAATGATTTTTTTAATCGAAAGGTGGATGTCATGTAGTCCCATTTGACTGAGACTGACTTTTCGAGTTCAATCTAAAATGCGTTATCGTGACTATTTTTTCGTCGACCTACGTTATATTATACCGCAATAATTTCCACTGGGTATACCTATTTTGATAATTCTTGTTTAATCGAAAGCTGATACTTGACTTATAGTCCCATTTAAATTTGATCGAGATCTGATGACTATTTTTTTAGTAATCTTTAATAACGCGTATTTACTTGACGATTTTTTTGTCGTCTATGTTCTATAATTGGTCAATGTAATTGAAGTCGGTTTTTTTCGTTTGCGAGTAAACACAATAATAATTGATCATGATTTTTAGTTGCTGTAATTATGTTATCAACAAAGTATATCTTCTCTGTGAAAAAGATAAACAAATAAATAACTAGAATAATAACTCAAAATTAAAATATACGCTGCAATAAAAATATAAACTTTTTGAACTATATGTTAATAAGTTTTAATTTAAGCGTTGATATCTACATCATCTTATTTTCTATTTTCATATAGTCATGGTCACGAGCGACTAAGAACTACTTGAGAGCAGTGTTATTAGGCTGTAAATCCTTCCACAGAAGGGCTGCTCCAGATTTTGAGCAGGATATATCCTACTATGTTCAAACTCAATAAATTTCTTTTTTCTGTTTTGATTTTGGAAAATTTTACATCTAGGCTGTTATTAGTCCCTTAATGCCCTAACCACAATCCACAATTCAGCTATATATTCTATATTTAGTTTATATTTTAATCTAAAACTATAAATTATTTTAGCTGCTTCCGATATTGGAGTCGCCAATATACTTTGAAAAAAATCCTACAGAATTTAAATTTAATAAAACTTATACTTATCCCGTTTTGCATCTCAATAATAGTGAGCAGAAAAGTTTAAAAAAGTTAAATCGTAACATATTTTAGTATTTCGACGGCCAAAATCGTACAGTTACGTAACTTTAATAGCAATCGACGTCATGCTTGTCATAACACCGTTATGGGACGCAATAATAACGTTGCTACTACCAGCACACGAGCTTGTGCAACCGGAGATATTAAAACTCTTTTTTCATATAACATATTATGCATTTGATCCGCTGTTTTAATTTAGTCTGTTTGAATTCGTGATATACCATTAAAAAAAAAGAAAAAAAAATAATTAAAAACGAAAAATTTGCAAACAGGCGAATGCGGAAAATTTTGATATTAGTATTTCTTTTTAATCGACAAACGACAGACATGACGACAAATGTTTTTGTACTCGTTTTTAGTGTGAGACTTTTTATATTTTTTAGTGTTATGGTTTGTTTGTTATGCTTTTTAGAGTTTTTGTAATAGATATATTCTGTAACCATTTCAAGTTTCTCAGCTTCTATAATAGTTAAAAAACGGCTTTCCTTTTTCGCCTAAAATTCCAATGTCTGTACAAAACCATAATATTAAAAAGTCAAATTAAAAATGTCAATTACGTTTTCAAAATTATCAAAGCAATAAAATGGCGTATTTTGTCAAGTAGTAGTAGTATATAGTAGCTTACTTGTGTTATCAGTACACATACCTCAATTTAAATCCTAACATACAATATTAAACAAGGAGTCGACTACACTTAATTAGTTCTCTAATTACCTTCTCCAATAGTAATTAATCTCATTTTAATTTAAAGCCTTATGTACCGTTCTTGTAACCGCATTTGACGCTCATCTTTATTAAAATATTCCTCGTTGAATGACAGATCAATGCACAAATCTACTTAACCTATACATTTTTAATTAAGCTCCAGCCGGCCTAGCATGCGCGCCACGACAAAATTTTGTCTACCCCTTTTCTCGTATTATCTCTCTATGTCTACAGCAGCTAACATGCGTGCACGCGATACTCTTCTCGTTACGTCAAGAAGAGATAATCATTAAATTTTAGTGATCTGTGATATTTATCTCTACGGAAGCTAACATGACATCGTAATTTTGTCTAATTTTGTCGTTTTAGGAAGAGAAACTTCTCGTCTTCAATATTATCGACGAGAAAGACGATAAATAAAAAATAAATAAAACCGGGTGCCTATTTTTTGTATACCATGGCGTTTCCCTATTATAATTATATAATTTCGGTATACGAAGAGCGGGAAATGCGAAAAGTCGAGTGAAGTGTGTCATATAATGACACAAAAAACGTATTTGCGCCCTGTTGCTTCTTATTCTAAATAATAATAATAATAACACTTTATTTCAGACCAAAGTATAAGTCCATATTGGGTTAGTACAACAAGACAAGACAACATTCAGAATAAAAAACAAAACAAAATTATATTAAAAAAATTAATAACTAAAAATAAAATTAAATAGAATAAAAGTAAAATCAATAATAAAAAAAAAATTCAAAAATTCAAAAAAATTTAAAAATTAAAAAAAAAAAAAAAAACAATGCGTGATAGAATTACAATTATCTAATGTGCGACAAGATATAAAGCACAACACGAGCATATTGTTTTACATATATAATTAAATTCATTTACTTACGCCGTTTTATTTTCCATATTAGATTTTTGAATTAGATATACACTTTTTATCTTAGCCAAAAGGCCGAGAACATTGTTAAATAAAACATGTGTCACTCGTTTGAAATTGGTCAATAACCTTGTAAATTCAACTTTACGACATAAGATATAAGAATGATATTCAGTTGGGATTATGGTTGATAATGTTTCTCTACTCGACAAGGCGAAGTCTTCGGAAGAGAATTTTGTCTCTCGTAGTGCGCATGTTAGGGTAATCGAGAAAATACTCGATGTAGACATTAACTCTCTCTCTCGTCAAGAGATATCTCGTTGTATGCATGCTAGGCCGGCTGGTCGTGGCTTCACTCGGGTGTTTCTCCTTTTTTATATTTTGTTACGTTTGTCGTTGAATTTTGACTTTCGTAGCAAGATATAAATATTTATGTATTGAAATCCAAAATTTGTTTATCACGACTGGGTCTAAACTCGATTCCCTAACCGCTATTGCTGTTTAGCCTAATAAAGTCAATAGCGTTACAAATTATAATAATAAAAAAAAAACAAAATATAATAAAAACAAAAACAAATTATAATAAAAAAAAACTAATACTTGTGTTAGTTAAGAATAATTACGAAAGAATATATTGTACAAAGAATTTTGGCAATTTCTTCCTGCTTCCGAATTCCATAAACAAAAAGGTTTTATACAGCTTATAATTGAATTTCAGAAAACAAATGATAAATTTTAGTAAATAAGAGCATCAAATTTATTATTAAAGATTACTTTAAGAACATTAAAGCCATTTAACTCGTCATCGTTAGTTATTACAAGTGGGCTAAACAGTTAGCACTATTTGTTTAATGTTAGCTACGATGTTACAAGATGTATTTCACGGCTCATTTATTCGTTTCACGGCATTTCGCAGAACCAATCGCTAAGTATCATATCGAGGAATATCTGAAATAAATTGGTTCTTTATTTAAAATTTTCGTTAAGACTATAAATTGTTTTTTTTTTTACAGATATTAAAAAAGAAGAACGATAGTACAGTAAATACTTTTTCTTTGATTTGAAGTAAAAATAAAAATGTTCTGTTTTATCATTATTATGAAAGTTTTAAATTTAGTATAAAATTGCAAAACATGTAAATGAATGATTATATTGCCTTCGTGTATTCTCCATTGTAACTGACATTTATGAAATTGTCTGTGCTATCTTGGCACTAGGGGCAGCCATTCATTTAAATTATTCGTAAATAGGAAGAAAAAAAGAAACAAGAATAGTCCGTGCCTTTTTTTAGTACGTTAAATAATTATTATATTGATATAATTATACAGTAAAATGTTACAAAAATAAATTAAAATTGTCGAAAGCTCAGTCCACTTTTGTTAGCGATTTCATAGAAGCGATCAAGTGCAATCTCTAATGCGGCACAATTTAATGCTCCACTACTATATTGAAACGTACAAAAAGATGACATATCTGTGTTATTAATACATAGTAACATTCATATCATTATATTATTGTATAGTCAAATATTTATACTAAATTATACAGGCGATTTAAACTGCCCTAAAAGGTAATGAAATTAAATCGATTTTAAAATGCAAATAAAGTTCTCTCAACAACACTGAGCTATTGAAAGCCATATGCCCTTATACTATTCCGTGCATCATCATCATCACTTCAGCCTAGTACATTGTAGTCCTATATGCCTAATTAATATAAATACAAATTAGTCACGGAAACGTATGTACGCGCATAACTAGGCACAAAAATATATATTTTTTTGTTTTTCGTTATAATAAGGACAAAGTTTGTATAAAAAAAATAAAAAAGACGATATATTCACCAAATCAAAAAACAAAAACATATTGTTGTCCGAATTTCGCCGGGTCCGCCAGTTTCAAACCTATTTTAGGTACTAACGATAAGACTAAAGCGTTTTTGCCTTTGTCATTTTCGCTGCGTAATACAGTCTCAAGTAAAAATTATTACAAATAAACATTTTCAGAGTATTTATAGTTCCAGGTTGTTTTCATCACTCTACTACAATAATTAACAACTATCTATTACTTATTCATTATTAGCGCTTTTAAAATTTACCGCTTCTCTAATATTAATCATAAGGGTTTTTAGTAAAATATTTAAAAACAAATATAACTTATTTTTCATGTTTTTTTTTATTATTATTTTTAGACCTAAGTGAGATTTCAAACAACAAAATGCTTTAATAATTTATGTTGAAATAAAATAATGCTTAATCACAAACGTGCGTTATAATTAAGATTCATAAAAAAAATCTTTAAAAATAAAAGTATAATTTAGTTCACGACAATTACGACGAAATTTCGCAGAACGGAAGTTGCAAGTCTAAGAACATAATTATGTTTTATAAGAGTGAGTAGTCATTAGTCACAATTCCTATGAATCAGATGCGCGGTATAAAGAGATTTGACACAACTTTTTAACTGACATAAAAAAGGAGGAGGTTACTCAATTCGACCGTATATATTTTTTTTTATAATGTATGTTCGGGGATAACTTCGTCGTTTATGAACTGATTTTGATAATTCTTTTTTTTTTGTTGGAAAGGAGATATCCCTAGTTTGGTACCATGATAAGGAAACAGAGAAATCAAGGGAAACTCTCGAAAATCCGCATAACTTTTTACTGGGTGTACCGATTTTGATGATTTTTAATTTAATCGAAAGCCGATGTTTATCATGTGGTCACATTTAATTTTCATCGAGATCTGATTACAACTTTTGGAGTAATCTTTGATAATGCGTATTTACCTGACTATTTTTTCGTATACCTACGTTTTACTACTTGTCGATATAATTGGTCGATTTTTTTTCGTTTGCCTGCAAACACAATTATTGAACTTTCATAGTCTCTTGCGTAAGAAATAAAATTTTTTTTTCTAAAATAAATATTTGTGATAAATAACATATTTAGCTGGATAAGGAATTATATCTTGTCTATAAAACCACCCTCGCAAATAAAACATTATTTTAGAACAAACTTGGTTCCCACAAAGGTTATAATGAGTTAACCCTTAGAGACAGATATATGCAGTCCCGGACTTTTTTAGAACTTTTAATAGCGAACAATTTCGTCATACATGGATTTTGGGTTATTATTACGTGGGTATTATTTACGCAGCGTACGCAAAGGAAGCTTTCGGAAAAGAGTATTTTGTTACTGTTATCGGAACATTTATTACGAATACTCAACCCCTTTTGTTAGTAGCTTAATGTTTTATAGCTTATCCTTGGTTAATGGACTATTCATCATAAAAAGAATTTTTCAATTCGAACCAACAATTTCTGAGATTAGCGCGTTTAAACAAACAAACGAAGTCTTCAGCCTTATAATCTTAATATATATAAATCTCGTGTCACAATGTTTGTCGTCAATGGACTCCTAAACTACTTAACCGATTTTAGTCAAATTTGCACACCGTGTGCAGTTTGATCCAACTTAAAAGATAGGCTATATTTTATTTTGATATATTATGTTATTATTATATTTCAGAAAAAAATAAGGTGATACGAAGTTCGCCAGGTCAGCTAGTATTAATATAGATTTGTAAGTTCGTTAACCACAGTAGTACTGTCTACTATAACGATCTACTTTTTTTTTTTTTTTTTTTTTTTTTTTTTATGTCACTAGGTCGGCAAACAAGCGTACGGCTCACCTGATGGTAAGCGATTACCGTAGCTTATAGACGCCTGCAACACCAGAGGCATCGCAAGCGCGTTGCCGACCCAATCCCCAACCCCCCAGGAGCTCTGGTCACCTTACTCACCAACAGGAACACAACACTGCTTGAAAACAGTATTATTTTGCTGTGATCTTCTGTAAGGTTGAGGTACTACCCCAGTCGGGCTGCTCCAGATTTTGAGCAGGAAATTCCTGCTGTGCCCTACCTCAGTTAGACTACCTACTTAATACAATGCTACACATGATACAAGCTTACTTAAAAACATGACTTTACGTTGCTACCATTATAAAGGCTGTAAGTTTGTTAATATTTATGAAATTTGACACAGAGGTATATTGTTATCTAGAATACTACAAAACCACTTTTTATAACGGAAAAATATACGTTTTTGTGGAAAATATTTAGACCCGAAGAAGTTGCATTTATTTTTTATGCATTTGACCAGTAACTAGCTATTTATTTACGTTAGAGAGAGGTCAAAGAACTCTCTTATGTCGTCACTCATAGCGAGGTTATTCTGAACGCGTATTTACGTATTATATTAGTTGTTTACTTAGAATTTAGAATAAAAATACTAAAGTATTGAATTTTGCTCTTGAATTTATTTTTTGTAGATGTGTAGTTTTAGAGCGAAATTGACTAATTGGATAGAACTATAAAGTGTAGTCGCCGGCTTAAACCTAAGCTAGAACTGAATTTCCAACCGTTAAAATCTTTATCATATGACACACTTGTGATTTATTTATTTATTTATTTATTTATTTATTAAGCAATTGCATGATAAAGCAATCTCTGTGATAAGCTTTGTATGTTCCTTTTAAACAAAAATGGACATTCCCCTTATAAGGATAATATAGGTTGCCACATTACAGTAAAATGACATCAAATAAATTTTCTAAGCCACCTTAATTGTCTAAGAAACCTCGGTTGTTATGCACCATGTTCCTGCAAAAACATTATATAAGTACTTACGACATTACTACACTACAGAAATGTTGTTTGGGTAGAACAGGCAAAGCGGTTCCTACCCAGACAGGTCTGCCGCCTACATATTTCTCGAATTTACTACCGATTAAACTACGTATGGCTCATAAATCTTCAGTTTAAGCATTTGTAATGATTACTTGAAAGATATGGGTTAAAGTTGTTGTTAGAAGTGTATGTAGTATCAGCTACATTGTAGTACTAGTTGACAGTAGTAGACGACTATAATTATAAAATAAATTATAAAGCAATAAAAAGAGTTTAAACACAATTTAATTTTATCCATTACCCCAAATAGGGCCCCAAAATAGGGCAAAGAGTTGCGTTTAGGTACCTATATCGCAATCATCCACCCTATTTTGGCTTCACCAAAAAACATTTAACCATTTTCCTACATTCATTTTCCTTTAATACTTTCGCACATTTTAGTCACATTACCGTACATTTTTATTTTGTAAATAGCAACGCTCACAAAGAGTGTTGTGTTCCTATGGTGAGTAAGGTAGCCAGAACTCCAATGCAGGGTCAGGGATAGGGTCGGCTATGCGCTTGCGATGCTTCTGGTATTGTAGACGTCCCCAACCACAAGGCGGCGTATTAAAAAACCGCTAAAGCTGTGATCACTAAGTCAACACTTCAATACTTCTGAGAAATGGTATAATAAATAATAACATAATATATTTCCTTTAAAAAAATTAATATAGTACTGCCATTTCTGTGAATTAAATATAAAACTGAGAAATTACATTACCAAACAAATAGGAAAGACCACAAACGTTGATTATACAGAAGCATTACGTATCAATTTCAAGGAAATGTTGCTTTAGAATAATTGTAACCTCAGTATTCAGGCTGTGATGCTACTTCCATGTATTACACATAAAACCTGGTTTTATAGTCAAGTTTATTGACATCTGTGCCTCTATAAATAGTTGTATGTCTTGTTCGTTTGACGTTACAATTAATTTAACAACTAATGTAAATTTCGGTAAAACTTCGTAACTTTTGCGATTTTATACAATAGTGTCCTGTGAATGAAGCTTAAGAGTAAATGTACCTAATTAAATCGAAGCTGGTACGATTAGTTTTTAATATACATTGATTTAAGTCGTAAATATTAAACCATAATAAACACTTTACACTCATCAGATATTTGCTGTGACCACTACGTTAACTTGACTTCAATTTTACAAAATCAATGAACTGTGCTTTTCTGCTGCGTTTTATAACTATTTCATTCTAAGCAGGTTAATTATTTATTTTATATTTAGGTTTGTTATATAATATTGAAATTCATATCAATTAATAACGGTAACTTAAAAAATATTAGACGAGTCTACATAAAACTCTTTTCTTTGAAAGTTCATTCTTCTGTCGTCTATACAAGAAAGAAACACAAGGAGGTTTAATATAACAACAGAGTAATACTTTCCTCATAATTACACAGAAAAGTATAATACTGCGAGAAATTAAAAAAAAAACTCCGTCCTTTGGTTCAAAACTTTCATTTGTTCCTGACAGCTTTACAAATTGGCCCAAATAGAGTACACAGAAAGCAGACGACTAAGGAAAATTTGTCAAGCCTCGTAAAGCGTCTGCGTGGAGTGTTTGACCATATACGACTATCGATAGTCGATACCCATCCAATAAATATCATGACCCACATTGTGAAGCAAACATCATGTCATCGATAACGGTTGTGTGCAACAATAAATCACTAGCACTAGCAAAAACCTTGCTAAAAGCTAAATGTTCCGATTTGACCAAATTTATCGTGCAGTATATATTTTCCTTTTTTAAATCTTGATTGATGTTTCTTTTTTCTCCATATAAAACCTTTTTAAAAATATACCGACATCCTTGCTATTTTCTGCATCAAATAAAATTAATGTTGTAGTAATTTATTTTGACTTCAGACTAGTTTTTGTCGGTGGCTGTAATTGCGTGAATTTTAATTGCCGCTTTTTAATTCTTCGAACACTTTAACATGCAATGTTTTTACTCAGTCTCCTTACGACTAAACATCTATCTATATAAATATAAATGTATCGCCGTACGTCAGCACTTTATTTTTAATATTAAATTTTACATGAATAAAGATTTTTCTAAATATCTTTCAGAAATAAAAAGACAATTACCATGCGTCCTATGATATGTTACGCGTTTTGGTTTCCAATAGAATAGTCTAGTAATATGCCCAGTTTTCCCAGATGATGATGATTTAATATTAAATAGCAATCTCCATATACCAGCTATAAAAATTTTAAAAAAGCGGAATAGATTATTTTTACCCATAATTTTTAAAAATATAGACACGTAAATAAAAAAAAAAAAACGTATTTACTACATTCTTTATTGTTTCAACATTAATAAATTTCCAATAATCATTTAGTAGGCGTCTTACTTCAGTATAAATACTGCAGTTATGTTATCACCAGATCATAGATATCCTACAATAAACAGTTACGACTCAATATAATAAGGCTTAACCTTTGGTATACAGAAAACATAAACAATGCTTACATTTATACTCAGTTATAACTGAATAATTTATTGTTACGCCGGAACCAAAGTATTCATTACTTGTTTCGAGAAGGTTCTGTACATATATTGACTAAAAATCTTCAACTGCCAGTATTTTTTTAAATATATTGTCATTAGTTTTTAATGTCCGGTTTATATTCTTATTTTGTAACGTATTTTTTGCAAAATAGTACATTTAATTAAAGAAACGAGTTTAATGTAAAAACCAACTGATTGTATATTATATTATTATTTTATTTGAATATTAATGGATTTGCATGTTTAAAAATACCGTAGCTTTGTTTGAAATTTAAAAAAAAAATAAAAATAAATTTAAGTAAAACTTCTTTAGGCACGCTTTACTTGGGGAGTAAGCTGGTGAATGTGTGACGAGAGCGTTACGAAAAGTGTGATCGGGCGAGGCGAACGAAAGTTAAGAGAAGATATTAGCTAGTGAAGATAGAAAGAGAGAACAAGAAAGAGAGAGAGTTACGTTTCGTATATAGGGGTCGTCGTTTGTCATAGGGGCAAGTTTTACTTCAGTCGTGTGGTCTAAAGCACACTCGTTTATTTTTTGTCCTGCTAAGAAATCTTCCTCCATACTAATTTTTAATACTGATCACCCTATACTTGACTATATTGTGACCAATTGATCACAATATCTAAGCGGATTATAATCTTGGACAAACGTATACAACGAAATACATCAATTTATAATATCTAAATAAAATTTAGCGTTGTAAAATTATTTCCATATATAATCTGTGTATTTGATATAAGTTTATTAAATAAGTATTTAACTTACGTTTTAAGTTGAAGTTTTAAGAAATTACATCGCCATATTTTAAGTCATAAAGTATGAAATATGGTTTGGGCTTGTAATAAATATTTGTGTAAAATTTTAAAACGTTATAAATATATTATTAAAGATTAATTATGGTTTAATGAGTTCACACCAAACACGGGGATTTCATTCGATATCTTTCATTTGATTTATTATTATTTGATTCTGTGAAAAGTTTTAATAGCAACTTTTTATAAGTAGGTTTATATAAAAATGTAATAATAAAAATAAAAACTAGTCATACTTAACTTTTCTTATCGAATAACTAAAACGTGACATTTATTTATAGCGAACGAGTTTTAATTTTCTTTTTCAATTATGACATATTATGCAGTATAGCCTTGTAATTAATTATATTGCCTAAAAGCGCCATAAGGTGTTATTCAGCATATAGACGACCTAACTTCGTCTAAAACTAATATTTTTTTCTATTAAATTTCTTAAAATTAGATTTCATTAATATTTATTTGGAACTAGCTGTACCCCACGCACGATGCTACGCTTTTGTTAGGTCGTACCAATTCAGAATCTTTAGTGGCTCATGCACAACACTTTTCTGAAGATCATGACATGATCAAATGCTTACGTTTCTATACAAGACATACAGACAAACATTCACTTTTATATATACTTATAAATTTCTTCGTCACCTGAATACTAAACATATTGTTTTAAATTACCAATATCGTAGATTTACTGTATTGTATCTTGAAACATACAACTCTGATCTATAATACAAAAGTAAAACCTAAAAGAAGTACCTAAAAAAATAGGTTGATATGAAAAACAGTTATTTAAATTAAGGAGGGAACGTAGGTAACTAGGTACGTAATTCAAAACATTGAGTGTCGTATTAGTTAAAAATATATTTACAAGTTGTTGAACTAAATAATTTGAATATTTATACCTTGTTGACGTTTATGTACCAAAAAGATCCATGAGCGCATTAACATGTAGTTCAACGACTTATGTTAAATTAATGTTAATATATTAAGATTCGTAATTATCTCTGTTTCTATATCAAGTTGTACATATAACTAATTATATAATTATTTATTTAATAACTTATAGATAAAATAATACATTTATGTCACATGAAACAGTGTGAAGATTGATAAACATTGTAAGATCGGCTAATGCATCGCAATCTGTTGAGAAGGATAAGATGAAATTGATGGGTTTGGTTTGCATAATAAATTGAAATATAACGAGTTATCTGTATTTATATTATCAACTTAAGCTTACTTCAATATTATTATAATTATCTACATATATTATTAAAACGTAAAAGGGTGTATGTTTGCCGTTAGCGATTCGGAGCTCTCCATATTTTGGGACGTGCCATGGTCACGGGATTATGATGCTCTATGGTTCAAGAAACGACGCGTTTATCCAATAGTAATGACGATCAAAAAAGCTAAAAGCATTTTAGTATAAGAATAAAAATCATTAGTTCTATAATCTCTAGTACAAATCATCACCAAGTCTTCCCAGTAAGTAGTCAGAGACACTTGTATTGGGAATGATTCGCTACCCCTTACGGATGACTAAGACAGTACACTTAACATTTTAAACTTAAATTAAATCTAAGTGTAAGTGTTGTGTGTGTGTGTGTGTGAATACAAATATGATTACGTGAGAGTTTATCTATGATTTTTAAGTAAAGCTTAAGTAGAGGATCATTGTACGTCGTACGAGATTAAGAATGTAGAGTTTCCTCACTGATAATTAGAAAAATGACGCATCAGCATTTGCTTCTTTTTAAAATTCCTTAATATGTTATCGATAATATCAATTGTCTTTAATATTTCCCTCTCGGTCAGTAATTTATTTTTTTTCTACACCAAATGTGGTTTATGAAATTAGAATTAATTATTGCACGATTACAAATTAAATGCAAGAATATTATCAAAAAAATCTTGATTGATCGATGAGATTCTTTGTACATGATATCGTAATAGTGTGTTATTTTTGTTTCTAGGTTTTTGTGTACTGTATTATTTTTTAATGTCATAATATTTTTATCTAGTAGGTAAAGGTAAAAAATTATATGGTGTCATGGGACACCAGGTAGGAACGAAGTTCCTTCGGATAGAATAGAAGCAAAACAATTTGAAAAAAATATGTTGAATTTTATATATATGTATATTTTGTTGATTGCTTTTTAATTAAGTACATAAAAGCATTTAGGAAATTTAGTATTTTAGAAAATAATGAATACCGTAAAATAAAATAAATCAAACAAAATAATAATAATAATACTAATTCAAACTATTATGTGAAACAAAAAAACATGTCTATATTTATTTTTGTCAACCGTATAAAATTACATAAATAATTTTAAAAAAGTAATATTTTAGTTTTACAAACGTCATATTATACAGTCGTGTGACTGATATTACGTCACTTCCGATATATATTTTTCTTACGGTTTTTTTCTTTACGGTATCACATTTTTTTTCAGTTCGGTCGCCCAGCCAAATGTCAAGCCTGCCGTAAGGAACTTCGTTCCAATATTATACCACTATGGTGGTAAATAAGTATACAGTCCTACGGTACGGTACAGATGGTATGCGTTTACCGTAGCTTATGGATAACAATATCAGGAGCATCACAAGCGCATTACCGACACTACCTCGTACCCTCCTCAACAGCTCTATCTACACTATTTAAGAGCAGTAATTACCGGCTGTGATCGTCTATAAGTTGAGATACTACCACATCAGGCTGCTCCAAATTTTGAGCGTGATATTTTTTGCTTTGCTCTTTTCTCTCATGTAAGTGTCTTGCTAGTAATTATTACAGTTTGAATTATATAAATTAACAATAAAATCGTTTGATATAACAATAATATCATCTTTTATATTTCAATATTTTATGTTCTTGTATTATTTTTGTGCACACATACAACTTAACAAGCTTTACATTAAAACTTTGCGTGCAAACTGAAAATGATGAAATAATTAAGCGTCTAAGAAGTGAGTTGATAAAGAATTAATTGCTCTCATACTGATGGAGCAATCAAGACGTGGTCGGCTTAAGATAAGGTCAATTAATATGAATCTGATAAAAGCTTATAACGATTTGAGAAACGTAATAGGGCTTAGATGGAAATGTAGAGCTTCTGTTTTTACAAACAGAAAGCTTGAAAAAATATTTAAAAATTGATTTATTTCGTGTGTATGCATAAACAATAATTAATCTATATCTATATATTATATAATAGCGAAAGGCCAGTCACTCATCACGAAATCTCCGAAACTATAATACCTAAAAACTTGAAATTTGGCAGGCAGGCTCCTAAGACGTAGACATCTGCTGAGAACGGATTTTACGAAACTCGGCTCCTAAGGGGATAAAGTCCTATATTTTTGAAGTAAGAGAGTTGAAATTTAAAATGTATGCTCTATAGATGGTAAAAAGGTGTCGAAATAATGTTTCTTTAGAAATCAACTCCCTTTTGGGGTTAAAACAGGGGATGGTAGGTTGACTCACTCATCACGTGACCACATGATAAACATCGGCTTTCGATTAAATTAAAAATCATCAAAATCGGTACGGTACACCCAGCAAAAGGTTATGCGGATTTGATTTTCGAGAGTTTCCCTCGATTCCTCTAGGATCTCATCATCAGATCCTGGTTTCCTTATCATGGTACCACACCAGGGATATCTCCTTTCCAACAAAAAAAGAATTATCAAAATCGGTTCATAAACGACGAAGTTATCCCCGAACATACATTAAAAAAAATATACGATCGAATTGAGTAACCTCCTTCTTTTTTGAAGTCAGTTAATAAAATAATAAATAGAACTAAAATTACGAACTAAGATCAGTGGGAATGGTTGCTAATAAAAAGCAATTCAATCACGAACATAAAACGTCAGTGCGTCTTTACACTGTCATTAATGATGTGTATCTGTCAGCACATGACAGTCCAGGAATCACGCGACTCAATCCCCGGTATTCCGCGAATCCCGGCCCACACGCAATTCAATATAAAACATACTTTAAGAAATAAAGTTGCCGACTATTATTTTATTAGAGAGGTTTTATATTTTTAATAAGCCAATAACTTTTCGATTCTGTGTAAAAACCTTTTTCCACACAACATAGTATAAAAAACTTTGAATACTGTTTGTATTGTATATTAACATTATTAATTTACATTAGCATAAATATGAATTAGCACTATTTGAAAAGTAATGGAAGTATCTACATAATTAATGGATTGGCTATGTTGAGCAGAATATTTGTTTGTTTGATATTGCACAAAAAACTACACTAAAACGTAAATAGTTTGTGGTTTTTATAATTTTCAATCTACATATAATATATATAAAAGCGAAAGGTCACTCACTCATCACGAAATCTCCGAAACTATAACACCTACAAATTTGAAATTTGGCAGGTAGGCTCCTTATAGGACGTAGACATCCGCTAAGAACGGATTTTACGAAACTCGACCCCTAAGGGGGTAAAACGGGGGTTGCAAGTTTGTATGAAAATCCTATATTTTTGAAGTAAGAGACTTGAAATTTAAAATCGATGCTCTATAGATGATGAGAAGGTGTCCAAATAATGTATCTTTAAAAATCAACTACTTTTTGGGGTTAAAATGGGGGATGATATCTTGACTCACTCATCACGAAATCTCTGAAACTATAACACCTACAAACTTGAAATTTAGCAGGTAGGCTCTTTATAAAACGTAAACATTTGCTAAGAACGGATTTTACGAAACTCGACCCCTAAGGGTGTAAAACGGGGGTTGCAAGTTTGTATGAAAGTCCTATGTTTTTGAAGTAAGAGACTTGAAATTTAAAATGTATGCTCTATAGATGATGAGAAGGTGTTCAAATAATGTATCGTAATCTATATATATAAAAGAGAAAGGTCTCTGACTCACTTATTACGAGAATTCAAAACCGCTGGATGGTCTATCCATCCAGGTTGGACAAAAATAAAATTTGGTAGGGAGGTAGATTATAGTTAGCAGACGTCCGCTAAGAACGGATTTTACGATTTTCCACCGCTAAGGGGGCTTAATTGGGGTTGATATTTTGTATGAAACATATACAGCTTGAAAATAAAACTAAATATGTGGTGTATAGAGAGGTTTTATAAAAAAACTATTAAATTATACTAAATTGTGCCTTTTAAAAAGTTACTCAGTTTGATAAGCATTTCAAGTGACTAAAATAAAAAAATAATTCGCGTTAAACATCTTAATAGTAATTCATAATAATAATTCATATCTTCATAACCTCGCGGACGTAGTCGCGGTCAACAGTTAGTGTATTATAAAACGAAGTCCCCAAAAGTGTATGTAATCTATTCGCTCAAAATCTACTGTACGGATTTTCATGCGGTTTCACCATTGGAGAGAGGGCTCCACCATTGGCAAGAGGAAGGTTTACGGAACGGCTAAGCCGATTTTGATGAGAGTTTCACTGGAAGTTTGCTGGGAAAACTTTGTGACACACTAATTTCAACGCGGGCGAAGCCGCGGGCACAGCTAGTTATTGATAAAGTTAATAAAAAATATATAATATACATTATGATAATAAATTAATTAAGTCAAAAAATAAAATTATACCTGTGTATCTGGTATAAATATTTATAAAAGAAATTAAAAGTTTACAAGTGCACCTAAGAATTTTATTAAACTGTGGTTAAATCGTTCAAGAATGAGAAATTAACCATCCAGAAATAAAAGATAATTATCTGCAGCCATATCTATTATTCAGAAGCGTAAACTTAAAGCCTGCAATACTCCGTTGCAGTTGGCTCACATCCAGGATGAGTCATAAAATATTACCGGCCATGAATAGGGCTGTATAGCAGATAGGCTCCTTATAGGGCGTACACTATCGCTAAGAATGGATTTTAAGAAACTCGACCCCTAAGGGGGTAAAACGGGGGCTGGAAGTTTGTATGAAAATCCTATGTTTTAGAAGTAAAAGACTTGAAATTTAAAATGTATGCTCTATAGATGGTGAAAAGGTGTCCAAATAATATATCTTTAGAAATCAACTCCCTTTTGAGGTTAAAACGGGGGATAGTAGGTTTACTCACTCTTCACGAAATCTCTGAAACTATAACACCTACAAACTTGAAATTTGACAGATAGGCTCCTTATAAGGCGTAAACATTTGTTAAGAACGGGTTTTATGAAATTCGACCCCTAAGGGGGTAAAACGGGGGTTGAAAGTTTGTATGAAAGTCCTGTGTTTTTGAAGTAAGAGACTTGAAATTTAAAATGTTCGGTCTTTAGATGGTGACAAGGTGTACAAATAATGTATCTTTAGAAATCAACTCCTTTTGGAGTTAAAGCGGGGGTGGTAGGTTGACTCCCTCATCACGAAATCTCCGAAACTATAACAGCTACAAACTTGAAATTTGGCAGGTAGGATCCTTATAAGACATTCGCTAAGAACGGATTTTACGAAACTCGACCCCTAGGGGGATAAAACGGGGGTTGGAAGTTTGTATGAAAGTCCTATGTTTTTGAAGTAAGAGACTTGAAATTTAAAATGTTCGCTCTTTAGATGGTGACAAGGTGTACAAATAATGTATCTTTAGAAATCAACTCCTTTTGGGGTTAAAGCGGGGGTGGTAGGTTGACTCCCTCATCACGAAATCTCCGAAACTATAACAGCTACAAACCTGAAATTTGGCAGGTAGGATCCTTATAAAACATTCGCTAAGAACGGATTTTACGAAACTCGACGCCTAGGGGGATAAAACGGGGGTTGGAAGTTTGTATGAAAGTCCTATATTTTTCAAGTAAGAGACTTGAAATTCAAAATGTATGCTCTATAGATGGTGAGAAGGTGTCCAAATAATATATCTTTATAAATCAACACCCTTTTGGGGTTAAAACGAGGTTAGGTAGGTGGACTCACTCATCACGAAATCTTTGAAACTATAACAGCTACAAACTTGAAATTTGGCAGGTAGGTAGGGCGTAGACATCTGCTAAGAACGGATTCTACGAAACTCGACCCCTAAGCGGATAAAACGGAGGGTTGGAAGTTTATATGAAAGTCCTATGTTTTTGAAGTAAGAGACTTGAAATTTAAAATGTGTGATCTATAGATGGTGAGGAGGTGTCCAAATAATGCATCGTAATCTAGAAATATAAAAGGGAAAGGTCACTAACTCACTCATCACGAGAACTCAAAAACCGCTGGATGGTCTATCCATCCAGGTTGGACAAAGATAAAATTTGGCAGGGAGGTAGATAATAGTTAGCAGACGTCCGCTAAGAGCGGATTTTACGATATTTGACCGCTAAGGAGGTTTAATTGGAGTTGATAGTTTGTATGAAAATTAAAAATGTGGTGTATAGAGAGGTTTTATAAAATTAACTATTAAATTATACTAAATTGTGCCTTTTAAAAAGTTACTCAGTTTGATAAGCATTTTAAGTGACTGAAATAAAAAAAAATTGCGTTAAACATCTTAATAGTAATGCATATCTTCATGAATGAAACTCAACCCCTAAGGGGATAAAACGGGGGTTGCAAGTTTGTATGAAAGTCCTATGTTTTTGAAGTAAGAGACTTAAAATTTAAAATTTATGCTCTATAGACTGTAAAAAGGTGTCGAAATAATGTTTCTTTAGAAATCAACTCCCTTTTGGGGTTAAAACGAGGGATGGTAGGTTGACTCACTCATCACGTGACCACGTGTTAAATATCGGCTTTCGATTAAATTAAAAATCATTAAAATCGGTACACCCAGCAAAAGGTTATGCAGATTTGATTTTCGAGAGTTTCCCTTGATTCCTCTGGGATCTCATCATCAGATCCTGGTTTCCTTATTATGGTACCACACCAAGGATATCTCCTCTCCAACAAAAAAAGAATTATCAAAATCGGTTCATAAACGACGAAGTTATCCCCGAACATACATAAAAAAAAATTATACGGTCGAATTAAGTAACCTCCTTCTTTTTTGAAATCGGTTAATAAAATAATAAATAGAACTAAAATTACGATCTTAAGATCAGTGCTAATAAAAAGCGATTCAATCACGAACATAAAACGTCAGTGCGTCTTTACACTGTCATTAATGATGTGTATCTGTCAGCACATGACAGTCCAGGAATCACGCGACTCAATCCCCGGTATTCCGCGAATCCCGGCCCACACGCAATTCAATATAAAACATACTTTAAGAAATAAAGTTGCCGACTATTATTTTATTAGAGAGGTTTTATATTTTTAATAATCAATAACTATTTCATCTGTGTAAAAACCTTTTTTCACACAACATAGTATAAAAAACTTTGAATACTGTTTGTATTGTATATTAACATTATTAATTTACATTAGCATAAATATGAATTAGCACTATTTGAAAAGTAATGGAAGTATCTACATAATTAATGGATTGGCTATGTTGAGCAGAATATTTGTTTGTTTGATATTGCACAAAAAACTACACTAAAACGTAAATAGTTTGTGGTTTTTATAATTTTCAATTATTGATAAAGTTAATAAAAAATATATAATATACATTATGATAATAAATTAATTAAGTCAAAAAATAAAATTATACCTGTGTATCTGGTATAAATATTTATAAAAGAAATTAAAAGTTTACAAGTGCACCTAAGAATTTTATTAAACTGTGGTTAAATCGTTCAAGAATGAGAAATTAACCATCCAGAAATAAAAGATAATTATCTGCAGCCATATCTATTATTCAGAAGCGTAAACTTAAAGCCTGCAATACTCCGTTGCAGTTGGCTCACATCCAGGATGAGTCATAAAATATTACCGGCCATGAATAGGGCTGTAATTGCGGTAATATAGCTTTGATCTTCACTAACTTTAACTTTTTTAAACGTGTTTTGCACAAACAATAATAAAATAGTCTTTATTTTACATCATTTACAGAAATATGAACATAACAAATAAAAATAGTAACATAAATATAAAAATGTACAACTTTCTGTACGGCTTTCTTATCGCTGAAAGAGCGATCTCTTCCAGAAAACCTTTGTGTTTAGGACCACATAAAAATGCGGTTAGGAGTTCAACAACTATAAGTTAATACTTATTTCCTAATGGAAATAAACACTAAATTTAGTTAATTTTCATAATTACTTTAACTATGTAATCAGACAACTGTTATGTATTAATAATTTTGTACCACGATTTTACCAATAAATATGAAAGGAAAATGTTAAAGTGACGTCTTATTGATAAATTGTCTTTTAAAAATAATTTGGAGTTTTAACGCGAAATAGTACAAAAGTAAAAATATCTGTTTCACTCAGAACTTTAAAATGCTTTTATTTTTATTGTTAGTCGCTTGAGGTTTATATTAGTTTACTTGAAAGTCAAGAGAGATGCAAATGTAAAAACAATTTTCTAGTGCTAAATACTGCAGATATTGTTAAGTCCGAATTATGTGTGCACCAATGCGCTTCAGGACAACAACATAAGTGGATTAGGTTTATTTATGCTATTTTTTTATCCCTGTACTGCAGCTTTGATAATATAACAACAACGAAAACACGTAATATGCCAAACCACTCTTGAAATAAGTATTAGGTATACAGCAAATAGACCACACATTGCAGCCCTAAATCAAAGACAGGTTTTTCAAAGCTATCCCACACAATAATTGAATGGAGAGTCGAAAAATCAAAAAGCAATTGAAATAGTTTTTAAAAGGTTCGCATAGAAATCAATTAAAAAGATTTTTTCTTGCATGAAATGTGAAATGGAAACTAATCACGCAAATGGCTGTTTCAATGACGATTTCGATAAAAACAGCGTAAATTATGATATTATTAGACATGGCATTGAAACATGAAAAGCGTAGTAAGCGTCGTGATATTTAATAAGAATAAGGTTTATACCTTATACAATACAATACAATAGCTTAAAAAACAATAATATTAAAAATAACTACAGATAATTTTTTTCTAATTCTTACACAAACATTTATTAAGCCTTCTGCAATATTATATCCTGAACTTCTCAATAAACAATTTTGCTTTTGCTACACATTTTGTTAATAAAAAACCAACTCTGAACTATAATTTATATTCTCTTCTCTATTATTCGCCAAAAAACTACCTCGTTTATGCAAACTTTGACAGTGACAATTACTTTGATTAAGTTGCTAGACTAACTACTAGTCTAATGCGTTTTGGATTTCAAGTTAATCTTAAGTTGTTAAGATTATTGATAACCGTATAATTGTGAAGTTTAACTGACTACCTTTGCCTAGTTTATGGCTTATTTTACTGTTTCAACAATCAAAGACAATAAGTGAGCAACTGAATAGATCAGAAATGGTTCTGCCAATTATACAAAGTAACCAAGTTTTAGAGTAAATAAATATTTGGATGTAATAGATATCCAACAACAGCACCACCTACTTATTTTTATATCAAATTCTCCACTTTTATTTTGATTGTCTGGAAAAATGGCTACTAAGCCAAAAGACTGCTCTCGTACCTACTGTTTTCATGACTTCATCACTTCAGCCTATTGCAGTTGACTGAAGGACATAAGCCATCAAAAGTTCACGCAAAAATGGCGTCAGCTTATGTGTTTTGCCCATAGTCACTATGATGGGCAGACGGGTTGGTGACCGCAGCGTTAGCTTTGTCGCACCGAAGACGCTGCTGCCCGTCTTCGGCCTGTGTATTTCAAAGCCAGCAGTTGGAAGGTTATCCCGCTATTGGTCGGCTTTTTAAGTTCCAATGTGGTAGTGGAACTGTATTATCCGTTAGTCGCCTCTTACGACACCCATGGGAAGAGAGGGGGTAGCTATATTCTTTACTGCCGTAACTACACTCTTTATTATCACAGAGATTCTTATTTTTGCCTTATAATAATGTTTTATATCAAATAAAGTTATTTTACTACTTTTTTTCAAATAAATTAGTAACACTACTAAGTTAAAAAGATACCAAACGTAACCCTTCATCTACAATTACTGATTAATTACTTACAAACAAGATACTAATTATTAACATCATAATATATAAAATTACTCGTATAATTTAACACTGAATCCTTATCTAACATTATAATCCAATTCACGCCAAGCAAATTGCCGTCACCGAGACTCATACAAGGTTCATTACAATATTGCACTTCCAATCATGAGCAGATACAATTTAATATTGCATTATAACGAAATTTAATACGCTGAAAGGGTTCAAAACGGATAACAATCTTGTTTCAAATTCATAAATCATTTGTTTCAAGCGATTATAGTCCTTATGTTGTTCGTTAAAAATTGAGTGGTGACACGCGATTGTTTGTACTTTAGCATACTTTGAATATTAGGAATATGTCCTTTTTTTAATTTATATTACACTTAATATTGTACTATTGTACCTCTTATTGTACTTTTTAACCGACTTCCAAAAAAGGAGGAGGTTCTCAATTCGACTGTATTTTTTTTTAAAATTTTTTTATCTATGTTACTTCAAAACTTTTGACTGGGTGAACCAATTTCGACTACATTTTTTTTAATCGAAAGGTGGTGTGTGTCATTTAGTTCCATTAAAATTTATTTGAGATGTAATAACTGCTTTTCAAGTTATATCTAATAATGCGTTTTTACTTGACCACTTTTTCGTCGATCTACGTTGTATTATTATACCGCATAACTTTTTACTGGATGTACCGATTCAATAGAAAGCAGATATTTACCATTTGTTCATATTTATCGAGATCTGATAATTACTTTTTGTGTAATCTTTGACAACGCGTATTTACTTGACTATTTTTTCGTCGATCTACGTTGTAATACTTGTCGATGTAATTGAAGTCGGTTTTTTTTCGTTTGCGAGCAAATACAATTATGTTATTTAAAATAATACAACAATAAAATAAGTACGTAGTAAATTTGTAATGATTGAATTTATTATAATGACTAAACTGGGAAGTAATTGAATCGTAGTTAAACTTGTCCGGATGTTTGACTCTGTGCAAAGTTGTTTTCCCAGTAGAATCAATAAAATCAAACTAAGCTAATAGATTTTCTAATATAATATTATTATTTTATGACTTATTTATAATTTGTTGAGAATTTAATGCTTATAAGAATTTAATTAATTTTCGATTGTCTATAAGTATTTGTTTATATTACTGCAGCAAAGAAATGGAAAGATACAGATGAAAACTCTGTGTTTTTTATACAATTTTTTTAAATGCTTATTTAAAAATTTATTTTGATACTAAATAAATTTAATTCATTTTTTAATTAATTAATTTATTTTAACTAAATTTATATGATTAAAAATATACAATAACTTAATCGTACATTTTTTCTCTGTGGTATAGACGTATTAAATAAATAAAAAGGAGCACAGAGAAAAATTAAATTCTTACACTACCAATTTTCCAAAAGAAAAAAAATGTTAACTGTTCGTAAAAGCAAAACTGTAATAGTTTAATAGTTTCACGGGGAAGGGTTGAGAGTTCACATAGAGTAATAATTAACACCGTTGCCTGCGGCTATCGTCCCGACGACTCGTAAACAGGCTATGGTGACGCGGCAATTGGAAAGAAAATGTTAGTTTTACAAATGACTTGTTTTTAAAAAGTACACTCTGATAACTGATCACGCTGTAGACAAAAGGAGCATTATTTCAAGCTATTTACGTGACTGTGTGTATACTGTTTACGTTTATGGTCTGTGTACGTTGTGGTATGATAAAACATAATATCAAATACAACAAAAATATTTAGGCATTTTGACAAATCTCAAAAATTGGGAAATAACTACTTAAACTTCGAAGTCGTTAATAATAATTAGTATTTGTAATTGTAATTGAAAGTTGCTCAAACTGCAATGGAACGGGCTATGCTTGGGGTTTCTCTCAAAAATAGCATTAGAAATGAGACTACCAGCGGGAGAACGAAAGTAACCGACATAGCCAACAGAATTAGCAAGTTGAAGTGGCAGTGGGCTGGTCATCTGTGTCGTAGGACCGATGGCCGTCGGAGCAGACGGGTTCTGGAGTGGAGACCGCGTCTTGGCAAACGCAGTGTGGGACTTCCTCCAGCCCGTTGGACCGACCATCTACGTAAGATTGCCGGTGTAAGCTGGATGAGGATTGCGAATAACCTGTCACCCTAAGTCAACCTAATATGTCTGGCGCGAACTTAGGGAGGCCTATGTCCAGCAGTGGAATGCAATAGGCTGAACTGACTGATTGACTTGGGAATTATATGATACTAGCAGACCCGACAGACGTTGTCCTGCTGGAAAACAGCTACCAAATTTGATTGCTTACAAACCGATAGCAGCGCCACCTACCGGGTCCACTTGAGATAAAAACTACCCTATCTCCCAAGTTAGACCAAATGATTTGATGATGAATTTTATAAAAATTGGTTCTGGAGTTTCGAAGTTTATCGCTAACATACATTTTTTATATTAACATTTTTAAATCTTTTTTTGTCAGTAACTACGTATCTACAAATGAAGTATTAAGAAGATTAATATCGCTCCAATCAATCCAGTTTACTGTATCGACAGAAAATTACTTCAACTATAACTGACTACAAAAACAAACATACGTCGTACGTGCTCATACATTTATGAAATTGTTTAAAAAGTGTGATTTTTTATTTATTTATTATTTAATTAATAATTATATTATTTTTCCTAGTCGTGATTGTTTATCTAATTATTGATTTTACTATAGTTTAAATACCTAATTTTAATTTATGTATGTATGGTATCAATTACTTATTTCTTATTAATGTGTGCTTTTTAACTGATTAAACTGCATTATTTATTTTTATTTTGTGTATTAGCTGTATAAGTTTTTAAATTTGTTATGAAAATTATTAAACTGTTTTTTTTCCCTAAATAAAATAAAATAATTAAAAAATAAGAATAAAACAATAAAAATAAGAATTAAATTTAGAAACGAATAGAATAGCTATTTGATTTAACGGTTTATTTTTTTATTTAAAAATTCTATCATAATATAAAAAAGTAATTGTGAAAATGTAAGAAACTTTTAGTCTTTTTACTGCAACCTCAACCGCGAACAAACTGTTTGTTTATAGAACTCAAAAAAATATTATCTCATTCACAATATTTGCCTATTGCAAATTAGCGGTGACACATTTACAAGCGGATAATCGTTGATCCGTGTTAGTAGAGTCCGGATAACCAACTACCTGCTGAACTACGTCTACCTCGTAAAACAGGTCTGAACGTATACTGGTATTCGGTATAGAAGTGTCGTTCGGTATAAAAATAATTACCTCTGAAACACTTAAGCATGTTATACCCTATATTACCGTATTACACTCGTTAATAAATCAACCTGACATGTTATTACAAGCCGTTCCCTTCACACCTTGAGGTCAATCAATTTTGTCTGCCACAAAAATTATAACTATCATATTTTATTCAAATGCGCGTTCTAACTGTAATTTTCTGTTGAAATATTAAAATTTTCTTAATAACATAAGATGTAGTAACGGGTAACATTTAATTTGGGCAATTTATTGAAAATGTTGGTACAATTTTCTTTAATATTGAATATATTAATACTTATACTGCTATTGATTTTATGATTAAATAAGTTTACATAAGTTATTAATACATGCGTGTTTGCCTATTCCCTGAGGTTTAAGTTTCTTTAATACATTTATGTAATGGGCAAAACATAACGCATACTTATAAGTAACTTCTGCTATATCACTGAATTCAATTCTATTTATTATTATTATCTACTGGCGTTACCTATAAATTTGGTTTTCCGAAAACGAAAAAGCTTAAACAGATGAGGGAAAATCAATTTTATTTTTATGTATCGAGAAATCTAAAAATAGTCTAAGAATAATACTGTGTTATATTGTGTTATATATAATTTTTTTTAATTACGTATCGAGATTAAATTTAGTAAATAATAATAATAGTCAAAATGAATTGTGAAATATAAAAAAACGGCATATTTGTGTTATGTTATACTATGTTTTATTAATCATTATAATATTAAATGTGTGTAATGTAATGTTATTTAATTTTCCTCAGTTTAGACATGTAAAACTTAAGAAAATAAAAACTCGTTAAGGCTTATTGCAAAAACCTTGAGTGTTACTTTCTGGTTATAATAATAGTATGTAGACTTCATTTTATATTTCCCACACATAACTTTATTATGGGAAGTGAGCGTTGTGACTGCGAACCTATTGTTTTGGTCAGATTGACCACATTTATGGCGGAACATGAATTTACGATTGAGGTTAAACATAAAATATAAATTAAATATTATAAACTCCTTATAACGGTAAAATTATTAAAAATATATTTCAAACAATTTAAAAATGTAATAATATAATTATTCTGTGAGAAACTGACCTTATGAAGTTCTGCATCGTTGACTGTCCGACGACTCGGTAGCAAAAACGTAATAGTTAAGAAAAAAAAAACACTCTTTTAAAAATTCAAATTCGTATTACGGACTGCACACGGTTCAATCGCGTTAAACGTTCGCGTGCGTTCTACGCGAAAGCTGCGGTATTTCTGATACTCGCCGGCTCGTGCGGCTGCTCTTGAACTTGCGACTTGAGTCTTGACAGGTTGCATTGGCCTGCACACTGTTGCATTTTCGACAGAACGGAATATTATCTGTCTAATGTCACGCATTCTCCCCTCTTTCGTCTGAAAGTTAAAAACTTGCAGGGGACGCGGCGGCTCTCAAGATATTTGGCTATAAACATGTCACGTACGTCTTTGAAATCACAGTAGCATAATTCAGCATTGCCTTAGCTTTTATTTACGTTGCAATTAAAATGTTGCACTCGTTAGTGCGTTAGACTGGACATTCTGGTGGTCAAAAGTATGTAGAATCATTATTAAGGGTTGTTTATTTAAGCTCGTTCGAAACTTTGACGTTTCTTTTATGCATGTTTCGCTTAATTGATAAGGAATAGTAAAGCGTTTTTGGAACGAAGTTCCTTACGGCAGGCTTGAAATTTGGCTGGGCGACCGAACTGACAAAAAAAATGTGATCCTAAAACCGTAAGAAAAATATATAACGAAAGTGACGTAATATCAGTCACACGACCGTGTAATATGACGTTTGTAAAACTAAAATATTACTAGTAAATTTTTTTAAAAATTATTTATGTAATTTTATATTGTCGACAAAAATAAATAAAGACATGTTTTTTTATTTCACTTAATAGTTTGAATCATTTTAATTTACGGTATTTGTTATTACTAAATTTCAATTTTTAAATACTAAATTTCCTAAATACTTTTATGTACTTAATTAAAAACCAATCAACAAAAAAAAAAAATCATGACCTAGAAAATATATATAAAATTCAACATTTTTTTCTTCAAATTGTGTTGCTTCTACACTATCCGAAAGAACTTCGTTCCTACCTGGTGTCCCATGACACAACATAATTTTTTATTTGCTTTTTTATGAGTCACTAGCGACCCGCCCTGGCTTCGCACGGGTGCAATGCTGATACTAAATATACTACGGAATTTCTTTATTTATAGTATGAAGCTAGCTTATAGCATGGTTATTAACATAATAACAACAACATTCAAATATTTGTCCTTAGATTACACGTTGTTACAGAATGCGTTGAAGAAATAAAGGTTCACTGCTCGTTCCCCGTAGGTGATAGCGTGATAATATGTATCCTATATGTTGACCCGACTTCTTAATAATATTTGTGCCAAATTTGAAGTAAATCCATGCAGTACTTTTTGAGTTTATCCCAGACATACATACAGACAAACAGACAAAAATTCTAAAAACTATATTTTTGGCTTCGGTGTCGATTATAGATTACACCCCAAGTATTCTTTAAAAAAATATTCAATGCACAGTTTTGACTTTACTACCATTTTATTATATGTATAAATATTGAATCTACTTGATTTTGAGAATTAATCTAAATATATAAAAATTTCGTGTCACAATTTTTGTGGGCGATAAACTCCGTAACTACCGAACGAATTTTTATTAAATTTTGTAAGCATCTGTAATTTGGTCCAACTTGGAAGATAGGGTAGTTTTTATCTCAATTAGACTCGGTAGGTGGCGCTGCTATCGGTATGTGACTCCGAAACTACTGAACCAATTTTTAACAAATTTTGTAAGCATCTGTAATTTGGTCTAACTTGGGAGATAGGGTAGGCTTTATCGCAATTGCCCCGGTAGGTGGCACTGCTATCGGCATGTAAGCAATCAAATTTTGTAGCTGTTGTCCGGGCAGGACAGCGTCTGCCGGGTCCGCTTGTAAAAAAAATATATATAAAAAAAATGAAATTAGTAATTTACACAAACCGATCATATGATTTCGAATAGTTTTTTTGCAAATTTTCAATATTTAATAACTTAATTGTAGTATCTTAAACAACTTAAAACACACTTAAATTATTTTAAGTTTGGTGTATGTAATTTTCTTAACTTTACTTTTTTCTGTCACAGTCGTGATTATTATTTAGTATTGATTTAGTTATTTCCTTATTTGGGGAACAAGCGATTGTTAAAATCCGTTTAAAGATTTTTTTATTATCAAAAAAAAAATACTTATGAAATAAAAAAATATAAAAAAAAATATCAATAAATCGAGTTTTCACTTAAAAAACAGGTGGTAGGGCCTTTAGTCTATTTGGAATATGAATGATAAAAAATCGTATTACATTTGATTGTAAGTCCCTATATCAATATTCTATTTATTATACGACGATTATCTCAGTATCTGTTACTGATTAATCACTAGGTAAATGTATGCAGTTAATTAACTATCTATGTCTATACTATGTCTTATAGACATCGATAATAAAATGTTCAGAAATTATGAATAAATGAATGATGAGTGATCAAAGAGTACTTGCAAGGAAAAAAAAAACTGTCAGCGTCAGACCACGTCCTAGTTTTACTAGGCAGTCACAGGACTGTCAATCTGTAGTTTTTATGATAAATCGTCTGTGGTATTAATATAATTATAATGCATGTTTAACAAAAGGCATGGGCATTTTGAGCCCGTGGATGTATATTATTAAATATAAAAAAAAAAACTAGTCTTAAACCATAATTTTATATTTATCTCAAACCCTAACTAACTTTTCACAAATAGTAACAGAATGAATTTACAAATCATATTAGTTTTAAAAAGGTATCTTGCGACAAAGGCTACGTCTTTGTAAAATTAGTAATCAAAAGTTAGCGAAAAATAAGTAAGCAAAGGCTTTTCACGCTTCACTCAATGCAAGCTCCCAGTAGGATGTTAATCCAGTATGGGGGTTCCGGAAACAAAGACAACACAATCAGAAACTCCTACCATAATGTTTTGACGACCGACGTTTGTATGTATGGTCCATTAAATAGTTTTCACTTACTGGTGTCAGTCACCAGACCACTGGTGCCAGTTGCTGTTCGTCTGTACCAACCCATTGTCTCTATCCATCACTTACATTTTATTGTACACGTTGTGTCTTAAAATGATAAAAACCATGAATAAATCACACACATCAGTCATCAGAAAGATAATTTAACACATGGTATAATTCACATAATAAAACAATTTGAAATATGAGAGCATTAAAAGTTTAAATATATAATGAACGAGCAATTTCGGCGTGGTTTAGGTGTCTAATGAATAATAATTATGGTATTTACGTTAAACGATTTTAGTCGGTCATTATATGTGCATTAACATACATAACTGCTCGCGTTGAGAAAAAGAATCAGAGCGTTCGAGGTATAGATCAGTTTTAAAGACAAATGTATGAAATAACAAGCTTATGCCACGACCTCGGTCGTGTGGAAAATTAAACAGAACATTTGTCTCATATTAAAGTAGGTTTATACCATCTCCTCTTCCCCTAGGTTCCCTGGAAGAGATCGCTTTTCAGCGATAAGGCCACCCTTTGTAACTTATGATACTTTGTTAAAAATCAATCTGATATGTATTATTTCTGTTTTGGAGTACAATAAAGTGTCTTGTTATGTTATGTTATGTTTCTGATGAGTTCTCTGACACTTAAACTATTTATTGACGTAGTTGAGTAGTACAAAGCCAGTATCCGGAGCTGGAGATTTATAAAAAGGCTACAATGCAAAGTTCATGTCTTGCTTTATTAAAATAAACCAAGTCCTTTGGATGGGATAACCTGGACTACGACTTTGGAGATATAAAGAATCCTGGTATTTTTTTAGACTATAAGCTATTTCAGTAACAAAAATCTTCAAGATCCGAACAGCCGTTCTGGTGTAAGTGATTAACAAATAACCATCCATCCAAAGTTTCGCATTTACAATAGTATAAAAAAAAACTTGAATTCAGCTCGTTGTAAAAAGTCAATTCCTTGTTAATTTTAATTATAACGTATTACTAATCATTGTGTTTGCTGGCAAACGAAAAAAACCGACTTCAATCACATCGACAAGTAATCCAACGTAGGTAGACGAAAAAATAGTAAAGTATTTACTTTAGAGTAATCTTTGATGATGCGTATTTACGCATCATCAAAGATTACTCTAAAAGTTGTCAAGAATCTCGATGAAATTTAAATGTGACCATATGATAAATATCGGCTTTCGATTAAATTAAAAATCATCAAAATCGATACACCCAATAAAAAGTTATGTGGGTTTTCAACGGTTTCCCTCTTTTCCTTGATTTCTCTGGGATTTCATCATTAAATCCTGATTTCCTTATCATGGTATCACACCTGGGATATCTTCTTTATAACAAATAAAGAATTATCAAAATCGGTTTATAAACGACGGAGTTATCCCCGAACATACATTATAAAAATATATATATATACGGTCGAATTAAGTAACCTCCTCTTTTTTTGAAGTCTGTTAAAAAGGTAAATAAAGACCCACAAAAGACTAGACTATAGACTAGTTTGTGTTAGCTTAGCTCTAATACGTCAAGCATAATGGACGAAAATAAACAGAAAACTGATATGTCAGTTATCTTAAAGTTCGTGGAAGCCAATTCAGTCTTTTACTTTCACAATATCTTAGGGTTGACACAAAATAATTTGTGAATTTTTTCAACCTATACTATTGTTAAAGCCGAAGAGGTTTTTTTATTTGTTTGTTTGAAGGCGCTAATCTCAGGAACAACTGGTTCTAATTCAGGTTTAAGTAGTTTCAGTGCTGTGCACTACGAAGACAAAAATATCCATTGGCTTTTTATTGTTTTTTGTTTTTTTTTCTCTATATATTATTGATATTCTTTCAATTTCATATTTAATGGTTACTAATACGAATATTTTAATTACATTTACAGAATTTTCAGAGATTTGTTTAAATCGAGATAATTGTAAGAAATTTTGTTTATCTTTAAGTATATTTTCGATAAATTTAACTACACCTTGCACTTAAACTTATTATATAACGCAACTAGTTTTACGTCAAAGAGTCCTAGTCTTAAAATAAACCACGGTTTTAAAACATGTCCTAAAACTTTCCAATCAGGAACATCCATTGTGCTCTTAAACAGTTGATAGGAAAACGAAGAAATGGGGTCGGGTAACAATCCTAGTTATAAATCAGTATGTTCCGTCTATATAAAACTTTAAAATATGGGGAATGTCTAGAAAGACTAGTTTTTCTCCTTTTTCCGCGTACGGCAGACGTGATTAGGCGTCAATGCCAACTTTCATATTTTTCTGTAACAACTTGTTTCTGTCACATATGCACGTTGGTCTGTTCTGGTTCATAACCACATAGTTATTTTTATTTAATTCTCGTTATAAGTTATTAACGAAACAAATGTCTCACTTGCCCACTTTGTGCAAGGGAGTTTACTGCAAAAATCGGCTATATAAGCCATCACCGTGCGCACCAGCGCCTAGCCCTGTAAGGGGTCGAAGTGGTCGCCTTGGCCGAAATTCGGTCGGATACATACTGTTTTCAAAGTGAGACTTACTTAGAATCGTTGTGATTTGAAACTCAATAAAATTAAATTGCATTACGATTAAGAAACTAACATAAATGGATAGGAGTAAGTCAGAGAGATAATGAAACAGAATACATTACACTGTATTTCAGAAGTTTCACTTCTGCTGTGTGTGAATTGTCAAAATTGCTAATAATCTATTTTTATATTATGTCACTGCTGTAATTATGTCTATTATTTATTTAATTTTTTTAAGGAAAAATGTCTTTGATTATGGAAACTTTCATTGTAAAAGAACACTTACTAAAGTTCATTAACTTTTGGATTGAACTAAAATTTTGTTGGTAATATTTTATATTCGAATAAAAATAACATAAACGTTGTTTCCACTACTTAACTCTGACTCCTATAGGTTGAATACATTGACATGTTTATATCCTTGTTATCTAAAAAAAAAAACGATTATTATTAACGAGCTATAGTAGCAATAGATAATTCATATAATTTTACTAAAAATACTGTAGAACAGTGTATGGTACACCATAGGCGTACCTACCGTGGGGCAAGATGGTGCATTTGACTGACCTTGACTAGGAGCTAATAATAGAATTGTTAGAAGCGATCAGCCTGTAACATCCCACAACTGGGCATAGGCCCTTTTCTCCATTTAGGTAAAGTATTAGAGCTTAATCCACCACGCTGCTCTACTGCGTGTCGGCGGATATGTTCCCTACTATGAGTAACGATTGCTATTAGGTATTTGTGATAGCAACCGGGACCGACGGCTTAACGTGCTCTCCGAGACGCACATACACACAGATATCCAAACCGGAAAGAATAATTTATACAAATACAAATATCCATCCCGAGCGGGAATCGAAGCCGCAAACCGTCAGTGTTTTAAGCAACTACTCGCACCAAAGCGGTTGTTGAATTTTTTGAGATATAATTTTAATTTAGATAAGCCAAAACGTCTGTAAGACTTTACTGAAATAGTTAAGATAGTGAAGGCAAATAAATAGCGTTTTCAATTTTCTAATATGTAGGTTTTTTTGTTTTTTTTTTTTTTAATATATATGATTTTTTTTGGCAGTCATGATAGTAATTTTTTTTTATTTTTAAACATGTAATTTTATTAATGAATTTTTACATTAATTTACCCCCACCTGACCCTTTACAAAATTATGGATACGGTCTTGGTATTTTCCCTTTTGTAGTAAAGATCGTATACACCATATATAATCCAGCTCAGCTGCAGAAAAATTCTAAGTTCGCGGTGCGCTGCCTTTGGTTCTTAATTTGGATTAACTACAAAGCTTTTTTTTTATAAATTAAGTGATTTAATTTTCTTAGTATTGTTTAATTCGATTTGATGAGTTTTCGATAGTATAACACGGTTAATTGTTACAGTTGTAGACCTGGCTGTAGTCTGTTTCCGAGTCGTCGCGTTGACGTCCAGTCAGCCGTGACGCTGTGTGATTATAATTACCGTCATTTTTTTTAAGCACACGATTAACACGTTAAAAATACATTTGTATCTTTTATTATAAAAAAAAACAGAAACTTCAATTTTTCGTTGTAGTTTTTTCTGTAAAAAAAGAAAGTCGATATCATTAAATGTGTTACCTATTCGTTTTACTATTGATTTCAATTTTAATTTGTCTTGTGTTTTTTTCTTAACAACTTTTATCATTTTTATTTTTACGTTTCAACCTGTAATATCTCACTGGTGAGTATAGACGTCTTTCGCCATGTAGGAGAAGGATGGATGCGGATTGCTGAGGATTCGAATTGAGATTTGGCGCGAACTTGGGGAGACCTGTGTTCAACCGTGAACTGTAATAAACTGATATTATGTAGTGATAAAATAACTACAAAGTATTAAATTTTAATGCACATAGTATTCCATAATAACGTTATCAAAAATATGGGGGAGGGCATGACGTGGGATTACGATTGAACAGGAAGATGCTTCCAGAATTGACTATTCTACACATACATTGTATATTTTTACTACAATTATCTGTAAAAATTCAGTTTATAAGCTTTTCATTGTATAAAATTTCAATGATAATATATTGCATTATCAAAGATTAAATATGTTTTAAACTTTGATTTGTGCTAAATAATGTAAAATTTTCATCTACATTGTAAACTTTTAACTCTACTGCAGATGCGCTGCGTATTCACGCTACTAGAACTCTCAAATAATATAGCATCATTTCATACATATACGTATTTACGCAACCTACATATAATAATCGAAAAATTCCTACATTCGAATCGCTTCACGTACTACGAAACGCTTTAAAATGATCTAACGTAATATTGATAGAAAATCGATACTTTATTTGAAATATGATATAAGACGGGATCTCCGAGACGAATTGGCTCTGATTGCTGTATCTGTTTAAACCTATAGCTTTGTGTTAATATCGATGTTATTGTATGGTATTCATTGATTTATACACTCTATTTCGTTCAAAATAAGGGTTAAAATTAAACGAAATTAAAACTGAAATCCGATTACGTGAAATTGACACTTGTGCTTCAATTTAGATTGAAAAGGAATCTCATTACTATTATTAAAAATACCTACATCATTAATATCTTCACGTTATATTTTTAATATGGACAAGTAGAAGTTTGTTATATGTCCTAATTAATTATGATATTTATATATGCATCCAATTATTTTTATTACTTAAATAAAATCATTTCGGATATTTATTACATATCGAAAAATGCTTCGCATGAAAGTGCAGTTATAAACATTATTTGACACTTATTGCGAAAAGACTAAATAAAGTCGCAAATCACACATTCTGTGCCAAAAAAAAAAAAACTCTCGAGACGTCTGCAAGTTATATTCGCAAACCCATTTATTATTATTAGTGTAACGGTTTACTTCTTTTTTATTTATGACATTTTTAATCTTGACTCCGATATGTAAATAATACACCAGTTCGAAGATTAATTATTTATATTTATTTTTATGTCAACGCTATTTTTAATCGTATAATTTGAAGCTGTAGACGATTCTTCGTTGCATTTTTATTTGAGGATAAAAAAAAATTGATAGCACCCACATGAAACCCACATGGGATTGAATTCCTCATTTGACGTATGTCAATGTCAAAGTTTCGCCATTTTTTATTCATTCAGGTCATTAGAGCGTACCCTTTCTTTTAGCTTTTACGCATCATCGAATGGATTAACCAAATAGATATAGACAAATCACATTATGATTAAATTAAATTATTATTTTACATACGTGTTTGTAGAAATATTGACAACGTCCAAATTTAACATCAACATACTAATGTGTTTTTATACGAAGAAAAATTAGATAGTATTTTTTTTTGGGTTAAAAAGAAAGTGATTTCGTTATTCGATATTTTTCGATTATTGTTAGCTTTTATTTATATACAACTAGGTCAGCAAACTAACGTACGGCTCACCTAATAGTATTATGGTAGCGATTACCGTAGCTTATCGTCTGCGCCTGGACGCCTGCTACACCAAAAGCATCGCAAGCGCATTGCCGACACTACCTCTAATCTCCCCAGGAGCTCTGGTCACCTTACTCACCACAGAAACACAACACTGCTTGAAAGCAGTATTATTTAGCTGTAATTTTTTGTAAGGTCTAGGTACCTCCCGAGTCGGGCCACCCCAGGTTTTGAGCAAGATATTTACTACTGTGCCCTACCTCAGTTGAGATATTGAGTTGTATAGAGATAATATAAGAAATCAAGAATTAGTGGTAAACAGATTACTAATCTAAAGCTTAGCTAATTAATTATTTTAAAGATAATTAGGTACCTTTAGATAGAAAAATATTTTCCTAAAAAATGCAAAGCTACATTATTTCACGTCTTTCATTGCATTGAAAAACTCAATAAAAATATATAGCAACACAAACACGTCCGTACATAATATGTCCTATTTAGACTTACAAATGAAGGAAAAAAAAACTAATGATTTATAAAGTACCTGTTTTTTTAAATAATTAATGCGTATGTTATGGAACCTTTGTACTATAATTTTTCTTAAGTCTATCCAAGCGTTACTGGAACGTACCTAATGATAGAGGGTATTGATCATAGTTATCGAAGCGTGAGAGATAATAAAAGAGGGTCGCATAGGCTTTTGACGCATTTAAAAACAAAGCAACAATGTAATTTTATTTCACGGATAATAACTACAACAATAATACTACAAATTTCGTTTAAAAACTTACTAATAGGTGCATTGGTGGGAGGTGTTGTTGAATCATTAATTTTAATTTATGCAATTTGGTTTTGTTCGTCTTTTTTAAAATAGACAACATACACGGTCGTCTGTAAGACCTAAGATAAGTCCCTTAATACTTGTGGCATAGGTAACAGCCGACTGATATAATATACATAATTATGAATACGACATATATAAGTAAATACATATAATACACCCAGACTTGAGCCGTGAATCGAACCTACATCACCTGGTGCAGATAGCAGGGTTACATACTGTACTGTGTCAACAGGTTAATCAAACAGTAAGTATTACGGTTTGAAATGAGAAGTCATGATTATTAAAATATAATGTAAAAGAAAAGGTCATTTACCTATTATTTAATGATACTCGACCTCGCCTTTATTAAATTCGTCAGGGAGTTTTAAAAATACCTACTCTACTCATTTTCAATAAATTCTTATATTTTAACTGTCTACTTTTTTTGTGTGTTACCTCATAACTTTTTACTGTGTCCGATTTCGATGATTCTCTTTTTATTCTAAAGCACAAACAACAAAATTGGTAAGTTATAATGCCATCTATTGGCGAGTAGATAAATTAAGTACATTACCAAAAAATAAAATCGAAATCTCACATGCTAATAAATGAAAAAAATGTTAAATAAATTTAGTAAAAAATATAAATTACACAACTCTCTATACGTACTCAGAATTTCGGTTCATATTTACACTGTTTACTCAAGAGTACAAAATTATTTAGTGCGTTAACTTTATATACCACCACACATTTGCATTGGTGTTGTTTCGTGTGTATCAGATATTTTACAACGTCTTAATTTTTTGTATGTCGTTTGATATAATCAATAATTTATATTTTTTTTTAATAATTTATTTAATATTAACATTTGCTGAGTAGTACTGTATATTGACGACGCGTTAGCGCAGCGGTCACGGGCTCTATCCCTGCACCCAGCACAGATTTGTATTGTTCATAGTGAGTACTGCATACAGAATTTAGATGTTTGTCGGGCTTTGGGCGTTTGTGCTAGTGTGTTGTGTGTGTTTCCGAATCTACAACGCAGGAGTAAATCCTGGGGACCGTTGAGTTTGTTGAGGCGTTTATTTATTTATTATTTTTGTTGTACCTCCTATTACCTATGAATATACATGCTCCCTCCCATAAATACATTTGTGCCACAAACAATACTTAAATAAAAACAGAAAAATGAATAAGATTGTAATTTAGTTTAAAATAATACTAATATATTCAAAGTCCACTTCAGTACACTTAAAACGACTTATAAATTTTGAATATTGTATGAGTTATATCTTTAATAACTAAAATTTATCAATAATAATACCTTAAACGGTGTCCATAACTACCTACTTTGCTAGAGCCAGTATTTTACCCTGAGGCACAAGAAGTACAAGGTGAATCAGAAACTTGTAACTTGAACATTTAACTATTTTTTAAACACGATACACATATGTTAAGAGCGATACATGTTACATTTTTTCTGCATTAGCGCTTTAGCTAAATTACATAGACATATATATAAATATAATAAAAAGTAAATAAAAACATGGCGACAATAACAATATGACTTGACATATTACTTAAAACCTTACAATCGAAACAAATCACAGGGGAAATAGATAATGGTAGTGAAGTACCTATATAGTTAGTTATTTTTGCGTTAACTTCACAGCGTCATATTACCAACTCACAAGCCAAATGTCGATACGAACAGACCAAATTGTCACTGGCTACATGCCAACTTATACAGTAGAACACGCCTTCCGTGCTTAGACTTGTAATTACGACTTGCTACGTGAAGGCTAAGCTTCAATTAACTATTAAGGTGGACCTATTATCTCAGAATAGTGTAGCGAAATAATTTGACTATGAAACGAAGTCGTTTATTTGCTTGTTTGAACGTTTAATTACTTTTTATTTTTCATCTATGATTTAAATAATTTTTTAACCTTTACTCCTGTGTGTTTAGAATTAAATATAGGCATTAAAAATTTTAATTATCGATAAAAATTAACAGCTCGTGAATCGAAAACTTCTATGAATATATAAAAAATTAATGTTTTTATAAGCATACTTATGAATCTTTTCTCTGTCTTTAATGTTTAATAATATAGTTATGTTATGATATTGAAACAGTAATTCAGAGAAAGTAATTTCTGTAATTTCGTAAGCGGCGCGTGTTATCCACAGGAGCAGCATTACTAGACCGGAAACGTAAACACAATAATTGCATCTGTCAATGCTTAAAATGCTTAATTGGGGTTTTTATAATAAAAATTATAAGTGGATCTTTTCTTTGATTCCATGTCTGTTATTCATCTTTGCGGTTTCGGGGATTTCTTTTTTTGCGTTTGATTCGTAGGTACATACATATTGGGTATTAACACAAAGTATTATAACACTTTGAACTACAATTAATACATATGGATATTTTTTAATAGTCAAAGTACAGAATTTATTTTATATTTTGATGTGAAAATGACTAAAACATTAAACATTTCACAAACATTTTTTAATTTTTTTTAATTTCTTTATGAACATATTTTCTATTTTGCCTTGAAGTTTTTAGCCTTAGTCCTGTAATGTTTCAAAATGTTCTAGATGATCTGAATCAGTAGTTTTTTTTTCTGTACATGAGTGTATCTAACGTGTAATGAATGTGGATATGTGGTCGCATCCAATCTGCATCACCCGTACCATTACCGATCATCATAATCACGACCAATCATATACGAGTGATCAACGTTACAATAATTTAGAACTAGACATTGATATTCCAGAAATATATGTAGGTATGTTAATGAGCAGCTGGTTACGTAACTTTGTTAAATTATTTTCCATTTAAATGAAATTAGTTTAATGAATGAATGAATTTAATGAATTGAAATTTAATGAGTAGAAATTTAATGACATTTTTTTTAATGAATTTAGTTTCTTCCTCTTACTTTTTCCTTAGGCAACGTGATCCTTTTACGAAAACACTATAATAATAATACCAAATACTAAGATGTTAAATCGTTTCAATGTATCTTAAATTATATGATGTAATAAAAATTCTGTCAACAAAGTATGTCATTTTTTAAAGAAAATTTTTTTGTTAGCTCACCTATACATAATTTTATTTAAACTTCTCGGCTCTACATCTACAATATCTCAATAATAAGTGGGGATCACTCACTCATACTCACTTCAGCCTATCGCTATTCACTGCTGAACATAGGCCTCCACAAGTTCTCCCCAAAAATGACGCGAACGCACGTATTTAGCCCATAGTCACCACGCTGAACAGTCGGGTTGGTGACTACAGGGTTAGCTTTGTCGCCCCGAAGATGCTGCTTCCCGTCATGTGTCTTCCCGGAATGTGTATTTGAAAACCAATAGTTAGGTGGTTATCCCGCCATCGATCGGCTTTTTAAATTTCAAGGTGGTAGTGGAACTGTGTTAATCCTTAGTCGCTTCTTACGATACCCACGGGAAGAGAGGGGATGGCTTTATTCTTTACTGCCTTAAAAGCACAACAACAGGGATCTGCTTCCTTTAATACATGCACCTCTACACTAGAGCGGTTGTCCTACATAGAGATAGAGGCCTATGCCCAGCAGTGGGATATTAGAGGTTACTTTTGCACACTACATTAAACTTGTTTATTTATTTTTTATCATTTATAATGTTGTAATCAGGAAGCATTGAAAGCACGCATCCAGCCAATGAAAAACTTCACGTGTGTCTCCTAAGTTAATGTCGTGTCCAGAGACTTGTTAAGCAATCTAATGTACATTTTTACATACTTAGTGTGTTGTTCTTTCGTTAAATTGTTTGACAGTACACGAAAAGAAAAAAAAACTTAAAGCATGAATAAAATTTCACTTTACTGAAATTTCACCGAAACCGAAGAAAGCGTTATTAATTGCGTGACGCATGCACAAAGACTATAGTCTTGTTTCGGAATTTAAGAAATACGAAACATTTTATGGGTTTAATATTTGTAATAGCAAAAAGTCGAAATGTTACGTCCACAAACATATTTTTCTCAGATTTTTAGTAGGTACCCATAGACACAATTTTTTTTTTTTTTTTTTTTTTTGATATCGCAGGGTAACCCATTTACGGGTGATATCCAGGATGCCCGGGTAGGCATTCCTAGACCGTATGTCGGCTTAGCACTTGGGGGTGCACTACCGACCAAAACCCCTGCGGGAGCCTTCAGCCGCTTTAATTGGAGGGTCCCGGAACTGCAGGCAACAGGATCCCTCCAGCGACAGGCTGGCCTCGGCGAAAAGACCAGACTTCTCCTCCATGGGACTGTCCGGCTCACCTCTGAACAATCCCGACGACGCCATGTCTAGCAGGACCGGGTTCCCATCCCGGCCCGACAAGGGCACAGGGGCGTTACTGGAGACGCATTAAGTAGCGCCTCCTACGCACCCCCGTTCGTCGCCTGCGGACGGAGGCCTCGTCGGCGGCCCCCTCTCTCATCCGCTCGTCGTTCTCCTTCTGGGACATTACTGTCTCGCAGAAGGAGACCATCGCCTTCCAGGACTCGTCGTCACCGAGCATCGCGGTGATAACGCTCGGCAGTGACAAGTCCCCTCCGAGGACTGTCGTCAGATCGCGACGTAGCGCCGCCCATCTCGGGCACACCTCGAGGGTGTGCTGGGCAGAGTCCACCGCCGCGCCACAATCGTGACATTCAGTCGTCGGCTCCCTTTGGGCCGTCCGACACAAGTATTCACCAAAGCAGCCGTGCCCGGTGAGAACCTGCGTCAGACGGAAGGTGAGGGGTTTGCGCTTACGGCGCATCCACCGCTCAAGGACCGGGCGCAAGGCAGCCGTTACGCGTGTGCCATACGGCTGCTCCACCAGGTCCTCCCCCCACCTCCGCATTAATGCTTCTTGCCCCATCCGGCGCACCCGTAGGATCCCGTCCAACGTGAGGTTCTCACCGAGAGCCCTCCTACCCGAGACGTATGAGTAGGTCTCGGCAAGGACCTCCGCCACGAGCTCCCACGGGGGGTCGCCAGCTAGAGCAGTAGCTGCAGCCCACGATACCGTACGATACCCCCGAATCACCCTCACTGCGATGATCTTCTGCGCCGACCGCAGTGCGGCCTTATTCTTCGCAGTGAGGCGATCCGCCCAAACCGGGGCACCGTACGTCGCCATACTCCGGCAGACTCCGGAATATAGCTGCCTGCAGGCGGCGCTGGGTCCTCCGAGGTTCGGGAGGAGTCTGCCCAGTGCACTCGCCACCTTCACGACCTTCGGTCCCACCATAGCGAAGTGTGGACCGAAGGTCCACCCTCCGTCAAGGATGAGCCCCAAATATTTCATTTGGGAGCTCATCCTGACCCTCCCCTCTCCGATCTGCAGGGTAGCCCCCGGTGGGGATCCCTTGCGTCCGGTCCCGCGAAAGAGGAGGGCTTCGGTCTTTTCAATTCTGACACGAAGCCCCAAACTCTTTATGCGGCTGATCACGAGGTCGAGTCCGACCTCAGCCAGCCGCGCCGCCTCCTTATAGTCTCGTCCCCGGGAGTAAACGAGAGTGTCATCCGCGTAGCAAATGACACCCATCCCGGGGAGGAGACGGCCTCGCAGGACCCAGTCGTATCCGATGTCCCACAGGATCGGGCCCAGCACCGATCCCTGTGGGACACCGCAGCCGACCCGCCGCCACTCCACGGACCCCGACCGATTTTCGAGGCCTACTTTGCGATCGGAGAGGTACGCCTCCAGCAGCCTCCCTAGATACGGGGGTACTCCGAAGAATTTGAGTGCCTCCCGAATCACTGCATGCGGGAGGCTGTTGAAGGCGTTCGCGATGTCCAACGACACCGCGAGCACCACCTCCCTCTTGTGTTCCGCTTCACCCGTCACCGCCCGTAGGCGTTTGAGGGCGTCGATGGTCGACCGGCGCGCTCGAAACCCGAATTGGGATTCCGAGAGTCCGGGTCCCGAGCCCTCCTCCAGGTGCTGAACGAGCCGGGAAGCCACTATTCTCTCCAAGAGTTTCCCAGCTTCGTTCAGCAACACCACCGGTCGCACCGACGAAGCCGAGTCCGGGGTCCGCCCTGCCTTAGGAAGTAAACCATAGACACAATATACTAATATCATTTATAGTAATGAAATCAGATTTCAATAAAATTTAATCGGGACATTACGTAACAAGCACCAACCTTTCGATTAAAAAAAGAATCCTTAAAATCGTTCCACCCAGTAAGAAGTTATGAGGTAAGACACTTAAAACACACACAGTAAAATTGAGAACCTCCTACTTTTTGGATCATCATCATTACAGCCACCACTGCTGCCAAGCCACTGCTGGACATAGGCCTCCACAAGTTTACGCCAAAAATAACGTGAACTCATGTGTTTTGCGCATAGCCACCACGCTGGGCAGGCGGGTTAGTGACCGGTACTTTTTGGAATATGGTTAAAAATATCCGAGTACAGTACCTCGACCTTACGGAAGATCACAGCTAAATAACACTGTTTTCAAGTAGTGTTGTGTTCCTGTTGGTGAGTAAGGTGACCAGAGCTCTTGGGAGGAACTGGGGATGGGGTCTGCAACGCGCTTGCGATGCTTCTGGAGTTGCAGACGTCATAGACGTCTATAAGCTACGGAATTGCTTACTAGCAAGTGACCCTACGCTTGTTTGCTGATCTAGTTAGGATCCCAGGCACTCCAGACCTTTCTTATTTTTTGAAGGGCGAAATATAATATATATACAATAAAGTAGTGTTACCGTATAAAATAAACGTATTATATGAGCTGCTATACGTACGTAAAATGGTTTAACATATATATTACATCAGTTATTATATTAATAGAATATTGTAATAAAAAATATATGAAATTCATAATGCCTTCATACCTTCTTTCGGCAGTATTTATTGCCAGAAACTAATTAGATCATATTTTAAATGTGTATACAAGAATTGCTCGTTTAAAGGTAGGTACCTTTTAGATATGTTTCAGCATTCAGAAAATAAGGAAGGTCTGGGATCGTGGATCTTAAACTACAGACGCGATTCAAAGCCGAAATTAGCCGATTGTCTCTTTCTAAAGGTCGAAGTGGATTATTTATGGCCAGATAAAAAGATTAGCCGGAACAAACAGACAGACAGGGAAAAATTGAAAAAAATGTCATTTTGGTACTGTGTATAGATCCATATGCATTTAGTAAAAAGCCATTATTTTAATATCACAAACAGACACTCCAATTCTTTTATTTGTATAGATGAGGCCTTTATGCAATCCTGTAGATCAAGAGATTTTATTGATTATTGTAACACAATAGTGTATAGTATAGATATAAAGAAATTTTAAACACAAACTACAACTTGTATTGTAATATTTAAAACGTATTGGAGGTTTTATTCAAACGGATAAACTAAAAGATCTCTGCCCGAGTGAAATAAAAATCTTCATTGCCACCGAAACATGGGTTATTCGAAAAATCGAATACACAGCGTCAATGACCAGCAGTAGCGCAAAATTTTTTTGTTTTTTAAGCTCCTTAAAAATTGTTTTTTCGAGTTGCACTTGACTCAGTTATTTATACGCTAATTGATACTTGATAATAGACAAATTTTAATAAAATTACAATTTAATGTTAGAAATATTCATCAAATACCAATCATAATTTGGTCTGTCATTCATATATTGATAATTTAAGTTTTTAATCGCTTTTTCTATTAGCGTAATGTGAAAAACCGTTAATTGATTCCGATATTAACAATCTTTTCGTCAATATAAATTACGATACATCGATATTTCTCTCATAAACAACTAACAGTTCGATCTAAACGATGGCCTCGAGAATTGCGGTATATTTATTATTTTACTATTATAAATATTCACTTTGATTGTAATTTAAAATTATTCCTTGCCCAAACCTTAACTAAATTTGTGTTTTTATTTATAGGTAATAGTGTTGTCACTTACTTTATTCACAAATGGACATCAGGCGTTTGAAATGAACAGGTTTGTCAATAATATAAAACCAGGAGAAGCGTACAATAAATTCCAAGCAGAAGTAAATAAGGCGCCAAAACAGATAAAAGAAGTACTCAACCAAAACGAAAAAAAAGATGAATTGGATTTAAATAAACATTCCAATGCTTTAAAAGAAATTGATGAAAAAGTGAAGAACTACCAATCCAATCAAGGTTCGTCGATTATTCAGACGTTGACTTCAAAGCAACTACTACCAAACGATCAACAAATTGTTCAAGACAACCTTAAGGTTGTAAACTCATTAAACCATCCCATCGATTTAAGTCATTTAAACGAAATACTACCCAACCAAAACGAAAAAAAAGATGAATTGGATTTGAACAAACATTCCGATGCTTTAAAAGAAATTGACGAAAAAGTGAAGAACTACCAATCCAATCAAGTTTCGTCGATTCTTCAGCCGTTGAGTCCAAATCAACTACTACCAAACGATCAACAAATTGTTCAAGACAACCTTAAGGTTATAAACTCATTAAACCATCCAATCGATTTAAACCCATTAAACCAACTACTACCCAACCAAAACGAAAAAAAAGATGAATTGGATTTGAACAAACATTCCAACGCTTTAAAAGAAATTGATGAAAAAGTGAAGAACTACCAATCCAATCAAGGTTCGTCGATTATTCAGTCGTTGACTTCAAAGCAACTACTACCAAACGATCAAAAAACTGTGCAAGACAACCTTAAGGCTATTAACCCATTAAACCACCCAATCGATTTAAACCTATTAAACCAACCAAAAGATTTAAACCCATTAAACCGACCGATCGACTTCAACCCAGTAAACCAACTAATCGGTTTAAACTCTCAAAGCAAACCATCGATTTTGGGACAGCGAACAGATCCAGTATTTGAAGACCTAAAGCATCAGCTCACCCAAACGCTTGTTAAAAATAAGCTACCAGCTGTTGCTACTCAACAACTTGACAAAATATTTGATCAATTGCCGCAAGTAGATCTACATTTATTATACGAAAATCCTCAATTTCTTCAAGTAGTCATGAATTTATTTAATCATCTTCAAAACCAAGACAAGTTTAAGATTCATCCAATCAATCAGCAGCATGGCCAGTACAATAGTTTGTTTAATCAGCAACCAAATTATGAATCAGTTTTCAATAACATGCCGTTCAACCACCGTCCAATAATGTCAGATCGAGATGTTCTATCAATTATGCAGCGTCTGTCTTCATTTTTGCCACAACCAACAGATCAACAATCTATTATTGGCCTGGCGAATCATGTTATGCAACCAAATGTTGGCCCACAATTTCCTTCGATTGGAAGAAATGGTATGGATTTAATAAATACGGAACCTATTTTACAACATAAAGGGAATATAATATACATGCTTCTTAATAATCTAGGTATGAATAGAGAAAACACGATAGTGATTCCTGTTCAACTGTAATAGCAACGCCAAGAGCAATAACACTATTTATTAATGAAAATACAAACGTAAATGAAAATAATTATAATTTTTTTTTATCATTTGAATACTAAGTACATAATATGTTTTCCAATACCTTAATAAGTAAATGTTTTATAATGACGAATTGGAAGTACTCTTAAAGCTTACTTTAAAGGTAGATAGTTGTTGTTTTTTTTATTAAATTTTTGTTTACTTAATATATTTATAATATACCTTTTCTTAATGTATTTATACTAGCTATTCCCGTGCGAATAATTCGCACTAAATAAGTATAATAATTATCACTTTACAAAATCACAAAAAAGTATTTATTTTACATGTGAGTTGATTTGAAATAGAACCAAAAATTTACCGACCGTCAATCATGTTTACGTTGTTTCAAAATTAAAGCCGTCTTATATATAATTTTAATAATTGATTAATTTACAAAAACAAAAGCAATACTACATTTTTTAGTTGTTGATGCCGGTAGAGCCACCAATTATCTATAAAATGATATATAATTTATGTGGAGTCATTGTGAGGTTTTTCTAAAAAGGGAGGCAAACATTTTAACTAATATATATGATGATACAGACAATAGCAAAGATAGATTATAGTTAGATTGAAGTCCTGCGAGTTTTCAACCCTTTCTGAAATCAGTGATCGATGTCGTCTTACGTAAATTGAATGTAGGTATTGTTTTTTTTTTTAACGAAATCCTCCGTTTTTAATGGGTGTCATCGTGGTAACTTATAACTTTTAAAAAATTATTAAAATAGTTTTCGTAACTTAATAAAAATCTATTATAATGACAACTCCATATAATTTAGAAACGGTTTATGAGTCGATTTTGTACTAATTCAGTTTCCTAACATGAGTTGGATGTTACGACAGTCAAAAGCCCGCGAAAAATCCAATAAAGATGAAATACTACATTGCCCAAGTCCCATTCTGCTAAAATATGATCTATCACATCCAACAATGCAGTTACCGTGCCTCGACCCCTTCGGATACCAGGCTAAGGAACCTGCCAATTGTGTCATCACCGTCGTCAGTGTAGTAGACACAGTCTTGTCAACGCTACTACCGCATGAATCACACTGTCGTGGATCTGTAGCAAAATATTATCTAATTACCTATCACATCCAACAATGCAGTTACCGTACCTCGCAGTGGGAGCCGCGTGGATTCCGCCCGGGGCGGAAGAAAATTCTGCCACCCTCTTATTTAGATAATTCTTTTGATTGTATACTACACATTACATGATTTGATTTTCCACGGGCTATTCTCCGCAACTCGACGTCTCAGTGCGCCTATTTTGCGTGGAAACATTTACTACATATTACATACATTATTATAGAGAACTTTTCGGCAAAAAAAGTCATCATTATTTTGCATTGTACGGGTTATATCTATACATCATACAAAAAAAATTGGAGTGTCTGTTTGTAATACTCAAATAACCGCTTTTTACTAAATCATTATGGATGGATTTATTTTTGGCTTGTCGCTTTTTTACGTGGTTCCAAAGTCGACAACGATATTTGTGGGGCTAGAATAAGTACAATAAAAATAGTTATCAACCACAGAATACGATTCTGGATCTGATAAGAAAGATCTGAATAAGAGCTAGTTTTCACTCACTGAAGAGTTATAAAAAAAGATCAGATCTTTTTCTCTGTGGTTTTGCGATAATAAATTCTTGTTGTCTGATACTCAGAATAATGGTCCGAATTAATGGTTTCAATTAAAGGATAGCTGTCTCTTACTTCTTGTATGTAAGAGAAGTCATTCTCGCTGATTATTAGTCATAAACGGAGAATTCCCGCAAGTTAAGATCTTGCCAGTCGTTACAAAATATCATTCAAAGTAAAGGGATTCCCTGACTTCGCCACAAAATAAGTAATTAAAAATTCCGCGCGCCTTTCACTCGGTTCGAATTTGTAGTTGTGATAAAAATAATATAACATGGTTCAAATATTTACAAAATATTTTTATTTGTATAAGTATTGTTAAATTTTGCCACCCCCATAAAAGTTCCACCTGGGTGAGCCGCCCCTGCTGCCCACTACACTACGCCACTGGTACCTCCACCCCCTCGGAAGCCAGCCTGTAATTCCGGTAGCATCTTGTTCTCTTCGACGTATTTCATTAACTGATTATACACAGCGCTTTCCAATAATTTTGACAAATATGGTAAATTGCTAATAGGTCTAAGCTCATTTAAATCGGACGGTCAACCTTAGGTAGTGGGTTAACTAGTACTAATTTCCAGCAGAGAGGAACAACACAATTCGTAATAGATTTGTTTACAAGATGGGGTTATTATATTTAGAGTGCAAGGAAGAGTAAGCATGTCTCTGTTAAAGCCGTCTCTGTTAAAGCCGTCACTACCAGTGGCGTTTGATGTTAAGGACGTAATATGCGCGGTAATGCTATTTTCACTAACTGCAGATAATTAAAAAATAGACTTGTTATTTATGAGCATTAAAAAATGATAAAGTCTTAAGAACATTTTTCCTGTGAGGAATATTTAAAAATGATTATTAATAATATGAGGATCACTAAAACAGTCTGGAAGGGTATCAAATTTCGAAGGATCTATTACTATCTTCTTTTTAATATTTTGCCACAACAATTTACTATTTCTTATACTCGTAGTATAGTTTACATATTCATTGAAGTATGCCCTTTTCTCGTTTAATATACTAGTTTTAACAAGTCTTTTAAGGTCTTTGTACTATCGTTTTGAGCTTCTAATTTCAATTCTCTATACGTTTCAAAAGCTTTATTACGCAGTTCTATCATGTACTTACAGGTATGAGTTAGCCAAGGCAACAATTGATCTTTCCGGATTCTGATAACTTTTCCTGGGGCGTGTTTGTCAAAGAGGGATAACGAAGTATATTGAACTTTTTAACTGTCTAGTCTATACAGAGTAATTCAGTAATTCAGTAGTTGATTAAATAAATGCCAATCGGTGGCATAAAGGTCCCTATTAAAATATTCAAGCTCTACATTTTTTACTATCTCATATATATTATTTACTCTATGAATAAAATAATACCATTATGAAAACCAATCCAAAACCATAATCCAATAATTGTGTAATCAACATGCACCAAATAATTTAAAATATACACCGATCATTTAAAATAACTCAGCAAGTTAAACTTTGTAATAAAAAATTACGAATGTCAGCGATTCACCTAAAGATTTAATTAATTAAGGGTTAAAATAATCGTAATCGGAGTATATGGTATCACTGAAAGGCCTATTCAGTTTGGGACTTTGGGGCTGCCTACAGTATACTGTAGATTAAGTTACGAGTAGAACTAGGATCCATCATCATCAAGCTATTTAGTCCTATTTATACAAATAAAGAATACCTATGTTGAATAGTGCTATTTGACTCTATCGTAAAGTCGAAAACTGTAAACGTGTTTAATAATTTAGCCCATAGACTTTAGAGTAAAATAAAAGTATAAATAATAATTGCAAGAAGTGGTTGTCTATGGATTTAATCATAACATGGCGAAGGCAGTGCGAATTGTCAAATTCCTATAATGTTTACAATTTTTTAATCGGACGCTTGAATTAATTATTAAACCTCAAAATGTCTTCAACGGAGCCATCTCAGAATAAAACATGGGAGCTTTCCCTTTACGAACTTCATCGTACTCCGCAGGAAGTTATAACAGATGCCACTGAAATCGCAGTCTCCCCACGTAGCTTACATAGTGAATTAATGTGTCCCATTTGTTTGGATATGCTCAAAAAGACTATGACTACTAAAGAATGCCTTCACAGGTTTTGTTCAGACTGTATTATAACGGCTCTTAGATCCGGCAATAAGGAATGCCCTACGTGCCGTAAAAAACTTGTATCCAAGAGATCTCTGAGGCCTGATCCAAACTTCGATTTATTAATATCGAAAATTTACCCGAGCAGAGATGAGTATGAGGCTCATCAAGAACGTGTTTTGGCTAAAATAAACATGTCGCACTCACAAGCGTCGCTGGTTAATTCAATAACAGAAGGCATAAAATTACAATCACAAAACAGACCACAAAGAGCTAGAAAAAATCATGAAGACAATAGTAATCCATCCAACTCCAACGGCACCTCGGAGCCTACACAGAACGGGAGCAGCTCATCAGTGCCCAAGGACAGTACCTCTACCACGAGTAATCCGACTCCACCTGGTCAATCGACGTCGAACCCCGCTTCTGTAAGAAGCACTCCATCCCCGGTCCCATCAAATGTTAGTTCTATATCAAAAAACACGACCACAACTAAAAGAGCAAAGTCTATTTTAACTTCAGAACGAAGTGAGGAGAGTGAATCTAGTGATGGCAGGTCAGTTTCAGAGTGATAACTTTGAAATAACATTTAAAAAAAATCATTTGTAGCCTTGAAGCATAGATTTTACTGCTATCAAAAGATTTAAACCCACTCACATATAATTGAATTGAAAGCAAACTAATACAATAATATGTAAAGCACAACATAGCACTATATAAATAGTTTTTTTTTAATGATGTTCCAAATTACCACACAATTTATAGCATCAAATTTATGATGCTCCACATCTAACTCAATTTCACTTTTCATAAATCTTGTACATTAAATTTATACCCATCTATTAAATTGATTTTATCGAAACCTAATAATAATGTAAATTATTTTATTTTAGTATTTTATTTTTACTACTGAATATTCATTCATTTAAAATATATCTATAATTTCATTATACTTTTATATCATATCTAGTAATGTAAATCAGATAAGAGAGATGAACAACTTATTAAGAGTATCAAACTTACTTGTTCATTAATTAATTCTAGAACCGAAGGTGAGAATTCAATGGACACAGAGGGGGAAGGGGAGCCACTGAACCCAAACGAAATAGAGTTGGTGTTCAAGCCGCACCCCACGGAAATGACGGGAGACAACCAGCTCATGAGAGCTCTGAGGGACAGCTCTGTTCGATATCTGAAAACGACTGCTAATGCCTCAGGTACTATCTTGTTATATCTGCTACATGTATAAAAATAATAATAAAGCTTTATTTATCCAAACAAAATAGCTACATAGCGATTACTTTATACAAGTTTTATAAAATTATATACTTAATTAATTCTTGGACCCCTTCTGAGTAAAAAAGCCTTCTCGAACTTTTCCATTTTTCTCTATTTTTTGCAGTAGATAGCCAACTTTCACTAACCACTGAGATTATATCATCCACCCATTTAACCCTTGGTCTATCTATATTTCTTTTTCCCAGTGGACCCGACCATATTGTGGTTCTTAGGGACCACCTTTTATCTGTACTTCTAGCAAAGTGTCCTGCCCACTGCCATTTCAGTTTTAATCCATGTTTAAGAACATTGGTCAGTTTAGTTTTTTGTCTTGTATCTTTGTTCTCAGTTTTTTGTATATTTTTCAGTCTCAGGATACTTCTCTCCATTGCATGTTGTGTCGACATTAGTTTGTTTCTTACTATGTTTGTGTGTGAGGTGAATGATCATTTCTAAATATTGTTTTGTCCTTTTATTCCTCTGAAATATTTTTCTAGGTATATCCAAACTTTTGCAGCTGTTTTTGACTTTCTGTATCTTGTTGTATTTATATTCAATGCTCTGTATCAATGTAGTTACCACTAGTGGATTAAATAAACAAACAAATATTTGTACAGCAGAAATCACTCGGAACAGCAATTTAGTCTTTTTATGCAAATACATGCCACCACTACACCAGAACTTTTGTAGCATTGTACCTACTATTTCCCATTAGATTATCTATCTACTTATCAGACTGTCTGTAAATGAAATACTTACATAACTTTTTTGTTGGAACCTTAAACTAGTAAAAAATGATTAATAAAGAAATTTAAAGGTTTTAAAATTGTATTTATATTATTTGCTCTTTCCAGTGGATCACCTTAGCAAGTACTTAGCTATGCGTCTAACTCTGGACTTAGACGCAGAACTACCTGAAGCATATCGTCTTCTAAACTTTTGCATCTATGTAGCACCATCTCCCGGTCAGTTTGTGCCCCTTGCTGGCTCACAAACTTTGAGGCAGATCAATGATAAATTCTGGAAGGTGTGCAATTAACTTTTTATTTTATAGTTTAAAAGTCAATTATAATTTAAGTTTTTTTTACTTGAAATTTATGACCACTGGCAATAATCTTTAATTCTATACTTATAAAATTTAATCATATTAAGATAGCAAATATTTACCTTACACTAGCTGACCTGGCAAACTTCGTATCGCCTTATTTTTTTTCTTAAATATAATAATTACATATATCAAAACAAAATATACCCTATCTTTCAAGTTGGATCAAACTGCACACAGTGTGCAAATTTGATTAAAATCGGTTAAGTAGTTTAAGAGTTCATCGCGGACAAACATTGTGACACGAGATTTATATATATTAAGATTATTATGATGCCAGTATAATTATCATTAATTGTACTGGCAATATAAATAATAACCATATTATAGCATTTTCAGTATTTACTTTCTTGTTTTTATTAACTTTTTATTTTGTTTTTTTAGGTAAACAAGCCTCTGGAAATGTATTATTCTTGGAAGAAAACCTAGAAATAATTTACATTTTAGTTATGCTATAATAACTAAAATGAAAACAGTGCTTATTACATAGTTTTAGGGATAAATTAAATTTTAAACGAGACATGGACTCTTTTAACATCTAATAAATTGTAATAAATATTATATTAATATTTGTATGAATAAGTTTTAATAAAAATTTCTTAAAATCTTATAAGTAATTTAAAACATGTATTTGAAGAGTAAGTTCAATATTGTATTTGTATGAATTACATAAAAAAAATTGTGAGAACTGAGAATTGCTAAATGTAATATTATGTTTTATCATTTAAAAAATAAGCCTACATAGTGTGAAATACACGTAATATTTTATATAAAGATATTAGATGTTATTTTATTCTTATTATGATGATGTACTGAAACAATATCTTTGTACAAAAGAAGTTGGAATCTGGAAATCCATGATTCAGTAATATGGTTTTATAATTTTCAGATATAATCCTATTAGACATGTGTATAGTTGTGCAATTATAATTAAATTACGTTCAACCTGTAATATATTGTTTTTATTTATACCATTTTGTGTGGTTACGGCATTAGAGAATATAGCCACCCGCTTTCTTCCCGTGGGTGTCGTAAGAGGCGATTAAGGGATAACACAGTTCCACTACCACCTTGGAACTTAAAAAGTCAACCGATGGCAGAATAACCATCCAACTGCTTGCTTTGAAATACACAGGCCGAAGACGGGCAGCAGTGTCTTCGGTACGACAAAGCCAGCCCTGCGGTCACCAACTTGCCTGCCGATAGCGTTGTGACTATGGGCAAAACACATGAGTTAACGCCATTTTTGGCTCGAACTTGTGGAGGCCTATGTCCAGTAGAGGACTGTGATAGGCTGATGTGATGATAGTATTTTATAATAAATGCATAAAGTTATGTTAACTAAGGGTTAAAAAAATAACGAATAAGCATTAATAAAAATAATTTATTTCTCACTTTTAAACTTACAAAACAAAAAAACTTTTTTTAAGTCACAAGATTTAAAAAAAAATTGTGCTGCAGTACTATTTCAACAAAAACTTTTTCATCAACAACATTTTGTATATCTTGTTTAAGTTCAAACTGTTTAAATTTTCAAAGATATAAGAATATAAAATAAACCCTTTGCGTAGTAGGTACTAGAAAATGGCGCGAAATATGAACGCTTATACAAGCAAGGCACAGTGAATCTTCATTAAAATGTGTATTAGTTGTTTTTCGAAGGCATAAAACGTATTCGAAAAGCGTTATATTCTCTTCTGAGTGCTTTTGTTACTTCTACTTTTAAAGCTCTAAGTACTTCTTCCATTTGTTCTTTATTTTCTGAATCGCGCGCAAGGACTAATCTCTCCATGGTGGCGAAATCTAATTCCTCAACTCTTTCAGCCGCATCAGTTAATCGATCATAATCTCTCAAATAATTCCGAAAAGATGAACTGTCTTCATCCTTGTGAATGAGTAATCTTTCAATATTTTCCCAAAGATCGAGCGCCCGACGACCGCTTCTCATGTTGCTTGAAAACATGAAGTTTCTAAACAATCGACGCCCCTTTTCATCGTTGAGAACATTTTCAATTTTATCCGTATATCGGTCTAAATCCGATTTTGTCACGCCTTCAAGATCATCACAGCCGCAGACGGTAAAACATTTATCCATATTTTTGTCATTTATATGTTATCATAATTGCTTCCATGTTTCTTATCGATTTAATATTTTGACATTACACGACAATCGATACGTCCTAGATACACATCAGTACATGCCAAAGTAATTTAATTCCTGGTAATAATGACATTACACATCCTTCACTATATTAATGGTATAAAACACAAACGAATCTATGAATCACCTTAATCTTACTAAAAAGAAGTGAGGTTAACTTTGCTCAAAAATAGGTTTACATCACTCACGACTCACGAGCGAACCGTTTTCAAACGCAAATAAACTACACTTGTGTGCATCGTCTACGTTTCACAAGTTCACGACACCTTGATAACAGTATTATACGCATGCGTAAAATTTTGTATCACAGAATAAGTACTAAAGATTTATTCCGTATTATGAAGTTGATTAACAAGTGGACGGAAATGTATCTAAAATTTCGAGGTGAATGTATCACGACGACATTACATCACGTCAGGTAAAAAACACGTCTTGACCTCGAATCGCGGCATTCATTCATGGGAAATATCAGGGCAGAGCGAAAACAATAGACTCGCCCTCTGAATAATCGCACGACTCCTGTCTTATTTGGTAATTATCTTCATGCTACCTTAGTGTGATGTGACTTGACTTTGAATTTTATTTTATTTTATTGTAGGAATAACAAATATCTCGGAAAACATAATTGGAAATTTATTCGAAGTACAATGATCTAGGAACTACAAGAATGGTTTTGCACTTAATCCACTACGCTGCTCCAATGCGGGTTGGCGGATATATTCCCTATTATTAGTAACGATCGTTGTCCAGGTGTACATGATAACGACCGGGACCGATGGCTTAACGTGCTCTCCGAGGCACGGTGGCGAGACCCACAAGGACTGCACATACACCCAGACCACAGCAAACATCTGCATGGCCAATACAAACGTTTGTCATGTGCGGGATAGAACCCGCAACCTTAAGCGCAATAGCCACAAACCAGTGCTGTGACCGTTGCGCCAACGCGTCGTCAGGATATACAGACGTACAAACACTATACTTTCCTTACATCTATAAGTATTTGTTGGAGTTTGTTGTTATTTCAACTTCATTATATATAAGTTGTTATACGTGTTTTTGAAGAGCACTATATTCAAATCAAGACACTGTAATGTAGCTATTTTTTATAAATAACAATACATCTTTAAGCTAACTTATTATTGTTAAACGTAACAATAGCTTCACTAAATGTGTATCGGTCTCTTACCCTAATCTAATATAAAGTAATATGCTATTCATGCTATTTCATGTCTCACCACGTCGCAATATAAGTATTTTTACTAACATTTATAGCTTTTTCTGGATAATGTAGTTTTGTAACGCTGATACAATAACAATATATTAACAAGTACATAATTATAATCCATTGTAAATTACAATAATTGTCTTATGACCACGAAATATTTGTTTTTTCACAACAACCTTTTTTCTGTTATTATATAGTTAAATATAGATAAAGATAGACAATATGTATGTACAAATATCTTTGCAAGAAACCATCAGAATTCAGACTTACGAGTACATTTAAAGAGTTCCGTGCCAACTTACCTAGTACCTACTTTACTACGTCTAGATATATGTATGCCTACTTACTATTTAATTGATTGATTGATTGGTTTAATGGCCTTACTGTTTCATATTGAACGATGTTGTAAAAACTAGTTTTTGTTGGCATAGCAGCTATAATATAAATTTGGTAAACTTTAACTAATATGGGTACAGATTATAACTAATAGACGAACGGATTGTAATAAAACTTAAGAAGTATTGTTATTGTTAAAAACTAATGACTTTCAAACGATTGTGAAAAGGTTCGCAAGATTGGTGGAAATAAAATCGCAAATCGACTACTATAAATTGAAGATGTTATTTAAGTTTCCTACTATCTAGCTATTACTATCTCCCACACTGTCTACTAACTAACTACCCGTTTTACACTTGAAATAGGCAAAATCAAATAGTTTCAAAGGGAGGCAAAAACCGTAAGGCGAGTCGAAAGGCCTGGTTTTCTTAGTTCTGCACAAGCACTGCAGATGCTAATACAAGATCAGTAATAAAAAAATGCATCGCGTTCCTGAATTGAAAAGAATTTGTGGGTACCTACTTGTTGAGTTCCTCGAATAATTATTTAAATATATTATAGGCATAGGCACCAAGTCTGAATAAAGGCTCTTTTTATCTTTTTATTTCCTCGTCGTTCCTCGTTTTTATTTCCTCGTCCCTCGTTTAGGCAACCGAGGTATGAAACAACTATCTGTAGGTTTCTAGATTTTTAAACTGCATTGCTTCCAATTGTGTCTACAAAAAATAATACCGATTGTGCACGCTGAGGTACCTATAATTATTTTTAGAATATCTACTTATTTTTTGTTCTTGTAAGACATTAACTGCACCATAAAACCAGGAGCGCTAAACTTATATCACTAGAACCATTAAAAACTAGCGATACCACTTAATTTAAAACCTGTTTCGTCAAATGTTTTTTCATTTAGACATTAATTGGAAATACAATTTTATCAATATCCAATGATAGATATGTAATGACAAGAAATATACTTTTTATGAAGTATTTAAATGAATTGACTTATCATTACATAGTATAAAACAAAGTCGCTTAATCCCGCTGTCTGTATGTAGATAACTACGCAACGGATTTTTATGCGGTTTTCTTTAGTAAATAGAGTTATTCCAGAAGAAGTTTTATATGTATACATATGCATAATATAGTAGAGAAACACTAATAGTTTTAGAAGTTTCTAATGTGATGTCGTAAATAAACACTATGCTGTGTGGTTACGGCATCAAAGAATATAGCCACCCCCTCTCTTCCCGTGGGTCTCGTAAGAGGCGACTAAGGGATAACACAGTTCAACTACTACCTTGGAACTTAAAAAGCCGACCGATGGCGGGATAACCATCTAACTGCTGGCTTTGAAATATACAGGCTAAAGACGGGCAGCAGCGTCTTCGGTGCGACAAAGCTATCCCTGCGGTCACCAACCCGCCTGCCCAGCGTTGTGACTATGGGCAAAACACATAGTTCACGCCATTTTTGGCGTGAACTTGTGGAGGCCTATGTCCAGTAGTGGACTGCGAAAGGCTGCTATGATGTGATGATGGTGATGATGAAATGAACACATTTTTTTGCGCTTACATTGCAAATGTTTATTTTATATTTAGTATCAGCATTGCACCCGTGCGAAGCCGGTGCGGGTCGCTAGTTATAAAAATATTTTAAATGTGGATATACAATATTCATACTTAAAATTTAAAGAATTGAGTTAATTATTTTTATATTTATCTAGAACGAAACTAAAATTTTACATACACCTCACTAAATAGTAGAATGTGATATTTAATGTGATAAGTACATCAATAAAGCTAAGACCTACAACGTTAGAAAATTGTTGAACGCTCATACAAACTCATATCTCATTCCAACGTAAATAATGTATTAATAAAAGGATATAAACAATGTTTACGTAAACGCGAATCACCATATTTATTCCTGTTTCACAAATTTTGATAATCTACGAATACGAGTAGGTTTACTCGTTGTTTAAAAATGACTATCTCGAAAATAAATATGGCGGAACGAAGTGCGCCTAGTGTGCCATAATATAAAGTAATATTATTTACAACACCGGATGGCTTCTTGTTTTGTTGAGTGACAACATTATAAAAGAGCCCCACTGACTATGTTTAAATCTTGTAACTAATACAATATTGGCTGATAAAGGACAGGTTTCTGATCTGAATTAATCTGTTGATAAACAGTTCATCTTATTAAGTACTTTAGAGAAAAAAGGGGAAATAAAAAAGTGTTTTTTTTTTTTTATATTTTAGGTATGTAATGACGATAGAATGTTTGAGATAATAGTCGAATTAAGGAATTTTGGAATTTTCAGCAGGGTTTAGTCGATAATAACGAGGTAGATATGGGCCATCAACTATCAAGGATATTAATGATTTTCATATGGGTATTTCTATCGTAGCCTACCTACTGATTGGTCTAATGACTTTCAGTTGTGCTAGAGAAGCACAACATACTTATATAGAAGCAAAGAACCATAAATCTTCTTACTGACATTACTTTAGGTGAACTGTCAGTAATAAATTAGGGGATTAGGGAATATGCAGATTCCCCACGGGAACGCAAATATGTTAGTAGAAACATCTTTATAACTCTTTATATCGATTAAGAATAATTGTGCTTTTTCGTAACTGGACTGAACTAAAAAAATATTGTTAGTCTCACTTCTGACCAACATTTGCTTAATAATAGGAGCTGGCACAATGTTGCATTTGTAGGCAGAGGCGGCTTTAATTAAAGTACAGGGGGTGCGGTGCACCCGAGTTCCAAATGTTAGGGAGAGTCGAGAGTCGCATGTAAGGGCGCAGAATATGTCGTAGACAGATTGTAATTGGCGAAATATTGAAAAAAATTCGGGCACCACGTTATTAATTGCACCCGGGTGCACATAGGCTAGAAGCTAGTTCCCCCATTGGTAAGCTAATTTTCCTATCTCCAGTTATCTTTGAACGTTTATGGGTGCGTTTCACTATAAACACGCAACGACCAGCCTCGACCGCGAACTGCCGTTCCACTAACGTAAAAAAAAAAAAACGACGCGGGTGTTGTATGCGAATTTTATAAGTAGAACACATATTTGCGCACTGTCAGGTGTCAGCTGTGTGCTCACAACATGCAAAACATGCAGCTGTGGGGGTTATGAGTAAGTATTTCGTATGCATCAGAATAAAACTTAATTCAACATGGATTTCCGTGAAATTATTGTTGCGTTTTTGCTAACTCAAATGAGATTGTTTTTTTTTTAAGTGAAACTTCTTTAGGCGCATGTGGGGTAAAATTTTTACTGATCAAATACGTCACGGCGTGGCGTCACGATCACGAATTTTTAAAAGTCCATACCATAGTCCATACCAAAGAATATAGTACTCTCTACCGAGCGAGAGAAGAACGACGTCTTCATAGTAAAAACAAATGCAACCATAGATGTATTCACTTACATACACTAGCTCCACTATGAATTAGCACCAGATGAAAAATACGGGCGGGAATATTCAAATTTGCCTTGAATTTATTATTGTTTGGATTGCTAAGTAAATATTCTCTAAGCTGCGCACATAGAGAATATTTACTTAACAAACCAAGTAAATGGTAACCGAAATGTATTAGCTTAATGCCAATGAAAAAGCCAGAGTATATTTTATCAATTATTTGTTTCTTAATATTTGAATTTTTCTTTCTAAAGATTTATTTTTTTCTTCGTCCTCCATTTGTCGGTTTGTTATTGTTGTATATCTCTTTATCACAATACAAAATGTGCTCATTTTAATGTAGTTTTTGTTTTCATCTGCATGAATCCCACATTTCTTTAAGCAACTGTAATCTAAGCATTCAAAAAGTATCATTATGTTTTTTTTATATCATTTACAAAACCATTTTCTTGAAGATAATTATTAGTAATTGTCGCAATACTTTCGACTCATATTACAATATCCTTATTTAAATAGTTTAAGGTATTTTAAGAAGTATTATACGCTCTAAAACTTGTGAACAGGTATATGGCTTCAGGGTCATCTGTTAAAAATACCTTTTGGCAATTTTCATAGTCACCGTTCCTTAGTTTTTTAAAAATAAAGCCACACACATATGCACAAGCTTGTGCTTCTGGCGTCGCTTGCGGCGCCACTGCTTCAACTGCATCAGATAAAAATGACTTCCAGGTCTAGATTAGCAGAATTTTCTGCAGTCAGATTTTCAATAGCTGTATGTTGCTGTTGTTGAAAATCTGCCGTTAAAAACATTGAAAGATTATTTTCTAAAATGGCAGTATCATCTTTACAATTTTTTCTATCCCTGTATGCCGTAAAATTAAAAAATAGTTAGTTTAAAAGTTACACAGATTTATTTAAATAGGGCTAGCAGCTGCAATTAAAAAAATTAAAATATTCATTAAAAATCAAATATAATTTTTTTATCTAATTATTTTATTTATTTTTTTTGATAATTTTTACATCCATGAAATAGGGTGTAGTTTCCCTGATTTTGATATGTGCACTTTATGAAGACTCACCTGTATTTTGTGGGTGAAGTGGGCATGATGTGGTTGCGAACATTAACGTCATCTATGACGTCGAGCGATTTACCTACAGATTTGTTTGCGTTCCGAAGTACGGTAGTGCGTATTTGAACATACGATTGTGGGCGGTAACGAAGCTTGCGTTAGCAAAAATGGGAACGTGTATTCACTATCGTAAAGCTAAATTAAAATCCATTTAAATGTGTCTATTTTTAGAACAAACGAACGAAGTAAAAAAAAGTAGATAATGCGCGGCCTTTGTTGTTAGTGAAGCCACAAAACTCGGCTCCTTCAAGTAAACACACGCGCTCACGCACACATATGCATCAAACTACGCTCATTTTCGTTAGTATCTCACGAGGCCTCGTACAGTAACTTTGCCTATAAAATGCCGTTCTTTTGTAATTAAATGGTGCAAAAACAATACCAAAGTGAACAAAAAGTCTGAAGAAATATCGTTTCACACGTAAATACATACAAAACTTTATATTTTTTGTTATTCCAAAATAATATTGAGGTTATCCGGAACTTATAATTTTTATGCCCCGAAATGACGTACCGAGGGAGTGTTACCAGTAATTTTTATTTCAATTAGCCCAAAATGCGGGTAAGTAAATTGTAGGCAATCATAGAAAAATAATTAAGTAGAAAGTGGACATCATTATTGTGTTTTTTTTTTATCGTGTGATTTTATGTTTTACCTAAATTGAAGTCAATATGAATTTTTAACTCGTTTTTGTCTGTTTAAATTTGTGAATTAACTACTCATATTTTACTACTAAATATCATGATTTTAGGTTTCCAACGAATATTTTAATAGGAGATAGAATAGGTAGCTGCTGTGCGACTGAGCTGAAATGAACTACAACGACAGCCATCCTCATCTAGTGTGGTTTGTTCAAACCATTTTGATAAAGCTGACATGTACGGTACAAGACGTGGACTTCGCAGAGTACTATAACGTATATAGTACTACTTACTACTAGGTATTTCAATGTTGAATTTTTTGTTCTAAGACCTACCTAGGATGAGTCTAAAATTAGTCGTTAACCAAGATTCAATCTTTGATACACCTAGAAAACATAAACTAAGAGAAAAGTTAAAAAAACAGGAACTTTATTTTTAAAAAAATTAAATCATTACAGCAAAGAGTTAGACGTCTTTAAAACAGGAACTTGCCCTTCAGAGGAATCATCAATTACTTAAAAACGCAATTTTCATTGACAGATTTATATAATTCATTAAATCAAAAAATGGCTGCAACAGATTTATTTAACAATTTGAAGCAAAAAAGGAGTAAATATATTTAAAACTATAAACAGATTTTTATTTTCGCATACCCATTTTACCAATATTAAATTAATTGTGTTTAATCCCATTTAATAAAATTTTCAGGGACTTTTTTTAAAAAGTGTCAACACTTCACTCACTCACACATATTTAAAAAAGTGGCTTCACTTTTTTGTGCTAAGTGCGTTATCTATTCTTTTTACTTGATCTATGTGTTCCATCTAAATTGTGTGACATTTACTATCTATTTTACGTTGGTGGCCGTAAATTGAAAAGAAAACACAACTATTATACCGAAGTATCCTTCCCCCCACTACCGTTGTTGCAAAACCTATGTAGAAGATCGTGCGCTTATGCAAGTATGAAATTATGTATTGAAATACAAAAAATCATTAAAAACTTAAATAAAATGTGTTGTTGCATTTTCCGCATAATTATATAATTTGTAATACCTACCATCTACCTTACATCGTTTTTGCAGAGAGGTAGGCAGAGATAACAGATTTTCACAATAATGAATAATGTACCCCTATTAGATTTCGGCAATAAGGCTTTATAAACAATAATAATAATATTTAATTATTATTAGGTACTACATCCAAATATCTAATGGTAAAAATTACAAGTATCAATTGCTTATGTAAATGATAAAACAGAAAATTAATATCTGTAAAATAATCTTGTTTTGCGGTAACGTTTCAATTTGCGGTTGTTTGTGGTTGCCATCAATTTTTAGACGTTGTCATTTTTGTCGACTGTCCATGGAGCATAGAGAACAGGAGAACGATCGCTACGTACTAAAGCATGGAGCATAGAGAACAGGAGAACGATCGCTACGTACTAAAGCATAGCCCGCCTGTCCCTAAAAACTTGTACATAATTGTAGTTCATTTTCAGCCACCAGTCTGCGCTGCCGACGGTAAGTTGCCTCTGTGAAGTTAGCTGTTTATGTCATGTGCTTATGAGTACAAGTAAATGAAGTGAAGTTAGTTGAATAATGTATTTTGTAAACAATGTTTACAAATTTTCTTCGCGGCATTGGTGAGAAAATAATCGTGCTCCGTAATTTTTTAATTTTTGACCAAAAGAAACATTAAAAAATGGTGAAATATTGTATTGTGCGTGGATGTAAAAGAGGTCTAGCATCTGATCGCTAAAATAGAATGAATTACTGAAAAACAATTTGCGTCAATCATCTTTATTCAAAGTACCAAACTACCAAAGGTAATAATATCTTCATACGTTATTGATTCATAGCTGTACATTGGAATACTGAATATGTAAAATTATTATTTGCTTGGTCATCATGGTTTTTTTTTAATAAATTAATCTTTATTGAACTTTTAAGAAATTGTTAAAATTAAGGTTAAGTACAAGATTTGCAAGTAATTACATTCTCAAAATTTATTCATTCACTTTCAGAATAACGTATTGAGGGATAATGGGTAAAAGCTTTATCACAACAATTGACTCCAAATCAGTTTGTGTGTGAGAAGCACTTTCGCGAAGAAGATATTAAGAAAGGTGATCGATTGATCATTAATGGAGCTGAAATTATCATCCCTCGCAAAAGGTGGACTCTTTTGAATGACAATGTCATTCCAATAAACCCTCAGGATTTGGAAAAGGACATTTCTGAATTGGTTTGAATGCCACAATTTACTATTTTTAGATGATATTGAAATATAAGAAATATCAAATCTGTTTACTTTACTTTAAAGTTGCTTTTTTTTGTTACAGCAAGTTCCCATAGTGCAAAATGACATTAATAACTGACCAATCGAAAACCTGGATTATACACAACCCTCGTTAAAAATCGTTCAAGGTAACAATTTAAAAGAAGATTCTCAACCAGCAGGACCGCATCATATGGAATCACCAGAGATTGTAACAGCTAATAATGTAAAAGAATTAGATATTATTGTTTATTATATTGTTATAGATTTGCGAGATTTTAATATTTTTTTTGTACATAAATTTCAACATTAGGTCATTATCTCGAACATGTCTCCACCATCATGTGTTACACTAGAAGAGAGATCCATGCTCATTTTCACTTAATACTGATCCAAGGATGGTGTTATTTTGCTTGTGATGAAGAGTTGATATTTAGTCATATCAATATTCGCACCCGAAAAGAAGATATGAATATGAATTTAATATTGCCAATAATCTTTCAGTGAAGGTAAATAATTTTCTCATGCTTTTTTAAATAATTTTATCTATTCATAATGCATAAAGAGCATTTTATTCTAATTTATTAAGTTTTGGTCACATAATCATTTCTGATACAACAGGTTTCTTTCTCTCAACGACCAGAAATTGTTATTGATGATACTATATCATCTATAGAAGATATAAAAATGTATATGGAAACTCTGCAAGCCACTATCTTATGTGAAGGAACTGACATACACTATAGGTACGATATATTTTCTTTAATTTCTTTTAATATAAATAAAAATCTCATACTATTACACATTAGGTGAAAATTGAAAATAAACTTAAAGATTCACCTAAATCGAGGCTCCATCTAGAACTGTGACACCTGAAGTAAAAACAAGCATCAAGTACATCTTTTAGTAGTAAGTGTGAAAAGAAAGAGAGTATCTAGATTACCTTTGAAAAATTCCAAATCACCTTGTAAGTCAATAGATATGTTTTTTAGGTAGCAGATTTTTTTTTGCAATTATCTCTCTATATTAATTAAGTGTATGCAAATGAACTTGTAAATAATGTAAATACATTTATAAAGCAATTTTATGAAATAAAAAAATTTGATATTTTAATTGTTTTTTATTTATTTTACTACTATGTCGTTAAATATAGCAAATTTTGATCTTTCATTTCTACTAACTATCACTCAATATTGATACTAATTCACCACTTCGCCAGTAAACCTGTATAGTAGTCACAATGCAAAGGCCACGTTTATATTGTCTCCTTGTTAATTAAATAATTTACAGATAGTCTAATAATATGGATAATATATTTCCGATAATTTTAGTACTATTTATTGACTCTTAATTTACTTTGAGAAAATTTGTATTTATAATTATAAATGATGTGAAGAAACATATTGTAAGCATCATTAAAAACAGTAATTGTGGTGTTTTTATGATTTTTATTGAAAAAAAAAATTAATAAAACCATATCAAAATATGCATAATATTGTTCATAATTAATGAGAGACAATAATGTACTTTTTATACAAAAAAAGCTATAGAATACTATACAGGACAAGGCGTTGGAGCAACGGTCATAGCACTGGTTTGTGGTGGTTGCGGGTTCGATCCCCGCACATAACAAACATTTGTATTGGCCATACAGATGTTTGCTCTGGTCTGTTTGTGCAGTCCTTTTGAGTCTCCCCACCGTGCCTCGAAGAGAACGTTATGTCGTCGGTTCCTGTTGTTATCATGTACATTTGATAGCGATTGATAGGGAATAAATCTGCCAACCCACATTGGAGCAGCGTGGTGGATTAAGCTCTGACTTCTACACGGGGGAAAAAGGCCTATGCCCAGCAGTGGGATATTAGAGCATTACAGGCTGGAGCATTACAGGCTGAAGCATACAGGAAGAATACCACTTACAAATGCTATAGTTTTAACTTATTTAGTATCACAGAACAAAAAAGAAAAACAAAATATAGACCTATTCCCAGCTGTGGGATGTTAAAATATTGATCTTATAAAAACAATTTTACATCTTACTGATAAAGTCTCAGTATCTGTAACTTATTGAATCTATAACGATATGAAATGGATAAGTTTCTGATATGTTTTCATTCCGCTTCACACTTCACTATCTGGCATATATTTTTCTATTCAGAACTTTTTTTAATTATATTATAGGTAATTTCATATTCGAATCTTATTAATAGGTAAACATCGTAAATATTTTAATTAAAGTACATGTACAATAAATGTAAACAAAAAATAAAGGTTATAAAAAATGTATAAGTGTTATATTAACTGTGAAGTTTTATACTAAGCTTCCTATCGCAGCTTTATTGCATTGAAATAGATTATTATTACGTAACTTAATCCAATATCGTCTACTTCTGAATGAATCTTTATTGTGAATTAAATTAATGCCCATGGTTAAAAATATGCAAAAACTCAGACTTATAAATAAGACAGTCTTCTCTATAATTATTATTTACATCATCATCTGTAAAAGCGTAGAAACGTGTGTATATTATTACGATAACAACTTTTTGAATTGTTGTAGCTCAGAAACAGTTTTTCAGCTTGTTAGGAATTTATGCACCTTCGAATGTCTAATAAAATGATCGAACTAAACGTTGATAGACTTGATAGATCAGTTCAAATTAGCGCACAACAGCCCGCGCTTTTATTGAGGCAACTTAGCGATCGCAGCGCTACGCTATTTCGTCGATATTTTCGGGACACTATTTTCTATAGCGATCGTTCTCCTTTTCTCTATGCTCCATGCGACTGTCTATGTCGGCCATTTTGTAGGTTTTTCGGCGACTGTAACACGTGTTCTGTAGGTTAAATACTATAATTGAAACAATATTAGTTATTTTCAGTGATATTTGAGATATATTGATAAACAATACATTATAAATATTTCAGGTTGCCAAAATGGCAGTAGCAAAGAAACCCGTGGCTAAGAAAGGCCAATTGCATCAAAAGACTGGCAAAAAAGGAGTCAAAGGTGGGAAAATCCGAGGCAAGGGACAAAGAAGGAAAATAAGCCTTAAGTTCGCCATTGACTGCACACACCCCGCGGAAGATAGCATTCTAGAAGTCAGTAACTTCGAGAAGTACTTGAAAGAGCGTGTTAAAGTCGAGGGCAAAACAAATAACCTAGGCAATCACGTTATCATCGCGAGGGACAAGACCAAGATCGTCATCAATGCGGGTATGTTTTTGTGATTAATTTTATATTTAAAACACATTTATACTACATGGGCACATTAAAATCGTCATGTAATAAATACTTGTAATTAAAAGTACTGCTGCTGTGTAAATTTCACTTAGGAAAGCCAACAACATGGTTACATGGCTTATTTAATGTGTTAAAACGAATTTAGCTGAATTAAGATCGTGCTTTAAAAACATTAATGTTTATAATGCATGAAAATAAATAATATTTGTACTTTTCATGTCATTTTAAAATGTGTGTTGAAACACCACTCTGGTGTAGTAGTGCGTGTAGTAGCCCAAAACACCGACTATTTTGGGTTAGATTCCCGCTCGAGGTAGATATTAGTATTTTTATAAATATTTATTTCCGGTTTGGATATCTGCCCTTGTGGGTCTCTCCACCGTACCTTGGAGAGCATGTTAAGCCGTCGGTTTCCGCTTGTTATCATAAATATCTGATAGTGATTATGACTCCTAGTAAAGAACTTATCTGCCAACCTGCCGTGGAACAGCATTGTGGATTAAGCTCCAATCCTCCTGTATAGAGAAAGAGGCCTATGCTCAGCAGTGGGATGTTACAGGCGGAATAGTGTGTTTATGTAAAGTTATAAGACCAGCAGTATTATGTTGCTCAGAAAAGAATAAAACTATTACAAATTTAGTTTTTCATTTATATAGGTAAATATGTAATAACAGCAGAACAAGTTAGTAAGTAAAATTTTTTTGGAATACAACAGGTTACGTTACATATAACATAATGTTATAAACATTATATACATTTAAAAAAACTCACAAAAGAAATGTATTTATCGTCTTAATGTATGTTAAGCAATTCTTACATCAGTACTTTATGCTATGATCTTTTGTCTTTCATTTAAAATTTATCAAGTTTTTTATACCTATATACTAGCTGACCCCGCAAACGTTGTTTTGCCATACATGTTATTAACTTCCTTAATGTACAAGTGTATGTTTCATAACATTTTTATGCCCCATCTCACACTCGGAAGAGATTGCTGTATTAGCGGTAAGACCGCCTGTTGCAACTGATGCAAATTATATTTTTATATATCATTTGTAATACTATTAAAACTTTGTATTGGTGTGTGAAAGTGTAAATAAATAAATATAATGTGACTGAAAATACTGCTAAGTAATTAGATTTACACTATTTTAATGTCCCAGTTATGAGGTGTTGATTGTCAATACTGAAAAAATTACTTTATTATATCATTGTACCTATTAAAATAAGTCTTATTCAATTAATTATAGTTAACTCTAATGTTATTCTTACATCTCACATCACATAGTTGTTTATAGTTTAAAAATTACATACAGTAAATTGTCAACATATTTTATGTAGTAAAATGAAAAAGTTAACTTGTAAATCATGGGATACAGTGTAAACTTTAACTTATTGAACTAAACAATATTATTGTTAGTATTTCTAATTAAATGTATATTTATTTTTTGAATATGCATATTAATTATATCTTCTAATAATATAGATGCTGACACCAATATAGCTTTGATAGTCTTTTACGTTACGCTTCAGCCTGTAACATCTCACTGCTGCCCTCTTTCTTTTATATGTAAAGAATCTGAACTTAATACACTGCTGCTCAACTGTGGGCTGGTGGATAGATTATAGTAACAATCACTATCAAGTGTATGGTAACAACTGGCTTTGACAGCTTAACATGTACTCTGAGATACGGTGGGGAGACGGTCAAGAATAGACACCCAGACTGGAAAATAATATTTGTATAAAAACAAATATTCACTATGAGCGGGAATCTGACCGGCAACCACGACTTGCACAAGATCAGAGTGATTATCGTTGTTTAAGAGTTATTGAACTTTAAAGAAAATATGGTTTAATTTATATGAAATCTTATTAAAACTTTTGCTTAATGTTAATACTTGTGCTGATCTAAAAGTATCTCAGAGAAGATATTTTTCACTCAATTGATAACATTTATTTTATATAAATTGCCAATGTCAAACATTTTTGAGATAATTTTATATAATAATAATAATATCTATACAGATAAATGATAAGTATTACAAGAATAATTACCTAATGATTGCAATTATTTTAATATATGGTACTGAATTTATTATTTTAACAAAATATAGTTGTTTTTTTTTTCATAGAACACGTTATAAGATCTTTATTATTTCCTGTGTAGTGGAGAGTTGAATGAAACTAGTAGAGTATACCTAAATATACTGAGTAATTTCTTTTATTTGACCAGTCATAGCCTTTTTTTAATTATTATTTTTATGTAGGACAATATTGTGACTTTTTTACATAACACTTTAAAGAATATAAAGTAATTAAATATGCATTTATTTACAACTAATTAGGACAGAAATGTTGTTTATGTATTATACAATTGCGATAGATAGATTATTATATAAAACAAATACTGTTGTTAATATAAATATATTTATTACAGACATTCCCTTCTCCAAGAGATATCTGAAGTACTTGACAAAGAGATACCTCAAGAAGAACAATCTTCGTGACTGGCTCAGAGTCGTTGCATCTTCTCACGACTCATACGAGCTTCGTTACTTCAACATCAACGCTGACAGCGACAATGAGGACAATGAAGATTAACCTGTTGCTATAATAAAATAATTTATAACTATTTGTGATTTTTATTTAAAATCTCAATTTCTTTGTAATTCAAGTAGGCACTTCATATTGAAAAACCCACTAAAATTTAAACAATTGATAAGTATGCTGTAATTTTTAAAATTTCAAAAAAAATGAATTTTTCAAAGGGCCAGGGACTCACCAGTTGTGGATTGAGTGTACCAAGTTTATATAAATAGACTTTACCAACAGCACCTTTATTTCAATGAATCTATACTATAATGGTATAATAAAATGGTAGGAAAGTTAAAACTGTACATTGAATATTTTTTTAAAAGAACACTTGGGGTTTGGTCTTCAATCGATATCGAAGGCAAAAATATAGTTTTTACAATTTTTGTCTGTTTGTCTGTATGTATGTCCGGGATAAACTCAAAAAGTACCGCATAGATTTACTTCAAATTTGGCACGAATATTATTAAGAAGTCGGGTCAACATATAGGCTACATATTATCATGCTTATCACCTACCGGAAACGAGCAGTGAACCTTTATTTCTTCAACGCATTCTGTGACAACGTGTAATTTAACGACGCATATTTGAATGTTGTTATTATGTTAATAGCCATGCTATATAAGCTAGCTTCACACTATAAAAATCACGCAATTTAAGTAACTAAGCCGATAAACATAATTAAATGAATTTATGTAGACAAGACAGTTTTAAAGCAGCGCCATCTATGAGATTTTTCTGTAGATTTAACCCTTAATTAGGCGCATGGGGTCACGGCCATTTCAAATTGAAAAATATATATCTTTGAGAGATTTGAGCGCGCCCACGCTCACTCTAGCTTCCTAACTTCCCTCAGGGTACGCAAATCAGTCGCTTCCAGAACATCTACGCATATGCACTGGTCGCTTTTCTCTAGAGCGCTGACCCCATGCGACCACTTACGTGATTTTTTTTGCGGAGGTAAGTTTTTATTTTTATGTTTTTACTTTGTTTATATTCGTAAATTGGTAATTTTTTATATTAGTATATATGTATTTATAAACCGGCTATTTAATTTACCTATTTTTGTGTTTATTTGCACAGACTTTTTCTTTTATTTTCAGTTTATTGATTTTTTAAGTGGCTAATAATAGGCAGTTATTGGAATGGCTGGAGGTGGCCGACGATGAGCAAGATGTTGCTAGTTCTGCTTCGGAAGACAAATTAGTAAACGGCAACGCTGTGAATAGTTCCCATATGATTCTGGTAGTAAAATTGAAGAGTTCTCAGATAGTCAAGTTATATCATCTGAATCATCGGTGGCAAAAGTGATGTCAATTGCAATGAACAACTTTGCACTAGTTATAATTTTGGAAGAGAAGTAGAAATCTGGCTATATTTTGTCATCTTCTAAAGTTATCTGGCATCAACGCATTTATCATACTCCGATCGAATGCTATTATGAATATTACACATACAAGACATATTTTTTTTTTTTAATTGGCAGCAGCACTTATAGAAAGTCACAAAAAGCATCGTATTAGCAGCTTTCTGTCCCTGCGTCAACAAAAAAATGGCTCCGTGAAGCACATGATATGAAAAAGACGGTGCATCAGTCAATATCTAAGCGCGGACGTTGCTCATTGTGTCCTAGGAAGAACGACAAAAAAGTGGCAACCAAATGTCATAAGTGTTGTAAATTTGTTTCTCAACAACACTTTAAGAGTATACTGCGTCGATTGCAGATAAAAATAATCGGCTAACGGGACTTATTATTATTTTTTTAAATAAGCGCATCGGCTAAGTCAAAAATTATGTAGTTTTAGGAGTAGTTAGAAGTTTGTCATTTTTTGTTTAAATTTTAAGTCAGAGCTATATTTGTGTTTATTAAAGTTAAAGATAATAAAGAACACTAATATTTTATATAATCCAATCATTGTTTTATTTATTTCATACACTCCTTTTTCAATCTTGTTTTTGGGGTCACTCGAGACCCCATGCGACTAATTGTGTGATTTTCTTAATGCGCCTAATTAAGGGTTAAAAAGTAAAGAAGAAACGGGTAAATGAATGTTATTTTAAAAGGTATAATCGTAGGTATTTTTGGTGCTGTATAGCGTTCACGCAGACGACGTCGCGGGCAGCAACTAGTAATCAATATAACTTAGATTCAGATTTATGAATAGTACTTAATATTCATAAGTAAACTAAATTCAACGTGACCATCTGTTACAAGGACAGGGGAGGGTCCAAAAAACGTGAACGTGTGACTTAATTTATAGATGGGCCCCAAATGGAGATTTATTTTTATACCATATGTATGTCCGGGAGCCAGGTACAAATTGGTCAATTACTTCCTCCCAATCGAAACTTCGTAAAATGCATGATTTATATTATGAGTATTCTCAACCGTCAGTTGCGAGTCCGTGGGTGGGGGCGGGCAGTGGCAGCCTCACACACGGAGAAAAGTTTTTTTAGTAATTTCCTCCCACTTTAAAATTGTCGTCAAATATACTCTCCATTTGATAGCTGTTAAGTGATAATGCGTGTAAGCGCCTAAATACCAGCGGTTGCGACTTCGAAACGTCGTTTTCAGTCTCAAATCTCATTGCGATTCATGGGGGTAACGGAACATTAAGTGATAAATACATAACTGTGTTTGCTCGAATACGAAAAGAACCACCTTTAGTTAAATCGACAAGTAGTAGGTAGGTATTAAGACTAGTCACTTAAATGAGATCAGTCAGATCTCGATCAAATTTAAATGGCTCCACATGACAATTTTCGATAAAAAAAGAATCAAAATCAGCACATCAGTACCAAGTAGAGTTATGAGCTAACAGACATTAGAAAAATACAGACAAATCGAGATCTGTTAAAACTCAGTGTGAAGGTAAAAAAAATTATATTAATAAATAAAAATTACATTGCAGAAGCAACAAAACAAAATATTGTTCATGAATTTGAAGTTGAGACAGCACTGATTAGCTAAACTGAAGTTTTGCTTCTAAAACAATAAAATAAAAAACAACCTATAAGAAATAATAATTTAGGCTAAATAGATTACCTAATGCAAATTAATCAACAAATTTCATAGATTATGAGCTTGTAATAAACGAAAAAAATCTTCAGCAAGTTACGCAGGTGATATAGAATATATATTGCGCTTTAATGATAGAAGAATGACGGAAATAAAAAAGGCTTTTTACGTTCGTACCGTTAAATTTTATTTGGTTAACATTATGTACATAAATAATTAAATAAAACATTACACTTAATAATTGATTTATTATAGTACATAGAAAAAAAGTGTTCAATCTTATTTCCTAGTTTCATCTAACTTTTGTAAAACACTACACTAAGTAGTAAGTAAAGATTCTTCACCGCCACGATTAAGTATTGTCTAGACTCGAATTTTAAAAATGCACTATTGAAATAATTTGAACTCAGAAGTATTTGATGCCAGTTTTAAACTACTCAATTTAATATGTAATTGCTCGTAAGCAATACTGCTTAGCTGCATTTAGAAATCATTCATACTTTAATAAACATAAATATAGTTGATAAAAAAAGGATAAAGTTATTTATGGCATTTGTATACATTTTGCAATTCTGGTTCTACATTCTGACTACATTTCTTGTTAGAGTAAGTTATTAGACATCTTTCATTTGCCGGATGCGATTTCCTTCATTCTGTTGAGAGCGGAACCAGCCTTGAACCAGGAGATCTGTTGCTCGTTCATAGAGTGGTTAAGTTTGATGCGTTCAGTGCTGCCATCTTTGTGTTTTATTTCACAATCCACTTGCTGGAAAAAAATGAATATAAAATTTAATTTCATAGGTTGGTATTATTTAACAACTGCCACCATTTTTGACCTTTGCCGCCATTCAATCATTTATTCACCTCGACGTTTTTACGTTCGAAAAAAATAGCAAAGAGTCTGAATATAATATCAGTAATTAAAAATACAGAAAAACCACGAGGTAATGATAATGGCTTATATTATTTTCAGTGCTACATTACCTTGCCGGGAGCGAGATCTTTAAGGCCAAGCAACGAGATCTTGTCAGTGGGTTGGATCTTATCGTAGTCAGCGGGGTTCGCGAATGTAAGCGGAAGTAGACCCTGTTTCTTGAGATTGGTTTCGTGGATTCTAAAACAAAATCACAACATAAAAAGGTTTTTTAAATTGTAATTTTAAAAAAAGTAATTTAAAAAAACGTAATTTAAATAGTAGTTTTAGTGTATTGTAATTAATTACTAGGTATATCATCTGTTGCAGATTTATCAAAGTTATTAATGATTTTTTTAAGTTTCTAAGCAGTATATAAAAAAAAAAACAAGTAAATAGCAGCAGTAATTTAAGTTCAATTGTAAACTAAGATTAGTTAAACTAAATAACTGATTCTATTAGACTATATATAATAATGGTGTTTGCTTGTCTACACGTGTATGTATACATTTGTCTTTAAAAAAAAATACAAAACGTCAATTTTCGACGATACCGCAGTCAGTGTGTGATAATCTTTCCAAGGAAATTAAGTCAGTAGGCTGGGTCTACAAGCTTTTCTTTTTTTTTATTGCCTCACATTCAACGGTCCCCACTTCACTTGTGTCGGGGGGGATCCGAACACAGAAAACCCTGATATATTCAACTGAGGTAGGGTACAGCTAGAAATTTCCTGCTCAAGGGAGCAGCCCAACTGGGGTAGTAACCTCGACCTTACAGAAGATCACAGCTAAATGATACTGATTTCAAGCGTTGTGTTCCTGTTGGTAAGTAGGGTGACCAGACCTCCCGCCGCCCGCCAGACGCTCCGCGCTTGCCATGCTTCTGGAGTTACAGACGTGTATAAGCTACGGTAATCGCATTACGGTAATTAACATCAGGTGAGCGGTACGCTTCGCTAGTGACTATTAACATCGTCGGAACTGCATAATTGCATTTTTTTGTTTATTTCATAAAACGTTCCCAAATAACCAAGTCTATCATCAGCTGAAGAGAATTTTTTTATTTTATGCATATATTATTCAGTTGTGGTACTTCTGACAAATCAGTACCTATTAGTCTTAATCTGTTAAAAATGTAACAAGTGACTTTTCTAATATTTACACATTAAATACTGGCTAGTAATAATATTAAACATAAATAGCCTGTACAGCATTACTTTAAAATTTCATGATCCTGCTTAAAATAAGTAAAAAGATACACGCAATTTACACTTTGAATCGCTCTCCTGTAAAGTTGCTGTTTTTCACATCCGAGATTTTTAATAGTCACGAGGGGCTTGTTTGCCGACCTAGTTTTATAAAAAAAAAAAAACAATCCAACGGCCAATACAAACGCCGACGCGCGTCAGGCCACTCACCGCGCGAAGGACTTGACGATGATGACGCGGCCGCCGAGGTGGCGCGGCTCGAGCGCGGCGTGCTCGCGGCTGGAGCCCTCGCCGTAGTTCTCGTCGCCCACCACGCACCACGGCACGCCGGCCGCCTTGTAGGCGCGCGCCGTGGCCGGCACGGGCCCCCACTCGCCGCTCACCTGGTTGCGCACCTTGTTCAGCTCGCCGTTCTCTGCGTTCGTTGCGCTTTGGAAATTAAAAAAAGAAAGGTGCTTTAGGCCACACGATTGAAGTACAACTTACGAAACGTAACTCTCTCTTTCTATCTTCATTAACTTGTATCTCCCTTCCGACTTCCGTTCGCCTCGCCCCATCGCATCATTCGTAACTCTCTCGTCACGCGTTCACCAGCTTACTCCCCAAGTCAAGTGTCAAAGAAGAAGACTAACCCTTGCCAAAAAATCACGTCAAATAAATACACCCGATATCTCATTACAGTCCCTGTGATAGTTCGTGATTTCTTTTGGAACCAAATGTTCCGAAAAAAGTCACCAAAAATCTTTGAGTATCAAGGCAAAAGCCGTTTAAAAAATATTTTTGCATTACTCGATTTCTATAGTGCATTCTCGTAAAATACTGAATTTGGACAAAACTTTTTAAAACAAATGTGACTAGATTTTATTTTTAATTTATAGGCAGTTTAAGCAGTGATATAGTTATATGCACTTTAATATGTATTAAAAATTAAATAAGTAAATAAAGTCAAAAACACTCACGTGATAAACATATTGTTAGAGATGTTGTCCAAATGTCCTCTGTACTTCAGCCAGGGTCCAGCGGCAGAGATGTGGTCAGTGGTGCACTTGCCCTTCACTTTGATAAGGATGGTCATATCGGTTAAGTCCTTGCCGTTCCACTTGTCGAAAGGCTCCAACAATTGCAAACGGTCTGAAGTTGGTGATACGTCGACTTTCACCTCTGAAATATCATATTTTAAGAATTATTAATGAGCTTATTTTTCTATAAGACATTGGAGAAATTATCTGTGCTATCTCGGCACTAGTGAAAGGCTTTAATCCTAATTTATAATAGTAACGTACAATATTTTACATATTACATTATTGGAAAAGATAATAAGGAGATAGATTTTATTAAGTTGCTAAGAGCTTTTACAAGAATTTTGAAACCATAGCACGATACGATTTTATTTAGAAGTACAACTCATACTCCAAAATTAGGTGTAACTCACTAGAGCCGTCGGCGGGCGGGTGCTCATAGGTGTCCTGGCCGGGGTCGAAGCCCTTGGAGGGCAGTTCGTCGCCGAAGGGGTCGGACAGCTTGAATTTCTTGCCGTCCTTACCCGTTAACTCGTCGGTCACAGGATTGAAGTCCAGGCGACCTAGTGTTGAAAGTAAATGAATATAGCTGCGAATTCATTAGTTTAGTGAAGTCTAGAAGATTTTGTTACTTTAACTCTCTCTCTTCTACTAATCCTTCAAAGCATAAAAAAATTATTATCCGCTTAAAAGTTATGTAATAAACCTATCAGCTGCAATTGTTTTAAAACTAAATAAGATTTAAAAAAAATTGTCATTGTTTCACTGAGAGGAGAGATGTTAGCTATGTTCAAGGTAATATTGAGATTTGGTTGTGAGTGTAATATATTTTGGTGGGGTGAAGTGAGCCTTGGTCAAGGTTTGAGTTAAAGTATTTGTGGTGAGACCATGTTGAGGTATTATCGAGGCTTAATTAAGATTGAGGAATGCCGAGTTTCTCAAGTGGCTAATATTATTCAAGGTTCCATTCGGACCTTGTTTCGGATGTTTCGTGTGTGGTTGTTTCAAGGCAACACAGACTAAATCAATGACGCCGCGTTGGCGCAATGGTCACAGCGATGGACTGTACCTGTTGCGCTAGCGGTGGTGGGTTCGATCCCCGCACATGACAAACATTTGTATTGGCCATACAGGTGTTTGCCATGGTCTGTATTGTGCAGTTCTTGTGGGTCTCCCCACCGTCCCTCGGAGAGAACGTTATGCCGTCGGTCCCGGTTGATATCGTGTACACCTGATATCGATCGTTACTCATAGGAGGGAATATATCCGCCAACCCGCATTGGAGCAGCGTGGTGGATTAAGCTCAGATCCTTCTCTTACATGAGGAAAGAGGCCTATGCCTAGTATGGGATATTACAGGCTGAAGCGTAGACTAAATTGATGATAGAGTGAGAACGGTGAGGCTTGGTCAAGTTTGAGGTTAGATGTAGTCATAGTTTTAGTGAGACTTAGTTTGGCTGAAAGCTGTAAGACCTGGGAAAGTTTAAGGTGATACATAATCGAGGAAAAAGTGGTAAGTGTGCAACATTCTGTTTTATTGAGATAGGGCACAGCAGGAAATATTCTGCTCAAAACCTGGAGCAGCCCGACTGGGGAAGTACCTTATCTTAAAGAAGAACATCGCTAAACTACACTGTACAAGCTGTGTTGTGTTCCTTTGGTGAGTAAGGTAGCCGAAGCAAGGAAGGGCCGGGGATAGGGTCGGCAATGTGTTTGCGATGCCTCTGGTGTTGTAGGTGTCTATAAGCTACGATAAACGTTTACCACCCGGAGAGCAGTACGCTTGTTTGCTGACCTAGTGTAGTATATATATATCATAGTTCGAGTGAGACTTATAATTATTGTAGCTGAGGGTGGTGAGGCTCAGCTAAGTTTGAGGTGAGACACGGTGGAGGGGGGCGCGAGGCAGTAAGTATGCACCGACCAGCGATGGAGAGCGCGGTGACGAGCTCGGGGCTGGTGACGAAGCAGTGCGTGGCGGGGTTGGCGTCGTTGCGGCCGGTGAAGTTGCGGTTGTATGACGTCACGATCGTGTTCTTCTCGCCCTTCTTCACGTCCTGGCGGTCCCACTGACCGATGCAAGGGCCGCACGCGTTCGCCAGAACCTACGAATTTACAATACGATCATTAGTTTTGCTATTTTACTTTTAGTTATCCGCTCGCCCGCAGTGGAGCAGCGTGGCGGTGAAGCTCCAATCCTTCTCCTAAATAGGTAAAGTAATTAAGAAATATTAAGTTATTACATAGTTAAATAGCTCATGGTAGTTGTTCGTTATTTGTTTCTTAGTGGATTCTAGAGAAAGGATAGGTAAATACTAAAAATAAAACAGCATAATTTGAGAAAACAGCTGACAAATTAATTACCATAAATTTATATTACTATTTAAACATATTTCATTTAAAGCAAAGATGACATACTCGTATAAATTGGATTGTGCTTGCCTAAGAAACTTTAATCATGTTATTTAAACTCATACATAATTATGTTTGCTCGCAAACGAAAAAAAAAACCGACTTTAATTACATCGACGAGTAATACAACGTAGATCGACGAAAAAATAGTCAAGTAACTACGCGTTATCAAAGATTACTCAAAAAGTAGTTATCAGATCTCGGTAAAATTTATATGTGACTAAATGATAAACATCCCTCGATTTGTCTAGGATCCCATCATCAGATCCTGTTTCCTTATCACGGTACCAAACTAGGGTTATCCCCTTTCAAACAAAAAAAGAATTATCAAAATCGGTACATCAAGTAGAAAGTTATGCGGTATAATACAACGTAGGTCGACGAAAAAAGCGTCAAGTAAAAACGCATTATTACATATAACTCGAAAAGTAGTTGTTAGATCTCAAATAAATTTAAATGAGACCAATTGACACACACCACCTTTCGATTAAAAAAAAAAATTGTCGAAATCGGTCCACCCGGTCAAAAGTTCTGATGTAACATACATAAAAAAAAAATACAGTCGAATTGAGAACCTCCTCCTTTTTTGGAAGTCGGTTAAAAACTCAAAGTTACCCAAGGTGGGAACTGGGAGATGATATGAAATAACAACAGAAATTTTACTGTGTAATTTTATGTCACAGTGACACAGTGAAGTCTTAATGGGATGTATAACTACACCTTCTGGCTATACGGCATCTTTATGCTCTATATATCGCCCACCAAGTAATAGTAAACGCCTGTTTTTAAAAGAACTAAACTCATTGTTGTCCGGTATGAATCGTCATCACGATCTGTATGTGTTGGGAGATATTAACATTAATCTTCGCAATGATTGTCCTGTAAAACATACGTATAACACCGTTATGTACAATTACGGCTTAGCTTGCGGGATAACTGAATATACACGCATTGAACTGACAAAAAATGGACTTAGTTGTACTTGTATAGATCACATATATGCGCGATCCCGCTCACTAGGCCTGTACACGGCGGCGCTTGGAACTGCACTGGCCGACCACCGCTCGATCGCTCTCGCAGTGACTGGTGTACTAGGTCGGAACACACGGGTGAAAAATGAATACATTACGAGATATGACTACAACATACTTAATACAAACCTTAAAAATATAGATTGGCAACCGGTAAAACAAATGATATGTCCTTTAAAAATTTATAAAATTATAATAAATAATATTCATAATTGTTATGATAAAGCAGCAATAAAATTCAAAATCCGTGCTAATAAAAATAGGCTTAGCAATCACTGGATAAATAACAGTATCATAAAAGCATGTGAAAATAGGGATAAATTGTTCAAAAAATGGCTCTCAGATCCAACCAATAAAATATTAAAACAAAAGTACAACTTATCTAGAAACTATGCAAATAAATTAATAACTAAAACAAAAAATCAAAAAATTCACAACGATATAAATAATAATAAAAATAATCCACGAACACTATGGAAAATACTAAACGAAATCGCTGGTAGATCAAAAAGTCTTGCCGATACAATAATTTTAAACGCGTTTCTAAATAACAATTGCACAAATGATAATATTGCCAATAAATTTGCAGACACTTTTGCCAATAATGTAAATAACATTGTTCCAAAGTGTAATATTAGATTACTAGATAAAAAATCGTATGTCTTTTCTAAAAATGTATGCCATAGATACCAAAAAGTAGCAGCTGAATCAGTTATGAAAGAAATAAAATCATTAAACAACCACAAAGCACCAGGTATAGATAAAATCAGAGCACAAGATTTAAAAATTATAAACGCTGAAATTGCAGAACCACTGTCACATTTTATTAACACAACTGTTAAACAAGGTATCTATCCTCATGAACTAAAAACTGGAATAGTAAGGCCTATACACAAAAAAGGAAGCCAGGGTATCTATGACAACTATCGCCCAATTACTATACTTTCTACAATAGATAAAATAGTTGAAAAAGTTATTTCAAAACAAATTCACTCCTTCTATAAAGATCACGATATAATAACAAATAAACAATTTGGATTTCAATCAGGGAAGAGCTCAACCAAATTACTCTCAAATTTTACGGATAATATTTATAAATACCTCAACGCTAAAAAACATGTTCTGGTAGTATTTATCGACTATAGTAAAGCCTTCGACACGCTTAAACATGACATTCTTATCGAGAAACTTAACGACTGTGGTATACAGGGCCCCTTAAACAATTGGTGTCGAGACTATCTTAATAATAGATCATATGTAGTGAAGATTGGCAATGTTACCAGCAAAAACGTGCGAGTACTAGACGGAACAGCGCAGGGATCCGTACTTGGCCCATTACATTATATAACCTATGTAAATGATGTCGTCAACCTAATATCTAACTGTGAAATTTACCAGCTTGCTGACGACACCTGTCTCATAGCAGCAAATAGCGATCTCGATGCAGCTCTGAGAGACTTACAAACAGATTTCACCTTGTTGTTAAAGTGGTCTCATGATGTAGGACTTGTTCTAAATGCCGATAAAACGAAACTAATGTACATCAGTTCTACCCAAAATAGGAAATCACTTAATAATTTAAAATTAATAGCGCACAGTCACCAATGTCTACATGCTAATCTTCACGATTGTTCTTGTAAGGCGGTTGAAATAGTCACTAAACAAAAATATCTAGGACTTATAATTGACGATCGACTAAAATTGACTGAACATATTAATCACGTATGTGATAAGTTGCGTACTATATTGGCTAAAATAACTTTAATTAAAAGAAAAATGCTATATAAAATTCTATTAAACCTATATAAAGCTTTAGGCGAAACAATTATATTTTACGGTCTGAGTAGCTATGGTAGAACATGTAAATCAAACCTCGATACAATATATAATTTGCAAATAAGAATTATGTAAGCTATAATACCTAAAAAAATTAAAACCTATCACGAAAACGATTATCACGAGCTCTTTTATTATTGTAACATAATACCAATACATGATCAGGTTAAATACATATTACTGCTCGAGCAGTTTCATAATGGTGAACACCAACACGTCATCAGGCGTACCTACCAAACACGTAGTGCGTCTCAAGTTGAATTAAAAGTGCCGAGTTACAATAATCTATATGGCAAACAACTACTACAATATCAAATACCAAAATTAATAAACGCCCTACCAGCTTCACTAAAAAATGAAATTACAAAAACAAATATAAAATATAAATTAAAACAATATTTCTTATCATTAATAAAAAATAAACATTAAATAATATCATCAAAGTATTTCACCCCGTGTGTATCCTGCTACTGCGACTGTATTATTTTGTGACTGATTAATTGTAAAACTTGGAGGGTAGATGTGTAAAAATGTTGATCGTGTGTTACTGTTAAGTTGTTATAATTATGCTACGACTTATTTTTTTGATATTGTGAGCGTACGATGTCGAATGCCGGTGTGCGGATAAATCAACGATGATTTATGTCACACCGTTAAATGCTAACTTTTTATTTTTGTAAGATTCTTTGTATTTTAAATAAAAAAAATAAAAAAAATGTAAAATCAAATATACTATGAGGCATGTGATGTTTTTTTTTGGCATCTACGTACATTTTATCGAATCTTCTAATAAAATCTTCTATCACTTGTTTCTATACCATTGGGTGCCAATCATATAGTAAAGCGGTCAATGTAGCCTTTCGTAGCAGAACATTGCAAAAGCGTTTCCGACATTCGTTGCAAATCTATCCAGGTGTTCTTACTACCTTACTACAGGAACGTAATACTACTAAAGAGGTATATTGTGTTTTTGAGAGATTACTTAAGAGCAATATTATCTGTAAGTTATTTCCTCAGTTCGGCTTTTCCAGATTTTGAACAAAATATTTATTTATTTATTTACACTTTTGCACACCAATACAAGGTTTTAACAGTATTACAAATGATTTATAAAAATAGAATTTGCATCAGTTGAAACAGGCGGCCTTATCGCTAATACAGCGAGCGAGAAGATATTTTCTGGTTATTATTTTCCATAACCCCCCTTGACTTAATACTGTCAATACTCACAGTGCCTCCGAAGTCCCTGAGAGTCTGCGCGATGCCATCACGTTCAATCGTAGCTCGTACTTGTTCGGATCCGGGCGTCACGTTAAAGGGAATCTTGGATTTGAGACCATGGCTGAGTGCCTGGACAAAAATAATATGAAACTATTAGTATACGAGTTCTTTTTCTTTCTTGTTAAATGCCTATGCCAAAAGAGAGAGATGCATACCAATAATGAACGGAAAAGTAATCAAGTTAAGAAAGTAATTCGTATTTTACAGCTAAACTACTGAATAAATTTGGCTTTATAATAAAATGGAAACTGTTGAGATTATATTAAACTAGCTGCACCTTGCGGTTTTAACCGCGTTAATTTGAGGAAAAACTTACGTAACTTAAAAATTATTTAAACCATTACTATTTACTGTGCAACTTGATACATAACACGTTTTATTTTATCTCCTTAACTACGCGTCAAAATTAAATGCTATAAAAGACAAATTTTATCTTCATAATTATGATTGCTTCGTTGATAAAGTGTTTTTTATTCGTAATGATTCATATGCCTGGTTAACACTAATACAATAAATCACCTTAAAGTTTGTTCAAAAATGAATACTTGTGATGAATGTCGTATTTATTTGGAAAAGGATTCATATCATGTCTATAAAACACTTTCGCAAATAGTGCATTATTTTAGAATAAACTTCATTATCATAAAAAAAGGTTATAATAAGTTAACCTGAAGAGATATACACAATTGCACATGATGTCGCGGACTTTTTTTTTTGGAACTTTTAATCAATTTTTAATAAATTCCGTCATATATAGTTTTTGGGTAGGTTTAATAGTTTATTAAGCAGCACCGGAAGCTCTCAAAAAAGAATATTTTTTTCCAGTTTTCGTAACATTTCTTATAAATGCTCAGCTCCTATTGGGCGTAGCGTAATGCTATTATAAATGAGGAATACCGAGGAATGTTTCCTCGGTAAATAAGACTATTCAACACAAAAAAGATATTTTTAATTCGAAACCAGCAATTCCTAAAATTAGCGTGTTTACACAAAGAAGCCCTTCAGTTTTATAATATTAGTATAGATTGAAATGTTCGCAACACGGCCAAGGATGCAGTTAATCACAAATGTTACAAATATAATTACCTCCTTAACAATGCTAGCGCACCGACCCATATCTTCGTATGAGGAGTTGGTGCAGGATCCAATAAGGCCTACACGGATATCTACTGGCCAGTCGTTTTTCTTAGCGGCCTCACCGAGCTTGGAGATAGGGTTGGCCAGATCCGGAGTGAAGGGACCGTTGACATGGGGCTCCAGGGTTGATAGGTCGATTTCGACCAGCTGAGAACAGAATTAAGAATTTATAGATGGATTTTATGCTGTTGTAATTGTCGTTTTAATCGCACAGGCGTAAGGTCTGAGGGCCTTTGTATTATTGTTCTTAGTTCATGTCGTGTGTGTAAATAAAAAAAAATCTTATAAATACAAAGAAAAGGGACAAAACAGCACCATTTGTAGAGGTCAACCAATAATTAACAATGTCTATTCACTTAGTTTTTATAAAACTTAAAGCTGAATGATTTTTACCAATTATTTAGTACTGTAATTTTTGACTTATTTAAAATCATGATAATTAAGTATTAAAATAAATCGAATATATTCTTGAAACCAAAATAGTTCATAACTAATACTGTTAAAGACGACAATGAAGCCTTTTCGTCTGAAATACCTGGTCGTAGGGAGCCTTCGCGTCTGGTGTAAGTAGATTTTTGTATTTGTTAGCGGCGGCCGCGATGTCGTGGCGACCGGTCGACTTCAAGTACGCCTCCATACGGGAGTTGAAGGGGAACACCTGGAATAACGTACAAACATACATAAATACAAAAATAAAAAGTATAAGTTTACATTTTTTCAGTCAACTTTAAATATAATTTACAGGTGACCTGAATAATTTTCAATATAATCTAAATAAATGTATCCTATCTATACTAACGTTATAAATATAAAAATACTAATATGTATAAGAAAACTAAACAGTAAAAAAATAAAATTTTACGAGAATCGAATATATCATATTTAAATCAATAATTTAAAAATTCCTTTTTAAAACTTATAAAAACTTCGTCGTTTTAAATTTTAAGATATTAGAAAAATATATATAATTCGATAACTTTGGCACTTAATATAATTATAGATGGAGTAACTTTTCAAAAACGTTTCCATATAAATTACTCTCTTACACTGGTGGTAGCGCCGATCTCGGCACCCATGTTGCAAATGGTAGCCATTCCAGTACAGGAGATGGAGTCAACGCCAGGGCCATGGTATTCAACGATCGCTCCGGTACCACCCTTCACGGTGAGGATACCCGCGACTTTCAGGATTACGTCCTTGGGGCTGGTCCAGCCCTTCAATTGACCTGGTTGAAAAGAATATCAAAAGTTGTAGATTTTTTTTTTTTTTAATCAAAGGTAATGTCTTTAGGTAAATAGAATTTTTAACAGGCTTCAAAAAAAGGAGATTTTCAATTCGATTGTATTTTTGTTTATATGTGTTACCTCATCTCTTTTTAATGCGTATACAGAATTTGATGATTCCTTTTTATTCGAAAGCTGATCTTGTTACGTTGTCCCATTTATTTTAACGAGATCTTTGAGTAGTTTTTAAGTTATCCTAACGCGGCATCCCGGCAACACGCTTGCGATGCTTCTGGTGTTGCGTCTATAAGCTACGGTAATTGTTTACTATCAGTTGAGCCGAACGCTTGTATATCGACCTAAATGTATAGAAAAAAACTTAAGCGTCTAAAAATAAGAGTAAAATATTTAAAGTATATTAATTGTAACTCTACTATATAATTCAGACATCATTTTAAGTTTTAAACAAGATTGTATGTAATTTTGACTTCTACAACTGGTAGGTACATATTATATCAAATGACAAGAAAATATTGCTCGTTTTAAATAAAAAATTTGGAATGAATATTCTTTAATTATAAGGTTGACCCGCAGTGGAACAGTGTGGTTGATTAAGCTCCAATCCTTTTCCTACATGGAGAAAGAGGCCTATGGCCAGCAGTGGGATGTATCGTATCGTATAAGGTTGAATACGATAATTGCCCCAGTTATGCCATTTTATACCCCATCTCCTCAAAATAACAAAAATTTTTTAGTTTAAAAATCGAAATATTCATTTTATTGTTTCAAAAAAAAAAAAAAAAAAAGTGTTTCAGAAGATATTTTTAATTTCTGTTTGTAATTGGAACGCATATTCACAGATATTGCAGACATGTTAGTTTGTTATCAAGAATCACGTACATAATTTGATAATGCTACTTGAAGTAATTTTTATATAATAAATCTTATCAGATTGATGCGGGTGACATTAAAATACACAGTTGAAAATTATGATTTTCTCGTGCAATAGTTTCCTTAATCGATTAATGTAAAATAAACGTTATTAACTATTCATTCTTGTGAATACACGAATGTGTATAAGATGTATAGACATATTATCTGATTGTTTTACATTTTCGAATATAATCACGTGTAGTTATATTGTTGCATTTTATAGCTTTGAACTTTCCTTTACAAATCATAAAAATTAAATAAATTGATCCCTTAAATAAATTAAATTGATTAAATTGATCCTCAGGTCAAGGCTGCTCAACCCTAGGCCCGTGGGCCATAAAGTGGCCCGCAAACGATTTTCAAATGGCCAGTGCATGCAAGTTCTGAAATACTCACCAAATTGAATCTATTAATTATTTAATTATATTTATAAATCCCGCCAATTTAACATACGTGGAAGGATCAAACTAAAGCTCCTAGGAGCAATTAAAATAGGAATTGTGAATTGGCACGCCGTAAATACCTGCATCCTCCGTTTGGACCAACTGTCAACAAAAGGTGAAGCAGCCTTACCTTATCTTTATCATAACTGTCAAACTTTAACATTCCCATAGATTTCTTTCGAATTTTTCTAATACTGAATAATAATTAGTACACAAACAGCTGTAATATATTTATTTGTTTGATGTGTAGGTTTTATTTTTACTAGTTTATGAAAACTAATTGTGAGTCAAAGTAGATATCGATTACATATCAAATAATACCGTATGATAAAAATATAAATATATGTAATTCTTGCAGTTGACCACAAATCCTTTTATACATTGTGGGCACTGTTTCTCATACATCATTATTTAATATTCTTAATAATTACGGTTGATTTAATTAGTGAAGCTGAATTATACCATCATTTAAAGACATTATAGGAAATTGAAACCTGTCTTTATTAAGTTACTTCAAAAAAGAAGGGTGTTATTAATTCGACTGTATTTTTTATGTTGTACTTCATAACATTTTACTGGGTGTACCTTTCTTTTTTTTGATCGACAGCAGGTGTTTGTTATGTGGTTCCATTTAAATTCTATCGATATCTAAAAAGTACTTTTGAGTTATCCCTAATAATGTACATTGAATTAACTATTTTACAGAGTACCTGTATCGCTTTACTTGTCGATGTAATTTAAGTCGTTTTTTTTTTTTCGTTTGCGAACAAACACAATCATAAAACACGTATAAATCTATCTACAAGAGTGAGGATTCCGTTGTTTGTATTAACATGTTAATCCATTGAACAATCAGAACATTAAAACTACCAAAATGCAAAAGCAGTTAAATGTAAAAATAGTTTTTATTTTTATTATTTCTTTTAAATGTAATTTGTAAAGAAAACTCTGAAACAGGTAATTTTTTACTGTTATCGATTAAAGTTGGTATTTATGACGTAGGTACATTTTATCAAAAACATGTTCCAGTTATTGTCCCTGTGCAAATATGTCGCACTTGAGTAAGTATTATAATTTAGATCAGACGTCATTTGATAGCGCATATCATTCTCGTACACACAATACGTCTTCATCGCGACCAATCTAGATAAATTAATTGTAATACACCACTAGCTTGTAGAGAGAACAATAAATATTATAATGTTTTAGGAAACGTTTTTTGATTTAAAACTTCTTTATGCACGTTTACTTAGGGAGTAAGCTGGTGAATAACGTGACGAGAGTGTGTCGTGACGTTACGAAAAGTGTAATCGGGCGAGGCGAACGGAAGTTAAGAGGGAGATATCACGACTACGTATAATATCGAAATTGAATAAAGGCACTTTACATTTTTTACGCTGATTGATTTGTTAAGTATCGATGATGAGTGAAAAGTGTGAGAGAGAGAGAGAGAGAGAGAGAGAGAGAGAGATATAAGTTCAATTATACAGGTACATCAAAAGTAAGGGGATTTTCAAATGTATTAACAAAAGCTAAATCAAAAGTGTGTAATATACAAATAACAAGTGTAATTTATAATTATAATGTTGTCCTTAATAAAAATTAAATGTAAATTTTTTGAATATAATTGGCATATTTGTATTATGAAAGCTTTTACAAAAATAAAGAAAAAAAATAGAAAAATCCTGAAACTACTAGATCCATTTTGATAATAAGTTCACAATTAGTAAGCAATAATTTTCGAAAGTAACATATATTACTTATATAACTTCATATTTCACATACCTACTACGACTCATAGCAAATAAATATGCAATGAAAACGCGGTTGAAGACAAAAAGAGAATTTATCTCCGTACCAAGTTTTTTAAGACAAAATTGGTTGTATGGTTATTCGTTGTGCCTTGTCCTTGACAAATAATTAATGACTTAAAGATGCATAACAAAAAAATCTTATTTTGTCGATGTACTTGTTTGTGACTGTGGAATCATTAGGTATGAGAAACTAGTTTTGAGAGGTTCAATAATTAGTTTTAAAAGATAAACCATTGCAATGTTTGAATATTTTATTTTGGACTTGTTTATACTGTTATTCATATTGATATAATATTATAAAGCTGAAGATGTTTGTTTGTTTATTTGAACGCGAGGATCGCTTAGAATTTAATTATTATTTTTGTGTTGGATAATCGGTTTAGCAGGCTATATAAAATTTTTGTACAATATTTTCCTCAAATAACGAAAATGAAACCGAGGAGCACAGCTAGTATTTTATGCACACTAACGCACTGCTTTTATTAATGTAAATATAATCATTTTAACAGAATTATTCAATTTAAAAGCAAACGAGTTGTGCAGTTTTTGAATTGTTTTTACTCATTATCATAATTTATTACTTTGATTAAGAGTTTACAATATTCTTTTTAATATCATTATCTAGTACAATTAATGTTTTTTTAATGTCTGTCTTACGGTTAAGCGGCCTGTGTCTGTCCAGCAGTCAGGATTTTCAGCTACATGTATAACTAACTACCTGTATATGTATATAGCATACAGGAGCAATAATATAATTTTCATCGAAATGGATTTATAACAGAGTTTAGGTGAAAATGTCATTATATATTTAATATTTATAATAATATTAATGTATTCTCTATTCTAGAACAGAAAAAATAATTAAAATAAATTACAAAACAAGAAAAAGTACAAAAGGCGGTATTATCGCACTATGCAACTTCTTCTAGGCAAATATTTTAATTTCAATTGAAAATTTTTTTTTATTATTATTACGATATGATAGCGACAAGTGGGATATTTTTTAAGGTTTATAATCATATATTAATTTGGACATTCATTGTGAATGAAATAGTTTATAATATTGACTAATTATCGTATGATAATATTATATAAATGAATCAATTAACCTGACTCGTGTCAGAAGTCAGCAAAGTCTAATAAACAACACGCGTTTGTTTAAACAATAATATACACATCACACATACGTACGTGGTTATATTATAGGAAAGTAGAAAATAAAAGTTACCTATAAACAAAAATAAATTTTAGTTACGTGTGACAGATCCACTATATTCATTGAAGTCATTTTGAATTTTTCTTTTGATGTGTTATTCATACTGAAGACAAAACGGGCAAGATATAAGATAAACGGATCGACAGTTTTCAATTTTGTCTATCTATCTGTGGCCGAGCGTAACGATGAAGCTACTGAATTAATTATGAACAATACTTGGCAAGATTTGAATCTATATTACGAGCTGGGAAACTAACTATTTTATCCCGAATCTCAAAACTGTTTGTTCCTGTTTAAAAGAGAACGAAAAGCGAAATGTAGCATCGCGAATGAACGAAGTTGAAGGTATGTATATATATATATATATATATATATATATACAACGGACGGACGGACGGGCGGGCGGGCTTTCGGACGGACGGATGGACGGACAGACAGACAAAAATTGAAAAAAAAAAGTTATTTTGGTATATGTACCGTGTATACATCTATATGCATTTGGTAAAAACGGTTACTTTAATATTACAAACAGACACTCCAATTTTATTTATTTGTATAGATTGTATAGATTTTATATTGTCTATTGTTCGTTCTAGATTTGTTGTCTTAATATGACGTTATCTATCATGAGTCGAACTGTAAAGAGAAATTTATATATTTATCATTTGAAAACATTAGATAGTTTGTTTTATATGTTTTATTCATCCCGGTTAAAGATAGTAATTTCAAAATATTAGGAAAGAAAAACTCCATATTCGATTGGCGGAGAATGTTCTCGAACACTGTCACTGTTATCTAAACGCATACACGTTTCACTCATTGGCGCGAAGCCACGCAAAAATAGCTTACTATTTTTAACTTTGTTTTGTAAACTTATCTAAATACAATCATCGTTATTAAGGTTTGTTGAAATAAAACAAATACATCGAAAGTTACTGTGTTAGTGATTTGTTTTTAACTTGTGTGTTATATTTTAACTTTAATTTTTTTTTATACAATTAGGTCGACCAAAGCATACGGCTCATCTGATGGGGTTTACCGTAATTTATAGACGCTTGCAACACCAGAAGCATCGCAAACGCGTTGCCGACCCCAAGGAGCTCTGGTCAACACTGCTTGAAAACAGTATTATTTAGCTGTGTAAATTAGTTTATTATCTTCTGTAAATTAGTTTTATTTTTTTAGAATATAATAGCTGACCTGGCGAACTTCGTACCGCCTAACAGTCAATGTCGTGTTACAGATTAGCTAAACTTTGTTTATGATTTTATGAAAGTAATTTAGATCTTGTTGGTCGTGGCATTATTAATAACTAGCTGCTGCCCGCGACGTCGTCTGGGTGAAGCTATACAGCATCAAAAATACCTACGATTATACCTTTTAAAATAACATTCATTTACCCGTTTCTTCTTTACATTTCATATCTATAGAAAAATTTCATAGATGGCGCTGCTTTAAAATTGTCTTGTCTACTTATATTCATTTAACTATGTTTATCGGCTTAGTTACCTACCTATATTGCGTGATTTTTATAGTGTGAAGCTAGCTTATATAGCATGGTTATTAACATGATAACAACAACACTCAAATATGCGTCGTTAGATTATTTTTATTAATTTAATTGTTACAGAATGCGTTAAGTAAATAAAGGTTTACTGCTCGTTCCCGGTAGGTGATAGCATGATAATATGTAGCCTATATGTTGACCCGACTTCTTAAAAATATAATAGGAATAGGAATAAGTAATAGCGTGGTGAATACGCTCCGAACCCTCACTCACGTGGACACGGAGAAAGAAAAATATGCCTGATAATATATGAATACGCGTGGTTTAATTTAATGCTTCTCGCTTCACTCCATAAATAATGTCTCTTTATATGAGATACGTTAGTAAAATTACTCTTCGTATTCTTTTACCATTTTTTATTGAGAAGGAATGTAATTGGCTTTTAGAGGACATTTTCATTACATTGATTCATTGGTAATGGTTTATTTTGTGAACTTTAAAATATTTAACAGATTTTACTAACTATAAGAATATATAATGTTTAGTAAGTAGTATTCTTTATTTTTTTAAGAGAAATATGTTTACAGGTAGGATACAAGCGAGAGGCATATAATTGTGTTTGCAGGCAAACGAAGAAAAACCGACTTTAATTATATCGACAAGTAATACAACGTAGGTAGACAAAAAAAAGTCAAGTAAATACGCATTATCAAAGATTACTCCAAAAGCTGTAATCAGATCTCGATGATATTTAAATATGACCACATGTTAAACATCGGCATTCGATTAAATTAAAAATCATCAAAATCGGTACACCCAGTAAAAAGCTATGCGGATTTTCGAGTTTCCCTCGATTTATCTGGGATCCCATCATCAGATCCTGGTTTCCTTATCATGGTATCAAACTAGGGATATCTCCTTTCCAACAAAAAAAGAATTATTAAAATCGGTTCATAAACGACGGAGTTATCCCCGAACATACATATATCTAATATATAAAATTCTCGTGTCATGGTGTTAAACATTGAACTCCTCCGAAACGGCTCGACCGATTTTAATAAAATTTTGTGGGCATATCGGGTAGGTCTGAGAATCGGCCAACATCTATATTTCATACCCCTAAGTTATAGGGGGGGGGGGGATTAAGCGGGTTAATAACATATATGGCAAAGAAGCGTTTGCGGGGTCAGCTAGTATATATATGTATTTATACGGTCGAATTGAGTAACCTCCTCCTTTTTTTTGAAGTCGCTTAAAAATAAAATCTCATTTACTACATAGTCAACATATCACTTTTAAGCTATATACAAATCACTCAAATAGTAATAGTAGTTTAAGTACAGCTGTTAACCTTAATAAATTATTATTTCACCACATTTGTTAGTAAATACCTTTTAACACATAAACCATAGTTTAAAAATTAAAAAATAAGTTTATTAAGTTAAAAAATTAGTAAATTTGTTTCATATTTCTTTCTCAACATTGTTAAATTAATTTTTTTTTATAGTTATTAGTACTATATTTTTAAAATAAATTCGCAAATCTTGCAGTGACATTCACCTTTATGTTTTATCATAGCCACAACTGATACTATAACACTTTACGTAATACAACCTTCTAAGCCACCTTAACCCAAAATGATTAAGGAAAAGTTACAAGTTTACAACAATAAAAACATAAGTTTGGAAGGAAGGTGAGCTGCTGTATACATTAATACTTCTAATAATACTACAATATCATGTGAGTTAAAATTTGGTATATATTGGCAAAATCATGGCAGGCAAGCAGGGTACTTATATCATAAAATTTCATCAAGATCGGAATACAAGTATAGAGTAATGGAGCACAATTAGTGCCTATGTTATAATAAGAACTTACCAGTAAGTTTGACACCAATAACTTTGGGGCATTTTAGTTCCCATGGGATATCGGCCATCACGTCTACAGCATCAGCACCACCGACACCTGGGAATAAGTCAATAAGATAAATACAGGTTCTACATAGACATAATTATATATATCGTAAATAATTATATATTGTAAATAATTATACATTGTTGCCGCAGTATTCAAAGCACTGTCCTTTGCGCTTACAGTCATTCGTTCGATCCCTGCTTATGACTAACTTTAGTATCGGTGATATAAATTTCTGTCGCAGTCTGGATGTTTGTGCTTGTGTATTTTGTATGTTTTTGGACCTCTGACGCAGGAAAAAAATCCCCGAGCGCCGTTGAGTTCTATTTATTTATTATAATTATATAATTTTTTAATTCAAATAGCAAGTGAATTTATATATTATTTTTTTTAGGAATGGCACTGTTGGAAGCCATTAATCTAAATGAATGAATGAATGAATGGATTCAAAAGTGCTGTCGAACCCTAACTTTAAGAAAGAAAATTAGGAGTTTACTCCTTATGAAACTTAATATGGCCTGTGGTATGACAAAGAAATATAGGAAATTAAATTGTATGAAACAGCTGATGCTGACGCTTTCTGACTTTAAGAGAATGTTTTACTGAACTTTTGGCTGTTGTCAATTATCAATTTAATAAAACATTTAAACTTTAATATCATGATAATCATTTTAAAGGAATAAAGTCCAGTCGCGTGCCGGAGTTAACACACGCATTTTTTGTTTCATCCAGGATATTTGTTTCCTTTTATATAAATATATGTAAACTTCGAATTTATACAATTTAATTAAAGAAAGTAATATCAATCTTCTTTGTTTTTTTTTCATCTCTAAATAAATAGTTGTTATCATCAGGTGTCTGTATGTTTTCTGTTTTTAACATAGGCAACCTAGCACCCTTGTTTTAGGTAAGTGATATACATAGCCATAAATATAAATAAACTAAAATATACATAACAAAATAAAATTAATTTAATTATATGTGATATGGTAGATGACATAAGTATAAGGAAATACCAACATTTAAAAAAAACCTCAAAGAATTTCTGGAAACATTTAAGACAAATTAAAAATACTTTAAGAAATTCTTACCTATGCAAAGACCACCAAGACCACCACCATTGGGTGTGTGAGAGTCAGTTCCGATCATCAGAAGACCGGGGAAGGCATAGTTTTCTAAGATGATCTGATGGATGATTCCGGAACCAGGTTTCCAGAAACCGACTCCATACTTAGCACCGGCTGTTTCCAGGAACTTGTACACTTCTTTGTTGATGTCCTAAATAGTTTTTTAAATTGATATAATATTGATCAGTATTATTTTATTTATTGTTAGAACATAAGTAATTTTTGTATGGTATATATAAATTGATTTCAATAAAAATCTCTTGAACAATGTTTTTCTATTTAATATTTCTGAGTATGGCTGTAATTATGTATACTTTTAATGTCTATGATAAAATATTCTTACCTTTGCTCTTGCCAAATCTTCCTTACCACCGATTTGAGCTTCAATCAAGTGATCACAATGGATTGTCGATGGAACTGCAACTTTAGGTAGACCAGATGAAATGAACTGTAACATGGCCATTTGTGCAGTGGCATCTTGCATGGCAACACGGTCAGGTCTTAGACGTAGGTAGCTTGTTCCACGTTCGATTTCCTGCACAAAAATATTTCAAGTGTGTTCTATAGGATTATATTTTTTAATTGATACAAGTTTCTTTTTGTTCTGAGATGAAGATTTAGTTTTTTTTTTTTTTGTTTTGATAAATATCTATCTTAAAAAAGTTTTGTTCTAAAATGTGACAATTAGGTAAAAATATAATATTATAGTAGGGAGATATTTAGTGAGGATGAAAAAAATTAAGTAAAATTCCTTTTTTAAAATACATAATTTATTGAACAACTAAAAAAATTAAATTTAAATTGCAAAAGAATCATAAGCTGTCTCTTGTAATATCTAAATTGATAAATAAATACCAAGAATAAAAGTAAAATGTAAACATATTGTATTTGATAGCACTTAGTCTCTAATTTAGTTAGCACTTTGTAAATTCAATGTAACATTAACTTATATATAATTTATTACTAATAATATTCCTCACGAGTATATGTTTCAAAGAACAAATTTTACATTTTATTATATTTAAAATTACATTAATTAATTTTTATACATTACACCACCACTTTTATTTTATATAGACTTAGTCAGCCCTATGATTTAACTCACCTGTCCTTTGGGGTCATCCAGATGAGAGTACAGCACTTTTTCAGACAAGGTCATTTCACGACCTAACCTCTTCTTGACAATTTCCAAATTTTGGGTCAACTTTTCGTAAGGTAGCGGGGTCTTGTCGAATTTCGACATAGCGACCTAAAACACATCGAAACATACTTAGAATCGAGAAATAGGGCGCACAACACTAAGCTTTCAGTTACACTTCGATTACATAACAGTGTTATAAAATCACTGAAATACTACAAAAATATCGCTTTTTCATGGTTTAAGAGTATACCTGAGCCGCCGCGGCAGTAAGAGGGGAAACGCTGAAGCATCTTTTCTGGATTTCTACGAGAGCCGTCCTCGTCCTGCCACCCTGAAAGAAAAGTTTTGATGGTACCATTTTTTTCTGTCAAAATTCTCAAGTTTTACACAAAGATATCGAGAAAAGATCCGGTTCTAGGAATATTTATCTTAATCTGACCCCTAAGAGTTTAATTTACGTTTCATGACCTTTCATTCATACATGATATCTTTAATTTGTTATATTGATAACATCGTAAACAAATATTCATGATAGTGACGGCTTCTATACGGTTGATTAAATTTTTATGCATTTTATTGTTTACACGTGGATAAATTAAACTAAAAGAAATCTAACAGGTACTTACTTGGCCATGCAAAACTCTGATACAGTGAGCCATGGTTGCGGGACCTATATATATCAATATAAATTTTTTAATCAAAACTTTTAATTAAATAAATGATCGCAACATGGATTTGATTTAATTATGCCAACTATATTTAATACGCAATACGAATTTCTTATAATATTTAATCGAGACGTAGTCACTTCAACCGCTACACAAAGCCGCTACAGCGGAATAATTTGGCAGATTAGTTTGGCACTTGTGATTTTGGCACGTTTCTTGCAATGTTGTCAGCGCCAACGATTTGGCCAATATTATTATAAAATACAAACTTGTATACAAACTTCGAAAATTGTATTGTGTGTTAAGTAATTTATATTTTTTCACACAATACTGTTTCCTTTAAATACCTTGATTTTAATGTTTTTTTTTTGTACTACTGTAATGTAACAATTTATAAAACGTAATTTAAAACCATTTATTTTTTATAAAAAGTAGAAGTATAAAATACAGAGTCATATAAAAGTTGGTTGTCTTTAAAGTTGGTTTAAGGACGATAGTTTAACGTGACAATGTCATTACAAAACATCTCCTCAGACGCACAGGCCAATCGAGTGGAAAAAAAATAGATGCGGCGGAAGCGTACAATGAGCGTAACGGGACAATGAATGATTCTTTTTTGTATATGTTCTGATTCGGCGTTCATCGATTTATTAGACATTGTTACGTCAAAAAATAACCGTGTAGGTAAAAGGGTTCTCATAGATAAAGCAACATTTATGTATAATTTGTGTAATTTGGTCTATTTGTATCACGGTCTTTGGTACAAGACCGTAGTTTATATAACAAAATCCTATAAATAAATATGAATAATTTTATTCTTCTTTAATGTCAATATTTTAACTTGTAATAATTTAAGATGTTTATACCTAAATTAAGTTCTTAGGGAGACAGTGAAAAATTTGAAAAAAAAAACAACAAAAACATTAAAAAAAAAACATCAAACATTTCCAAACGAAACTGTCAAATTTCCAATTACTTTGAATTTGTCACTGTCACGATGATGTCGATTAATTTCTGTCTGTTCTATTAGGCAAAAGCCAAATAATAGGTTTAGGTTGAATCGTTTTTTTCCGCTTGCGTTAGCTGTGGTCAACACACGTGTTTTAGTGATCTTGGTGTCTTATTTCTTATTGTTTACAGTGTAAATAGTAGATTATTGTGGGATTAGTGGTTAAACTAACATTATTATTGTAGGTAAGTGTTTAATTATAATTGTGTTGTAAGTTTAGTGTATATATTTAATTTTAAAAATGGATCTCGATCGTCCTCCAGACCCGCCAGATACGGGTGGTTCTACTGACGATAGAATTACATCTGAATCCTCTTCCTCTCATCAAAATATGAGAAAACGCCCAGCTATTAACTCTTCCAGCGATTCCTCTTCTAAAAAAATTATTGTACATCCATCCACGGCTAGCCCGTCAATACAATCTCTTTACACACACCCATCCTTTTCCGAAGGCCCTAAGAGTTACTCTGATGACGACAAAGGTCCCTTCATTGTCCATGTTGCCCGTGAAACCCCAGACCCAGCCTCAGGAACTACTATTCGCGCTTTGAAATTCGGCCAATTTTTACACACACACAAAATTGGCTCGGTTGTGAAAGACGGCGTTAAAAATGTAGGCAGAAACAAGATTTCTGTTGAATTTATTTCAGCTCAAACTGCAAATGATTTCTTAAAAAATCCCATATTAGGAATGTGTAAGTTCAATGCTTCTGTACCGACTTACAATATAACTAGAATGGGTCTTGTAAAGGGTATTCCGGTTGACTGGTCAATGGAGGAATTAGTGGAGTCATTAGAGCTCCCATCTGGCTGCGGTTCAATTATGAAAGCTCGTAGGCTTAATCGCAAAAACATTCAGGAAGGCGTAGTCACTTGGGTCCCAACCCAGTCAGTGGTTCTAACTTTTAGAGGTCAAATCCTCCCAAGTAGAGTTTATTCGTTCCATACATCATTACCAGTTGAGACCTATAATTTACCTACCATACAGTGCCTAAATTGTTGCCGTTTTGGCCACATTAAGACACAATGCAGGTCACAGCCAAGGTGCTACAAGTGTTCAAAATCGCACACAGGTGAGTCATGCGACGTAACTAAAGAAAATGCCACTTGCTTACATTGCTCTGGTAGGCATTTTACAACCGAGAAGGACTGTCCTGAATACCTCCGTCAAATTAAAATTAAAACCGATATGTCCACGGATAACATATCCTATATAGAAGCATCCTCTCGCTATCCTCCTGTTCGTCGGTCATATGCAGAGATGACAAAGGAAATGTTCACTCCCCCCGTATATATTCCCACTTCCTCAACACAACCTCCTTCTTCACCAAATAGGTCCTATCGTAAAACGGTAACGCATTATCCTCGTCCTGTAGCCGCTCTAGGCAAAGGGTACGATAAACAAGCCCATCAATCCATTGTAGGTGACATCCCTTCCTCTCTCCCTAATGGTTGTGCACTAAACAACCCTCAAAGTCCCCTAACCCCTTATAGTAGTAACCTATTAGAAAACCTCGTCCAAATGATCCTCAGTATTATTACTACATGTAATGATATGTCCTTACCGCCCAACGTTGCCGCATCACTTGCTCAACTCTTTTCTATTCTTAAAAATGGCCCCACTCAGCTTCCTTCAATGGAACTGTAAGAGCATCCGCCCAAAAAAACATGAAATCATATCCTTAATCAACCTGCATAATCCTGCCATTATTGCCATCTCTGAAACATGGTTAGTTCCAGGTTCTCGTTTTCGGGTTCCGGGTTTCTTCTGTTTGAGAGATGACAGAAGTGATGGGTATGCGGGTAGTGCCATCCTTATTCGGCACAAAATCCCCTTCTCCCAAATCCCCATATCCTCCCCCAGCCAGCACATCAATGCTGTTGCTGTTAGATCCTGTGACATTTCCTTTTTATCTCTGTATATTCCTCATCCTAGTCCTTCCCTTATCCCTGAACTCCGTTCTATCTTTTCCTCTCTTCCTAGCCCTGTTCTTGTCATGGGAGATTTCAACTCCCATCACACCTCCTGGGGATCCCACCTTACTGATGGTTTTGCTCTCCTGTTGTTGGACGTCTTTGATGAATTCAACTTTTGCATTCTCAATGATGGTTCACCAACTCGGAGAGCTTATCCTAATCAGAACCCCAAATCTGCTGTAGACCTTTCCTTAGCCTCCCCTTCCTTAGCTTCTATGTTGTCCTGGAAAGCCCTCCCATCCACTTTTGGCAGTGATCACTTTCCCATTATCCTTGCTATGCACTTACGACCTTCCCTGCCTTCTAACCCTATCCCTATTCATAAATTTAAATTGAATTTTTCTAATTTCTCTCCTTATGCTGAATCTGTTGATAGCATGATTGACATCCTCCCTGATTCTCAAGATGATGGAAATATTTTAATTTGTTATGATCTTTTTCTTAATGCTATTTTAAATTCTGCTAATACCCATTTTCCTAAAAAGCACCACTCAAAAACACGTTTGCTTTCCACCCCCTGGTGGGATGAGGATTGCAAACGCCTGGCTGAACTAAGATCGGAAGCAGAAAAGGCATACTCTCTGAACATGTGCCCTGAAAACTTTATCAGGTATCAAAAATTGGATGCCAAGTTTAAACGCTTGGTGTCAAAAAAGAAAAAATTTTGTTGGGTTCGCTTCTGTGAATCCCTTACTCCCCGCTCTCCTCCACGTCTAGTTTGGAACCAACTTAAAAAATTTCGCCGCTCCCTAGCCTCTGATAGCCTATCCTCTAATGATCCTTCTGTATGGCTTAATGATTTTGCAGACAAACTCGCCCCTCCCTTTGTCCCTTGTGAGGACAACATCTTTACTTCAATGCCAGCATCTATCTCGGATGAAATGGATGCCCCCTTTTCTTTTTCTGAGCTTCAGTGTGCTCTGAATGGATTGAAAGATTCAACACCTGGGGAAGATGGCATTCCATACTCTCTTATCCAAAATTTAAATGATAAAGCAAAACATTGCTATCTTAACATAATTAACACCTTGTTTATGACAGGAATCGTCCCGCAATCATGGAAGTCTCAAATTATTATCCCAATATTAAAACAAGGTAAAAATCCCTTAGACAGTAATTCTTATCGTCCTATTGCTTTATCGTCTACTCTGGCAAAAGTTACTGAGCACCTTTTGAAAAATCGCCTGGAATGGATAGTGGAAAGTAGAAACATTCTGTCTCCCTCCCAATTTGGCTTCCGGAAGGGTTTCAGCACAACTGACAGTTTAAGCTTACTCACAACAGACATTCGATTAGCTTTTGCTAAGGGAGAATATCTTATAGGCATTTTTCTGGACGTAGCGTCTGCATACGATAGTGTCCTTCTTCCGATACTCAGGCAGAAAATGCACCAGCTGAGTATTCCGCCAAGAATGGTTCATTTTATATGTAGTATGCTATCTTGCAGAACAATATCTGTGAGACATCCACTATTTGTGCTTCCTCCCAGATTTATCTGGAAGGGTCTCCCTCAAGGCTCTGTCCTCAGTCCCTTGCTCTATAGTATTTATACACATGATCTCGATATGTCTGTTGATAGCTTTTGTAACATTTTGCAGTATGCAGATGACATTGTTTTATATCATAGTTCAAATTCAGTAGAAAATTTATCTTTTCGACTTAACTCTGCTTTGCATTACCTAGGCCAGTGGCTGGGTGACAATGGTCTATCTTTATCGATAAACAAATGCCAGGCTGTCACCTTTACCAGGAAAAGAGTAGCCCCTGTCTTTGATTTGGTTTATCAGGGTGAGCGCATCAACCTGGTGGACAAGGCAAAATTTCTTGGTATAATACTCGACAGCAAACTGAATGGATTTTCCCACATAGAATATATTTCCAAAAAGTGTGAAAAATCACTTAATGTATTAAGAGCAGTATCAGGTGTATGGTGGGGTGCACATCCCTACTGCTTAAAATTAATTTATCATGCCCTTGTACGTAGTCATATGGATTATTGTCTGTTTGTTTTAGACCCTATTAGTAAGTCACTATCACAAAAGTTAAATAAAATCCAATACAAAAGCCTACGGATTATCCTAGGTGCCATGAAATCGTCGCCTACTAATGTCCTACAGGTTGAGTGTGTTGACCCTCCTTTGCAAATCAGAAGACAATTTTTAAGCGATCGTTTTGTCATAAAATCATTACAGCTGTCTTCCCATCCTCTTTGGCCTAAACTCAACAAGCTCTCCCAACTCTGCAACCCAAACCGGCCACGTTCCTACATTTTAATCAGCTACATCAAATTTTCAAACCTCCCAAATCCTCTCTCAACCTTTTGTATCAATCCCTTATTCTCTACTTCCTTCAAAGCCCTTACCTTCAATGTTCCTATCGTCACAGATTTGGGTCTGAAAAAAGGAGATCCTGGTATAAAGTTAAAATTTCAAGAAATTCTTCATCAAAATTGGTTAAATCATCATCATATATATACCGATGCATCTAAACTTTCCCCGTCCAGCTGTGTTGGTGCTGCCTGCTGGATCCCTAAATTTAAAATCATTCTCCAATTTAAGTGTCCCCCTGAAACATCTGTGTTTACCGGTGAAGCTATTGCTATACTGGAAGCCATCCTCTTTGCCCTCTCCCATGACTTAGGACCGACAGTAATTTTCACTGACTCACTAAGTTGTCTCTTAGCCATTAAGGAAAATCCCTTTCGTAGCAAATTGAAAATTTCTATTGTTTTTAAGATTAGAGAGGCTTTGCTCTCTTGCAGTCAAAAGGGTCTGCATATTCTGCTCGTCTGGATTCCAGGCCATTCAGGCATTGCAGGCAATGAGACAGCAGATTCGTGTGCTAAAGCTGCAATCCAAACTGGTATCCTTGATCACTACAAAAACTCCTGCCAAGACCTTCGTTCCCTAGCCAAAATCCATATGGACAAGTCCTGGAATTTATCTTGGAGTTCATCAAAATTGGTAAAGGGTAAATTTTACTCAAATATACAACCAGACATCCCAAGACGCCCTTGGTTTTCTCTTCATAGACATGCTCGTCGTTGGGTAACATCTAGCATATGTCGCTTACGTCTTGGCCATGCGTGTACACCTGTTCATCTGGCCAAAATCAGAGTTCGTGACCACTCATTGTGTGAATGTGGCCTTGACGAAGGCACGGTTTCCCACATCCTTTTTTCCTGTCCCAAACTCATCCGTCCTATATACGACATCCTTCCCCATGATATTCCCCGCCCTATAAATGTTCAATGTTTGTTAATGTTGGTGTTTAGTCCCTATTGTAGATTTTTGTGTAAATATTTTGAAATAAATAAAATTAAGTTGTAAATAAATCATGTGTCTGTCCTAGTGTAATTATTTTGTAATAGTTTAGTTACTAACAGCTGTAGTCTTAGTTTAACATTAAATGTTTGTGTTGTTTTAGGTTATGGTGTAACAATGAAAGTCTGACTATTTTGCCTGTTTTCAAAATTAAATAGAGACTGTTATCTCTACTGCACCGACCAATTAATCTCCTTCGTGTGTTCTCCACTCTACGTGACATTGGCGGAATCAACCGTGCTACTTTGGCACAACTGAAAGCCATTAAACCAATCAATCAATCAATTAGGTTTAGGTTTTCAAACTAAAATTCGTCGATATTACATTCATTTTTATCTAAATATAATGTAAAGTTTGTGATACATACAGGTTTATAGTTTTAATAGTGTTTTCAACATGACTAACGCGACTATACAGGTATTACGCCCACAAATATTAGTTAACTTTTCTCTATTAATTAATTAATTAAATAATATACTACAAAAATGTTGATCCTTTTTTAGTTTATTAATTGACAGAATGTACTTGTACTGTACGAAAACATACATGAAATGATTATTATACATTTTTTTAAGGAAATAGAAGGTATTGATGATTATTGGGGACCAGCCTTCAGATCAGTCTATGAAGGTGAAGGTGGCCATGAAGCTTTCGTCCAGCAACTAGATGAAAGAATACAGCAGCATGACAAGGAGATTGAAAAATTGTGCAATTTTTACTATCAGGTATGTATAAAATAAATTGTATATTGTGTTGTTAAATATCCAAAACTGTAAAGAAAAACTGTGGCATTTTATAATTAATGTTTATATCTACTATCTTTATATGATATTGTCACTATTGATTCAAACAGTAAAAATGGTTAAAAATAATTCAAATTTACTTTTTATTTATTACTATTTGTACCCTGCTTCATCGCTAAATGGGCTATCCAAAACAAAACAAATTTTTAAATATGAAGCAGTAGTTCCTGAAATTTATTTATTAAAAAACAAAGAAACTTTTCAGCTGTAAAATATTAGTGTAGATTGTGAAATGGATAAGAATATTTGAATAAAAATATACAGCAAGTATTCAAAATAATTTCCATGTAATTTACAAATTTTGATAGTATCTAAATTAGTAAAAATGAATCATTAAATTGTACAAATGTGCTAAACTTCTAAACAACTGCATCTAATTGGATAAATTTTTTTTCATGTTCTAAAAAAAATTAAAGAAAGATAATATATGCATGAAAAAAATAATTACAGTATGAAGTTAGCCTGGTTTCTCTCCCTCTCTCCTACCTGATTAGTTAAATGGTTAGATCTATCAGTTCAGGTTCAATTATGTGCTGGATTTTCAACATTGAAAAAAAAAGGATTCTGTCTCAGCTGCAACTTGCAACTGGAGTTTACTTCTATTAAAATCTCTTGTATTAAAATTTTTATTAGAAAATATTAATTTTTTTTGCAGGGTTTTATTGACTCAATTCGAGAACTGCTGCAAGTGAGATCACATGCTGAAGAGCTTCATGCAGAGATATCTAATGTTGATGCTAATGTTAAGGATTCAACTGAAAGTGAGTATCGAAAATGTTATGACTCCGACATCCAATAGCATAATGATACTTAAGATGATCCTCATTTGTTTATATAAATTCCATAATCTCGGGAAGAACTAATCTTGGTTTTATTTGGTTATATGAATACTTAGACTTATTTTTTTTCAAAAGCCATTTATATAGTTGGTAGTTTATATGCTAAAAGAAATCACTATTTCTAAAATAATTTAAAAACGTGATATTTACCACGTTTTTTTATTTTCATTTAGCGGAGCTCGATATTTCGTCATAATCTGCGTATGTCTTGTTCATTCGTTTTTAAATATTTTTGGAATAAAAATAAGCATGTTAATTTAAAATCTTAAGTCACTATTGGACTCGTGGTTAGAGCATTAGTTAAACAGGGTGGAATGGTTAAGGTCACCTAGAGACATAAAAATTATAATTAACTTTAAAATTTTATTAATGTACTTTGAAGATCATTAAATATGAAGTTTAAAAATAAAAAATTAGTTATCTTTTGTACCATTGTAACTGTTTTTGCTAAAAATTTATAGAGTTGTTCTCTTATAGGTCTCTGTACTAGAGCAGAAGAGTTGATCCGAGCACGTAGAGTGGAGCTTAATATAGCTGCAACTATAGAAAAGATGGAGCTATGTCTACCGTTGTTGACTACATATTCAAAGTTGAAGAGCCAAGTAGAAGCTAAGAGGTATGAAAGAATATTTAGAATTGCCTGTTCTGTTATCTCCCATTAAAATATAGACTATTTTACTTGGTAATAATACAGTAATCGGCTGGTAAACATTTTTCTTAAATTGGTCCAGTAATTTTGTTGGAAACAAAAATCAAATCTAGGATAGATTACCTTACAACATAAATACACAACCTTGTTCCACTTTATCTCTGTATCGATTTCATTAATTATTTTAAGAATTCTAATATTTTGTAGATGCCAGAAAATTTATGGAAATTGTGCTGAAAATATCATTTATATACAGGTATTATCCAGCATTAAAAACGCTAGAGCAATTAGAACACGTATTGCTTCCCCGCGTGGGTCCATACAAGTGGTGCGCACAGATCTCAGCCGATATACCGCGTTTGAGGCAAGCGATACAGGATGCGTCCATGGCAGATCTCAGAGATTTCCTCGAGAATATAAGAAAATTAAGCCCGCAGGTGTGTAACAAGCCATAATTTTTTTAAGTAACACATTTCAATAAACCCGTCTAACCTAATGTGCTATTTTAAAACCTGTAATATTTCTCCATTTAATGTTTCAATTTGAAAAGCGAATATAATTTTAAAATAGAATTAAATATTTAAAAAAGTTTTACATTGTATATAATTATAGCTGTTGCAATATTTTTATTTTTTGGTTTAATGTAGTTTTAAAGAAATTGTGGTAATTTTAGGTGGGGGCTATGGCCTTGGTACAAACTCAAGACATGCTCGGAAGAAGTTTGGCAAACATTGTCAAGAATAAGAAAGGTAAATAACCATTAAAGTCATATTTATCTGTTATGTTATAGCATGATAAATATAATTTTGTGTGTTAAATTTTTATTTTTATTCCAATTACACTTTTTGAAATTTTTTTGATAGATAAACTAAGTAAAAAGCTTATAGTTTTTTTTTTTGTGTAAATGTCTAAGTTGAGCAAAAGACATCATCTTTCATATAGAAGGAACATAAGAACTTGTCTTGTTAAAATGCTCTACTGCAGATTGGATGATTTACTTCACTAATAGATACATTTATAATTGTATACTATCTTTATCTTTTGCACTACTAGCCTAGATATATAACTGCTGTTGAACCATTTTACCACAACCACCATCGTATATCTTATTATCAAATTTAATTTCAGAAAATCCTCTGCAAAGCAGGGAAAGTAGCGGTCCTCAGTGTCCACATGAATTGGTCGACTTCAGTCCTTTACACAGATGTCTACACATACACACTGTGTTGGGAGCTAAGAATGATTTTGTCCAGTATTACAGGTAAGAAGATATTAAAGCAATGTAAATGTATTTGATCAAACAGCTCATAAATGTCCTGATAGTGATCATAAAATCAAATAAATGCCTTCTCCCAACATTAGATTGCATAATTTAGGTAACATATTCTTCAATATTTTTGATGTTTCAAGAAACCAAAAATCTCTTTAGTTTTATCACTCGCAGACTGCTTATATATGATTCAGCCTATAATATCCTACTATTGAGCATGGGCCTCTTTCTCCATGTAAGAGAAGGAATGGAGCTTAATCCACCACACTGCTCCTCTGTGGGTTGGCGAATATATTCCCTACTATGAGTTACGATTGCTATCTGGTGTCTATGATAACAACCGGGACCGAATGCTTAACGTGCTCTCCGAGATACGGTGGGAAGACAAACAGGGGCAGACATCATAACTGGAAAGGAATATTTGTAGATATAAATATCCATCCCGACGGGAAATCGAACCCGCAAACCGGTGTTTTGGGCGCCTGCACGCACTACTACACCAGAGCGGTTATTGTCTGCTTATATGCTGTATGTTAATATAGATTGGCTTTTATTGGTTTGGTATTTCTTATTTTTTATTTACTTAAACTATTATGTCATATTAGTATATTACAGTTATTACGTATATATATTTGTGCATACAATAAGAACCGGCAATCGTCTCATTTAATCTTAAATCACTATTATTATACATAAGATGTTAACTATTAAAAAAAGAAAAATAAATAAAATGTTATATAAGTATTTTATACTAACAATAATTTAAGACCCTTCTAATTTTTGTTACCTAAAATTAATTTAGTATTAATGTATATTTACTTGTCTGTTTAATTAACAGAGCTCAACGCAAGCAACAAGCGAGACTGGTCCTAATACCCTCATCTGGCAACCTTCATGACTCGATCCAGAGTATGAAAAGCTACCTGAACGCTGTTCTTGGTTTCTTCATCCTCGAGGAACATCTCCTGACCACCGGAGCCGGTCTGGTCTCCAAGGACTGGTTGCTTGATACTTGGAGTATGTCTGTGACCAAGGTGGTTTCGATACTCAGGACTAATACGTCGCTGATAACGGATCCGACCCTAATGCTCAGTATCAAGCGGCAGATTGTACTCTTCATAAATGCTCTGAAGTATGTATGGCTTTCGAACCTTTTTATAGTATAATAGTTTCAGAAGTACATACATACATAAATCTGACCTGGTGAACTTCGTACTGCCATATTTTTTTTTTCGTGAAAAGATCGTTTTTTTTTTAATTTTCAAATTTTATTCTTACAATAACGAACTCAAAAAAGAATAATCCAATTTGCTGTAGTTGTTGGGAACGTTGTAGTTGTTTAATTTTTAAAATATAGAAATAGTGTATCAACCTCATTATTGTTTCGCGTCTTAATAATGTTTTTCTTAAGGGGCTTCCATTATACACGTGATTTTTTTCAACAACTTTTTAATCCCCTATCTGGTGATGTAATGAGGTTTTAGATCATACCCATAAATCGTAAAAATAGTATTTTTTAAACGGTTTTATTTAGCTCACCCCGTTTGTTTTATTTTTTATTTATTCTTTATTCTTGGGTCAAATTTAGTAATTCAAATTTCACCCTCTTCCTGTCAACCGATTAATCTGAAATTTTGTATACACTTTGGATTTTGGTGACAATACAATTAAGTTTATTCATTATCATTATAAATTCAAGATGGCCGCCGCTACAAAATGGCGGATAATTTATGTTTTATTAATCCCATCAATATGGGTATCAAATGAAAGGGCTCAACAAGCAGAATACAATATACTATAAAAAAATTGAAATCCAAGATGGCGGCCGCTACAAAATGGCGGATAACGTAGGTTTTATCAATCCCATCAATATGGGTATCAAATGAAAGGGCTCAACAAGCAGAATACAATATACTATAAAAAATTGAAATACAAGATGGCGGCCGCTACAAAATGGCGGATAACGTAGGTTTTATCGATCCCATCAATATGGGTATCAAATGAAAGTGCTCAACCAGTATAATCAATGTACTTTAAAAAATTAAAATCCAAGATGGCGGCCTCTACAAAATGGCGGATAACTTAGGTTTTATCCATCCCATCAACATGGGTATCAAATGAAAGGTCTCAACAAGTAGAATACAATTTACTATGCAAAATTGAAATCTAAGCTGGCCGCCGCTACCAAATGTCTGATAACAATTTTTTATCAATCCCACCAATATGGGTATCAAATAAAAGGGCTTGACAAGAAGAATACAGTGCACTATACAACCTCAATATTTAAGATGGGCCTTGCAATAATGAAGCACTAAATGAATTAAACAGAATGCGAAATAAAAACTAAAAACTAGAAAATAAAAATAGGTAAAAAAACTTTTTAAGTTAAACGGTTTTATGTTAAACATACATTGCAATGTTTAAGATAAATGTACTAAAAACCAAAAAATAATAAAATAGATACAGTCGTGGGAATTATAAACATATGCATAGACTAGACTAAAATAAAACCGTGGGGCACGTCAATTGTGTAATTTCCTCACCGTCTGCGGGCCAACTGCCTATTTTAACGACGAATTAAACGATTCTTCTATCGCACATTAAGTCGATAATTTGTAGACAATTGACGTGCCCCACGGTTTTATTTTAGTCTAGTCTATGCATATGTTTATAATTCCCACGACTGTATCTATTTTATTATTTTTTGGTTTTTAGTACATTTATCTTAAACATTGCAATGTATGTTTAACATAAAACCGTTTAACTTAAAAAGTTTTTTTACCTATTTTTATTGGTACAAAGTATACTGGAATTTTCAGAATGCTATATTTGAATATAGGTATCTGATGAAATCTGATGAAATTTTGGACAACTAAGCATCGTGATAATAATGTCCAGACAGACATTAAGGTTGGAAAGTGCATGTTGGAAGTTCACTTAGATTAGAAATCGTGCATTTAACGGTAAATAAATACACGTGAGATGACATTACAGCCTAACTTCCTTCGTGATATTTTTGCTGAACCTTGCCTCACCTTTCGAGCTTCACGTGATTAATGACGACCCTTTATGATGTATTCCATAGATGCTACGGTCTCCCAACGGATCCTCTGCCGCTACTGTTACAAGAGATGGCAGAACATTACACCGAAGTACTAATGCAGAGATGGGTTGTCGTTTTCCGAGATATTCTAGACAACGCTTCCTTTTTACCTATTGAGGTAAGGACTAATATATATTTTGTGATTATAAGTTTGCTTTGATTATAGAATTTAAATGTGAAAAGAAATAATACATGATAATGACTTTTAAGAGATGATGGGACTTAATAAAACAAGTTAATTCGATAGTGGTGAACAGAGAAAAAATATTTTTTATTATCAGGAAGTGAATGAGAACATGAGGACGATTACAAGTATTCATTTGTTCGAAAAGAAAAAATACAGAAGAATGATTTTTATGCTTTGTTCAAATATTAAAAAATAGATGACATTACTAGTTTCTTTTAGAATACGATATTTAAATAAACTCCCAACAGGACTCGTATGTCGCGTTTGATAGTTGAAATAAATAGTGTTTCTTAAACAAACTTCAGTATTTTTATTTATCATTGCATAGGGTTAAATATAATTTAACAACTTTTTGGTTTACTTTTTACTGAATTCCACTGGTAATAAAATTTGTATTAATTTATTTACAACAAAAAAAATATATGGCAATATAAAATATCATTCACCAAATAGCTATATATAGAGCGATCGTTGGATCTTGATACTTTTTCGATAAAATCAGTATATTCCTCGTCATTTTTTTTTTCAATTAACTAGAAATCGATATTTAAAAATATCATGATCACGATTACGATTTAGCCTGTAACACTGTTCTATTGCGGGTTAGTTGATATATTTCCTACTATGAGCTACGATCGCTATCAGGTGTCTCTTATAACAACTAGGACCGACTGTTTAACGTACTCTCCTAAGCACGGTAGGGAGACCCACAAAGTCAGACAACAAGACCGGAAAGAAATATTTGTATAAATACAAATATCCACCCCGAGCGGAAATCGAATACACAATCGCCGGTGTGTGAGCGAATTGCTTTTTTCGATCAAACAAAAATATTAGAAACTAAATAATTTTTAGAAAATTGTTTCCTGAGTATCAAACTGAGTTGATACTACAATAGTTTACAGATACCATCCGATTTCTTTTCATTAAATGATTTTTAATATTTTATTTTAAGTGCTATAAAAATTGAGCTTGATTTCACTGTCACTAGGTTGAAAACCAAGAACAATACGACGCTGTTATGGATACATTTCCGTGTGATGGCGACGAAATGGAAACTCAACCTTTTCCGAGAAAGTAAGCTAGATTTATTTTTCTCATGAAATTCCCAAATCACCAATCAATAAATTAATGAAAATTATTTGAATTAATTCCCTGTCGCTTTCCCTTAAATAAGTACAATTTATGTGACTAAAAATGAAAATATCGTGGTCCCCAGAATAAATGAGTTTTGAACAGCTTTAAGTCAATTCGCATTTCGAACAAGTGACCATACTACCAACTATCAAAAACTAATGAGACTGTTAATAAAGTTCTCAAAAGTTTACCTACTTATCGACAGACTTAAGCAAAGATGTACAAAAACCGTGGCGATCCAGTCTGAAAGTCATTACCCCATAAGTCATCATTCCCTTACTTTAATTGAAAATGAGAGAATTGTGGTGACGGAATGACAAAATAAACCATAACCTAAAAAATGTCGCAACATAATTTACGTGCTCATAAACTCTTATGTACACTTTTTCGTATAATGGTTTAGTGTCGTCAGTGTATATGAGTAGCTAGTACTCAACGAGCTCTAACACAATCATATGTATATACTCGCGATCACAAATGTTTGGGTGTTCGCAAACGCGCACTCGTACGCATGCAATACGCACAAAGGTACACGTACAGCTCGCATAGATATACGAATGTTACCACGTTATTATTATTTAAGAGATGTATTGCACGTTATTATTATTAGAAGATCCTGATACCCTGTCACGAGCTTTCTAACAGGATAGTTCCACTATCTAAATACAGATGTCCACTGTTTAACATAAATTTTCTATTTTCAATACTTGAACGCTGGTAACGATCTGCAGGTTCCCGTTCTCGTCGATCGTGCCGGCGGTGTACGTGCAGGTGAAGGAGTTCATCTACGCGTGGCTGAAGTACTCGGCGGGGCTGGGGCTGGGCGGCGGCCGGCGCGCGGCGGCGGCGAGACACTCCGCCTCGCTCCTGCTGTCGCGCTCCTTCACCGGCTGCCTGTCCGCGCTGTTCCGCCGCCCGCTGCCGCTCATGCAGCTGGTGCAGGTCAGTGAACCGAACACTCCGCCTCGCTCCTGCTGTCGCGCTCCTTCACCGGCTGCCTGTCCGCGCTGTTCCGCCGCCCGCTGCCGCTCATGCAGCTGGTGCAGGTCAGTGAACCGAACACTCCGCCTCGCTCCTGCTGTCGCGCTCCTTCACCGGCTGCCTGTCCGCGCTGTTCCGCCGCCCGCTGCCGCTCATGCAGCTGGTGCAGGTCAGTGAACCGAACACTCCGCCTCGCTCCTGCTGTCGCGCTCCTTCACCGGCTGCCTGTCCGCGCTGTTCCGCCGCCCGCTGCCGCTCATGCAGCTGGTGCAGGTCAGTGAACCGAACACTCCGCTTCGCTCCTGCTGTCGCGCTCCTTCACCGGCTGCCTGTCCGCGCTGTTCCGCCGCCCGCTGCCGCTCATGCAGCTGGTGCAGGTCAGTGAACCGAACACTCCGCCTCGCTCCTGCTGTCGCGCTCCTTCACCGGCTGCCTGTCCGCGCTGTTCCGCCGCCCGCTGCCGCTCATGCAGCTGGTGCAGGTCAGTGAACCGAACACTCCGCCTCGCTCCTGCTGTCGCGCTCCTTCACCGGCTGCCTGTCCGCGCTGTTCCGCCGCCCGCTGCCGCTCATGCAGCTGGTGCAGGTCAGTGAACCGAACACTCCGCCTCGCTCCTGCTGTCGCGCTCCTTCACCGGCTGCCTGTCCGCGCTGTTCCGCCGCCCGCTGCCACTCATGCAGCTGGTGCAGGTCAGTGAACCGAACACTCCGCCTCGCTCCTACTGTCGCGCTCCTTCACCGGCTGCCTGTCCGCGCTGTTCCGCCGCCCGCTGCCGCTCATGCAGCTGGTGCAGGTCAGTGAACCGAACACTCCGCCTCGCTCCTGCTGTCGCGCTCCTTCACCGGCTGCCTGTCCGCGCTGTTCCGCCGCCCGCTGCCGCTCATGCAGCTGGTGCAGGTCAGTGAACCAAACACTCCGCCTCGCTCCTGCTGTCGCGCTCCTTCACCGGCTGCCTGTCCGCGCTGTTCCGCCGCCCGCTGCCGCTCATGCAGCTGGTGCAGGTCAGTGAACCGAACACTCCGCCTCGCTCCTACTGTCGCGCTCCTTCACCGGCTGCCTGTCCGCGCTGTTCCGCCGCCCGCTGCCGCTCATGCAGCTGGTGCAGGTCAGTGAACCGAACACTCCGCCTCGCTCCTGCTGTCGCGCTCCTTCACCGGCTGCCTGTCCGTGCTGTTCCGCCGCCCGCTGCCGCTCATGCAGCTGGTGCAGGTCAGTGAACCGAACACTCCGCCTCGCTCCTGCTGTCGCGCTCCTTCACCGGCTGCCTGTCCGCGCTGTTCCGCCGCCCGCTGCCGCTCATGCAGCTGGTGCAGGTCAGTGAACCGAACACTCCGCCTCGCTCCTACTGTCGCGCTCCTTCACCGGCTGCCTGTCCGCGCTGTTCCGCCGCCCGCTGCCGCTCATGCAGCTGGTGCAGGTCAGTGAACCGAACACTCCGCCTCGCTCCTGCTGTCGCGCTCCTTCACCGGCTGCCTGTCCGCGCTGTTCCGCCGCCCGCTGCCGCTCATGCAGCTGGTGCAGGTCAGTGAACCGAACACTCCGCCTCGCTCCTGCTGTCGCGCTCCTTCACCGGCTGCCTGTCCGCGCTGTTCCGCCGCCCGCTGCCGCTCATGCAGCTGGTGCAGGTCAGTGAACCGAACACTCCGCCTCGCTCCTGCTGTCGCGCTCCTTCACCGGCTGCCTGTCCGCGCTGTTCCGCCGCCCGCTGCCGCTCATGCAGCTGGTGCAGGTCAGTGAACCGAACACTCCGCCTCGCTCCTACTGTCGCGCTCCTTCACCGGCTGCCTGTCCACGCTGTTCCGCCGCCCGCTGCCGCTCATGCAGCTGGTGCAGGTCAGTGAACCGAACACTCCGCCTCGCTCCTACTATCGCGCTCCTTCACCGGCTGCCTGTCCGCGCAGTTCCGCCGCCCGCTGCCGCTCATGCAGCTGGTGCAGGTCAGTGAACCGAACACTCCGCCTCGCTCCTACTGTCGCGCTCCTTCACCGGCTGCCTGTCCGCGCTGTTCCGCCGCCCGCTGCCGCTCATGCAGCTGGTGCAGGTCAGTGAACCGAACACTCCGCCTCGCTCCTACTGTCGCGCTCCTTCACCGGCTGCCTGTCCGCGCTGTTCCGCCACCCGCTGCCGCTCATGCAGCTGGTGCAGGTCAGTGAACCGAACACTCCGCCTCGCTCCTACTGTCGCGCTCCTTCACCGGCTGCCTGTCCACGCTGTTCCGCCGCCCGCTCCCGCTCATGCAGCTGGTGCAGGTCAGTGAACCGAACACTCCGCCTCGCTCCTGCTGTCGCGCTCCTTCACCGGCTGCCTGTCCGCGCTGTTCCGCCGCCCGCTGCCGCTCATGCAGCTGGTGCAGGTCAGTGAACCGAACACTCCGCCTCGCTCCTGCTGTCGCGCTCCTTCACCGGCTGCCTGTCCGCGCTGTTCCGCCGCCCGCTGCCGCTCATGCAGCTGGTGCAGGTCAGTGAACCGGACACTCCGCCTCGCTCCTACTGTCGCACTCTTCACTGGCTGCCTGTTAACTGTAATTGCAGTCCGCAGACGATCTATCTCCTCCATTACTAGTGTTAAATAAACTTTTGAATGTGTGATGTTTTTCTTACTGATCATTTCATATTTACAATATTGTTACAGATAATAGTTGATACGCAGTATCTAGAGGATGCAACGTCGTTTTTGTACGAATTCATAAGTAACATTACTGGCGCTGAACTTGTCACTACTCAGGTACTTAAAAATTATCTCTGTACCATGTAGAATGAAAGGGGAGGGGGAAAGAAAGAGAGAGGATGAGAGTGGAGGGACAGGGAGACTAGGAGGGGGATATAGAGGGTGAGACGGAAGAGGGAAGGGGGGGGGAAGAGAGACATACAGATAGAGATAAAGAGAGAGAAGGAAATGTATGTGTTTAATATATCTCTTATAACTAAGAATCTTTATTATATTTTGTTTGTTTTTCTGGCCCTCCGATACGTGAATACATTCTATTATTCCGTTGTGTGCGAAGTTTTTATTAAATTTCTCAAAATTATTATATTGAAAATATGTGTTTTATAGACGGCAGGTAGTATGTTCCAAGCGGCGCGAGACGATGCCGAAAAGCAAATATGTGACAACTTGGAGAAGAAGGTCGATGAGTTTCTCGACCTTGAGAACTATGACTGGTTATTAGGTAAGAATAAAGATTTCAAAACCCAAATATATCTTATTTTGGGATATTGTTTTAAAGGATTATTCTTTAATTACATTTTTTCATGCTACTGAAATATTGATACTGAATGTCACTTTATTTTCAAGTTATGTCATATATATTTTTTCATCTTTCTGTTCTGGTATTTTTTTAAAAATGTTAATAAGTCTGTTTATCGAATAAGATTACAGAGTGATAAGAACTAACAAAGAATTAAAATGTTTGATCAAAATATACATTTGCCAGTGTTGTATAATGCAAATGTTATAATCTGTAAAATAATCATACTTGTGGCGCCATCTAGTAAGTTTTTTAGGAAGCCAAGGTTTGTCAATTGTCTTTGTTCTCCTCCTCTCTATTCTCTGTGTGTTAAAAATATTAATCGACCAATAAGGTGTATTATAATATAATATTAAAAGTTTCCACAAGTTTTTATTCATTAAACTTTTCCAACAGTCAGATTGATAGTGTTATGACCACTATCACCATACATAAATCTAGATTACTTTGTTATTCGTCTCGAGTAGATTTAATAATTTTAACAAATTTCTTCTTAATCGTATGACGTATTGCAATTTTGATGTAATGGTTCGACGGTGCTGCCATCTTTTGGGGGCGTGCCGCTGTCATTGTGACCATATTAATGACTGTCACCAACACATTTGCCTATTTGATTATATAAATATTTGTCTGCAGGTAACAAAACCTAAACAATTGTCTTTTCTTGCATCAAAAACTAGTTTCCTCCGTAATTTACATAATCTCATACTTGACACTGGCAGAATGTTGCACAACGAACAGTTGTGACGCTGACATGCCATAAATTAAAGAAGAAGAAGAAGATTATATAAATGGTTATGTAAGGTATATAATCCTAATATCTTGTTATATTTCTCAGTGGAACCGAGCGGTCAGGCCTCTTCATTCGTCACCGACATGCTAAGCTATCTGTCCGGAGTCTTGACGTCACTCGAACAATTACCTGAACGTGCTCGGTATGTACAACTATGTATTAAAAACATATATGTGTTGAAAAAAAAATCTAAAATTATTTGTTTTATACAGGAACAAAATTTAGAATTATCATTTCGAATCGGTGGTAAGCTTCCCTTTCAACTATAAAAATAAGTTACAATTAATATACTTTAAATTTGTAAAATGACGTTTCAAAGGTACTGTAAGCCTGCTTGAATAAAGTAATTTTATGATTTTGATTTTGGATGAATCAGTCTATTAACATATGATTGATTGATATTTGAAGATGTCAATGTATGATATATGAACGCATAAGCACGGCTATAATTTACAATGAATGGACGGCTTATGCAGAACTACCGTGACAGTGTAGCCGTTACTAGTCGTCTCTTAACATATCATAAAATTAAATTAGTCGAAAATTATATTTATGATAAAAACCTACCAAAACAGAGTGGCGGCAGTTCGAGCAGCGACGAACCGGATCGCGACGCGCCTGCGCAACCTACTGCTGGACCCGGCGGTGCGGCAGGTGTCGTCGGGCGCGCTGTACCAGCTGGACCTGGACGTCATCCAGTGCGAGCAGTTCGCGGCCGGAGAACCCGTTCCAGGCCTCAGAGAGGGCGAGCTGCTGGAACACTTCGCTAGCCTCAGGTACTCGCTGTCTCTACCACAGAGAAGGACTCGGAAGGTGTGAAACGGATTTTTAGATGGTGATGATAGGGGGCATCCGTAAATTACGTCTTCCTTGTCCTCGTCACAACTGGTCACATTTATGATCCCCCTCCCCTACCTGATGTGATGACACATATTCTGAAATTTTAAAAATACATCATAAAGTTTTTTGTTGGATATACTAATTTTTCAGATAGCTTAAATGGCAACCGGTAAAATGAACCGTAAGACCCTTAGTCGATGCTTAAACAACTGCTTAAATTCAATTTAGTCAATTTCGAATCATATTTTTCAGACAATTACTAGATCTCATAACAGGATGGGATTGGTCTTCCTACCTTCACGACGTCGGTATCGAAGGCGGCAAGTACGCGTTAGTGACTCCTCGCGACGCGGCTACACTTCTAGAAAAACTCAAAGAAGCAGAACAGAAGTCATCTGTCTTCTCCGTTTTGAAGAAGAATGAAAGAGACAGAAGAAAGTTGCTCGATACAGTGTTAAAACAACTTAAGCAGTTGCAGAATCAAGATGGATAGATTAATTTTTTATTATTATTTAATTGTTGTGTAATAATCATGTTATGAAAAATAATTTAAATAAGTAAACGTTTTCATTCCAATTTTTTAAGTCACATTGTGAATGAGATTTTCATTGTTATTTATTTTCTTTTTTTTTTCTAATTCCACGTAATAGATTTTAATTTAGTATAAAATTTGTTGTTGACAGTATTTTGAAAACATCTTTTATGTATTAAAAAGTGTAATATTAAAATAAATATCAACGTATTAAAATGATTTTGTTTTTTATTTCCTAAAAAGTTATTTTATTTGCTGGGAAATGCTTTTACGCACCTCGCCGACAAGGCTGGCGGGAGTGTAGGGCTCCAAGCCCGGTGGTACATAGCGGTGTGCACAGATCGCTTTCGCATGTTAGCGCGACGCCCCGCCCGCTAAAGAGCTGATAAACTAACCTTCTTTAGCCATCAATAACTATGATTATTTGCAAATGAAATATGTTGTAAGTGCTTATTATTATTTGACATTATTATATTTGCTATATTTAAATGTGATAATAATTTTTCTGGCCGATGCCTCACTTAAAAGATATAACAAGTAATCGTAGGAATGTATATAAAATAAATGTTAAAAAACTATTAAAGGACTACCATGTCAGACTTCGTGACTACGGTAGTTCTACCGATTTAGATTACAGTGCTAATAACTATTGAAAAAGAGCACATTGTAAATTAATAAAAGCAGGCTTTATCAAGAATAGTAAGTTTGATTTTATTTCTGGAACAATAAATATGACATATTTTTAGAACATATTTTTTACCTCCTTGGCCCTTTTGGATCTCGGGTAAATACTCCCATGTCTCCCATGTTCCAATGGTGTGGGGTAAGGTCTGTAATATTCTTAGGACGTACCTGATATTGCAAGATTCTATAGGCTACGGTAACCGCTTTTTATCTTTCGCTTGTGTACCTTGTGGTAAAAAAAAAGAAAACGACAGTCGAGGTTGTTGACGAGCGTTATATCTTTTACCGACAGTTTGAATTTTGAAATCTTTGTTGCAATTTGTAGGTATAAGAACTGCTAAGATGGAAATTATAATAAAATGCGTAGGTACATTTAAGGATGCTTCCTCAACAAATAGTAGAAATAAAATAAAGTTAAAAATTAAAGGGGTCCACATACTAGAAATATTTTTCATGTGTTTTTATCTCGTTTTCACTAAATTTGATAAATTTTTAAAAATGTTATCTTTCGTTTGTAAGTTAAACTCCCACGTATTTGTCGTTAATTGGATTGGCTTAAAATAATTTAAGTATTTATTGAAATGATTATAAAAAAATAATAATAAATAAACCATCGCAAACATCCTCAATAACTCAATAACAGTTATTGAGGATGTGCTCGCGAAACTGGCGGCGGGCGCTGGTTTAGAAAAATGAGAGTGGCCGTCGACAATGCGGTAAATTAACAATGTAAGTCACACAATGTAAATTATAAAGCATGTAGTGCATTATAAAATTAATGGAGCATGTAGAAAACAAAAAAAAAACCATAGTCGTAAGTGATTATTCTAGTTATTGTTATTTAATTTAATTCTAATAATTATTCTAATTATTATTATTATATAATTATATATATATCTCTCACGGTCAGTTTTGGACTCACCATCGAAATAGAGAAAATAAGCTTTAGTTCGTAATTCGAATGCAATGTTGAAAATAATACGCCTCAATACTTGAAAATTAAAATTTAAATAAAAAAAGGCATGGGCACTCAAGAGCCTATGGATGTTAAAATTTAAATAAAAAAAAAAAAAAAAAAAACATCGCAAACAATGACCTTGTCGTCTTATTAAGTTTAATATCTTAAAGATATGTATATGTATGTGTAAGTGGATTAGACCCAATCTCATTAATCGAGCATTAATGAGATTTCAAAACCGTATCAACAAGATTATATCAGAAGCTTATCGGTGGTCGTGCTTGGACTTTGACGTGAAGGTCGCTTCGTGACCTAACCATAGAATTCGCAAAGCGAATATGTGTTGAAGATTAATGAACTTGTAATCAATTGTAGGATTTTTATTTGATTTGTATCACACACCCACGGAAGAGAGGGGGTGGCTATATTCTTTATTGCCGTAGCCACACAGCAGTATCTCCGTGGCCGTCCGTGTGACCATGATCGTCTAGAGGCTTGGTCCTATCTCTATACATATAATACATAAATAACATGACTATGAAACTTATTTATTAGCTGATTTGACTATTAAGTTTACCTCGTATTCTAATGGCTTACAAATAAATAATGGCTTAAATATAAATCATCCGTTTTTCGTTTCAGAGATTGCATGGTTTTGACGTATTATTAAATATCACGGAATTGAGAAGAGTCGACCCAGTTCCATTACACCTTACACCTAAAGGTACTAATATAAAGTAAAAATGTTTAAAACCTCGTTAGTCACAGTTGCCAGTTTCCATAGCCATTCCAGTACAAATGCCTCGGGCATGGCCTTACTCGAACGAACCTTAATGGATATATCTGTAATATTATATAAATTTACTGGAAAGAATTATATAACGCAACTTTAGTGTTGTCAATTGGAGTTAATACTGCTTAATAGTATCTCCTGAAAAAACTTGTTACAAAATGCTATCTAGGTATTCGACTGTCAGTACTAGACTGACTGACTGTTTTTACTTTGTCAGCAAAGTAAGCTTAAGTGTAGGGCGTTTTTATTATTTTGTTACAAATTGATTTTGTTTAATTCTTTGATCTTTTGAAGTAAAGCTTTTTTACGTACGCTTGACTTGGGCAGTTAGCTAGATAATGCGTGATGAGAGGGTTCTGAAAAGTTGATGGGGCGAGGGGAACGGAGCAAGAGAGAGAGGTGCAAGCATACATTTTCTTTCTCTCTTTCTCTCATAGCCAGTTACGTTTCGTACATCTAAGACATAGTGCAGGCCTATTTTTACTTCAGTCGTGTGGTCAAAAGCACGCTCGTTTTTTTTTTAAATATTGTATTGTACAACAATATCTTAAGTTCTAGTTTTTTTTTTTTTATGTAAGTGATATATCCACAGGCTTATAATGCCCGTGCTTTTGTTATTCCATAATTTTTAATTTTTTTTTAAACATGCATCGGTACTTCACTGCAACTAGTATTGTATGTTATAAGTGCATGTAATCTTGAATGTAGTTATCGCCTAAAATTAATGTAACATTTATACATTACTGTAATTACTGTGTTGTACTGTTAAATCTATACTAATATTATGAAGCTGAAGAGTTTGTTTGTTTGCTTGAACGCGCTAATCTCAGAAACTACTGGTCTGATTTGAAAAATTATTTTAGTGTTAGATAGCTCGTTTATCGAGAAAGGTTATAGGCTATAAATCATCACGCTAAGCCTAATAGGAACGGAGCACCAATGAAGAATGTTTCAAAATCAGGGGTTCTTTTTTCCTTTTGAGAGCTTCCGCTACGTGCGCCGCGGAAACAGTTAAAGTTTTGCAAAAATCATATATGACAAAATTGTCTCCCTTTAAAAGTTCTAAAAAAAAAGTCCGCGACAGCACATGTCTATCTTTAAAGGTTGGCTCTATAACCTTTTTTATACTAACCAAATTTGTTCTAAAATATTGCATTATTTGCGAAGGTGTTTCTATAAACATGATATTAATCCTTATCTAAATAAATACGTCATTCATCACAAGCATTTAATCTAAACTGATATTATAAAGCTGAAGCGTTTGTTTGTTTGTTTGAACGTGCTAATCTCAGGAACTACTGGTTCGAATTGAAAAATTATTTTTTTGTTGGATAGTCTATTTATCGAGGAAGCTAAAGCCTTCCCAGCTAAAGCCTTCCTCGATAAAGAGATGATAATAGCGTGCTCTGCTTCGATCAATAGGACCGAAGAATCCGTGGAAAACGTTGCAAAAACGGGGAAAATTACCTATTCATATTTGAAGGCTTCCGTTGCGTGCGCTGCGTGAACGGTTCAAGTTACCCAAAAAATATGTATGAAAGAATTATTCCTCTTTAAATGATCTAAAAAAAAAAAAATGTCCGCGACAGTATATCTATCTTTTAAGATTGACTCACTATAACCTTTTTAGGTAATCAAATTTGGTCGAAAATTAATGTATTAATGCCAATTATTTGCCAAAGAATTTTATCTTTATATATATTGCCTTGATGTAGACGATATCTTATTAAAAAAAAAACGAGTGAATGGAATTTTTTAACAAAAATCAACTAACAAAAATTTACAACCTGGTCGATATGTTATATTCTCCTAATCTATACTAATATTATAAAGCTGAAGAGTTTGTTTGTTTGTTTGAACGCGCTAATCTCAGGAGCTACCAGTCTGATTTGAAAAATTCTTTCAGTGTTAGATAGCCCATTTATTGAGGAAGGCTATAGGCTATATATCATCACGCTGAGGCCATTAGGAGCGGAGCACCAATGAAGAATGTTTCAAAATAGTTTTTTTTTTCCTTTTGAGAACTTCCGCTGCGTGCGCTGCGTGAACTGTTAAACTTTCGCAAAAATCATATATTACAGAATTGTTCCCCTTTAAAAGTTCCACGTGGACGAAGTCGCGCGCAGAAGCTAGTAAGACTGCTTGCTCTTTATTACATACAACCATCACCTGCTTAAAATATTTTTAAAATTTAATTTTATTAAAACCTCTTCGTTTATGTGATACATTTATGAAATAATTGCATTTGGAAAATAGTTAAATATATAAATCGAGCTAGAATGTTTAAATTAGATAGTTATCGATCGATAATCCGATCGATAACTATCTAATCGATATACCGTTTTGCATTACACTATTTCGCCACATGCATTACAGTGATATGCAATAACAAAACTCATAGCTTTGCCCATAGCGAATATCAGTGGGCGAGTCACGTCTAACCGAGGCCATCATACGATAGCAGTTGTACCATTTGTCAAAACGGACGTGGGCATGTATGTGACCTACTATATTAATAAGATTATGAACCGTGCCAAATTCGCAGGCTTTAGAGGCGTTAATTATACTTTGCATATAAATATAGGTTAGTCTAAGATCCTGTACGGCGAGCGTCTTGTGAGCTAGAATGACTAATATGCTTCAATGCCATTGTTTGATTTATTACCCATAAATGTGAAATATAGACCAAATTAACGTGTGTTATATAAATTTGTTAAAAATATTTTAAAATAATTATTTAGGTAACTTATTCGGATTTAAATTAAATATTATTGCAGAGTTTTGATTGATATCTTTTCTCTAAGTATTTTATCAACATAAACCTAGTAATAATAAATATTAATAATAGTTTTATTGGCATTTGATGTACAAAATTATAAACTTTTTGTTGTATCTATGTACGTCGGTCACCAACCCGCCTGGACTATGGGCAAAATACGTGAGTTCGTCATTTTTGGCGCGAACTTGTGGAGGCCTATGTCCAGCAGTGGAATTTGTTAGGCTGAAATGATGATAATGATGATGATGATGATGATGATATAGGTACGTAGCTATAGTTTGTAGAAGTCTTATTAAAATTAGTTAAAAAGCAAAAAGGTTTTATACTATTAATTATTGGACGATCCGAGAAGCCTGTGAACGCCCCAGGAGGCTTCTGAGCTTCTGGAAGGAGCTGGGCTGGCTGAACTAGTCAGCCCACTTTTCACGCATAATGGACCACCTTTGCGTCTAAATGCGGAAAATCGAGCCCAATACAAATACTATTAATTATTTTTTATAATAAAAATATTTCTAAAGAATTATAACAACATCGTTTCCATTTTCAAATTATTCTCTGTACTTACGGTTTATTTACAAATTCACGGTCAAATTTTTCTCTTACAACCTGTATTTTCTTTATTTAAACTGTAACACAGAAATCCCTTATGTGTGTTTCAAGGCGAATCCGTGAGTTAGCGTGGGAATCATTTTATTGTCATCTTGTTTCAGTAGCGACTAGTCATGCGTTCTAACTTTACTTGAGTATAATATTGATTTAACGTAATAAGTAAATACTCGTAAACGCATTAAAATCAAATGGCTCTGTTAGGATAAAATCTTATCTCAGATGTTCCGGAAATACACTTGTAACAAACACTAGGGTCCAAGCTACAACAAACATCTGTACATACTATCATTACAGGCTAAAACGATTGTTTTTGCAAGTTTTGGCAAGCAAACGTACAGTGCGCCTGCAACACCAGGAGCATCGCAAGCGCGTTGTCGACTCTAACCCCGATCCTATCCCGGAGCTATATCTCCCTTTTATTTAGCTGTGATATTTGTAATGTTGAGGTTATTGTCTCGTCGGGCTGTGCCAAATTTTTTGGACGATAATTCTTGCAGTGTCCTACCTCAGTATATCAATATCAATCATTAAGCAATCAAATCAATCTAAAAATCAAGAAATTTAATTCGTGATCGTTTGCTTACCTTACACAATATAAAAGGGAAAATTGATATACAAACAGATATGCTTAGAATTTTTGCTAAAAACTTTGATAAGCTTATGATACATGCTTGAGAAGGTATATAAAAAACAGTAGTAGTGAATGATACAAGTGTGAGATAAAAAAAATCAATTGTATTTATCTGTACGTAAATTAAAACGTTTGTGATTAATGTTGGGAATGTTTTACTTCCGGTCGTGTTTGTTTTTTTTATTTTCTTGACTAATCCTCCTTTGTGGTACATTTTATGAGTTTTAATATTGCTATAGATTATACAGTGGACATAATTGTGTTTGCTCGCAAACGAAAAAAAAACCGACTTCAATTACATCGACGAGTAATACAACGTAAATCGACGAAAAAATAGTCAAGTAACTACGCGTTATCAAAGATTACTCAAAAAGTAGTTATCAGATCTCGATAAAATTTATATGTGACCACAGGATAAACACCAGCTTTTGATTAAATTAAAAATTATCAAAATCGGTACACCCAGTAAAAAATTATTGCGGATTTTCAAGAGTTTCCCTCGATTTCTCTGGGATCCCATCATCAGATCCTGGTTTCCTTATCATGGTACTAAGCTAAGGATATTTCTTTTCTAACAAAAAAAGAATTATTAAAATCGGTACATCCAGTAGAAAGTTGTGCGGTATAATACAATGTAGGTCGACGAAAAAAGCGTCAAGTAAAAACGCATTATTACATATAACTCGAAAAGTAGTTGTTAGATCTCAAATAAATTTAAATGGGACCAATTGGCACACACCACCTTTCGATTAAAAAATATTTGTCGAAATTGGTCGACCCAGTCAAAAGTTCTGAAGTAACATACATAAAAAAATACAGCCGAATTGAGAACCTCCTCCTTTTTTGTAATTTGGTTAAAAAAGGATATCATCATCATCATCATAGGCCCCTACGTCTATTCCAGACGATTTAAGCGGTGTCTGAAGAGCATTTCTTCTGATGGCTGTACAAGCCGATACGGGAGCGGCAGATTCTACCACACACCGAACAAGGAAAAGATGTGCTAGTGTCACTGATGTCGCTGTTCTGGTGTTTTTTGTTTCTCCTGTCCGATAAGAGTCCAAACCAGGCTTCATCGTGATGTTGTTGACCATCCTTCACGCTCTTACGCCATTGGTCTCTGTTCTCGGCTAACTTTTCCCAGCTGTTGTGATTTATGTTAAAAGCGACCATATCGCGCTTGGCGCAGTCTTTAAAACGGAGCAAAGGCCTCCCAACATCCCTCCTTGCGTTCGCAACTGCGCCAAGCATGATCTGCCGCGGAAGTCGAGAGGGGTCCATCCGGTGTACATGCCCCAACCAACGCAGCCGACGCTGTTTTAGCATGGCAGTTAGACTGGGCATCCGCGCAATTTGTAGAACCCTCTCGTTGGTCGCTCTGTCTTTCCAACTTATACCCAGGATGTTCCGTAGGCAGCGCATATAAAAAGTGTTAATCTGACGTTCTTGCTTCGCATAGGACGTCCACGTCTCCGCTCCGTACAAGAGCGTGCTCAAAACACAGGCCTGAAATACTATCATCTTGGTCCTGTTGGTAAGATGTTTGTTGTTCCACACTCTTGTACTGAGCCGCCCGAACGTAGTCGCCGCTTTTCCGATGCGAGTATTGATCTCTGCTTCTAGAGAGAGATTGTTCGAGACAGTCGATCCCAGGTAGCAGAACCTATCAACCACTTGTAAAGCAGTGCTATCCAGCATTATTGCAGGTATTTCTGCACTGCCTTGCGCTAGAACCACAGTTTTTTTGGGGTTTATGGACATGGAAAACAAAGTGCATGCTTTGGAAAATTTGTCCATGATTGTTTGAAGCTCGAGAACTGAGTTTGCCACAAAAGCTGCATCATCGGCAAATAACAAAGAGTCAACGAAAAGATCATGACGCTTTTGTTTAGCTTGAAGCAGTGAGATGTTGAATAGCTTTCCGTCTACTCTTGTATGAAGGTGGATACCCTGTTGGCTATCGCCGAAAGCAGTTCTTAGGATAATCGAAAAGAATATACCAAACAGGGTAGGAGCCAACACGCAGCCCTGACGGACACCCCTACGCATTTCGAACCGATCAGACGTTTGGCCATCAAAAACTACAGCGCCCTTCATATCCTCGTGAAAGGATTGAACAAGGCTCAAGAGTTTCGGTGGACACCCAATGCATTTCAGTGCAGTATAAAGACCCTCCCTGCTGACGGTATCGAAGGCCTTATTTAAGTCAACAAACGCCACGTACAATGGCGTTTTCTGCTCTCTGCACTTCTCCTGTAATTGGCGAAGGGAGAAAATCATATCGACTGTGGAACGCCGGGGGCGAAAACCACACTGTGCCTCAGGATATACGCGATTTGCAAGTTTTTGGAGCTTTCCTAATATTACACGTCCAAATAGCTTGCCGACTGAGCTCAAAAGGGAAATGCCACGGTAGGAGTTGCAATCGCCGCGATCCCCTTTCCCTTTGTATAGTGTGATGATGTTGGCATCACGCATATCCCGAGGCACGCACCCCGCCTCCCAGCACTTACACAGCAGACTGTGCAGAATAGGTGACACGCACTTAAGTTTGAGTATTTCTGCTTGGGTTCCATCACTACCAGGACTCTTACCGCGCTTAAGCTGCTTTACAGCAATGTGGTATTCCCTTATAGTAGGTAGGTCGTCTAATTGACTCCAAGTATCCAGTTTAGGCATGCTCTGAACAGCCTCCGGTTCGATGCTGACTGGAGTTGCATAGAGAGTGGTGAAGTGTTCTACCCAACGTTCCATTTGTCGATGACGATCTGTTATAACAGAGCCATCAGCTTCTTTAAGGGGAGCTGTCTTTTTGGAAACTGGGCCGATGGCCTGTTTTATACCAGAGTACACACCGCTGAAGTTTCCTGAGTCTGCACACGCTTGGATGTTGTGGCAAATATTGGTCCAATAGACATTCGCAAAGTGGCGTGTGCTGCGTTGAAGAGCTGCTTTAGAAATTGTAAGCTCTTCGCGCGTCTTTGGATTAGGATTCAGACGGTGAGCAAGAGCAGCGTCGCGTTTAGAGTCAAGCAAGGGTGAAAGTTGCTCTATATTTTCAGTGAACCAGTCTTGAGATTTAGCTCTCTGATAGCCGAAAGCTTTGGCAGCTGTTTCCGTGAGAAGAGTTCTGACATTGCTCCATTCGTCTTCGACGGTCGCATTTACATTCCAAGTTTCAGTCTCCTTACGTACCAAATCCTCAAAATCACGAATCAAATCGTCATGCCTAGTTTTAGGAAGGTCTAATTTCTTCTTACCAGGTGGTTTGGACGAATGAATCTTTTTGTGGATCAGGGCTACACGTGTTACTACTAGGGAATGATCAGTGTCACATTCAGCGCTGTGGAATGTACGCGTGTGAATGGTTTCGCGGAGGTCTTTTCTTCTGGTGAGGACTAGGTCTAGCTGGTGCCAGTGACCAGAGCGAGGGTGCTTCCAGGACACCCTACGCATAGGCTTACCCTTGAAGAAAGTATTGGTCACACACAGCAATTGGCTCGAGCAGAACTCAAGTAAACGTTGTCCGTTCTCGTTGAGTTTTCCAATGCCGTGGGGACCCACACAATCGGGCCAAGCAGAGCTGTCCTGGCCGACCCGGGCGTTAAAGTCACCCAAGATGTAAAGCCTGTCACTAGAACTTACGCCACGTACCGTCTCAGTGAGTTGGTCGTAAAATTGGTCTTTGGCTTCGTCAGGTGAAACTAGTGTTGGGGCATATGCGGAAATAAAAGTAACAAAGCCGCAGTTGCTTCGCATCCTCAACACCATAATGCGCTCCGAAATTCCTCGAGGAGTTTCCATTGCGGAAAGGAGATCATTGCGGATTGCGAAACCAACGCCATGCTCACGTGCGGCAGTAGAGTCCCTTCCCTTCCAGAAAAATGTATATGAGGCCTCGCGTATTGAGCCTTCGTCCGGTAGTCTGGTCTCTTGCAGTGCGGAAACCGCTATGTTAAGTCTTTTGAGCTCGACATCGATTAAGGCAGTTTTGCGCAGGTCGTCAGCGCCATTTGAGCTTCCATTGGTGTCTGGGAAGCCTGTCCTCATTGTACGGACATTCCATGTCGATAAACGCATGAAAAGTGGGTTTTTGGTGTGTATTTTTAATTGCTGCTTAGGTCCAGGTGTGGTTGGTAACGACGTGAACTTTCTAGATTTACTAGTGCTTCCTACACCCTAAAGAAGCAAATCCACGACGAGGCGGATCGGTACCTAATTGGCCGGGGGCTGCCCGGTTTAAGCGGGCGGTAACCGATCAATGGGTTTTCGATGAACCCTCCCACTGACGGGAGTGACCCCTGGCGCCCGCACTTGACGCCTATTATATGCGGACTTATAACCGGTCACTGCCACTCCCCGTGTTGTTTTCCACGCAGCAGCGCTGTCGTGGGCAGAGTGACCTCTCCACAGACACTGCGTCGCCTGGGACACAGATTAAGGAAAACGCAGGGTTGCCCAAGACCCACGCCCACCCTCTCGACCTAGCTGACTTAATCCGCAGGAACGGCAAGCCGATACGTGCGGAGCCAGTTCGGTTGCAGGAATCAGCTGCGAGAACGCCTAACGGAGACTCCTTCCGGGTTTAATAACGGAATTTTCCATTTCCTGGATGGTGAATAACTACGCAAACTAGAAGGTCTAGTTTGAGTTCCCTTAGTCGCCTTTTACGACTCCCTGGGAAGAAATGGGGTGGTACGATTCTTTTGAGCCGGAAACCACACGGCAACAAAAAAGGATAAGACATTTGTTAATTTATGTATTTCAAATCTAATAAGTTTAATTTTGAAGTGAGTTCTAATAAAAATCTTAGCCAGTAAAACGCACCCCATTACTTAGCAATAAAAATTATGTATTGTCAAATTAAGTATTAAAATAAATTAAAACTAATGAATTATGCTTCGATATTTAAATACGTGAGTAATATTTAAATATTATTCGTCGATACTTAAATATTTTCATAATTTTAATTTTATTTTTAACTCGAACCCGGAGTACATTATCTTTTTAGCGTCCCCCATTGAAAACCATATCCAGTAATTTTTTGTTTTGCAGACCATTTGGCGCCTCTTTGTGAGTAGCGCCCGGGGTACGATACCCTCCCTGCCCCCCCACGCTACGTCACTGCTAGAGAGAGAGTATTATTTCCAATAACAACAAAAACGTTTCTTACAAAAAAAAAAAAACTTATATATTTTTTAATTTAGTAAAATATTTCATGCTCAATATGGCGATAAATATGCAGTAAATAAATTAATAAAGTATTACAGCGAAATGGAAATTGACACCTATTTATCTTAAGATTTATCTTGATAACTTGTATTATTTATAATTGGTCGAGGATAAGTTCTTTTACAATAAACAAGGTGCAGAAAAGATAGAATTACGAATTTCGAAATTTATAACACAGCGTGTTTGAATTTATTTAAAAATATTTCTATATCTTATGGTTGTTACAGTACTATTAAATAGAGTTCATTGCTAAAAAATCAATAAAATTAACTATTGAATAAGCAAACGTTAAAAACTATGATTTACATGACGCTTTTTTCGAAATTTCGACATGTAGTTTATAAAAATTTTCAGTTAATGTCGACGACATTACAGATAAGAATATAATAGAGATGACAATAGCTATGATTTCATTATGCTTTTATTTCTCATCATGTTAATAAAAACACTCTATACAAGTCTTTTATATTAAAAAAACAGGTTTTATATCAATTAAAACATGTATCAATTAAAGCTTTATACATAAACGATTGCAAGTTAAAAAGAAGTCATGTAACAACATGAATATGCAATTAAATTAAAAGTATTAAAATAAACATATTGTTAGTATGTTAAATATTTTTGTTTAATTTATATGCACTTGTATTGTATTGGAATGTTGGTAGCACGAATAATAAATTATATTACAGTTCGTAATTAATTTGTATAGGGTATGAAATTGATCTTAATTGTTCTACTTACACGAAAACTTCAAAAGAAAACGTAAATATAAGCGTGTCAAAGTATTTTTTTTCTCTCAATTCAAGTACATGTAAGTGATTACAGATCAATTTCTCAAAAAATAAATAAAATAGGTACGTAAAATAAAAATTTATCGTAATTATTTATGATAAAATAACAATAATAAATATTAATTTGTTGAAGAGTTTTTAATCATGCAATTTTTGACTAGCAAAATTTTTGATAAAATATTTTGTTTCTATTAGTTCTGCGAACACATTATAATTATGATAGATGATTAAAATTCAGTTATCTGATCCTTTTATAGTTAATCACATCTTTATTTATATAATTATTATTGTTAGTTATATAACATAACTATGAACGGAAAATTTCCGGTGAAAGTAATTGAAAGGTCACCGGTACAAATTTGGGTTTGCAGGTTTTGAAGTGCTTTAGCTAAGCTAGCTTAAGAAGTAATAAAATGAATATGACAATGTGAAAAGAAATCACGAGAAATTTTAAGATCTACATTTTCGGGCTGTGATTTGTCATAAAATTAAACTCAAATTTTTCCAGATAATAGGCGAAGCGATATTAATCTAATAGTGAAAAATTGCAAGCTAGTTCGTATTATAGTTAGTATTAATCTAACCGAATATTATAATTAATTAACGCATATAATATGATTTTACAGATTGTAAATTTGTTTTAGGGCCTGTTTCACCAGTTTTGGATAACACTATTTGACGGATGACAGTTATGACTGTAAAAAGTTTTTAATTCATTTTTATTCTTTTTACCATCGAATTCAACTATATTTCTAGCTAGATTAGCCGGTAATATATTTCATTATTTGCAAATCAGTTTCTTATTCTACTAGAGTAACGATTACGGATACATGGTTCTCTCGAGAGGCGATTACCGTAGCCTGAATACGCCGGCGACATGAGGAGCATCATAAGAACTTTTCTAATTCTAAGCCAGCTGTCAACACAGCGCATATTCAGGAGTTCAGGTTTCTTTAATTATAGCAGGAACATAACACTACTCGACAGAAGTACTATGTAGTTGTGATTTTATACAACACTGACATATTTCTTCATTCAGATTAATTCAAATTTTGAGCTAGATATTTCTTGTTGTAGTACCCTACCTTAATAAATATTCAACAACTGAGCAAATAGCTCTGCTCCTAGAAAGAACTGCGGTTAAAGACAAATAATCTCTACAATTGGTTATTTGTGACGTACATGTTTTGAAATTCCTCACAAAATAGGTTTTTTTTTTCATTTTCAATCATGTTTAGTAAGGGATAATATTTCAATAACATTAACATCTCAAAAACTTGTTGTGTTTAGACTTGAACTGAATTACGGAAAAAGGACCGTAACAGTTTAAATGACTAATTTTACGTTTATAAGCTAAAATACTGTCTCAACGATCGGGCTTTTATCTTGTCAGTTATTAATGTTCATGACATTTTCTCATAACGACTTGCAAAACGCAGTGATGTTGTACTCGTAATCCGTAGGTCACCCTTAATCTGACAGTTTATGTCAAATTAAATCTTTTAGTTCCGTGTTGCAACGGTTAAATCGGTCAATTTGTTAATGTACTAGCTTATTTCAAACGGTAGCAATTAAATTTAATGTACTGGTTATTATATAGAAAATTTAGAATTTGACTTATGTTACATGTTTTCATATAATTTTACAATGCACTCTATGAAAACCTTTTTAAAAGCTTTTATTTAACTTGCAATGTTTGTAAGTAATTTTGTAAGCTGAATTTAACTCACTTATCAGGATCAGATTGAGATGAAATTTGGAATACACATTAATTTTGATGGCAATTGTACAACCTGCCTTATATGTTTAAATGAAAAGTCTTAGTTTGTAGAATACAATATACGACGAAAATACGACCCTTTTAGACATTATAAAGATTGTACATTGCAAAAAATATTGGTTTGGCTACTGTAAACTTTATTTTCTTCTTTTCAGCGCATTGAAATAAAAGATAGTTTAAAAATATTTTTATAATATTCATCTGTTAATATTTTTTCAATAACGTTTGCATGTTTAAAAGATGTTCAGGGACTAACGTTTTGAATATCCTATATTTCATCTCACATCTCAATAGTGTTGGTGACCATGAAAGTTTAATAAGCTATAAGATCAAATCGTGCCAAATAACACAAATTTTTAATAATATAATACTTTATTTAATTAACGCATATAATATGATTTTACAGATTGTAAATTTGTTTTAGGGCCTGTTTCACCAGTTTTGGATAACACTATTTGACGGATGACAGTTATGACTGTAAAAAGTTTTTAATTCATTTTTATTCTTTTTACCATCGAATTCAACTATATTTCTAGCTAGATTAGCCGGTAATATATTTCATTATTTGCAAATCAGTTTCTTATTCTACTAGAGTAACGATTACGGATACATGGTTCTCTCGAGAGGCGATTACCGTAGCCTGAATACGCCGGCGACATGAGGAGCATCATAAGAACTTTTCTAATTCTAAGCCAGCTGTCAACACAGCGCATATTCAGGAGTTCAGGTTTCTTTAATTATAGCAGGAACATAACACTACTCGACAGAAGTACTATGTAGTTGTGATTTTATACAACACTGACATATTTCTTCATTCAGATTAATTCAAATTTTGAGCTAGATATTTCTTGTTGTAGTACCCTACCTTAATAAATATTCAACAACTGAGCAAATAGCTCTGCTCCTAGAAAGAACTGCGGTTAAAGACAAATAATCTCTACAATTGGTTATTTGTGACGTACATGTTTTGAAATTCCTCACAAAATAGGTTTTTTTTTTCATTTTCAATCATGTTTAGTAAGGGATAATATTTCAATAACATTAACATCTCAAAAACTTGTTGTGTTTAGACTTGAACTGAATTACGGAAAAAGGACCGTAACAGTTTAAATGACTAATTTTACGTTTATAAGCTAAAATACTGTCTCAACGATCGGGCTTTTATCTTGTCAGTTATTAATGTTCATGACATTTTCTCATAACGACTTGCAAAACGCAGTGATGTTGTACTCGTAATCCGTAGGTCACCCTTAATCTGACAGTTTATGTCAAATTAAATCTTTTAGTTCCGTGTTGCAACGGTTAAATCGGTCAATTTGTTAATGTACTAGCTTATTTCAAACGGTAGCAATTAAATTTAATGTACTGGTTATTATATAGAAAATTTAGAATTTGACTTATGTTACATGTTTTCATATAATTTTACAATGCACTCTATGAAAACCTTTTTAAAAGCTTTTATTTAACTTGCAATGTTTGTAAGTAATTTTGTAAGCTGAATTTAACTCACTTATCAGGATCAGATTGAGATGAAATTTGGAATACACATTAATTTTGATGGCAATTGTACAACCTGCCTTATATGTTTAAATGAAAAGTCTTAGTTTGTAGAATACAATATACGACGAAAATACGACCCTTTTAGACATTATAAAGATTGTACATTGCAAAAAATATTGGTTTGACTACTGTAAACTTTATTTTCTTCTTTTCAGCGCATTGAAATAAAAGATAGTTTAAAAATATTTTTATAATATTCATCTGTTAATATTTTTTCAATAACGTTTGCATGTTTAAAAGATGTTCAGGGACTAACGTTTTGAATATCCTATATTTCATCTCACATCTCAATAGTGTTGGTGACCATGAAAGTTTAATAAGCTATAAGATCAAATCGTGCCAAATAACACAAATTTTTAATAATATAATACTTTATTTAAATACCAAATAGAGCGTCATTGTTCCCTTCACTCGATCGATAAAATTGGAGATCCTGTTGAATGTTTCGTATCAAAATCGTACCATGATTCAGTCTACCGGCTTAGTAATGGATGAATCAGCTTTTGATAAATGTTATCTGCGTTCGCGCTTTTCTTTTAAATTTTGTGATTTGTGATAAAGTTGTTTTGCAAATTACGCGATTTGGTGATATTACATCTTTTTTTTTGTAGTTACACCACGAAATTAATGTTTGTAACCATAAAATATTTTAAGACTTAATAAAATAACTGTGTTTTTATAATTTTTATTATAAACTAGCTATGCCCGCGGCTTCGTCCGCGTTGAATTTAACAAAAAAGTTGTTTTTCAGTTCGCAGAGTTACAAAAAAAAAAAAAAAATATATATATTATGTAATAAAAGTAGCCTAAGTACTCCTTATTACATCAGCTATCTGCCCCATCCCCGGTCCCAGCGAAAGTCTAAACAAAATCGGTTCAGCTGTTTCAGAGAATAGCCGGAATAAACAGACAGACAGACAGATAAACATTGTAAAAAAATAAAAATAGGTAAAAAAACTTTTTAAGTTAAACGGTTTTATGTTAAACATACATTGCAATGTTTAAGATAAATGTACTAAAAACCAAAAAATAATAAAATAGATACAGTCGTGGGAATTATAAACATATGCATAGACTAGACTAAAATAAAACCGTGGGGCACGTCAATTGTCTACAATCGTTGATTAAAATGTTTGTTTTGTAATGTTACACTATAATTAGGCAGTTGTTCAACCGACAACGATGGACGTGTGATAAGTAGGGCTAGAATGTGGAAACAAGCTAGCAAGCTCGATTATAAGCGAGTTTTAGGGTTTCATAGTGGTGAGCGAGTAGTACTTTTATCATATGTTTTGTCGATTAAAGACAAACTACGAGCAGTGAAACGATTCCTCGCCAGCCAGCAGTGTGAATGTCCAACGATAAACTAGTTGAAACATCTCTTTTATTTACATGGAGTGTATAACTATTGGAATTTCCATGAGCAAGAAAATAGTAAGTAATTTCCTCACCGTCTGCGGGCCAACTGCCTATTTTAACGACGAATTAAACGATTCTTCTATCGCACATTAAGTCGATAATTTGTAGACAATTGACGTGCCCCACGGTTTTATTTTAGTCTAGTCTATGCATATGTTTATAATTCCCACGACTGTATCTATTTTATTATTTTTTGGTTTTTAGTACATTTATCTTAAACATTGCAATGTATGTTTAACATAAAACCGTTTAACTTAAAAAGTTTTTTTACCTATTTTTATTTTCTAGTTTTTAGTTTTTATTTCGCATTTTGTTTAATTCATTTAGTGCTTCATTATTGCAAGGCCCATCTTAAATATTGAGGTTGTATAGTGCACTGTATTCTTCTTGTCAAGCCCTTTTATTTGATACCCATATTGGTGGGATTGATAAAAAATTGTTATCAGACATTTGGTAGCGGCGGCCAGCTTAGATTTCAATTTTGCATAGTAAATTGTATTCTACTTGTTGAGACCTTTCATTTGATACCCATGTTGATGGGATTGATAAAACCTAAGTTATCCGCCATTTTGTAGAGGCCACCATCTTGGATTTTAATTTTATATAGTACATTGATTATACTGGTTGAGCACTTTCATTTGATACCCATATTGATGGGATCGATAAAACCTACGTTATCCGCCATTTTGTAGCGGCCGCCATCTTATATTTCAATTTTTTATAGTATATTGTATTCTGCTTGTTGAGCCCTTTCATTTGATACCCATATTGATGGGATTGATAAAACCTACGTTATCCGCCATTTTGTAGCGGCCGCCATCTTGGATTTCAATTTTTTATAGTATATTGTATTCTGCTTGTTGAGCCCTTTCATTTGATACCCATATTGATGGGATTAATAAAACATAAATTATCCGCCATTTTGTAGCGGCGGCCATCTTGAATTTATAATGATAATGAATAAACATAATTGTATTGTCACCAAAATCCAAAGTGTATACAAAATTTCAGATTAATCGGTTGACAGGAAGAGGGTGAAATTTGAATTACTAAATTTGACCCAAGAATAATAAAAAATAAAACAAACGGGGTGAGCTAAATAAAACCGTATAAAAATGTTATTTAGGTAAATGTACCGTGTAACATTCATATGCATTTAGTAAAAAGCGGTTATTTTATCATTACAAAAAGACACTCCAATTTTATTTATTTGTATAGATTTATCTTGTACATAAATTGCTTCAATATAATTAATTAAGTTTATAGTAATTAATATAAAAAATTAACAAATAGTAATATAACAACTAATAACTAATTTTGTGTCACATTTTAATGGAAAACTGATTGTCAGATTTTTCTTTTTCTGGGTAGAAAATATTTACTGGATATGAATTTCTTCAAAATAAAACGCGAATGAACACAATATATAGGTAAATATCATTATTATTTACTGTAGGGCTTTTATTTTTTAAATCGTGAGATGGTTTCGGCTCCAGTTCCGTATCCCACACATAGCAACCTAGACTAGACGATATTATAAAATAAAAACAAAATATATACAGCATATAAGTATTTAAATTATCATCATAACCATCATTATCATCATCATCATCATCACAATCATCATCATCATCATCATCATTTCAGCCTATTGCAGACCACTGGAAATGGGCCTCCACAAGTTCGCGCCAAAAATGGCGTGAGCTCATGTGTGTTGCCCATAGTCACCACGCTGGGTAGGCGGGTTGTGACAGCAGAGCTGGCTTTGTTGCACTGAAGTGTGTCTTTCAAAGCCAGCGGTTGGATGGTTATCCCGCGATCGGTCGGCTTTATAATTTCCAAGGTGGTAGTGGAACTTTGTTATCCCTTAGTCGCCTCTTACGACACCCACGGGAAGAGATGGGGTGGCTATATTTTTTATTGCCGTAGCCACACAGCATGTGGCTATGGCGTATACAATTTAAATTATAGAGCAGTCTTATTCTCTATAGAGATGCTATAAAAATATTTCATTGACTTTCTGCATCTAATTTTTACTAAATGAAAATATTATTATACTTTAGACGACAGCTCAAAATAATTTAAAAAATGCTAAAATTATGAGTACCAAACAGTTAATTTAAGATATTTCCTGCTGTGCCCTACCTCAATAAAATATTATATACATATATATTCTTCTAGCTTTCATATATATATATATATATATATATATATTATAATTTTTAGAATTTTGTATATCCGTTTTAGTGATTATATTAAATTATTTTTTATTAATACTAGTATAATTATATTATGTATATGCTAGCATTAACTAAAATTACTGTTACGACTTAAATAAATAGAGCAGTAATCTTTGATACCATTAACATCAACGCAAGTATAGGCGAGAGCTTTGGTTAGTGGATAATTAAATTTCGCGCGTTACGGTTATGTCCTAATGTATATGAACTAAGTAAGAATTATATTTTATGTCTTTTCATATTTTCAATTTAAAAAAACAATTGATATACTCATATACGCCGGTCACGAATAAATATTCCATGCTCCTTGTTGCAACAATTTAAAAATATTTCAGCTGAATAAAAAAAAAAAAAACAATTTCGGTGTACACTACTTTTCCAGGTATGCAGAATTTGTAATATTTAATGTACACCGCTTTTTTAAGAACTGTTTTAATTTTTTCTTACATAATCATCGCATTCTTGTATTTCGTCACGTGATTAACTTGTGTCAGTTATCAGAGTTTATTTAATCTTGTAAAACTATATTTTTTATTGAATGTCATTAATTTAGAATAAAATCTTTCATGTTTATGCCTAATTAATTTATAAGTTTATCTCTCGTTAATTATAATTATTTTTTTGGTTTATGTACAATTATGTCTTTTATTTTTAAAACCAATTTAACTAATGCACAACTACGAGTTCACACCATTTTCTATTTTTTTGTTTAGTATCCCGGAGGATTTTTTCGTAGTGGCAGCACTATTAATAATATACACAACATTTTCGAAAGTTAGTATTGGATTGATTTACAAGCTAAAATTTAGGTCAACTTTTGAAAGTAGTCCATCCAGATTCCAATACAAAGAAAAAAAAAACCTTAAAGGTCATTCTTGTATGAAACATATCTTATAAAATGTGAAGTATGTACGTACCTACCAATTTTTTGTAAAATAAATGTTCATTTAATTTTTATTGTATATTGTGTGTATGTAAAAAAAAAATTAAAGAATTTTATTAAGTTTGACCTAAATATATTGGGTATATAACCAAATGTATTTTATTATATTGTATTTTTTATGTATTTTTTTTGTCAACAAATAGAATATAAGTACATTTTGAAGTTTACTCAGAGTTTTTCACTCTCCATATTTTTTGATGCCACGAATCCTATATCGTTTCCTAAAGAGTAAATTCCAATAATAAAATGAAATGTTAGTGTGTCACTTGTGTTTTATCAGTTCGAAAATATCTTGTCTATTTCTATTACAAAATCAGTCCATTTAGAGTATGCACCATCAATTGAATAGGATTTGTTTAGAATCATAGCATAGTAAATATGGTATCAACTGAAGTAGACATGCAATTTAAAAATAATATTATTGTATTCGTTCAAATAATATGATACGACGGTGGCACATTTCGCAGTGACCCTGAGTCCTTTATTTCTACTCCAGGGCTTTAGGTCCTATTCCAAACACTTACAGTCCATTGTAAATAATAATTATTCTAGCTTTTATGGCTATCACACTCGTCAATATCATTGTAATTTGATTTATTTAAATATATTTATTGTCGGTTAGGTCTGATAGGTCTTGAAGATTGTCGGTAACATTTTAGTTTTAGGTAGATATCATGTAAGACCCTGAATCTAACATAAATATTTTCTAAACTAAATCTTAACTTAGCTTTTTAATGAGGTTAATATGTATTAAATTAATATTCAATAATAGGGTAAGGACGTATTGGCAAACATAAGTCCTAACGCCAATGTCACATCATTATTATCACGTTATCAGTATATTTGATCTCTTCTAAGAAGCTTATACGAATAGATCACCGTTACGTGTGTGGATTAAAAAAAAAACATCGTAACCTATAATAATATAAAACGAAGTGTATGTTTGTTTGAAATTAAAATATTATTTCTAGTAATAGAAACCATTAAAAGTGTGTTTAGATGTAGAGTTACAACAAAGGAGTATTCATCTTATATTTATTTAGTGTCTTTTTACCACTTCTGTGACCTTGTGAAAAAACCTTGTGGCTACGGTATTAAAGATTATAGCCACCCCCTCTATTTTTCGTAGGTGTCGTAAGAGGCAACTAAGGGATAACACAGTTCCACTACCACCTTGGTACTTGTAAGGCCGACCTATGGCAGGATAACCATCCAACAGCTGGCTTTGAAATACACAGGCCGAAGACTGGCAGCAGCGTCTTCGGTGCGACAGGGCCCAGTGTGGTGACTATGGGCAACACACATGAGTTAGCGCCGTTTTTGGCGGGAACTTGTGGAGGCCCTTGTCCAGCAGTGGACTGCGATAGGTTGAAATGATAATGATGATGATCTTAGAGTGTTCAAAGTATTACAAAATTCAAAAAAACTGGCCCAATCGGTCCAGATTTTCTCGAGTTTTGCGCTTAGCTTTATTTAGCGATTCATTTTTATTTATATAGATGAAAGATAGATTAAAAAAAAATTGACGTAAAAATTACAAAATAGTTTACAGAGTACAGCATAGTATTTCTGCCTTTCTTTTGTTTTGACTTTCGTAAATAAAATAATATAGAAAAGATTATTAATTTGCTTGCTGCAGTGTTGTTTGTACTTTATACATGCCAATGTTAACTTTGGTTGAAACTAATTACTTCCTTTTCTACTTTTCTTATTCTGTTTTCAACAGACACTCTGTAACTTCTACTATATCCGGTGTATTTTTCCTAGAAATATGTGCCATCTATTGAAAGCGGAGCTTATAAAATGTACAAAAAATAGATAAAAGTTTGAGTGGGTTATAATAAATGATATGCCAGTGAAAGACGAAATAGCAGCAATTGAAACCAAAAAAGGTAACGTTAACGTTAATTATGCTTAAATAGAACATTTCCTATCAAATGTGTGTTTTATATAACAAATTTTTTCTAGGAAATATGTGCTTTAATGTTCCTAGAGCACTGTTTCAACTTACCTCACTAAGAGGAGAGTTGAAACAAAGACAACAAGTTGCCTTCAAGTTGATATTTTATACTCATTATAGTACTCGTTTGTTAGTTAATGAAGCAAGGTTTCATTTAGTATATCATATAACACGTTACGAAATTATGTGAAATTTATTCTATATATCTTTGATTTAATATTTATTATTTATTCTTTGAATCAGCTAATCCTTAATTTATGAGAGACGGTGCCCATAGAGCATAGACTATATGTTATTCTTTCCTGTTCAACCCTGTTGTCTAGTTTACAAGTATAATGTAAATTTAGTTTACTAATACCTATAATTTACAAACAGTGATTTAGATCTCAATAGCGACCAAAAGGAAGTTTTCCTAACACTCAATGTATTAAAATTTACAACCACAATTTAAACGAAAATTAATTCAGTCCACGTACAAATTATGAATGTATGTGTCATATAAATATAATGTTTTAAACAATTGCGTCGTAAACAAATATATATATTTGACGTTTCTGTATAAATATTCGATAAAACATAAAACACATTTAGTATCGTTGCAAGGTATATGTTAATTTTGTTTAACAACACTCATACATGTTAATGTAAATATCAAGACCATTTTGGCCAGGTTCCATATATGTAGGCTTGATTTTAATCTTATATCTAGAGTAATGGAACTAGTGTTTATCATTAAATGACAAATCTCTTAGAAATATTGACATCTATGTATGAGTTGGAATATCAAGTGTCGTGGAGTTAAGTCGTTACTATAACATTTATATATCGAAAGATAAAGATTAACTATTTTGAAATTTAGCTCGTAAGTACTTTTAATAAGAAACACTTTAAAATATTGATTTATTTTGGGTTTTATGAAATAATAAAGAATAATACAATATTTTCTTAATATGTTTTTATTTTTTTTTATGTCACTAGGTCGGCAAACAAGCGTACGGCTCACCTGATGGTAAGCGATTACCATAGCTTATAGACACCTGCAACACCAGAAGCATCGCAAGCGCGTTGCCGACCCAATCCCCAATCCCCCCCCCCCGAGCTCTGGTCACCTTACTCACCAACAGGAACACAATACTGCTTGAAAACAGTATTATTTTGCTAAAATTTTATATGTAACAAAAAATATCATACTTTTATACTACTAATTATTTTTAATGACCAAGAGATTAAAAACATACTAAATTACTTAATTTTGAATAAAATTGGTAATTTTGAATTTCTCAAGATTTTCTACGAGCTTGAGATCTAGCTAAGCGACAAGTAATTAGCATTATAAGTAAAGTCACGGTCAAAGGTTAGTGACATAATACAATGTAACACTATCTTTAGGAAGCACTCCTGTGTAGTGAAGCGCGTCGCGTGCCAACACAATCGTTCCTCATAATGGTTTTCGTTTAATCTCTATGTTTCTTTGAATATAGTAATTACAGGATATGTTACACATATTAGAAATATTATTTTTTTAGACTTTACTGAAAAAAATACATAAAATAATTGGATTTCCTTGCAAACGAAAAAAAATCGACTTCAATTATATTCTAAATAAATATATAAATACACATATGACACCCATAATTAGCCGGGAATCGAACCCGTAACCCGCGGAACAAAAAGCAGGGCCACTACAAACTGCGCCAACGGGCTATTCAACTCTATATGCTGGCAGTAAAAAAAATGTTTTCTTGACTGGCTTGTACTAGTTATCTTTTCTAAAAAAACATTGAGTGTTGTAAGCAAATCAAATCAAAACTGTTTCACAATATTTTGCTAAATAATTTAACAATATTTTGCATGATAATTTTTGAAAAATATATACTTAGACAGATTGTATGAATAGTTTGACAAGTACACCAGCAACCCGCAATATGTTGTCAAAAAGTGATCGAAATCTGATAGAAGTTTGGTGAGCAAAACAACTATTATAGTGGTTCCCCAAAAGGCAAAACGCTGTTGACCTACATTGGTGTTGCAATAGTGCTCCGTATGAACACTGAGTATATGACATTTTTTATTATTTTAAATGTGATTTTTATATACATACGATACTATTTTGCTAGACGTAAGTTTGTGTACTTAAATTTGCACCACTCGTGTATAGTTAGTAAGTCAATTAATTTTACAAAAGTTAGTAAAAATTTGTATGAAAAAAAAGTTACCTTAGTTTTTTTTATTATTTTCTGTAATTGTACGGAGAGTAAGAAAGTTTTTGAAGTAACACTTCCTTAAGAAGTAAGGTGATGAATGTGTGACGAGAACATTATGAAAAATGTGATCGGGTGAGGCAAACGGAAGTTGAGAGGCAGATATAAGTTAGTGAAGACAAGATGACAAAGTTAGTTACGTTTCATAAGTTTTACATCAGTCGTGTGGTCTAAAGCACACTCGTTTTTTTATCTATAGATATTAATTTATACTTGTATAATAAACGAACTATAAAATATTATGCATTGTTTCCCTATTCATTTAAATCTACCTTCAAAAAATAATGTGGTTTGTATAGCCAAAAGCTAATGCTAATTTGAATAAATTGTAATGTATGCAGTATTTCTTTGTTATTATTTTTTATATGTTTATACAAAAAAAAACGTTCTAAATTATTAATAATGCCAAGCCATTTACGTGTCTAATCAAGATTAGAGAAGAAAATATTATTTACAAGTTGACTCCTACGTGACATTGACGAAATCGGTCGTGTTCCATTGGCGCAACTGAAAGTCGAATCTGTCAATCTATAACATGACGATTGAATTAGCGAAGTCGTTACTTAGTAAAAATTTTAATATGTGCTAATTCACTTCTTTTTGATAAAAAATTTAAAAAGAATATTTGATCTTCAGATCCCTTGCTTCATATATTTTAACTTCTAATTAGCTTATTTAGTGTCCATTACTTTAACGATGTGTTATTAATTTTTAGAAAAATCTATGTACTCGTACGTGTTTATTTTACTTGATTTTAATTAATTAAGCACGACTTTTAAAGTAATAGTTAAAGAAATTGATAAAGATTTATTTAAGATATTGTTTTAAATTTATATGCCCCGTTCAGAAGGTACTCATGAAAACAAAACACTTTACTAAACTTTAATGATGATTAAAGCTATTTTAATGATACTTTTCAAGTTCAACTTAATATTCTAAGGCAACAAAACAATTAAGTATGGATTCGAATATTCAAGCATCTGCCACCAGGGAGTTCTGGAATCTTATTGTTAGTTCTGGATCCGACATCGAAGATCTATGGAATCACTTAGAATAGCCACTAGTTTTATGTATGTAGCAAGACGTTAAATGATAGTAAACAAATTTTACGCTGGTTCGATTCCGGTCACGATAAATACCCACATGTCTGTACATTTCAAGCAGATATTCGTAGTGGTCTAGGTATATGTGTTACCCGACATAGAGTTCTCGTTCTATCAGGGTAAATTTGACGGGATTTATATGATAGGTCCAGTCAAATACAAGTCAGCAAAACGTTTTATAAAAATGTCTGTTACTCGGTTCTTAACAAGAATCATAGCATATCTCTTATGTTATGTGTAGAGTTACCGTTTGACCTCTACATTGTACATAGATTGTACATTAGATAATGACACATAGACAATGGTAGAGGGTGGAACATATGCTAAAGCTATGGTAATAAATGAATAACATTTTAGTTCCTAATTATATAGAGTTAGTTGTTTATGACATCATACTAATTACTGTTTGGATTTAAATTGAGATCATAATTTTCTTAGAATATTATTAATGACAGCGATTTAAATTTTTGAAATATCTGAATTATTAGTATGAATTTTGATTACAAAATATACTTCTAGGTCATTTATTTTTATATCTGTTTGACGAAATTGAAAACAAGTTCTTCACAATTATACATTTTTAATATAATACATTTCAGATTGAAAAGTTTCTTAGATCATAGGTAGAGTTAATTATGCCAAGTTTCAATCTAATTCAATTAGTGGTTTTGTGACATAAGGCCAAGATATAGATGGACTGAAATGAAAAAAAAAGACTACCATAAAAAAAACTATGTGTAAAATTAGTCCTACTACAATTTTGTTATTAGTAAAAAAAATTGTTAAAATATCATAGCGTAAACGTAGACTTATTATAACTTAATATAACAGACTTAATATAACAGATAACAACTTGTATTTAATTTTATGTCTGTTAGATAGTTTGAAAATTCTGAACGAACTAAAAAGCAAAAAGTTATGAATTTGGTTTTATTCACATTTTAGTTCGTCTTAGGCGTATATATATTGTTTTATCGAGATGTGCCTTTACTATCTTGATATATTAATATACTAGCTGTGCCTATAGCGTTCCTCGGTAAATGGATTATCCAACACAAAAATATTTTTTCAATTCGAACCAGTATGTAGTTTCTGAGATTAGCGCGTTTAAACGGACAAACAAACTTTACTTCAGCTTTATAATATTTGTATAGAATTATAAGAAAATAAAGGTACCTATAGAATTATTTTCAAAGTTCAAATATAAAATAAAAACAAATATACAATTGAATTTAATGTGAAATATCAATGACAAAGCAATTCGTATTATTCGTATAATTTATTACATTTTTTAATATTATACACATAAATTATGTGTATCCTTAAACCTTATAAAGAAGTTGATTAGTTGACGAATTAAAATTTAAAATGTTTATTATGCATTATAAATTATAGCTGCTCTATTTCCATACTAAATATCTTTTAGGTGTTTCATTTTTATTACATTTTCGTGTTAATGTGGTGTTAATCAATAGCTGATGATATTGATAAGAATAAAATTAAAGTTTTAGGGTCTGTTTGTTTCTACAAAAGTTTTAATTTTATGTACAGAGCTTATTTTCCGATTCTACAGTTATTATTATATCTTATAGTCAAAGTAAAATATTAACAGAAAAAAAAAATATAACTCAAGTAGGGTACAGCAGGAAATTTCCTGTTCAATATATGGATCAGCCCAAAGGGGTAGTACCTCCTCATGTTGGTGAGTAAGGTGACCAGAGCTCCTGAAGCTACGATAATCGCGTACCACCAGGTGAGTCGTGCACTTGTTAGCCGACCTAGTTGTGTATATATATATATATATATATATATATATATATATATATATATATATATATATATATATATATATATATATATATATATAATAAGTATAACCTTTGTTTGTTGGATACAGTTTTACGTCGATCGACATTTATCAGTCAAACGAACCGTAAAATGTACGTATTATTTTCGTAATGATAAGATAAATTTACATTAACAAGTACCTAATAAAATTAGAATATCATCGACGTAGTTGAAATCAATTAAATACGAATAGTTAGGTATAGCTCAAAAACAACTCGTCACTTCTAGCTCAAGTTTAAATAGGACATGACAAGTACCAGTTTTCTAATATAAAAAGGTAAAATATCGAAGTAAATAGTCAAATTGAAAACGAGAGAAGATTAAAAATAGATTCGTCCATTTAAAATTAATACAACACCACAATTAGAAGCAGATATACAAATCGATCTCAGGGAACATCCTTCTTTTATCCTTTTCTATGTTTTTGTAAAAAAATAATAATCAAAGTTGCGTAGATGCGTGTAAAACCGCGCGGGGATTTTTCGTAAGATAAAATTCAATTCGACGCATATCTTCAGAATGCTATTTTATATGTGTGAAATAGATTTAAATGAGTATCTTTTGTTAAACATTAGGCAAATTAGTTGGAGCTGGATTAATTTTATTATATTATGAAATACTTTATATATTTTGTTATTCATAGAAACGATTTATTTACAAATGTCTTTATTACTAAACATTCTTGTTATATTTACTGTAGCTCTATTGCGTGTATCAAAAACGAAAGATTAACTAAATTCGTCTGTGTAAGTTCTGAGCTGATAAAACTTTCCAGATAGTTATCTGACATATTATGTTACTCAACAGACAAAAATTGGTAATAAGTTTTTTTCACTAAAACGAAAGTAGTATATATATATGGAGCGTCCTTCGGCCTGCTGGGCCGATGTTCTATTGGGCGCAAACAGTCCAGCAGTGAACTGGGATAGGTTGAAGCGAGTAGATCAATTAAAATACGATACACTACTGAAATAATGAAATTTATAATACTATTAGTATAAGACCGAAAATATGTTTTCGACGCGCTTGTCTTAAGAATCTGACGTAAATATAGCAGAAGTTTTAATAAATACAGCAGAAGAAAGAGCAGCGTTGAGTATTCAGAATGAAGAACTAATCAACTTTCTTTAAAGCTGTAGCTGTTTTAGTATAATGTCATAACTAAGGTTCACGTTGAATGATGTAAAATATGTTGGCAATGTTTCCCCATTCCGAGTATTGAGTCAAAATCTGTTCATATTTCAATCGCATCATCCTGTAATATCCCACAGCTTGGCATAGAGCTCTATCCCTATAAAGGAGAAGGGTCAGAGCGTAATCCACCACGCTACTCCAATGCGGGTTGGCGGATATATTCCCTACTACGAGTAACGGTCGCTATCAGGCGTACATGATAACAACCGGGATCAACAGCTCATCATGCTCTCCGAGGCACAGTGGAGAGACCCTCAATGGACTAACAACCAAACCGGAAATAAATATTTGTATAAACACAAATATAAACTCCGAGCAGGAATCAATTCCGCGACCGTCAGTTTTTAGGCGTCGCCGACACGGCACACGCACCATTACACCAGAGCGCTCGTCAATTCAGTTTCAAATCTACGCACATGAACAGAACGGGTTACGTTAATGGTTTAGTTGTTAATTTAATTTTTTTAATTGTGCTAGTCTTAAGTTATTTGTGATATTATTTTGAGAATATTCTGAACAATCTCTTTCAAAACTTATTTCCTTCAAGCCTATCGAAAACAGGTATAGCAAGACTACTTTGAACGTAACATATTCAGCACATATAACTCAAGTAAGCTTGGAAAATAAATAAAATAATACGTTGATCATTATCATTGTATAATTTCATTTCATGTCAAATACTGATTTAACAATACTGAATATAAATAACTTAGAAAATACGCCTCACTTACATTAAAAACACCGAACTATTAAATAAAATAATTCAAGCGCCAATCGATAGATAGTACTCGAATTCGTTGAGACGAGCGAGTATGCTTTTTTAGTTGTCGAGAACAAAATTCAAAATCCTTAAAATTTTTAGTATCTCAAAACGACTTACCTGGATGAGTATTATTACGTATTTTTAATAAAATTCAGTAATATTTTATACGAGTAATAAAAAAAGGATGTAACATTTTAGAAGGTACATGTCCTTAATTATATAACCGCAATTTTATGCAAGTTTGAGGCAGGGGCGTATTGGCTCCCGTGTAACATAGGTTTCCTAATAAATAAACATAATTTTATTTTAAATGTGCTTCATTTAACTGAACAAAAAAGCGGGGCATATTCAATTAGTTTACCCTCTATTGTGTATCATTGAACCAGTTCATAATATATTGTACCAGTGAGGTCAGTTCCGTCCATTGTCACGATCTGAAATAGAAATAAAACGTTATAGAAATAGTATAAAGTCTTAGATCCATATTTTTAGCTATTTCTTCCTTAATATAAAAACGATTCGTTTTTGTCACTAAAACGTAGTAAAACTGTCAAAGTTAAGTAGGGTCATTGCGCCTGTTCGCGTCCACTTAGTGCAGTTGGCAAGTTTGAAGAAGAAAATAAAAATGTCCCCGCACTAATTTCTATGAAAAATTTATTTACTGTGTTCGTTATATAGTCTATTTAAAGATTAATTTTCAGTTTTGTTCGAAACGTCTTGTTATTATTTTATTTAAATACAAACTTCAGAATTAGGCGATTTACCCAGTTTGCGTCCATAAAATCCAATTTGCGTCCACCCGCTGGACCACTTCGCGTCCACCAGCTTAGAAAAGGAATAAAGAGGTGATATTTTTATGATAATGTAAAGAGAGGTTGGATTTTAATAATTTATTTATTGAAGAATTATAGTTATTTAAAAATCAACATATTAACATTAATAAATCACTATAAAGAAAATAAAACACCTATTTATTCTTCTAAACATTGATAAAACTTAAAATTAAAAAACAAATTAGGTACCCATGTATTTAGTAAGTAAATAGTAATTCCACCTATAAAATTCAACAATTATCTGTTCTGTGAATTTTAAAGGAATGTAAGCAATCTAAAGGATCAGCCTGCAATTACAATCACAGCAGCCTTTCGCAGTCGACTACTGGACATAGGCCTCGACAAGTTCACTCCTGTGTTTTGCCCATAGTCACAACGCTGGGCAGACAGGTTGGTGACCGCAGGGCTGGCATTGTCGTACTGAAGATGCTGCTGCCCGTCTTTAGCCTGTGTATTTCAAAGCCAGCAGTTGGATGGTTATCCCGCCATCGGTCGGCTTTATGAGTTCCAAGGTGGTAGTGGAACTATGTTATCCCTTAGTCGCCTCTTACGACACCCACGGGAAGAGAGGGGGTGGCTATATTCTTTGATGCCGTAAGCACACAGCACCACAAAGATCAGCCTTGATTAATAATTATGGAAACAAAATACGAGGTGGACACATATCTCCATTCGCATTAAATATTAATAATACCGTTATGTTTTCTTCTTCGTTACTTGATTTTATTTGATACTAGCTGTGCTCGCGACTTCATCCGCGTGGAATTAAAAAAAAATATTGTTCTGTTCGTAAAATTAAAAAATAAATAAATTTCTAAAATAAAAGTAGCCTAAGTTACTCCTTATTACATTAGCTATCTGCCAGTGAAAGTCCCTTCAAAATCAGTCCAATGGTTTCAGTGATTAGCCGGAGCAAACAGACAGACAGACAAAAATTCTTAAAATGTTTTTATTTATTTATTTATTTTATTTTCTCACATCTAATATTACAGGCATAACCCAATTCATTAGACATAGTAAAGGAGACAAAAAGCAAAAGGAAAAAAAAAAAGTTAAACTATAATTAAAAAAGAATTAGCTGACTTAAGCATAATACTAAAAACAAAACAATGTAACATTAATAAATATAAAAACATTAAATTCAATTATCATAACATATTATATACAAAGTAACTTTTGCGAATTCACTCCACGAACAAGAAAAAAGGTCTAGTGTGTCAGCCACCAAGTTCAGCGTTCTGACTGAACGAGCAAGGGGTCCGTTGCGCACTAGCTCGGTTCTGCCGTGGGGTACTGCAAATAAGCTCGGACGCCGCTTTCGTTGTAGATACCTATCGGGTACGCTCAAATCTATCCACTGCAGTAACCCTGGATTATTGACAACACCGCGGAATAATTTTAAAATATAAGTTGCCAGAGCCAGCTCTCTCCTAGTCTCCAACTTGTTGTATCGAACCATGCCCAATACAAACAATGTTGAATACATCAAGGGATACAAGGGATACACGCCATTAAGCCTAAGGTAAAGAAACCTGGTGAATTTATTTTGAATATGTTCCAGCATGAGACTGTATTTGACTTCATGTGGAGACCATACTACCGCATTATACTCAAGCTGACTTCTTATTAGGGCATCATACAGTAAAGAGATTGCTTATTTTGGTATATGTACCATGTATAAATCAATATGCATTTAGTAAAAAGCTGTTACTTTAATATTACAAACAGACACTCCAATTTTATTTATTTGTGTAGATGAGTTTTGTACCCTCTTGGTCTGCACCCACTGATTTTGTCCAATATCGGAATAGCATATTTTTTGCATAGGTGCTTGTCTTACCGATTTCCTCTTCTCTTGAATGTCATGCAAAACTTCCCTTAAATCTTCCTCTGTGTATGTTCTTTTTTTCTTCTTCTTATCTGCAAAGAACTCATCTTAAACAGAAAAAAAAATAAGAAAGAAATTACATATTTCATTCAAAGTAGAATAGGTATTAACTTGTAGTTATTAGTTTTATGTATTAAACTTATAGAATTAATTTAAGAAATGGACGCGATTTAGTTTTATTATTAATCCCTTTAGGTATAGTTTGCGTCCATTGCGGACGCAAAGTGGAAGTTTTATAAATTCGGTGTAGTAGTTCGCGTCCACCTTATTTTAACTGTTAACTATAAAAAAAATAAGCAAATTCATAATTATTATAATTCCTTTTATCATAACCAACGCCTAGAAACAGCTATGTATTCAAAATAGACATAAAATAATAAAAGACTTACCTTCAAACGAACCGCTGCCCACTATTTTCTTCTCATTATTCCGTGCCTTCGCGCTCTCTTGTTGAACAACTATTTTTTTTACCCGGGATTGCTTGGTCGCACAGAACTTTTGTCTATGCGTGCGTGCCTCTTATACATTGAGGTATTGCCGGTAATTACTTTTCGACTTATTGGTGTCTTAGTATACTTAATTTCGAGACTTTTGAAACTGAGATCCGTAAAATGGACGCGAATTGGGCGGTGGACGCGAACAGGCGCAATGACCCTACTATTTTATTTCATTTTATATGGATAGCTTACATCTTATAATGATTAAAACTAAAAAACTAATCACAAGTTGTCACATATTTAATTTATATTATACTTATTATAATTTATATACTACGCTACTAATTTATACTTTTTAATTATAATATATAGATACCATTTTTTTTCAATTAGGTTTTAGAGAGAACATTGCGTGGAAAACTGCATGTTGTAAAAATAAATTCTGAAGGTTAACATTTACTACATGTATTCTCAAATATATCTGCTACCAAGAAAGGCTTCTCAGTTAATAATAACTTTTTATTATTACGTATGAACGAAACGATTTATTATTTGTATGAAATTTGTATGAAAAAAACATAAATACCTATATTCGTTTAAATCGTAAAATACTTTACTTTTGTAAAACTTGCGTAATAAAAAATATTCAAATTCTTTGTTATGAAATTGTTACAAAGCATTACTTACCATTTTTATTTCATTGTCATTGAACTCTCTTCTAAAATAAGCAGTTTTTCCGTCTGGCATCTTTATCACTTGTTTAATAACGCTGTTACCTTCGACGGTGTATGTCATTTTTACCTAAGAATGTTAAAAATATATATTGTAAACGACTCTTTTATAGAAGCTTTTATATTTACTAACACCACATATACTGTCCGTGGGGGAATGTACCTGTGATTATGGTACTGTCAATGGTGAAATATCAGGTTTTTTAAATATAATAATTATAAACTTTTTTTTTAGTATAATATGTTAATATTCACGTACCTATGTTAGAAGCATTCATTTTTTTGTGTTTATGTATAAGTATATGTTCTACTTATGTTTGCTCGCAATTGAAAGTAAAATCGACTACAATCAGGTACATCGACAAATAATAGAACGTAAGTAAGTAAGTAAGAGGCGAAAAAATAATCAAGTAAATACGCGTTATCAAACATTAGTTAAAAAGTCATTAGATCTCGATCAAATGGGACCACAAGACAAGCGTTAGCTTTCGATTAAATTAGTATTACCAAAATCGCTACACCCAGTGAGAATTTATACGGTATAATACAACGCATTATTAGATACAACTAGAAAACTAATTGTCAGTTCTCAATTAAATTTAAATAACTCCACATGACACGCCACCTTACCATTAAAAAAATCATCGAAATCGGTCCACCCAGTCAAAAGTTTCGAGGTAACAGAAAAATTTACAGCAAATATAAAAAAAAAAATATACAATCGAATTGAGAACCTCTTCCTTTTTTGGAAGTCGGTTAAAAATACAAGGTAATCACTCCATTTGGGTTTTTGTTAAATCTTTGTTCTAAAAACAAAGGTTCGTTCGAAATATTTCTTAATGACTTAAGTGCCATTGTACTGAAGTACAAGCAAATGAACTACCAAAATTTCGTCAATGTTACGTAGTGATTAAGTAACATACTCGAACAAGATGCATATTTTGGAAGTTCTAATGGCTTATGAGTTCTAAATACTTACATAAATATTGCGAGCAAAAAAAAAAATTAAAGTAAAATTCTTATTTTCAACGTAGTCTATATCGAAAACATTACAGTTATTAATTATTGTACTAATTGTGCCTCACGCCATTGTCTCGGTCGTCGGAACGAGGTAGTGTACAGTATAGATGTGTGTTATTCTGAATCTGGAGCTGTTTACGTGTAAAATAATTCCAATCATCAGTTCAATTATATTTAACCAAAAGTAATAAATATTCATCCAAAGTTTCTTATTTATAATATTAGTAGGATGTAAACAGTTACCACAACTTAATGTTAATTAACAATATAAAGCAAAAAACTAGATTGACCAAAATTGTATCGAGAAGGTTGGAGTCATTTCCGTGTTGGACGTGTTGGTGTTTTTACGTTAATTCTATAATGAAAATCTATTCCAGCCTTCAAATTATATCATTTTTAGAAATCTGGTATCTATGAATAAGTCACAGAAATATTAGTCTAATTTATTTAAATTGAAACAATAACATTATTTATTTAGTGTAAGCTTTAAAAGAAATGAGAATATATTAGTTTTTTGTTTACTATTTGTGTTTCTATTTATATTAAACTAGCTTCTCCGCGCGACTTCGTCCGCGTGGAATAGAGGCGCGCGCACTACTTGATCATTATTTTGCTGCGACGTTATTTTAAAATTGCGATATCTCCTGAGATACTCATTGAAATTGAATTATGTAAAAGGCTATTTCGTTTTAAATTAAATACTTGTAATGAATAACGTATTTATTTAGATAAAGATTAATATCATGTTTATAAAAACATCTTCGCAAATAATGCATAATTTTAGAACGAACTTGGTTAACAAAAAAAAGGTTATAGTGAGCCTACCTTAAAAGATAGATATAGGTATGCTGTCGCAGACTTTGAGCTCTTATAAGAGCGTCTATTACTTAGTTACGAGTTTATATTGAATAGGATTATTGCTCTGGTCTGATTCTTTGTTAAATAGCTTTTTGACGCAATATGTTATATCAATTTGACGCAAATTGTTTATCTATTTTCACGTGTTGGAGAAAAATAGTGTGTTAAACTTCAAAGATACTGATAAATACGTCAGTAACCTTTGTCAAATAATCTTACTTTTTTAAATAGATTCGTTATTAAATTATCAGATATTTCGCACGCTTTTACGCTATATACTATATCTAGCATGACTGTACATATATCTAACACACGCCGAATAAGTAGAAGGGAAATGTAATGATAAAGTCTAGTAATTTGTTGTGGCGAGAATACTAGCACAATAAAAACGAAATTGTTGATAATTTAAATATATAAATAAATAAAGGTTTAGCCTAAATTTTAAGGCAAGGTATCTATGTAAAAGTATTGCGGGACGAAGTTCGTCGGGTTAATTTGTGTAAAAAAAACCGAGATCTATGTGCAAACGTTTTCGGTTCGATTGACAAGTAAAAGTAGATTTCAATGAGATTTATTAAATGCTTATTAATTTATATTAATTTTGTAAATGTAAAATAGGAATCGCATATTATTAGGGTTTCGTGACTAAAGGGCGTGAATATAACTCTATTACCGAGACTCCTTTGTATATCCGTCTGTTCCATGGCTGTGTCTTAGGAACTTTGACATGCTTAAGAAAAATATCAGATCAGAACTTCAGTTACTGCTTTTTCAATTTTGATTTCTTTTATGATAAATCGTAAAATGTATCACTATTTTTTTATTTTTATTTATTTTTTATCACTTTTTATCTAAGAACGACAGAATTGTAGTAGATAAACATCTGAAATTTAATCATATTTGTATTGCAATTACGATTACTATCAAAACGGTATTGTTTAATTTACAGTTACTTAATTACACCACACTACATTATCAATGATTTTTTTTTAAATTTTGTATCCGGTTAGACACAGTGACTAGTCATGTCTGTTTCTTTATTTGAGCTACATCTACTTGTTTCTTTAACTACAAAACTTAATATATTTTTTAATGAAGTTTACTTTTAGATGTCTAACATATGTATACTTACTAATGTACACAATAATAAGCAAACAGAATATAGTATTAAAATTATGGTAAAAGTGATAAAATAAAAAATTACATAGTAATGGGAATATTAAACAACTAAAAAAAGAAACGAGGTTTAATTGAAGAAAGGCCTTTACTGTCAACAGACTTGTGTGGTGGTGTGGAGGTGCTATGAACTCTATGTGAAAAATTATTTAATGTTAAATATAAGGTAGCACGGCACTCATTATGTTCAAACCTGACTCGCACTTGACAAGTTTTATTTATTGATATGTTACAAATATCGTATATAAGTACGACCTTAATCCACATCGTCATAAATAATGCACTCAAATAAAATTATTATCTATGTATATGCAAATAAATAAAATTTGTGTGTCTGTTTGTCATATTAAAATAACTACATTGTACTAAACGCATAATGGATACACAGTAAATATACCACAATAACATTATTCCAATTTTGAGCAGAGTCACGCAGAGTCGAGCTGAGTCGAAAAGAGTCGAGCAGAGTCGAGCAGAATCGAGCAGAGTCGAGCAGAGTCGAGCAGAGTCGAGTAGAGTCGAGCAGAGTCGAGCAGAGTCGAGTAGAATCGAGTATCCTCTTCAGTCCTCTGGTATCACATATGATACCTTCGATCATCGCGATCTACATTATAATTACAAATGGCAAACATTTAGTAGCCGAACGTATCATAAAGAGTAGAAAATTGTACTTCTCAAAAAATATAACTGGAAACACCGCGCAGTTTTTTGAACTTCAGTGACCTGTCAAATATGTTATACGGTTGGTGGTCATCATGAAGCGACGTCGTACCGGTAAGTTTTCAAAAATTTGTTATTTTATAATAAATATTTACATGGAAATAATAAGTTAACATCTACTTTCTGTCTTTAATGACTTAAAATAATTTTGTGGTTAATAATTTTAATTGACATCGGTTCCTGTAATCCTAGTATCATAGGTGATACCTTAAGATGCAACTTTTACTTTCTTTTAAATAAATTATCGAGTTTCTTTATATTTTTAATTGAGATTTTCTGTTATTTATTTTATTTTATTTACTTTATTCTTTATTTTAACAGGTGCGAAATGTCTCAGAGACAATATAATAGAAATAAAAGATTATTTGGAAAATATTCATTCACATGATTAGGATTTGGGAGAACAACAGCCTGTCAAAGAAGACGACGATGTCTTGCGACAACCTGATAATAATGACGATGATCATCAGTCAGACCAATTAAAATCTAGTGAGGAAGAGAGTAATATCTCCAGGAGTTATATGAAAGATACCCAAAGTGGTACCAAAAAGATGACTATGATCCGCCTTTGATGCAAGATATTGATCAAATATCTGACAATCTAGATCCTCCCTAAATAAGAAAGCCATTAGAGTACTTCTCCGACTATTTCGACAATAGTTTTTTTGAAGAACTTGCTTTAACTTCAAATAAATGTGTTCAACTCTTTACCAGATATTTAGCAAGATCTGGTAAAGAGTTGAACACAAATCGCACAGAAATAAAGCATTTTCTTGATAGCAAACTCGTATACTTTGCTACAAGTGTAACAAGTACACGAACACATATTCACCTATTCATGTCAATAGAATAGAACAGAATAGAATAGAATAGAATAGAATAGAACAGAATAGAACAGAACAGAATAGAACAGAACAGAACAGAACAGAACAGAACGGAACTGAACGGAACAGAACGGAACAGAACGGAACAGAACGGAACAGAACGGAACAGAACGGAACAGAACGGTACAGAATAGAACAGAACAGAACATAACAGAACAGAACAGAATAGAATAGAATAGAATAGAAAAGAATAGAACAGAACAGAACAGAATAGAACAGAATAGAACAGAATAGAACAGAACAGAAAAGAACAGAATAGAACAGGATAGAAAGAATAGAACAGAATAGAACAGAACAGAACAGAACAGAACAGAACAGAACAGAATAGAACAGAATAGAACAGAACAGAACAGAACAGAATAAAATACGCATCAGTTTGTTATATCTCACTACTGGGCGTAGGCCTCTTTCCCCATGTAGAGAAGGATCAGAGTTTAATCCACCACGCTGCTCCAATGCGGGTTGGCGGATATATTCCCTACTATGAGTAACAATCGCTATCAGGTGTACATGATAACAACCGGGACCGACGGCTTAACGTGCTCTTCGAGGCACGGTGGGGTGACTAACAAGGACTGCACAAACACCCAGACCACGGCAAACACCTGTTTGGCAAATACAAATGTTTGTCTTGTGCGGGGATCGAACCCGCAACCGCCAGCGCAACAGGTACAATCCATGGCTGTGACCGTTGCGCCAACGCGGCGTCAATAGAATAGAACAGAACAGAACAGAACAGAACAGAACAAAACAGAACAGAACAGAATAGAATAGAATAGAAAAGAACAGAATAGAACGGAATAGAACAGAATAGAACAGAATAGAACAGAATAGAACAGAATAGAGCAGAATAGAACAGAATAGAGCAGAATAGAACAGAATAGAACAGAATAGAACAGAATAGAACAGAATAGAACAGAATAGAACAGAATAGAACAGAATAGAACAGAACAGAACAGAACAGAATAGAACAGAATAGAACAGAATAGAATACGTTTCAGCCTGTAATATCTCACTACTGGGCGTAGGCCTCTTTGCCCATGTAGAAGAAGGATCAGAGTTTATTCCATCACGCTGCTCCAATGCGGGTTGGCGGCTATATTCCCTACTATGAGTAACAATCGCTATCAGGTGTACATGATAACAACCGGGCGACAGCTTAACGTGCTCTCCAAGGCACGGTGGGGAGACTAACAAGGACTGCACAAACACCCAGACCACAGCAAACACCTGTTTGGCCAATACAAATGTTTGTCTTGTGCGGGGATCGAACCCGCAACCGCCATTGCAACAGGTAAATCCATGGCTGTGACCGTTGCGCCAACGCGGTGTCAATAGAATAGAATGAAACAAAATAGAACAGCATAGAACAGAATAGAACAGAATAGAACACAACAGAACAGAACAGAATAGAAAAGAATAGAACAGTATAGAACAGAATAGAACAGAATAGAACAGAATAGAACAGAATAGAACAGAACAGAACAGAATAGAACAGAATAGAACAGAATAGAACAGAATAGAACAAAATAGAACAAAATAGAACAGAATAGAACAGAACAGAATAGAACAGAAAAGAACAGAAGAGAACAGAATGGAATAGAACGGAATAACCCAGTTTTAAAATAAATTAATTTATAATATAAAAGTGTTCTAAGTTACTCCTTACTACACCAGTTATCTGCCAGTGAAAGTCCCGTCAAAATCGGTCCAGCTGTTTCAGAGGTTAGCCGGAACAAACAGACAGAAAGACAGACAGACAGACCGACAAAATTAAAAAAAAGTGTTGTTTTGGAATATGTACAGTGTATACACAGTTTTTTTTTAAATATTACAAACAGACTCTCTAATTTTATTTATGTCTATATATATTAATCTGACTATACTTTAAGTTGATTACAATATACTGAACATATATATAATATATTATTATATTTAGTGTCTCTAGACATAACCATTCTGTTATAATTTAGTGTCCAAAAGATTAATAAATTAAAATCCCCTTTCGACATAGTTAGGAGCTAATCAACTTCTACTTATTTCTTCTGCCGTTCATAAAATTTACATGTTTTTTTTTTGTGCTCTTATTTATTATAAGACGATACAAACAGTTGCAATGTTATAGAATTGTCAAAATAGTAGCAAGCTTTTTTCAAATTATCAATTTCAAAACGAATAAGGCCATATGAGGCTGTAAGGCTGTTACCATATATTATACATATATTACATATATTACCATATATTACCTTATAGACACCTGCAACACCAGAAACATCGCAAGCGCGTTGCCGACCCAATCCTCAATCCCCCAGGAGCTCTGGTCAACTTACTCACCAACAGGAACACAATACTGCTTGAAAACAGTATTATTTTGCTGTGATCTTCTGTAAGGTCGAGGTATACTACTCCAGTCGGGCTGCTCCATATTTTGAGCAGGAAATTCCTGCTGTGCCCTACCTCAACTATTTCACCCACTTTCTTCAAGTTAAATTATTATGTAACAATTTTACTGTCTTTTTCTTTATGACCTAATGAGACTAGCATTATGTATTTTTTGTGAAACTATAATACATTCTATGCGTGGTTCATTAGTTCTCTATTTAGAAGGTCAAATTTACAATTTATACCACTTTTATCTTTACTTATCACTTATAAATTTTTATTATGATTGAGTCTAGGCATAGATAGCTGACAGCAGATCATATATACTGATCCAACCTGGATACCACTCTGTTAAATAAATAATAAATAAATATCTTATAACATACACTCGGTCGTCTGTTCCTACAGTAAGCAACTTAATTTTTGTATTATAGGTAACAGCCGGCTGATATAGCTAAATATTTTTTTTTATAAATATACATAGAAATATTATATATAAATACAAATATTACACCCAGACTCAGGCGGGAATCGAACCCGCAACCCGCGGAGCAGAAAGCAGGGTCACTACAAACTGCGCCAACGAGCTAGTCTAAAACAAAGCCAATCTAATAAAATTGCGTTTCGTGACATGAGAAAGGCAGAAAGAATGAGACATCCTACTCTATGACTAAAAGGATGCGGGATAAGCTTAATATTTATATTGTTTTTACTCTCCTATCCGGTTAGCCACTGTCAAATTTGTACCACAGTGAGTACCAGCGTTGACTTAACGCCCTGTCATCTACTGGTTCCACAAAAATTAGGTATTATAAGTTATTTTAATATAAATAACTCATTCACAATCTTTTATGTAGCAGGTACAGCAGATAATATTTTACTTAAAAACTGGAGCAACCCGACTCCCCAGTCAAGTTGCTCGAGTACCTATACTCTAGAAGTGTTGTATTCCTAAAGTGAGTAAGGTAGCCAGAGCTTCTGGGGATGCGTTGTATTGACAGCGAAGGTAGGATCGTGAACTCGCCTTTGATGCTCCTCGTGTTGCAGGTCTTTAAGTCATATCATATAGTCATACAGTGTGGATCAAACGTTTGTTTTTATACGATAGTCGTATAAGAAAAATCGAAGATATAACAAACCGTTCCTCCATCGTTTTTCTTCATAACGTGCTCTTCTCCTAATCTAAAAGTATGGGACATTTTTTTGCCGTCTATTTCCAGATCCATAAGCAGTGTGTTTCCGTCTAACAGAGTGTAAGTCACAAACGGAGCCTTCGTTTTTATTACCCGAACGATGTCATCATTTGCATCTGTGTGAAGAAATCATTAAATCAATAAATATCATTGACATACACACATTCGTTTGATCCTAAGTAACCAACTTAATGTTTATGTTATAGGTAACAGCTGAATGATACAGCTAATTTTTTTTTCGATATGTGTATATAAATGATAAATTTATAAATAAATACATATATTACATCCAGACAGGTGGCGTCAGTGGAACTAACAAACCCCGGATCAGAAAGAAAACCCTCCTTTCTTATTTGGTCACTGTGCTTTGACTAAAATCAATTTTTTTTACTCAATTAGTAAATCTACTTCTGAATCGCCATTTAATAATTAAAGTTTTTTTACTAATCTTTCAAAAATTAATTATGTTTGATATGAAGCTGCCACTGATTCGAAACGTAGATTCTGAAGGAAAAAAATCGGCAAAAATCTCGTTTCTCTTTTAAAACATTCAATAGTAATTAATGAAAAAAAAAAATTGTCACTTCTTGAAAATTTCCATGTACAAAACAATATCACCCCTCCACTTTAGTACGCAGATTCTGTTGAGTTTGTTAAAAAACTTGACAGTATATACATTTTTAAAGAAATACACATATCATATACATAAATATGTACCCCTGTCTAGTCTCTTTAACATCCCACGTGACCCAAACTCTCCTTCTTATGTTCTATCCCGTTTTCACTACCTCTCCTACCCTCTCCTAATCGTTCCAGGCGTCCTGACATTACAACAAAGCTGGATGTACCAAAGTGCAATACCAAATTCAAACTTAATTCATTTGCGGTACGCGCCTCTTTACTGTGGAACAAACTCCCAGAAAGCGTCCAAAAAAGTCATTTCCTTGTTTCCTTCAAACGTAAATTAAAGGAGCAGTTTATTTCACTATTTAAGTCAATTTACAATTATCTACTTCGTGAATATGTAAGTATATAATTACCTATAATATTATGTATTTGTATTTATTATAGATTAAAAACAAAATTGTATATGTATGTGTGATATATTTATACTTGTAAGTATACACTATATTACAGTTATTTAGCTATTTTCTTTACGTTGTATTTTCTTGCACTGTATCCCCCGCTATATGACACACTCTCTCTCATGACTGGAAGAGATCTCTTCTAGGGATAATTAATTTTCTTACATAATGTAATTTTCTGTATATTCTTTTTTTAGTGCAATAAAGTATATATATAAATATGTCATATATCCTACCTACTATACCTACGTCACAATTTTAATCATCTTTCAATCACCTTATCGTCATTAATGAAATATTGGGCAATAGTCATCAATACATATAATAAAAATGTAACGGAACGCATGTACCTACATGGAAAATATATGAGAAAAAATATTATTATTACCTTCATCAGCGCGAACAGCACCCAAAACAATGACTGTTAGAATTTTTGTCGGTTTGTCTGTGCCTTTGTGCTTTAGTAGAGTACAGTTTATTGAATAATCTACCTAGGTACTTTTAAACACAGAAAATAAAATGATTCCTTACTTTACCATAAAATCCTTATCCTAGATTTGAGTGGTGATTTTCAATTACTTCAAGCAAAAAATAATTATTTTAATAACATTACCTACAGTCTTGTTAAATATGTTAAAATTATTAATATTTGACATAACACGCACAAAATAACTCAAAAAATATAATTGACGCTCCTTTATCGTACAAGATAAACGGTCACAAGTTTACGTATGAACCAACACTCACTAAATAACAAAGCACTCACGAGTTGATGCCAATAATTCTTTGATGTTTTCACATTTAACCCTCCGAAACTTTTTACCAGAGAACGACATGTTATCCTAACGATTTGTATTATTTAATCAAGATAAAGCCCGCGAAACAAATGTGAAAGTGACTCGATTCCGTTTTTTACTGTCATTGCCTTTGATAAGATTTACATACTGCTGTGTCATCGTAGATATTATAAATTATGCACACATAATATTATCATCGTGTTTGTTTGTAATGTGGTAATACGAGTAAAGTTTACCTACTACCTCAGTTATTTTCAAATCGTGTTATGATTATCATAAATGTTTTTTATCAACATTTATGACATCTAAGATTTTTATTTTTGTGTTACCCACATTAGGAATTCTAAACATTTTGAATATCATATCAAAAATTGACCGCTCCAGCGGGGTTCGAACCCGCGTCTCCGACGTACCGTGTCGGCGCTCTAGCCAATTAAGCTATGGAACGATGCACCCGCTCGAGCGAAATTTTCGATATGATACTTTTTAATTTCGGTTTAAGCGAACCGTGGCGCCGTCTATAGTGAGCTCTTTAGAGAAACCCGTAACTATTCAAAGTTTCATATTACAATGAAAATCTTTGACAGGAGACGACACCGTGCTATTTTTAATATCTAAGATTTTTATTTTTGTGTTACCCACATTAGGAATTCTAAACATTTTGAATATCATATCAAAAATTGACCGCTCCAGCGGGGTTCGAACCCGCGTCTCCGACGTACCGTGTCGGCGCTCTAGCCAATTAAGCTATGGAACGATGCACCCGCTCGAGCGAAATTTTCGATATGATACTTTTTAATTTCGGTTTAAGCGAACCGTGGCGCCGTCTATAGTGAGCTCTTTACAGAAACCCGTAACTATTCAAAGTTTCATATTACAATGAAAATCTTTGACAGGAGACGACACCGTGCTATTTTTAATATCTAAGATTTTTATTTTTGTGTTACCCACATTAGGAATTCTAAACATTTTGAATATCATATCAAAAATTGACCGCTCCAGCGGGGATCGAACCCGCGTCTCCGACGTACCGTGTCGGCGCTCTAGCCAATTAAGCTATGGAACGATGCACCCGCTCGAGCGAAATTTTCGATATGATACTTTTTAATTTCGGTTTAAGCGAACCGTGGCGCCGTCTATAGTGAGCTCTTTACAGAAACCCGTAACTATTCAAAGTTTCATATTACAATGAAAATCTTTGACAGGAGACGACACCGTGCTATTTTTAATATCTAAGATTTTTATTTTTGTGTTACCCACATTAGGAATTCTAAACATTTTGAATATCATATCAAAAATTGACCGCTCCAGCGGGGTTCGAACCCGCGTCTCCGACGTACCGTGTCGGCGCTCTAGCCAATTAAGCTATGGAACGATGCACCCGCTCGAGCGAAATTTTCGATATGATACTTTTTAATTTCGGTTTAAGCGAACCGTGGCGCCGTCTATAGTGAGCTCTTTACAGAAACCCGTAACTATTCAAAGTTTCATATTACAATGAAAATCTTTGACAGGAGACGACACCGTGCTATTTTTAATATCTAAGATTTTTATTTTTGTGTTACCCACATTAGGAATTCTAAACATTTTGAATATCATATCAAAAATTGACCGCTCCAGCGGGGTTCGAACCCGCGTCTCCGACGTACCGTGTCGGCGCTCTAGCCAATTAAGCTATGGAACGATGCACCCGCTCGAGCGAAATTTTCGATATGATACTTTTTAATTTCGGTTTAAGCGAACCGTGGCGCCGTCTATAGTGAGCTCTTTAGAGAAACCCGTAACTATTCAAAGTTTCATATTACAATGAAAATCTTTGACAGGAGACGACACCGTGCTATTTTTAATATCTAAGATTTTTATTTTTGTGTTACCCACATTAGGAATTCTAAACATTTTGAATATCATATCAAAAATTGACCGCGCCAAAAAGTATCATATCGAAAATTTCGCTCGAGCGGGTGCATCGTTCCATAGCTTAATTGGCTAGAGCGCCGACACGGTACGTCGGAGACGCGGGTTCGAACCCCGCTGGAGCGGTCAATTTTTGATATGATATTCAAAATGTTTAGAATTCCTAATGTGGGTAACACAAAAATAAAAATCTTAGATATTAAAAATAGCACGGTGTCGTCTCCTGTCAAAGATTTTCATTGTAATATGAAACTTTGAATAGTTACGGGTTTCTGTAAAGAGCTCACTATAGACGGCGCCACGGTTCGCTTAAACCGAAATTAAAAAGTATCATATCGAAAATTTCGCTCGAGCGGGTGCATCGTTCCATAGCTTAATTGACTAGAGCGCCGACACGGTACGTCGGAGACGCGGGTTCGAACCCCGCTGGAGCGGTCAATTTTTGATATGATATTCAAAATGTTTAGAATTCCTAATGTGGGTAACACAAAAATAAAAATCTTAGATATTAAAAATAGCACGGTGTCGTCTCCTGTCAAAGATTTTCATTGTAATATGAAACTTTGAATAGTTACGGGTTTCTGTAAAGAGCTCACTATAGACGGCGCCACGGTTCGCTTAAACCGAAATTAAAAAGTATCATATCGAAAATTTCGCTCGAGCGGGTGCATCGTTCCATAGCTTAATTGGCTAGAGCGCCGACACGGTACGTCGGAGACGCGGGTTCGAACCCCGCTGGAGCGGTCAATTTTTGATATGATATTCAAAATGTTTAGAATTCCTAATGTGGGTAACACAAAAATAAAAATCTTAGATATTAAAAATAGCACGGTGTCGTCTCCTGTCAAAGATTTTCATTGTAATATGAAACTTTGAATAGTTACGGGTTTCTGTAAAGAGCTCACTATAGACGGCGCCACGGTTCGCTTAAACCGAAATTAAAAAGTATCATATCGAAAATTTCGCTCGAGCGGGTGCATCGTTCCATAGCTTAATTGGCTAGAGCGCCGACACGGTACGTCGGAGACGCGGGTTCGAACCCCGCTGGAGCGGTCAATTTTTGATATGATATTCAAAATGTTTAACATTTATGACATTTATACGTAATATAAAAATTAAGTTAGGGCTGCATTTTGTAAGGTGCATTAGAGGGAAGTTAGCAACGTTTTTTCACTTTATTTTTCATATAAATAATATAATTTTTCATAATATTTTTGTGATTTCTCTTGTGCTGAAAGTTAGGCTGTGTGGATTGTGATCACTGAATAAGGTGAACTACTTTTCCATTTTATGGCTACTTTTATTAATAAATATGTAATAGCACATTTTTATTTTATTCAGGTACCTAGAAAATTGGCAACATACTGTATGCCCTTTTAATTGTTTGCGAGTTATACAATTTTAATTTTATTGTTTTTCCGGGCTGAAATGATCGTGACTCATCGAAAAATTTGTCATAAATCAGTAATTTTTTATTTGTATATATATAGTAGGTGTAGTGGTACGAATAGTCACCTAAAACACCGACGGTTTGCGGGTTCGATTCCCGCTCGGGATGGGTATTTGTATTTGTACAAACATTTCTTTCCAATTTGGATGTCCGTTCTTGTGGGTCTCCCCACCGGGCCTCGGAGAGTACGTTAAGCCGTCGGTCCCGGTTGTTATCAATAAGTACCTGATAGCGATCGTTACTCATAGTAACATATCCGCCAACTCGCAATGGAGCTGCTTGGTGGATTAATCTATTATTCAATCCTTCTACTACATGAGGAAAGAGGCTATGCCCAGCACATATATATATATATATATATATATATATATATATATATATATATATATATATATATATATATATATATATATTTATTTAAAAAGCAGGTCAACCTTGTTACAAATAATTGGCAATAAATACTTTTTTTAAAATCAGATTTAAGGGCTTTGGCAATCAATATTGCTTAGAAAAAAATGTAATTCATAGTAATATGTAAACAAAGTGTCGTGATACGATTAGGTATCTGAAGATATTGCTCTGACGTAAATTGCTGACGTTATTATTACTTTATTTCTTTTATACGAGCTCTATGGAATAAAAACTTGTACACTTGTTTAAACATGACATTTCGATTTAGAATAAATAATAATAACGTTTAGCAAGAAATCGAGATAAACCATTTTTTACCCTCTCCCATCACTCCCTACCACTTCCCGACCTCAGATCGCCCGGACTTTATTTTTTCTTACATTTTCGTTGTATTCTCTTTCTTCTTCTATCTGTACAAGTCTTTAATGAAACTAATTTCGTTTGTTTTTTGTAATTTAGTTAAAGCTAATTAACTAATAATATAAGCTTCGGTAGTGAACATAATTAAACGATACTATTGCGTAATTTTACCTGACTACTATTATATTAAAGTGAAACTTTTTTTCTATCGCCCGAAAAATTTTCATTCATCTATCGCATGTCGCATTACAGATAGCTGCGATGTAGGGATAAGGTGACAGGCGCATTGCAAAGCAGTTAAGGGCGGCGACCATAGCTCGCGTCAGCTCACAGTATAAAATTTATATTCTCGCCTATTCGTGCAAGTGTTCCGCGGTATTTAAATGTCTACAAACCGAAAAAAAAAAATCACTTGCACCGTTATTCCATAAAACCACACAATTAATTTTTATATATCATTCTTTGTTTATTACATTGTCACGATGACATTGCGGAATATTCATTATTACAAGAAAACTCTTATTTTATGAACTTCGTATCTTGCAATGACTAAGAACTAGAATAATAAAATAATGATGATTGAAAAGTACACACAAACAGTTAAGGTTTTCTCTGTTTATTGCATTATTACATTTATATACACGGTAAATATAAATACAAGTGGTTACATATATATAGATAGGATTATATTTTCGAGGTTTGTTATATATTAGTAAATATAATAAAAACTGAAAATACCTAACTTGACATAAAAATATAGTAATTTTACTACTTAATCTACTAACTAGGTTTAACTTAGACATTAACATTACAATTCAGTTTAATTTAGACAAAAAGTTACTTAACTAGCTGCCCGGACAGATTTCGTTCTGTCAAAAGTTAATAGGAAAAATCAATTTTTTGCTAATTTTTTTTTGTAAAACCTTCCGTGGGCATTAAGGAACATACAAAAAAAAAAAAAAAAAAAAATTAGCCGAATTGGTCGAACCATTCTCGAGTTATGCGCTTAGTGACATTCATTTTTATTTATATAGACAAGCGGACCCAACAGACTTCGTTCTGTCAAAAAGATTTGGAATGTGGCAGTTTTTTGTTCCTACCTATTTTATAGTCGGCGCAAAAAATCTCCTGAACAGAACCGTCACCCTGATGATAGGGTGGTGTGTGAGGTTCAGCTCGGGTGACCAAAATATCTATAATACCCACTTAAAAACCCCGACTGGGATGTCTGCTAGACGGCTTCAAACTAAGAGGCGAACTTAGGGTTCAAACCTGATTGAAAAATAATCTAAAGGGACAGTGGGAACCTAAAGGTGACAAATATTTAAAATTGTGTGCCTCAATGACATAACATAGAGATAGACGGGTTATTAACCGACGTATTATTATTATATATACGATTGTATTTAAAAGTCTACGTCACAGAACGCGCGACGCGTCGTGCCCGATCGCGCTGATTTGGCCTGTGATAATTAAAGATAATGAAACCCTTTTTTAACGCGATTTGTTTGACAAATGTAATGATTTGAAAACTAATGCATTTAATGTCGCATGCCGAAACTAAAACAGAAGATTTTTTTTTTTGATAGATATGATTGAACTTGAACTTTATGCAGTGATAATAAAGTGCAAATTAACTCTTTGACGTTAGGAACACACCTGTATTACTTAGACAACAGTGAGTGCTTGTAATTTAACATGAACTTTATAGAATAGCAATAAAGTTCAAATTGACTCTACATTTTAGTTAGAAAACGTTTCTATGGAACAAAGAAAAGGGCTGTTTTTGGGGTTTTTCCGGAAATTATTCGAATTTTTCTCGCCGTAAAAGCCATCCTTGGACTTCAAAGAATATTTAAAAAAAAAGAAATGTTAAAATTGGTCCAGGCGTTGTTGAGTTATGCGCTTACTAATATATTTTGCGATTCATTTTTATATTATAGATTACTGAAATGGTCTGAGATAGTTGCTTAACTAACCAGAAGTCGTGATACTTACTGTACCTGCATACACCATTTGTTCCACCAACTTCTATTCTTTTGTTTGTATATTATGTAAGTATTCTAATACAAGTTTTTCTAACAGAAAAATAAGACAAACATTTTTTGTCCTCAATTATTATTTAAAATAAAATATAACGAAACACCAAGTCCTCTGGTTTCCAATAAGCAACAATATTGTAATTCGATGCCATTGTTTACCTGTCAAGTTAATGTCAGGGACAATCAAGATTTAGATGGGATCAGAATACAACCGGAACAGTTTTTGTGATATAATCGTTGTTTGTAACATGTCATGTCAAGCTAATATTACAGGTTGTATTTATTGAAAACACCCATTTTCCGATACAATCAAGAAACGACTGATGACATTGGTGAAATCATATGAGCTGTTTTGACAATATAGAGCTGCGCGCATCCTAAAAATTTACAGTAATCATTTTTCCCTAACGCACCAAAGGAAGTATAACTTCAAAAAACAAAAGCAGTCACAGGATCGAAAAACAAAAATAAATATAATGACTATATTTTCCTACTCATTTTTAGTTACCTCTTCATGTTATTTATAAAAGTCTTTACTTTATCATCGAACTGCTGCAAAAAATTATTTCGAACTACATTTTTATCAATTACTACGTAAAAGATTACTACGTAAAATATACATACATTCTATTATAAAAAACAATAAGCAAAATTTACAACTTAGACTAAACGGCCTATTAAAGATATTAATGGCTATATGGATTATTCATAATATTAATAATCCATCAACCCGTTGTTAAGCAGTCTGGTGTATTAGGCTCTAGTCTTTCTTTTGTATTGAAAGGACTTTGCTTATCAGTCCCGATGTACGGTAACTATCCCGCTTTGCGGGCCAAAGCAATTCAAGGTGCATACATATAAGCTACAACATCTATTGCTGCTCATTCAAAAGTTATACCAGCAATTCAAGTGATTTTATTGAACAGTTGAATCGCCTTATTGTTTTATAGAGACTATGATGTGGATCATCAAATTTGCGAAGTATTAAAACGGTTAAAAACAAATCGGGCGTCTAGTTAAAGTATTAGGTCTTATTTCACATAGTAAATTTAGGATAAGCTCTCTGGATCTTATCTAGGGATATCAATTCTACCCGATTGTTATCGCGATATTTTGTGAGGGTGAATGATACAGAAACTTGGTGTAATTATCGTATGTAACGTGTATTATGTATGTTATGTGTCCGTACTAGTCCGTTGGATGCAGTGTACAGTGATCCTGTTTTTTGCTCCGAGATGTGTTGTGGGTTATGGTATACGTACATATATAGCTGTATTAGACATTAAGTTGCCCAGGAACAGACAACTGTGTATGTTAAAGATATTCATTCATATTTATGGCTTAGTTAGTGCTAACGGCGACGTCGGTGTAGTAGTGATGATAGTCCCCATTAATGCCGACGGAATTAGGTTTAATTAGAGCATATAATAATATGCTCTATATTATATTTTAACAATTATTTCAATTGTTTATTTGATTGGTATCACTTGAACTATTAATACATAAAACATAATATTAAAATTTTGCCTATTTTATCGTAATTGATATTATTACTGACTCAAGGAGAGCAACGACACTTATTTAAATTACATTTATTATAGCTTGGGGCCTCATAGTTGTGGAGTAGTTTAATACGATGCAACGTATGTACAAGTAAAGAAACCCAGTAATTATATTTTCACTTCAAAAGTACAGCCGCTTTGAGAACCTCATTAAATTGAAGAACTTAAGACTAGATTATATTATTTTCAATGTACGATTCCTGAAATCGGTCTGATTTGGTAAAACCTTTTTGTTTTATGCAGCTAAGGTGGAGAGGCGTTCCTCTAGTAGGCATTCATTAGGCTGGAGGGATTCCAAAAGTTAGACATAGGGTTATGATAAGAATGAGGAGAGCTAACAAGAACGAGCCATTTTATAGCAGCGTTCAAGCGTGCAAATTAAGTATAGCTCGACGTTTTTCATATAACCTCAACATTATAGAAGATCAAGCCAAATAAGAATAGTCTGTAAGATTACGAGTATGATAAGATATTGTATGCATATTATGAGTACGATTTAAGACGAGACCTTACGCAACGCAACGCGTTTGTAATACTCATGGCTTTTCAGGCGTTTTAGCTTTTATAGCCGTTTACTATTAAATGAACAAAATTCCACCTCTATCATAACGACACACGGGGCCCATGCCCAGGGCCGCCAGCCTATTAAATCTACCGAAATTTAACTCTAAAACTTATATATGAAAACTTGATTCAAAAATACGACTATGATTTTTCAGGAAATAGAAATTCTGTTTTTCTTCAGCTTATGACAAATATAATTATCAGAAAACAAATTCAATTAAAAAAATAGGGTTTGGATAAATCTATGCTGAATACCTTTGATAGTTGGGCCTAAATATTTACTTTAATAAATATTTAGGGCCCATTTTTTTCGTATCGCAGGGGAACCCATTTACGGGTGATATCCAGGATGCCCGGGTAAGCATTCCTAGACCATATGTCGGCTTCAGCACTTGGGGGTGCAATACCGACCAAAATCCCTGGCCTTAAGCCGCTTTAATTGGATTGTCCCGGATCTGCAGGCAATAGGATTCCTTCCAGCGACAGGCCGCCCTCGGCGAAAAGGCTAGACTTCTCCTCCATGGTGACTGTCCGGCTCACCTCTGAATAATCCCGACGACGCCGTGTCTAGCAGGACCGGGTTCGCATCCCGGCCCGACACGGGCACAGGGGTGTTACTGGAGGCGCATTAAGTAGCGCCTCCTACGCACCCCCGACGAACATGTAGCATACACTTGACCGTGGAAAATTTTGGATTGTGATTACTGTTGTTAATAATATTATTCTTGATATACACTGCTACTGATATCGCGGATAAAAATTCTTTAATATAAAAAATTGGAGTTTGAAAGACATCCCAATTAGGTATTTAAATTTAAAATGTGTTTATTCGGATATATATTTTATTTATTAGAGATTAGTATTATAATGTTTTTTCTCGAGTGTGAAATGTCCTAATTACATAAAATAAAACACTAATTTATTATTTATATGTTATGGTTGTTACGACACTGTCTGTGCGTTGAACCGATACTGATCAATGTTCATCCGGGTATATGAGCCTTAGTCTTTCAAGCGTGATTTACCGTTAATAGCTATTTAAAAATATTTATTATTAATCATTTTTTTAAATATGATATTTAATAATGAAAAGTATTCTCAAATTACATAAACTGAAAGTTTTCCAATTATAATATTTTAATTGAATAAATATTTAGCGAATTTTTTTATTACATTTCACACACGTAGTTACAACATGTCACTATCGTAACTGGAGTGACATGTAAAAGCATTCTTGACAGTGCCCCAAGCTCTAGTTACGAGGCACGGTGAGCGCATGGCCTTGCAGCGACCACCACCGTCAGGGCGGGGGCGCCTATGTTTGCGGCCGGTCTCGGCGACTTCGCCACTCGTACTGCGGTGATCAGCCGACCAACGCGCTTTTTCGAATTCGAACGGAGATGACAGATTGATTTTTTTTTAAATCATGTGGTTTTGGTTCCTTTGCGTGGCTTCGGCCGCGGTGTATTCGGTAGACGGTGCAGGCGCCGGTGCCGCCCGCCTTGTTTGTTACGTTGAAGGCGCGCGCGCATCCGATTTTACCGAGTGCACGCATCTCGTTTACGCGGGCGACGCGAGAGGAGAAAAACTTAACGCTCTGCTGAAGGACTATAGGAAAGACAACCCTAGACTCAAGATTTTACTGCGTGTGAGCGAAGCGGATGAGGTGAGTCGCTTTTCTTTTACGATTAACGATTTCTAATGAAGTAAATAGCGAAAACTTCAATACCGAAACAACCGTTATATTTGTAAGTAACAAGTTAACTTACAGCTTTATAACCTCTTTAGTATGTTGCGATACACAAAAATAATGTTTAAAAATGTAATTTAATAACTAAGAAATGAAAACTTCTAAATAAAGAGTATTTATACAATTGTTTATAATCTTTGAAAAAAAATGCCCTTAGAACCGTAGTATTTAAACTAATTTCAAACGGGGTTATATAAGGATTAAAATTATACTAATCTACTCGATGTTATTAGACATTAAAGAACATTTTTTTAAATATACGAACGTAGTATATGTATGTGTGTATGTTTATTTGTATGTATGTGTTTATGTATATATTCCTGTTACATAAAATTTTTGCGCGCCATCCCACACTCATTATTCATATTAATACTAGCCTCAATCTAGATTACATCGAACGTACATATATCGAAGTGAATCATGTAAATGTTATTTACAGAGTGATTTTTTTTTAAAAGCTACTTGTGCTTCAAAAATATAAGCCTTAGGATTGTCAATAACAATAAATTGTTGTGCAAAATTACATACCCCTTATGACGTAAAAACTTTTCAAAATGTAAGATAATTTTAAGCCACGAAAGAAAATAACCCTTTAGTTATATATTTTAAACTAACAATGAATATACTTGTATTATTCTTGTATCAGTATACTTGATCAATATACTCGTTATTGTAAAGCGACGATTCATAATTGTGTCAAACGAAAAAAACCAACTTCAATTACATCGATATCACAATAACATAACAATACGATACAAGAACGTAAGTAGACGAAAAAACAGCTAAGTAAATACGCGTTATCAAAAATTACTCTTATTAAGATTACTATTAAAGATTATTATTACACGTAACGTGACAAGCGTTAGCTTTCGATTAAAGTAAAAGTCATCAAAATCGGTATACCCAGTAAAAAGTTATGCGGTATATATAATACAACAGGTCGAAAAAATTGTCAAAAAATACGGATTATTATTAGATATAACTCGAAAAGTACTTGTCGGATCTCAATTGAACTCAAATGGGAGTAATGGGACCACATGTCGGGTGAAATCGGTCTGCCCTGCAGTAAAAAGTTCTGAGGTAACATAAATTAGAAAAAATTCAATCGAATTGAGAACCTCCTTCTTTTTTGGAAGTCGGTTAAATAGTGCTTTTGAAGCCTAATTGAATAAAGAGATTTTTGATTAACGTGGTTATGGTTGATGCAATAGTCACGTTTTGGAAGTTGCCCCAGTGGTCGTAGATGTGTCTCATAGCAAATATTTGTATAGGGTTTTATACTCGTAGGTATACAGTTTTAGGCGTTTGTGTTTGTGTTGTTTGCGTTCGTTGTGTTCACCACAGGATTTAATTGTAATCTATATTATATAAAACGATGCTTATCTCCCTTGGTCACGCCATAATTTGATAAACAATTTATCGATTTCATCTTTTATTTAAGTTTTCTAATACTTTGTTTAATCTTCTTACATTTCGTGAAATGTATAAAAACTTTTATAAGACTTAAGGACAATTTCTATACAATACTTCACGCGTTAGACAGTTCTGTGGCGTCATCTATCTCGCAACAAACAAACTAGAGAAAACTGACGTATCCTACATCGCGATATCAAAGTTATCTGAAAAGTTCGTAAGACAGAACAATTAGTGCCCACCACTACATAAATAAATTATATTTCGACACCAGCAATTTATACTAAGCTAACTCTTAAAAGTGAACTTTACAATAAAGGCTTATAAAAGGGAAAAACGTGATACCTTTTATATTAATTAAGAAACCTTTTTGAAATTTGGTATCTTTAATAGTTAATTTATTCATTGCAATTTCACAATTTTTTTATTACATTTAAAAACACATTTTATCAAGTACGCATTAAAAAAACAAACTTATGGAAAAGTCGAATTGGCGTAGTATAAATTGTTGGTGTCGATTTATCAATTAATGTGATTTTTTTTGTTTACGAATCGAAATATACAAAAAATGCCGAACTTTTAGACTAGGTTCGGAATAATGTTTTTTTAATATTGACAATTTCATCGATACGCTAATAAGTACAAATACATATTCAGGATGCAAATAACTTATTCTTCGTTCGCAAATTTACGATATTGTTATATAAGGCTTGAAAACCTATCTGTTTTATTGGGAAATTTGTACTGGACCGATGCTAAATGGACTCATTGTAAGATTCGTGGCCACGCTAATGACTAACGTTACAGTTTATGTAATCAGAGCCAAAAATACATAATATCAATGTTAAAAATTTTGATGTCAAATTACTTAAAATAATATTGTAATGATTTATTTATACATCATTTTACATGTATGTGTATTTTTTTTCTGTATGTGCAGAATATTGCATTGAACCCTTTCTTCAAGTCGAGACCAATTTTAACTACCTTTTTGTATCTATTTTAGTAAAACCATAAAATAATACTCTGCTATCAGGTTAACTTTATTATGATAAGGTTAAATCAACGTTTAAAAAGTACAAATTCTACCACATCCAATAATTTTACTTTTTTAACTAAATTTTTTATGTTAACAATTTCTTTGGCATCATTCAACTAAATTCTTTTTAATTTATTTTATATGACTATATTTTTTCATATTTAATAACCTGTATTGACGACGAGTTAGCGCAACGATCTCAGTCCTGTTAAGACAAGCCGTTGCGTTGGTGGTTACGAGTTCAATCCCTGCACACGGGATACATTTCTGGTGACTGTACAGATGTTTGCCGTGGTCTGGGTATTTGTGCTTGTGTATTGTATTTGTTTCCCGACACAGGAGCTATTACTAGAGGCGGGGAAGGGGGTCTTTGAGTGTGAAGCGATTCTTTATAAAAAAGGTAATAATATAATATTAATATTCTAATGAAAAATTTGGTGCCTGTAACGGTATGATTTTTCTCATTGATGTGACATCTTATTTATGTTACAATCCAGGTGCAGACTTTATACAAAATCAAACAGGACCTGTTTCACTACTTAGTTGTAGATAAAGGTTATCTTATAAATAAGTTGCGATTAAACTTTAACAGCAGAAAGTAGATGGATGTAGCCAATAGGACTTTTTTCACCTCATTTAATAAAGTTTTAGATACATATTCTATAATATAAAAATGGGTCGCTGAATGTGTTGCTAAGCGCAAAACTCGAGAACGGTTGGACCGATTTCGCTAATTCTTTTTTAAACGGTTTTATTTAGCTCACCCCGTTTGTTTTATTTTTTATTCTTGGGTCAAATTTAGTAATTCAAATTTCACCCTCTTCCTGTCAACCGATTAATCTGAAATTTTGTATACACTTTGGATTTTGGTGACAATACAATTATGTTTATTCATTATCATTATAAATTCAAGATGGCCGCCGCTACAAAATGGCGCATAATTTATGTTTTATTAATCCCATCAATATGGGTATCAAATGAAAGGGCTCAACAAGCAGAATACAATATACTATAAAAAATTGAAATCCAAGATGGCGGCCGCTACAAAATGGCGGATAACGTAGGTTTTATCAATCCCATCAATATTGGTATCAAATGAAAGGGCTCAACAAGCAGAATACAATATACTATAAAAAATTGAAATACAAGATGGCGGCCGCTACAAAATGGCGGATAACGTAGGTTTTATCGATCCCATCAATATGGGTATCAAATGAAAGTGCTCAACCAGTTTAATCAATGTACTATATAAAATTAAAATCCAAGATGGCGGCCTCTACAAAATGGCGGATAACTTAGGTTTTATCAATCCCATCAACATGGGTATCAAATGAAAGGTCTCAACAAGTAGAATACAATTTACTATGCAAAATTGAAATCTAAGCTGGCCGCCGCTACCAAATGTCTGATAACAATTTTTTATCAATCCCACCAATATGGGTATCAAATAAAAGGGCTTGACAAGAAGAATACAATGCACTATACAACCTCAATATTTAAGATGGGCCTTGCAATAATGAAGCACTAAATGAATTAAACAGAATGCGAAATAAAAACTAAAAACTAGAAAATAAAAATAGGTAAAAAAACTTTTTAAGTTAAACGGTTTTATGTTAAACATACATTGCAATGTTTAAGATAAATGTACTAAAAACCAAAAAATAATAAAATAGATACAGTCGTGGGAATTATAAACATATGCATAGACTAGACTAAAATAAAACCGTGGGGCACGTCAATTGTCTACAAATTATCGACTTAATGTGCGATAGAAGAATCGTTTAATTCGTCGTTAAAATAGGCAGTTGGCCCGCAGACGGTGAGGAAATTACTTACTATTTTCTTGCTCATGGAAATTCCAATAGTTATACACTCCATGTAAATAAAAGAGATGTTTCAACTAGTTTATCGTTGGACATTCACGCTGCTGGCAGGCGAGGAATCGTTTCACTGCTCGTAGTTTGTCTTTAATCGACAAAACATATGATAAAAGTACTACTCGCTCACCACTATGAAACCCTAAAACTCGCTTATAATCGAGCTTGCTAGCTTGTTTCCACATTCTAGCCCTACTTATCACACGTCCATCGTTGTCGGTTGAACAACTGCCTAATTATAGTGTAACATTACAAAACAAACATTTTAATCAACTCAATTATTATTTCAACAATTATTTTAGTCTAGTCTATGCATATGTTTATAATTCCCACGACTGTATCTATTTTATTATTTTTTGGTTTTTAGTACATTTATCTTAAACATTGCAATGTATGTTTAACATAAAACCGTTTAACTTAAAAAGTTTTTTTACCTATTTTTTTTAAAATATTCCTTGAAGTACGAGGATGGTTCTTACGGAGAGAAAAATTCTAAAAAAATTAAATTTCCTGAAAAAGTCTAAAAACAACACGTTTCTATACTCCCATACAAAAGATTTGTGATAATACTTAAAAGTCAATTTGAACTTTAATACCATACGATAAAGTTTGTGTTAGGCGATACGAAGTTCGCCGGGTCAGCTAGTTGTTAATAGAAATCATCACGCTAAGATCAAGAAAAAGAGCACCAATGAAGAATGTTTCAAAATCGGGGGTTTTTCAAGTAACTATTCCACGCGTACGAAGTCGCGGGCAGAAACTAGTATCTTATAATTACAATGGAATCCTGTAGTACTTTGTAAGTCTAAGATATTGAGGGATTTCTAAGGTTATAGTCGATAATCCATTGAAGTTATTTGAAACAAAATTTTATCCATTTTTGTAGACCGACTTAATAAAAAAAAGGAAATAGTTCTCTATTCGACTGTTTTAATGTGTGTTACTTTTTAGGGGTGTACCGATTTTGATGATTCTTTCATTTTGAATTGAAAGCTGGTGCTTGTTATGAGGTCCCATTTATATATTATCGAGATCCAACGAATAGGTACTTTTTGAGCTACCCATAATAATGCATACATATGCATTCGCTGTAATGCGGTAGTCGGTAAAATACAAACATAAAAAATACAGTCGAATTGAGAACTCCTCCTTTATTTCAAGTCGGTTAAAAATCCATGCTGTTGTTTTTGTGTTGTGGTGTTTGTAGCAATATCCCTTATATGCAGTTCTAAAACTTTTTACATTTATTTTACGATATTCTTATAGCAGATTTTAATATTTATATTCAGAGGGCAAGTAGTGCGACTAGAAATACTACTTTTTATTTTAGAATAAATGTTATTAGTACACAAACTTAATTATATTTTTTTTTATGTACGTAATTATGATTATAAATAAACATGAAATGTTTATTTATCCGACCTTTTTACAAAGGTACTTTATTGATTGTTATCGAAAGAATATAATCGTAAGGTTTAAGTGCGTTACACATAAGATAACTTAACACACAATGGTTTTACGTAAGACTACTCATGTTTTCCGGCACGCCTCGCGAGGTCGGGTATCTGGGAACAACCCGAACAGTAATGACGTCACCTGCACAAACATATAGCAACCAATTAAGTTGCAACTGCACTTAACTAAATATGTAAGGCCGGTAATACGACGGAAATTAATATACCTACTATTGCGTATAATTTTAAGTAAGTCACTCGATATTATATTTTTGTCGCATTCTACACGGTTTTTAAAGGTAAAAGGGCACTTACGAAAGTCGCTGAGACCTCTATGCCGAGGTGAAATTTTTGTAACATTATCTTTATAAACTTAATTACTTTTTTTCGCTAAGTTATAATTTACCGTTACATAAATATTATCATGTGTGGCATTACTTGCCCTCTGAATATAAATTTCAAAAAATCATCATTTCAGCCTATTGCAGTCCATTGCTGGACATAGGCCTCCACAAGTTCGCGCAAAAAACGGCGTGAACTCATGTGTTGCCCATAGTCACCACGCTGGGTTAGTGACCGCAGGGCAGGCTTTGACGCACCGAAGACGTTGCTGCCCTTCTTTTGCCTGTGTATTTCAAAGCCAGTAGTTGGAAGGTTATCCCGCCATCGGTTGGCTTTTTAAGATCCAAGGTGGTAGTGGAACTGTGTTATCCCTTAGTCGCCTCTTAAGACACCCACGGGAAGAGAGGGGGAGGCTATGTTCTTAGCTGCCGTAACCACACAGCATAGTATTCTAGTATCACTTAGTGAACCAAATTAGTACTAGCAGCAGATTAAATAACATATAAATGGCTGACTAATAGATTTTAATATCACAATCCGTAGAATACTGTGACGTTAAATCAGGGCATCTAATTAACTAACCTACGTAAAAAAATATATATTTATACTTTGCAGTACAACTACTCTAGTTTAGGGGTATATGTGGCGCCTAAAATCTTGTGATCACGGGTTCGATTACCATGAATATTTGTATTTGTAAAAATATTTGTTTCCAGTCTGGATATCGGTCCTTGTGGATTTTGCTTTAGAGCCTTATTATAGATACCTAGCCATCATTGTTTATAGTAGAAAATATATACGCCGACTTGAAGTGGAGAAACAAAGTGGATTAAGCTCCAATCTTCCTATATTGGGAGAGAGGCCTATGGCCAGCAGTGGAATGTTACAAGCTGAATCAATGACCATACAGTACAACAATCCTGGCGAATATTTCGTCAAACATAAAAATAAATTAAATAGATATGAATGTGGATTCTCTTATTTATTAAGCAAAAAAAAAAAAATTTAAATGTGGAATGTAGAATAAAATAATCTAGTTTTGACTATATTAGGAATGAATAGTCATAAATTTTATTTAACCTTTAGTGTTAATAATAATATCCATGTAAATGTATATTTTTATAAATTGTTTTTATTTTTTATATTTATTGTTTATTCAGAACTAAGCTATGTATTATATTTTTCTTGTAAATACAATCTATTAACTGAAATTACAGATTACGATCTCTGCGTTAATCTGTTTATCTGTTAAAAATTTTAAGAAAGGCTATTAAAAATAATTTTACGCTGTAAAAGTATTTATGTTACTGTTAAAATATATAATCCTGTCTCGTACACATAAAAAACTCAACCATATTATAAAATATTATTATTTTTTCGTTTACTTACGTAGTATTACTTATCGATATAATTGATCGAATGATCGATGAAGTCGATTTTTTTTCGTTTGCGAGCAAACACAATTATATCTTATTTTATAGATCTTCAGTTCAGTTCTTTGCTTAATGGCTTTTAGTTTTATAGATCTTTTCGACATACATAACTGACAGCTGTGTAATCGATTACGACATTACATAATTGTTAAAAATAAAATTATACTTTTTTTTTGTTTACTTAAGAAAAGCCTAAGAATATACAGCCAATATAGTTTATATTTCTTGAAAGCAACTTTCGCTAAGGCCGCTAAAAACGTAAAGATTGTTATCTATAAACTGTTCATGGAATGTTTGTTTGTAGATAAAAAATCTAGAAATCGATTGTAGCTTAAATTCTTTGTACGTATCCAATGTTCCATGGCATTTGTGGTATCAATGTAGAGACTATTATATCACATGGCATGGTTTTGTTTTAGAATCAAATGTCTAAAAGTTAGTATTACGGAATTTTGTTGTATGTAAGTTAGTTAACGTAGAATTTCGTCTAGCACTGGAGTACAATTTAAGCAATTGAAATAAAATCGTAACCAAGTCGTCTTGTGTACACAGCTGTCGCAGATAAAACCCGAGAGAACGGATAGTTTTAAATTATTCGTGCGAATATATATTCAATGAAAAAAAAAAATCTAAATAGTATTATTTTTATGAAGGATTGCATATATCAAGGTTGTTTTAGCACACGACTGATACAAATATAATGTAAATACATAAATATATCCTCCTTATAACATATATGGTAAATCAGGTTATTTAGTCGATATCCGTAAGCATTCATTATCAAATATAAGTTGTCAGAATGAAAATTTATAAGTAAATAATAAATAGATATCTTTAACATACACAAACGGTCGTCTGTTCCTAAGATAAGCAATTTAATATTTGTGTTATAGGTAAGAGCCGACGGATATATTTGCTTTTTTTTTACAACTATAAATATAAATTATACACATATAAAAAGTACACCAAGAAACGAGGCAAGAATTGAACCTAGAACCTCCGGAATAGAAATTAGATAACTGCACACTGCTCTGTATTGTTCGCAATCTCTGTGAAACCGTATTGGTTTTGTTTTGTTTTGATTTTTATTATTGTGAACAAAAAATATTTTTCTTTCTTTCTTTCTTTCAACCATCACATAATTATATTTGGAAACTTACAAAGTAATAATATCAAATATTGTAGTGAAAACTATGTGAGTTAATTAGAGCTGTTTTCATATAAAGATATCTAAAAGACAAAAGCTTGTATTTTTTTTTCAAACGTTTGTATTCACAATATTTGCACCAAAAAGTTTTAGTTTACTTATGCTGTTTTATTTATTTATTTATTTATTAAAGGATAACCAACAAAAGATGCATTAATAATAGTTTGTTACATATGAGCTTACAATAGGAGATCAATGCTCTTTTAATTACAGGATATCACAACATGCATTATCACGTTAAGTAATACAAAAAATAAGTTAATGAGTTAATTTGTCAATAAGCAATCATTAATAAAAATTCAAAATTATAATATCGTTAATATGTATCAAGTTTGATGTGCTAATCTAGTAACAATTTAGAAATACCTGATAAAATATAATGTCAAAAGCATATTAATTTAGGACGATCCAATAAAAAAGAAAAAAGATTAAAAATAAAAAACAAAAATTAAAAATGAAAAAGCAACACAACACGTTGGAGTCAAATACTATTAACAAATTACAGTCAGGTCAAAATAGTAAAATACAATGTCAAAATTATCTGGTCTTTTCACCGAGGCCAGCCTGTCGCTGGAGGGATCCTGTTGCCTGCAGATCCGGGACCCTCCAATTAAAGCGGCTGAAGGCTCCCGCAGGGGTTTTGGTCGGTAGTGCACCCCCAAGTGCTGAAGCCGACATACGGTCTAGGAATGCCTACCCGGGCATCCTGGATATCACCCGTAAATGGGTTACCCTGCGATATCAAAAAAAAAGTCAAAATTATAAGATTATCGAATATCCAAATTGTAATACGATTAATTATAAAATTAAAATTAAGATTCAAAAATAGAAAAATAAAAATAGAAAATCGAATATTCAAAAATTAAAATCAAAAATTAAAATTTAAAAATTAATAATAATTATATCAAACAAAAAAATTAAAAATTAAAAACTTAACTTTAAGTCAGTTGAAAAGTTTAAAGGGCAAACCTAAAGAAAATTTCAGCATTACAATTTAAAAAGATGTAACAACCACACGTCTTGAATCATCCAAAAACTATATACAGGTCCTCCCCCCATCTCCGCATTAGTGCTTCTTGCCCCATCCGACGCACCCGTAAGATCCCGTCCAACATGGGGTTCTCTCACCAAGAGTCCTCCTACTCGAGACCTGTATTATCCTACTGCTGGGCATAGCTTAATCCACCACGCAGCTCGAATGCGGCTTGGCAAATTAAAAAAAAAAATTCCACTTATATATTAATCATTATAATGGACTTTGTTTTTCGAAATCCGTAAACTATTTCAAGCATAATAATGAACTTTATGTCATCTGTAACTTAAAAATGGTTTTCAAAAACAAAAGCGGAACAGAGTCATTTATTTGAATGATGAATTCGTTCATTCGTTCAATGTTGTTTTTTTTTTGGCCCTGGACTGTGTGTCAAGGTTGCGAGTTATGTATCGACAGAAGTGACAGCTCTCTTTTGGACTGGAATGTCGTTCAGTAAGTATTGTCATGAGTTGAGTCACAATTTAGATCAGAGATCAAATGATTTGTCGATTTTTATCTGTATTAATTTGTTTGTTATTGATCTTTTTAATATTTAGTGGTCTCTGCTGTCCATGGTCATATGTTTTATCAAAGAAAAATGAAACACATGGTTATAGCTTAAGAGAAAACTTAGATGCATCTTTGATATAACATAGGCCTCTTTCCCCATGTAGGAGAAGGATCCGAGCTTAATCCACCACGCTGTTCCAATGCGGTTTTTCGGATAAAAAAAAATTCTTTTGACCACTTATATTTCAGTTATATTAATATGGTTATCGTAGGAGAAGGGTCGGAGCTTAATCCACATCGTTGCTCCACTGCGAGCTGGCGGATATATTCCCATATTACTATGAGTAACAATCGCTGTCAGGTGTACATGATAACAACCGGGACCGACGGATTAATTTGCTCTCCGAGGTACGGTGGGGAGACCCGCAAGGACTGCACAAACATCCAAACCACGGGAAACATCTATATAGCCTATCTGAACGACTCGTAGCAAACTAATGTAAAGTAAAAATTGTAGAATTTTTGGGAGGAAAATAGCTTCTCCTTAATGCAGATAGCTAAGCTACCTAGCTAGGAAAAGTAGAGATCATACTTAGTAATTACTTTCAAACTACACCTAAAAACAAATTGTTCCTTTTTTGTTACTTAGAGTTTGTAGGGTAGATATAAATGAATACTTGTAGCAAAAGTACTTATCAAATTGTGACGGATTGATTTTTATTTCACTGTAATAAGTTTGGAAATATGTTTTCTAAACATTATTATTATTAAATAAAATGAATAAAAATGGATTATTTTATATAATTTTTACTATAAAAACTGTACGGAGAAAATTACATTAAGTTTATTTTTGAGTATTTTTATTCTTACAGTACAGTGTATAAAAAAAATAGATAAGCTTCGGCAGATCTTAATAAACAGGTGATCCAAAATACTTTTTATCCAGAGCAATAGACACCCAGGAAAGTGCATTTAAACGAACCGACTTACCTGTTTAATTATAGTATGCAACAACTTAAATTATAATTAAAGAATTATTTAAAGAGCATATTATTTCGTAAAACAAATTATTAATACTCACCTGCCAGATCGAAATATACCGCTAAATCATCAAAATTAGCAATATGATATTAAAAACTATCATTATACATTTAGTCCCGCCTTATTTGAATTACATTAATAAAATTAACATTGTTTATGTCTAAGCATTTATTTAAGAGATTTTCTATGTAAAAAGTTATATATATAAAGAAATAAATATCTGCTTTTGTTTTATAAGTAAGATCTGACTGATATAGTTACATTTTTTGATACACATACATATAAATGTACATAAATGAATACCTACTTAGAAATAATACGTATATACATACATAAATGTAAATAATACACCCAGAGATCGAAATCTTGTGAGTTGTGGTCCCCCGGAGATTAAAGCAGGGCCACTACAAATTGGCCCAACGGGCTATTTAAAGTTATTTGTATGGTTGGTCTTTGATTTTATTTTTATTTATCATCGTAAAACTTAATTTTTTCTGTAGTTATATTTATTTGTTACCTATGAATCTAAAAATAGTATTTCACTAGAGGAGATGAATCTGACCTTTAAGGTGCTGATAAGACTTATCTGTAACTTATATAAATCAAGATAATCATCTTTATCAGTCACTATTGAAGCAGTTCTTAAAGTGTTAAATTAATGTTGTAATGAATAGTAGACATCAAACCTTCTAAAAGATTATTTTTTATAGGTTACCCTTTTTTATTGTTTCTACTTTCTAATCAATTGATTGATTCAGCCTTAAAATCCCTCTGCTGTGTATAGTCCTCTTTATCCATGTAGGAAAAGGGATAGAGCTTAAACCATCACGCTTCTCCACTCTGATTGGCGGATATATTCGGTACTGTGAGTAACGATCGCTATCAGATGTCTATGATAACAGCCGGGACCGAGAGCTTAACATGCTCTCCGAGGGGGATACCAACAAGAAAGATACCCAGACAGAAAACAAATATTTGTACTAATCCAAAAATCTGCGCTCCAGCGGGAATTAAACTCTCGACCGCCGGTGTCTAAGCGCCTACACGCAACACTCAACCATAGCGGTTTCTAATTTAACTATTACTTTTGTGTTAATTATATCTGTTAAAAAACAATTTCCTATTTGTTTAATAAAGTTATGCATATTTAGTAATTACCCTTGAAGACGTAAAGTATGTGCCATATATAATTCCGACATTCAATTAGCGAAGATGGATCGACTTCAAAATATATCGACTAAGAGCAGATCAATTTGAGGCCAAGTCGAGTCTAGTCACGATTTATCAACAGGGCATTGAATTTGTCATGCTTTCTTTATGTTAAAATTTAAGTAACTAGTATGAAATTTATGGCTATACCATTATTTATTTCTTTAAAATAAATTTTTTTTCTGTTTGTTTCATTACTGATTTTAGTTTATTATGCAGCTAGCTGATTTTGATTGTATAATCTAGATATTGTTATGAAATTAATTAAAAATATAATTTAAAATTGATGCAGCCGTCGTAGAGAACTCTACTCTCTCTATCAATTACCAACAAAAAATAAATAAAGACACACCCCTGACAGAGAAAAACGAACAGATAATAACAAAAATCAATGTATGTTTATTATACCAGTAGGTCCTAGCTACAAATTAAGTTCTTACAATTTAGAATTAGAACATAAGTTAGCATAAAATGTATTACCAGTCTGATATATAGCGTCCTATATACGACATGCGTGGTTCCGTACACGTGCAAATTTCAAAATGTATTTGTCAACTATTTATAGGGCTGTCAGCTCTTTGACATAGTTTACGGTCCACTTGTGTATTGACGACTTATCAGTTTGCAAGTGTGGTAACCCTTAGAAATATGAATTGTTTTAGTTTTTTAAACTTTCATATTTCATCATTTTTTAATTTACGTATTTAAAATCTATGAAAATAAAAATTAATCGCTACATTTTAGCGCAAAAAGTTAAAACGGCTGAACTGATTTGGCATTTTTTTTTAAATTTTCCTAATACTTTGTTAAAGGTTTTCACGAAAAGAAAAGTTAAGAAAATGGAGCAAAAAGTGTGAAAATTAAGAAAGCGTAACTTTTTTCAACTTTACGCTTTTGAAAGTTCGCAAGACAATGGCTTTCGGCTCTAGCTGGGCATAGCCAATTTTAATAATTATTTGTTTCCCTGATCAGACTAATAACAACTAATTTTTTAAGTAAAATTAATATGGGTCTAAAGATAACAGTATACTAGTACAAAGTATAGTTGCATTTTTATATATCATAATCTTAAATTTCTTTGACGCTATTTGTTATCGTTTACTACTAAAAGAAATTATTATGAGTTTCTATTTCTTTTGGGTTCTGGCAACCTTCATCGTCATTCGACCATCGATATACGGCCTCATTGGTACAAGCTCAGTAAACCAGCTAACTCCACACGATAATGCTTTTATAATTTTGTGCATTTAGCATTCTAACTAGTCCTAATATTTATTATTTGTTATTAATATTTGTGGGTTCGATTTAATCATTTTACTGATTATTTCTGAAAAAAAATATCATAAAAATAAAAAATAAATTGTTTGTTTGCATATGTTTCAAAAGTACTTTTAAATCATCATTAATAAAAACAAAACCTGTTTTAAGATGATAAAACCAAAATTTACGAAATGTTAGCGTAATGGTTACAGGAATTGGCTGTTGTGCTAGTTTTCGCGAAGTCGGCCTGGTTTTGATAAATTTTTGATTAGGTGGACCGTATATTTTCCCGGTCCTCGAAATAAAGATAAGGATTCTCGTACTGCTTAATAGCCGTAGCACGTCGTGTAAACTTGTACTAAAAACGTCAATTTCCATACAATCTATACTGATTTTTATAAAACTGAAGAATTTGTTTGTTAGTTTGATTGATTAATTGTCAGTAATATAGCTGACAACCGCTCCGGTGTGACAACCACTCTGGTGTAGTTATGCGCCTAGTCACCTACGACACTGGCAGTTGCGGATTCGATTATCGCTCGGGGCAGATATTTGTAAAATTATTCAGTACGTAAAACTATCAGTGTAAGTTATCATAGACGCCTGATAGCAAGACTAGCTTATAACGTGCTATGGAACAGCGTGGTGGATTTAGCTCTAACCCTTCTTCTAAATGGCCTATTTCGCCACCTGTGACCTGTGCCCAGCAGTGGAACGTTGAAGGGTGAAACAATCAATGAGTAGGTTAGTTTTAAAGTATCGGTTTGAATTCCGTGTTAAATTTATCATATGCTGTATCAGTGGGCATGTCAAATATTTTTGTGATTACACAACCGTTAACTGATGTTAAATCGATCGGAATTTTTGATATTCTAATTTATTTCAATGTTCATTAAGATTGAGCAAGACATGTAAAGATCGTTCTACATAAATAATAAATCTCCCTCATATATACACACGGTCCACTTTTCGCTTGTTTACTTAAAGCCTGTGTTATAGGTAAAAGCCGAATGATATAACTAATTCAACATTCGGAAATCAAACTCACAACCGCTGGAGCAAAAAAAGCTAACGGTGCCTAAGGGCTACTCAAAAAGTAAAATAAAAGAATAATACCTTAAGTGGACGTTATCCGCAGCCTTTAACGATGATTCGATTAATATTTAAGTACTCTTTAAGAATTAAAGGTTAAAAAAACAGCGCGTGGAAATTTTTAAACATGCACCAATACGTAGAAAGTTGCTGATTTCTCGTTATTGTATACCTTTCCTTAAGGAGACGTGTTTTGTTGAGCAGTAGGAAGTATATGTAATGTTTTAGCTGACCCAGCGAACTTCGAACGCTGACGTTATTTTTGCTGAATGTATCGATTTTTTGATTTTTTTTATACACTTAATGAAGTGTTCTTTTTTGTTTTTGTACGTGATTAACTGACTTCATAAAAAGGAGGAACTTCTCAATTCGACTGTATTTTTTTATATTCCTGACCGATATAAGCCGACCGATGGCGGGATAACCATCCAACTGCTGGCTTTGAAATACACAGGCCGAAGACGGGCAGCAGCGTCTTCGGTGCGACAAAGCCAGTACTGCGGTCACCAACCCGCCTGCCCAGCGTGGTGACTATGGGCAAAACACATGAGTTCACGTTATTTTTGGCGTGAACTTGTGGAGGCCTATGTCCAGCAGTGGACTGTATAGGCTGTAATGATGATGATGATTTTTATATTCCCTCATAACTTTTTATTTGGTGTACTGATTTTGATAATTCTTTTATTTATTTGAAAGCTGCTGCTTGTCGTGTGGTCCTATTTAAATTTAAGCGAGAAATGACGAGTACTTTTCGAGCTATCTCTAATAATGCGTAATTAATTGAATTCAACTATGTTTTTATTTAATAAATACAATTATTTCTCTTTCTTTTTCTTCTCTATGTTTTTTTTAAATATGTATGAACACGTCTTTTTTAAAGTATACTTTGCAAATATTTATTTGTTATTACTTTTATCTTGATAGTGTGAATGATATACGTCAAGCTGGTAATAGATAATTTTTGTTTAATATGGATTAATTATTAAGTTACGATTGTCACAGCTACATAGGCTAAGTAGCCAGCAAACTGGATGTTACGCTCATGAAAAACAATTGTATAGGCCCCACATGTTTGTTATAGTCTGGGCGATCATCTTTATTCTATATATTTTTTTTGCATTCGGACTATCAACATAGGAGAAAATCCTAATGAGTCGTTGTGTGCAAGGCATTCACTTTTTACATTTTACAGGACAGATGTCAAAAAAACACAAAACACGTCGTGTGTGACATTCGATCGCATTTCGATCTGTCGCAGTAACGTCATGGTCATCTCAATAACTGGTTCGATTAACGATTTCGTGTGTGATAACACGCAACACTTGAGGTCGCCTTTTAATGGCGTCCGTGGTGCAAATTTATGTACCTTATATCATGTTTAATAATTTATTGAGAATATTATGAAATTTGTTTTTTATGACTGACGTTAAGATGTTTTATTTTCTTTTTTAATAATTCTTCGTGCATTTACGATATTAATTTATTAACTTTTAATATGTACGTGTTACGTTTTTACCTTGTAACGTTTAGAATCCTTTTTGGAATAATAAAGGACAAGGCTACGCACGTAAATACAACCACATATAATTACAAATTTATTTTTATTACTATTTATTACTTACTATATTTATTTATATCATTAATCACGATGAGTTTCTAATATTGTTAATTCTTTCAGGAAAATATTACATTGTACTTTACGTTGGTTTTCTGTGAATAAAATAAAAACTAATTTACATAAGAACTATTTATCAGTCTTGTTTACTTTATTAATTTCCTAAGAAGGAGGAGGTTCGACGGTATTTTTTATATACTCATATTTTGATTGGGTAGACCGATTTCATCATTACAGCCTATACAGTCCACTGCTGGACATAGGCCTCCACAAGTTTACGCCAAAAATAACGTGAACTCATGTGTTTTGGCCATAGTCACCACGCTGGGCAGGCGGGTTGGTGACCGCAGTTCTGGCTTTGTCGCACCGAAGACGCTGCTGCCCGTCTTCGGCCTGTGTATTTCAAAGCCAGCAGTTGGATGGTTATCCCGCCATCGGTCGGCATCTTAAGTTCCAAGGTGGTTGTGGAACCTTGTTATCCCTTAGTCGCCTCTTACGACACCCACGGGAAGAGAGAGGGTGGCTAAATTCTTTAGTGCCGTAGCCACACAGCACGGACCGATTATATATAGATATTTATAGAGATTTACATATAGATAGAAAAAATTTGTTATACCGAATGCTAGAAATTTTTCCGCAGCTAGAATGTTAAACACCATTAAACCCACTTCCCGAAGACCTACAAAAGCTATACCTGGACAAACGCAAATATAGAAGATCACTAAAAGAACATTTCTTGAAATCTTTAATCGTTTAATAGTCACAAAACTTTGGTAATTACCTTAAATTAGTTTTAATTGCCATAATATGGTACGGTACAGTATAAATATTATATGATAATATAGTATGCGACTCGGCGGCGGCTTGCCCGGATAAGCTCTTGTGAGTTTTCATTTCAGATTCAGGCTTATGAATAAGTATATGTGTTTTTTCTATTTTTGAACAAATAAAAAAAATCGATGATTTTTTAATCGAAAGTTTCTAAATCGCTAATATTTACTTGACTATTTTTTCTTTGATTTACGTTGTATTACGCCTCATAATTTTTTACTGGGTAGACCGATTTCAATAACTCCTTTTTAATTAAGAGGTGGTGCTTGTTATGTGGTCTCATTTAAATTTTATCGAGATCTGCTGAGTACCTACTTTTAGAATTATATCTTTATCACCTCAACCTATCGCAGTCTTCTACTGGACATAGGCCTCGACATGTTGTAGCCAAAACTGGTGTGAACTCATGTGTTTTGCCCATAGTCACAGTAGTTGGATATCTCGCCATCGGTCAGCAAATTATCTTTAATAACGGGTAATCTCTAATATATAAAATTCTCGGGTCATGGTGTTAAACATTGAACTCCTCCGAAACGGCTCGACCGATTTTAATAAAATTTTGTGGGCATATCGGGTAGGTCTGAGAATCGGCCAACATCTATTTTTCATACCCCTAAGTTATAAGGGGGGGGGGGATTAAGCGGGTTAATAACATATATGGCAAAGAAACGTTTGCGGGGTCAGCTAGTTACTTGATAAATTTGTCGTCTACTTACGTTGTATTACTTTGTCTATGTAATTGAAGTCGATTTTTTTGGTTTGCGAGCAAACACAATTATTTTTGTTGTTGACACAATGTATATAGAAATTACAACTCATTTGTTTTGTATGTATAAAGTAATAATTGTAAAATAAACAATTTATTTCACAAATGTATAAAAATTCAAATTTTTTAATTATTTTATTATGTATGTATTATATTATATTATATATTATACATATGTTTCATCAGTAATTTTTTTATGGTTTATAAAGCCAAATCAAATTAAGTTTGAAATTGAAATATGCAGTACATAACATAAATATAACGTAACCTTTTGAGTTCAATTGTTAATTTTGTGCAATGAAAACAGAAATTTGTCGAACAAGGTCTAAGACATGGATTCTGTAACTCACAGTACGTAATATGCTCGAAGAAACACTGTAAAGGAAGGGAATGAGATTAACTGTCCAGTGTCCATCTATTTACCTAAGTATAAGTGTTCGCCATTATTCGAGTAGAAACTTGCAAATGTCAATCTGTATACATTTAATTTTAATAATTACTTCATATTAATTATAAACATGTTGAGATACTATCTTTAATAATTTAATCAATAGCTCCTCAAATAAATTTACGCATGTAATAATTAATATATAAGTTACGTACGCACATTAGTTTGTAAAGTTTATGTTGACAGACACCACGTGCACATAAAAGTGAGAAATAAGCAACAAATCAAAATATAATACAGTAGATACTAACAAATAATTAAATATACACAATCTTAATAATTATTTCAAAGGTTATAAGAATTATGAAATAAGATATAAAACTTAAAGTCTTAAAAAGATTTGTAGATTAACATTTCTTATTATTTAAACACATTTCTATGCGCTGAGTAAAGAGCTATTACTGGAGACTTTCTGTCTTTTCCCAAAAGATGTCGATTTCGTTGTAACATAAAATATAAATTGTTGGTGTGTTTGTCAAACGGCTTTTACCTGAATCACAGGCATTAATTAACCTTAGGAAAAGACAACTGTGTGTATGAGAGAAAAACCAAGTACTATCACGGAAGCAGCTGACGAAAATCTTTAACACGTGAACGAATTAAATCGTCAACTGTATTATTTATCGTGGATATCAAATTCTTGCAATGTTTGAGAGACCTTAGCTTTTAAATATCAAAAGTCAAACGAGTCAAATGCCTTGGAAGACCAAAATGGTGATCTAATTACGTCGTTTTTGACCCCTAAATCGTGATAATATTGTCATAAATTACCAATTTATATATCCTATATGTGTCTTGTTCCGTTATATGCCGCGCCTATACAAGCGATCTTTATATTGCACCATGCAAATGTAGGCTACTTTCCTTAGCACTCGGTTTTACCACTAATCATTATATATCACTGATAGTTCTGTAACTGCTAATTTACATTTTAAATACTAGTTTATATTTTACATTGAATTTGTATTCTTATTTAGCGTTTGTAAGCAATTACTGAAAAAAGTATCTGAATTGAAATTGCCTGAAAATGTTTCATAGGATAGACTATAATTTCCACAAAAAAAAGTTTTTTTAAATCAAATCATAATGACAAGCACCAGCTTTCGAGTATAAAAATAATCTCCAAAATCGGTAATAACTATTGTATGAAAAAATTTAGTCTTTTTCGAAGCCGGTGGAAAAGAATCGAGGTTACTACGCGAAGCTACGTCATCCAAGTATGAAGGATAATTTTGCTACAAGGAGTAATGATCGTTATCTGGTATTCATAATAATTACCAGAACTGACGGCTTAGCGTGTTTACGGCATTTATATGATTATGATGGACAAATATACTTAATTATTGACGTCGACGTAAAAAAAATGCTTAACGTAACTATTGTGGTGTCAATCTTAGACCACTGATCGACCAGCGTGACACTTTAACAGTATATATAGGATAGGTAAGTTCCTACACAACATAGTTATTTGATAATGCCGTAACAAGTTAACAATATGACGAAACAGAAACGTTTAACAGATCATATGTTAATCAAATGTTTTGATCATTTGTAGAGCCTCTTAAAAGATAATAGGTAATATTAACATAATAGTATTATTGTTTTTAATTAAATATCGATAATATAACACACCTAAATTATTATAATGTATGTTAATTTTATAAATATGTGTCTTTGGTTGCACATTGTTTGTTTGTTTCGTTGTTGCTATAGTAAATAGGTGAGTCTCTGTCCTGATACATTGTAATATAAGCCTAGCAGCAAGTCTTTACTATAAATTGCTTTTTCGCGGTGGCTCAACTGTAATTTATTATTAGAAAAACATTAATATAAATGTAAAATAGGTATAAAAGGTGTCGTATAAAGGTCGGGAGTCTTTCTCCTATAATCTTGTTAATACAATCGTAGATACATATGTACCGTCAACTGAGCTGCATTCTTGAGTGTTACTGGTTTCTTTTATCGCATGGATTTTAAAAAATTAAGAGTTTACCTATTTTTGAATATTGAGAGAGATTTCCTTAATCAATCTAGTTGCATGAGTAATTTTTATTTCAATTATATTAAAATGTTAAGTCGTTAAACGTATATTCATTTATTACAATATGAAATGCGCGAAAACAAATTAAAACGCAGAAATTAGTTGAATGAGTACGTACCTGCATATAGGTACATAATTATGTTATATATTATTGTTTATTCTACAGATTTAAGTGCTAATATCAAGTAAATGGTGTAAACGCATGATAACGATACATATCTAGCATTAACTTATATAAATATATTAAGAAACTTAAATTATAATGTCTTCATAGCACGATAAAAACATTAAATATAAATTTTATTTAAATAGGCCCTTTAAAGCATTATGTGTGGTTCATAAATACTTAATATATTGTCAGTAAATTTTATATTTCAATATACATTAACAATTGTGCAACATTTTGGTTTAAAATAAATAAAGGTATACATGTGATAGTTCGTTTTCGTTTATATAAAACGTTATTTTGTTATAAACGAAACTTTGTTTATATTAACGATTGTAGAGTAATAAATAATACAGAAACATGAGTAACAATGTTCTACTTGGTAAGAACTTGCTTATTATACTACTGAAATTACGTTTAGAAAATTTGTCTACGCTTTTTGTTGAACCTTATAATTGTTTATCCCTAACAATGGGATATCATTATATTGATACGAAATCATTTAATTGTTAACATTTAATTGTAACTTGTGTATAATTTATATTATCTTTCACATCAGCTTTCAAAGCTATATAATTAGTAATTTTATTTAATGCGTCATTATCTTAACTATTGGTCGCCCAGAGGTCGAAAATATACCTTTAAAGAAAATCAAAAAATAATGAATTTAAAGAACCCTTTTAGAATTTTTCTATTTGACTACAGACTTTGACAATCAACAAAAAAGTATAATAAGCGTGTGTGTGTCAAATACTCAAATGTCAAATCAGTGTGTGTAATGTTTTTTTTTATTAATTTAATGTACTTTTTATGCATAATTTAAAAAAATATATAAGCATTCTGCACTTCTTCTCTATATAAATTATAAGTGTGCGAAATTTCATACTCCTCCGTCTATGTAATTTTCGTAAAAAGTGGTACAGAGTTCTTGCTTCACGTATTAATATATAGATAAATATAAAGTGTATTAAAGATTCGCCAGCCCTCAGTGCAGCAGCGTGGTGGATTAAGCTCTGATCCTTTTCCTACATGCAGAAAGAGGCCTATCTCCAGCAGTGGGATGTTACAGGCTGAGCCGTGTATAAGAGATTATGTTATAAGATAAATGAGGAAAAAGGCGCCATAAGTTTAATTATTTTTTTATTTTTTCGATATTATAAAACTAGTAGTACTGAAAGTAATCTATGCCCAAAGTGACAAAAGTTTTAATAAAGCAACAGGACGCTGTAACTAAAATCATAGTCGCAGTGGCAACGGTTAAATCCGGCTATGAATGCAAAGCAAGGATCATCGTCTTAATATTATTATATTACAACAATTATACGCTAGCAACACGATAATATTATAATTTTACTAACTTTTATACGAAGACGGGCTGGCAACATTAGACAAAGAATTTAATTTTTTTTCTAGTATGTTAATTTCTATCGCCATTAGTATTACATATTGAAAAGTCGAATAAAAAATTAAACGCGTCGTCTAATAAAAAAAGGCACAAGCTGTAACCCGTGGTTTCACACGCGTTAATTAAAAAAAAACAGCCTATAGCCTTCTTCGATAAATGGGCTATCTAACACTGAAAGAGTTTTTCAAATCGGACCAATAGTTCCTCAGATTAGCGCGTTCAAGCAAACAAACAAATTCTTCAGCTTTATAATATTAGTATAGATTATATGTAGTTTTGTTTAAATTTATTTTTTTCATAAACGGAGAAAGAGTCTTATGCCCAACGGTGGGATGTTACAAGCTGAATCGTGATATGTTTTAATACTTATACTCGTATACTAAATTGTTTACTGCATGTAAGTAATATTTTGACAGCCCTACGGTGCAGTACTGCGTGGCAAAATGTTTCATAACATAACATACGTAAAAGTGTCTATGTCCTACAAGTTAATACGTGGTTAATTTTATTAATATTACATACAATGTGGGTAGTCATAGAATATTTTAAATGAAAAATCTATGACATCGAAAAGGTGTATCTAAGACTTTAAATTATAAAATAGGTTTAAGGATATGGAACCTCCTCCTTTTTAAATCAGTTAAAAATTAGTTTGTCTTTTTTATTTTTCAAATTAGTAATAATGATATTTACGTCCATAACCACTTACCGCTTTGAACTTTAATATTTTGTATGAAAAGTATGCTAATTTATATGTTAATGAAATCTAGATCTAGTTTTCATTAACATATGTTATAACACATATAATATGAAATAATAACACGTTCGAAAGCAATGAATGCAATTTAATGGCACGCAAATTGCAACGTATGACGATTTGTTGCAATATGCAATTTAATGAAATGTTTGATACGTAAGGTAAACATAATATATATGGTGGATTTTGACCTACTTGCTGTATGAATCAATTATTTAGACAAGCAACCTTGTTTACGATTGAAGTTGATAAACGTGATAGCTGATAGATTTTTTTTTCTGTAGTTCGAGAAAACTTACGTAAAGTTCTACTACTTTTCTAAGAAATTAGTATAAGATAAATTGTTGCATGATGACTTATTCCTTTATATTTTATATTAATATTATAAGTCTCCACCTCTGTAAGAAAATTTTTCGTAAATGAAGTATTTTTTTTTTTAATTTATATAATGTTTACAAACAGTTTGAATTAAACAAATTATTAAGTAATAACCAATAGTACAGGTCTAAGTCACAAACCCAAATATGTATACACATATAACTTAAAATTTAAGACAAAAATAGATTACATTTGTGTCAAGCTTAATTTCAACTAATTCAAAATCAAAAACAGCTTTATTCAAATAGGCCCCAAGAGCACTTTCGGATCGTCATTTTACAAATTAAAACTTTAAAAATAAAGTACTTATTATTTTTGTAAAAGTAAAGCTACCAACGATTCGGAATATAGATTCTGCAGAGAAGAATCGGCAAGAAACTCCGCAGTTACTCTTTTGAAAAATAATATATAAACTGTATTTTAGTACAAAATTAGTAACATGTGTTAATTAACAATTGAGACAAAAAAAAAATTAAAGAATAAAAGGAAATTCAGTCATAGAAAAAGTGATAATATGGATGATAAGAATTAAATTGGAATGAATAGTTCACATTTTTAAATACCTACCAATCACTCAAAAAATTAACATTACTTATCAATTCAATACATTAATGATGTAGTAAAAAGCAAAATGTAAGCTAGATATTGTATGTATTATGTAAAGGTTGTATTTTTATTATTTTAAACTTTGAACTACATACGTAATTACACATTGACCTAGATTGCCTTTATAACATATAAAACCTTAGGCGTTTAATTAAATTAGTAACAGGACCAGTCGCTTTGATTTGTTGCGAAAGTGAAATGCCAATATATGAAAAATACCTACTTGTATTTGTGACATTTCAATGACACAAAGTTTGTCACAATATTAGCGATAGATTACTAACAATTATACTATACTCTCTACGTGACATTGGCTGAATCAACCGTGGCACAACTGAAAGCCATCAAGCCAATCAATCAATCAACAATATATGCGTATATTGTAGAGTGTTGTTCTATGTTTTAAACGGTTTAACTGAAAAATACCTACTATTTCATATTCATATCAGAAATATTATCAAAAATTTATCCAATGTCTCAAGTACATCAAGAGTATACACGTATACCAGAGTATAAAAGTATACAAGCGTATGCATATATTCGAATAAAATACTAGGTTATTGGGCCAGCCCGCAGTTGTGCAGGGATGTGGATTATACCGACCCTTCTCCTACATGGAGAAAAAGGCCTATTCCCAATCCCAACAGTGGGATATCACAGGCTGAATCGATAAAATAAAATAATTATGTAAATGTAACCGAAATAAATGAAGAACAGAATTTCATACACAACAACTTATAAATCAATGAATTTGAATTCCTTATCGTTGCATATTGCCGACGGATGAGGGTAGATTAAAAATTTCGTATATATAATTGAAGTGCTACATAGTTATAGCTTTATAAATGAAAGCTATAACTATGTAGCTATCAATCAACTTTATTAATTTGTACCCGAAAGAACAGATAGGGTATATCTGACTAGATTTTTTATTTATATAACGTAAAAATAGTATAACATAGTGATTGACGAAGAAATAAAATATATTTACTTTGTAAATTTTTGTCAAGTAAGTAAAATATATTTTTTTGAGAAATAAATTTCTGTAACCGTAAGTTAAATAATAATTTATGAATTTACAACGCATACAAGTCTCACTGACTTACAATTAGAAATGGCTTGCTAGATTATTATATTTATAGTTACAGATATTTTTTAAATATTTCAAAAAAAAACCTTTAAAAAATAAATCTTTTTCTTAAATACTTAAAAATAATAATTGATAAATAATCATTGATTATCAGTTCAGCCTAATACAGTCCACTGCTAGGCCTCCACAAGTTCGCGCCAAAAATGGAGTGAACTCATGTGTTTTGCCCGCTGGGCAGGCGGGTGGGTGACCGCAGGGCTGGCTTTGTGGCATCGAAGACGCTGCTGCCCGTCTTCGGCCTGTGTATTTCAATAGTTGGATGGTTTAGTGGAACTGTTATCCGTTAGTCGCCTCTTACGACACCGCCGGGAAGAGAGAGGGTGGTTATATTCTTAATGTCGTAACCACACAGAAAATCATTGATTAAGTATATATTTATTTTTATAACAATTCATGAGCGCGTAATTATATAATTTATTAGGAAAATTTTATGAATAACTAGCTGACCTGATGAGCTTCACACCACCATACATCTTTTATTCGTAAAATATCTTCGCTTTTTTTTTAAATTGAAACCATGTACTGACCAAAATTAAAGGAATTTGGTGCAGTCATTCGGAAGTTACCCGCGTACATACATTGGCACATTTTTATATGTGTATAAATATAAAGACATTCTCGCGGTATAAGATCAAATTGAACATAAATGGACGGCCTAAATGTAAGGCAGTGTCTATATTTACCTTAATTTCGCCTATAATTGCTATTAGTCAGCTGATAGCAATTTATCTAAACGATATATCAGGATCGTGTGATTGATAAGGTTGCACCGGCTGTTTAGACTATTTAATTAGTTAGTCAATATTGATAGACCGTATGTAGGTTATTATATCATTAAAACATATAACTATAAAGTGGGTTGGTGACCATAATGTGATTTTGCGTTCTTGGCTTTGATATGTAGTATATTTACATGTATATGGGATTCTAAATGTTTGTGATTTTTCAGGTTAAAAGTTTATCTTAAAATACATAATAATTTTTGTAATCTCAAAAATTCTTTCTATTCTCAATAATTACAATTATTATTAAGTTATTCTTAAAATTTATTATTAAGTTAATTGTTGTCAAGAGTATTCGCGACCATACCATAAAATAAATTCATAAAAAAAACTTCTTCGTATCTTCTTTATTTAATGTGACAATGACGAAACCTATCTGCTGTATTGGCGCTAATAAAAGGCAAAATATCAAAATATAACCGTGGATTAATGAATTAACTTCTTTATTTCATTAATTTATAACTGTATATTCTTCAGTTTTATTTGAACTAAATATCTAAATTATAAACTTAGTTTAAATGAACTAAAAAATGATTTAATATCTGATTCTGACGCAGAAGATAAACTAGGATGTGTTAGAACTAATTCATACCTTATTGATAAGTCAAAATAAAGGGAAAAAAATGAATGAATGGCAATGATTGCCTTAATCTCTACAAATAAATAAAATTGAAGTGTCTGTTTGTAATATTAAAATAACCGCTTTTTAATAAATGCATATGAATGTATACACGGTAGATATACTAAAATAATATTTTTTACAATTTTTGTCTGTCGGTATGTCTGTTTGTTCCGGCTAATCTCTGAAACGGCTGGCCCGATTTCCACGAGACTTTAACTGGCAGATAGCTAATGTAATAAAAAAGTAACTTAGGCTAATTTTATTTTAGAAATTTATATATTTTATAACTTTGCGAATTGAACAATAACTTTTTTGTTAAATTCTACGCGGACGAAGTCGCGGGAACAGCTAGTAAAATATAAAGTTAAAAATCTTTTAAGTTTCGTATTTTATTACTTTTTTAATCAAGGTTGTTGCTTGTTAACAGGTCGATTGTTTATTTAAGACAAGCTGCAAGCCTTGTGATACAGTACTGATCAATATATATTTTTATTTTTTAATATTAGCTTAATTTTAAAAAAGTAAGTTTTTATTTCATGACCCCTAATTATTAAAAAAAATTAGTTAAAATTAGTCTAACTGACCAGTCTATCAGACAAAAATTTTAAGATTAGTGTTTGATATAAGTATTATGTAGAACTTTATTATTTAAAAAAAAATACACTACAAATATACACATAATATATTTATTTGTATATAGACGGCACTGATTCCCTTTAGTATGTTTAAATTTTATTTTACGCGACGTTCGTGCTACATTTTAAAGTATAAATAATACAATATGAGGTTTAATTTACAACAAACATGCCTTGGTAATTGCGGCTGGAGTATTACACGACTTTTTAATCTTTTAATTCGTATTTTTTAATATAACTTATAGATTTTTAATGTTATAAGCAGTTTTATCACAATATTTAACAGGGACTACCACCTCGAGTGAATAAAACTTTCTAAAATATGTTTTTTTACAATAATTTTAAATAATATTAATAGTGCAATCTGCTGTGGGGTGTGTGTAATTATGTTACAGCCATTTTCCTATTCGATGGAAAAGTCGAATAACTATTAATATTTTTTTATTATTATTTTAAAAGTAACCTGATATATCTTAAATATGTCACAACCAATAGGTCAAAATAGTTATTCAACTGGGTGGTCAACCTTTTCATTGAACGCCACGTTTGGTTGACCAAATATAATGTCAATTAGCAGATTTATTTTAAATGAATGGACACAAGTTCGACCGCTCCGCTAAAGTTCAGTTAGACTTGATGAGAGATAATTCTGAAACATATTATCACCTTTATGCAAATTAATTAACATATAAATGTTAAAACCCCATACAGTAAAAACAGGAAAATTTAGCGCGTGGAAGTTGCATGCGTCCATCCTGGACATGCTGGATATCCTAGTTTTGGCGATTTACTTTTATTTAGAAAGATTAAGTACAATACAGTTTTTAAATTAGTGACGTGAATTTAAAGCTTAAAAATATACATTTAACGAAACTATAACTCGGGAGCAATGTATGTTTGTTGTAACTATTAGAATTTATTGCTCTAGTTCTTAATTACTGACTGCAGTTACTCGCTGACTGCTTTTTGTGTAATATGTTATAAGAAATATTTTGTTCAATTATAGTTACTTATTTGTTCTTTATTGATTTAGTTAATGACTTTGTATTTTATTTATATAAGCTCTAAGTAACTTTTGTCGATACTTTTGTCGGTAACTTTAAAACAGTAGAATTTAATCTTAAAAGAAAGACCTAATTTTAGACATAATTTTAGCATTCTTGTTTTATAAATAGGGTCAGGGTACTTGTAACTTAGTATATGATATATTAAAATTAAAGTTGAAACTGAGAAAATAATTATAGAAACAAAGTATTAAATAAACATTACTAGCATAATTAAAGCGTTATTGGATGACCAATAACTTAAAAATGTAGCCATAATTAAATGCTTAACGTTTAAAGAAAGCACCTAAGAGTGTTGGCATGTTGCATAACAATGACTCCACGATAACCGGGCTTGGCCGTTATACAGAGCGAGTTTCTTAAAAAGCTGTAATATGTGACACTGTGACAGCTCTCAAGTGACAGCTGACAGTATTGCTTTTTAATACTTAAAACAATGACGATAACTCTAACCACTGGTTATATGCAAATATTCGTTATGTAATTGCTGTAACCTTAAACGAAGTTGCAAAATTTATAAAAGCTTTAAAAAATTGCTACTTTATGTTTACTTCCTATTTTTTGTTTTACTTTCTTTCAATTTTTTTACTTTTTATAAATACGTGTAACTTTTTTAGTTCTAATGTTGTTACAATGTTTGTTAGCTTATTTTATAAATCATTAGCTGACCCCGCAAACGTTGTTTTGTCATATATGTTAATAGCCCCTTAATCCATCCCCCCCTTATAACTTAGGGCTATGAAAAATAGATGTTGGCCGATTCTCAGACCTACCCGATATGCACACAAAATTTCATAAAAATCGGTCCAGCCGTTTCGGAGGAGTATTTTAACTAACATTGTGACACGAGAATTTTACATATAGGATTATGTAGAGACGCTGTTACATTTTATTTCTATGCATAGATGTATTTTATTTTGTCGTACTCAGATGTCATCTATTACGTTTCAAAATTCTCATAAATTTGTATCAGTATGATTAAAACCATAAAAATTTAAAAGCTTTGTGAGAAATAATTGAGTTATCTTTTAAAACTACCAAAATCAACCTCGAACGGATGTAATAAATATAATACACATTTTTAATAACACTAGTGACATTTTAGTGAATCAATACAATTACGGTTCGGTGGCATTTGTTGGTTAATTGCGTTGATTATGGGGCAATTAATAAAAAATAATGTATATAATAGGATGTAGAATCTTATTAACAGGAATTCACTTTGACTTTTGATTTTTGTCAGGTTTTTGATAATTATAATTAAGTTCGTTAGTTTTTATGAGATAATATTTGTTAATTTCAAATAAAATTTGAATAAATGGGATCATTTATTGATAGTTATTTAATGAATTAAGTCAGGTTGCAGCTACTAATTCCAATATAAATTCCAATTATTTATCAAGTTATCTGTAACAGTAGGCAGAAATTTAATAGTCCATATTGTTTTTTTCAGAATATTTGGCGATACATTTTTGTTGCGAATTATATCGTGTTGTTTCTTAACAGATGATTCTTATTTTACTAGAGGCTATTGACAGTATAGCGTACGAGCAAAAGCTCTTGATGAAATTAATTTTTAAAAGTAATTAAGTTCATCTTATATTTTACTTACTTCTTTGTTTTTCTCCCTTTAATTGTAAGAATATCACAATATTCTTAGAGTAATGTTTTTATAAATTATGATGCCAAATACAAAATATTTATCGTTAATTTTACGTGTATGTGTAACGACTGCTCTTATTTTTCTCGTGAATCGAGCAAAATCTTTAACAATTTCATACTTACGATGACCATAAAAACTTTGTGTTATTTCCTCTAAGATTTTATATCTTGTCCAAGGCCTAACTTCGTCGTATGTAGGTTCTTTAACTAAAAACTGCTTGTTTTTTGTACCGTAAGCTACCAAACCTTATAAATAATTTATAAAACACAATTAGGAAATATATTAATGAGTTTCAAGTCTAAAAAGTTATTTAGCGTTTTCTCACTGATTTGTGGTAGACTTATACATCCTGCCCATATGTTATTAGTTCCATTAAAATAATCAAGTCCTGTCAGACTGAGCGTCACTCAGGGCTGTCAGCGCTAATTTTGTGGTAATATTTAATATTCCTTTTTTAAGTAAAATTAAAACTTGTTTTTTATATAGTTATTTTTGTTTATGTCAAGTTACAGCCTTGTTAGTTAGTTATTTTATTGCAATTTTTTAAATTGTATTATGTGCAACTACTAGCTTTTTACATTTGAGCTCTGATTTTAATTAATAAATAAAATATCTTCTTTAAACTCTTCGATAAATGGTTTCAATAATAATCAATCTGTCTAAGATTAAAATTGTTAGCGATTATTAAAATATTTATCGTTTCATACAGGTTTTTAAGAAAAATATCACTTTTTTCAACATTACTTGGTCGGTAAGCAAGCGTACAGCTCACCTGATGGTAAGCGATTATAATAATACCGATTACCGTAACTTATAGACATTTGCAACAACAGAAGCATCGCGTTGTCGACCCTATCCCCAATTCCTCCCAGGAGTCACCTTATTCACCAACAGGAACACAAAATTGCTTGAAAACACTAATATTTAGCTTTGATATTCTGTACGGTCGAGGTACTACCCCAGTCGGGCTGCTCCATATATTGAGCAGGAAATTTCCTACTGGTACTCTACCTCAGTCTACTACTTTTTGATTTTTTTCTTAAAGAAAATAATATAAACCTTAAATCTGTAAAACAAAAATATTCATTAACTGGAATAAACTCGAGGCCATTCATTTATATCAAGGATTTAGTTTAATAGGTGAGAAGCTTTGCTATGTAATGAACAATGGCGAAAAAGTTGTTGATAGAATTCCTAAGCGTCTATAAATGTCTTAATGTCGAATGTAAATAAAATAATTTCTTACGTTTTTTCAATATATTTTTAAGATCTGTGTAAGTCTAGGAAAAATATCATTTTTAATGAAAAGAACATTTGATTATTGTAAAAATGATTTGACATGTCATTGGAATATGAGGTACCTAGCGATAGTTCCGTTGAATGTTGCCACATGGTAATAAATCTTCTCTTAGTAACATAAATGAACTTTTTGCCTTTAAATAAATAATACACTTTACACGTATTATGTTGCATCAAGTTACACGATTTATATTGTATAAACCCGAAACATTGTTTTATTACAAAGAATAACGCGTTATTTATTTATTTGCTAAGCCCAATTATTTCATAAATACAATAATAATTCGAGAATGGCAAAGGTAAAATAGTATGATAGCCATGACAACACTTAAAAAACATAACTGTCTTAGTTTAGCGAAGGACTAGAATCCAGCTTTTAATAAAATATATATAAAAATAATTTATCTGATTATCTGATAAAAAGATGATCCCATGCTGCAAAGGGCACGATAAGTGGATGGTCCTGGTAACTATCTATGGTGATTATTATTAAAGAAAAATCTAATCAGAAGCGTGGTCTAGAAATTCTAAGAGCAGGGTTTATTAGATCTGTTGACATACAGCGCTCATGATTTAAGAAGATGAACATCTTTGTCGATCGTCGATTTTATATCACCTACAGCTAACGCTGATGTACCTATGTAGGAAATACCTAAGGACAGGTAACAAAGAAAATCCCCGAATATGAAATATTTTAGTCCTAAGGTTTAAAACAAGCGTCTAAGAAAAATATTTTTCTTTATTTTATTTTTATTTTATACTTTATTGTACACCACAAATATATTACAAACAAAGCATAAAGATAGTTACAGACAGTGAAGTACAATGGGCGGACTTATGGCTAATTAGCCATTTATTATTTTGCTGTAAGTGCGTCGATACTCTAAATATATCTACTACAAGGTTTTGTAATCAATCTATCTAGTTATTAAAAATGTAGTTTCGGACTATATTTAACATATATTTGACTAAGTTTTTGATCAGGTACCAACAAGTTGTTGACACATAACCTATAAATGTTCAACCTGGAATATCTTCAATTCATTACTTCTTTCGGTGGTGCTTCTTTAAGCAAAAGTGATTAGGAATTTAAGTACTATTTTACTACATATTTTTCATTAGTAGACGCTAAAAATTTATGCCAACAAAAATTTGTTAGGCGATCTGCCATTGTCCTTTATGATTCATATTTAATAGTAGATAATAGGATCATATAATAAATTTTAATTGATTGATTAACGGCTTTTTGTAATAATCATATATGTACATAATGATTATAGACGACTCACGCGACTTCGCCTGGGTTTATGTTTACAAGAGTTATATGCTGACTTAAAGCCTCAATAGATAACTAATAAGAAGGAAAATAAACAATGTTAAACTTCATTCGGACAAGTTTACAATCCACACAAGTTTATTCATTTTAATTTATTGAATTATGTAAAGAAACATAAATACAGTAAGATGCATGTTTGTGACTCAATCACATATGATTGGCTAAAAATTATTCGATGTAACTCGATAGGTATAAAGCCGAAGAACTAGAATAACGACGGATTTTTTTCTTTAAACTCAAAAAGAACTGGATGTCACGCCAAAGTGTGCCAAGTTGTGTCAAAGCGCCAAACGTGGCTAGTAAAATCATATACGTATCTAATACTATTAAACAAGCAATTCTTGCAATATATACATATACATACACACACATTATATATATATATATATATATATATATGAATCTCGGAGACGGCTCCATCGATTTTCATGAAATTTAGTATGCAGGGAATTTCGGGGGCAATAAATCGATATAGCTAGGATTGATTTTTAGAAAATGTCGTTTTATCCCTGTTTTTAGGCAATGAAAAAATTACTACATTATCGTTAGAATATCAAGGTAAATTTCGCAACTGTATGAATAGGATCATGGTTTAATCCACCACGCTGCTCCAATGCGGGTTGGCTGATATATTCCCTACTATGAGTAACGATCACTATCAGGTGTACATGATAACAACCGTTACCAACGGCTTAACGTGTTCTCTGATTTACGGTGGGGAGACCTGCAAGGACTGCACAAACACCCAGACCACGGCAAAGATCTACATGGCCAAAAAATGTTTGTCATGTGCGGGGATCGAACCCGCAACCGCTAGCGCAACAACCACAAACCAGTGCTATGACCGTTGCGCCTATGCGTCGTCAATAAAAATATGAATCATTTACTTTATATGTAGGTTTTTGTTAATATTTACGTCGGTTAAACAACAAAGACTGTGTGAATGAGAACGTTATTTTAGGCACCTTTTCAATATTAATAATCTATACATAATATAATAAAATGGTAGGAAAGTCAAAACTGTACATTGAATATTTTTTTTAAAAGAATACTCTTGGTGTGATCTACAAGCGATACCGAAGCCAAAAATATAGTTTTTAGAATTTTTGTCTGTTTGTCTGTTTGTCTGTATATATGTCCGGGATAAACTCAAAAAGTACCGCATGGATTTACTCTAAATTTGGCACGAATGTTATTAAGAAGTCAGGTCAACATATAGGCTACATATTATCATGCTGTCACCTACCGGGAACGAGCAGTGAACCTTTATTTCTTCAACGCATTCTGTAACAACGTGTAATCTAACGACGCATATTTGAATGTTGTTGTTATTATTTTAATAACCATGCTATATAAGCTAGCTTCACACTATATAAATCACGCAATATAAGTAACTAAGCCGATAAATATAATTAAATGAATATAAGTAGACAAGACAATTTTAAAGCAGCGCCATCTATGAGATTTTTCTGTAGATATGAAATGTAAAGAAGAAACGGGTAAATGAATGTTATTTTAGAAGGTATAATCGTAGGTATTTTTGGTGCTGTATAGCGTTCATGCAGACGACGTCGCGGGCAGCAGCTAGTAAATGTTTATATTTGGATAGTTAAAGCCTCGAAAATCATGAAAATTTGCTACTATGTTAAATAAAAACACGTGTTTTGAATTTGATGATATGTAAAGATTATGCATGACATCATATTTTGCAAGGAAATTACAAAATTATACTTTTCGTAGCGAATTTATACAAGCTAGCAACCCTGCTTAACTATGTATGATGTAGTTCACATCGACGGCTGAAAGTAGGTCACGAATAATGATGACTTGAAAAGACTAAGGGCCTGTTTCACCGGTACAAAGTATAACAGAAAAAAAAAATAAAACTTTAAAGATTCCGCTACAATTCTAAGGAGTATTAAACAATCAACTGAGATAAAAATGCGAGTTTTTAAAACTATTAATCTTCTAATATATAAAATTCTCGTGTCGCGGTGTTTGCAGTTAAACTCCTCCGAAACGGCTTGACCGATTCTCATGAAATTTTGTGTTCATATTGAGTAGGTCTGAGAATCGAAAAACATCAATTTTTCATTCCCCTAAATTTTAAGGGTAGTCCAACCCTAATTTTTTTTAATTTTTAGTTTAATTATTTATTTATTATTTTATTATGATTTATCGTTGAAAAATACATACAGTTCTAAATTTTCACCCGCCTACCACCAACCCCTATTTTTAAATAGAGTTTAGCGGCAAGACAACGTTTGCCCAGTCAGCTAGTATAAATATAGAAATTAATCATATTAGTATACGATTTATTACGTTTTAAGTGTGCTAATTCTTTTAATTGCAATTATATACAATTTAGATTTAATAAATTAATAAACACTTAGATAAGATGAAATCATAGTTAAGATATATATATAGCATACTAGCTGTGCCCGTGACTTCGTCCGCGTGGGATAGTGACTTTGGACAGTTTTTTTTGGATATATCTATTGGTTTATTTTGGACATCAGAATAGAATAATCTAATATTTTGTCTCTTGTCGCAAACTTATAAAACGTTCACATAAACCTTACTCCTTACGTAAAACTTTTACAAACTTTAAATGTTAGCAGCCTAAAAAATAAGTTTCAAGCTTGTAGCGCTAAAAATGACGATACTTCATGCAACTTTTCATTCCCACCTTTCAACCCCTTACACCCATTTTTTCGCATTAAAAAGTAGCCTATGTCTTTCTGAGGCTCAGAAGTTGTGGAGTGAAAGCGCGAGAGACAAGACAGACAGACAGTGTTACTTTCGCATTTATACTATTATTTTACTAAACAAATTTATTTGCACTATTGTCTGTTTTACATTGATATTGAATTTAGTTATTAGATTTTTTTTATGACTGATTAATTAATTATAAAAAATATAGACTATTTTCTAAGGAAAAGTGACGTAACGGTTTTAATATATTTAGATTTCACAAAATTTGTATTATTTTCTCTACATCAAGGTCATTATTATAATAAAACCCAGCGATACCTACAAATATTGTTGAATATATTAAGAAATCTTTAATTTTTCTTTATCCCATTTTATGAAAAAGTCAAACTAAGTGATTCATTCAAATTTACGATGCGTTTGTGCAGTGTGGTTACATCATAGGTTCGATACAGCATATTAAAAAAACTTTTTACAGGTCAAATGTATGAAAAAAAAAATAACTGTATTGTCTATTTCTGGACCTAACACACACTCATCCCAGTGGTGGGCTATTATTATAATCAATATGAGTATTTTTATCTTGTTTTCACTAAAAATATTTTTAATTTAACAATGGGCTATAAATAATTTTAAAAATATTATAGGGCTTAATTTTATCAACAACATTTTTCCACGTTAATTTTCTATTTCAAGTAGCTATATAAAACTACCAAAATAAAAAAACGCACTCTACAAGCCTTTAAAAGTAGTGATTAAAAATATTTTGATTTAATTTATTGAATAAGGTTAGAAAAACTTACTTTTTGAACGACTATATCAGTTCATCTTATAAATCACTTTTAAATGTTTATATAACAAAAATTGTGCAATTATTGCTGTTAAAATTGGAATCCAAAAGAGCCGCCGCTGGTGAGTAATCGTCGTAATAAAATATTGGTCAACGCTGGTAATTTGGTAAAAAACATAGTTATAGAAAAATATATTATAAATACAATACACTTTAATTATAATTAGATAAAAAAGCAGTCATTTGAATACACATTGTAACATGGAAGTAATCTAATACAGATGTTGTAAGTACACAAGATTGACACACTAAAACTAGTTAGCAGATAAAGATTTAAAATGATTGTGACCTTGTTACACAAACTAAGAACTTAAATCACATTGTCATATAAGATTTTATATAATCTAACACCGTGACTGGTTTGTTAAAATTGCAATAATTTAATGCGTAACTTTTTCTATTGCAATTCAGTTTATAATTTAATTTTAAGAAACAGTTTAGCTATGTACATACTTTGCTTCACATATTTTATTTGGGAGAAGAATTCTTAGCGATACCGACAAACGCAAAAGTGAGATATGTAAAAAATGATCACTTATTTCATCTTTTCAAAGAAACAAACAATTTTTTTATTAATTAACCTTCCTTTTCGAAACAGCGTGTGACAATCTATATAAATAAAAATGAATGTTGCTAAGCGCATAAGAACTCGAGAATGGCTCGACAAATTCGGCTAATTTTTATTGTATGTTCCTTAGGGTCCACGGAAGGATTTTGAAACAAAAAAAAATAATAAAAGAATAAGGTCATCACTCTGAAAATGTTACACTTATTTTACTATTAGCTATTGACAGAACGAAGTCTGTCCGGGCAGCTAGTTTCATAATACAAATACATTGCGTTAGAAATTTTGTTAATCAATGACCAAGGTAAAATCAATAATTTAAAAAAGTATCAGGGTTAATGACATGTTTTATTAGGCCCATAAGCAAACTATTCGTTGAAGCCAAGGACTAAGCCATTAATTAGGTATACAACAAACAAGAAAACATGATACCTCCTTAATGAGTTACGGTAACATAATACCACAATAATTAAGTACGTTTAATTAAAAACAAAGGAAAAAACAAATAGCGTATAGTGTACAACTTCCTAAAAGTTTTTTTTTTTTAATTTTTTTATGTTAAAATTATTGTATAAAAATCTTCTTTCTTAGGCCTTAATAATAGTAATTTGTTTTATAATTGCTAATTCTTATTTTATCCTTTACAGAAACTTGAAGACCTTCTCAAATCCAAACATGTCCAAGGTCTGGAAGTCCACGACGCACACCGTACTTTCAATAAATCAAAAGCTCTGGAGACCGTTGAAGCCGCCAGAGCAGCAATCAGTTCTTCCGGCGGGGGTCCATTATTTCTTTCTCTACCAGCACATCCTGAACTTCTGGCGAAGTATTACGATCTCAGAGCTTTAATGAAATCAGTTGACTTAATGATGGTTCAGACTCATGCCTTGGGTCTGGTGAAGAAGATGACTTATCATCCAAGTCGATTAAGTGGTTTATGGGATATGATGAACACGGTGAGTGATTGTCTAATTTTTATTTGAACGCTGTAATTTAATCATAATGCATAAGTAATTAGGAAGAAATAAATGAGGTAACTATTTTGTATTTAGGAAATATAATAGTGTAAAAATTATTTCTAAACATTTAAATACGATTACCATGGTTATGTAGCAAGCAGTACTTCGCAGAAAGAATTTCTAATTAAACATTTTCCTTATCCGCGAGTGTAAGTTGCACTGATGTAAATTTAGTGTAGGTATATTTCATTTCCTTTTAAACACACAACAAAATTGTGGTCAAAGATATATTTTGTCCTACTGTTCGGAATAATTTTAAAAGTGGGTAGGTACATTGTTTTTGCTATATTATATGCTTGATCTCGTAACAAAAGCTTTTATTTCTTAAAATTACGAGACTTATTCAAAATGCTTAATTTAAATTATTTTTTAGGAAATTATTTAAAATTTTATTTATTTTGTCTGTCATATCAACTCTTCAAAGTTTGTACTACAATCTGTTATTTCTATTTCACTCGCGCTCTTGTGTCTAGGCGCCTCATATAAAACTAGTGTGAAGGCAAACTGGTGCTCCGAGAAAAATCCTGCAAGTTTGTATCAACTTTTGACTGTACTAATTTCGCCTTTATTACCTCCACAATAAGAAATAATTTACGTTCCTTCTAACTTAGTCCATTATATTTATACATTTTGTAGAACTAGGCCAAGTGACAGGTGCATCTTTTATTAAAAAAAAAGTATATGGTTCTAGTGTTAATCTAATCTAGATAATCTTGTAACTTAGTCGTCATTTCGTCACAAAGAAGGCTGAGTAAAATAAATCATTCGGTAATAGACAGAACCGCCTTCGCCTAGATGGTAAATTCTATGCAAATCTTGCAAAAGATGAGGAGACATGGTCACGATTGCTTAGACAAATTGTGTAGGCGTTTCAAGTTTGACTATAACAAGGATAATATAATGTTTAAAATGAAATTATTTTACCGTTCAATGAGTCACTGCGTCGTCTATTACTACAAGAATCCGGCTGTAAATGATCAATAATTACTTGTTATAAATTTATAGGCAAATTATGGTGGAGACAGGATATTCATTAATAGTTATTAACTTCTTGGAATGAAGATATTTATGTAGTATTTGTAATATGTGTAAAACATCATATTAAGAATCTCATTAATTATTTTGACATCTTTATTAAGCGCTTTTAATTAATTGTGTTAGATAACTTTCCAAGTAAATAAAATTATAATTAACATTGTTTCTCATTTATCTTAATAAATAAGTATGCTATTGTACATTTGTATATTCTTTTGAAATATGAAAAAAATATATTTTTAAATAATTTTTTGTTTTTATCTTCAGGATTCTGTAGTGGATCTTGTAATTGGCTTGGGAGTACCTGCATCTAAAATCGTAATAAGTTTACCAGCAACCGCTAGAAAGTTTACACTCCTCAACGAGACCCTTAGTACACCTGGGAGCCCTACTGAAGATGATGATCCTAAGGAAATTGACCAAGCAGAGCTCTGTAGACAATTACGCAAAGGAAGGTGGACGTTAGAAAGAGACCAGGATCTGTCCGCGCCTTATGCTTTTAAGTGAGTGATAATTTTTATACACTTTATTATTGTAATCAATTTTTAGGCTCTTCTGTAGTTTGGGTTGGAACTAAAGATAATTTGCTTAAAATAAACCAGGAGTAAACTTTTAACCGACTTACCAAAAAATGAGGAGGTCCTCAATCCGACTGTATTTTATTATGTATGTTACCACATAACTTTATACAGGATGAACCGATTTCGATGATCCTTTTTTAATCGAAAGGTGGTGGTTGTCGTGTGGATCCATTTAAATATAATCGAGATCTGAAAGTACTTTTTGACTTTATATCGATATTTTTTCTCAATTTATTTCACCGCAACCTATAACATTAATAAATCCTCACGTTCAAGGCCGCATTAGGCCGTTTAAGCGTGCATTTTAATTAATATCTTCGTGTTAATTAAAATGTTTGATTTTGCTTATTTATAATCTGTTTTTATAGACTTAGGTGAATTACTTTTAAACTAAATATAGGTAATAAATATTCCAATTATTAAAATTACTTATAGTGCTATGTAACATAAAACTATTTGAACATACTACATAAAATTCTTCATATTACCCTACAACGCAATTTTACCAGAGTATAACCTCATCAATTAATACGAATACAGGGATAATGTACGTTTATACATGTTTTTTTTAATGTATCATTTAAAAAAAAAATTAAAAGATGTATCAGCTTTTTTTGTAGCAGGTATATATAAATTACTATATCGTGATTTCGAAAAGATGAAATTTTGAAATAAAGTGGTCTATGTTTTAAATTACATATTTTATTACCTTTATACCAAATATCTTATACATTTTCGGGTTAGCAATATAATATGTAGACAGCTTTTAGCAGTTTATAAATTTTTTCTCTACTTTTAAGGGACAAAACCTGGATTTCGTTTGAAGACGCATCTTCGGTTGACGTTAAAGGAAAATATGCACGTGTAAGAGGGTTAGCGGGTTTGGCGCTCTTCAAGGCAGACCGAGACACTGAAACTCCCTGTGGTCCCACTCTGAGAGCTGCATTGACAAAAGTACTGAACCAGCAAAGTAGAGCTCCTAGAGCTGCTGTATTAAGGTGATTATAGAACTTAATTTCATGTAATTTTTTTTTCGTCGATAAGTTTCGACTGTTTTATTTTTGTTGCTTCTTTTGCTTTAAAATTGGTGCTCCTTTAAGTGTATGATAAAATTATATGAGTGATAAAATGCTTATTTTATTTATAGCAGATCTAAATAATCATTTATAAATTTACAAGCATGTAGCATACTTTAAAATTCTGTTTGGTTAATATGAAGATCTCTGGAGAATGAGATTCTATCAGCACCGGGGCAGTTCCGTGCGTTGGACGCTCTGCAAGTCTCTCCGTACCGCATAACGCAAGTTGTCGACTCCGATGGAGTTATACATTCGATCCGAGAGGTCATTATTAATTTACTTTTTATTATTATTAAATAATATTAAATGAATGTGTGTGTGTTAGTTTTTCTTAACTCAACGACATTCTATGGAGAATCGTTTGATTTAACAACTGTTATTTATAGCTCAGAACGACTTAATATAACACACTTTTTATAATATTCCAGGACACGAGAACGGAATTTTCATGCACACGTCAAGGGTACTTTGTTCATCCTCGCTCTTGCGCTAGATTCTACCGTTGTGTGAAGTTCGACCAGCTGTCTCCAGAGTTCACCGTGAGTTTGACTAGAAATTCTTTACAAAATATTGTACAAGGTCCTAACAATATAAATCAATAAGTTAGAACAGTGTAAAAAATATTTTTTATTCAGATTATCGGTAAGATTTCGGTTGGCTTTTGATGAAATAGGTTAATTGCTTATTTTTTAAACGTTACATTTCGAGGTGCATTTAAATGAATTTTATTTCTTATTCTGACGTTCTATTAAAAAAACATGAAATGTAATTATAATTAGAAGGTATTTATTTATAATAATGTAAAATGTAATGAAGGTATTTATAAGGTATTTATAGAACGTAGGATTAAATAAAAATTTTGAATTCAGGTTTTCGAGTTCGACTGTCCTGCGGGTCTTGCGTTCGATTCTCGTTATGAGGTGTGCGTGTGGCCAGGAAGTTTGCCGCACTCGCAAGCCTGTCCCGGCTCGTCAGAAATCGCTCCTGTCCCACGTTCTCGCTTCCAATGCCCTGACCATGAAGGTAACCCTGTCTTTTCTGCATTAATAAGCCATCATAGTTAAAAATTATAAAATACATTTCATAATTTATCAATTACTTATTTTTTTAATTTAAAGATTTCTAATAATATTACGATTGTACACATTTCTAGCTTGAATGATTTAAAATAATTATGCAACTTTTTTAAATTATTTTTTTTTAGGATACTACGCGGATCCAGAGAACTGTCGCTGGTTCTTCGCTTGTCTTGATCACGGAAAGGCACCACTTGAAGCTTACGAGTTCCGTTGTCCCTTCGGTCTCGGTTTCGACGCTGCTCGTCTGAAGTGTGACTGGCCATGGTTGGTACCTGGCTGCGGAAACATCGCGAGATACGAGGCTGAAGCGTTTGGTTTTTCTGGTGCTGCTCTGTCTGGTTAGTTGAAATTTTTGCAAACACCATTGTGATATTTATTTACAGATATGACTTGATTATGTTTAAGGGATCTTTGTTAACTTGGTAAATAAATGTTTATATACAAATTATATTATTTATGTACAGGTGCTACTGGATTCCAAGGAAAAACAGCCGACTCAGTCAACATAGCTGCTCACCAGAGCTTAGTTTCTGGAGCGTCTTTCGATAATCTTGTAGGAATTCAAAACGGATTCTTAACTAAAGATGACATTCTCGATACGAATTACATTGCATCTCAAGAAATCTCTAGCCAGGGATTTGCTGGACCAGGGACTTATCAAATAGACGACGGTTCCTTTGAACTAGCTTTAGGAGGACAAGGAGAGCCAAGTGGGCTTTCTTATAATATTGTTCCTGCAGACAACAAGGGTTTAGGCCAAGCTGCAAATTATAATAATGATAATAAATATACTAGTGGATCTTTAATTCTTGATGAATATAGACTACCTAGTAACAAAGGTAGCTACTCTGGAATATACAACGCTGCACAGAAATTGAACGCAGGCGTATACAAATCATCTTCACGTTTTGACTCAGGAAAATATAGAGGAAACGATGCTTATCCTGGGGCATCGCCAAGTTACAACAGTGGAAAATATAACGGAGGATATTATCGTAAAGATAAATCTGGTGCATACGTTCACAACCCTGCAGGTGATCGCGCTAAGCCTTACATACATATAGATGTACCTCCAGTACCTTATGAACACATTGATTTCAAATATAAACAAACAAATGATACTGGTGGAGAGTATACAGGAACTAATGCTAATGGTGGAGGGTATACAGGATCTTATGAAACTAGTTCCAATAATCAAGACGGTAGCTATTCGTCATCAGGCGGCTACTTATATCCAAAACCTGCTATAGAATTCAATGAGGGTCCCGCAGTATCTCAAAATTTCTATAGTAGTGAAGGCAAACTCGATTCCTATCAAAGCGGGTCGATTGGCGCCAGCGGTGGAACCACTACTACTTATCATGGCAGTTACAGCATTGGTGGTGATGGAAAATACATTTCTGACAATGAAGAATATAATGGAGCCACGCACACTTTAACTGCGGGAGCAGTAAATGTTGAACTCGTTGGAAAAACATCATTAGTTGATGTGGATTTCGCTAATCAAGCTAATTATGGCGGTCTATCTAACAACTATGAAGTAATTCATCAAGGTTACACAGCTGAACCTGCAGTTTCTGTAAGTCACGTTGGTACTAACAGTCAAAATTTTGACGGTTATAGCTTTGCAACAACACCCACTTCCTCTGGAGTTCCAACGACAGCGACACCTTTACCCGTTACTTATAAAACAACATACGTACCCGAAGTACCAAAAACTAGTATTAAACAAGTTTTTGGTTACACTCAACCTGCCGTTACCTTGGTTCGACCAACTGTTGTCCCAATCAACCAAGCTCCTCAAGTAAAAGTAACAGATTACAATCAAGGATTAAATTATCAGTATGAAAGCAAAGATTATACGTCAACATATAATGCTGATTCGACAAGACAAACCAATTCCGATGGATACGTGTACACTAAACCTGCTGATAACGAAAATATTGTAACATATAGTACAGCGATACCATCAGCTACTGTTATTTCGTATAAACCACAAGGATTTGGACATAGTCAACAGACTATACACAAAGTGGAATCTGTAGGTTTCGATTACTCAACACCAAAACCAACTTACACTACGGGACCGTCAGTTTCTACTTATGCTCAACCCACAGCACAATCATTTAATCAACAAACTGTTCATAGCGTAGATAGTACTAGCTATAATCCATCGATTGACATTATTGAACAAAACGGAGCAAACATTAATTACGAAGTTCCACAAACTATTATAAAATATACAACACCTCAACCAGCTGTTTCAACATATCAACAACAAGCATTCACTCAACAAACTTTGCATACTGTTGACACAAGCAAAGTTAATATCTACTCGCAAGACCAGTACGAGCAAGGTTATGAATATAAACAACCGAACATAGAGTTTAAAGAAACGCCAAAAACTGTGATTCAATATTCAACACCAGCTCCTACACTACAAGGATACAGCTCTCAAACTATACAAAGATTTGGAAACAAACAGTATGTACCCGTGTCGACAACTGTTCGTCCAACGGTTTCAACTGCAGTAACTATCAATGAAAATCCATTACTTAAATATACGATAAAGGCAACGCCTACGACTTATATTAGTTCAACTTACATTCCTCAATCATATAGCCAACAAACAGGCGTTGGCTCCACAGGATATCAATATAACTCCGGAAATAACTATGAAGAATCTAGTTACTACACGCGGTCATCGCAGCCTGTTGTTCAATCTACTCTGTCTACATCTCAGCCTCAGTCTTACAGTCAACAAACGTTACATAAAGTAGCAGCAAGTAAAGTAAACGCCAATGAAGGTTCATCATTTTCGGGATATGATTACACTCAGCCAGCTCTCTCGATTAGTTACGAAAATGCCAAGGTTATATCATCGACACCTACACCCGTTGTTACGTCAACATATAAACCTACATCATACAGACAACAAACTATTCACAAACTTGAAAGACAAAGAATACCATCAACGACGCCACTTTCGATAGTTGATTTTAGTTACGAACAATCGGCTGTGACTGTTGACAAAAATCCATTCTTACAGTATACCCAGAAAGTTACACCGATAACATACGCTGAGCCCACTGGAACTGTCAGTTTTGTTTCTCAACCAACTCAATACGAAACTTCGGCACAACTGACATATACTAATAAAGAAGGATATTCATACAGTCAACCCGAAATACAAAGCAATGTAGAGGCTTTGAACACTGCCAAATATTCTGATGCAAGCGCTGTATCTCATCAAACATTCCATCTATCACATGGCACTGGGAATACACATTACGAATCTGGAAAAGATGTCGTATTTGTTTCCTCAACACCAGCCAATTTAGTGTATGAAGATCATTACGCAGAATACGAAGCTCCTAAAAAAATTAAAACATACAAAGCACCAGAGTATATACCACCTAAACAGGAATATGAACAAACAGTCACCGTTTCAACACCATCTACACCTACTACTTACCAACAAAGTTCAGTAGTACATACTCAAGACCAATTTGATTATAAGCCCGTAGATTACTCTCAACAATCAATTTCTGATACATCGCAAATAGTAGAATCAGTTCATTTTTCGTCATTCCCTGATACAAAAACTACACAGTACCAAGCCGGTTATCAATCACCAGAAATACAAGTTGGTTACAAAGCTGAAGAATATTTGCCACCTATCGTGTCTATAAAAACACCCGTGGTAACAACTACCTACAGACCAAGAACATATTCAACTACTACATATTTACCCCCTACTCGCCCGAAAACTAAATTTACGGCCCCTGAATATTTACCACCTCTTGAAAATACAACGCCAGAAACTAAAACTTTAGAATATTTGCCTCCGCATAAGGGATCTAGTGCAAAAACGGTTAGTTTTGAAAGCTTCGGTTTTAATAAAGAAGACGAAACGGTCAGATCTGATGCTAAGTTAAGTACTTATCAAGACTACAGTGTACCAAATGTTACGCCGATAGCTGTTTCTTCAACTGTTGCACCTGTTTTGAGAAAACAGAATGTAGTTGTAGAGGCGTCTAAGTCAAATTTATTAGGTTTTGGAACTGTAGGACCAGATGCAGGATTAGTTTCTACAAGTTTTACTACAGCTGTACCTATTATATCTGATAGTTATTATTTATCGCCTAAACGTGTAACATCGACATATGCTCCTGAGATTATAGAAGTTACATCAGCTACTAGAAGAACCAGGCCAAAATATGTAAGACCAGCTGTTAAGTCAACTACTCAATCGTACGTAGAATCAACAACGGCATATCATGCACCAGAGTACTTGCCACCAGTAGAGCAAGTCCTACAAGAAAATGTTGAATCTATTGAGTCATCATACAAGAGTACAGCCAAACCAAAAATCCGATATAATCCATACCAAGAGCAAAAAATCGAAAATTCTCCGATCTACGTATCAACAGTTTCAACACCCATAAGGAAACAAAACATCGTAGTTGAAACAGCAAAATCTCAGCTACTTGGTTTTGGTACTGTTGGAACTGATGCCGGTTTAGTTTCTTCCTCTTCTAATGGTGTTTCAGACTCCGTTGTAATATCTAATGAAGGATCTTCATACTCTACAGTGCCAGTTGAACAAGAATTAATTGAGGTTACACAAGAAGTCAGAAGGAAAACAAAGCCTAAAGTGGCAGTAGTTACAAAAATAAATGATTTTAACCCTCTTCTCGTCAGAAAATTAGGCGCCGTTTGCAGTTGTCAATCGCCTATCTTAATTCTTAGAGGTAAGAGACCTATTAATCAAGAACAAGATATTGATTATAGCACAAGATACGAAAACACAGGAAGCGAAGATTTTAATGACAACGCTTGGGCACAAAAATCAGCTAGAATTTCTACACGCCCTGTCGCTACAGCTACACCAATAGTTACTTCTACTTTCAATCCGATTATTGTACCCGATGATTCTTTCTACCAAGACTATCAGGATTCTAGTAATGACAATATCGCTATTGCTCCTGTTCAGAAGGAATATACCGAAAGATTTGTTTCCAGTACACCTATAATTTCAACAACAGAAAGGGTCGTAAGAATAAAACCACGTGTTAAGGAAGTTACTGCGGCACCTACATATAAAACTATTATATTGAACGAAGAATCTGCTTCTGGCAACGCACAAGAATCTGATTCGACAGTCTCTGAGACTGATTCCCAATCATTTGATCGTTATGGTCCTGGAGGTTGGAGAAACCGAGATGAGACTTTACAGGGTTCAATAGATTGTAAGAGGGCGGGATTGTTCCGGCATCCGAAACAATGTAATAAATTCTATGCTTGTAGATGGGACTGCACAAAACAAAGGTTTACTCTTCATGTATTTAACTGCCCAGTTCAGCTTAGTTTTGACCCTAACTTAGGTGCTTGCAACTGGCCTAGCCAGGGACCCGCTTGCCAAGGCGACACGCTGCTTACAAATGCTCTCTAAAACAAATTGTAAATGAACGGTTTTGAATCTCAACGTGCCATCAAAATTGTAATATAAGATGTGATCATAAATATCCTACAATTTTGAAATTTTGTATTTGAGCTATCTAATAAGTTTAATCTCTCTTTATAACATCTAGGCTTATTTATTTGTTTGATTATTTTAATGTTAATTTATAGTTATTTATTATTCATGGTCTTTTCAAGCTTGTGATTGCAAAGCATTATCTTGGCATTGATTGAAATAAGTTACCTTTGTCTAGTTCATTTAGTATATTATTACGTATTGTGAGTTGTGGAGTCATTTTTATATGTTTGTAAACGCTGTAATGTAAATATATCATTTATTCATGTATGTCTGGTATTTCATTTTATAACATTTAACAATTGTAATAATTTAAAATCATTTTTCCTTAAATGTATAAAATAATCTAAATATTTAATGATACCGGTTTTTCAACTGCAACCAAAGAATCCTTATATTTATTCAAAACTGGTTTTACTTCTTCTTCAATGAATTCTGTAACTTGTTCAGGAGCTCTACCTATAAATGTAGATGCATCCAAAATATTTTCCAATTTCGGTAAAATAGGAGCAAAATATTCATCTTTTTTGACACGTTCAATGAGGTCATTATCTTTCCCTTCTTGTTTCACCACTGCTCCAGCTTCGTGAGAAAGTACTCTAATTTTTTCATGACAAACCTGACGATCACCTCCAGCTTGAACCATTGCCATTATGATGTTTTCAGTAGCCATAAACGGAAGCTCTTGTGCGATATGCCGAGCTAAAACTTTAGGGTATACAACAAGTCCTTGACAGATGTTAAGAAGTGTAAGTAAAGTTGCATCGGCGGTTAAAAACGCTTCCGCCAGAGTGATGCGCCGATTTGCGGAATCATCTAAGGTGCGTTCCAACCACTGTACAGCATGAGTATTAGCAGCATTAGCATGAAGAGTTATCAAATGACGTGCTAAAGCGCAGCAACGTTCAGATCTCATAGGGTTTCTTTTGTATGGCATAGCACTCGAGCCTATTTGAGAAGTCTCAAAAGGTTCTTCCAATTCTTTACGTGAGGCCAGAATGCGTATATCCGAGCACATCTTATGTACTGTCGCTCCCAATCCAGAAAGTGCTGATATAACTTCTAAATCTACTTTTCTTGAATAAGTTTGGCCTGTTACAATATACCGCTTATCAAATCCTGCTAGTTCAGCAACTCTCTTATCTAATGCCTTAACTTTTTCTCCGTCGCCTTTGAATAGTTGTAAAAAAGAAGCTTGAGTTCCAGTGGTTCCCTTTACTCCCCGGAAACGAAGATCGTCTCTCGCTCGCGATAAGGCGCGTTCGTCCATTAATAAATCGCTAAGCCATAAAGACGCTCGCTTTCCAACAGTTGTCAACTGAGCTGGTTGCAAGTGTGTGAAACCCAAAATGGGTACAGATCTGAAATTACAGATGTATACATATTTATGAATTTGTACAAAAACGTTAAAAGTAGGATAAATACAAGGGTTTTCATTGTTTTCATCAATATTATTTTGGTATTTTCATCATCACTTCATCATTAATTTTATGTAATCTTGAATTTTAATTCTTTTTTTCAAGCTAAATGCAAATAGATAATATTCATAATAAAGAACATTTAAAACTAAATTATCATAAAAACCTACTTGTATTCATCAGCGAACTTAGATAGACGGCTGATAACAGCAGCGAGCCTTGGCAGTAGTAATTCCAAACCGTGCTTAAGCACGATCAAATCTGTGTTATCACCAACGTAGCAAGATGTGGCTCCAAGGTGAATGATCGGCGCTGCGAGTGGACAGCGTTCGGCCAGTGTATGGACATGAGCCATAACGTCATGGCGAACTTTTTTTTCGTGTTCTGCGGCGGAAGCGAAGTCGATATCATGTGGGGCGGACTCGAGTTCGGCGATCTGTTCATTTGAGATGTCAAGTCCTAGCTCCTGCAAATTAAAAATATAAACTATTAACATTGGTCTAGAAATAGTTGAATGAAATTGGTTAAAGTAAAGCATGCACAGATGTTGTGTTTAATGTTACCATACTAGCTATATTCGGTATTACTCACATAATGCTTAAATATACGGTAATTTTAAAGAAGTAGGACATTTCGTTGAAATAAAGTACAGTGTAAATAAAGTAATCCCGCTTATCATGAACTCAATATTGTATATTCTGTACAGTATTTTTAAAATAATACACCACGGGCAACCTGTCCTACTAATTCACTAGAAAAGATAAGATTACACCAAACTGATAAGCGTTAGGTGCTGATAAACGAAATCAACCAGTGACGAGGTGCATGTTAGCGAAATCGGTCCGAAAACAAAAGGAAGGTGGTTTAAACAACGCTACTAAATTGAAAGTGATTTTTTAAAGCGATTAAGTGTTTCTTGTGATAATGGTGTCTGTGCAGACGATAGCCACAATTGTGGTGAAAACATTCAAAGTAGTAAGTAAAAATATATATCTTTAAGCATTGTTATAGATAAAAATCAATTCATTACTAAATGCAGTAAATATAAAATACTAATGAAAAACTATTTGACTTCGAACAATGTATGTAATTTTTTACAAACGAACCAATTTAAGCAATTAGGTATATAGTTTGTAAAATGAGCACCATAAAAAATGCTATCGAATCACACCTTGATTCATCAAAGCATACACAAGTGTACAAAATTGTACATATAACATACTCGTAGATGTGGTGTGGACAGATAATAAAACTTTTATGTCAATATATAACTTTTATAATTTATCATTTTATAATACCTTTTTTAACACTATATTTCATTATGATTATAAATAATCGATTTTTATCTTTAAATTTATATTGGTCCCTATTGTCATTTAATATAGCACAAAATTATTCCTATATTTGTACAAAAATGACACAGACATCCAAACAATCCTTTTATTAATTCCACTGATGGTGAAATCAAATAATCAATCCTCTGTCTGTAACACCAAGGGCTCAAAGTAAAGTAATCTCGTTGATGTTTAACAATGCAACTGTACATATATTTTATCTACTAATAGTTAAATAATAAAGGGATTTGCTGATCATATTTCAAAGAGTTTTGACATCGTCAAATAAAACATATTATTTTAAATGTAAGATTCAATTGTAAGATGTTTTTAGATTATTAGACGAAAGGCGACTAAAGTGATTATAAGTGTATTCACAGGAGCTGTCATTTTAAAAAATCTGTTTTATTGCTGTGTATGGAAGCAGTTTCTTTATTATTGAATATTTAAAAAAAATGTTATGCACATTTTGCTCATAAATATACATAGCTATGATTTTTATATATAGAGTTTTACATTCTCATTCCGATTATCAAAATACTTCATTGAATTAAGTTTTTCCTAAAAGTCTAAACATCTGGATTGGATCTACAGTAAAACATATAAAATAAATTACCTATACACAAATTTATTTATGAATATATATATAACTTTAAACATATCTATCTGTTACTTTAGAAAACTAATAGTTGTGCGTTACTCATTTTATTGAAGACTAAATAACTTTAAGAAAGGTTCAATATTATAATATCTTCAAAGCTTTACCAATCAGGTACCATAAGATTATGGTACTGATTTGATACTGTTGCTTAAGAGGCGGAAACATTTTTAAATTAAAAATTACTTCAAATTGTTATTATTATAAAGTAACAAATAATGTTATTGTTTATATACCCAAGCTATTTTAAAATGTCGTCTCTGAATACATTTCTGAGACTTTAGTCAATATAAATAAAGTCAATAAATGCCATTGTGTGAGAGTTTCATGAATTGTAAGTACCCATCGTTTCGTATATTAAAGGTCGCGGGCTCTGCGGCCTAATTTCCTATCAGCTTGATAGCGCCACACCTTGTTAAATTAGCGACTATCAAACATTCAACGCCTTACAAAAACCAAAGAACGCGAATGACTTCACGTAACAGTGGTTTAAGTAACATGCTTTGATTGCTAATAAGTTTCTGTAAACATCGTTAAAAAACGTACGTCGTAATAATATACAATCCGTTAAACAGTCCTGCAAATAATTTAATGTGATATGTCTAGAAAACGTTCAAAATCTACAAAAAAATAACTTTTTTCAATTATCTTTTAAGTGATGTTATGTGCCTGTTTGCGTTACTAAATAGTCAAACAAGTTCTCTTATCTGATAACAAAAAGGGTTGCACAAGTTACAGCAAAACATACAGACGAAGTAATTAAAAGTCTTATCATTCATAGTTATTTAATGGAAGCTCTATTCTACTTATATTTTCTTCACATTGGAATTAGTTGCTGTATAAATAAGACAAAAAAGAAAACAAAAAAAACACGAGTTATGTTTGTACGAAAAGGTCGTATCTACTTATAAAGTTGCTTAATATTACAGTATAAATCCGTCTTAATATTTTTGGCAGTGAAGCAGTGGTTAGTGATATTAAAATTAGTCTCGGCCATTTTCATTTATCTTTTATGGTGTACTTACTTCAGTACGGTTGTACATGTATGCGGTCAACGAATCTGTGGTTGTTTCGCAATTCATATCAACGGTGTATGAGTAATCTCGTTCGATGAATAATTGCAGCACTTGCTACTAATAAATGTAATTTCCGTTATAGTGTTTGCGTCTGCTTATCAGATCACAAGAATTTCGCTTATCTGTATCGTGTTGAAATATATTTGATAGTGAAGATGTTTTGTGAATGTTTTGTTGATTTGGATTATTATATTACTATACTAAGCAGTATTAACAACACATTAAAAGCAACAATGAGAAGGATAAGTATTTCTGGTAATAACTAAAAAATACATATTCGATTAAATGGCAAAATAATCGCAGCACATCTTTACATTAAAATAACATTTATATATTTATACAACTCAATTTATCAAATAATAGTATAATGAAAAAATAATGTACATAAGCGATGCTTATGGACCTGATTTAGTTATTTTCTGTTTAATTTATAAATGCATGAGAAACTCAGGCATGTAAATAGTACATCCGACAAATTAATTGTTTCAGTTATCGATTTCATCCGAATAAAAAAGCAAATTTTGCTATCAGATTGATTATCACTCATTTTGATTTCAAGAGGAAGCAATCAATGTTCGTTATTCTTTGATCCCGACTTCCTGATGACGACAATTAAAACTTGTTATTGTGATCACTGCTATACCATCAGCTGTCTCACAGAATATGTATAGAACAGACACATCCATAAATTCATTTAGCATGAATGAATAATAAATATACATAAATAGTTGCGTATGATTATATTGATAAAACGTTGACAAATAGGTAACAGTTTTCGGTACAGCATGTTTCTATTTTCAGCACACAAACATATATACCTGACTGCGCCCAGACTGCACCGATCATTACGACAACCTATGACCTACACAAATATTTCTCGTTTACGAGTATATCTCGGTCACCACTGCACCATCCTGTTACAAAACAACAATAAATAAGAACAAATAAGGCCTAATGGCTTCTTTTAAAGAGAGGTGACGTCGGTATTAGGAAGAGATATTATATCTGATTTGAAAAGGATTAAATAAATTTCTGATCCTATGTTTTGACTCAGTATTACTACTTTAAATAATAACTATTGTGTCATCCTAATGTTACATGAGTTAAGAATCAAAATGAAGTCAAACATTGAGAACAGGAACATTTACGTCACATGGCGTAGGAATTTTTAGGAACTTGGGATATTAATTCTACAACATAATATATTTTAAGAAGATAATTGACTCTGTCAAAAAATTAACAGATTTTATGAAAGTTTAAAATTATAAATTAACGCTCGTACTACTAATAGTAATCCTTTACGATTACGTTTCAAGCTCTGACTTTAGAATGAAAATTTATTGTTATAACCTGGATATTGGTACTATTTCCTTTAGCAGATTAATGAAATAATGGCTATTATATTAATTTCGGATATAATTATAGCAATTACATTAATAACGGCAATAACTGTTTTAATGGATGTGGGACGTATACATCATTTTATTTTAATTATTTGAAGATTTTTCAATATCTAATAAATTATATTGTTTTAAATTTACGATCGGATAATCGATTTAAAAACAATTAATAGTTTAATTTGTTCCTTCATAATAAATTAACTAAGTTTTCACTTTCTCAAGGTTTAATCTTTTCGTAGTTTTTTAATAATAAAGAGTAGTAAAATAATTGAAATCCTTCTTACAAGATTATAGTATGTGATAGGATGGGAATTGGGAAGTGAGGAACGATAAAATTTGTCGTATCTCTTTAGGAACAGATATGTAAAGTTCCAGAAGTAACTATGAAGCGATTTTTTTAAATATTGAACAAATAAGAGGGTGGTGGTTGAATGGGAGATACTAAAATCGGCTTCAGTATTGATAATTCGTCAAAACTTTCAATAAATCAATGCCTATTTAAAATAATAATAATAACAATAAAAAGTAATCTTAAAGATTTCGATTTATGTTTTTTTTTTACATTTATTCATAGTTGTTCGAATTTTAATTTGATCAATGTTAATAAAACGAATTCAACGTCCTAGTCCTATTTTTCAAAACTACATATAGGTAACTAAAAATATAATAAAGTTAAATCATAATAAGCGAAAATTAAGAAAATGCCGATGTTTTCTTATTATCTTGTTCAAAATTTTTTACAATTAATTTCTTTTTAAGTTTCGCAAAGAAAATAAATTAATTACATGTTGATGAAACAAATAACATAATAATAATTTTTGGCTTTATAGAAAACTCAGGTACTTTTACCCAATTACCACTATCTCTTAAATAATAATTCAAATCACATACGAGTTATGAATATTATAAATAACTTATAAGAACGGGTACATCAATACGGTACAGACAAATTCTCAATACTCTGTGGTATTCTTTTCCTTACATGAATGGAAGTGTTGACTCTTGACCTGCATGAGTAATTTTATTAATTAACTAATTTGTCCTTTGCAGCCGTTTGTCGATATTACGAGCGCGAGTTTGCGTACTATTACTAGTGCAAAAGTCTGTAATGTAATTTAATTTTTTTTTTAAATATTACAAAATAAATTAAAAAATTAAGTTATATTCCTATAATTATACTTGAGAAAATCAAGGTACGTATGTATATGGTACGTAAACATACGTATGTTTATATGTATATGGTGTGTGTAAAATAGCTACTGTATACTTTATTATTTGGCAACATAAACTTCGCATGACGTTCAAAAGGCTTTACGTTTACTAGATTTTATGTCAATCTAAAAAAAAAAAATTAGTGGTTTTTTTTTACAAACAGAAAATACCTAAAATTCATTTGATTATTTATTTGCTAATAAGAATAGATTAAATGCGTCATTTGTAATTATGGTATTTGAATTCTAACATACAAATATAGAGATTCACGCATAAAATTCATGTAACAAAATATAAACAATGAAAAATGTTTAAAAACGATAAAATGATTTGATCAAACGATATTCGATTTCACCCTTCGTTTGGCACGTGTCACAGACAGAGGAAGACGGATAGCTCGATGGCATTATTCAAATATTTCCGCTACTGACTGATTGGACTGAACGCCACATGTCGTAGGTCACGGTATTACTAACGAGCTTATAAGTCACAGATGAACAATTATCACCGCATCCATTACAAATATTATGAAAGAATTTAAAGATAATATCTTAGTTTTCAGAAAGTAAAACACTTTTAACGTGAACTCATGAGGTCACGTTATTTTTGGCGTAAACTTGTGGAGGCCTATGTCCAGCAGTGGACTGTATAGGCTGTAATGATGAAAACACTTTTTATTCAATTACGGTACAAGTTTAAATAGATTTTTTTAGTTAGGTGAACATAGATAAAAATTATATTGAATGATTATTATTGAAAGAATATGAATGAAAAAAAAATGTAACGTCGTAATGTTGTGGTAATGTACAACAAAATTACTACGTTGTAACAAAAAATATATTTTCCAAGACAACTACGCAAATTGATTATATAGCATATAATTGAAGAATATTCGTAGCTCGTAAGGCATTCTGTATTCAAAGAGACATAATAGTACATCGTAAACATCCTTAGATAGACACAGAGGGCAATGGACAATAGGCAATTAAAATATAATAATTAGGAATGATATTAGTTCCTTTTTAGTTGTAGTACCTACTCGACATCCTTATCATGATTTGTAACGACGTACAAATAGCTCACGATAAGCTGAAATAATCCGTATAACATGTTACATAGAGCCCACACAGAACATATCATTCTAATGAAATCATCTGATAAGAATTCTTGTAACAAATGGTTGTTTAGAAACGAATTTTGTAAAAGTGAATCATTTGTCATATCATAAAACAAAGTCTAATTTCCGGATTTCCGATTAAAATTAACAACAAGTGAACTCTGAATCAGATGCATTAAAATACATAAGAAGAAAAAAATATGAATTTCTATATCAGACCATTTTTGATTCCAGGTATTGAACGTCGTAATCTTAGTACTCTACCGCACTGGGTACAATGGAGAGTTCCTAGGGGTGGGAGGCACATGGAACCTCAACGAGGAGAAGAATCCTGACGCCGAAATAGTCGCCTCTGGTGTCATTGTGGGCTATCTCATTTACACACTTGTGCAAATAGTCACATTCCTCTTTGGAACTACAGAGCACAAGAGGTATTGGCTGCTTTTAATTTTTATTTCGAAATTATTTGTAAATATTTTTAATTTGAGCATAGAACTTCTTCTTTTATAAAGAAATATATAGCATAAGAGCATTGTAAATGTTGCATTTATAACGTCAATTAGCGGTTCTGCACCTTTAAAGGGTATATTTTTCCTTTTTAACTATAAGGGAAAGTCTTACAATTTTACCCTTGTTAACGTTATTATATTACTACTGTTTCATTACAATAAGTCATTACGTGATTCTTTTATACTCCGACATTATCTAGTTATATGATGATATTAGAACTTTTCAAATCTATTTCAGTGTTTGAAAGTGAGTGTTGTACATGGACAAAAGTGCTCATTATAATAATGTATATATGAAAACAAGCCCAAGTATTTCGTTGAGTGTTGCTTATACATATAAAAATAAATATAACGCTTTATTTACAGAGCATTATCAGAAATTGTGATGAACTTCATCGGTATATTTATGTGGATCGCGGTTGGAGCAGTGGCGCTGCACTACTGGGGCGGTTATCAGGGAGAACACCAATTCCAATTTGTCTTCGCTGAGAAACAGGTCGGCGTTTCATTATATTAATGTCCTCGTCTGTAGATAAACTTTTGTAACTTGTTCGAAAACTTTAATGTAATGGTCGAAAGTGGCGTTGTAATATGAAAATGTCACGCATTACCATTCCTCGAGGTATTGTTTGGTATAATGGATGTATATATACTATTACAATAAGCTAAGCTAAAAATAAAACATGCGAATATTTAACGCTGACACAACTCCAAAACGTTTTAAAGTACGCACTAACATACTAATGCTTACATTCTTATAACCAAACCATATGAAACAAAACTTTGTTTTTGTGGTTCCTTTGTTGTTTCTATTATTGAAAACATGAACATATATGTACAACAAAGCTGATTATTATTTTATGACTAATCGTACCATAGCCACTATGACGATGGAAAACTTTTACTTTGTTGGTCGTGTTACTATTACTTGCTTAACTGGTATTACATTATCATATAGTTGATAAAGAAGATCGAATTACATCTTTAGTTAATATTACACGCGTTTGAAGGATCACTAGATTGAAAACCCCTTTCTAACATACTTGTACATACTTGTCATTGGTAAATATTGAGTAAAATTAAACACTAAAAATATTTGAAAAATCCAAACTGCACGCTTCCACGCACTCATTTAAAACTATTATTTGCAACTTATGATCGACCATACAACGAACATTCCTTCGTCAGCCCTCCTATTCAATAGGCTTCTTAGTTAATCATTTCGTGACAAAAAAGCGGCTTGTTTAGTCAAAAGGTTCTCGCCTTATTTTGCTTTCATCCGTACATCCAAAACATTGACGCCCAACATAATATTTTTAATCGTTTTTTTTACTATAATATTTTAAAAGAAATTTTTACTATAAAATAATTTTTACTATATAATCAGATGATATTCAATTTATAGTTTGATAAGTAGAGTAAGCGCATTTTTCATTTTCTGAGATTAAAGCACAGGCTTCTTGGAGGCGTGTAATAAATTATTTCCTTCAATAAATACGTAGTTTATCGAACTAGGGTTTATTACTTCTTTCTTGAAGATTACCTCAAATTCGTTCTTTTCAGTACTAAGCATTAGATAATTTTAAGACTATGCTTAAAGCATATTATCGTTTCAATAAAATTAACATTGTATATTTTCAGGTTGGTCTAGCGGTTGGCGCGTTATGTGTCATCCAGGGCGCGGTGTACCTCGTCGACACAGCGCTATCTGTCATACACTTCACAAAAGAAATGTAAATCTTAAGTGTAGCCCTAATAGATTTATTTGTTTATATTTAAGTTATACATAAGCGACATTTAACTACATATTCCAAAGTTATTTGACAAAAGACTATGTTAGCAACGATCGAAATCAGCAGACTATTTAAGTTTCAGACAACTAAAAAATTGCTCTCCCATGATTATATTGTAATTTTTTCCCACCTCTATACTAATTTAGAAAAATATTAGCACTTTTGTATTATGTATTTGCGACGAAAGTCAATTATATATATATATATATATATATATGAATATGATTATTTTTATTCGAAATAAAACTTATCTGCCAATTATATTTTTTTTCTAACAAAACATCCTCAAGCTCATTACTTACTTCCTATGTTTACATGTAAGTTTTAAAAAGAGAAAAGTAACCTTCACACCAAAGCCTTTATTTTAATACCACTAAGAATTTTGTTTTAGAAGCAACTCTTATAAATTATTTATAATAATTTTTAAGAGTTTTAGAAAACGACACCATTTAGAAATAAAGAAACTTAAGACCCTCCACAATTTTCAAAGTAGGCACATAAGGTCATGATCATTTACAGTAAAACAGTAGCTAAAATTGTAAAGGCGAGTGAAACCATAATGAATATCTTGATTATTGATTGATCTAGTATGCTAGTCATAATAGCAATTATAACACTTACGATCTAAAAAAAAATCGTTTCTACATGCAGGATTATCTGGTGGTCAAAAACGATGTAAACTAAATGACCAAAGTTGAGGTCAATGCAGGAGTCAAATTAGTAGGGTCAAACGTTAAATGTGATACACTGTGTACTCTTCTGGCTCATTAGACTTCTAGCTCTCATGTAGTCCAATAGTTTATTTGGTCATAAACGAATCTTTGTGCGAAAATAAAAGTAAAAACTTCGGTATTGAACACACCTCAAAATCTATTTAATTTGGTTGTTTTTCGCTGGTGACAATTAAAACAATTTCTTAATTAAGAATTACCCAACATTTCCAACGATTCGTCGTAGATCGATAAATTCGAGTCAAGGATTCGTTAATTGTCATTTCAATTGAATAATAGTTAATCCTTATAGTTTTAACTGAAACTGGAGTATCTATACTCCGGCAGCTTGGTAATAATATCGCCCAGATCGAAGGACTTCATGTGTGAGGTTGACGTTTACGCCAGCAAGATTGCGCCGCTCACGGACAGCGTAAGTACAATGATACACAACTATTTAAAAAATATGCCAAGAAAAGCCATAGGTATGGCTAGATGTATAACGTTTAAACCTTTATGCATTTTGTAGTGTGGTTGACAGAACGTTGCTTGATATGACACACGTACAAAAACAAAATGTAGCAAAATCATACAACTCTGTTTAATCATTTAAATAATTTACCATTTTATCTTATTATTTATCATCTGTAACATAGTTTATTTTAAAAATCTTAATTTACTTTTGAGTTTTATTTTCATTAATCCGTTTGTGATAACAATAACTAATTATGTTATAATTATATATCAATAATTCTATACACATGTTAGAACCAATAATTAATAACACAAGCCCTGCAATAATGTACGGAACTAAATTCAGGGCAGAACAGAACGTGTCATAGATTAACCGCTTCAGTACTTCGCATCTGTAGGCGCATTGTTTTCTCACATATTATGATAAAACTAATAAAACTAAGGTTTTTATACAAGTGTATAAGACATATTATAACTATAATTATATAAGATACCTCAAATTATAAACCTATTTGTATAAAATGAACTAAATAAAAAAAATAAATAAAATTATACATAGAAACGGACTATGTATGCCAAATGATTACTAAAAATTTTGTGGCTTATTTACCCAGGGTAATATCAAGCTCATATTAAATATACATATGTTAAGGGTTAACTAAAGGTACGTATAAAAAGTAAAAAAGCTGGAACCCAACCGAGTTATCTCTTCCTCATTTTAATTTCTCCTACTACCCTTCACACCTTTAAAGCAAACAACGTAATTGTGGTTTATCTACTGTTACAATCATTTATTGACCGCCTAGCATCAGACAGCACGCATCAGAATTATCGCATCAGAATGCCACGCTTTTGCGGGTTATGTCTATACAAATTGTCACAATTTGAGTAAAAGGTCACAATTTGTATAGACATACTTTACTTACATTTTTCTAATATCTAATTATTTTGTATAATTGCAAAGAGCTTTATTAGAATCGTAGACTGTTGCGCATAAGGTTTTTTTTTCATTTTACACGAATCAATTCAATAGATCATTAAATACCAGAACATAAAGAATATTAGTAGGACTTATATATCTTATCTTAAAAAAAAAAAAAAAAAAAATTTTTTAATTAATAACTATTGCAATGACTGATTTTCAACGGTCTTGAATACTTTTATTAGGTAAGTAGTACTTCGGACTTTTCTTTAGAACTTCGCAACAAAAGAAAAACCAAGTAATTTAATTGAATAACCAGTACATGAACTACAAAACATTATTAAGTTTATCGACATTTCTAGTTTCGACAGCTAATATTAGGGCAACATAAAACACAAGTAGGTTAGTTATTCAGCTAGACAAACGAATCGTCAGTACACGTACTTCACATGCTAATGAATCCCTTGTCGTCCTATGGAGCGCGTGCCCAACGTATTTGGAGCGATTGTGCCGTTAACCGGAACACTGGCTCAGATCAGCTGTGATAATAACTGTAATGATTTTGCACTTGCTTCTTACTTTAACAATACCCTAGATATATTATTGCTTCTGAGCGGGTATAATGCAGTAGGTAGTATTTTAAATTATATATTTTATTAATGTATCTTACTGCTGTTATGATTAAAGTACATGTAAGTACGATTTGGGATTTATATTATAAATAGGTATCCTTGTAAGTTACATAGTAAACGAAGTAAATAATGACTCGCCTGAGGAGCCCAAGACAGATATTTATCAAATGTAAGCAATAAGATCTTTAACTGTGTTACTATATTGGATAAGTCTATTCGTGATATTACTATATAAAAACATGATAATGTATGCTAAGTTTTGCACAAATGTCACATTAAACCTACAATAAAACCCCTTGGAGCAAAATGAGGTTTTAGTTTAATCTGAAAATAGGTCAGGCAACGACCTTCGTAAACCCCAACCGTAGAATGTTGGCGCCAAAACTGGCGTCAACATGGCGCCCGCTACCCCTAGACCGGAGACGACAATCAATGCTTACGCATGGTATTTGTATATTACTATTGTTTACAATATCACATGAAGACGAGAAGTAAACAATCAGATAAACATTAATAATTTCTTGAGCTTTAAGAGTAACATGTACAACAATTTGTATGAAATACAAAAACATTTTGCTTTTATTTCTTATCAATGATTAGGTAAATAATAGTATTTTTTTAATTATTTTGGATCAATGAACTATAAATATTATGAAATTGACTACAAAGTATAGTTTTTCTGTGTTCTGTCAAATATATAATAAATTTTAAATTATAAAGTGCTATGGCAACACCGTCAAAATGCAAAATACTCACACGAATAACTTTTGTGTAAGAAAGAACAATGGACCATAGTATGCGATAACATAAAATGCGTGTTTGTGTTTCACGTTCTCCCTTACCTATAAAACGTGCACTGGACTCCTATCAATGCATTAGTTAGTCGATCTCAAGTTTCATTTAAACAAAATTTTATTTACAGGTATATAATAACACGCATTATATGTATTAAGTAAGTCGTACAATGAGAGACAGCTGTCCAATTGAATGGATAATTTAAACAGTTGGTAGTGTCTGTACTTAAAAACAGTTATTAGATGTACAGTCATAAATATTTGAACAAGAACACAGTAAATAGGGAATATTTCATTCATTAATAATGAATCAATAAAATGAATGTTTGCCTGTATATCCTTTATAGAATCGTAAACTATGCATTTGATTATGTCATGATCTTCAGCAAAGTGCATGAGCCCACAAAGGTTTCTGAGTTAGTACTTCCAAAAAAAGCGTATCAACGCGCGCAGGGTACAGCTAGTCTTAAATAAAATCACAGTAAAATAATCTGTTCTCGAGTAGTGTTTTGTTTTCCTGTGATAACGAAACGTGAACTAAATCAAATAAATTACTATATGTAAATAAACCACATTACCTCACATTTAATAGTCACTATAGAATTGTTTCCTATTTCGGGGGTTAGGAAACATACAATATAATCACAAATGCCCAGACCAAGAACAACATCTATATTAGTTTCAGTTCAGCCTATCGTCAGCCTAAAGTCTACTGCTGGACTCCAGTCTCCCCAGTTTCGCACTAAACATCCCGCTTAAGATTTGTATAAATTATACGAAAGTTTGTGAAGTGTAGGGATCGAATCAGCACGACCAGCGCAGCAGCCAGTGTTGCGATCGCTGTACCAATGCGTCGTCAAACTTTTTTCTTACATTTTATATTGAAGTCTGCTGTATATGTATGTATTTATCCAAAGTCACCAATACTTTTTTTATAGTGATTTAACATACTCAACCTACAGACATTCATGTTTTTATCAAAGTAGTTGTGAATAATTCCCACATTACTGAAAACAAGTCTGCGGTAATTACTCATTACTATGATTCATTATTTTCAGATTTCAGGCCAGTGACGTTACTATGTAAGTTACCGGGAATCACAAGAAAATATGACCCCATTCATAGAATATAGTGGAATGAGTGATAAACAATTTACTAATTTTGTACTAAAACACAGTTTCTAGTAGTTTCTTATATTATTAACAAAAGAGTAACTGTGGAGTTTCTTACCGATTCTTCTCTGCAGAATCTACATTCCGATTCAGTGGTAGCTTAACTTATTTTTAAAGTTTTAATTTGTAAAATGACGATTCGAAAGTGCTCTTGAATGCTATTTGAATAAAGCTGTTTTTGATTTTGATTACAATATGATATGATCCACCATGATGGAAACAGGGAAGAATATTATTTTAACCGACGAAAAATGTAAGAGAGAATCAATTGATCTTGCATATTATATATATATATATATATATATATATATATATATATATATATATATATATGTGTGTGTGTGTGTGTGTGTGTGTGTGTGTATTTTAATAGAAATTTTAATTTTAATTATATGTATGTACTGAAAAATGTTGGAGAAATTGGTAAAAATGAAGAATGCACGTAATGATACACTAATAAGTTAGTAAAAAAAGCGCTAATGATATTGACGAGACCTACTCGAGACGTTCATCGTAGTCACTAGTAGCATAGTCATTAATGTTAAGTTATACACCGTATAATCTTCATATAAATTGTTGAAGAGGCTAGATACTTAACGTAAAGAACTAACATAAAACTAAATTAACTAATCTGACTATGGAGTTATTTAAACAACTTAGTTCAAATGATGTAAAAGTTTGTTCTAGATATTATATAAAATATACTTCTAATCAAAGTTACAGGTCTAAACAAACAAAAACATTTTCATACTTACAATAAATACAATCGATATTTAAGCATAAAATATATTTTATTTGTCGCTAACCCATTGTCGTTATCTATAAAATACCTAATGTCTTGAATATTTGTAGTTTTTTTGGTTTAATAGGTCAGAAAATAAAGACATAATATACAAGTCTAAATAACTAAAAACCCGGAACGTATTCCTTTGAACACAATTATGGCTAAACTCAAGCTGGTTTTCATACTTTAATTCAGAGCTTTTATGGAAGGTACGAAGATCTCGCGATCGTCACAGTCAGAGGCACATCTAGTGTTGGAATAAAAATATATAGTTATTTATATCCCCATAACACCACAGTCGTGATCGATATGCAGTCGTATTATTGTGAACGTGTTCGCAATGCGTGCTCTTGCACATATATGTATGAAATTGCGCTCACGCTGACTTCCAGACCGGAAAACGCTAGAAAGTGGCTTTTCAATTCGAATAGCTACATATAAACGATCTGCTGGCGATCTCGTGAGTGATTGAGCGGAAAAACGTTCGAGAGAAAAGTTGATCGAATGATGGAACAACAAAACTTATACTGACATCTCAAGGTTAAAATATATGTTTTGACTTTGTTCTTCTAAAAGTTAAGTATCAAAATTATGTATACGTTATGCCTATTTTTGAGGAATTCAATTACCATTACAATACAAATATCACCCATATCACTCATAGGGAGTGGTAACAAATAATGCGAAGAAAACAAAAACATCTATTCAAAATAAATTATGAATATATAAAAATAAATTTAAAATGTTACTCTATTTGAATAACGTCACACCTACATATATGTTACTCGACCTACGAGTATATCTTACTAATACTTACTTACTTAATAGGTCTTTAGTCTGAGCACAGAATACTGAGGACTCGAGTAATTTTTACATTTTAACAGTTTTTAAAGTTTTTATCAATTGTTACGTTTCTAGTTGTATTATAGAAGAGTATATTTCAATTATTCGTCAATTTTGTTACAAGTACTTGCATAATAAAAATTTACTGTATAGACTACATATGTCTACTTATACAGATGGGTTTAAGGTAAATTTGGGGGTAACAGAACTTTTTTTTTTATACAACTAGGTCGGCAAACAAGCGATTATCGTAGCTTATAGACATCAACAACAGAAGTGACAGAGTGCAACACCAGAAGCATAGGAAGCGCGTTGCCGACCCTATTCCCTATTCCCTCCAGGAGTTCTAGGCTCCTTACTCACCAACAGGAACACAACACTGCTTGAAAGCAGTATTATTTATCTGTAATCTTCTGTAAGGTCGAGGTAGCACCCCAGTCGGTCTACTAGCGTACCGAAATGTAACCGAAATACTAATTTCATAATTATTGTATCACCTAACATTATGTACAAGGTCATCCCATAACACAAAATCCACTTATTCAAACATATTTATCAAAGACATGTTTAAATGGAATGAATTCGGTTATCACTTGTCTCAAGATCTTCAACGGACTCTACGTCTATTAAAAGTATTTTATCGATTAAAGGGGAAAGATTATTGTGAATGGTCATTTTTTGTTGTTTTTCATGAGACCTTGTTAGTAATATTTGATTTTCTTTATAAACATAGCCTTTACGCACGAGTCGCTTTGTATAGAGTCATCGATAACATTGAGGTAAAACTATTTTAATGCATCATTACTACATTTTTTATTTCTTTAAAGCAATACCATGGCATTGCTCTGTTACACACATAATACATTTATACATTTACGTAAAAATGTGTTTTATTCATAAACAATTTACATATTTATGTTATAGCCTAATTACCTGAAAAATACTTTTATCATAGTCTGTTCATTAATAAAAGTTAAGGGCTGTATTACTTCATAAGGACATGAACTTTAAGCAGCATTATAATATAATTAACTTTTAATGGAAAAGAAACTTACTTTAATATCATAGGCTGTGTAGTAATAAAATTTAAATGCTATATTTCCTCATATGGAGAGGAAATTTAAAAACTTAAAATACATTTTACTTTTAAGAAAAGAAATCGCAAATAAATCCACGTTGCTCGTCTAGTCATACTTAAGTTTTAATTCCTATTACATACAGTATGATGTAATCTACAACTCTAAAATTGTTCTTCAGTACATTTCAATGAACCAAAATACTACGGCGTATCAAGTACTATAGTAGTACCGCTACTTTAGCAGATAACTGTCAAAATAAATCTCAAAGGGAACTTCAAGAGCTTTCAAAATAGAATATAGATGGATCGTTCTAGAAATGATAAAATATCGATTTATACACAGAGTTATATTGTAATTTAATTAATTATGTAAAAGCAACTAACGGTTGATATTTTTGATAGTAACGTTGTAATACAAAATATGTTATAAAAATTGGAATAGAATACAATTTGAATGATATTTAAATACTGCTAGTACAGTAAAATCATTCAATACATGTTTCACTACACATAAGATTTCTAAGATACCTAATATATTATTTTATTTGAAAACTATACGTCTATTTAAATGTTATTATGGTGAAATTAGATATAGATTATTACGGCAAACAGACTACAAATGACTTTCAAATGTAATATATTACTCGAAGTATGTGAAAAATAGCTACGCAAGTACTACGCACCGGTTCTACGCTCCAACAGCAAATTTTTGTAAAGCAATTTTCTCTGCACAATAAGGGCGGGAACATGGGAAGGTTCTGACGAACACAGGCAATACGATGTATTGAGTCGCAGCACTCCACAGTACCACAGTCGTCTCGCGACGAACGTGTTTACCACTCGTATTTTCTGCTACGCGAAACGCGACGGAGTTTAAATATCGAATCAGTTGTGTTTTTTTTTTCTTCTAATTGAAACAGTGTTGGTGCATTCACATTTTTGTTAGAGGAAATTTGTACTCTTTTAAAAGTCTTTGGTAAGAATAATTATGTTAATTTGAAATATTTCTTTCAGTATTATATATAATAATATTAAAATAATATAAAGTAAAATTTGGTTGGATTATTTTTAAGGTCAAATTGTTTTATTTTATTTTTTTCTTAATTTCGCGGTTGAAGTTAAATAAGTGAATAGAAAGATTGCTATAGTTTCGAAGCTATTGTTAAGTTTTTATTTCCTTTTGACCGCTTAAGTCTTTGTAAACATCGACCATAAATAGTATGAGCACAATTAAATTAATTATTATAGAAATTGAAAAATAGTAGCACAAATGACAGAAATGAAAATCACTTGTTTGCATTACATATATTACTAGCACTACTACACATATTGACCAATTCTATTGTCATAAAGTCCATTAAATTAAAATTATTGAAAAAAAAATAGAATACAAAAATAGAAAAATAGAATGCTCACATATAAATAATTTTTAAAATGATCGAAAATAATTCAAAAACTTTGTTCCAATAGTTTTTCCTTATTTAGACTGTCATTGACTTCTGCCTTTATTCAAAATAGTTTTAATATAATATATAACTTAAATATGGCACAAATATATTATAAAAAAAAAAAAAAAACTTACATTGATATCATTTTAACATATTCATACAATCTTAACCATTATTATGCATAAAGGTTGCACATCGCTAAGTAATATAAAAAATACAATCATAGTTTACGCAGGTTGTTCCTAGAAGTTAATCAATCAATAGAACACTCGTAATTCGAAAGTATACATTCTATAATTCACAAATATTTATAAAGTGTAGCTAGCATGTTGGAAAGTTGATGCGTGCGTTCCGAGCGAGTGGTCAACGCTCGTTAAAAACTTAAAATCGTTTATTTATGAGTGATCAAGCGCGGGTGACATGCGTATATTAATTTATAATTGCGTTTGTTTTACAGAAAAACTATATTTTACTTACATTGGTGTAAAATGAAGATTGTAAAGATTTATCACGAATAAAAACAAGTCGAAATATTTATATGTATACGTCATTATTTATGTGTATATATATAAAGAGTAATTTCAAGATTCATACATTAAAAATAGTAAACGTACACTACGTTATTATCTATTCTAGTTTGGTTTCCAAAATCGAGAACTGAAAAAAATTTGTCGAGAAAATAGAAAAATAAGTTCATAAATTTAAATGTATTTTTTCTTCATCAAACGTTAAATTAAGAAAATCAAATAAGGCACAACTAAAAAGCAATCTAAGCTATGAATATGGTGCAATGTTTTTGAAATATCTCGATAAATTCTCATTTTTAAAATAAAACTTGTTAAACCTAGCACAGCGTAAGAATTTAAATCAGACCAAAATATTTCTTATTGTTTATATTTGTATTCAATTTCTAGTTATCAGAGTACGGCGGCGGAGCACGAGTTATCTGGGCCATGTCAGCAGGGGACAGAGAGGCGGACGCGCAGGCCAAGAAGGGTGAGGATGGATCCGCGACCGACAGGGACAGCCGGGCTGCAGCCGCCCTCAAGCAAAATTGGTGTGTAGGGCTGAGGGTCATTGAACTGGTGAGCTAAACTTACGACTAACAATAAAGTTCCTTTGGAGTGGTGTGGAAGTAAGGAAGTTGTGAAAGAGAAAATTGAGAAAAAAATGACTCTGAAGCTTTTTATTTAGGTAGAGCATAGCTGAAAATATCCTACAGACAGAGATAGATCAGGTGCAGTCGCTACTAATCAAAACTGGCGTTTTGAGCTATAACTATTGATCAGGTAAACGAATAGTGGAAGAGATTAATCGATTTCAATAGTTTGCATCTATTGTACGATCACGACATTCGGCATCGAAGCGTAAGTTAAACAGGTGTAAAAAATACATGAAAAAGGGACATGGACTAGAAAATTCGCGCAACCATTAAAAGTGTTAAGAATAAGCCAAAAATGGGAGCTACAATTTACATGTCCCTTAATGATTACATGTATGTGCTAAGCTAAGATTTACTAAAAATGATTTTGCTTACATATTAAACATACTTAAATCATAATTACTATATAAATAATAACAATTTTATCTAAATAGACTTAATTTACACAATAACAACTTTTAGCTGCGTTACTAAAAATCAACAATTTGATTTATTAAAGCTGTAAATCCAATGTGTATGAATCACTTAATAAATAAAACTACTAAATTAACTTAGGTCGTATTTATATATTACAGGTAAAGGTTTTTTTTTTTAATATTAAGCATGTGTTTAATAGCTTTAACGTCTATAAATGAAGGACGCATGAAACTAAACCTTTAGACATTCAGTGTGGAAATGAACCATTAAGCAAAGGAATTCAATAATAATAGCCCAAAAGTAATAAAGTGTATGTTTTAAACACGCGATATAACTAATAAATAACTTGTTATTATATTAATAAACGAAACGGGAAAATTACATTTATACTAATTAAGATTTCTTCGTTTACGATATATGGATAACCTGTTAGACCGTTTTTAATAGACCGATTAGTTTGTTTTAACTGTAGATAACTAAAGGCACATTAGGAAATTCTAAATATTTTTTAATATCATATCAAAGATCGACCGTTCCAGCGGGGATCGAACCTGCATTTCCGACTGACCGTGTCGGTGCTCTAGCCAATTAAGCTATGGAACGATGTACCCGTTAGATCGAAATTTTTGATATGATGATTTTATATTCGGTCGGGAACGGTCGATTCTTGATATGATATTAGAAAAAACATCCATATTATTAGACAATCAGTTTTTATATAAATATATACAATTATAGAAGGTAACAAAAATTAGTAACGATTTTGACGAAATCTGAATATTGCGTTTTTTGATCTAGACTTAGTTTGGCAGAAACTAGTGTTAGGAAAAATCCATTTTTGAACCTAAGCAAAGCTCGATCTTCTATTATGTATAAACATCCAATGTTTACAAAGTGTGTAATTGACCTCACTTTTAATTATAGGTACGCCATGTATTCAGAAATATAGTGTAGAGTACTGAACATGTTAACGACATTTTAAATTAGACACCTTGAATTTAACAACGATATAACATACGATTCGGTGTCGATTTTAGTTCAAGGTATTGTTAAAAGGCAGTTAAGCATCACCGTCTATGGTTTAGAGGCAGTGCCCAGTGGGGACATAGAGTATTAATCTAAGCTGCGCTTCTTTGGTTAATAATTAGTACAAAATCTTGAACACTGGAATGGCAAACATTGTTAATATGTGTGTACGATATAACTAATCATGAAAACTGTTAATCGAAATCCACTGGTTATGATATATTATGATCAGTGGTTTGTTTGGGAAAATTTTTAGCTCTGACAAGAAAACTGAATAGTATTTATTTCGAAAAATTCTGCACTTAACTAATTTTTATCGCGGAAATTTTACGAACGCATATTCTGTCTACGATTTTTATTAATTTGTACATTTACAAAAAAAATTAATGCTTAAATTAATAAATAATCGATATTTTATGAATTAGCAAATAATTGTTAGCCTTGTCCTTGTGGGAACAGGCAGATTATTTTAAAACTGCGCGCTTCTACAACTATCCTTGATGTATGTCCATCGTATACCTTAGTACTCGTTTAAGCGTCTTATTGTTCTGAATCACGTTTGTTGTTATGACTTATTCTTCGAATACACTGTGTAAATTTTAGGTACTTTGAAACAAAATAGAATTCAATAAGTTTTACTGTAATAGGTTACTTAACAGATACAGTTACTAAAACACCGTTAACGTAAAAATATACGAAATAAAATATAAACAAAATTAAATCTTGAAGAAAAAAATATTTGTTCGGTTAAATTATTCGTTCTCAGAATATGGCTTAAAATAACATAATTATAATATCATAATAACACAACAATACACCTCTGTTGTTACTCTTTAAAGTTCAAACAATAAAATTATTATACATTATTAAAAATCAATTCAATTTTGAATAAATGAATGGAAAGAAGAGTGAAAGCGAAAACCATAGTCATTAAGGAAACAGTCGGGAAAGCATTTTGTGGTATTTAGGAGTATTGAAACGGTGAAAACGTGTATTCGTCAAGACGAAACGACAGATTGGACTTTCACTTAAAAGGCAATAGCAACCAGCACTTGTTGTAATCATTTTATCTTACGTTCTGGTTTTGGAAAACTTACCTTTCGTAAAATAAACGTTGTTATGAGACAAACTTAAATTTTTATTACCCAAGATTTCTTTTTTCATTTAACTGTCTATACAATAATGGCAATTTCAATTCTCCAGTATCTTACGTACAATATTTTGAAACATATCATAGACTCATGGATTTATCGACTTGCCCACTGTACCACTACTAAACTTACGATATTTTACTTTTTGACAACTATCTTTATATTTTAGACTGAATGAGCTCGACGATGTATTAGCATTTTACACTGCTAGTGAAATTTAGTAAATCATATAATTTATGGGTAATTACATTTTTTAATAATCTTATTGTTTCAGATCTTGTCTGTAATCGCCATTGGACTTATAGTCGGTGCGCTGATTGCACCGCAAGTTGTTCAATCTGATTATCGCCACATTGCCCTCATCTTTTCCGCTTATTCAAGTAAGTAACTATAAGACCTAATTATATTTTATAAAGTCTGGTTAATTTTATTGCTTTGTTGCAATGCACTTGAATTAGACAATAACACAACACTAAATTATCAGTCTGTTTTACCAAACTGTATCTTTGCTCTTCTTTTCATAAATGTTTAATGAAATAAATGAGACTTACATGTAAATATACAAAGACACAGAGACTACTAAGTATAAATAATTGACCCAACTGTTGAACAAAACTAAGTCTACAACATAAGTACAATATGTACAACACTTGGAAATTTTTTAAATAAAATAAAAATAAAAACTTACTAAATTTCGATATCTCAACCTTATTGTCATTTCCCGAGTATTACGTACAAATTTCCCATTTACTTAATCAAGGCGAACCGTGGCCTCGTTGCGCAGGAGTTTGTTCTAATCTTACAATTATTCAAAGGCGATTTCATTGTTCGAACACTAGCACATTTTATGCTTCAGCGGACATCGATGAAGGTTTGACGTTGATGAAAAACCGACTTATAGATTTGGTTTTCGTAGTTTTTATTATACAAGATACATTAGTTAAACTAAAATTGCATTAAACTTTAATATCTTAAGTATCATCATCATTATCATCATCATCTCAGCCTATTACAGTCCACTGCTGGACATAGGCCTCAGACTCACAAGTTCACGCTAAAAATGGCGTGAACTCATGTGTTTTGTCCATAGCCACCACGCTGGGCAGGCGGGTTAGTGACCGTAGGGCTGGCTTTATCGCATCGAAAACGCTGCTGCCCGTGTACGTCCTGTGTATTTCAAAGCCAGCAGTTGGATAGGTATCCCGCCATCAGTCGGCTTTTTAAGTTCTAATGTGGTTGTGAAACTGTGTTATCTCTTAGTCGCCTCTTACGACACACGCGGGAAGAGAGGGGGAGGCTATTCTTTACTACCGTAGCCACACAGAGTAGTAATGAATGTACACATCATCTAGTATAAGACAGTAAAATAAGATATTTTCATTTTGAAAGAAAACTATAATCTCAGCAGTCCTGACGACAATAGCATAAATGTGCCAGACGACTGCGTAAAAACAGGTAAACATATGAATGAGGATGTGAAATCAGAATGAATTGGATAAATGCTTCCAACGCACTTTCAGTACGTTTCCACGCCATGTTTTCTTTTCCGTGCTAGACATGAATTGAATTTCAAGTACTGTAGTATGTTTACATCTACGTGTTTTATCTACATCATCTTGATCGTTAAAGTTGTTTAAGGAAACACGATGTAATATAATATTTTATGACTATTTTATAGTGTTTCCTAAAGTACAATAATTTAACTTTCTAAGCAGTACTAATGACACACAGTTTTACATCAACTGGCGATCAAGTGTACCGACATATAGGTACCCACTTGAGAATATAAATAAATAAACAAACTTGTTACACTTAACGGTAACCAGCAGGATGAGAATTCTATGATAGTGGTCCACACCACCACACAGTATAAAGATAAAAGCCAAGGCCAAAACAAGTATCTTTATGGCTTATACAAATCATTGTCATGAGCTTGAATTACAGTTGCTGTACCACTGCAACGAATTGACTATATTGTCATTGAAGACTAAAAATGGCAATTCAAAGTGTAACATGTGCAGGAATAGACTTAGATGATACGGACCGTAACCCTTAACTGCCTTAAAGGATAAGAGTAGGTTAGTCTAAGTAGAAAAATATTCACCTGTAGCAGGATTGTGACAGCGATTTGCAGTCATAGGGCTGTTTTACGGTTTGTGGATAACGCTATTTGACCGATGAGTGTCTCCAACAGATAGAAGTTTTTAATACTCTATTTTTTTTAATTAACTTTAAAAAAAGGAGGAGGTACTTAGTTCGACTGTGTTTTTCTTTTTTTTAACTTTTGATAAGGATGTCGATGATTTTCGATCATTTAATTTTAATTGATATCTGACAAGTACTTTTTGAGATTATACGTATTTACTTGCCTATTTTTTATCGACCTACTTTTTAATATTATAACTTTTTACTGGGTATACCGATGTCAAAGATTCTTATTTTTATCGAAAGCTGATGATTGTCATATTGTCTCATTTAAATTTAATTGAGACGTGACAAGTACCTTTTGAGCTATCTGTAATAATACGTATTTAATTGACCATTTTTATGCCGACTTATGTTGTATAACTCTGGTCCATGTAATTAAAGTCGGTTTTTTTCCTTTGCAAGTAAACATAATTATTAATATCGAATTTCACTAGATTTATGAGATATTTCTATTCGTAAATATGAGTCTAAAAGTTGTAGTTTCTTGATTGAGGTGAAACCGGACTTAATAGCCCATTTTACCTCGTCCTGTTAAAGTCTATTCGTAACTTACGTACAGGATAAACTTTATTCATAACCGGTGTAACAGGCCTCTATTGTTAGACCATGTTTTGGAGTGTCAAAATACGAATCATGTCATTTATAAGAAATTACACCGTATCTATTAAAACTAAATTTACAATGACAAAACCGTATACAATCTTGAACCACATCAGTTACGCCGTACCGTAAGTTATTGTTAAATACACTTAATTAACATCCTTTGGCCGTGAATCATTTTGGTCACAGTTCAGGTCTCTTTTAGGACATTTTTTTTTTCATTACATTAATAATTAGTTTCAATTATATGAAAATTGTGTTAACTTATATAAAAACCTTTGGTATACAAAAATATTGGTTATTGTTGCAATCGTCAGAGACTACGGTGCATTTAATTCCGTTGTTGGTCAATTCAATAATATATTATACTAAAGACTTCCAATAGATTCAGTAGTAACAATGGTACTTATTTAATTGAAAAAGACCATCAGATCTTTAATTTAAGATAAACGACTATAAGTCATAGATCTCAAGAATTTGCTTCATTAAGTTCTTGGATTAAAATAAGGTTGAACTCCTTTACCTTAGAAACAATAATTTCATTTATAACTTGTGCAATAATAACGATTCTCGTTACGTAACGTAAATTGTTTGCTAATAATTGAAGAAATAACTACAAAAATTTAACAAAATTATAATTATGATTTTTTTTAAGTTAATCGATTCGACGCTAAATTGACCGAATTAATACTTAGTGCAATACATAATTAAACACCGGAAAAAAATTGTTATTTAACACATCATTTAAAATATTCAATGCTTTAAAGGGATTTGATTAATACGTTGCGTTACGGAACCGTTCAATTTTAAACAATTCGTGTGTTTCGTAAGCAAACAAATCACAGAATCCAGATGGAATATATCACATTGGAATAATCGGTTAAGACAGGACTATCGAATATTCGTTCTTTACACTGGAATCAATTGGGGCTTAAGTTGTTCAACTGTTTAAGCCGTGCAATTGACATAAGTATGGCGAAAAACTGATTCAGCTCTGATTTGGTACAATAATCATTACCATTATTCATTCCACATAATGATATTACTTTATAGCTTTGTTTAATTATGTATGTATGTCTAAGTATGTTTGTATTATGTATAAAAGTATGAGTGTTCACATTTGTGTGTTACGTATACTGCTACTGTTTTATTTATTTCCTTTAACTATGTTTGTCTCGAAGGGAAAATAGGCGGATTTTATACATTTTTCTCATAAACAATTTGTCTTTTTTAGTTGTTCCTTTGCTTTAAAATTATAGCATTCAAAATATAATTTGAACAATCCGTTGCAGAAAAAAGATTTTTATATATTTTATAAAACTACTCTCTCAGGCACGTCAACTAGCTATATATGTGCAATTGAAATAGGTATGCATAACGCATTGTCATGAAAAATGTTTTCACTTCATTACCTGGTAGTTCGGTTTCAATGAACTTAATGTGAAAGTAAACGTCAGTTATTTGTAAATTATGCGTTCGCAGTATATGCACGGCTATTTATAAATATGTAAGAATTTTAGCGGAGCGATTCATTTTTAATATATCAGTATAATTTGAATCGAATAAATATATTGAAACAGGTATATTTCCATTTGAAAATATAAGTTACTCAGACTATTATCATTGGTAACTAGTTGATCCGACGAACCTTGTCCTTGTCTTGCCAATAGTTAAGCGCGTGACGTTTAAATAGAGAATAAAATCATAGACTAGATAGACACACTAATCACCTACCGGTATAAAATATTATAACGATCTGTTATCATTTTTTTTATCTATTTTGAAAACACATAACGCAGTGTACACATATTTATGTGAGTAAACAAGCACAAAACAGATTAACACATAGGAGTGACAGATGTTTTTTGTGTGATTTTTGCATATATACTATTTAACTAAAATTATATTTTATATATTTTTTTAATTTCTTCAAGGTTTCATCATCATCACCGGTATTTTAGTCATCGCTCGCCTCTTTGGCGAAACGGCTGGATGGAGAACATCGATGGGCTTCTCGATCTTTGGAGTCATCATGTTCACAGCTGCCGCTGGGATCATTTTCTATGGTACGTATATAATATTACTTATACTTTAAAAAAGTTACTCGAATTAAAATATTTTTTGCGTTCCTAAATTGCCGTCGCGAGAATTTGAATATGTATGATAACAAAAAATACTATGTCATTAGCTGTTACTATTTGCGCATATTACGACATGTTTTTATAATATTTAAAATTATACCAATTAATGATTTTAAAATGATGATTGATATCTACAAGCCAGAAAAAAACAAAACAGAGGTCGTTCCTCTTTTAGCTACTACTAAAATAATTTTTAAAACAGTCCAGTATTTTAAGTTTATAATAGAAACAACAGCCAATTATTTCCTCTGTATCTATACATATAATAAAATGGTAGGAAAGTCAAAACTGTACATTGAATATTTTTTTAAAGAATACTTGGGGTGCGATCTACAATCGATACCGAAGCCAAAAATATAGTTTTTAGAATTTTTGTCTGTTTGTCTGTATATATGTTCGGTATAAACTCAAAAAGTACTGCATGGATTTACTTCAAATTTGGCACGAATATTATTAAGAAGTCGGGTCAACATATAGGTTACATATTATCACGCTATCACCTACGGGGAACGAGCAGTGAACCTTTATTTCTTCAATGCACTCTGTAACAACGTGTAATCTAACGACGCATATTTGAATGTTGCTAGCTTCACACTATAAATAAAGACATTCTGTAGTATATTTAGTAAAAGCATTGCACCCGTGCGAAGCCGGGGCGGGTCGCTAGTTTTTATAAAGATAAAAATATAATTATAACTATTTATATTGAACCTGCATTTTCATGATTGAAATGTGTATGACTAAGCAGAGTAAATAATACTAAAATACGTTTAAGATTACACGTAATTGCGGTTGGTTTAAACACACTTATTAGTTACATAAGAAAATATATATAGATAAACGGTTAAATGCAATGTGCGTCATAGTAATTATACATAAAGGCTCACGGCGCACTTAACTTAAATAATTGTTTCGGTCGCAAAGGATAAAAAACAGCTTCAATTTATTGACGACACGTAACACGACACAGTTAGTCGGAAAACTAATGAAATTAACACACATTGTTACAAATAACTCAAAAAGTACCTATCTCTCTCTTGATAAAATTTAAACCACAATACAAGCATCACCAAAATGAAAAAAATCCGTCTAAAGTTATGGAATAAAACACACAAAAAAGTTAAATTGAGAACCTCCTTTTTTTGAAGTCTGTTCAAATTAAAACGTTTATTAATTTGTACCTACTTGGTATGTTTTAATATAATTATGTATTAGTACAAAGAAAATAACGACGATCACTTTGGCTGTTATATATTTTCTTATACATATATGTATCATTCATACGTACGTACCTTTATGTTGGCAGTTGTAGGCTTTGCAAATATCACGTATCAATCACCACTTTTTGTATTTATTCTCTAGATCATCACATATATACATATATTAATTACAAAACAATATTTTTTTCTTAACAGAAATAACCTTTCAGTACTTATTCCACATTCGTCTTTTCTCTAATCACATCTTAACCTCCCCAGTCTATTTCTATTTTATACAATCTCATTTCTACCCACAAAATATACTCATATATTTTTAAAAAGTGTTGCAATGGTATAAAATAAATAACTATACAAAACAATATCTGTAACATTAAACCTGTATATGATGTCCTGTTTATGATAAAAAATAAACCTGTCTATGAACGAAAACGCAGGTATAAGTTGCCTACTTTAAAAACAGACGACCGTGTTAAACACATTTATTCAATTTCAAATCTGGCCTTTGCGTTTTCAAAATTGTAACTTTTGATCTCTGGTAGCTTAGGTATAAAAAGCTAGTCTAAATCAAGCTACATACAAAATTTAATTGCAATCCGTTCAGACATTCTGTGAAAGTAACAACATCTATATAAACTTTCGCATTTATAATACTAATGAGATTATTTAAAGAAGTTGATATCTGATGACAGTTTTAAAAATAATATCACTCATTAACAGTCTTGTGTACAAAATATCAATAAATATTTTTTACATTTCTGTACAAACAAATTTATTTTCTTTTAATTTAATTTATATGAGGAAAAAGAAAAAAACAATTTAATAAACGATTTTTTTTATATAACTTGTTTACTATCAACTTTGAACATATTATGAAACACATATTATATTGTTAAATTCTAAAGCATATATACCTAAAATTCAGTTAATCTGTACAAAAAAGTGGCAACTTTTTGAAGTGAATGTTTAACAGAAACAGTTTAATAGGTATGAATTAAAAAACAAACGAGAACCTTTTATGCTCGTGTTTGTATCTATTATTTAAAATTTTGTTATAAAAGGCTTTACATTTTTTAAAGGATCTAATTTAAGTAATGCGTAGTACATTTTGAAAAACAAAGAATGGAAATGAATAGGTACGTTTACAGACTAAAACATTATTAGTATTCGTTATATAGTCCTACGATTAAAAATGGTTGTGTATGTCTTTGATTTGGCGTTCCTACTTCCGCTTCTAGCTATCCGCAGAGACTAACAATACAAATAAGTATATCTACCTACAATCATACATAACTATTATAAATATTATTATATATCTATATACCTAGATTTTTATAGTTGTCTTGCTCTTGAACTGAGTAACCTTATTAATATCGAAAATTAGGCACTATTTTTGACTCAAAAGTTTTAAACCTACTAGGCTCCTAAAGGAATAACTAGGTTAAAAAAAATTCTACCCACTTAAGTATTTGGGATTATCAGGCGTTTTTTTTTAGCCTATGATAGTCAGATGGAAACTACTACAGATAAAACACGACTGCTCATAGGAAGAAATCTTCCCTGGAAACGCCGCCAATATTACTTTTTTTATCTCGTTCAAACAAATAAACTTTTTTTTATAATTATATTACAACATAATTATATTAAGAAAGTAGTAGTAAGTATTAGTAGTAGCTAAATGATCTAAATTTTTGGTCACACTATAAAACCTTTTTCGGTTTTAATTAGACAATTATTTTGCGATTATAATTTTTGGTACTCTCTCTACAGATTGGCACAGATCCTACTACGCTAATGTCCGGCCAAACAAAGAGGTCTACAACCTTCTTATTTCATCCGGAGTTTTTGCTGTTATCAACGCCGCAGTATTCTTGGTGCACACCTTCCTCACTTTCAGAAAGGAGGCCGAATATTAATTATTGCTGTCTAGTGTTTATTGTTTAAGAATAATCAAGTAGTTTTTAAGTTATATGATATATTGATAAACATTTATCATTTTTATTTACTCCCAAAGTATTATCATAAGTGTAATTATATTTAATAATTAATTCAATGTATATAGTGTAAGAGTTGTCCTTGAGAGAAGCTCTTTGATTTTTTAAATAACGATAAAATATATTATTAAAAAGTTGTCCAACAATGCAGCTAATTCATGAATTAAAAAAAATTTTTTTTTGGCCGAGATAGTGCAAGGTAAAATAAATAAATATTATACTTGCTTTCTAATACTAACAACATAGTTAGTTCATATTGTATAGTTTAAGCGTTTCAATGTTGGTATAAGTTTTATTAAATTTAGTTTTCTTTATTATTATTTAATGTTGTATAGTTTTGTATTTATTAATCGATTTCGTCGTATACTAAAACATTCCGTTTTAATTTTATAACAACGAAAAAACCACCGCTGTTATTATTAAATTCAATAAAAATTAACATTTATTTTACTAACATTTTGTTAACATTAAGGAAAACCATAAAGATTTTCAATTCGTATCTTATTTATAGCTAAACAACGTAATAAAAAAATCAATACTAATAGAGAAATCTATTAAATTTAACACATAGTCACTATTGCAATTATAAATAGATAGAATAGTTCACAAAAATTACACACAATTTGGTTTACTTGTTATTAGTAAAACTGATCCTGTCAACTCATTCCGCAGACAAAATTAACACTAAAGATAAGTTTAAAATAAGTACTTTTATTATCAACTATAACTATAATAAAAAATAACGTATAATAACATACATTTACATACACATAACAACATGAACAATATAATAAAAATGGGCATATAAGCATAATTATTATAAACACATACGTAAGCGTTAATTTTTTTTAGTTTTTAAGATTATATAGGAAGACCAAAGCAGTAATCAGTATCCGTCCAGTGGTAGTTAAGTTTTTTTACGTTAAATTTTTGTTTTATTTTGTTTCACTCTCAAAAATTTATAGGTGTCTGTTTAGAAGTCTTAATATTTAACTTTCGTTATCTTTTACTAACATTTACATATTTTTTTAGTAATAATGTACATTATAAAAGCTTGAAAGGCTAATTTTCTCTTTTAAACGTAATTTATAATATTGATGCATAGTAATATAAAATTTTCAGATTAAAAAACATATAAGCACGTAAAGATGTACTCTACTTTAACACATTTTGAGTATAATTAAGAAAAATGATGTTTTTATTAATTTTTATAATTATAATACACATTACATGTAATCCGGCGCTAATGTTACCTTATAAAATGCTTTTGATAAAAGGTACCCGCGTAACAACAATATCTAAAACATAATAAAATTAACATATATTCATGTTGTGACTCGGTTATTTGTATATAAGATTATGTAATTATAACTGTATCGATGTAATTTTATAAATAAATATTATTGCACGAAATTTGTTTTTCTTTATCTTTGAATATATTAATTAACTTTTTAGTTAACTGGTTATATATTTTTTTTTTATTTCACGACAAAATTCACTAAAAGCAACTAACGGAGCTATGATATAGAAATATGTCTATGTCTACCTTACGTACATGAAAAAGAATTGCCGACATGTATCTAGGTACCTACCCACGTATATAACTTCTGAACGGCAGCACCAAATCGAATGAATAAGTTCGTCATACCATGACAAGGTTACAGTGAGTATAAAAATAAAATAAAAAGGTATTAATATTGAAGCAGAAAACAAAGGCGTTATAACAAATTATTTAGATTAGGCATATGTTCCAAATCGATTAAATTAAAAATCATCACAATCAGTACACCCAGTAAACAGTTATGCAAATTTTCGACAGTTTCCTTCGATTTCTCTGGGATCCCATCATCAGATCCTGGTTTCCTTATCATGGTACCACACCAGGAATATCTCCTTTACAACAAAAAAAGAATTATTAAAATCTGTTCGTAAATGACGTAGTTATCCCTGCTGAATTGAATAATCTCCTCCTTTTTTGAAGTCGGTTAAAAATGAAATCGTTAATTTAATATCTAGAGTAAATACAATAGATATTGTTAATTTACAGTTAATTTTAATGACAATGATTGTGGTTACAATAATTCGTAGCCGTAAAAATATTCATCTTTGTTGGTTATCCTACGCAAGTATCAAGTACTACGGCACTACGGGTAGTTCCCATCAAATAGGTAGGTACTCAGAACTCCTAACACCATCCTTTGAAATGTATATATAAGACTATGATAAGCACTGAATATTAACTGTTCTTGAGTAATAAAATTTTTATTGTATAAATATTATATATTTTTTAATGAAAATTAGATAAGATTTTCATATATTTATAAAAATGTTTTAGAAAACAAGTGTGATTATCTTTACGATTAGGGACTCTTACATCAAGTTTATATCATTGTAAATATATAAAACGTTATTAAATTTGGCTTATTTTTGTAGGCAATAAAAAAAATCTATTTTAATACTTTCATAGAACACAATGTGTATCCGAACGTAGTTAACCTATAAACACCGTGGAACCAAAACAAAACCTTTAACTTATTAAAATTTGAAGTAACATTTCATGTTTTGTTAAATGTAACGTAAATAATATTAAACTTACCTTTTCAGCTTTAGCCAAGTAAACCCATAGTTTTCTCCATGTAGAAAATTTCTTTTGGTCACTAAAATTGTATTGCATTTCCTTCGAAGCATATCGCGTACTTAATGGCGAGCGGTAGTTGCAAAATTCTGAATTTTGAATTTCTAAAGGTGCGTCAATTGCGAACATTTTGAGTGTATTCAATTAAATTTTAACTTAACGCCTCGAGCACTTGACAACTGACTGCTGTAATATCCAAACAATATGAAGGCCGAATGCTCGTTGAGCGGGAGAATTCAATTTCGATAACAAAGGTTATCATCGTTCAAATGTCTGATGTAATTTGAAATTATTGCCAATTGTTACAAAATAATTGTTTTTTTAGCTGTTTGTCCTGTAGTTGATTATAATAATAATAATTGTTTATTTGCAAGACCATGGTGTTGAAGATATCATAGCAATTCGTTCTGTACCATTGTTTTTTTCTTTTAGACTTTGTATTTACGTTTTATTTATACACGACTAAGGGATAACACAGTTCCAGTACTACCTTGGAACTTAAAAAGCCGACCGATGGCGGGATAACCATCCAACTGCTGGCTTTGAAATACACAGGCCGAAAACGGGCACTAGCGTCTTCGGTGCGACAAAGCCAGCCCTGTGGTCACCAACCAGCCTGCCCAGCGTGGTGACTATGGGCAAAACACATGAGTTCACGCCATTTTTGGTGTGAACTTGTGGAGGCCTATGTCCAGTAGTGGACTGCGAAAGGCTGCTGTGTGTGTATTAAATGAATATAATTGATGTATGTATTTGTATTGAATTTAAGTGAATATTTTATGTCTCTAGTTGTATATTACATACATATATAAGGTTTATGTACTTGTCTACGAATGTAAGGGAATTATTGTTTTTAAATTTGAAAGTAAAAAATCAATTATATTTCATTATTTAAATAAATAAATGTCATTTTTGGCCCTTTTACCCTCATTAAAAATTTCTGCAACTAATTGAAATGTTAATTTTATTATACTGGGTGATGGGAACATAATGAAACAAAACAATTTTAATACATTTTATTTATTTAATAATACACTATTAACCTTAAATACTTGTCAAAAAATATTCAGTGGGCTTGATGAAATGATTTTATTTTTCTCAAAAGTAGCCATGTTTTGTCATATTACATTTAATACTGCGAAACACAGTGAGAAACAAAGTAAAGAAAAATGTATATTATGGCAACAAAATGTCATTCAAATCTTGCTGGCAAAAGTTTTTTATTATAAATGTGGACGGACTATTTTGTAATAGTAATAAAAAGTATGAAAAACAACGTACCAAAATAATGTTATTTTCAGCCAGTAACATAAGTAAACACAATTAAAAAGACAGCAGACCCAAATTATACTGTTAGAAAATTAATACTATAAAACAAGAACCATAAAATAAGCATCATGAGTCTTAGCCATTTACAAGTGTACTGGTGTTATTGTAATAACATGTGTAATATAAAAACCTATAATATATCTATAATTGTAATATATATGGAAGTTTATTTTAAATACATTGGTATGTTCAGACCTTGTTCTTGAGTGACTTCATCATTTTCTCGAGTTTCATAGCCTTTTGTAAATCACCCTTGATCTTCAATTTTCCCATCATGAAAGCATTTGTTGCCTTCAATTTGCCTGAAGGAAAATAAATGTTGTAAAATCTTTTTATTATTAATAATAATAGGATGTTTATTAGCATTGTAAGGTTTTAATATTGTAGTATGGTAAAAACAAGTATTTAGGATAGCAAAAAGTTAATTGTAAAGTTCTGTTTTAGTATTTAATTTAGATATATATTTATATAGATATGAATTTAATGCAAATATTTTTATTTCGGAAATGTTTCCGAATCTTGAGGAATTAAAATAAAAAATATATATACCAGAAAATCAGACAAGTTACATGATGTGCTGTGTGGCTACGGCACTAAAGAATTTAGCCACTCCCTCTCTTCCCGTGGGTGTCGTAAGAGGCGACTAAGGGATAACAAGGTTCCACAATCACCTCGGAACTTAAGAAGCCGACCGATGGCGGGATAACCATCAAACTGCTGGCTTTGAAATACACAGGCCGAAGACGGGCAGCAGCGTCTTCGGTGCAACAAAGCCAGTACTGCGGTCACCAACCCGCCTGCCCAGCGTGGTGACTATGGGCAAAACACATGAGTTCACGTTATTTTTGGCGTAAACTTGTGGAGGCCTATGTCCAGCAGTGGACTGTATAGGCTGTAATGATGATGATACCAGAAAACATATCAGCGAAGTTAGTACTGTCCATAGTGAGTGTTGCATCTGCTGGATGTTTTGGCTCTCCTTGTCCACAAGAACCTTCTCCATTCTTCAAGTCTATGTGCCATATACCTTCTTCTTTACCTGATAATAAAATATAATTACTCAACTAATTACTATTGGAAAGATTTTATAACAATCCTTAGTATTTTAATAAACAATGTGATCTATATTGACATAAATATATACAATACAATGCAAATACTCTTTATTGTACACTAACTGAGAAAACTTTTTACATCGAAAAAAAGAAAATAATTACATGTGTACAAAAGGCGGCCTTATCGCTAAAAGAGCGATCTCTTCAAGACAACCTTTAGCACGAAATAGGATATGACAATTAGACAGCATGGAGGTATACATATAATCATAGATGTAAATATTATACATACATATACATATTACATTTACATAAATATATATATATATATATACTCAAATACACATACATATAAATCTATACTAATATTACAAGGCGGAAGAATTTGTTTGTTCGTTTGAACGCGCTAATCTCAGGAACTACTGGTGCGATTTGAAAAATTCTTTCAGTGTTAGATAGCCCATTTATCGAGGAAGGCTATATAAAAATACAGATATACATACAACAGAAGAGAGTAAGGAACGGCAAAAGTAATTGACAGTACATTTGCAGTTAATGGATTTATGAACTTATAACGTGACTCATGAGTTTAGCGAGAGCGGAGAATGAATTCACAAATGTTCTCTCAAGCCAGCCAGGTATTTCAACCACTTTACCAACATTTAAAAATATTATAATCTTATTACTTTAACAACTAATACTAATATTTTAAAGAATAAATACAAAAGTTAATTTATTATCAATAAGCTCTGTATGTCTCTCTCTGTATGTTTTCGTGAAGATGCCTATGTTAGGCCTTAAATCATGAAGCTACAATATCATGCTTGTGCAAGCTCATTAGGTGGATGTCAAAACCAAATGAGTGACTTTAAGCATAATCTTAATAATTTAATCAATAAAATATTAGCACAGATAAAAACATCAAAAAAAAAAAAAAAAAAATTCATTAACAGTATTAGAAAAGTATATCTTACCTTTGACATTGAACTGGAACACAGCTTGTGTTTTCTTCACTAACTCTGGTGTTATATTTTTCCCAATGACAGTAAACAATTCTGGAATCTCACCACTTTGTTCACTCTGTAATTTTTATTGTATATTATAGTACATGAAGATTAACAATAAATTTTAATAAATGTCATTACTAATGTGTTAATTTCTATTATTTATAAGCGAAATATAAGTTAATAGCATTGGCAACATTTTATTGCAAGATAACATGCTATCTTATATACTAGGTGACAAAATGAGATAATACGAAGTTATTTATTGGACTTTATTTTGCAGATAATTTTAGTCATTTTGTGGTGTTACAAGTTTTGAAAATTATTATTTGTTTTTATTTTTATTTCCAAAAAGGTTTATTATATACTCCAAAATACAAATGAATTCACGAAAGTAGTGGTCATATATTTATCATTAAAAAAATGTTTCAGAATTTTTAAGGCATGTTCACACCTTTTTGACAGCATCCATTTTTCCCCCCGGTACCTCCAAAAAGAAGTCAGGTAACAGATTTTCTACATTACCTGTGAACAAATTTAGACTATAGACTGATTTTGTGTAGAAACATATTTTCTTTAATATTTATATCGTTACATCATCAATGTGAATTGTTCATATACATTTAAAAAATACAGTTATAAATTTTTTTTTATGTAGTAAATCATATTATTTTTTAAAAATCAAGAAGTTATAATTGCAAAGAGTATGCTAGTACTAAGTGTTTATACATTTTCATTCTACTAAAAAACCTTTGACTTAGCCAAGAATTTGATAATAATTTATGTTTATTTTATTTATTTATTTATTACCTCTTGCATACATATAATCAAACACTTTTATGTATTAAAAAAAAAAAAACAGAACAGAAATAAAATTAAACAAAAAGAAGTTACAATGACAGCATGCAAAGGCGGTCTTATTGCTTTAAGCAATCTCTTCCAGACAACCTCAGGTAAAAGGAGATTATAAGTAACAAAGTGCGGTTTGGTTTTTATTTAACATGGTAACCCTAAATACCTCATTTGTGCAGAAATAAACTTAAAACTTTTTCAATTTAAACACCAAATAGTATGACCACTAAATTCGTGTTCTATATTATTTTACTATTGTTGTTTTATAAAACGTTTTACATAATTTATGTGTATTTATGTATTAATTATTTAAACTAATGCAAAAGTGGAACTAGAAATAATGCAGAACTTTATTATTATTATTATTATTATTATATAATTAATTATTTTTATCGCTTAATCATCGATACGCGATCAGCACTTATTATAATTAGATTTTTAAAAATAATGTCATTTATATTGTATATTAGAGAAGTTGATGAAAAAACTGGAACAAGATATTGGATGGTTTTTATTTTGTGCTGTAAGAGGGTATTGCAAAGCGATTTTTCGATTCCTAAAGAGGAACCCTTAACCTTTAATAGAACACTGGGATAAACATTTTTAACTGGTTTCTAGTTTCGTCTTTATTAATTTTATTAATATTTATGTATAAAATGCTTAGTAGTGATAGAATTCTAACATGATATGCATGTGTGTACAGACACAATAGAAAGACACAACTTGGCAAGAAAAAATAAATAAAATTATTTATTAATTTACAGCCACGGATCTAAAGGATGGAGGTAAACCGGGGCAACCTTCACCGGGAGGTAGTTTCTTCTTTCTGACTTTATTTTTTCTGACATCTAACATCTATCTCGAACAATAATGAAAAGGGATCTACTAATAAATTTCTGCCCCGATTCAAATAAATGGTAGATCCGGGGCTGTGATTAAATATAGTATTCATCAACCTCCTTTTCCTTGTAGTTGACCGTGCTTGTATGGTACCGTCTCACTGAAGCAGTGGACACTGTTTGTCGGTGATGGTTTATAGCCGCTGGATCGTCCAAGAAACCATCCAACAGCAGATTATCTGCATTCTCTACGATATTAATTCAGTATTTTGAACATGTTACCATGCATTGACCAATGCACTTTTGCACTACTATAAATATAATAAAATATTTTTAATACTAATATGTCACTACATTTTGACTTGTCTCTTTTAGACTATAAAATCATAAGAAGAAATTAGTGTCTGAGATATAATTCAGCGGTTTTTTAATACAATAAAAATTTTCTGACACAAATATGTTTGATAAATACAATGACAATCACGATCCAGCCTGTAACATCCCACTGCTAGGCATATTATCCATTTTAGAAAAAGGTTAGAGCTTAATTCACCACGCTGCTCCACTGCGAGTTATATACAATACATATACATACTACATGATAAATGTAACACATAATTCAGGAGACATTTTTAAAGTGGTCATTTTCAAATTAAAATTTTTCAGACAAATTATTTCAGATGCCTATACATCTGTCCCTATTTTTACATATAGCCTATAATTATAAATGAATTTACCCTGAAACGTTTAGGGGACATCCATTTATTATGTGAGCTCAGAATGGGAGGAGGGGTCCAATGAAATCTCACCAAATCTCATTTAAACCGAGGATAATCGAAAATATCACCTCTACTTCAAAAAATATAAAATATTAGATATTAAAAAATATATATTTCAAGTATTCATTTTGCCCGCTAAAATAAATATCATGGCTATTAAAATCATTTAGTTTTTGCTTTGAATTTTATTTCATTTAAGTAAATTAACTATAATGTACCTGAATGGTTTATTATTTTCTCAAATAGTAAAAATTTAGTTTGAAATATTTTTAGCGTCAATCTCACGTAAGGGGATGGGGTCCAGGCAAATCTCACCAAAGGACGGGGAGGGGAGTCTGAACTGATAAAAAAATAGCTCACGTAATTAATGAATGCCCCCTTATTATAGGCGAAATTGTAGAAAAGTCGACATGATCAGTTTTAAAAATGTCCTCCTAAATTATTTTGATTGTTGCATGTAAATGTGTAGTTATTAAAACTTACTTGGATCACAGGCATATGGAGTCATGTCTGAAATCCCAAACTGTTTTAATACTTCTTCATCAATTTCGAAGTTGCCCGTGTATTTCTTTGGATCTCTGTAAATAATAAAATCATTTGTAAATAACAAAAATATAAATGTATTAATCATGTTACTAATTTTGTACTAAAACACATTTTATATATAATTTTTCAAAAGAGTAACTGCGGAGTTTCTTGCCGATTCTTCTCTGCAGAATGTACATTCCGAATCGGTGGTAGCTTCACTTTTACAAAAATAATAATTTATTATTAAAGTTTTAATTTGTAAAATGACGATTCGAAAGTGCTATTGGGGCCTATTTGAATAAAGCTGTTTTTAATTTAGATTTTGACATTTTCTATTTAAATATGCTATAAAAAAAAAGTTATTTAGTTTTTTTGTTAATTAGTATAAGTAGTTTTAAAAAGTTAGTTTCATATACGGAAATAGTTTTAGTTTTGTTCTAAGCCTAAAAATGTTGTATAAATAATGTATCTTTAGCAGTCTAAGATATGAGGAAAGATATATAACTTATGTTTGAATATGTATCTGATCTGCGTAAGACCTGAACCGAACTGAAACGGCCTATAAATGTTCCGGTACTGGGCAAAGATGCTCTCTGAGGTACATCTGAACAAGGATCAGAATGGGGACTGAAATCATGACCATTTGTTTTAATAGAGCATTCATATCACATCAACAGATGGGTCATCGAATGCCTAAAAAGACCTGCAGATGTCAATCTTTGTCTCTACGTTTAAGCATTGTTAAATGACTTATATTCATACACGATTTGACAGTAATTAATATAATAAATATGACATAGGTACCTAATATTTTTGTAGGAAAATCATAGAGGGTAGATAAATATTTTGATTTTAGAGATATGTTCATATATTAGCAAAATGATACAAGAAGCTATTAGTAATATTAATATTTTTGTAATTAATTTCCCATGAAATTCATAAAAAAAGATGAATATATCTTACTTGCAAAGCATTACATATGCTGCATCCGAGACAATTTCTGGCTTGCGGCTTGTTGATGTGTCTCCTGTCAACATCTCGATAGCAGCTGTTGCAATTGCTGTAAGCAGAATTAAGTTTATATTACTGTTATATCTCTTCCTATTCATTTGTTCAGATTATCTCTTCCTATTCATTTGTTCAGATTGTCTCTTACTATTACGTTAAACCATAATAATTCAGGAAGGTAATATTTAAAAAAACTTGTAATTGAATTTTCTTTTTTAAAAGAGTAAGAAAATTAATTATTTAAAACGAGGTTTTTATTTTATTAGGATTAGTTTGAAAGGTATTAAATTTGTTGCAAACCTCTGGCAAAGATTCTTTGAAATTTTGTTTAAGAATTTAAGGTTTGAAATGCACATGTTTGTAAGCAACTATTTGAAACTGGTTGGTGTGACGCAGATATACGTTAGCATGTACCCTTTTTGTAATATTGTCGATCAACATGAATTGTAAGAAACATTGTTAACTATATCCGTAATAAAGGTTTAATAATAATAATAATAATTTGAAACTGGTTATTTTAAGACTCACACAGCCATGTATTTGACCTCTGTCTGACTGATATAAATACTTATGTATAAGGAAGTCTCTTTCATAATACATAAATACTTATATGTATTCCATTGCGTATGTATCTGCCTGTGTATTTAGTATACATACATGTATTTAATATACATTAGTAATCGAAATTGCAGTATAATGGTTAAATGTAAGAACACAGTTTTAAATTTCTAGACTTAACCAAATTAAAAACGTATTAGTAAAAAATATAGAAAAATAGTGATGATTAAGAGAATACATACCAGTTTTAGGCCAGAGTGCATTGACACCAATGTTATATTGCTTGAACTCCTCACTCATACCGAGAACACACATTGACATTCCATACTTTGCCATTGTGTATGCAACATGAATGGAGAACCTAGAATATTTTTAAATCAATTTTACAAATTTGTTATAATATCCCAAAGGTTGTCTGGAAAAGATTTCTCATACAGTGCTAAGACTTTACCATTGTTATTTATATATTTTTGTTTGTTTCTTTTGATTGTGTACAATAAAGAGCTAGTCATATTATAATCAACTAGCTGTCCCGGCGAACTTCGTATCGCCTAACACAAACTTTATCGTATGGTATTAAAGTTCAAATTGACTTTTAAGTATTATCACAAATCTTTTCTATGGGAGTATAAAAAAGTGTTGTTTTTAGACTTTTTCAGAAAATTTAAAATTGTTTTTTTTGAATTTTTCTCTCCGTAAGAACCATCCTCGTACTTCAAGGAACATTTTAAAAAAAGAATTAGCGAAATCGGTCCAACCGTTCTCGAGTTTTGCGCTTAGCAACACATTTTGCGATTCATTTTTATATATAAGATAATCGCATGTGCTCTAAAAGAAAGGAATCATTACCTAGGCAAAATAAAATTGACTTGAAACCAAAATTGCTATAGTATTATTACTATTATTATCGATTATAAAAAATAAATATTTTCACTTACCAGTAGGGATTCATGTTGAGTGGAGGAGATAAGTTGAGAATGTGGGCATGATCACTATTCTTCAACAGCGGTAAACAGAGCTTGGAACTAATATACAAAAAAAAAAATGTACACCTATTAATTGTAATTATGATTTATGAGCTAACTCAGATTTTATTAATCCATGCAGGCAAAACCAAAAATAACTTTTGATACACATAAGAATATAAAAAACAGTATTTTTAGGCAGAGTAGTTAAAAATTGTCTATTTTTATCTAACTCCAAAAAAGGAGGTTATCAATTTAACTATATATTTTTTATGTGTATTTTCATCTCATTACTTTTTACTGGGTGTATGATATTGATGATTCCTTGTTTATTCAAAAGATGGTGCTAGTCATGTGGATGAGCACATGACTAGCAATCATTAAAAATCATTTAAATTAGACTGAAACTGATTGATCTGATCTGATGAGTAGTTTTTGAGTTATCCCTAATAAGGCGTATTTAATTGACTAAACTATATTAATGAAGTTTTTTTTTTTTTTTTTTTTATGTCACTAGGTCGGCAAACAAGCGTACGGCTCACCTGATGGTAAGCGATTACCGTAGCTTATAGACGCCTGCAACACCAGAAGCATCGCAAGCGCGTTGCCGACCCAATCCCCCCCCAGGAGCTCTGGTCACCTTACTCACCAACAGGAACACAATACTGCTTGAAAACAGTATTATTTAGCTGTGATTTTCTGTAAGGTCGAGGTACTACCCCAGTCGGGCTGCTCCAGATTTTGAGCAGGAAATTCCTGCTGTGCCCTACCTCAGTGAAATGATGTTCTCATTTTATTACTTGACGATATGAGCAGAAGTAGTAGTAGTTTTGTTTCAGAACAAACATAAAAACTTCTTATAATCTAGAGTTATTATTATTTTAAAATAAATAACTTATAGATTACTTACGCCAAGAATGTCCCTCTCGTATTTATGTTGTGCATGAGGTCATATCGTTTCATGTCAGTCTGAGCGGTTCCAGTCAGAGAAATTGCTGATGCATTGTTTATCAATATATCAATACCATTGAACTAAAATGAAAAAGTCACTACAACTTACAGAATTATTATTTAAATTAGCTGAAAAATATTTATATACTGTATTTAAAAAATATTATAAACAAAATTTGAATTTATGGACTCTCTACATGGCTTAAAATAGTATACCTCGTTTTGACCTTGTTGACACTTTTAATTATGCTTAAAAATTATTTAGTATTTAGAAGTACCTTTTTAACAGCTTCATCTACAGCCTTTTGGATTTGTTTCTCTTCCCTTACATCTACAATGCAAGGCAGAGCTTTTCCACCGAGAGCTTCAACTAAAATCAAAATTTCAATTGAATTTATTTTTCCATTTGTGTTTTTGGAATAGGAATTTTTTTATAGAAATTAGTTATATTTTAATGGTTTTATAGAATTATTTTGTATAATATGACCCAGGTATTTTATAGATGCAAATGTGCATTTCGTAAATTTCAATTTGAAACCTTCTGCTTTAAATTGCTTCTAACACTTGTTTCAGATGACTAATGTGCCAATCAAAAGGTTTTGAAAATACTAGAATGAGGAGAATCTTCTTCAGGGAAGGAGATATAAAGAAATTCCTATAAAATCTCTTTAGTTAAATTATGCCATGCCTGCCTGGCTGTCATTAAAATTTAAACTAAGAGAGATAAAACGATGTCAGAAGGAATGTTATGATAATTTTTTAAGTTATTTATAATTATTAGAATTTGTGAAGAAAAGTATTTACTTTTATAGAATAATAAAATTAAATGTTGTTTCTTTAATTTCAGGTAAAATAGTATGATTAACAGTAATAATGTATGTGTATAGTTTATAATGTATTGTAATTCTTAAATAATGCAAAAATATTTAATTTTAAAAATTTCTTTAATTTCAGAGCAATGCAAGTTTATTTATTTGTGCTCTCATAACAATAGAAAAATAATCTTATACAAAAATATAAATCATCAATATACTGTTATTTAAATTCATAAAAAAATAATTTAAAGCAAATTTAATTCACTGTGATCAAATTGATGTTTATTAACGTTTGTTGTTGATTTAGAGCAACACCACGATCAAAGGTCAGTGGACTTTCATACTACAGTCCAAAGTCCACATCTTTGTAAGAGCATCATAAACAACTTCCATTCCGCATTCAATGTTCATACATAAATAGCAAGTATTAAGTAGAATATAAAAAAACCTGTTTATATACATACTCTCTTCAGCGGTAGTGTAAATAGTGCCCGGTAGTTTCGGATGAGGTTCAGCGGTTTTCGCTGCGACAACAACATTAGCGCCATCCTTAGCTGCTTTGAGGGCTATGGCCTTCCCTATGCCACGCGAAGCTCCCGTTATAAATAGGGTACGACCCGCCAACTTTCTATTAAGGTACAAATTATGTGAAAGTCGAAAAGTAAATTTTAAAATAGCACTATTTACACTAGACACACTTTCTTACCCAGTATTAGCTACTAAACTCATCTTAATGACGTGACTTAAATAATTTTAATAAACCAATTTCTCTTTTCTTAACGAGTACGAAAGTTAAAAGTTGTCCAAAGTTTGATAAATAAAATTATCAACTTTCATCAACGTATTTAACCAATGACATTAAGTTATCAACTGTCACACTGTCAGTTCATCATGTTCTTATAGTTTTTTTTTTTGACGTTATGTATAGTGTTACTAAAGATTTGACTTCTAATATGATTAAGAAATGGCTATAAATTGTAAATACCAAAATACTAGTATTTTTAATTGTATATGACGACTTTGACGATTCTTTCTTTATTTGAAGATGTTTATAGTGAAATTAGAACGATATCTGATGAGTATTTTTTAACTTATATGCAATAATGCGTATTTATTTGATTATTTTTTCGACTACCTACGTTGTATTAATTTTTGATATATAAAGAAGTTGATTTTTAACCGACTTCAAAGAGAAGGAGGTTACTTAATTCAACCGTATATATATTACTATTGCAGTCCACTGCTGGACGCAGACCTCCACAAGATCGCGCCAAACATTCCGGCCCCAAAAAAGCCGGGAATAGTGGGGCTGCCCGGAAGTAAGGGCCGAAATTTATGGCGCGTACTTATGAGTTTTGCTCGTAGTCACCACGCTGAGCAGGTGGGTTGGCGACTGCAGTGCTGGCTTTATCGCACCGTAGACGCTGCTGCTTGTCTTCGGTCTGTGCATTTCAAAGCCAGCAGTTGTCAGCTTAACCAGTTTCACGATGGTAGTGAAACTTTATTATCCGATTGTGAAAATTCTTATTTTGTTGGAAAGGATATTTCCTTTCCCTAGGACCATATTTCTTTATTCCTGATTATATTGATTTTTTTATTTTCTCTAGAGGCTCTTGCAATATGTAGTGGTATTCACCTATAATCAGGAATAGTCATGTTCCGGATATCCGTATCCGTATCCGTATCCACAGATATCCACGGGAAAAATTAGATCCGTATCCGTATCCGTCACTTATTATGCGGATCTTTTACGGATCTTTTATTAATTTACAAATTCAATTGACAGGATAATATGCTGCATAATAACTTACATGATGTGATTTAGTAGTGTAATTAACACTTTCGCGGACAGTACGTGATAGTAGGTCAGAATGTAAGATTATCATATAATGGCACAACGTACCCTGACGTTAAAAAAAATACGATGTTGTACACTAGAACGCCCATTTCCGATGGACTTTAAAGTAAAAATTCGAATATGTGTACCTTGTGTCTCAACATATTAAATACTCTAAACTTTACTGTCATATTGAACAAGTATTTGCGTATGTCAAAGAGATGGACAGTTAGGACTTTGCGACAACGTTACACACACGAGCAACGTGTCAATACGTCCCTCTAACTACCCATATCCCTGCATTCAGTAGTCCCTGCATTAACATATTAAAAGTTGTAGTTTTGATGACAAAACATACGTATTGTTTTGTTAACGATGACATGATAGGACATTTCTGTCGTAAAGTCTTCAAAACATTTAATATGATGCCAGCACTACGTATATAAACGTCAAGTCTATTTGTATGAAATTTTTTTGTGTTATTCTTCATCATTTCTCAACAGAGATTACCATGATACTGTCGGCGAACCTGAAAAAAAACCCATTCAGAGTAATCTCCTTTTTTTTTTCGAAAGTCGGTTAGCAAAAAAATACGCGTGCAATGCAAGTTGAAACCTGTCCTACCCGTCGTTACGGCGAGCGTGACGTCAACTATCGTTTCCAGGTCACATACCGATACCGATTGAGTGAGTAAATAAAGATCCGTATCCGTATCCGCAGATATTGACACTAAATATCCGTATCCGCGGATATACATTTTTGACGATCCGGCACATCACTAATTGGGAATGCACTTAAAACATTTTTTTATTATTAAGTTGTATGTAACTGTAGTGTAGTTTCCGTTGGCGTTTCAAAATAAATAGCAACGTGTGCACCCGTTCATACATTTCGGGATTTGTTTTTATATAGATGAGTATTATTGAGTAAATATTGATAAATTTTTAGCGCGTTGGTGCAACGGTCACCGCACTGGTTTGTGGCTGTTGCGGGTTCGATCCCCGCACATGACAAACATTTGTATTGGCCATAAAAATGTTTGCCGTGGTCTGGGCGTTTTTGCAGTCCCTGTGGGTTTCCCCACCGTGCCTCGGAGAGCACGTTAAGCCGTCGGTCCCGGTTGTTATCATATACACCTGATAGCAATTAATACTCATTCTAGGGAATATATCCACCAGCCTGCATTCGAGCAGCGTGGTGAATGGATTAAGCCCTGATCCTTCTCCTACATGGGGAAAGAAGCCCAGCAGTGGAATATCATAGGCTGAAGCGTAATTTTTTTAGGTTCTCTAAAAAAAGAAAATTAGATTTGAAATACATTTATTTTGTGCATATTTTTATATTTCAACTTCTCTAATATCTAATGTACAACACCGCGAATAAGGGTGAATTTTACACAGTATTAAAATAATCTACAAATAAAACAATTTACTAATATATCATCATAAGACATTTAGTTAGGCTTTATTGTAACAATAATTGCAATCCGTAAGTATGGCTCGAATCGTTGATATTTTTCACAATAATAATTATATAATGTTCTAGCTACACAAATCATATTTATTTATGTATCATTTTTCTAATATATGTTAATTGCACAGATAAAAATAATCATAATTATATCTACATTAATTTTTATTTAATAATCGATTCGATATTTTTTTACAAAAGTATAATTTATTTTATTATATAAAAACAAAAGAATAAAATTCAATGTTTACCACATAAAAAAAAATCAGTTATGGCAATTCAGGTAACAAATGTTACATTCTATTATTCATTATCTAGAAGAAAGAAATATTCCTTTGATTTTATATTAGCCTATTCCGCTGTCCATAGAGGATATTAAAATATTAGCTACATACATATAGTACCATAACTTTTTTTATATATTTGTTTTTTATTTACACATACACCAATCCATCCAAGTTGTATTGATGTTGTTGATTTTTGGTATAATTAATTAAATGCTTTGAGCAAGAGTAAATTGTTATTTTAAATATTTGGAAATAATTAATCTTTTGTGTTTTGTAAAACCCTGTTAAACCTCAGTGATATGATTTAATTAGGTAAATTCAAATAAATGAGGCACTTCCTAAGGCGTATCCTAAGAAGTTGAAGATTTAGATCTAAATTATATTAGGTAGTACACGAGTAACACAGATAGACAGGAAAAGCTATAAAGTTAAATTTCTAAAGAATCTAACAGAGATAAGATTGAAAATATTTCATTCACAGAGCGATGTATTTTACAAAGAAAAGCACCATACATTCTGTTATCCATCTCTATAGTTACAACTTCAACTTACATGACATATAATACTAGTCGTTTAAAGCATCAAAAAATAATAATTGGCACCGAAAATTAAAATTATCGTATCAGCATCTAAGACTATTTGGAGATAAAGACCTCATTAAAAAATAATAATATTATATCTCGTATTCATCTCTTCTTAAAAATAGATTGTTCTAAAATTTAAATGTAAGCTGGTTGTTTGGCAGAATGCTGTAGAGCCGCCAGTACGTCGTGTTTGAGTCTGACGTACAGCCGACCTTTTCTCCATGGGTTCTGTAGCTGTAGTGGTCTAAAGTCATCTCTTAAGCATCTTTCTCGGGCTCCAATAACAGCTACTAAACAGAAATCTTGCAGTTTTTCTGGACCATAAACGGGACCAGATTTTCCTTTAAGGACGGCGGCCATGTTGAGCTGTTTGACAACGAGGTCGATGACCTCGCGTGCTGAAGTACGAGGCGTCACGTGTAGCTTTAGTGAAGTACCAGCAGCTAGACCGGTTTCGTATGCTGCAAATACCTGTAATATACAACCTATTGTCAAATATTTATAAATACAATATAGTCAATATTTTTTATAACTTCCACAACATAAGAATATCAAGCCCCTTCGCCACTTTACGTGTGTTACTAATAAATTTTTTGTAAACTGGCAAAAAGTTCTAATAATTAATTTTTTATCCTATCAAATCTATTTAGGATACCACATGTGACCGTTTTAAATAATAACCATAATATAAGTTACAGTAACAGAAACCGTAATAAAGTGCAAGTATTAGGAAGAGAAGGAAGTTTACTCAATTAGTCGACTATATTTTTAAGTTTTGTAGTAATGTTATATTACCTGTAAAATACCCGCTTGTTCTAACGGCCTCTGCTCTTGTTTGACATTTCGCTCCTCGCTGTCGCTCTGTCTGCCATCAGTCTTAGGAACCTTATTATTATATTCTATTTCTTCCTGAGTTTCCAACAACGGCTGACGTTTAACATTGACTCCCTTGTTAAACATCTCCTGACCGGTATCCGTAAAATCTACTTCGGAACTTTTCACATTAGTCATGCTCTTCGATGATATCACGTTGCACTGTGAACGATTCGATGGACGGATTTTGAGCGGGGCTGCCGTCGTTATTGGACAGCTTTGGCTTTCAGAATCACTTGACAAACTTTGAGCTGATTCTGACACATTTGCTTTGACAGTTTTGACACTGATCATGCTTCCTGGATAGAAGTTTTTAACCGTTAGCAATGGGCTCGATGATGTTGAAACGCTTGTGTTAATACTGTGTGGACGAGGTTTAGATTCGATATTTTCGTTTTGCAGTACTAATGTGTCTTCGCTCCTAGATGGAGGGAGACGGTTGCTAGTAATACTGACGTGAGATCCTGTTGATTTTATATCGAACTGGGAATTGCTACTCATGTAGTTATTGCTCATCATACTCGATTGTGTGAACTGGGAATCGGCGCTACCTTTTCTTCCGTATTTGGCGTCAGAATGAAGGAACTGTGAACCGCTTAAGTTTATCGTCGACACAGAGGTTTGACGGGGTGCTAGACTTAATTGTTGTTCAGATTTACTGAATTCTGGGTGTAGGCTAGTGTGGTTTCCGTTTCCGGCTGGTCCGGGCCACGAACCGCGACCGGGTGAAGTCTTAGTAATTTTTCCGTCTCTTGGTGGTATTTGCAGTAAATCTATTTTTAAGTTAACATCTCTGTCAGAATTTCGACAGTCCGTTGCATCGTTAGAAACCTTGGACGGTGTTTTGTCTAGAACATTTTTGAGCAATATTCCTGAGCTTGGCCCCGCTTTATCCTTATCTCTCGCGAATCCTATCAAATCCATTAACCAACGTTCCGCTTTCCATACTAGGTTTAAATTGTTTTGAAGATCTTCCAGTTTTGTCAACCTCTCCTTGGCTGTCTGTAGTTCTGTACAGGAAAATGCTTCTCTTTGGGAATGGGCGGCTAAAGCTACATCTAATTCTAATACACAGCTCAATTTCGAGTATTTGTTTAAAATATTAGTATGGTATGTTTGTAAGTGGATCATTTCGAAGGCTTGGATAGGTAAGCTTAGGAGGTCTCCTTTTTGGAGTAGTATTTCTTTTTGGCCAGGTACGGAGCAGGCTTGTTCCGCTGGTGGGCATATCATAATGAAACTGACGTCGTGGTTTAGTTCGATTACTTCGAGATCATATATTCGGTGGGTGATCACGTTCTCGTCAGGTATCTCCATGTCTTTGAATAGTCTCCGAGTGGCCGTCGCTATCTGTTCGAGGAACATCTGCTGAGATTCTGATGGTTTTTCGTTGTTTCCAATGGACACTAAATTATTAATACATTGGTTTTCATCCGTTTTTCCGGATTGCGATTTTAGGTATTCCCATTCTTCGCTGAAAATAGAAAAACACAATGTTTAGCTCTGACATATTCGTTAATCTGGATAGTTAATGTATTAATAAATAAACCCTTCACATTCAAGGACCCCCTCTAGGACTAATTCCTGTGTCGTGGATCCAGAAACGTATAATAAACAAGCAATAACAACTTTATGGCCAATACAAATGCATGGCATGTGCGGAGATCGAAGCCACGATAAAAAAAAATCAATTTTTTAAACAATATTTAAGAAATCTATATATTAATACGTACTTTGTACCTCTTTTTACGAAAATTGCTAATTATGCACAAAATAATATTAAATAAATAAAAAAACATTACACAACTACTGTATTTGACACACACACGTATATTATACTCTTTTGTTGATTGTCAAAGTCTGTAGTCAAATTGAAATTTTTTAAAAATAGGTTCTTTATTTTCATTACTTTTTGGTTTTTTAATTTAAATTTTTAATTACGGTCGAATTTCGACAACTGGGCGACCACTAGTAGTATTAATATAATAACTTACGCAGAAACATGTGGATTATCTCTAATCCGAGTGTGGGGAGGAACGTTTGGCGTCCGCGCGGGAGCTACAATTCGAACCACTTCGACAGAAGACTGCAGCTTGAGGTAGCCCAAGTATAAGCCACGGGGTAACTGGTCTCGAGATACCTAGAAAATTGTTATTAAAACAACTTAGTAATATTATGAACAACTAAGTACGTTTTTCGACCATCTAAATGTATACAAATCAATAAAATTGGAGTGTCTGTTTGTAATATTAAAAGAACTGCTTTTTACTAAATACGGGATTTATACACAGTACATATAACAAAATAATAATTTTTAATAATTTTTGTCTGTCTGTCAATATGCACAGATGCACATACACCAAGACGATTTAAAGGATCCATACAAATTATTAATTTTATTTTTGGGTAGACAGTAGTATATCAATGGTAATACCAAATTCTTCAAAAACATAATCATTGAGAAAATGTATGAATTACCTGATGATAAGCAATTTGTTCATGTACTGATGCCATCAACAATTCACCCATAGTGTTATCTTCGCTGAGTACTCTTCGCCTGAGTTTTGAAACGGGCACCCATCTTGAGTTCAAAGCGGAGACCGATTTTTGTGACTTGACCATATTCACGCAAGATAGTACCACCGTGCCGTGGGCGTCTCGGAGCGGCTTATGGTACAGTTGGCCTGAGGGTAAAGGAAGTTTTAATATTATGATTTTGATGCAAGGGTGTATTATTTATATGCACACAGTACATCTGTTACCACAGCGAACAGTGTCGATGTAATGTGACGGTGAAAGTTAAAAAAAGTCAAGCATGGTTTTAACCACACGACTGAAGTAAAACTTTCTGTCTTCACTAACTTATATCTCCATCTCAACTTCCGTTCGCCTCGATCGATCACACTTTTCGTAACGCTCTCGTCACTTATTCACTAGCTTACTCCCCAAGTCAAGCGTGCGTAAAGAAGTTTTGCTTCAATAAATTAAGATACATATAAAAATATCTATAAACGAACTAACAGGGTCCATTTTTTCTTATGGCCTTGTACTAAGATACGTAATTATTACAATTTCAAATCCAATCGGAGGTAAAAACGTACACAAAAAAAGGAAATAATACAGCTGATTGTAAGTCCGTAAACACCGCAAGGCATATAAGTTAAATTAACTTGCACTAATAAATTGTAAGGGTAGGTGTAGCCTCGAGCTCGATTGGAAACTAACTTTTCTTTCAAAATGAAAAACAATTATGAGTAAAGCGAAATCAACTTCTATTTTGTAGCGAAGCTCTTAAAATTTTAAATGCATTGATTGGTTTAAAGTTGGCGAATAAAAAATGTTCTTTGTAGGCAAAAATATATTTTAAGTATTTTTAGTAGATTTCGCATTTTATCAGATTTTATATTGAAAATATTTGATAACTCGTATTACTGGTAATAGGACTTCGGGTGTCCAAGGGTGCACATAACATAGGTAGGAATTCCCGGTATAGACGATGAAAAAATATAGTATACAAAAATTTATAGACGAAAAATGTGTGGTACGTTGGAAATATATTCGTGTAGTGCGTATAAATTACCTAAATCTTGTATACACAATGCGGATTGCATTTGCGCAGCTGCGGTTAGAAGCTTCAGTCTGAAGTGAATGGATGAGGATGTGTGCTTCTCCATATCGGATCTCAGGGCCTTCACTTCGTCCCAGGAACAAGATACCTGTAAAAATATAAATAAAATAATGATTGTATATATATCAACTTTATTGGGCAGACGAGTTTCATAGTTATTGGGCGATTAATTACAATTATGGCATGGAAATCGTGTTCGATCGCTACATTGATGATCAATAATTTCATAACAATTCTTTTAATTTTGTTTAAGTTTGGTATACTTCTTCTTCTTCTTAAAATGGCTTTCAATAGTGCCAAATGAGCACAGATGATTTCGCCAATGTCACGTATAATTCATAATAATATAATAATTATAATTTCATAACAATTCTTTTAATTTTGTTTAAGTTTGGTATACTTTTCTTAGAATTCACTCATGTCATAATGGCGTCATAATGGTGTCAACTATTTTCCGACAAATAAGAAATTAAACATTTGTGTAATAGTAAATTCGTAATAAACATGGTTTAGCCATCATTAGAACAGGAATGAAAAAGCAAAATTGACTTTGGCAAATTTGACTCGTCTCAAAAATTCGCTTTGAATTAGTAAATCAACTTATTCACTAATTCAGCTTGATTATCTAGGTAGGTAGGTAAAGTATTACACTTCACAAATAAAAATAAAATGACGGCTCTCAAAACTCATTTATTATTCTCTCCAATAAATATTCATAAAATCCATTAAGATTGTAGTATTTATTATATTTATCTCAAAAACCAATATTTATAGTTAAAAAATAAAAACGTACATGTACAGCATATCTATACAAATAAATAAAATTGGAGTGTCTGTTTGTAATATTAAAATAACCGCTTATCACTAAATGCATATGGATGTATACACGATACATATACCAAAAAAATTGTGTTTGCAGGCAAACGGAGAAAAACCGACTTCAATTATATCGACAAGTAATACAACGTACGTGGACGAAAAAAAAAAAATAGTCATGTAAATACGCATTATCAAAAGGATTACCCCAAAAGTTGTAATCAGATCTCGATGAAATTTAAATGTGACCACATGATAAACATCGGCTTTCGATTAAATTAAAAATCATCAAAATCGGTACACCCAGTAATAAGTTAGGCGGATTTTCGAGTTTCCCTCGATTTCTCTGGGATCCAATCATCAGATCCTGGTTTCCTTATCATAATACCAAGCTAGGGATATCTCCTTTACAACAAAAAAGAATTATTAAAATCGGTTCATAAACGACGGAGTTATCTCCGAACATACATAAAAATATATAAATACATAATATGTTGTATATATATGGTCGAATTGAGTAACCTCTTCCTTTTTTTGAAGTCGGTTGATAACATTTTTTAGAATTTTTGTCTGCCTGCCTCTTTGTCTGTCTGTCTGTCTGTCTGTCTGTTTGTCTGTCTGTCTGTCTGTTTGTCTGTCTGTCTGTCTGTCTGTGTGTCTGTTTGTCTGTTTGTCTGTTTGTCTGTTTGTCTGTCTGTCTGTCTGTCTGTCCGTCTTTTTTTTTTTTTTTTTTTTTTTAATGTTATTAGGTCGGCAAACAAGCGTACGGCTCACCTGATGGTAAGCGATTACCGTAGCTTATAGACGCCTGCAACACCAGAAGCATCGCAAGCGCGTTGCCGACCCAATCCCCAATCCCCCCAGGAGCTCTGGTCACCTTACTCACCAACAGGAACACAATACTGCTTGAAAACAGTATTATTTTGCTGTGATCTTCTGTAAGGTCGAGGTACTACCCCAGTCGGGCTGCTCCATATTTTGAGCAGGAAATTCCTGCTGTGCCCTACCTCAGTTAAAGTCTGTCCGGCTGTCCGGCTGTCTGTTTATTCCGGCTAATCTTTGACACGGCTGGACCAATTTTGACGGGACTTTAACTGGCAGATAACTGACGTAGTATGGAGTAACTTAGGCTACGTTTATTTCAGAAATTTATTTATTTTATAACTCGGCGAACTGAACTATAACTTTTTTAAAATTCCCCGCGGACGAAGTCGCGCGCATAGCTAGTCTTTATATAAAAGCTTACCTATTTCTTAGTTACATAGCTGGCAATCGTTCAAGTATTTGCCGATTATCTAAATTGCTTTTGGCCGTTTCAATTTTCTCTTATCTTTTTATTTTTTGATTAGAAATAAATTTATATTTTAGAATGCTGACTGTATCAACAATGTCCTATTTATTTTATTTAACTTGTCTAGTACGTGTTTATTTAGGACTGTAAGAATCGATGTAATTAGACAGCGTGTTACAGGTGGGCTTAATGTAGGTCTTTAGAAAGAAAGACATCCAAAGAAAGCAAAACGTAAAAGACACAATCAGACATTAAGCCCGCCTGTTTCTGCAACTTTGTAATTACTTAATACAATTTTAATGCAATATCTTAATATCTTATCAGCTAACGCCGAATATTTGGAAACAGTATTCACTCATCAAAAAAAAAAAAAAAAAAAAATTCGTGGTATTTTTTAATCTTGGAGCTCGGGCTTCCCTTCGGCATGTTTTTAATAAAGCATATAACAATTTTAGTCATTCATTTACGATACTGGTACGTATATACAAAGTAACATTGATAATGTCGACCAAAACTGCGTCAAATATTTTATCAACACATGAAAAATGAATATGAATGATAAAGTTACTGCTCTTATATTTCGATAACACGAAGTCAAAGTTTCCTTTCTAGGGCAAGGTATTCGTATATGTGATATAATCTCACAAATAACTATACTTTTGACGATAAATAAATTTTAAGTTTATATTTAAAGTATCTAACAGCCAATACATTCGGTAAAGGTTTAAGTATATCGTTATAAATTAATTAACAAAATTATTAATTTATTATTATTACAATAAAAATTTGCTAAATTAAAAAAAAAACTGTGGCGGTGAGCGGTGAGGTTATTCATGCCGTTTGTCAATGAATTTGCATTTCAAAATGTAGTATCTTAAGGTATAAAGATGATTCAAAGGAACTTTTGAAATGTCCTTGAATAAAGCATATTAAAAGACCGTTGTTCTACCATTTCGATGTTTAAAAAACAGTTATAGTGCCGTGTTACTTCTGGTGTCTAAACACTGGCGATCACGAATTCGATTTTCATTCAATAGTGTTATTTGTATAAACATTTGTTTCTAGTCTGGATATAGAGGCTTTTGCCCAGCTGTAGCCGAATGTTAGTCTGAATATATGTATATCGATATTTGCCGTGGTCTAAACTTTACTGTTTGTTTTAGCATAAGATCAATCGAAATCCGGACAGTTGTAAACCCGTAAGATTCGATTACTGCTATGTAGTTAATATTTATTTCATTTTATTCCAATAATATACACTTATTTAAAGACTACTTAGTTCTAATTAAAAGCAACAGTGCATTTCATAGAGACAAAGACCTTTAAAGTTAATTATTTTTCCTACCTTCATCAGCCAGTGGAAGTCCGCGTAGATGCAGGCGGGATAGGTCTCGTCTACCTCTATGACCGGTAGAAATTCTTCGCTCGTCACCAGCACCTTATCCTCGTGATATATTATACACGCCAAGTACACGCCCCTGGGTCACAATATAATTTTTTTATAATCATTTATTGCAGACATCGTCCATATATATTTTTATCAGTTACGTTTTTTTTAAAGCTATGTTAGATTCAATATATTATAAATAACTACACAAACAAATTATATTAAATCAAAATCCAATTAAAATTAAAAACAACATCAAAATCCACTCCACACTAAAACTTAATTAAAATCACAATAATTATATTATTATTACACAATATAAAACAAAGTCGCTTCCCGCTGTCTGTATGCTTAGATCTTTAAAACTACGCTACGGATTTTGATGCGGTTTTTTTTTAGTAAATAGGGTCATTCCTGAGGAAGGTTTATATGTATAATACATGTATAATATAATAGAGGAAAATTGATAGTTTTTGAACTGTGCGAAGCGGGGGCGGGTCGCTAGTATAATATAATTATTGAACGTTTGTTTAATTTTAGTCGTGTCGTAGGTATTGGTTATTATTATAGCTTTATGCCTATATTATCCATATCTAAACTATGACCAGACAATTTGTAATATCATCTACTCGTGTAAGTGTCATCTGCGTGTGTATTAAGAGCCATTTCACAATTTTACGCTCTGCAAGTTTAGGTAAATTTGGTCGCATCGCGCGAGTCGTACGAGCCGCGCGATCTTTGTGCTAGTACGTATAGTGTGACAACCAAAAGACCATCGTGATCATTTTCTGATGTATAATAAAAATTATAACTATGGTATAAAATGTTTTTTACATAATTAATTTGTTAAAAATTTCAAGTATGTTATATAACAACAGTCAATAAATTTAAAATAAAATAAAAAAAAATCAATTTTATGAAACAATTTTTTTAAATTGATTTAGTTTTTTCAGTTTACGAATGAATCCGATGAAATTACGATATGAATAAAAAAGCATTTAATGACATCGACACCGACAAACATATTAATTAACAAATAACAAGACAAACAGATTGAAATGCCTATTTGTATTGATAGTGTGAGAAAAGAAAATTAAATTATACATTTGTTTACAGAAATTATCATTATATTATTTTACAGTCATTTTCGTAATATGTTTATTTTATTTATATTTTATTGTGAAAGTATCAAATGCGTTTTATCCGCTATAACAACAGGCGCTTGGCGCGTGTGAGCGAAAGAGACGGCTGCGCAGAATTTGGCGTGGACCTTACCTCTAAGAGCGCTAGCGCTCGACTGATTTACCGGGCTTGATGCGTGGCAATATATACTATCTTTTTATTATTTAATATAAAATGTATTAAAAATAATTACATCTTTTAATTATTTTCTTTGTATTCCTTAATGATGTAAGTTTACTTTGATGAAGATAGTTCGTTAAAATTTCTTAGTTTTCTAAGAGAAATATCGCTTTTAAAATTGTACTTATTTGGAAAATATTCGTAACTTTAAATTTTTTTTATCGTTTAATAGAGATACAAATGGAATAAAAATCTATGATAATGGACAACAAAATTATATTCCACATATTATGATATTTTTTTAAAATGGTTTCAACGTAGAGGTTATTGAAAAGTAGGACTTCAAAGTATACATTGCGACCGTTTACCCAGGGAGGAGGCTGATGAAAAGGTTAATAATTTTATACACATAATATAAATCAAAATTCTGATCTGACTATGGACTACAACAAAGGTTGCTCTATTATATTTCAAGAATATAAATTACATTATTGCATCCAACACTGAGATTAACGACGTCAAAATATTACAATTTCGCAGATTGTTACCGATTTTTGTGAAATGGCTCGCCTTATAAATTTTTAAAAACTAGAACAAATTTTTAAACGAGGATATACAAGCAATATGGTCAAGTGTATTTGAGAATAATAATAATAATACACTTTATTGTAGACCAAAAACAGAAATAATACATAGCAAAGAAAGAAAAATATTAACAATATATTCATTAGGTATAAAGGACGGCCTTATCGCTAAAAAGCGATCTCTTCCAGGCAACCTTAGGGGAAAGGAAATGGTTTAGCGTCACCATAGGTGTAGTTACAACAAATTTATAATAAATATTCAAATAATTAAACATATACATACATACATACATACATACATACATACATACATACATACATAAATACATATATACATAAATACATACATACTGACAGAAGAAGAGAATACCTTTTGGTAATTATGTACTTTGATGTGGAAACGTTTTATGTGAGTATTTTCCAACCATAAAACTTGAAATCAAAATAATATAAAGCAACAAGCTCCACAAGCCCGAAAGCTAACGTATACAGCGAGTGGGCCGCCGTTACCTCCTCAAGTTCTTCTGGAACTTGCTGGCGGCGGTGAATAGCTGGCGGATGGTGGCGGCCTTCTTGCGCGCGGCGCGCGGCGGCGCGGGGCGCGGGCGCGCGCCGGCCGCGGCGCAGGCCAGCGCCTCCAGCGCCGCCGCCGCGCCGCCCGCCGGCCCGCGCGCCGCGCGCGCCCCCGCGTCGCGCCAGCCTGCGGAGCGAGGGCTGCTTTAGCAAGTTTTGAAGTGATCGCTTCTATGAAGGTAAACCGCTTCGTTACGTAATGCCGGCGCCAGTCTGTCTGGCTTCCCTTTCTTTCACGCTTACAGGAGCGGTAGGCGGGCTCCTCCTCTCACACACTAATACACAGCGCTATTAGTTAGCCGTTTAAGTTATCATTTCTGTCGAGCGTCGAGACGCACTCTAGTTTATTCTGTACTTTCATAATCATTACATCATTACAGCCTATACAGTCCACTGCTGGACATAGGCTTAGCACAAGCGGCGCGGCACAAGTTCACACCAAAAATAACGCGAACTAATGTGTTTTGCCCATAGTCACCACGCTGGGCAGGCGGGTTGGTGACCGCAGAGCTGGCTTTGTCGCACCGAAGACGCTGCTGCCCGTATTCGGCCTGTGTATTTCAAAGCTAGCAGTTGGATGGTTATCCCGCCACCGGTCGGCTTTTTAAGTTCCAAGGTGGTAGCGGAACTGTGTTATCCCTTAGTCGCCTCTTACGACACCCACGGGAAGAGAGGGGGTGGCTATATTCTTTGGTGCCGTAGCCACACAGTACTTTCATAATAATAATAATAATATATTCTTTATTATACACCAAAATATAAACAAACAGTAGTAATTACAAAAAAATGATATACAAAGGCGATCTTCTCGCTGAAGAGCGATTTCTTCCAGATAACCTTTGGGCACAGGACATGATATAGTAGTGACGGATAGGAAGTGTACAATATTCTTAAGGATGAATAAAAATAGTGTATGATAGATTCATTAATTCATACAAATACACATATAAGTACAAATATCCATACACAAATGATCAAAATAGTATTAATATACGTGTATAAATGTAAAATATATATTGATAATATAAAATATGTATATTATATTAATATAAAATAGTAAATAATAATAATAATATTCATCTATATTTTTAAAGTAAAACTACTTTAAACACGCTTGACTCGGGGTGCATGAAAAGTGTGAACGGGCGAGACGAACGGAGCTAGAGAAGTGCGAGCACAAATTTTCTTTCTCTCTTCCTCTCCTAGCCAGTTACGTTTCGTATATTTCAAAAACAAGACACGCCTATTGCTAAAGAAGTTTTACTTTAGCCGTGTGACCTAAAGCACACTTGTTTTTTTTCTTTTGGTTGACCGATTCAGACAATCAAGTAACACAGCTGGGCATAGACCTACTCATATGTCTCTATTTAGAAGAGGTGTCAGAACTTAAATACACCACGCTGCTCTGCTGCGAGTTAGCGATTATATTCCCTAGTATGAGTTAGTGAGTAACGATTGCTATCACCTGTCTATAATGACAAACGTGAGCAACAGTTGTACGTGCTCTCCGAGGCACGTTAGGGATTTTTACACTACTCGTATTATAATAACTGACTTACCAGTTCGAGAACACAACGACTAACACTAAGGTAATTAGAACTATCTATCATATATTATAAATATACATAAGATAGGCTTTATTACAAATATAAATCGAAAGATAAATTTCAAATTAAGTCGTGTCTATCTTATCTCAATTATACATACGACAATGTTTGAATTTTTTCATAACAAAAATTTCTTTCTAAATAGGGGCAAACTCGAAGTTATAAGTTGGAAATTGGCATTGCTTTATACTGGCTTGAAAAAAGAATTAATTCCAATCCTCAGTAAGAGCATCTGTTCCGACTTTTAATTGCTATATCAGGGGGTAAAAGGTATAATTTGAATCGATACTCACTGCTAGGAACGACACTCCTCGGGACGGACACGGTGAAGGGTCCCCAGCCCTTAATGTTCCCGGCGGCCGCCCTAAAGAAGTACCGCCTCCCACGCGTCAAGCCAGCTATCAACACTCGCGTGAGGTTCGTTCCCGAGGCCGCCACTTCACGACATCCACACACGTTCGAGAAGTCGGCTCGCGAGGACCATTCCACTGAAAAGACGATTAACTGTTACTGGCTTGTCATTATGGATCCTGTATTGATATATTTTTAGCCATCTTCTATAATTCAACTGGTATCTTTGAGGGTCCCAAGTTAAGAACAAATATGCAGGAGCCTTTACACGACAAAGTGATTGATGAGTCCTCTTTGAGTATCTCAACTACGAGTACCAATCGCTATCAAATGTCTATGATAAAAAACGGCATCGACAGTTTTACAAGCTTTCCGAGGCACGGTGGTAAGACTATAACAAGGACAGAAAATCAGACCGAAAATAGATTTTTGTAAAAATACAAATATCCACTCCGAGCGGGAACCGAATCCACGACTTCGCAACTGCTAGAGATTTATATAATTACTCTGTGCTATCGCGTCCTCAATTATAAAATCTGGAGTACGCGCTTGAACGCTCGTAAAGCCTAAGTGTATGCTTAGAAACAGGTGACACAGTTTCTCGCAAATTTTGTAGTGTTAAAAACTAAAGACCTGCTTATATTTCAACGTGCGTTCGTAACATCAACGTCGACTGCCGTGCCCTGATTTTATACTACATTATGTTGCATTTTATTAAACACTTTATAAAGTTTGTTTCTATGGTTGCTGATTAAGTTTATCTAGCACATAAGATACTGATAAGTTTTATGCTGAAATAGGCACAGGGTCTGTTACACCTCAATTAATAAACTATAATTTTTGGAATCAAGTTTGCGAATATATACGAGTACGTCTTTGTCGCAGATTATGTGAAATTTGATGGCAGAAATAAATAAAAAAGATTACATATAAGCTTTTACCTGTGTGACACGTTTATTTGGATTAAAGGCTGACACTGTTAAGTATAATAATGCACGCCGTGTTCTTAAATATTTTTGATAGTGAAAATATTATCTATAATACTCACGGTGATTCGTATAATATTTTTTTATTTACAAAAAATAAAATTGTTTGTAATTTAAATACTATTAAGTTTGACGACTTAATGAATTCCGGATATTTCAGGAAAAATAATAGTTACGTTTTATTGGTTGTTAGAACTCTCTATTATGGTTTAGAGTTCTATATATTACAGTTATTATTTGTTTACAGGAAAACGTGATAGAAAAGTTATTAGTAAATTTATGTTTGTAGTTAAATATGTCCAAAGCATATTAGCTTCTCTTAAAAAAAAAACAAGGAATTTATAATTTTTGTACCTACTGCATGAAAAATGATTAAAAGTATTTTAACTAGAATAATTTAAATACGCCTATTTATAATAATATTATAACCAAATAAAGACTCGAAAATACTTCACAAACTTTACTGAGAACTGTAAACGTTCTGGTTCCGGCAATCAATTCAATTTTAGACTTAGAAAAGAAGTTTTAAGAGACGTAAAATCAAAAATAACTTTATTCAAATAGGCTTCAAAGGCCTTTGAATCAACTACTTACAAATTAAATTTTTTACCATTATTAAAAGTGAAGCAATCACCGATTCGAATGTAGATTCCGAATCATTCATAAACATGAAATTGTGAAAATAAAAAATTTCGGACGGTACACCACCTTTATACTTGGTAACAATGGGCGGGTCACGTAACGCTGGCTGAATGTTCCGCGGATCTTTCAATTTCACGGTGACTGAGTGAGCTCCGCATACTTCTAGATCTGGTAGCGGGAGCGCTGTCGGCACGCGAGCTTGTTGCCAACCTTGAACTAATCGCCTGCAAACAAAGTAGAAAAAGTTTTTATATTTAACAAAATTTCCCAACGTTTTACCATCTTTAGGGCTGATTTAATGGAATTTCCGGGTAAAAAGTAGAGTGGGTTTTCACTTAGGTATATATTGTATAAACATAGATCCTGTGAACTTTATGACGGTGAGTATTCTATGGTAATTAAAACCTCTTTCTCCTTAATTAATAAACTAAAACTTTTTATTTATTTATTTATTTAAGTGATATATCCACAGGCTTATTATGCCCGTGCTTTTATTATAGTGCTATATTTTTTAACATGTATCGGTACTTCACCGCAACTTTAGAATCCTAAAAGCCTTAATAACTAGTCTTAAAATTTTTAAAAGTCGACGCGAGTCCACTGATCAAGACTATTCTACATATTGCTTTTTTATATTTTTATATTGTAATTATTTTTATTATATTTACACTTATTTGCTAACTAGAATATATGTACACTTATTTTCTAGCTACAATATATGTACACTTATTTGCTACTTACAATGCACAACTAAAACTTTTAGATTCAAATCGATGAAAAAAAAAATGAGTGTGCCTTAGATCATACGACTGAAGTAAAACCGTCTGTCTTCTCCCAATTTCCGTTCGCCTCTCCCCGACCACACTTTCTGTAATGTTCTTGTCACACATTCACCAGCTTACTCCTCAAATTAAGCGTGCATTAAAGAAGTTTTACTTCAAAAACTTTTATCTGTTGGATATCTCATCCGTCAACTAACGTTATCCACCACCAGTGAAACAAACCTTAGACTTAAGTATAAGTACTATTAATTTTGTATTCAGTAATTTCTAGAAGATCGTTCCTTTATAAGTTTAAATGAAAACTAGTCCAAAGCTTTCAACTCTCCAGATACATATTAAGTTCTATCGCAATGCGAATACGAACTTTTATTTACGTTTTGATCGTTAACTTTAATTGGAAACTGTTTGAATAATTTTATTGAATAGACTTTATGGGATCGGTTCAATTAGTTTATGGAGTTGAATTATTTACTTATATAACTAATATTTTATTATTATAGTCAAATCGATTTTGGCAGGATTTGATCCCCACTTAAATTCAAGTATTTTTTTTTATAAATACATAATAATATGTATTATATACATGTGCTGAAAATTGTCCGTGTAATGTATCAATTGGCAGTTGTCTATAATACAGGTATTAAGTTGGACACCTTGGAAATAGAAGACCATATGAGTAAGATAAAAAAAAATGAATGAATAAAATATGAAGTAGTTAGTAGACACAACTGCCGGGTACTTCTGTCATAGCTTTAAAAGAACTGTGAGAGTTAAAGTTATAGATTGGTCAGACTTGTGTAACATGCTTTATGTTAATTCCTTTGTAAGTCGTGTAGACTGAAGTGCTTTTTGTTTCTGCCTCTCTCTTTCTCTCTTTCTCTATCGTCCTTAGAGAATATTTTTTGTGTACCTTTTATAATAATTCAAACAAATATATCCACTTACTTTAATGTCCGGACTCTTCTCTCCCAATGCTGAGTCTGCTTGTCTTTTTCAGAGCCCGTCCCTCCCGCACAGCCCATTGTCCCTTGGCCACCAGCTATCGATCTGATAGAACGGTACAATCGAAATGAGTGACTTCGAGAACCTTTTTAAAGAGATCATATTTCACAAGGTTTAAATTTTTTGTCTTTAGGACATTAAACGTGTACTATTAAAATTTAACAATTAAACTTTTTATTTAAATGGTTGTTTAAATTGTTATAATTCTGTAATTACCTGCAATCGTCACGACATGCCTTGTCTGGAATGTATCCGCTAACTTCGTGTAGACGAGACTCTGCCTCTCGTGATAATTTACGTAGGTGCGCGCCCAAAGCTTCTGGATTTTTGACTAGAAGCATAAATATTATTATTTATTAATTACAATTTAGTTAAACTCAAAATAAATTATTATATTACTTGCTTTGCTTGACTTAATGGTCTTGTTGAGATGTGTAACACAAAAACAATAATTTCGGATGTCAAGACTTATTACTTTCTTATAAGCGGTCTGAAATACATTTCGTATCAGAATGACTTTTAGTTTTCAAATATTGAGAAATTAGATAATATATTGACAACTTTAACATGATTTCACAAAATGATATGATATAAGATCATTATCAAATCGGTAAATCCCGGTATCCGTTGCAATCATCCTCAATCATCAATCTCGAAAGACATACTTGACTCTAGTTCCATGCATCTTTTAAAGAAAAGATCGATAAACATCAAGTTGTCCCAAATGAGAACTGTCGCAGCATTGATAATGAACTTGATGGCTGTTTTATCAGAAGATTGATCAAATTCTGTTCATTGTTTTGCCAGTTCGTCATTTGTTTTCATCTTGCTATCTTTAGATCTCATCTTGATTTGAAAGTCATTTTATAGTTACACTGAACTTAAGATGACAAATTGTAAATTATGTTTTGTATTTTGTATTGCCACTATTTATTTGTAATTCTATTGTGAGTATTTGACGCAATATTTATATTTAAATTACTTAAGGTGTGTAACAACTGATCACTACTTTTAAAATGTAATGATTTTGGCTTCTACAGCTCTCCTGCGCTGCTAATAACTTTTTTTTAATGTATCGTTTAAGACGATCGGATACGATTTTATTATATAAATATTGATTTTACAAAAGAAAAATGTCTAGACGTGATTTTTTTTTGTAAACAAGTTTGTGCCAATAAGATGAAAGCTTAGACATCGAATGAACAACATATCATATATGACGTATTTGCTATTCAGAATTTCAGAGACATCTTCTAAATCAACAACAAATAGTTAAAAATCATTTTAACATACTTGTTGGATTATCAATTAATTTTATAGATTGTCTACTGACTATTTGGCAAAAAATATTTTTTGTAAATAGTATGTTATTTGACTTTTACTATAATAATTATGTTTGCTCTCAAACGAAAAAAAAAACCGTCTTCAATTACATCGACAAGTAATACAACGTTGGTCGATGAAAAAACAGCCAAGTAAAAACGCATTATTAGATATAACTCGAAGAGTATTTGTGAGATCTCAAATAAATTTAAATGGGACCAAATCACACGCACAACTTTTCGATGATTTTTTTTTTATCAAAGTCGGTCCCACCCAGTCAAAAGTTCTGAAGTAACATACACTAAAAAAAAGTACAGTCGAATTGAGAACCTCCTGCTTTTTTGGAAGTCGGTTAAAAAGGGTCCGCTTGCTGGCAATATTCTTTCTTCTAAAAAAAACTGATTTTAACTGGGCTCTTACTTAGTGTGCTTTGACTCATTAAGCTCTTTTATAAGTTCCGAGTATTTCTTTAATTTATTCTAATGATCCTATGATATAGTAATATTTGTGTGGCTACGGCAGTAACGAATATAGCCACCCCCTCTCTCCCTGTGGCGACTAAGGGATAACACAGTTCCACTACAACCTTGGAACTTAAAAAGCCGACCGATAGCGGGATAACCATCCAACTGCTGGCTCGAAATTCACAGGTCGAAGACGGGCAGCAGCCTTTTCGATGCGACAAAGCCAGCCCTGCGGTCACCAACCCGCCTGCCCAGCGTGGTGATTATGGACAACACACATGAGTTCACGCTATTTTTGCGCGAACTTGTGGAGGCCTATGTCCAGCAGTTAACTGCGATAGGCTGAAGTGATATAACATTTGTATTAGAGGTTTTTTGATTTATGTATGTGTATATGTACACACATACATATATATATATATATATATATATATATACGACCTAGTTGTACTAAAAACTAGCTGTGCCCGCGACTTCGTTCGCGTGGAATTTACCAAAAAAGCTATTGTTCAGTTCGCAGAGTTATAAAATATTTAAATTTCTAGCCGGAACAAACAGATAGACAGACAGATAGACAAGAATTGAAAAAAAAAAATGTTATTTTGTTATATGTACCGTGTATACTTCTATATGCACTTAGTAAAAAGCGGCTATTTTAATATTACAAACGGACACTCCAATTTTATTTATTTGTATAGAAAAGCATAACTACAAAACCTATGTGACTGATATATGTCACTTGTTTGCTATTCACCTGTACATTTTGATTTAGAAAAAGCGAATAATCTTATTCATTTTCTATAAATCCAAATTTCCTTCTTTCCTATAAACAAAGGTAAATTAATGTGGTTGTGACGGCTGCCTGCTCTGGCGGGGGGCGGGGTTCGATCCCTGGTCATGGCAAATATTTATATAGGTCATACAAATGTTTTTCGTGGACTAGGCGTTAGTATTTGTGTATTGTGTTTCCGAGTCTTCGATACAAAAAAAAAATATATTATTCTAGTAGGGGGCTGTTGTGTGTGAGGTGTTTATACTAAAAACTAACTTAAAAAAATCTAGAAAAACAAGTGCTTAACTTACACTGCGTCCCTTCTTTAGCTCCGAATTCCATGAGCATTCTCGCAAGTTGCCTGTTACTCGCCAGAACTGCCACGTCCAACGGCGACAAGTCATCTGGATTAAGGCTAAAATAAACCATAGCTATGTATTGATGTTTATCCTGTATTGTATATGTAATTTATTTTTGAATTATTTTTATTATGGGTTGAGTGTTCTATATTTATATATGTATTATGCAGTTTGTTATAAAAATAATATATGTATCTAGGCTTTAAACTTAGCAAAAAAATTAACTACCCAAGGGATAAACAACCGTGTGTATATTAATCATATTATATTTCAATTACATCAAATGTTTATAAAAATAATAAATGACTTTATATATGGTAATAATTAATAATGTTCAGAAAAAAATATATAATTAAATGAAAATATAATTAAATTTACCTATTGACATCCACATCAGTTGACTCCAAGATGTTTCTTGCTTTATCGAGGTAGCCATGTTCAACTGCAGCAAAAAGCGCTGAAACAATAAAAACGCATAATTTGACTTTCTCATTATTCTGCTTTACTGTTTATTTAAGTCCGACTTCATGCAAGATTATCCCTAAATTACATGAAAATACTTCAGCACTATTATCTAATAGAGAAACACTTAGCTATTCTGTGAAAATACCCTCCTGTATATTGAATTGTAAAGCTTATAATGCTTAAATTAAAACAAAAAAAAAAAACATAAATAAAATATATATATGAAGAAAATAAAAAAATAAAAAATACCCTGTAAATGTATGTTAACTTGGGTGATTTTATCCTGGTGCGCACGCGCATCCTTCTGTTGGCGGCGAGCCGCTTTGTCGAGGTGCGGGGGGAGCGGCGCGCACGCGCTCAGCGAGGGCAGCTCCCCCCCGCACCCGTCCAACAGCGCGCCGTACTGGAGTTCTACATAAAATAAAACGATACGAAAAAAATAAAAAATATGAACAAAAAAGAAAATTATAAAAAAAAAATAAAACAAAAATTTAAACAATAATTTGTTAATTCAGTAACTATAAAATTATAAATAACAAAAAAAAAAACCGAAATTAACACAATGTTTTGTCGATTTGGTAAAGATTGTTAAAAGACAGTAATCAGTTAGTATTATAGAGCAGCTTTTTCTTATGTAGTTCCTACTGTCAAAATATGGACACCAACATATTATATAGTAATAACGTCTATCAAGATTAACTTAACCTTTTTCCCTTCGTTAACCGACTTCCAAAAAAGTAGGGGCTTCTCAATTCGATTGTTTTTTTTTTATGAATGTATTCTATATATCCTTAGAAATTTCGATGGGGTGGACCGGTTTCGATGATTTATTTTTTATCGAAAGGTGTCGCGTCATGTGGTCACTTTTAAATTTAATTGAGATCTCACAAGTACTTTTCGAGTTATATCTATCAAATTATTAAAGTGTATTTACTTGACTATTTTTTCTCGACCTACGTTGTATTATACCGCAAACTTTTCACTGGGTATAACGATTTTGATGATACTTATTTTAAAAAGCTGATGCTTGACGCGTCCTGTTTTGTTGTGATCGAGATCTGATGACGACTTTTTTAGTAATCTTCGATATGGCGTATTTACTTGACAAAAACCGACACGAAAATTTAGATACACAAAAAGTTTATTAATCTGTACGTAACAATTAAATTAATTCTGTTACATGATGAAATGAAATATGCTTTGTGGAATAACAAACAATGCCCTAAGTTTTTTTTCCTTGGTTGGCGACGACTTGGGGAGTTGAGGTGTCCAATCTCGAATGGTAGCAGGCGGGACTGTGGAAGAAAGCGAAAGCGTACCCATTATTCCGCTAATCGCGCTATGACGGTACACGTACACCGTGGAATTTTAGTCAGTAGGATTCTGACATAACTCTCCCTCGACCCTGGCAAGAGACTATCTATGAGGATTTCTAAACGACAAAAAAAGGAAAATAAAAATCACAAGTATAAGCGATTAGTAGCAACCAGCTAAGTGTATTTTAGTTTGAAATACGAAGAGTAACGTGTCACTTTGCAAGCCCTGTGACGAACAAACAGATAACGAAGGCATTTTTATAGGATTCGTAGGATCCATTTGCATTATATGTGTATGGGTAATCTTATACTGATAAGCCGAGTTCGGCATAAAATATTTGAAAACTTAAAAAAATCAATGACCAGAAAATCCTACTAGTAATACTTATAAATTCGAAAGGTCATATATCATGAGGGTGGATGGATCATGGATGCATAGACTTTTCTAACTCGTTCACGCAAAAACTGCTGAATTTATTGTAATGTACTATTGGTAAGTAGATAGCTGGAGATTCAGAGTAATATATAGGCTAATTTTTATTTTGGTGTTCCCACAGGATCATATATTACATGGATGAAATAAAAAAAAAATAAGTGTACTTTAGACCACACGACGGAATTAAGACACAGTGTAGGCATCGTGTGTCTTAATTCCGTCGTGTGGTCTAAATTAAGACACATTATGCCTACGCTGTGTCTTAGATATACGAAACGTAACTATGAGAGAAAGAGAGAAAGAAAATATGTGCTCGCACCTCTCTTGCTTCGTTCGCCTCGCTTGATCGCTCTTTTCGTAACGCTCTCGTCATGCATTCATCAGCTTACTCCACAACTCAAACGTGCATAAGGAAATTTTACTTATATACTATAAACAAATTGATGGAAGCTTTGAAAACATTGCGACATCTTCATTTAATATTACGTTAACAAGAAAAACAATTTATAAATGCTATCTATTTGTTAAAAATACATATAAACCTTTTATATTTTTACTTCCGATTGTTTTTGTTGTTTTTACGCTGCAATAAAATTAACATTCTTTATTTCACCCCAAATTGTTATGTACATACAAAGATTAAAATGTACAAAGGGTATCTTATCGCTTTCTTCCGAATAAGCTTTGGGCATTGTACTCGTATAATACGATATAGTAGCAGCGGTTGGTAATCGTATAAATAAAGCAAAAATTACAAACGTTTCCCTATATTAAAACTAAAAATGGAAAGCTATGTGTTTTTGTTTTATATACATACGGGGCTGACTTCACTCTTCTTTTTACTTTTTTTTATTTTTTTTTTTTTTTTTTTTTATTTATTTATTTAGAAAACCAACAGCTTTAAACAATGTATCTTACAGCTAGGTATATGCTATAGAATATAGCCAATAACAGGTTTCCCTTAGAATAAAAAAATTATGGAATGTCCGCTTGCAACATCAAAACAACCGCCCCCAACTAAATGCGTAAAGATGCACATCACACATATACTAAAATAACATCCCCTACAACCAGAGGCGAAGTTGATACAAGATTGTGGCTGATAAAAATTATAAGTAACCGACTACAAAAAAAAAGAAAGGAGGAGGAGGCAACTCAACTCGACCGTAAATACATATATACATACACATACACATATACACATTAAAAATCCATGTGCACACACTCACCCACACATACACACACACACACACACACATACACACACACACTCACACTCATATACATATTAGCTTTTACCCGCGTCTTAGCTCGCACTGAATGATTATACCAAAAAGTATCCCATGTTACTTCTATTACCTCCAAGAATATGTGTAAAAAGTTTCATGATAATCGGTTAAGTAGTCTTGCGTGAAGACATAACAAACAAACTTACATTTACATTTATAATAATAGTAGGAAATACACACAAACACATGCACGTATATATACATACACACACACTCGCATATATATATATATATTACACATATACATACACATATACATATACACATACACACATATATACATATATACACATATATACATACACACACATACACACATACATATATATACACATATACACACACGTACACATGTACAGGCAAATCGCAGTGGCGACCAGTGCGCTTGCCAAATCAGTTCGTAAAACTATGCTGCACTACCCGACGCAGCAACCGAAGCAGGCTCCGTTCTCGTCTGCTAGCAAACACTATTATTAATTATGTCCATCACCTTTCTTTTAAAACACAACTTGCTTAAGCAAAATAAATCGACCTCGCTGAACTTTGCGTTATATGTTCGGGGCAACCTAGCCATAACTGTGTTAGATGCGTAGTTAGTGCGGCGTAGAGGCACATTTAAAAGTGGAGTGTGACGTGTTCTACGCCTAGGAACGCAGAAAGCCACTTCATGCAGCAAACTTGAGCAGTCTACTCTGCCCCGAACAATATCGAACAGGAAGCTCACATCAAGCAAGTCACGTCTCTCTTTCAAAGCTAACAGTTTTCTATCGCGACAAGCCAGCTGGTATGATTCGCGTGGCTGACGACTCCGGTACGAAATGTGTCTTATAAAGATTTTTTGTATGCGCTCGAGGCGTTCGTTATAAACATTGTATTGAGGGGACCAAATTTGACTAGCGTATTCCAGCAGACTACGCACATATGCAAAATATACAACCTTCAGTGACCCTATATCCTTAAATGTCTTGCAGGCACGCAAGATGAATCCCAGATTTTTATATGCCTTTTTTGTGACTAAGTCAATATGATCAGCAAATGTCATTTTGCTATCGAAGTAAACTCCTAGATCACGAACCATATTGACTCTTTCGATGTGAACACCATTAAAATTATACGTATATATAATGGGGTTCTTTTTGCGAGTGAAAGATATGCACTGATATTTTTGGCATTCACCGTTATCTTGTTAGTTAAGTAATAATTATACAAAACGTCTAGTTCAGCCTGCATCGTGTAACAATCATTGATGTTATCGATTCTCAAAAAGACCTTTTTATCGTCCGCATACATCAGATGCTTAGCGTGCGACAGACAATTAGGCAAGTCGTAAATGTATGCATTGTAGAAAAGGGGTCCCAAGTGCGAACCTTGGGGGACGCCAGATGGTATTTCTATGTAATCTGACCTGAATCCGCCCACCACAACCGCCTGGGAACGCTTGCTTAGGTAAGATTCTATCCATCTTAGAAGGTCCCCGTGTATGCCAAGTTTCTCTAGTTTGCTTAAGAGTATGGAGTGATCTACCCGGTCAAACCACGACGAGATTACGTTATCACTAAATGACAGGCTTATATTTTAACGGAAAAAACGGGTGAAGCCCCGAGCGGAAACCTAGTGTTAAACAGAAGTTGCATGTACCATTGGTAGATAAAATTTTACTTAACATTTGCGTATGTAACTTCTATCCTTTATCGAGTTCTGCTACTTGTTATGCATGAGCTTTACCGGCGCCAAATGACGTTGTTAAATTATGCCCCGATTCCATTAATTACACGAAGCAACGTCTCTCGTCAGAATCAGTTGACCCGTGTAATTAATTTGATCGGTGTTCGTTCACCGCGTATGTAATAAACGATTAAACGTTTTACGAAAACGTTCATTTCAATTTATAATGCACTAGAACGATACAAGTTGGGGAAACTTATTATTATTATTTATATTAGTAGCGCGTTTCGGGAACCGATTCGACTATGAATATCTATTGTAATGGAATGAATTTTTAATTTTTAATTATAGTAGTTTTACTAAAAAACGAATTTGCCCTTAATGCAAACATATCACATACTAAACACACTGTAAATTCCATTACTATCGTCTTTTTACTATACCGAGATACCTTCAAAACCTATGAACTTTATATTTATTTTGTAATAAAAGTATAAATGGAACAAATATAATGTGATTTATAAAGACATAGCTTTGTACATTTCTCGACCGCTCTCGATTAATGGTGCGTGTGCCGTACGATTTACGGGTACGGGTTCAATTCTCGCTCGGAGTGGATTATTTGTGTTTATAAAAATATTTATTTCCGGTCTGGTTGTTAGACCTTGTGAGTCTTCCCACCGTGCTTCAGAGAGCACGGTAAGCTATCGGTCCCGGTTGTTATCATGTACACCTGATAGCGATCGTTACTCACAGTAGGGAATATATCCGCCAACCCGCATTGGATTGGCCTATGCCCAGGAGTGGTATATTACATGTTACAAGCGTGAACCTCGCTAATAATAAACATAAAACTTGAGATGTCTTGTGAGCAAAAACTGTACTATGCTAAATTTGCTTACTATTGCTTGTATTGAGGCTTATATAACAATAAATATATATATATATATATATGGTCTACTTATTTAGAAACATAGTAATACATATACAAATAAATATCAAAATTGACTAATAAGCCACTCTTACTCAATGATCAACCTAATAATACTAAAGCCTAATATTAGAATTGCCGCCGTAAGATTCTAAACATTTGTCACCAAATACAAGTTTCTTAATCATAATACTCGTAATTCAATCTTTACACAACAAACTACTCAAGGTTCTAACATTGTATGTTAAAAACGAAACGTAGCTTGAACCATGAAACCTTTTGTTTTACACAAACGTTAAAAGGATATGAAAAAATTACGAATTTTAAATAGCACATTACTTCCTTCAAATAACGTACATCGATAATTTAATATTTACATGTGTATTTTTGTTGCATTACGAAGATGTGATTTAAATTAAATTTCCGATTGCAAATAACAATGAATTGTTTAACTTGTTTATTGAATGCGTTATTTACTTTCGATAATAATTTTGTAATAGTTTTATATAAAGTGGTAGATTTATTTGTTTTTGAGCAATACAAACTGAAACTAATATACCACTGCACATCAGTTAATAATGATGTTTTCGTTTATAATTGTAAATATAAAAAAAAACTATATCTGGGAAATTGTTATGGATGACTATACAAATACAATACTTTAAAGTAAAAAATAGATATGTATTGAAGTAGGTATGTGCTAAGTATTATTTATATGTTTTACTTGCTTTGACATATGAATACTCTCTCAAAGGTTGACTATAATATCTTTAAAAAAAAAAAACTATCTTACTTCTAGAGTATGTGATTGTGGAGATCTTTATTTAATTATAAAATAATACGTATTTTATATCAAGTCATATATACTCGTAGTTATAAAAGATGTACCTATACGTACGACTTGTCAACTGTGTGATCATACAGAGCTTACTAAATCAAAAGTTATGTGTATAAGGTGAAACGACATGAAGTTGATTTGAGGCAGTTAGCTTATCTAAAAGAAGGATCATTATTGTCAAAATAGAGTTTTATTTAAGGAAGTATTTATCTATATGTGATAGTATGTTTCAACCCTTTATTTAGAAAACAATTTGTTTCGTTAACGAACCATTAAATTTCGAACACATCGTGTTCGAAATGTAACTTTTCGAATGAATCGTTGTTGGAAGGGACAAGTTGCAAATGGAATCGTTCTAATTGTTCTTGTATTGAGTCAGGATAAAATTAATATTTCCGAAAAATAACAAGTTCCTTCCCCGTATATTGTCAAACGCATTACTCGAAGGTTGCGGTTTAATATCCTGGCAAACAGCAATACATTTAGGTGCTAATTGGTGTTTATAATTCATCCCGTGTTCAACGGTCAAGGTAAATATTGCCAGGAAATCTGTATATGTCGGAAAGCTAAGACATATCAAACCTCAGTTACCTTTTGCATAGAAGTGGTACAATTTGTAACGTCACATTTTTACTTCTTTACACAGTTTTCCTACATGCACGTTTACATCGTTTGTATACTTTCAAAATTACTGAGAACTTATTTCATAATCGATATCAAGTTTTAAAGGAATTAAAACAAATTAATTATTTACAAAGAGAAATAAATATTAATATTACAACCTAAAAAAAAAAAAAAAAAAAACTATATAAATGAGTGGCCGCCATTGGGTATTAAGGAATTTCTATTTGCAACGATTATGATTTTTCATTCAAATTTGATAAATAGTGTATATTCCTACATACAACGTCATTTTATAATTGTAACGGTAACTTTTCCATTAATTTGAACTGGTGGTCGCCAAGTGGTCGTAATTAGACTAAAAATAACTAATATTGTGTAATAGATAAATTTATTGTCGTTATGTTTGACATTCAGTAAAGACAAACAATATTTATCTATAATCTATTGTCAATTTGACCACTTTAACAATAAAAAAAACAAACAAAAGAGTACATATGCGTGTTTGTGTGTCAAATACATTGTAGTGTGTGTAATGTTTTTTTTTATTTAATGTATTTTCTATGTATAATTAAAAAAAAATAGCTTTCTGAACCCCTTTTCTATATGAAGTATAAGTGTGCGAATTTTTATACTCTTTCATCCGCGCAATTCTTATAGGAAGGAGTACGTTTTTGCTTGACGTATTAATATATAGAATTTAATTTTCACACAAAGCTTATTCTTACAAAGAAAACATAACTGTTTATCCGGTTGAGCCGTACCTGCTCCAGTTTTCTCAAGCTCCTTCAAAGTTACAAATGATTATTTATGATATATAACAATATTATGACGACTTATACAAGTTCTCGGTCGGCTTTTATTTTGTTAAATAATATCGACGTTCTTTTATTTTTGTCCTACACGCACATTATGTCCACACGTAACAAACTCGCTTTTACATACTTTGTTACGAGTAACATAAACTAGCATGTGTCAGTACCGTTTAAATACCGGATAATTTAATGATTGATCGATTGAATCGAAAAAATAATAACAAATATCTTACGTTTAAACTAGTTCGTTACAAAATAATTCTTAATACGGTGTACGTAGAGCTCAAAAATATTTATAAGTCTATTTCATTTTCAAATTATAAACGAAGGTTGCTGCGAGACCTCGAATTGTCTCAATAGCCTTATTTGGCACACACGACAAATCGTTATTAGGAATGAAGGTGAACGTTTAACCCTACAGAAATGACAAGTATCGGATTTATCCGCAACTATCGATGTCTGTTGCATATTTTGAATGTCAGGTATAAAATACTGGGCACAATATATTTGTTATCTGTGTGTATATAAAGGTAAGATATGATTACTTTTATGCTAAAATACATTTTATTTTAAGAGTAGTAGTAGTTTTGCAGAGAAGAGTCTTCTCTGCAAAATCTACATTCCGAATTGGTGGTAGCTGTAATTTTAACAATTTTCAATTCAAACTAAATTTTTATTTTGATTTTGTAAATATTACAAAGCATAAATCCATACAGTTTACTTTCGGTTGTTTCCTGCTGAGCTTTTTGCGTCGTAGCACATTTTTAGCTAATAAATTTCTTTATTAACCGGCATTTTAGGTTTTAACACAGATATAAAATAATATAATATAGAAACATTTACTTTAAATCCTAGGTTCTCCGATCAGAATTAAATTTTAGACGTCACGTAAAAAACGTACCTAAGCCCAGTTTTTTTCTCAAATATTTGATGTCAATCATTATTTTTAACAATTAATAGCTTGATTTTATGGCTTACCACCGAGAATCGTGTAGTCCAGATGGCCTATAGGTAAGACAGAACAGAAGTACATCATAATATGTACCTAATACTATCAAACAATTTTTAGAGAAAAAAGTAATAGAATAAATAATATAATTATAAATAAAAAGACAATTTAAGACATGCACAAACAAGTACCTCATTTTACACGCAAATTTTGTACAATGTTGAATGATTGCAGTGAGTACGTTAAACGTATACTGAAATCTTATAAAATTTGTTTGTAACAATTATAATACATGTTTTAGTACGGTGTTTGTTTTCTTATTACTTATTTAATTATAATAAATAAGTTAGGAAAGAGTCTCACAGTCTCTTTTTACACCGAAGCCTTACTGTACGGGTTCAAATTCCGAATTTAATTTTGGTAAAATATGTCGTACAGCAATTTTGGAGACCAGACGTCGAAGTGTTGATCCAACAGCAAATGGTCTCACCCCTCCGTCCTTTTTGGTGAGGGCGACGAGGTTCGCGCCGAAAAGAATGGGAACAATTTCTGGATTAAGATTACCAGAATACATAAAATTGATTAACCCTTTACAACCGACTTGATATGATAGTGAGACTTGATTTTCAAAAATTCTGGCGCGTACACAAATTGATTTTTCGAGACGCAACCGGCCTCGATAGATTGTGAGACTATCCTTTTCTTAGAAAAAATTCGCGCGGGCCTCTTGTGATCATATTTGAATACCACATTGCCCGTAACCACAGTGAAGGATGGCTGCCTCTTTTGGCGCACGAACTCGCCCAGGTAAGTAATTTATTTTCTATTAAATTATTCCAATTTTTATAGTTTTGTTTGTATGATTTACTTAAATAAGTGTTGTTTTATACCTATATGTATCTAATTTGAACCTAGCACGCTTACTTAGGGATATATTGTGACTCAAAATCAAAGACGCACGATCGTGTAGGTTAGGTGTTATGTACTAAATGAATATTCATAATTTTTTTGTACCTTAACAGGATTTTCCTGTATTTATGATCGTTTGACAAGGGTTTTATCTTAATTTTTAGGAATACCCTTAAGGGATGACCAAGTAGCGCAAATATTAACACATGGAAATGACTCGGAAATTGAGGAATTTGCCGATGATAATGAAGATATTATGGCGAGAGTCTAAGATCATCTATCTAGAAGAGAGTGGATCTGGTTCTGGTGATGATTCCTCTTAAGTGGATGAGGCACCACCATTTGTACCAACAATATCCAGAAGAAGGTGATCCTCTAAAGGCAAATCAGGTAGAAAAATATATAGAGGACTAGCTAGTACAAGAGATAGAGGGCAGGTTACAGGAAGAAGACAGGCTAGAGGAAGAGGACAGGCTAGAGGAAGAGGAAAGGCTAGAGGAAGAGGACAGGCTAAAGGAAGAAGAGAGACAGGTGAGAAAGTGTGTGTAGAAACTGTCTACACAGATAAAGCTCACGATTACACTCCGCTTATAATAAATCAAGTTCGCTCTCCGATTGATTATTTCCGTGACTACTTTGATGATTCATTCTTGGAAGAAGTTGCTAGGTGCACGAATCTATATCATTTGCGCAAATCCTGCATTGAATTCAAAACTACCAGACTGGAAATAGTGAAACTCTTTGTTCTTCAGCTAATCATGGGCTGTATCTAAATCTATGTACTGGAAAATGGAATGAAACTGGCATTAGTCAGCGACACCATAATTAGAGACAGGTTTCTAACTCTAAGTAATGCACTTCACGTTGTCGACAGCGACATGCTAACAAAAGCTGAAAAAGGCAATGCTCTGTGGAAGGTGCAACCCACCCTAAAAAGGTCAAAGAAACGTGTAACCGATTGGAGAGGCCCCAGCTAACTACTCAATAAATGAGCAAATTATACCTTTTACTGGTCAATGCAAACTTCGCCAAGTAGTAAAAAATAAACCAAGTTCAGTATTGTTGAAAAACTGTGTTTTAACAACCAGTTATTGTAAGTTTTATATCAAAAAAGATTAATAACCTAAGTAAGGAAGAAACATTTTAGTTTTCTAATAAGATTGTTGTTTATTTTGTCAAAACATTATACCAAATGTGTAAAAATTACTCATTATTAATATCGTCAATAAATGATTATAAGGACTGTTCAATTAAGTTAATTTTCATTTAGACAATATTAAAATACATCCACAAACTAGACAAAACTCACATCTCGAGCTATCTCCTAAGCCCCACGCTCGTGAGGGTAAGTTTTCAGGAAACCAGAGACTTCAGGATTTTTTTTAATATTTTTTACATAATACTTAAATGCCCATGAAATAGTCATGTGAATTTCAAAAAAAGCTGAGTAAATTATTTTCTTCGGTTGTAAAGGGTTAATTTAGTGATCGAATTTACAAGTTGCTCGCCTGCATCACCCACATAATGCGATGTTAAGTCTTTCAAATGTTGGGGTGAGATTCCATCCAAACCTGCAGCCGAACCTGGTTTAAAAGATAAAATGGAATCCAAAACATCTTTGTTTTGAATTTGAAGGCATTTTTGCCCTGCTGTTGGTGGGTCGAGAAAAAATGGGTTTACTGGAGCTGAGGGTGTTTTGTCCGTAAGGCCTGAAGGGTGTCAGGGGTATCTGGTGATAGCACGTCGTTGGAGAACAAAAGGTGAGCGGCACCTTTGAGATCTCCGTCACAGTCAAGGATAAATTCGGTTCATCAGTTTTTATTATATGTGGTGTAGTGCTGTATGAAAATAAAAATAGGTTCTGCCAGTCTTGAGTACAATTGCTAATGTAACATTTCTGGATTGATTGTGACAAATGTGTAGCAACTGTTATTCGAGCTCCTCGTGGGATTCTTTAAACTATGGTTATACTATTTTTCAAATGGCTAAGATATTTATTTATTACTTCTTGCATACATATAATCAAACACTTTTACGTAGTAAAAAAAGGAAAAAACAACAGTACAGAAATAAAATTAAACAAAAAGAAGTTACAATAATATGTGTGGAAAAGAGTTGCATCGTTGGCTACATAAGTAGGCGCACTCGGAATAATTGGATGGATGTCTAAAGGAACTGTTTTGGCTAATACATTTCCTGTGTGTTTTTGTAGTGTTTATTTTGAGGCCTTTCAAAGATTTGAATGTCTTGTTGCACTGTGTATGGATGTAATGTATGGGTGTGTATGTGTATAATGTATGGTGTCTGTGTAAATGTATGGGTCGTGTTCGACGTGCTATCACAAGATTGGGTCACGGACTTAAATTTTTTAAAGATTTAAATACATTCATAACAAAAAAATAACTTAAAATCTTTGATAACTCCGATTCATAAGGGTCTTGACAGGAGGAACGTAAGAAACTATCGTGGAATCTCTAAATTGTCCTCTATGCCAAATCTTTTCGAAAAAATCGTATATGACATGATATACCCGGTGTTAAGACCCTTGTTAATGAGTAACCAGCATGGGTTTATATAAAGAAATTTAAAAACACATTAAAGTAACTTAAAATAAACACTGAAAAAAATAAATAAAAAAAAGTCAAGGTCAAAATATGACGGCTGCTTGTTTAGGTAACGAGACGCATGCGTCGTTACGTAGGAGTGTTACAGAAAGGTCTTGCAATTGGACGCAGTCGAAGAGACCGATGGCGGCCTTAGCAACCGCATCTGAGCCTGCTTGTCACTTGTATATTTATATTTAATTTTCTTAAAAAGTGTTTGCCATATTTGAAAACGTTATAAATATTGACTTCTATTATATAGTCTTCTAAATATTATTTTTTTGGAAGAATCTTATTTGGTAGACAAACCTCTATAAATACATAATTCACGTTTTTTCCGCATTTACCACTCACTTTCACAACACATTATAGCTTACAGACATTAATTTCTAAAACTCCATTTACTATTTATTTCAATTCGCTTTTCGCTCTTTTTAAATTCGGTTTGATTTCTTCTATAAATATTGTGTTTGTTTTTAATTATTAAAATTGATTTTCGGTTATGTCAAGAAATAAAGTTTGTTGATGTTTTTCTGATTAAATCAAACATTCCGAATCAGTCTTTTGTACACAGACAAATATATAATCTGAAAGTTAGGCCTTTTATAACACTTTACCAACGTTATTTAAATAATTCATAACGTAATTTTCAATTAAACTATATAAAATACATAAAAGCAAATTTATGCGACTTTGACAGTTTGACAGTTTTTGACAGAAGTTTTCTTTTAATTTATTTACTTTCTTTGAAAGTCACAGACAGTAAACATAAGCCCATGAAATACAATAAAAACTGTATGGAAATATAGGTAATCATTCCAAATTATTTCTCTTAAAGTTAAGTAGCTAACTGTATTGTTTATGAATAATTATTTTTTAATTATAAAGTGACATATTATAATTTACTATAAATATAATAAAAACTGACCTTTAAAATACCTACATAAATATTAATAGCCCAAGAGCCAACAACGAACTGACCTTCATTGTTTTATAAAAGCTGAAAGTTTTTCTGTGCATGTATACAGGTAAGAACGACCAGCGACTGAACGCTTGAAGTTTCAGCTCTTATAAAATAACGAAGGTTTAGCCATCGTGAGCTCTTGCTCTATAATTAGTTTACAGAAGAACCTTTTTGTTCTTAAATTTATGGATGCTTAGTTAGGTAATTTTTAATATCTTGTGTTATACAAGAGTAGTATGATTCAACGCCGTTATAAATGTACGTCGCCATTAGTTTCATTACGTCCCATTTTTAGTAATTACCGGTAAAACAATGGCACATAGACGCCATCAACAGCACCTACAATATAATGATATAAGAAAATAAGAAATTGCGCATGCGTTGATAAATACGGTTTTCAACCAACGTTACGGCGCAAACGGTAGTAGGAACGACTTCATACGTATATAGATATTCCAAAATTATAAGTAAGAAAATAATGTTCTGAAAACAAACATTAAATAAAATAAAAAAAACGTTAATTTTAAAATAAAAAAATTACGCGACGCTCTATTTCTCTTTATCTTTGATACCTAGCATTTTTAAATGCTAGTAACCCTTTTTTGCGGTAATTTTCTCACCGATAGCGGTTTATCACTATATTAAAAAAAAAAACAAGCTTTAATTTGATTAAAAAAAAAAAACAAATATACGCTATGAACGTAAAAGCGACCCGTCTGCCCAGCGTGACTATGGTCAAAACACATGACGTGAACTTTGCCAAAAATGGCGTGAACTTGTGAAGGCCTATGTCCAGAAGTGGGCTGCAATATAGGCTGAAGTGATTATTTTGTAAGAAAATGTAATGTTTTCTAACATCGTTATGGTGTAGTGGTGCGTGTACCGTATGGGCGCTCACTTAAGGTCATCAATACAATTTTGATGAATATTAGAAATAATGAAAATTTATTATTTTATAAATCCGCTGTGTGGATACAGAAGTACAGGCAGTAAAGAATATAGCCACCCCTTCTCTTCCCGTTAGTGTCGTAAGAGGCGATTCGGGTTTAGTGGTGCGTATACCGTATGGGCGCTCACACAACGGCGATTTGGGATTCGATTCCGGCTCAGGATGGATATTTGTAATTTTTATTTTTAACAACATTTAATTTTGAAACTTTAATAAAGCTTGCCTTACCATGCATTCAGAGCCTTACACAATTTGTTGAGGCAAGCCACACAAAAGAAAATTAAAAAAAAACCAAGCAAGTAATTTCCCATGACTATTCCTAACTACCATAATCCATACGAGACACAATTACGAAAATATACTTAGTTCTTGTTCACATTCACGAAACGTGTATTGTTTGAAATTCTCGTGACTTCGATACCGTGCGTCGACATCGCGTGGACAATTAGTCAATTACATGTCCACGTAAAAACAGTTCGAAAGTAACAGTGATGCATCGGTACATACGATACGGCGGAAATAGAATCGTCTAGGTCACATCGCGGAACGCGACACGATTTAAATCGGAAATAACAAAATATCACGACAAAATACCATTAAAGTCACATCACTATAAGCACAGATTGAAAAACGGTAAATTATAAATTTTGAACTGACCGCATGTAAAGAAGTCGACCATGTCACTCCATTCGAGTAGCATTGTTGTGACTGAAGTGGTCGCACGGTTTCGGGCTCACTTGCATGTGCTATCTTACATCTATGTCATTATTGCATCTGAGTGTGTAAAGTGGCTACGTAGGATGTAGTCTGGTTTGGGTGCAAGCTCAAATTTGCATACAGCTAATAATAGGCGACGAAGAGTTGTCACAGCGGTCACAGTATTGGTTTGTGGCTATTGCGCTGGCGGTTGCGGGTTCGATCTCCGCACATGACAAACATTTGTATTGGCCATAAAGATGTTGGCCGTGGTCTGTGTGTTTGTGCAGTCTCTTTGGTTCCCCTACTGTACCTCGGAGAACACGTTAAGTCGTCGGTCCCGGTTGTTATCATGTACACCTGACAGCGATCGTTACTCATAGTAAGGAAAATATATCCGCTAATCCGCATTAGAGCAGAGTGGTGGATTAAGCACTGATCTTTCTCCTACATGGGGAAAGAGGCCTATTCCTAGCAGTGAGATATTACAGGCTAGAGCGAATAATAAACTCTGTGAAAGGGACCAATTAGACAATTATATTATTATATGTACCTACTAGAGGTGTAGATTTATACCTTCGTTTAGAATTTTAGGTAATTGAAATAAACATCCGTAAATCCTTTATTGTTAATTATTAGTATTGATGTGAACGACTTTTTAAACAATAGAAACTACTATTTAATAATTTAAAAGTGTAAATTACTGTTAGTAAATTAATTCATTTTAAAACTTGTCTGCATTTTTTTCTTCTTTATTACGTAGACATTTTCCATTAATAGACCAATTTACGCTGAAATCGATTTCGTACCAGTAATACGGGTTATTGATTAGCCGTCTTTATGAGTTAATTGATCCATAATAGGAAATAATTTAGACTATTGGTTGATCGCGTTACATTAATTTTAAATTGAGAGACCAAAGGTTAGAAAGGATTGAACAACCCTTATTAGGCCCTTAAGTAATAAAAAGAAAGGTCAATGTCTCCACTTTCGAGATAGCTTATTTTGTAATGCTAATACAATATTGTTCGAAATACTCCCACACCACTGTTCTACTCACTTATATAACTAAAATCGCATGATATCATACTCCAAATAAGTAGGTTTCATTATGTTGAGGCGAACGAATGAAAATAATTGGATTTGTATTTCACATCATTATTTCGAACAAAAAATAACTTGGAAAATACACTTTAGTGTTTCATAACTAAGATTAAAAGCTTTTTATGATGCACAAGTCACTAAAACCTAACCTAACTAACCTAACTTTTTGATGCGTGATATTTCAGACACCAATTTTGTTTTACCATGATATTATCTTACCAATATACTTGAATAGTTACCGATACAATTTTTTTTATCTATACTATTATAAAGAGGAAAGTTTTGATTGATGATTTGTAATGAATTAACTAAAAAACAAAGAAACAGTTTAAAAAAATCTTTGACTAGGAGGATACTACCGTGTCACTGAGTGACATTAGGCTATATCTTAAACAGAGAACAGAATTCTTGGGCTATTATTTAACAAAATTTCGGCTGTCCATTTTTTAGGTCGCTTTGTTTACGCATGTGGGATATGCCACGTAGGTATTACGAGAAAAATCAAATTATTATTTTTTTCAAATAAATCGAATAATTAAAAATCGATTTTTCACATTTTAGAATTAATCTAATATAAATAATCGATTATTATAATCAACAATATTTTCAAAGCCTCAACATGAAAATCCAAAATTGTGTAAACCACGTACGAGGGTGAGACCGTGAGCGAAAAGCTAGTTAAAGATGATATATAAAAAATCTTAATGATTCACGACTTTTTGATCCTTTCACGTTACAAATAAACAAAATGATCCAACAATGTCATTTACCACTTTTCAAGTGAAGCATCTGTAATTAATTAAACAAAATACAGCACGTGAAATCATTTAAACAAACTTACGTCATTTTGTTATTAATATACACATTACATTCCAAACATAACAATCATATTTAGCACTCGTAAAAAATAAAGATAATAGGTGTGCGAAAATAGGATCTGAAATAAGGATTATAATATAAAAGTTATTAAACATCTTAGACATGTTTAAACAACTGAATTTAACTGCGCTGAAAGTACTGGTTAACTTTTACAGCGGGTAAAATTATCGTTAAATTTCTTTCTAGTGAACCTAGTAATTGTCAAAGTGTTTGGCATTATATGTATAAACTTTTAACGTTTATTATTTCAACCAACTTAAGACATATTCTGTAGTATAATTAAAAGAAATGAATAAATGTTTTTAGCATTAAGCCCGCCGTCTCTATTATATAATTATGTTTTATACAGTAGAGTACTACCTAACATATAAATAAACGATTTGTTTAACGAAAAAGCGAAAATTAATATAATATTATGATATCAATTTGATATGAAGCACAATAGAACACAATCATAAAAGACAAAAGACAAAGGCTGCCATTGAAAGGTTTAAAAAATCCAATACATAATTATAAATAACATATAGGAAATAAGCACGTTTTTTCGACATACGCGGATCACGATTTGGCTCGATATCGCTTTGACTTGTTCACAGTGTAGGTCTACGACAATTTATCTTGTGATGAATAAGTACATTGTTTTGATTACGATTTGGTTATTTTGTCATTTTTTAGACAAAATACAAGTACGAGTAGATTTACACTATCAGCTCATAAATTTTTAAATTCGCAGTGACAGTTCTTTCAAAATTTGAAGTAAAATTACACATAATGGGGATAATTATTATGAGTGCATTAATTTATTGACAAATAGAGCCCTAACATATTTTTGGTGTTTTCAACAATTAGGTACCTTAATTTCAAAATTTTCGATGGTTTACCTTTGTAATACAAACTATAGGCGTAATATATCGCGACACTAACTAGTGTTTCTTTATAATTATATACCAGTTAAGTATTAAGAATTAACGGATTTGTAACTTGAAAATCAATTAAAAATAAAACATTGATAAGGAAAGAAAGTAATAATGTTTAAAGACTTTAAAAACGAGTAAATTAAAACGTTCAATAAATAACGAACTTACATAAAAGTCGAATAAAAGCAACAAGAGATTACAGAATAAAAACTTATTAAACAATAAAACTGCTATCTTTAGTGGGAAGTGGCAACTTGTATGGAGATTATTCCCACGATCGGCGGGGAAAAGCGTCGCTCTTTGACGAGATAAATTTACTTTTGTTTTTAATTACGAAAAAGGTTTTCTACTAATCTTTATATTATTATTTTCAGTGTTAAGTGTTATTGTTGAAAGTTTTATTAATACCAAAAGACACATCGAAGTAAGGAGTAATCGTAATAACAATTTCAATGTTTGTAATGATTTTATTTTAGCTTACTCTTTGTTTTTAACTCAATTTAGGAATAAAGTAAATATATCAAAGTTTTAAACTTAATATTTTACTTATTATTTTACAAGACTCTTTGAATTGTAAAATATACTTTGAATTGCCTATACACGCTACAATATTTATAGTTTGATATTATATTTTTGCATATTTATACTTGTTTAATATGCTCTATTTTGTAAAATATTTATTGGTGAAAATACTAGTCATGTAACTAACATTTACTAATCAGTAACCATTACTTTTAAAGACATCAGAAGCAGTTTCAACTTTCTTTCCAAAAATTATAAAATAACTTTTTTTATTCGTCGAAGTCAAACAGGCAAAGCAATGTAGTTATTGTGCCTAGGATAATCGAGCGTCATAGTTCACGCAATGTTATTGCGGTGTATGCACATAAACAGTCTTAAAATTAAGGAAATTACACATATTATTGCGTTACAAAACAAAGGCTAATTGTTTTACCGTTCAGTTAAGGTGTTAAATAATGTTCAAGTTTTAGCACTTCGATGAATAAATGTAAGTGAAAATTTATGATTAATTAGGTAGATTCGATCTTTACTGATTTCTTATCGATTTAAGATTCTACTATGACATTTTTTTCTTTTATTTCTTTTAAACACGAAGGGTAAACAAGTTTTTTTTTAAGTTTCGTATAACAATTTCAATTATAATGCTGATTAAAATGGCCATTACCGTGTTTACTTACTAGAAATCGTAAAATACAATACGTGAATGTTTTAAACATTTTGCACTAGAAAGGTTCAATATTATTTAAAAATTACTATTAGTTTATGAGAATACGTAATATTCAAGTTGAGTTTTGATACCTTTAATTGTTACTATTATTTTATTTATCTACTTTGTCCTACATTCTTTGTTTACAAGTGGTGTTAATTATTATTGGTCTTTAGGTTGACGTACTGGCAGGCAATAAAAATAAACGCTGGTACGAACTACCACGGATGTTTGATAAGTTATATGTTTTTTAATTTAATAATTTACATTAATTTTGTTATTAACTTAAGTAATGTGTGTATTGTAAAATGACATGTTTTGGATAAACTTAATTAAAACATATATATTTTTAAAATGATGCAACGAAATTAGACTTCTAAACTTGTGTTAAGAATTTGATTTATCACGAGATAATTAGGACCTAAAAAGTCCATGAAAATTTTACCTAATAGTTTCTACTTGTTTATAAGTTTTGTAATAAGTCAAACATGGCGTGTTCTTAATGGTTAGATTTAACAAAAGCTTTAGTTGAAGGGTAAGGCTTGTACGACCTTGCGTGTATGGAGTTGGCTGTATTAAAAATTAACTAGTGAATTTTTTTTTTCAAATATCAATGTGTCTATATATATTTCTGTGTATTTGTGTATACACTAAAGTAAAATAAACATTTTTTTTATTTTTTTTAAATTATCACTATATTTCTAATTTAAATAGTTGATTTTAATATAAGATAAAGTCACTCTAAATGGTACCTTTGAAAGTAATTCAGTCTGAAGTACAATTACTCTGCTCGCTTGTTATCATTTAATAAGATAATACTGAGAAGTTATTAGACTAAGACCTATCTTGCGTAATAAATGTAACGGAAATTTTACATTAACAAATATTTAATATAGGGAATTTTGTTTTATGTTTTTGATACAGCTTTTGGAAACTAGAGATGTGATAAAGCAAATAAATTGATTGATACGATTCGTATGATGAAGCGCCAATATTAATTATTTATTGAAATTGAAATTTTACGCAATGCAAACAGTGTACGGCAGTGTCCTAATTGTAATTCGGAGTTGGGACTTGTTTGCGCATTAAATCAGAGTCAACGCAATCGACCATATCGGGTATAATAGATTGGGTTCTAAAATAAAGTAAATTCGATACGTACTTAAGTAGGCCGATGGAGATAAAGGTATCTGCTTCCTATCCTTCGGTGGAGTGCTGTAGACGAACGCCTGGTTGACGCATCCGCGCGGTTGGCTCACGCACGTCATGTCGCTCTCGGAGCCTCTCCGCGTTCGTCTCTGTGCGGACAGTTCCGTTATAAATTTCGCGCTCTCCGATTTACCCATGCCTTTCAATTTCCTCTTGCCTTTGTCTCTCTCGGGGGAATTGATATGCAATATCGCCGCCGCTTTAGGAGGTATCTTTTCGGGGACGAATAGTTCCTTCGCGGAAATACTTTTCTGTTTCTTGTTGAATAAATCACTGAACTTCGTTTTCTCGATCCTCTTGTGCCTCTGCGGTTTCAGAGTTAAGTCGATGTCGCCGCTTTTCTTCCTCGGTTTCACCGGTTCCTGCTTTCGTTTCGCCATGCTCGGCGTTTTCGGTTTGTACGTGCCGTCGATGCCCGTGTATGCTACGTCGTAATCCTTCTCGCCGTTGAATATCTGTGTGAGTGCGAGATTGTCACGCTTGATCGAATCGATTTCATTGGATGTATTCTCGTCTTTTGAAGATCGCCAGCGGTTACCTATCAATCGTAGGGAAGCGCGGACGGATCGGGACCTTCGTAGCCCTCCTTGCTCCCTCTTGAACTTATCGAGGAGGGTCTCCATAGCCCTGTGAGGGGTAAAGGGGCGCGCGGGGCCCTGGGCATTGCACGTCACGATCGACTACGCGCACGCTATTCAGTCGAACGATAGTTACGCGAGTCGTTTACTTTCCGACGTTCACTCGTAGTGGCGTCGGCCCGTCGAATGCTGGCAACAACAATCAAAGTTCTGGTAGGGCTCGATACGATCTGAGACCTCTACAGAGCCCGGTCTTTGCCTACGGTGAACGCGACCGTACGATTGTGATAAACTGATCTCATTTGCTCAATCTCTGTTTGATAAGATAATTACGCTGATATGACTATTTGAAATGTACGTATGTCAGCGAGGCAGATTTGTTTACTGTGACGTATTTTAATTACATAAGTACGAACTTTACATTGAGAGTGTGCCGATTAAAAATAATGCATTAGCCTCGTTATGTGCTTATGAATAAAGAGCATTACGATATAGTCGTAACGCGGCGTGATTTATGATACGGTTGGACAAACCGAACCCAGCTGCGGCAAAGATTTATTTTGTTACAATGTTTTAAATTATCGGCTGTTTTGATAAAAGATAGCTCGATAGCTTCTACTACTATTATTTTTAAAACTCTTCTTGATATATTACCTACTGGTTTGATAAAAAATTATCAGACTTAAAACATGAAAAAGGTTATTTCTACGAATGGCAAGTTCACTAATAAGATTGAACTTGTCCGTTCAGAAACTTCTTTCCTGATAAGACCTGCCCTTATTAAAAGTATTAAAAAGTTCGAAGACGACTGAGAATTGCTGGAAGAATTTTAATAACGATTTTTTGACAAAAATACCAATTAAAGCAAACTAAGGTATACATAAAAAAATAAAACCCTTTAGTAAAAAGGTTTAATTTATACTAATTATTGAAGCATGTATTTTATTTATTCTGTATATTAGTTTATGCCGCATGGTGTCGGCCGAGTAGAATAGCACCACCCCCTTTCTTACCGTGGGGGTCGTAAAAGGCGACCGAAGGATAAATCTGGCTCAAAATCATCAGGGTCCAGGAGAAGGAAAACTTCATTTGAGACCCGGAACGGGGTCCTGCAGCCGAACTGGCTCCACATGTATCGACTCGTCATTCCCGTGGGCCTAGCCAGTGAGGTCGAGAGGGTGGCGCAGAGCTTAGGCAACTCTGCGTTTTTCTGAAGAGTGTCCTAGGCGACACAGTGTCTGTCTGACACTGTCTAAATCGTCTGCAATAGACGGACTAAGGCCAATAATGATGATGATATTAGTTTGTTTTTATATACTATTTCTATTGTTGTGATTTACTATTAAAATTAATTGTACAAATAAAATTGACCATAGATAATTTTTTTAGTTTGAAATATTAATTTATTTATTTGTAGATATTTTTATCTAAATTTACTTTATTAGTAAATGTACTTGGTTCAAACATATACAAAATTTGTGTTTTTTTAGCAATATGTTTTATTTTAACGTTTTTATACTGTAAAATTATAACACAAAATGTTAAATACAAATCCCACTGCTGGTCATAGGCCTCTTTCTCCTTGTAGGAGAAGGATTGGAGCTTAAGTCATCACGCTGCTCCACTGCGGATTGGCGGATATGTTCCCTACTATGAGTAAAAATCGCTATTATGTATCTATGATAACAACCGGGACCGATGGCTTATCGTGCTTTCTGAGGCACTGTGGGGAGACACACAAGGTCAGACGTTCAAACCGGAAAGAAATATTTGTACAAATATACAAATATTTATACGAGCGGGAATCAAACCCGCTAACCGTCGGTGTTTTAGGCGACTAAACGCACCAGTACATCAGAGCGGTATCATCAGTAATTTTGATATAAAATTTTTACAATATTTTCGTATGTTGCAAACTAATAATTATGTAAGATCTTAATAAATAAGTTGGAGAATTTGATCATCATAATATCGATTATTATAGATAATATCGATTATTTTAGATAATATCAATTATTATAAATAATATCGATTTGTAATTTAGTGCACGATTATATCAATGTTAAAGATGTATGGATTTAGTGACGCTGTATTTCACGCAAGATATTACCAATTTAATATTAAAACTTAGACTAACTACGGACTTGCTTGGCGTTTCTTGTGTGCAGAATCTACGTTCCGAATCGGTGGTAGCTTCAGTTATTAGATTTGATTATAATAATTAATTAAGATAAACATAATTTTGATATATAAAATATGATTGAAAGGTGCATTTGAAGCAAATTTTGTAATTATAAAGCAATAGAGTAATTTTTGATTTTGATAATATTTATTACATACCTACTTCAAAATTATAAGGCGATTAACACTCTTTTTTAAGCTTAGCTGTTGTCAATGAGCAATGAAAATTCTTAAGCGCATTAATCTATTATTCCTCATTGAACTATTATTACTAGCGTAAAGTAATGCTTATAACTAACACACGAGTTCACGCCATTGTATTTGTGGAGGCCTATGTCCAGCAGTGGACTGTGATAGACTGAAGTGATGATGATGATGATGAAGTAACAGTAGCTCAATAAGCGATTTTTATTAACTCTCACCAGTTGAAGGCTTCATGATACAAAGTACAAACTAAGTAATTTCTAAGTTACAGAACACGCTAATAGAAGCGGAACAATAACCATAAATAAAGCAGGCAAAACCACGTGGGACTCCTATACAATACAAGCTATTAATTAAGCATGAATTGCAGAAATGGTAAGCTTATTTTGCTTGTTCCACTTGAATACAATATATAAGTACATTAACGTTAACGCAGGCGAGCGTGAGTTTTTTGCAATACGATGTACCTTTATGGAAAACAAGTAGCAATGTTCGAGATACTTTTAAAGATTTTACAGATAACTCGAAACTGACATTGGTGACACAGACGGAATCGTATTTTTAACCGAACTTTTGAAAAAAGCTTACATTGTGATTATATTTTACTACAAAAGTTAATGAATTACGGTATCTGTGGAAAATTTATTGATTGGATTACGTCGTATTTGCATAATCGAGAAATAAACGTTGTAATTGGTGGAAATCAATCTGATACTTTTATTGCTGCATCCGGTGTACCGCAGGGATCGCATCTTGGTCCAATACTCTTTGGAATTTTTATAAACGACGTGCTAACGTGTTTCGAGCATTCTAAAATATATTTATATGCGGATGATCTAAAAATGTTTAAACAAATATCAACAACAGATGATTCCATAAAAATGCAAGCAGATTTAGAAAGACTTGTATCGTGGTGTGAACGGAATCACTTAACATTAAATCACCAAAAGTGTTATAAAATTACATATAGTCGAAAAATTCGAAATTTTTATTATGATTATAATATTGGGGGTAATAACTTGGTATGTGTTAATGAAATATATGATCTGGGAATCTTAATGGATTCGAAGCTAAGTTTTATCCCACATATAGAAGATATTGTTAAAAAGTCCCTTAAAATGCTGGGATTTATCTTTAGAAATACAAAGGATTTCAAAAAATCATATACAAAAATAGTACTTTTTAATTCATACATCAGGAGCAAAATCGAATATTGTTCAATTGTCTGGAACCCATACTACCAAATTCACAAAAATAGATTAGAAAGAATACAAAAAAAATTATTACGTGCATTATCTTATAAAGACAATTTAGAATATAACTACAATAAAATGTTGAAACACTATAAAGTATTGTCATTGTCTACACGAAGAGATGTTTTGGATCTTTGCTTTTTAAATAAAATTATTAGAGGAGATATTGACTGTCCTGATTTGGTCCGAAGATTAAAACTGGCAATCCCTAGAAAACCTATGAGGACTACCAGATCAAAACAAACATTCGTGAGCAGATTTGCTAGAACCAATTTGGGCATGAATACATGCTTAAATAGAATCATAAACTTGTATAATTCAATTTTAAAAGAGGATGCAGATATTGATATTTTTAGATATTCTGGGAAAGCATTCAAGAGAAAAGTTAAGATGCTTTTTTTACATTTGAACTCAAATTAGTTACCTACTGTATGAAGTTATGAACATTCTTTCCATATTATACTTTAAATTAGCTGATTTCTTGTACCTCAAACCGTTTACTTATAGATATATTACATTTATAATTTTTATATTTATTCATAGAATTCCCGATGTATTATCATATTAATTGTTGTATTTCGTTGTTTTTTTTTACATATACCTACATATTTTAACTTTTTTCTTTTAAATATTTTTTACTGTTTTAGCACGGGTTTTAATTGTTGTAATTTTTTTTTTTTTTGATAGTTGGTTTTATACTTTTATTGATGAGTTAATTTTTCATAAGATAGATATTTATTGTTAGTATAAGTTTCGAAGCAACTGTTTAAAGTGTATTGCATGCTGAGTTAGCCTATAAGTGTGGTGTGTAGTGTAAGATATTCTGTTTAACTATATAATTATGATAGAAACCACTGTATACTACGTTGGCTTCCTATGTAAATAAATAAATAAATAAATAAATAAATTATATGCCTACATAACCAAACATATTTATATTTATATAACGATCTTATACTTCTCGTACCATCCAAGAAAATCTTTCATTCAATATTTTATTAGGCATTATTTTTGTACGTTCGTTACATATTTGTAAAATAATAAGTTTTTAAGAATAACTTTTATTAGTGGAAAAAGTTGTATTTCTTGAGGTAGGATAATTGAAAGATTTATAGCTTGACCATAAAATCGTTATCTTCTTATTGATAGGAATAACTATTCGACTACTAGTATTTAAATTTCTATGCATTTTGTTTAACATCATGCATTATAATTATACTTATCCTAAAGTCGATTTATCACTTAATCGACAGTCCTGAGATTGCCTTGAAATTAGTTATTTTAAGAGCATCAATATTTAAACATATTTTCCAACTTAAAATACGATTCTAATTGGTTCCGGGGTTTAGATAAGATAGGAATGCGTTTATAATCAGTGTGTTTGTAGGTATATTAACTTTACCTATGTAAAAAGTACACTTAAGTAGGAACTAATTACGTACTTATCTAGTATACTCAGAATTAAGATAATAATAATTCGGCAGTTGTTTTTTTTTTTTTTAAACATATTTATTAATTTAAGAATATTGCAAAGTTGACTTCCACACACAACTTCCTAAAAAATACTGAACGGTAAATTTTGTTCGATATTAATTTTTTATATGGGATATAAAATTACGGAATTCTAATGTTACGAGTATATTGAGATAGATAGTAATTATATTTATCTGTTAGTTTAAGACTATTTTATTTATTTCCAGTATCGATGGATAACATAAAAATTTCAGACTCGGCTTATCATAGCCAATGTCGGTATCAGAGCGTGATGGGTATTCCAGCGCCGGGCAATTAGTGAGTAAGGAAATGCATAATACCTAAGGAGAGTTGCTATATCAAACAAAACAGCAAAGCCAAAAAGCTGGGTTAGTACGTATCGCTTATTTAATGCTAATTCCGTGCTAAAGGAACATGGACAACCGTAAGCTAAAGCGAATGAAAACTAGCAGCTAGCTTTAAAAAGATGGAAAATATTACCGTCGAAAAAAATTGGCATGCTTAAATACTTTTCAATTGGCATGAGGAATCGTTCTTTTACTATTGTGGGTTATCGTTACACGAAATTTTTAATAAGCATTTTAAACAAATCTTGAACACAAAATTTGTTAACTTTCTCCTTTAGGTAATTTTGCTTTTGTTTTTTTAAATAATGGGGAGCTATGGGTCGAAGTAACGGTGCGTTAGACCTTACTGTATAAGATAAAAAAAAAAAACATTAAACTTTTGAACAAAGTAAATTTACTTTACATCTGTGATGAAAATAAAGGGACTTTTGTTGCAAGAGCATTGAGGATCTTTGACCATAGCGATAAAAGGTTTTTTTAGGTAGTAACTGTTTCATAAGCATTACGTAGGTTAATAACTTCGCATGTTGTGTAACCTTGTGCTTTGTAGTACACACACACACACACACACACACACACACACACACACACACACACACATAAACATAAACCAATCTAACAACAGGTTTGTTCATCATAGGCAAATACATTCGATCAAATAATAATACATAAAGACCAAATTTATATGCATATAATCAATATATTATCTGTATAAATCCAGATCATCTTTTAATTAATTTGTATAAGAACTCTTTTTTTAAAACTTCGAGCCGTTCAATACTTTCCTAGCATACGAACATAAAGTTCGCCCGGGGCGGTTACGGAAACTATCTGGTCTGTTGGACCATATTAAATGTTAGCTACATTTTTAAACTTCGAATCGTGTGTTCAAATTCACTTGAGAGCTGAAGTTAGTTGTGATTGAAGGATACGTCTTCGTCTTTGTAAGTTTAATAAACTGTATTCTACTGGTTAAATAATTTTAGAGGCAACACATGAAGTTTAACAGTCATGATAAAGATACTATATTTAACACTATTGCGCATATTTGTCCCGTTTATTTGGTGAAACTTAACTGGTCTTTATTTTAGTAGTTTTCCCTGTTTATATCATATACTACAGATAGACAATTTATACATATTTACTAAATACTTAGTGCTCCTACAAGTCGTTTCATGTGTAGGTCTTATGCCACAACTAGACAGAAATTTCGCACCTTATTAAACATATGAATCGTAAATATTAATAGAACATAATCTCAAGTGCGCCATTAATCTCATTGTTGATAGAATATTTTCCCTCATACACGTCATTAGGGAAATCCTATTTTGACACTATTTAAAACCATAAAAAATCTATCGATATAAATTTAGTTACATAATATACCTACATAATTATATTATAAGTAGTTTTAAAATTTATGTAATATATACATTTCATGATACTTAATTCAGTCATTTCAAAAGAAACGAACTAAAATATATCACAAGTTGTAATAATGCCACAAACTTATATGGATAGATTTCTACAAATACAAAGTTGGGAAGCAGGTAGCAGGTGCGACCCTCAATTTTAGGGTAACTTAACGGAAGAAAAAAATTTTTTATGCGTTCTTTGCTTACTTTCGTCTTGAGACTTTTAAATTTAATCTAATATTTAACTTCTAAAAGAATAGGATTGCCTTTAATAATTATTATTGACGATATTTTAACTATAGTAACTAGATAAATTAAATTATTCTTACTTTTACTCCGACAAATAATAAAATATTGATAATATAGAATAGAATCGAGGTTGACTTTAAAGATTTACGAAACTATTTGAATTAAAAAAAAATCATTCTCTTAATAAGTGTTTTCCAGGAATTTCCAAGGGTATCTCTATTATTCAAGTTTGTATTTGGCAGATCAACGATGTCTTCACAGACATATTGATATCACGAATGCGCTTAGTTTTTTTTTTTTGCAATATAATAATTTGTCATTTTTGAAGTGTAGATATTTTGACGTTCGTTAAGTGTATAACAAAATAAATGTTTTCATTTTATTTAACTATTGACGTATTTCAACAGTAAGTTTGATGGATTATATGCTAATAGCTATATAGCGGTAATTGTCGAAAGAAATGAATTAAAACGGTCTAGTTACAACTTTTTTATGATGTTTGAACACGCGATCTTTAACGTCATGTAGCAATATTAATCAAAACAACTGTTTTCCCTATTACTTAGTCATATACGAACGTGACGTTTAATAATAGTAAAGGCATTGAAGTCGGGATAACGATGTTGGATTTATAGCTCTATAAACGATTGTAGTCAAAATGCAAAGAATTCGTTTTGTAGACATGCTACGGGTTAAGCCATGTAATACAACTAGTGTTATACTTTTAAGGAATATTTTCAAATGTAATTTGTACAATGGATTTTTCCCTAATTCTCTAACCGCTACGCTTACGCTTCAGCCTGTAATATCCCACTGCTGGGCATAGGCCTCTTTTTTCATGTAGGAGAAGGATCAGAGCTTAATCCAATCCAATCCAAGCTGCTCCAATCCGGATTGGCGGATATATTCCTTACTATGAGTAACGATCGCTATCGTGTACATAATAACAACCGGGTCCGACGGCTTAACGTGCTCTCCGAGGCACGGTGGGGAGACCCACAAGGACTGCACAAATACCCAAACCACGGCAATGTATGGCCGATACAAATGTTCAGCATGTGCGGGGATCGAACCTGCGACCGCCAGCGCAACAGCCACAAACCAATGCTGCGACCGTTGCGCCAACGCGATTTCTAACTGATCAAACACTAAATATGGTAGGACCAAACTATGGATTTATCTATTAACAATACCAAAATATAAATCGTTTGACACGCATTAGCATTATCAATAATAGGAAAAGGAAACATTACTACATTAAGTAATAAAAAACATATGTACATCCTAAATATTCCTCGTATTCCTTTCGAGCTTGTTTTGTTATTTAATTAATTTTTAGAACGGAAATATGATGTTGAACACCATTAGCGTTATATTATTTTAATAAATTTGACCGTGAGTTTTTTTTATGCATGTCACTTATGCAATATACGAGTATAGTGATCCAAATCTATCCACTTTTGATGCAAATTACCTTTCATTTATTAAGGTCACAAGTTCAGGTCAATTAATATACATTTAAATGACATTTACGACATACTAGTTTCATTTAATTATATTTATATGACTTGGTTAAATTTAACGAAGGTCAATGCATTATTAAATATATCAATTAACTTTTGTAACATTTTTTTTTTCAAAATATTTATTCCGTTATTTAGAGATATACGTAAAAATACTAAAGGCGGTTAAAGGCCGGGCTCTGACTATCGAATAAAAGATGTACACTATAAATTCGATAGGGTCACATCAGTCATGGATTCGTTATTACAATTATTAACTATAAACAAATTAACCTTACAATAAGTGTAAGAACATTGGATGTTATTAAAATATTTTTTTATATAAAACATATTTGATTCGATTTTTTTATTGTTCTTTAGTAATACTAATGAAATATTCAATAAATTAATAAAAACCTTTTTACTATCCAACAGTAAATAAACAGGTAGGTAATACTATAAATATCCACTCAACACTTGAAATAGTTTCACTTCTATGTCATAATAATTTAAAAAAAAAGTAGTCTTCTGATCCGATTTTTGTATTTTCAACATCAATTGACAACATAACCGCACTTTCACTGAACTCGTAAAATTATCACCATGTCCGATTAAACTTACAAAGAACAACACAAACACTAAAGAAACATCCATAATAATGTCTAAGATTTAATAATTTTAACGCTTCCATTGATAAAATCAATTTCTAACTTCGGAAAACGAATAAAAATACACCAAACATTCAAAACATTGTAACGTACTCTACGCCTATAAACAACTGCTGTAGTGTGAAGTTGGCAACGTCGTATCATGGCCGCCAACTTTTAAGCATGACAGGGAGGCCAACATTGCGGCTAGTGCGGCCGGTCATGTCAGTCAACGGCCTTTGTGGCCGCATAATAAATGAATGAGTCTGGTTAGCTGACGAACTTGTTTGATTGATGCAATAGCTAGCGCAATTTATGTATTAAAGACAGGATGCTAATATGGTCATACTTAAGATTCAAGGTTAATAAAAAACTGACCCTTACTCTGTTTATAGTTCCCAGTGATTACTTATAAAGTTTTATTCTTTTACATCACGTAGCTTTTATTTCATAACACTGTAATACCAGAAAGAAAAAGAATAGAGTCTATTTAGTTAACCCTTTCACCGCCTGAGTCGGATTTATACGGGGAAAAATTTCGGGCTTACTCCGCCTGAGTCGGGTTTATCCGACACAAAACCTGTGTATTATTGGAACGAAGTTCCTTACGGCAGGCTTGACATTTAGCTGGGCGACGGAACTGAAAAAAATGTGATACTAAAACCGTATGAAAAATATATAACGGAAGTGACGTAATATCAGTCACACGACTGAATTTTATACTGTCGATAAAAATAAATAAAGACGTTTTTTTTATTTCACTTAATAGTTTGAATTATTATTATTATTTTGTTTGATTTCATTTATTTTACGGTATTTGTTATTTTCTAAAATACTAAATTTCCTAAATAATTTTATGTATTTAATTAAAAACCGATCAACAAAATTAAAAAACAAATCAAGAACTAGAAAATATATATAAAATTTAATTTTTTTTTCAGATTGTGTTACTTCTATACTATCCGAAGGAACTTCGTTCCTACCTGGTGTTCCATGACACCACATAATTTTTTTATATATTCAATTTCTAAACGTATTATGATGTTTTAGCCTAAAATACATTTTTTTCAAAAGTTTATCTATTCAACCTTTTCATTACTATTACAATTTAGATTTAATATATCAAGAAACAAAATACTATTTCAATTAAGGTAAATTGACTAATATTATCCCGGAGAAGGTATATTGACTTCCAACGCCTATGTCGTATTTATCCGACAGTAGTGATGAGACAATATTGGAATTTATAAGATATGGAATATTCATAAACAAAAATATTATATTAAATACTTGAATAAAAAAATAAAAAAAGAGTGATATTGAATCGGCAGGTTTTTTTTTCATGTCTGTCATAGGTGTAGGTATATGAACAACATTTTAATACGTAATGCTCGTACAAAAAACTTAACACAAATTAACACAAAGTCAAGAGACTTTCAGTCCGTGTCCATCTCCTCACTATTAATTTTTTATGAAGAATAACAATCAAGACTGATTACGTGTGTTTAAAGACTGATTAACGTATGTTTGAAGATTAATTTATGTGCGGTACTATACTTAATAAAGAAATTAAACCTTTGATTAAAATTTTGTAATTTTTATTTATTTCATTACTTTGTTTATCGATAAATATACTTTACAACGCTATGCAAAATTGTACCTAAAGGTACATGGCGGTTAAAGGGTTAACAGATTTTCAATGTTTTGATGGGAGATACTTCAAAACATTTCGTGCTGTAGGTAAGTATAAATAAATAATTGTGTTTGCTAGCATACAAAAAAACCTTCAATAACATCGACAAGTAATACAACGTAAGTAGATCAAAAAAAATTAACAAACGTGCTAGTTGTCACTATGATTTTCGAAGATTCCCCGCGATTTCTCTAGGATGCCACCATCAGATCCTGGTTTAATTATCATGGAACAAAAGAAAAAAGAATCAGCAAAATCGGTTTATAAACGACGAAGTATCCGCGAACACATAAAAATATATATCTATACAAATAAGTAAAATTGCAGTGTCTGTTTGTAATATTTAAAAAACCGCTTTTTACTTAATACATAGGTATAGATGTATACACGGTACATATACAAAACAATACTTTTTACAATTTTCGTCTGTCTGTCTGTTTGTTCCGGCTAATCTCTAAAACGACTTGACCAACTTTCATGGGACTTTCGCTGGCAGATAGCTGATGTAATAAGGAGTAGCTTAGGCTACTTTTATTATAGTACCTATAACTTTTTGTTAAATTCCACGGACGAAGTCGCGGGCACAACTAGTATATATACGTACAGTCGAATTAAGAAACCTCCTCTTTTTTTGAAGTCAGTTAAAAAGATGAAAAGTAAAATTGCCGATACCTTAAATGTTAGGAAATTAAGTTTGTTATTTAAATTGTTAGTAGTTACTGAAGCTCAGAGTAGAGTTAATTCACTGTCCATTTTCAACTTCCTGAATAAATTATTCATTATTTCGGAACTCTGAAATTAAATTATTATAAATTTAGTAACAAAATAGAATAATTTCTGTCACGTTTAGTATTTCGTATGACACAATAACCGCATCGTCAAGAACACTTAGGAAGAGTATTTAAAAAAAAATAGTAATAGATTAAAGAATATCCGTATAAATGTGGTCATTTTCTGTAATAATAACTGAACTATGTGACCTAAAGCATACTAAGCTATTCACGATTGTATTGCTTTAAAAATTTTCAATAGAAAACCATATGCTTTACTACATACTACAGTGTAGGAGCATATAATCACCGATTCTTCGGTGAATGAGAAAGCCGGAAGCCAAGAACGCTCCCTCTCTTTACCGGTATGTCGATGTCTTTGATTCCATTTAGTCATTTTAGTACCCTGAATTTGGGCAACCCGATTGACCTTTGAATGGTATTTTTACAAATGACTAATTGGATCTCCCGGTTTCACCCACGTAATTTACGATTCTATGGGAATGTCGGAACAAAAAGTAGCCTATGTCTTGTTCTGGATCTCCAGATATATACGTACTAACTTTCAGTACAATAAGTTTAATAGTTTTTGCGTGAAAGATAAACAATTAACCATCTATCCATCCTCACAAATTTCTCATTATATTAATAAAATTCTCGTATCAGTTCAGGAATTTGGAAATATTACTTTACAACAAATATTTCATAGATATGTAACTTCGAAAAAGAATAAGTCAATAATATCTAAGATTTTATTTTTGTGTTACCCCTTTTAGCTATTAAGCTAACGATATAGGGTCATTGCGCCTGTTCGCGTCCACCGCCCAATTCGCGTCCATTTTACGGATCTCAGTTTCAAAAGTCTCGAAATTAAGTATACTAAGACACCAATAAGTCGAAAAGTAATTACCGGCAATACCTCAATGTATAAGAGGCACGCACGCATAGACAAAAGTTCTGTGCGACCAAGCAATCCCGGGTAAAAAAAATAGTTGTTCAACAAGAGAGCGCGAAGGCACGGAATAATGAGAAGAAAATAGTGGGCAGCGGTTCGTTTGAAGGTAAGTCTTTTATTATTTTATGTCTATTTTGAATACATAGCTGTTTCTAGGCGTTGGTTATGATAAAAGGAATTATAATAATTATGAATTTGCTTATTTTTTTTATAGTTAACAGTTAAAATAAGGTGGACGCGAACTACTACACCGAATTTATAAAACTTCCACTTTGCGTCCGCAATGGACGCAAACTATACCTAAAGGGATTAATAATAAAACTAAATCGCGTCCATTTCTTAAATTAATTCTATAAGTTTAATACATAAAACTAATAACTACAAGTTAATACCTATTCTACTTTGTATGAAATAAGTAATTTCTTTCTTATTTTTTTTCTGTTTAAGATGAGTTCTTTGCAGATAAGAAGAAGAAAAAAAGAACATACACACAGGAAGATTTAAGGGAAGTTTTGCATGACATTCAAGAGAAGAGGAAATCGGTAAGACAAGCACATATGCAAAAAATATGCTATTCCGATATTGGACAAAATCAGTGGGTGCAGACCAAGAGGGTATAAAACTTATCTACACAAATAAATAAAATTGGAGTGTCTGTTTGTAATATTAAAGTAACAGCTTTTTACTAAATGCATATTGATTTATACACGGTACATATACCAAAATAAGCAATCTCTTTACTGTATGATGCCCTAATAAGAAGTCAGCTTGAGTATAATGCGGTAGTATGGTCTCCACATGAAGTCAAATACAGTCTCATGCTGGAACATATTCAAAATAAATTCACCAGGTTTCTTTACCTTAGGCTTAATGGCGTGTATCCCTTGTATCCCTTGATGTATTCAACATTGTTTGTATTGGGCATGGTTCGATACAACAAGTTGGAGACTAGGAGAGAGCTGGCTCTGGCAACTTATATTTTAAAATTATTCCGCGGTGTTGTCAATAATCCAGGGTTACTGCAGTGGATAGATTTGAGCGTACCCGATAGGTATCTACAACGAAAGCGGCGACCAAACTTATTTGCAGTACCCCACGGCAGAACCGAGCTAGTGCGCAACGGACCCCTTGCTCGTTCAGTCAGAACGCTGATTTTGGTGGCTGACACACTAGACCTTTTTTCTTGTTCGTGGAGTGAATTCGCAAAAGTTACTTTGTATATAATATGTTATGAGAATTGAATTTAATGTTTTTATATTTATTGATGTTACATTGTTTTGTTTTTAGTATTATGCTTAAGTCAGCTAATTCTTTTTTAATTATAGTTTAACTTTTTTTTTTCCTTTTGCTTTTTGTCTCTTTTACTATGTCTAATGAATTGGGTTATGCCTGTAATATTAGATGTGAGAAAATAAAATAAATAAATAAATAAAAACATTTTAAGAATTTTTGTCTGTCTGTCTGTTTGCTCCGGCTAATCACTGAAACCACTGGACTGATTTTGAAGGGACTTTCACTGGCAGATAGCTAATGTAATAAGAAGTAACTTAGGCTACTTTTATTTTAGAAATTTATTTATTTCTTAATTTTACGAACAGAACAATATTTTTTTTTAATTCCACGCGGATGAAGTCGCGAGCACAGCTAGTATCAAATAAAACCAAGTAACGAAGAAGAAAACATAATGGTATTATTAATATTTAATGCGAATGGAGATATGTGTCCACCTCGTATTTTGTTTCCATAATTATTAATCAAGGCTGATCTTTGTGGTGCTGTGTGCTTACGGCATCAAAGAATATAGCCACCCCCTCTCTTCCCGTGGGTGTCGTAAGAGGCGACTAAGGGATAACATAGTTCCACTACCACCTTGGAACTCATAAAGCCGACCGATGGCAGGATAACCATCCAACTGCTGGCTTTGAAATACACAGGCCGAAGACGGGCAGCAGCATCTTCAGTACGACAATGCCAGCCTTGCAGTCACCAACCTGTCTGCCCAGCGTTGTGACTATGGGCAAAACACAGGAGTGAACTTGTCGAGGCCTATGTCCAGTAGTCGACTGCGAAAAGCTGCTGTGATTGTAATTGCAGGCTGATCCTTTAGATTGCTTACATTCCTTTAAAATTCACAGAACAGATAATTGTTGAATTTTATAGGTGGAATTACTATTTATTTACTTACTAAATACATGGGTACCTAATTTGTTTTTTAATTTTAAGTTCTATCAATGTTTAGAAGAATAAATAGGTGTTTTATTTTCTTTATAGTGATTTATTAATGTTAATATGTTGATTTTTAAATAACTATAATTCTTCAATAAATAAATTATTAAAATCCAACCTCTCTTTACATCATCATAAAAATATCACCTCTTTATTCCTTTTCTAAGCTGGTGGACGCGAAGTGGTCCAGCGGGTGGACGCAAATTGGATTTTATGGACGCAAACTGGGTAAATCGCCTAATTCTGAAGTTTGTATTTAAATAAAATAATAACAAGACGTTTTGAACAAAACTGAAAATTAATCTTTAAATAGACTATATAACGAACACAGTAAATAAATTTTTCATAGAAATTAGTGCGGGGACATTTTTATTTTCTTCTTCAAACTTGCCAACTGCACTAAGTGGACGCGAACAGGCGCAATGACCCTACCACGCCACGCCACGCCACGCCTTCCACCACGCCACGGTTCGCTTAAACCGAATATAAAAATCATCATATCAAAAATTTCGATCCAGCGGGTTTATCGTTCCATAGCGAATAAGTCAATAAGTTAAAAAAAAAAAATAAAGTTATTGCTATTGTTATTTGTTTTTATTTTGTATTGTTATTGGTAACTATATTTATGATTAGAAAAATATGCGGTACGGTATAGCTCTCCGTAGATAAAATAGTAATTAAAATCAGTGGTAATGATTTCGGGAATAAGTTAGACTGCATAATAATAATGTAATGGAATTTATTACACACTCAACGAGGCTTGCGTTTATAGCATTTAATGGTTTATTATCGTTCAATATAACTTAAAGGGATTATTATTCATTTACTTTTGTTAACATATTATTATAAAAAAAGTAACAAAAAAAAATATAGAATTTTGTATAACCAAGTTGCGTCTATTGCAACGGGCTTATTTCGTTAGGGTCTAGCGTTCTCTTCCTTGCAACATTCAGACAAATTAATAGACGATTGTGTATGTACGTCAAAGTTATGAAAGAATGTAGATGTCGGTACATATAATAGGTCTTGTTAAAATATCTTGACTATACTTCCGCATCGTCAAGAACACTTAGGAACATGTTATTTCATTGTCTTTGCGACAGTGAAAGTGAGGGGAAAAAGAAAATCGCGATAGGCATTAAAAACAACTTTTATGACGCAACGCAAGTATACAATGCAAAGAGGTTACACATTTAATAACCTTTTTTTCATACTGGACAGTTCAATCAATTTGAACACGGCGTTCTAATTTAATCTGTCAAGGCCGTGCGGCTAAGTAAAGGGCGAGCGAGAGTCACTATTTTCTTAACGCGTATAGACTATAGGGTAAATACCGGTTAGTTGCCTCGATGGGATACATGATTCAGTTTCGAAGGAAAAATCTTCCACGGCGTAACTTTGACGAGCATTTAAATTATATTACTTAGTAAATAATCTCTGTTGAATAATTTTATTACTGATTGCGATTTCAGTAAAATTTGTGTTTTTTTTCGCATGCATTGGGGTTTATATTATACTATTTATAACGTTTTATTGTTAAATAGTTTTTTATTTATTTCGCAAACAGAAATTGCAAGTATGCGTATCAAAAAGGATAGTTGCCCAAATGACTTTTTCGGAAAAATAATTACATATAATTACATATAATATACAAATAATTAATATATTTTTCGGAAAATTAACTTTGAAATATCACGAATTTATGGGATATCCTCTCGAACTTTAAGAATACGGCATTCCTAAATTTCTAATTCTTGCTTCGGGTCACTTTCAAGCATAGGATCAGAAATGAGATTACGAGAGAACACAAGTAACCAACATAGTCCAGAGAATTAGCAAGTTGTAGTGGCAGTGGGCTGGTCACCTGTGTTGCAGGACCGATGGCCACTGGAGCAGACGTACCCTGGAGTGGGGATCGCGTGTTGGCAAGCGCAGTGTGGGATGATCGGCCGCTGGATCAACGATCTACGTTAGGTTGCCGGTAAAGCCTGAATGAGGATTGCGGAAAACCGGGCGCGAACTTGGGGAGACCTTCGTTCAGCAGTACACTGTAATACGCCGATAGTTATGATGATGATATGATTCATAAATTAATGTTTATTAACAATGCGGCGTCTATCTGTTATAGGTGTCTCTGGCCGTGGTAGTGGTTTAATATAAAAAAAGATAAAAAATAAACGAAATAAAATAAAAGCAGTCCGTTGACTCCGATGATAATCTTAATAAAAACAAGTCACATTATTTCAAGTACACGCGATCATTTGCAAAGCAATTTTCTGCGCCAAAATTGCAAATGTTCGTACCCAATTGTATTTGATTGTTGGAACAATACAGCGGGCTCGGGGTAGTGAATTGTGATTGCGTAATTTATCCTTTTGTTTATAAGTCTTCCGTGAACATTAATTTTCTAAAATATAAACGTTCCGCAAAGCTTTTGCATTTTGGAAAAGTATTATCACTTAAGTTAGTTTAAAATTGACAGATGTCGCTACCTACCTTCCTGGCGTCATCTGAGTTTTGATTTAATTATTCTTGATTCGGTATTTATTATTGGCGATTGTAGTAAAGTTCAATATTTTTTGTAGTTGCTTTAATTACTTTAAAGTTGTAGAAAAACTAGAATAAGAAATGCCTGTGAAAATGTCAGGTTTTATTAATTACTATTATACATGTATAGTAGACAGGTTAATTATAGAAATAGTCAAGAAAAAGAGTACCATCAAAAATGAAATGGTAAAATAACATGCGCAGCTCCATGAGACTTGTGAGGAATATGACCGTGTTAAACGGCAACCACGGGAATTCGACAAGTGCTACGACGAGTACGACAATAATTTAAAAACTATAGATTTGCTCCGTTTACAACTCACGAGTGCCCTAGTGTTTTGAACATTACGAACAAGAGGCCACTCAAGCAATATCGCAATATACCTAAAACTTATTTTCCGAGTTGTCAAATGTATCCGGTACTCCTGCGTCATCTCAGCCCGTCACCATTAACTTGACAGGCGACGAATCAACAGCATGTGGTACGCCGTCGAGAGTCAGCCTCGGTAGCAAGAATTAAATTAAAAAATAGTTAGTGTTGAATAAATTGATTTTAAATACCAGTAAATTACTAAACCAAAACAAAATTTTAAATAAAAATCATTTACACTTAAGTAACAACATAAATTAATTCTTAATGAGTGTGAAAAAGCGAGTACAATATAGGTACAATGTTGAATAGTCTAACGATTTACGATACGATTCAGCCTGTAACATACCACTACTGGGTAGAGGACTCGTTCTCCATGTAGGAGAACGATTGGGGCTTAATCCACCACGCTGCTCCACTGCAAGTTGGCAGATATGTTCCCTATTGTGAGTAATAATCGCAGGTGTTATGATTTACCGACTGTTAATCATGTTGACGTTATTGTTTTAAAATTAAAGCCATCAGATTTTGTTTGTGTAGGCTAAGTATATGTTTGTTTTGGTCTGCTCTGACCTGTTTCTGTCATTATTGTTTTGGATACACACTTCCATCTTACTGGATGTCATTAAGTGTAAGGGCACATATTAGACAAATCCTTTTCCTATTTTTAAAAGACTTTTATATTAAAAGTAGTAAGAGTAGGTAGGTATAAGTACTTGATTTTCTCATTTTGATATCCTTAGTTTTTGCATGTTTGTGCTTTTTATCTATAATCTGTCTGTCTGTTGTTTTGTCTGAAATATTTTTTATCTATAAGCTGAATGTCTGTATTTGTTGAAGAATCGTAGCCTTATCCACCATATCTGCACGTCGCCAACGGCAACTTACGCGTGACAGTAACGCCGAAGGCGACTGTCTATAGCAGAATTCATTTATTCATAAATCATAATACAAAAAAGAAGATATTTCTGAAAACTTTTAATTACGTGAATTAAAGTAAGTTATCCTGACATATTAAATTATGTTCTTTTAGTCTATATTTTAGAGTCAAGTTTCAAGACAAAGGTAATGAAATAAATTCGAAGCTTGACACATTGAAAGTTCTGCAGTATAGTCCCTACATATTTATGTTATAGTATATATTTTCGTACATATTGTAAGCGGGATCTGACACAGTTCGTTAGCGAGACCGCTGCCGACGGCTGTACGTAGCTTTTACAAACAAACTGCAAATCGGATTGCTACATAATGACCGTGGAATTAACGGTTATATAATTAACAATATTTACTTTTATTGTTAATGCTAAATCTATATTCTATATATATAATTATATAAAAGCGAAAGGTCACTCATTCATCACGAAATCTCCGAAACTATAACACCTACAAACTTGAAATTTGGTAGGTAGTCTCCTTATAGGACGTAGACATCCGCTAAGAACGGATTTTACGAATCTCGACCCTTAAGGGGGTAAAATGGGGGTTGGAAGTTTGTGTCAAAGTCCCATGTTTTTGAAGTAAGAGACTTGAAATTTAAAATGTATGCTCTATAGATAATGAGAAGGTGTCCCAATAATGTATCTTTAGAAAGCAACTCTTTTTTGGGGTTAAAACGGAGGATGGTAGATTGACTCATTCATCACGAAATCTCCGGAACTATAACAGCTACAAACTTGAAATTTAGCAGGTAGGCTCCTTATAGGGCAAAGACATCCACTAAGAACTGATTTTACGAAAATCGGCCCGTAAGGGGATAAAACGGGGGTCGGAAGTTTGTATGAAAATCCTATGTTTTTGAAGTAAGAGACTTGAAATTTAAAATATATGCTCTATAGATGGTGAGGAGGTGTCCAAATAATACATCGTAATCTATATATATAAAAGAGAAAGGTTCGCTTTCAGGAGAATTCACTCATCACGAGAACTCAAAAACCGCTGGATGGTTTATCCATCCAGGTTGGACAAAGACAAAATTTGGCAGGGAGGTAGATTATAGTTAGCAGACGTCCGCTAAGAACGGATTTTACGATACTCCACTGCTTAGGGGGTTTAATTGGAGTTGATAGTTTGTATGAACATATACAGCCTGAAAATAAAACTAAAAATGTGGTGTATAGAGAGGTTTTATAAAAATAACTATTAAATTAATATTAAAAGTAAAAAATTGTGCCTTTTAAAAAGTTACTCAGTTTGATAAGCATTTTAAGTGACTGAAATAAAAAAATAATTTGCGTTAAACATCTTAATAGTAATGCATAGCTTTATAACCACGCGGAGGTAGTCGCGGGCAACAGTTAGTGTATTATAAATCAAAGTCCCCAAAAGTGTATGTGATCGATTCGCTCAAAATCTTCTGAACGGATTTTCATGCGGTTTCACCATTGAAGAGAGGGCTCCACCATTGGCAAGAGGAAGGTTTACGGAACGGCTAAGCCGATTTTGATGAGAGTTTCACTGGAAGTTTGCCGCGAAAACTTTGTGACACACTAATTTCAACGCGGGCGAAGCCACGGGCACAGCTAGTAATAGATATAAGTCTTCATCTTTTTAACTTTACTGCTAACAAATACTAACTTATATTGTGTCCTATATTATTAACGCGGCGACATTCCAATTTTATTTTACTAAGTTTAATTAATTTTATAACAGTTAGCTGTTACTTATAACACAAGTATTAATTGCCGATCTTAGGAATAGACGACTGTGTGATATGTTCAATATATTTATAAAAAAGGTATTGTAAGTCTCATAGGAAAAAAAAATTATAAGAATGAAAAAATACTAATGAAGTCACAAAAATTACATAAAATTGTGTCAGTAAAGAAATAAAATTGTTTAATTTCGATGTGTTTACCCGCATTTTCAACACTTGGTTTTAGCTTGTGCAATAGTAACTCAGTTAAGTGAAATGAAATAAATTAAAACTGACGTATGGTACATCGCGCTATCAGAGTTTTCAAAGTGATTAAGTATATATACAAGAACCCGACAACAACCGTCGGGCCAGTAGCCCACCAGACACAACAACCGTCTGGTCGGAGGATCCTCCCTTTGCGATGACGGACGAGGGACTTCACACCCTGTCCATCCACCCCCCAAAGGTACGTAAAAATTGTGCTACACACAAATGTTCACAAATACTTCTAACTTTGTATAAATTTTGTCCGTCAGAAAACAAGTAAGTTCAGGAAGCCCTGGCATCATAAATAATTTTATTTATATTAAATATGTAGAATTAGTGCTTTTAGAAGTACTTAAAACGTATTTATTCGAAAATTGTACAGTGAAATCTATGGAAGAAACATGCGAGCGGTTTATGTTAGCGGTAGATTTGAATCTACACGAATACTAGCTTACCTTGCAAACGTTGTTTTGCCATATATGTTATAAACCCGCTTAATTCCCCGTTATAACTTAGGAGTATGAAAAATAGGTGATGGCCGATTCTCAGACCTACCTGATATGCACACAAAATTTCATAAGAATTGGTCCAGCCGTTTCGGAGGAGTATTGTAACTAACATTGTGACACGAACATTTTATGTATAAGACTAGCGGAGCCGGCAGTCGTTGTCCTGCCCGGAAAACAGCTACCAAATCTTTACATACCGATAGCAGCGTCACCTACCGAGTCCAACTGAGATAAAAACTACCCTATGTCCCATGTTCGACCACATTACAGATGCTTGCAAAATTTGATAAAAATTGGTTCAGTAGTTTCGGAGTTTATCTGGAACATACATCGTGACACGAAATTTTTTTATTATAAAGGGACAATGTTTGTTTGATAATATAATAAGTAGGCTTGATTCTGCTATTACATCTAGGAACGAAATGATAAATTGAGAGACAGAAATACTTATTCTCGTTATATATGTTTTTGAAAAAGATTTAAAACGTTCTGTTTTTTGTTTTAATTACACAAAAGATTCTTCGAACTACAAAAACTTGTACTATTATTATCTATAACCACAATATGAACCCCTTTCAGTCATACACGATGAACAAACTACGACTGTTCAAACTTGTGTTATTTGGAACAATGCCCATTTTCCCTTTTATCGGCGCCTTCGTATATCTCTAGGTAATGCTCAATATGTAGGCTACATGCGAAAGCTTAGTTAAGATAGAGTTTGAAGGAAGGTCTGTATCAATGAATAAATAAATAAAGGTGGATGAAAACTTGTAATAGATTTTGATACGTATATGTATTTTTTTAAGAATTTTTTGTCTCTGTTTTTTTTGGGTCTCTTGGGACGCTACCTTTAGTTAACAGACTATTGTAACGACGTAATTTGCACCTGGCTGATTTTGCATGCCTTTCATTGTTTTTACGGAATTACTCTCATTTATTCAAATTAGGTGAATACGTGTGACCCTTAATTCGAGTACATAAAAGTGAAATCGAGTGACCTTAAGCTGTTGTTTCGAGTCGCATCGCAAATTCGTATTTGCATCGTGATAATGTATGATTTTGTTTCAATTTTATGTTAGATTCAGTAGTAGTCGTAGGAACAGTAGTCAGATAGCTGTTGTTATTCGAATACATAGTATTGGCATACATTTGAATGTATCCACTACAAAACACAAGGGAACAGTAAATACAAGTTTGTTTTTTGACTAGATCATTAGCGCAGTTTGTAGTGGCTCTGCTTTCTGTTCTGGAGTGTTTGGGTTTGATTCCTGGCTGAGTCTGGGTTTAATATTTATATTTATTTATACATGTATTATTAAAAATAAATAGTAAAAAGAAATCGTTATATCAGTCGGGTGTTACCTATAATACTAGCATTAGGACGACGCGTTGACGCAGCGGTCATAGCACTGGCTATTGCGCTGGCAGTCGCGGGTTCGATTCCCGCTCACGACAGACATTTGTATCGGCCATATAGATGTTTGTCGTGGTCTGGGCTCTGTGTTTGTGTATTGTGTGTGTTTCCGGACACATGAGAAAATCCTACTGGGGGCCGTTGAGTGTGAAGTGTTTATTTATTTATTTATTTATTATTAAGTTGCTTACCGTAGGAACAGACGTCTGTGTTTATGTTATAAGATATTTATTATTAAGTGTAAAATAAATTTAAAATATTTTTTCCTAAATATATCTATAATATTTACTAATTTATAGTAGAAATAATTTGGTATGATCAAGACTTTAAGTTTAGGCAAGTATACAGGTATACTAAAATGTAAGCCTTAACATTGCTAGAAGAATTGAATAGACTTAAAATAACCTGTTTAACTCGAAAGGTTGTATGTAAAAGGTTGTACAAAAATGCTATGTAACATCATGGAGAAATAGGCTGTGATTTTCTATCAAAGTTCGATTCACTATAAAACCGTACGAATAAACAAACAAAACAAAAAAATATATATATTCTACCGTTTAAAGAAACACTTTACACGAAAGTGGTTTTAATAATTTAATTTTCACGGCAACTATGAATACTTTTATTTTAGGGGACTTACCGCGATACATGTCGGGAGATCCAAAAGAAAAATCGCGGTAAGTTGCGTAAAATAAAAAGTGTAATTTAAATAGTCCCTATTCGTCGTTAAAACCAATCATTTTGATATCTTTTAATAGCTGCATAAAGCCATATGCAGATAGCTTGTCATAGCAGTTACACCGTATGTCATTTTGTGCATCTGAGCATGTCGAAAAGAGGGTTGACACCTGTTCCCGTTTGGGAACGTGGTTTCCTATCTTTTCTCACGTGTAATGATAATGTCATATTATCTTTTAAGTCTTTATAAACATAGATAACATTTTATTATTAAAAACAGTATAAAAGTGTGAGAGTTAAAGAGATTATGTAGAGCAAATAAAAATTGAAATTGTTATTAAATTACTTGTACAATAGCTCAGGATTTTTTGTTGGTGCTTTTAAATTAGAAATTTATCTTGTCATTAGAAGATAGATATAAATGATCTTCATCTAAAAATGATGCTTCGTTAACATCGCAGTCACATTTAGCGAAACAACGCTATCCAAAAATATAACATTCATTATCTTGTTATTTTTTTAATGTTGCTAATCGCTTACGTACATTACAATGAACAACAATGGTAGTATTTATATATTTAATACTTTATCGCACACTTTACAAACACATTTATCAAAAATACAGTACACAAATTAAAAGAGTGCAAAGAAGGCCCTACTATGATATAGTTGTAATCTTACAGAAAACCCTTGTCTAAAAATTATAATATATTATATATACGAAAACAAATTTTATTTATCTAATCGACATATTTGAAAAGTTATATTTTATATCAGATTATTTACCTTTCGACTTACTAGGATACATAGGTACTATAATATTATACAGAATACCAAATATGATCACATTGAAACATAACGGTGGAATTATGCGGGCCATTTAGTTATTAAGTGGTATTACTAAACGAATTCTTTGATTTCACGTTTAGTTATATACGAGTAGAACTTATAATTTAATTGAAATGAATTAATTTTAACATTAATCAATATTACAGCCGACATCTTCTAGTCACTTTGAAATTTATAATATTATTTGAAATTACGATCTAGAGTTAATTATTTATTAATATTATTAAAAATAAATCATCTTTATATGACATTTGCCCCACTTATAACATAGTTAACAATGTATTATGCAGTTGTTAGTTTTTTTTCGTCTATAATTTTTAATTCTTCTGCACTAGTTTAAGTTTCGGTTTTACGTATACAATGATTTGCTTCTGTAACTTCTATACCCTCTTATTCTTCTTCTTTCGCTTCTTACAACTGGAGTTTAAACTCTCTTTCTCTATTGTAGCTGACAGATTATTATTAATATAGGTCTCATAGATTATGAATTAGTGTAGAATATGTTAAGTAGTAGTTTTCTATGACTCAATCATTTGAAATTTTGTTAACATGAAATAAGGTGAATTTTGGAATTTGAAACGAGCATCATACATACATGAATATAAAAAATATTTATATTACGTTTTTGTTTTTGATGATGTATACGTGTATTGTTTTGAATGCAGTTATGATAAATAAAACGTACTATATAAACATATCTTCATATTCAATGAATTATGAACACGAATACATAAACAAATCGAACAGTAGCTATTATTTGTGTAAATAACGAAATTGTTATTTACACACTTCATTTACGTAGCAAATGGAATGTATGTTTTACTTACAGTAGTAACTAAAGGAACTTTGCGGATTCATTATAGTTTCCATCAGGATTTCGAAGTTGAGATAAGAGCTTTCAAACAAATGAAGTTGATTGTGTGCTGAAAATTTAAGTAATTACTATGCCTACGTTTCGAGTAATTGAAATAAGTTAAAATATACACGCTAAATGTGTCATCATTTCAGCCTATTGCAGGCCACTACTGGACATAGGCCTCCACTAGTTCGCGCCAAAAATGGCGTGAACTCGTGTGTGTTGCCCATAGTCACCAGGCTGGGCAGGCGGGTTGGTGACCGCAGGGCTGGCTTTGTCGCACCGAAGACGCTGCTGCCCATCTTCGACCTGTGTATTTCAAAGCCAGCAATTGGATGCTTATCCCGCCATCGGTCGGCTTTATAAGTTCCAGGGTTTATATTGACTATTTATTTAATAAAATATAGTTATTAAAATAAAAATTAAAAAAATATATATTTCCTTCTTAAACTTTCTTCACGTGGGTACGTCGCTCATCCCTTCTATTTTCTATATTAATAAAAATTAATCGCTAAATATGTTGTAAGCTTTAAATTACTTACTAAACTACTTATTCTTTGTAAAAGGTTCTTATGGAATGAAATTTAAGAAAAAAAAATGTGCAGAATATTGAAAAATATTCAGAAAACGTAACGATAGTTTCTATTAAACGTTTGACAGTTTACATGACAAGACAACGTATTTCGCGTCAGCTATATTAATATTTTTGAGGTAAGTCATTAAAAGTTTTTTAATTTCGAAATATTAAATTATTTATATAATTTTTATACATTAAATTGAGGTAATAAGGTATCTTTCTTTTTTTTTTTTTTTTTTTTTTTTTTTTTTAATTTATTGGAACCACAAACAAGTTTACAATAGACATTAACTACATTAAATGTAAGTATTACAATTTAAGTTATTGCAAACTCAACACTGATGGTCACATTGAACATAATCAAATTGCAAATGGTGAACCTGTCTTACAATTCATTGTTTCTATAATTGAATTTGATAAGTCTTAATCAAAATATATAATACATATGTACTCACGTATAGATATAGACTATAAAATATATATATACATATACATAATATATATATATATATACACCCACATACCTAAACATATACAAATACACTAATATAGTAGTTTTAAATATTCTTTTATATACATACATATTTTCTTCAATCTTTCAGTATTTTTACATCTTATTTCCATATTTGTAGAATTTATTAAGTGAGAAATTTACTTGAAGCGACTTTAAGCTAGATATTTATTAATATCCATTAAATTTTAAAATATTCTAATTAAAAGAAAAATCATATTTGTAGTCTAATTGATGGACCTATCGTGAAATATAATGTTGAGTGTTGGTACATTTTTTCTTAGTCTATCACAGCTTTCGTCTCCCATAATTTGTAGATAGACCATTGATAGTTTTCTAATTCGGCGTTTTTAAGTAACTGTGTATTTTTTGTTGTATGTGCATTATAATCTTTTATTCCTAATTACTGAATTAATTGAAATAAAACTGGTCACGATATCAGATGAGGAGATGATGAAAATCAAGGTATACTGAATGTTAGTTGCAATTTATTAACGCGTAGCCAATTTTTTTCATTTCTTAATTTATAAGAAAGCAAACATAAGATAAGAGGTTCAAAACTTACAGACTTCGTACCGTTCAGTATGTGTTAAGTCAAAATAATTTGAAATTCATTAAGCACGAAAACATTTGAACATACGGTTCATTTTAATCTGATAGATTATACATGTCATCTTATATGGCTGGAAAGGGATGTCAATGAAGAAGTGGCTACAGTAAGTTGTTAATATAACAAGTAATCAAATTTTTTCAAGTATGGACTTGTAATGTAGTGTAGTGTGAGTGTAATATATTTTTATGTAATATATTTTTTTTGTAATATATTTAGAGAGATTAAGGGGATTAATAACATATTTGGCAAACGACTTTTGCGGGGTCAGCTAGTCTTATATATAAAATTCTCGTGTCACAATATTAGTTACAGTACTCCTCCGAAGTAGCTGGACCATTTTTATGAAATTTCGTGTGCATATCGGATAGATCTGAGAATCGGTCAACATCTTTTTTTCATACCCATAAATAAGGGGTGAGTTACTTGTATCAGTTATCGAATAGAAAAATACCGATCATCAATATACTGATTTTTACACCACGTAAAATGTATGTGATAACACAAATAAAAATGACAGAAAATAATTGTCTTTATTCTTAAATGAAAAAAAAACGACTGCAATTACATTGAACAGATATAAAACCTAGATAGACGAAAAAATAGTAATATAATAACTCAAAAAGAACTCGTTCGATCTCAATCACATTGATGATAAATGAGATCACGTGACAAGTACCTACCAGCTTTCGATTAAAAACAGAATCGTCAAAACCCGTCAAAACCAGTAAAAATTTATGAGGCACGACACATAAATATAGTTGAAATGAGAACATTTTCCTTTTTTGAAGTCGGTTAAAATACTATTAATTAATCGACTCGTTTAAATAGATTCAATAAATCAACACCTGTAGTACCATCAGGCTGAGTAGATAGTTCAATATTCGATTGTCAGTTTTGGTTCAAGATACTGAAATTGCGACATTACACAGTGAAGCAAATTGTAGCTAGAAACTAAACCAGATTGATGTTTGAGTTAAAGTGTAGTTGATACCAATGGCTCCCATTTACCACCTGAAGAATATCACCACCATTTCCACACAAGAAACTATGTTTGCCAGACTATCAGTAGTAAAATGAAAAAAATACATATTTTGTACCTACTTACTATAAAATATAAATGTAATTTTATAATAACACAGCGAAAACAATCATAATTTTGAAGGATAGTATATTGTTAGAAAGAATTCGTGCTTAATTCCTACTTTTCTAAGACGTGCATGCTTAGAAATTTATAAAATTAATATCACAAGTCACTTAAATAAATAAGTTGTAACCATAACCAAATATTCTGGTTCCTTTAAACTTTTTTAGAAAGAGATATATGTAAATTAAAATTTAATGATGAATAGTAGTCACGATTTAGTAGCAAGTAATGAGTTTAATGACCCTTGAGGTAATCGTTATTAGAAATAGATATTTGTTTATCTTGACGATGACGAGTTTCTACTAATAACCACAAATATTTCTATGTATTGCTCCAGGTAGATATGGTCACCTTCAGCTAAATTGTTCAAGCCGCAACAAAACTTCTGGAAGTGGATATTTTGATGAAATTGTTTTTTCTTGAGACAAAAAACATAAAATCATAAAGATTTGTTTTTAATAAAAGTATTTAAAATTATTCTTAGTGAGGATATTATTTTCACTTCTTCTGTCACAAGATATGTTTATATTTTTTTTTGTCAATGGCGGCTACACACACACAGCTTGGGAAAATCTAGACGGAGGATGGATATTGTAACTATAGCGCTTTATGCTTGACCTTTTTTGTCATAAATTTAAAAATGTTGTCTTACCTTCCTCAATAAATATAACATTTATAACAAGAAAAAATTGATTACAACTGTATAATTTTAATTATTGAGAAACGTATTACTGTTATATTTTCATTGAAAAAAGTGAATACGTGAGTGACAGGTTAGAAAATTGTTGAGATTGGAAATTTCAAAATCATCTTTCATTTGCCGAACAGACTGTGACAAATCTATACATATAAATTAAAATTGGATTGTCTGTTTGTAATAATAAAATAACCGCTTTTTATTAAATGCTGGATAATGCTAAATGAGGATGTATACACGATGAGGTGGCGAATGCTAGCGCGACCCCATCTCGCCCCACCCAGGCGGACGACTGCTCACAGGTGGTGGTTTTTTAGTCAGTAGGAGTCTGACATAACTCTCTGGCGCCCCTGCGCCGGAGGGTATTAATGATGGATTTTCCCCACGTAAAAAAAGGATGTAAACACGATATAATATATAAAAAAATAACATATTTTAGAATTTTTGTCTGTGTATGTCTGTCTGTCCGATTTTGACGGACTTTCACTGACAGATTGAGCTGATGTAATAAGCAGTAACTTAGGCTACTTTTATTTTAGAAATTTATTTATTTTATAACTCTGCGAACTGAACAATTGGTTTTTTATTAAATTTCACGCAGACGAAGTCACGGGCACAGCTGTATGAATGATAATTTTAATGATAGATAGTGTGGGTGAAAAAATGAAATCGAAAATGTTCTCATTTTTAAAAAGGTGCTACCTCGGCCAACACTCAAAAAAGGAATAATTTGGTAGCGATTTAAGTTAGTAGTTACTAATTGGTAGTTTTAGGTAGGTACTGACTTTAAGATTTCAAATAAGTACCTATGCTTATTGTCAATTTAATTTAAAATTATTTTTAGAGATTTAATTCCGACTGTATTTTATAACACAACTGTGATATGTTGTTACTTACTCGTATTTGGGTATTTATTTTGTTACATTTGCTAAATTATTTCACCCGTGTTTATACTTTACAGCATTACAACTACGAGTCACAGAATGATGTTTTAAAGCCTTAATTAGATTTTTCTAGCGTGTGTCTATATTTCCGATTATAAAAAATATTGCTCTTTGAATTATTATTTATATTAAAAGGTTTATTAACTTATGGTATACCCAACCTTGTATCTACTTGTCTAATTTTAAAATTCTTTCATGTCACATCGGTAAATATATTCGGAATATTTTTTATATATTGTATTATGACAATAATGGGGCATTATACGTGTCACGAATATTTGTACGCGTTCATGCTGTACCCGTTATGTGACCTAAAACGCATATAAAGGAGAAAGCGGCAAATTTCATCCTATATGAAGTTGCTAAATGTGTTTTGGTTCAATGTAATTTTTATGTCGACTAGCTTTGTTTTCGATGTGGAATACCATTCCGATTTTATGGTGCGAAAGTTAAAGCAATTCTGAGTATCGATTTCATATACGTATGTTTATATGGGTGTAAGGTTCTATTCTTCTTAAATCGGAGAATATGTAGAACAGTACACATAATTATATAAATTAAGATCTAATAAAGATACTTAGTCACTTTTAGCAGCAAAATTTTCGGGCAACGCACATTAAGAAGCATAGTAGAATAAGCTTTAACAATCTCCTAAACGACGGCGTTTCCCTGCAGTTGGATGCTCACATTACAGTAAACGATGGAACGAATGATTTCAGAAATTTCGATACATCTTAAGTGGTTTTCGATAATCTACAGTAGTGATACCGAATAACATACAATACACACTAAAATCTCATTTTGTTCCTAATAGAAGAAGATTGCAAAAATTCAGTATAGATGAACCTTTACATATATTGACTTTATAATTTATAACTAACTATTGTTTTTAACCAATTAGTGTCATTCCGCATAAAACTGGACACGAATTTTCACATTTTCTAAAAAAAAACACCACAACTTGTCGACGATACATTTATGTGCGGTCCTTTACATGATAAAGTTTTACTGCGTAACTTACGTTCTACTACTATTATAAGTACCAATATGTCCTAAATATCAAATTTCACCGAACTGGCTTAGAGTTTAATAAATACTTCATTATGAATAACGCGTCAGAGTTACTAGTTCTCGAGTTGAACAGAGATTCAATAATTGATTTAAGGGCGCTTCGATTTAAGTTGACAGGTAGCTCTTCCATAAAAAGCCGTATTCTACTTGTCAGTATTTTTTAATGTAGCTATTTATTCTTACTTGAAAAAAAAGCATATTGGGGTTTATTTTTTGTCTTTGAGCTGTTATTGGTTACATCTACGATAGCATTTTAATCATTAGGTAGTATAGGTGTATGCGTTTGTATTTGTGTGTATGCAAGCGTGTATGTGTAACTCTAAGCTAATATACAGAATACGGTTTTCATCTTATCTTTAGTACTATAATGTTACATATGACGTGAAAAAGCGAACGTAAATACGTAAATATGTAACTACATTTTTATCATTTAGTATAATAATAAAAATCAACGTGACATTATAAAATAATGTAACGACCTGAGGTAATGACTATATATTTTCCCGTCGCATTATGACATGTATGTTACTGCGTTTATCACTCACATAGGACCAGGAGTAAGTGCATTTGATAATAATTTTTAAGGTTAATTGTATGTTTTGCTTACACCTATTTTGATTGCTATTATTTCACTATGAGTATTTATAGCAATGTATCTTCTAGATAAAGCAGAATTTTAAGTGACATAATTATTCTACAGAATTACTCATTGACAGAATAATTAATCATTCTAGCAGATTCTGATAAGGGATCCGATATAATATTTTTTAGCTACCGCCACAATTATATCATTACTTAAAAATAAATAAATTATTCCTTGTTTAATAGCTTATGACTTTGGAGAACGTTAAACGATAAGAACGAAAGATGCGGGTTGCCGGAGTTGAACAACGGGTATCTTAATAACAGGAATCAGACAAATATTGGCTAAGTATATTAAAGATTTGAATGCTTATGTAATGATTCATCATAGTTATGGGAATATGTTTGCTTATCCCTATTCATAAAAATTGGATCCTTTAAACGTATTTGACTTAGCGACAAGCTTTGACACAAAAGAAAAAGGTTTCCTCGAATTAATAATGGGCCGGTCAAAGATGGGAAGGTTATGTTATATTTATTTGTATCAAATAGGTTTAATAAATGTTCACAATTTAACCCAAGGGTCTGAATATTTAAGAGAGTTGAGGACTCACTAGGGTTCACTTCTTTAATTTGATAGTAGTTAGGTATTAAATACTAGTATATATGTAGCCCTAACTGCCCTGGAATCAAGGGCGGTTCTAGTTCGCACCTTACGTATTGCGGTGGCCGGTGGCATCCACGTACGAGGAAAAAAAGGTCAGCCAAAAACGTGTAGCTCAAAATCAAAACATTTATATATTGATACTCTGTGACTACTGGCACTCTACCTGTCCACGGTGTGATAATCGTTTTTTTTTTTAATTTTGGTTTAAAATCAGGTAATTAGTTAAAATGTGTAGTATTTGACCCACAATGTTTTTCACAATACAATATTTCGAAAAACTTTAATCTTACTACCAGATAACTACGTATATTTAATATTCCATTAAAAAACAAAGCCTGTAATAGATAGTCGTTGTTACAGAAATCACACTCAGCCTTGAAGTTGGTTTAGTCTTACAGTACGTACTAATGTTTCAACTTTTAATACCGCTTTTGACATACCTACTTGTTATAATATTGTTTATATTATGTTATATCATCTCTCACACTATATCTATACATATACTATCTATATAACATAATAATCACTACTCTATATATTAGAGATTGAGTTTTAAGTTATAAGATACATCCGTTTAACTTACTTTTAAAGCTTGAAAGGCTGACAAAAGAATTTATGTCAAGATCAATTATCCATATATGTACTCGTATATAGCGATGCTATTTCTAATATCATAAAACTCAAAAACTTCAATTTTACCAACGTATTTTAAAAGATATATTTCTACGCTTTAACACAAAACTGAGAATCTAGTAGTCAGATTTACTTTCAGAGTTTGTCTTTAAATTAAACTAAACTGAAGCAGTTTGTGTTTCCCAATACTAGTCTCACAATTTCTAGTACAAAGCGAAAGATTTATAATTAACTCCTACATAGATTGTCGATGGCTTTTTCCGTGGGTTGGCGGTGATTTTTCTCTGGATAAAACTGCATAATACTTATAACAACTTAATCCGATGGCTAGCTGTTCTCAGAGGCTTCAGGTGTATTGGGAGAGGTACGTCAAATTTTTTTTCTATTATAGTATTTGTATGCGATGTCTTCTTTTCCTTAACACTACATGCATATACATTTATGTATATAAATGTATTCATTATATTTGATGAATATGAATTATATTGTCTACGCGTTTACCGTACGTAGCCCATAGACCATCTCCGCTGTCAACACTATGTACCCAAGAGCTCTGACCACCATAATCATCACAGGAACACAATACTAATTACTAATTTAAGAGCAATATTATTTGGCTGTGGTTGTCTGTAAGGTTCAGCTACTTGCTTTTCCAGTCGGGTTACTGAGCAAAATATCCAGTGTTCGAGCTAAATAATTTTTACCGTCTCCTCTCTACGTTGAATCTTTCATATTACCCAATAACTTACTGACTTAACTATCACATAAAAGCTATTGAGGACTTACAACATAAACTTCAAACAAAACAAAAAATAACCCGATAAAAAGGCTTTAAGAGGCTTTAACAGCTTTTGCTTGTAATAAACTGTCGAGACTTATTGAATCCATTTCGTAATTAAAGAGAAGCTTCTGTGTTTCTTTTGTATTCTATTTTATCTCAGATTCTTTATTAACTAATAATTTAATGCTCGTGGTTAATACACGTAATAAAAAACGTCTGAAAATTTTATAACGTTATTTAAAGATTATGATAACTGTTAACAATATACGTATGTATATCATAAGCACTTTTCGTAAACGTCTATTTGTTTCACTCACTACAGCTTGCTGCCCGTCTTCGGCCTGTGTATTTCAAAGGCAGCAGTTGGATGGTTATCGCCATCGGTCGGCTTTTTAACCGACTTCCAAAAAAGGAGGTGGTTCTCAATTCGACTGTATTTTTTTTAATTTTTTTTATGTATGTTACATCAGAACTTTTGAGCGGGTAGACCGATTTCGACAAGTTTTGTTTTAATCGAAAGGTGGTATGTGCCAATTAGTCTCATTTAAATTTATTTGAGATCTAACAACTACTTTTCGAGTTATATCTAATAATGCGTTTTTACTTGATGCTTTTTTCGTCGTCCTACGTTGTATTATACCGCATAACTTTCTACTGGATGTACCTATTTTGATAATTTTTTTTTTTGTTGGAAAGGGGATATCCCTAGTTTGATACCATGATAAGGAAACTAGGATGTGATGATGGGATCCCAGAGAAATCGAGGGAAACTCTCGAAAATCCGCAATAACTTTTTACTGGGTGTACCGATTTTGATAATTTTTAATTTAATCGAAAGCTGATATTTATCATGTGGTCACATATAAATTTTATCGAGATCTGATAACTACTTTTAGAGTAATCTTTGATAACGCGTAGTTTCTTGACCATTTTTTCGTCGATCTACGTTGTATTACTTGTCGATGTAATTGAAGTCGGTTTTTTTTCGTTTGCGAGCAAACACAATTATTAAGGTGATAGGTAGTAGGTGGTGGTAGGTGGTGGTTCCAGGTGGTAGTGGAACTGTGTTACCGCCCTTTTTTTTTTTTATGTCACTGGGTCGGCAAACAAGCGTACGGCTCACCTGATGGTAAGCGATTACCGTAGCTTATAGACGCCTGCAACACCAGAAGCATCGCAAGCGCGTTGCCGACCCAATCCCCATTCCCCTAAGAGCTCTGGTCACCTTACTTACCAACAGGAACACAATACTGCTTGAAAACAGTATTATTTTGCTGTGATCTAAATCCCCCTTAGTTACCTCTTACGACACCCACGGGAAGAGAGGAGGTGGATATATTATTTACTGTCGTAACTACACAACGAGTATTAACTATGAAAACCTTATTGTAATAAACTTGCGTTTAAAACCTCTGCATGCTCAGTTAAGTATTTTTTCGCTAATGCCATATAATGTACAAAATTGTGTAGAACATTAATTTCTTTGAATAGATAAGCAGTGCGATTGAGGAATGTGTACACGTGATTAGAATGCATAAAACAGTGTCACCGGCAGACGTTGCGGCGATCGTTGGTAAAATGTCAATCAATGTAGCTATGTATCAATGAAAAATGAAAAGGAAAAAACAATTTGATGTATCATTTTCCCAGTCTCAAACTACCACAATTTTTTTTTCATATTTGACATAATTAGTTGTAACTCCGTCTTATTTAGTCTAAATTTGTATAAATTTGTTATTTAAAAATATATTACTTTTTTTGTCAAGAGTACATGAACAAAAAGATAAAAAATAATGTCAAAGAGATATATTAGATGAGAATGTCAATAGATTGTTAAAAAAAATCTGAAGCTTGAAATAACTTTTCGGTTTTGTACTTCTTCTTCTTCTTTTTAAAATGGCTTTCGATAGTGCCAAATGAGCACAGATGATTTCGCCAATGTCACGTAGAATTTCGATTTTGTAATATATGTAGTTTAGTTTTTAGTTGTAAATATTAATTGTTGTTAAAGTGTAAATAAAGACCATTTTTTTTATTTAGAATTAATTGGGAGCCTAGCCCTGGATCTAAATATATTAAACTTTTTAATATATTAATAATTAATTTGTTTTATTATTTTTGTTAATTGTTTAATAACTTATAGTTTTAACAATGTTCTTGCTCATAATTTAAAATTGAAAAGTCTATTTTTAAAATATAATTTTTGCGTAAATCATCTAATAATTACGTGATTATCACATAAAAGTAATCTCATTCTGCGGAATAAATCTGTCTCGCATGACTTGCGAAATACATATGGATAATATTTTATTTGAAATGTTAACATTATCAGCGTATACGTAACAAGTTTTCACGGCAATGGCCGCGTTATATAATGCGAGAAATAAATACAACATTAAAATTTGTCTTAAGCACTATCTATGGTGATTAAAATTTTGTAAGCCGTAAAATATTATTATAATTTAGTAACATCTTTTTTATAAACTTTTAGGTTTGCAAAATATGTGTTTTGGTCCGTCGTAAGTCTAAAAAAAAAACAAAAAAATGGGTGTGGGACTATTTTTGCACCTAAGCATTTCGTTGCAAATGTTTTAATGAATGAAGTAAACTTACATCCTATATAAATTATTATTACGAATAAAATTAAATAATAATTTGATAATTAAATTTGTATTCATGAAATGTGCAATAAAAATAAACTTATTCTAAATGACGCGGTTATCTTTACAAAATGTAACACATATTTAATTATAAAGCGATTGTAAAATGTATATTTTGATGTTAAAAGATTTATTTTATTGAAACCTGTCCACTATCTTATTAAATATATTTTTGATGTAATCCGGTTTCACATTTCGTCTTATTTATGCTAAAGTTTTATTTTAAAATTAATATAAACTGGTCATCAAAAAAATCGGCCCACCTGCGTTTTTACCGATAATCACGTTTTTTTTAAACAAATCCCAACAAAACTTTTTAGTACTGAATAATGTTTTATTGAACTTGTTTATTTACAACAATTTAATCACAATTAAAACATCAAAATGTTTTTTTTTTTAAGATTTTGATTTAAAAATCAGAATCTTTAATTTTACACGATTTTTTGATTAATTTTTAATACGCTCTAGTTTTTTAGTCTTAAATGGTATGCATACAATTGTTGCAATTTAATATTGCGTATTCCCTCCTCTTGCTCGAATGACGGCCTGCATCCGCCGTTTTAATGACCTTATCAAGATTTTAATGGTCTCTTGAGGGATTCGGTTCCATTCTTCCCTAATGGCGGTTTCCAGGTCTCCTAATGTTGTAGGGACTGGATTACGGGCTCTAACCTTTTGTTTTAGGGTGTCCCACATATGCTCTATAGGATTGAGATCGGGGCTTCTTGCTGGCCAGGACATTACCCGAATGCCAACCTCTTGAAGGTAATCGGTGGTGATGCGCGCTACGTGTGGTCGTGCATTATCATGCATTAATTCAAAGTTTTCTCCAATATAGCCGGCATAAGGCATCACATGGTCTTCTAAGATCTCTGTGATATAGCGTGCAGCAGTTAAAGCACCTCTTCGTATGAAAACCAGCTCCGTCCGTCCAGTCAAAGATATTCCACCCCAAAACATTACAGAGCCCCCACCATAACTGACAGTTTCCCTTATGCAACACTGGGTATAACGTTCACCTGGCCGTCGCATGACATTACGGCGTCCATCAGAACCGTGTAAAGTCATTCGACTCTCATCACTAAAAAGAACTGACTCCCATTGGCCTATGGTCCAGTTGATATGATTACGTGCGAATTGAAGTCTGGCTTGTCGATGAGCTGTGGTCAATTGTGGTCCTGTTGCTGGCTTATGTGGTCTTAAATTCTGCTCACGAAGTCTCCTTCTTACAGTACTGTCACTTATAGCCACCCCCCGATCTTCGCGTAAGCGTCGCTGGAGATCAACACCAGATAGGTGTCGATTCCGTAGAGCTGATAACACTATAAAGCGGTCATCTCTTTGAGTTGTCACTCTATGTCTTCCAGATCCAGACCTTCTTCGATACTGCCCAGTCTCCAGAAACCTTTGGTAAACTCGCCGAACTGCAGAACGGCTCAGATTTAACCTCCTGGCCACGATACGTTGACTTATGCCTTGTTGCAGCAAAGCCACAACTTGGGCCGCCTCAGCTTCTGTAGTGTTCATTATTTTTAGTCAAAATGAATCAAAATACAGCCACAGTAAATAAACTTAACGTTATTAACAAGTAATCCCTACAAAGGGCTCTTCCGGACTCAAAGAACGATTCGAATTTGTTACGATGTAAAACCATCAAATCAGTACTCAACAGTGTTTCTGTATAAGAAATGGTTAAGTACCTTCAAGTTCAATAAGATTTACGACAAATAATATGCCAAACATCGTAACCGACCCTCAAAATAAAAAACAAACGTGTGAAACAGCTTATCTGTGAAACAATCGATAAATATTAAACAAAAAGTGGGTGGGTCGATTTTTTTGATGACCTGTGTATAAGACTCAGTAATTAGTCGGAAGTTATTTACGTAATATAATCGTGTTATTGTTTATATACGCCTGGTTTCTACAGGGGATATGATTTGCTTTCATCGTAAATAAAATTTAACGCATTGTATTATTCGCAATACAATAGCAATGGGTTGACAATAGACTTTAATGGATCTATAACTCAACTTTTACCTTCTTACCGTTTATACCTAATTTTCTGTAAAAGTTTGAAAATATAATTATGATAGACTTCCTCTTTTAATGAACTTAGGTTTTTTTGCTGCAAATTTTTTTTTATATTTTAGGAAATTGAGTTGTTTTTCTCGTAGATTTAAGTACATAGCAAAAAGTAACACATTGTGACCTGTATACGGACATTACCAGTCACAAAAAATCGTAAAAATTGGCAGTAATTGGTAAAATAGAAGAATAGTATTTTTCAACATTTACCAGCGTTATTATTGTTTAATTAACAATATTAGTGGAATGTATATAGCGCATGAGTAAAATATGCAATACATATAGATATACAATTATGGTAAATAAACATTTACACTTTTTATATGAGTACTGCGCTATGTAAACAGATACGAGTATAAGTAAAAATTTTTTTTGTTCGTACCTATTGTTTTTTATTTCAAATAAATATTTGAATGTTTTTTTTGTTTCGGTGTCGTATACGTTTGAGGTTTATTATTTTATATAAACTGTAAATATGATTTCATAACCTTAATGTATATTAATATAAACAAATAAGTAGATATTAAGTAATAATAATAGTAATAATAATAAGGTTTTGCATAATAAATATAATTTGCGTCTGTTATCTTTAATCACGAAAACATAAAAAAAGAATAATATAAATATGTCAATAATAATAACTTTATTTTAATGTCAAGGTTTTACAAATTTAGATACTAATTTTAATATATGGTTATTTAATGACTTAATAAATATTATCAATTTTGTTTTCGATTTTAGTCATCATAAAATTTTCACATTTTTCGTAACTAGTAACGTAAAAGTAAATATTTAATTACAATACTTGGTTTTCTACTTACTTATTTGAAAATACGAAATATCTTATAATTTTAACGGCAATCAAGCTCTACAAATGAATTTATAATCGATCAATGTAAATAATTACCAAACGACGATATTTCAGCATTACATATTAATTATATTAAATATTATATACATATTTCATTATTAATCGAAGTAAATACTATTAAAATGGATTAAAATTTCAAAGTATTCAAACAAAAGTGATGCCTTAAAAGTTGTCGTACTTTTAAACTGTCAATACATTTAAAACGACAAATGAAAATAATAAAGTATCATATTAAAACAGAATAATGTTTATTTATGTTATTCAAAACAAAGTGACATACGTTTCAGCTTTATCTTGATTCTGTTCTTCGGACTCCAAGTCAACAAACCAGTCAAGTCAATACCGCGAACATTCATTTACTGACACAAACACATATTTATTACACACACATTAACACAACATATACAAAACATGTACGAAATGTTCACTAAATCCTAATAAAATATAACATTTAATACAAATCTACCGAATACAAGTTTACTAAGCACTGGCGAATACAATGCGTGTAGGCAACTGTCATTTGTTTCTCGCACCGGCCGGTAGCGGGCGTGATATATGCGAGAGTGAGATAGCATGCTATTGACAATGAGTGAGAGAAGGATAGGATATACAGAGCCTTAAAAGCTCGTACACGCATAAGTATCTGTTGACCCATATATATGCACTTTGCACGTAGGTTGGTTCTGATTACTTGTGCGACTTTTACGTGTACGTGCTTTTGTGCGACTTATTGTATCCGTTTTTGTATCACAACCTGTTAGGTTTTGATTCAACTTTGGTGTATATATGTATTAACAAATAAGATTTTTTTTTGTTAGCGACACAATTTGACTTTACAAGTAAATTGCACAATATTATTTCGCTCGTTACTTAATTCAAATAAAATATGTTAATGACAAGTTATTAAGATATAAAGATCCACACAAATTTTTATATAAAAATTCCAATTAATAGTAATTTTTAATGAATGCTGTCTTTAAGTAATTACTGTATATCATGTTGAAATAATGAAAGAAAATAACAATAATTTTTGACTGTGTCAAACAAATACAATATTACGATAAATATTCAAATTATAAGATGATACATGTATTTAAAAAGTGGTCTGAGAAATTTTCAGCTTTTATGACATGACGAAAGTCTGGCCCTTCTGGGCTCTCGGTCTAACTTGTAAACTATAGTATGTAGGAATGACAATGACAATTTATTAAATACGGATGTAATATACATATATATTACGCAATATCGTATGAGTTTTTGACTTTATATTGTAATAGACGCAGTTGTGTATAAAACCAAAAAAATATCATTGTATTTAATTTTTACCTAAAAAAGCAACTAAGACTATTAAAACATTAAAAATTAAAAAGTCTAATTTATTCATAAATTCAAGGAGAAAGTAAATTACTCTATATGTATATATCTACAGAATAGGTACATAAATTAAGAGGATAAAAACGGCGATGAGACGATGTTTTCCATTATCGTATAAACTTATACCTATATTATTAACTATCTCATTTATTAATATTAATATTCCATTTCTTTTTTGCTAAGATTTACTTTCCAATAGATAAACTAGATGATAGACTGTTTCACTTGCATTAGATTAAAATTACGTGAGATAATTACGAGGTCATTGCTCCCTTCATAGAGTTGAATTTTTAAGCCCATAAACTTCCATAATAACACAAAAATAAATCGTATGCGTAGATAACTGTACACAAAGAAGTAATTGAGTTAAATAAGTTAAATCCCTTTTAACTTGAGACCGTCGTTATATCATTTGTATGAAATTCGACTATTTTTTGAAGGTGGGGAGTTTTGGATGGAGAGGCGAGGGCTATATCTTCTATATATATCTCGCTATTATATATTCTATATTTCGCATAATTCAAAATGGTATTGTAAAGCCAACTAAAAGCCTTTAGTTGTTGTATCTCACACTATTTTAATTGTACTAGGATTAGAATTTTTCTGAGGTGAGAAAAACAATTCCCTATCCAAGATGAACTAGTAACTAGTATTTCTTAAAAGCAATACTGAACTTAATAATCAACATATTTTCTTTAGTTAATATATGTTAATGTCTTTGTCCTAAAAAATTTGTACATATAAATGGATCGCTAAAGGCACTTTAAAGTAATTTATCGTAATTCAGAAAATTAAAATAAGATCGATTAAAAACGAGTGAATGTGAACGAGTAAAAGAGTAGTAGTAAAAGTAGCAACTGGTAAGTCTTGAATTTCTTATTATAAAGGTGGCAAACAATCCTACGGTTAGCTTGATGGTAAGCGGATACCGTAGCTTATGGACGTCTGCAATACCAGGAGCATTGCCAGCGCATTGTCTGATCTGTCTTCGATCCTTCCAAGGAGCTCTGACTACCTAACTCACTACAGGAATACAATACTGCTTGAGAAAAGTGTTTTTTAGCTGTGATCTTCTGTAAGATTGAGCTATACTTCCAGAATTCGAGTAGTGGACCAGAAAATCTATAAAGGACAGTGTCAGCGAATGCTTTTTTATATTATTTAACATTTGGAACAAGAATTGGCAGTCTCTCAATATAATATAATAAATGAAATCAATTTCATTGCAAGTGACAATCCACTTTGAAAATCCTACTTTAGAACCATGTCTCACAAAATGTGTATTAGAGATCTATATACAATTGTCTCATTTACTATGTTAGTCAAAAGGTATAAAGAATCAATGAAAAATATGTTAAAATAACCAAATAAGTGTAACTACATTTATTTTCTAAAAAATAACAGGTATGTTATTGTTACGCTTTATGGTGGCGAACTACGACGAGACGTTAAAATCTTGACAGTACAGAAGTTTGCCACAAGTGCGTTTGACATAAACTCTACTGGGTATGAATGAGCTTTTGTATAACAAACAACGATCTTCCGGCCACACTTATACAGACGGATAAATAAAGGCTTGTCTTTTGTCTGTTTGCGTTTTTGTTCTTTTGTTCTTATATAAGGTATAGAATGAATTTTACGATGATTGATAAAAAGCGTTTAGTATTTCGAAGTACCGACTAAAGTTATGAACTGATTGTTGTAATAATATGAAAGTTTTAATATAAAAAAAAAACTTTATTGCTTAATTTATATAATGTGAAAAAACATATATATAAATAGTTTAAAAAAGATAAAATAAAGAAATAAAAGATGTAACATAACATATTCAGAAAAAAATTATCTGGATCAAAGAATAAAGTCATAAAACATTCTACGGGATTATGGACCCTTCTTATTTATTAAATTTGGATATCAATGATTTAAATCATTTTAATTTTCGTAATAAATTATTACAACAATTATGAATAAAAGTTATGTTATGTTGTTTATTAGATCCTCGATATATTATTCAGCACTGCATTCAATTAAATTCTCTTTACAACAAATTAAATACGTAAAATACTGAGGTGGATACTAAGTAATTATCTATATCTATACATATAATAAAATGGTAGGAAAGTCAAAACTGTACATTGAATATTTATAGTTAGTTTATAGTGTGATCTACAATCGATACCGAAGCTAAAAATATAGTTTTTAGAATTTTTGTCTGTTTGTCTGTATGTATGTCCGGGATAAACTAAAAAAGTACAGCACGGATTTACTTCAAATTTGGCACGAATATTATTAAGAAGTCGGGTCAACATATAGGCTACAAATTATCACACTATCACCTACGGGGAACGAGCAGTGAACCTTTATTTCTTCAACGCATTCTGTAACACGTGTAATCTAACGACGCATATTTGAATGTTGTTATTATTTTAATAACCATGCCATAAGCTAGCTTTATACTATAAATAAAGACATTCTGTAGTATATTTAGTATCAGCATTGCACCCGTGCGAAGCCGGGGCGGGTCGCTAGTTGTTAATAAAATTGCTAATTTAAAACAGCAATATTTTTGACATACTACAGGTAAAAATAGAAGAACTACTTTTAAAACGTGACAAACCACAAATCTTATACATAGTTACTAGTGACGTCAGAACTAATGACGTATGTAGATATATACGAGTGTTTGTAAAAATTGTGTTGTATTAGATTATATCTAACACACATATAAAGTAGATCTTATAACGGTTCTAGTTTAGGTCGTTACATCTCGAGGAATGTCAGATAAACGGGCTGTCTCGGACTGCACTGAACGCAAGGATTAATAGTCAATAGCCAATAGCCAACGGCCGTAACTGTTCGACAAACTAGTTCTGTACATTTCCCGTTTACAGAAATATAGATAATTATACATAGAGGTCAATTTAGTGTGATGATTCTAATAATTATGTTATTTTGATGTTCTGATGTTGTAAATTATGAATTTAATAAATTTTATTATTATCATTATCATAATTAAATTGATGTAGAGTTTTGATAAATTGATTACTTAAATTTTCATTCTAGAAAGTAGATTTGGTATGTATATGTATTATATATATAATTTGTAGCATAGGAAACTGTTTTTAACCAAATTCAAAAAAGGAGGAGGTTACTCAATTCGACCATATATTTTTATGTATGAACCGATTTTGATAACTTTTTTTTCGTGGGAAAGGAGATATCCCAAGGGTGGTACCATGATAAGAAAATGATGATGGAATCCCAGAGAAATCGACGGGAGCTCGAAAATCGTAGTGACGACTAGTGCGTTTGTTAATTATTTTTGTCTACTTACGAAATCGAAGATAATTTAATCATCAATCTTCATTAGACTAAAGTACTAAGTCACCGAGAGGATCTATGTGACATTTTCCCAGTTAAGTCAACCTTTTCAGACTAGTTAAGGTTTTTGAGGAATACGGAGTATTCACTTCAGCTTACCGCAGTCCAATGCTGGACATCGGCCTCCACAAGTTCGCGCCAAAAATGGCTTGAACTCATGTGTGTTGCCCATAGTCACCACGCTCGGCAGGTGGGTTGGGGTCCGCAGGGCTGGCTTTGTCGCACCGAAGACGCTACGGAGTATTCGCGATATAAAGAAAAATGCAAATGTATAAGTAATATTCATATGACCATATTTTATTAGAATTAATATAAATCGTAAGTAAAAGAGTTCTGACTTAAATTGTACTAAAGTTATGATTTCATATTGAAAATCTTTATTTATGTAGTGTCTTTATCGTCGAACTTACATTATCAGGCTGTAATTAAAATGTGTCATGCGCGTCAGTCTTTTTAAATAGAAGAATATGCTATTTCCTGATATTGAAACATTTACTAATGTTACATTAGAGTAAATTTACATGGCATGTAAGTCATTCAACTAAATAATAAATTTAATGAGTATCTGTATTTATCATTATTTATATTGTGACTGCTTAAACTATTTAAAAAAAGTCAAGCATATACACAGTCAAATAATTATTTGTATTATCTTCAGTCATAATCAATTTCTTGTTCCAATTCAACACTTGGCGGAGGTTATATGTCCAGCAGTGGACTGCGATAGGCTGAAGTGATGAGTGATAAATTCAATACTACGTATAATTTATTTTATTTATTACGTGAAAATGGTTCAAAAATGAAGAAATCAAGTCTTCCTCGCAGCAGGATACTTTTACTTTGAAAACCTTGAAAAAGCGGTAAGATTCAGATCACTATTTTTCCTGATTTACGGCGAGTCAAGCTAGGAGCCCTTCAAGACACATTTACATTTAAATAGAAACCTCAAACAAGATTTTATTCCGATTTCAGATTCACGAGTTCTAACATTTATGTGTGTATAAATTTTACTCGATACTTCTATTTACTTGCTTTATTTTAAGCTTTAAAATTTAATATTCAATGGAGTATCTTTCATGGACGTCTAGAACAGACAGTACATAAATATGCCTAACATTTGCAAGATGTATGCAAACGATTGCTATGAGTTAACCACAAATATAAACGCAGTAGTCAAGTGCAGTGACATCATTGTGCTGTAAATTATACAGTTTAGAAAGTTACACACGTTATACATTTGTAAGACTTAAACTAATTTTCTTGAAAAAACAATGGAACATTAATAAAGTCATTCAAAACTTTTGCTGAATGGATTTAATTCTTTTCAAAAATATATTTAATAAAATTTAAATCTTTAATAACTTAAGAAATAAATATGCTTGCACGAATTTTTATTTGCGACTTACTGAACTTGAAATTTAGGAATATTAAATTTGTCAAATAAGAAGAGGTAAACCTCGTCGAAATTCTTAACCCCGTTACGATCTAATATATTTAGACTCTGGTCGGCATACTTCACAAAGTATTATAAAATTAAGGAATATGTGACTGCCTTTCAGATGCCTCGTCTCAATTTAATATTTTTAAAAGCGTACAATATAACATTGTCTTGGACCGTAAGTAAAAGGATGTCTACGTCGTGTATTGTATTTATATCAATAGCTAATATTGGTGACAATTACTTACGAGTATGTGCTCGTTTATGTCAACTATTGTAATTAATTGTCTCATATATTACGAAATAAGTATATCAAAGAGGACAGTTATCGATTTTTTAAATCGGGCTTACCGTCAGGTGCATTCAAATTATAGTCCTACTGCTGAATATTACCTACAGCTAAAGTTTTATAGCACGCTCAGTTTTGTAATCTTATATTTAAAAAAAAAAAGAAACCGAATGTTGTTACTTGTTAACTACATTAGACGAGCAGACGAAAGACAAAGAAGCTTATACGTTCTAACCTTTAATCAAGATAGATCTAAAAATACTGAATAAAATCACATTTTTTCAATTATTTACCGCCGCAACACTGAAAGTTCATATCTTAATTTATTTTATACGAGCTGCCTGGACAAACTTCGTTCTGTTCATAGTTAATAGTCATTCAATTTAATGTCAGTCAATTTTAATTTCTTGTTTCTATTAAAACCTTCCGTGGGCCTTAAGGCATATACAAAAAACAAAAAAAAAATTAGCCGAATTGGTTAAGCTATTCTCGAGTTATGCGCTTAGCAACATTCATTTTTATTTATATGGATAAGTAAGTATATTAAATTAATTGATTAATTAAATATTAATATAATAAAAAATTAATTAATTTATTATGTGAACGATTGACGTCGTTAAAATTATGTCTTTGTGCTTGGGCTTTATGAAGTTAAGCGTCTGAAGAAAGGCCTAAGACTTCTTTTTGGTTCGTGCAGTACACACATTTATTGAGATTTATGTCTATAGTTATGTCAAACACTGTCAAGAGACCCTATGTAAATATAAGGCTAATTAATTTGAATTTCCAGATACAGTAATAATAGATATAGCTATTTAGAACGGATTTCTCTAACTCGAATTACAATTACCCACGAAGTCAAGCACTTACAATTCGCTTGTAAATTGGAACCTTTGTCGGAAATTAGTTCATATTGCTATGGTGATAACTTGATTTGCTCCATTAGTAAGTGCTCAATAGAATTATGTTGGATAGTTTCAGTTATGCGATCAAAAGTGCTTCAATTTTAATGAACTTATTTTAAAATGGAATCACGTACTAAGTTGGAATCATAGCGTTGAGTTAAAAGAAGTGTGACATATTATTTCAAATTCAACACCACTCTAATTTTATCACAGTTTAAAACGAAGATATAGATCTTTCCCTCAACGAAGGAGAAGGTTGGAGGTGTGATACTTACCTGGCAAGCAGATCTACACAGACTTACACACAGGCAAAATATACATATAAATGTTTGAATTTCTTACACACCATGTGGCACTTCTTTCGATGTTTTTTTTTCATTGTTAAACTCGAGATGAAAGAGAGACAAATTTAATACTTCTAAATTAATAATGTTTATTAGAGATAAAGTTTCGATATAATAAATAACTAAAAAATGTGTTCTACATTCTACTTGATATTGGCGAAAAATATATGCACTTTGGCATCACTGAAAACCATTCACTCAAGTGACTTAATGAATGAAAAATACTAATATTATTAGATATTAATATTAATCACTTAAAATATATGTTTGTTATAATGTAAGAGCAGTAAGTTAGCATCTCTATCTGCTATCCATATTTTTAGACTTTGATTATGTTAATTGGTTGCTTACTGACAAACGTCACAAATTATACTATTTTTTTAACCTTTGAGAGTAAAAAAAAATTACTCTTAAAAGCTAAAAAAAGTATAAAGATGTATCCCGAATACAGCTTTACAATGACATTGCAAGTTATAAGGGCCTGGAAAAATAAAATAGCAACTTGTAAAAAATTCAGCGTAATTGTTGTACACTGAACTGAAATATTTTTTAGTTAACACACATAATACACACACACAGAATATACAACCACAAATGCCCAGACGATGACAATATTTGTATGGCCAATACGTATGTAACTATGTATATAAGGCAGTGCTGGAACCGTTGCGCTAACGTGTCGTAATTAGCCTTCATATTCACATATTACTTTTTATACATCTTACTGTGCTGTGTACCGACACCGAAAGTTAATAAATAAATAAAATGAGCTTTATATTTAGTTATAATCGTATATATTTTAAATATAATACATATTACTTATCCGCGTTCCGATGCCCTTACAGACCAATCCCATATACAGAATAATCCCATTAATTAATTAAATTTTGATGAAATTTCAATATTAAATATGCTAGGTTAATAGACGACCTTATTAAATCTGTAAATTGAATTAATAAATATGACACGAAGAGTTAAATATTAATCTTAATTAATATTACAATTTCAATTATGTTGATATTTATTTTGTTACTCTTTCGCGTGGTGATGTCTACCTGATTTAACGTGAAATATTCGAAGCATTTGATTTTAACCAACTCTTAGGTCAATTTTCATACTTTATAATTATTATGCTTTGCCTATAATTTTATTTATAAATTCCAGCAGACAAGTTTGTGAATAAACTTTCTTTATTACGGCTTCTTCAGACATTGTTTGTATTTAATCATGAACTTGAGGATAATCCTAATGATATTTTTGAGCTAAATTGTTTTTTCAATAGATAATTAAGAACCATTTTTGCTTAGTAATGAGATGGGTTAATCGTCAGCATTAAAAACGTTGTTTAATTGTTGGATATTAAATAATTCTTGCGGTATTTCTTAATATTAATATTTTAACATGTGTAATTATATTTGTTGCTTTTTTATTATTACTATTTTCTTTTTATTTTTATTTTTATTTTTTATTCGATAAAATTTTACTTTTCATTTTTTAAATTAATTATTTAAATTTTTAGTTACACCTTTACTAATTTTGACCTTTTTTTAATTTTTTTATTGTATTTGTAATCTCATTGTGTTGTTGTATGTCTGTTTTTTTTTTATATCACTAGTTCGGCAAACAAGCGTACGGCTCACCTGATGGTAAGAGAGTACCGTAGCTTATAGACGCCTACAATACCAGAAGCATCGAAAGCGCGTTGCCGACCCAATCCCCAATCCCCCCCAGGAGCTCTGGTCACCTTACTCACCAAAAGGAACACAATACTGCTTGAAAACAGTATTATTTAGCTGTGGTCTTCTGTAAGGTCGAGGTACTACCCCAGTCGGGCTGCTCCATATTTTGAGCAGGAAATTCCTGCTGTGTCCTACCTCAGTTATAACATATAAGCAGTGTATGTGTCTCAAATAAATGTCTTTCTTTCTTTTTTCTTTAATAATGAACATTTCAAATGTTTAATATTTTTTATTGAAGTTAATAATAAAAGTTTCACACTCAACGGATTTCTTCATCAACGGAACTCACATTTAATGCACAGGTAGAGAAGCCCAGATCACGGCCAATACGAATAAATACTATGTGTGAGGAACAGCCGGTGTTATGACCGTTGTCATATACACGTATGTTGGTATAACAATTAGTTAATGATAAAGAGTAAATATATTTTACGAATATAACAGATCAGTTTCATTGTGTCTTCATCCTTCTTTAAAATAATAAAAAAAAATGATTTTATAACAATATTTTGAGAACGACTAATAAAGAAAATAAAGCTATTTGAAACGTATTTGGAATGCAATTCTAAGAGTTAAGTTCAGAAATGTAGTTATGTACTTCATCTTTTATTTTTTCATTCTTCTGTTTTTTAGATTTACACTTTCAAATGTAATTTTAAGTAATTTTACTCTGTTATTATATATATTCATTACAATGCTGTCACAAAACCTTAGGAATCATAATAGGTAGGATTTCTAAATCTAGTACCTACTACAGATCAGACGATACAGTTCTATGACAGATGAACAGAGAGCGCCTTAGTTAAAGAACGCTGTTGGCATAATTTATAACAGTCCACAAAAGACACCGGTATTAATAAATGATTCCGTTTTTATCGACTTAAAAAAAATCAGGAGTTTCTCAATTCAATTTTTATTGGAGGTTTTATTAGAGTACAAACACAATTATTTGCTATAAAGTTGCGTCAGTATTACGCCTACGCGATTTTAATTACAACCAAGGTACGCATTAACATTTATTGCTATATCTAAAAGAGCAGGCGCCAATATAATTACATACAAAATCTCTTACCTAGGTATTCAATTAGGGAAAGGATTTTATATAACAGCAACTTTAACAGAACACCGGGCAATGAGAGAGCGGACGAACTAGCCAAAAGGGCGGCTTTAACGAAAAAGACGGCACCTGACTACGACAGAGTACCACTCTCGTATGTCAAAAGGCAGATACGGGAAGCGTCTGCCAGGGTGTGGCAAGACAGATACAATTCTTCGGAGACTGGCTCGGTCACGAAAATATTCTTACCGGATGTAAAGACCGCTCGCAGACTGGTAAGGAAATCGGCACCAACATCTGTCGACACACAAATTCTGACCGGCCACGGAGGATTTGCGGCGTATCTTCACAGATTCCACATCACTGACAGTCCTTCGTGCGTCTGCGACCCGAATTGTGAGGAGACAGTTCTGCATATTATACTGAGCTGCCCGAGGTTCAGTAAGGAAAGGCTGGATCTGGAACTCAAACTCCAGATTAAATTAGACCAGCCATCGCTCCATACCATCCTGGAGAGCGAGACTAGCAGAACGTCCTTCCTCACATTCGCGAGAAAGGCCGTCAATACAGCCGCAAAGAGGAACAACACGCTTTCTCCACCACTGGCTTTAACACCTACGCAGAATGCCAACACCGTCGTTCTTACAACACACACTCAGACACACAACACACAAACACAAATAGAACAAAACCGTGTCCAACAAGTAACTCAGCAGGACAACATCACGGCTCCGCGGATGTCTCCTGGCCGCACCCTTCTGGGCCAAATAACTAGGACCATGTCTTCCTCACTGCAGAACCTGTTCAGGAATAGAGCCAACCAAAACGCACCTCCGCAACCGACTCAGAGCAGGATGACACAATCCTCGCCCAGTGAAGTGAACGGAAGTGGAGAAGTTGGTATTAGGACCAGATGCGTGGCTCTATTCATGGACAGCGAAACGGAGAGGATGGGAATAAGCTTCTGTCGCTCTGAAGAACGCAATCAGCTGGCGATTTCGCCGGGGCTCGCCTTACTGATAAACGGTAGCACCCAAAAGACAAGCATAAAGCGCACAAAAATCACAGCGCTAGCGCAAGAGCAGGAGGGCGACCCGACCTATCGTTTATTGCGGTTGAAAAACAAAGAGATCGCACTTTTCGAATGGGGAGAGACGTCCGCCTTCGCGCAGTCCAGCTTGTGGCTACAGCGCTTGGGCGAGATCCCCGGGGGAATCCCCGGAAGAATCAGTGTCGATTCGATGAGAGTCGGTTATGATAGAGGCAACGTATCGGATAGGTACGGTTGCCTAATGGCTTCTAAGAACAGTGAGGTCATTGTTTACGAAGACAGGGGGGAGGATCTTGGTTACTTAAGACCGAAATCCAAAACACCTTCATCCCCTGCATTGCCGACTGTCAGCGAACCCGCACCTAGTGGCTCGGAGCGCCTACAACAAAAGATCGAGAACCAGAAGGTTGAACAACGCAAAGCAAGGGCCGCACCTGAGTCTAAGCCGAGCTCGATGTCATTGGCGACCTTTATCCAGGCAACCATCTCCCCGAAACAAGGTAAGCTCCCGCATCACCCCTCTCCCAAAAAGGCTGGACAGGGAGAGCGACTATCGGGGACGCTGAGCGGGTTCACCAAAGACGACAGTCCGAGGCACCCGGAGGCGTCACTCGCCGCTCGAACTAGGGCCGATATGGGACAAGTAGAACCACCAAGACTTCGACCTGCGTCCACACCGTTTCAACATGCAGAGAACGCCCTAATCGAGTTCCTGGCCATAATAAAGGCAAACCGCGAGGTAAGCCTGGCCACCTGCAAAAAGATCATGCAGGCCTACCAGTACGATCACCAAAGGCTACTGGAGGTGGAACTCGAGGAAGCCGAAGCAGCCATATACAACAGCAAAACCCGACAAATACTCAAGGGCAAGATGTCGGGTAGGTATATGGCTGCATATAACACCACAGCAGGTTTTGTGAGCGCGGTCGAGTCTGAGGGGAGTGACGAGGAGTCTCAAACCTTCGACACACCTGAAGGGGACCCGGTGGTGGTAGTGGCCAGATGCACGAAAGTAATGCTGGGCGACCGGATGCTGCGGATGGCGAAAACCATCTCGGGCGACCGGGAAGCCGGTTTACCGTCCGTGACCTGGGGGCTACCATCGCTGGAGTGGATAAACGGTGTACCGGGATGCGGTAAGACAACTCGCATAGTCAGGGACTTCGATGAGGACACGGAGGTCGTGATTACGACCACAGTCGAGGCGGCCAAAGACCTAAAGGAAAAACTGGCGCACCGCTATGGCAACAAGGCCAAGCAAAAGGTGCGCACTATGGCATCCGTGCTGGTAAATGGTTTCCGTGAGGGCTCAAAAATCAAACGCCTAACGGTGGACGAAGCCCTCATGAACCATTTCGGAGCCATAGTAATGGCCGCCCGACTATCGGGAGCAGAGAAGGTAGTCCTCATTGGAGATATAAATCAGCTGCCGTACATCGACAGGGACAACCTGTTCGAAATGCGGTACCGCAGACCAAACCTGTTAACAACCATCTCATGTGAGTTGTCATGCACGCATCGTAACCCCAAAGACGTCGCCTTTGCCATCAGTGAGGTTTACAAGACCGTGTACAGCTCAAGCACAAAGATCCGATCTTTGCGAGTGGAGAGCCTCACGGGCGCGCGCATTCCTGTAGGAAGGGACCGGACCTTGTACCTGGTCTTTACGCAAGAGGAGAAGAGATTGCTGACTGACCAGGGATACGGGTCTGGTGAGGGATCGCGCGTCTTAACCATCCATGAGGCGCAGGGCCAGACCTATGAGGACGTCGTTGTCCTCCAGACGAAGACAAGGAGGCTCAAGATTCACGACAGCGTCTCGCACGCTGTAGTCGCGGTGACTAGGCATACCAACACCTGTGTCTATTACACCGACGACCGTGACGACGCAATTGGTCGCTTTGTGACGAAGGCAGCGGAAACTTCTGAAAAAGATATCCTCGAGCACAGCCTCAGGATGGCGATTCACCACAGGGATGCCGCCGTCATTGAGGGTGTGCTCGAAATGTTAAAATTGTAGCACACCTTACTTGTAGGAATAAATTGTATAAGGAAAAAACTTAGGAGTAAGAAAAAAAAAAAAAAAAAAAAAAAAAAAAAAAAAAAAAAAAAAAAAAAAATTACTAATAATAACATAGGTTAAGTGTATATTGTAAGTAGGCCAAGTAGGCCATAAGTGTACATATACGTTAGCTAGACAATAAGTGTACATATATTATAGATAGCAAGTAAGTGTATATATAAACATAGATAATAATAATTATTATAATAGTGACAACAATAATTAAAGTAAGGCGCAATATAATTCTATGTCTTTTTGCATGTAAGATATCAATTAAGTTTAGCATAATTTTGGTCGGTGGACTCACGTCTGCATTAGGGATACTAAGATAGAATAATTAGGTCTCTTAGTGTAAGCTGCAGTAGTGTAACAAGTAAACGATCAGTAATAAAACTTAAAATCGGAATAACAAAAGCATGGGCACTTTAAGCCTGTGGACATAACTTTATTTAAAAAAAAAAAAAAAAAAAAAAAAAAAAAACTTTAACAGAAACGTTGGTTAAGTAAAAGTAGTAGTTTTTGAAGTATGTATTATTTTATATTATTGCTTTGATTCCTTCGAAAAATTATCCTTGATAAACGTTCTTAAATTAAAAGCCACAGACAAAATTTTACCAAATTACTGTGAATATATTATTCTTTGCAAATGCTCCACTGAATTTACACAAAGTAATTTCGCTGAATCTATTAGAATTCTTGTGACATAATTTTGCGAATTGTATTTGAACAATGCCATAAAGTTTATAAAAAAATTATTGAGTTGTATTTTGAATTAAATATAATGAATAAATTTTTCTTTTGTCTTAAAAGAAAAGAGAACGATAAATATAAGAAAACTATTACTTAATACCTTCATTAAATAAATTTCTCCCACAGTTTAAAAACGTATAATACTTTAGTTAGCTACTCGTAGATAGCATACAAATAGTAAAATAACGATTTGCGATACTAAGAGGAACTAAATTTCTAAACCACTACTAAAATGAAATAAAATTTTCAAAGGTTTCTCATTCTGACATTCTTAATAAATACATTCATTTGATAATAATGCAATAAAATACAAAAACTTAGTCTGCCATCTTTACAAGTCTACCATATTGGATTTAGTGTAACGAGACTTTGTTTTTTGAGGTATTCCCGGCAAACCCTTTTATTTGGTATCCATGTTGCAGGAGTGCATAAAAATTACTAGTCCGCCATCTTTAAAAGTTCGCCATTTTAGGTTTAGAGTGACGTCACTTTATTTTTCAAGTTAGTTTGAACAAGCCCTTTCATTTTTTACGCATTTTTTAGATTGTTGGAGAGCATTAAATGTAACTACTCCGCCATCTTGGTTGTTCCGCCATATTTGATTTAGAATGATGTCACATAGCTAACCATGCATTTTCATCCAAACTAAATGTATGTATAAAATTTCGGCTCAATCGGTTAAAGATATATGGTTCAAAATTGAGTTGTGCAAGATTCCATCCTTATATACATACATTGGAAGTTAAATAAAAGCTTTTAAAATAATGAATATTTTAGCCTCATTTTATTCGATATAAAACTAAATCATAAAAATAAAGAGATTATTTTATCAAGTTTGACAAACTTCCGTTTCAACAACGTAGAGAATTTCTGCCCTCGATAATTCAAATAGCGAATCTTCCGTAATTGAGTTATGTTATACATAAATTGACGGATTTAGAAAAAAGCCAATCTTTCCAATAGTTTTGTATCTCACTCCAGTGCTACTTTTTGTGATAAAAATAGCTGTTTTGAGTAATTATTTTTGCATTGCATTAAACCTTATACTGGCCAAAGCCCTTCTACTAATGAGTTGTACTTACTACTGCTTATTTTTTTCACGTATTATTTCGGCTGTGGTATGTCTCCATGTATGACATACCATAGCCAATATATCGACGGTCCCTACGTATAATATCGAAATTGAAAAAAGGCACTTTACATTTTTTACGCTGAATAATTTGTTAAGTATTACGATATTGAGTCACTCATGAAAAATGTGATTTTATGTGTATTTTATAGCATTTTCTCTTTTTTCTTTGAAAATATACATAAATAATAGTTTTTTCATGCAATAAAAAAAATAGAGAATTTTCAGTTTCGATACTGTACGTATGTCGTATACTTCGGACAGTCGATATGTCCCTTAACGGAAGGTCGCCAATTTAATAATGCGTTGAATATATTATCCTAATAAAAACTTTGTACCAATAATTCGTTTTCGTTTCGTTGGTAATAACTAAAAATAAATAAGAATAACAAAAGTAATAAATACATAAATAAACACTTCACACTCAACGACCCCCAGTAGGATTCTCTCCCGTGTCGGGGGTCCGGAAACACACACAATACACGAGCACAAACGCCCAGACCACGACAAACATCTATATGGCCAATACAATTATCTGTCGGGAGCGAGGATCGAACCCGCGACCGCCAGCGCAATAGTCAGTACTGTGACCGATGCGCCAACGCGTCGTCAATGTCAGTGAAAAGTTTACAGTCTGTTTAAGCTCAGTTCCTTTTAGCAATAAATAACGTCTCATATTTGTATAACATGTATATGTAGACTAGATTATTAACAAATTACGGAAACCGTTTCGAACAATTAACCCCCAGTTTATTCAAAACCCTAATTATGTAAATCAGACGGCAATGACGAGGAACAAGTGATCAAATCACATCAAAACAGACGCTACACGATTTTGAATGTGATTGTTTTAATTTTTCTGGATATAACTTTTAAACTACTTAGCCAATTTTAATCAAATTTGCACACCGTGTGCTGTTTGATCCAACTTGAAAGATAGGCTTAATTTTATTCCGATACAAATAGTTATTATAATAACAAAAAAATAAAAAATAAGGCGCCACGAAGTTCGCCAGGCCAGCTAGCAGCATATGGTATAGCAGGCTATATGGTTAAATAATGTTTGCTGAATCAAATGTACTTATAGGTATATATCATTTGAATTTTACCTAAAATATAGGCACTAAGCTGCCTTAGAAACAAATGACTGTGTGTGTCAAAATATTTATTTTTTTGTCACGGATGCGTTCTGGCCTTGAATGTGTAGTACATATCATACATAATCTTAGTGAAAGTGACGGGCGCATAGTACGTCATTATTGTTTTAGAAGATAGGGTGGGATAATAAGCTAACATTATAATTGTGTTTGCTGGAAAACGAAAAAAAAAACGACTTCAACTACATCGACAAGTAGTACAACGTAGGTAGACGAAAAAAGAGTCAAGTAAATACGCATTATCAAAGATTACTCCAAAAGTTGTAATCAGATCTCGATGAAATTTTAATCTGACCATATGATAAACATCGACTTTCGATTAAATTAAAAATCATTAAAATCGGTACACACAGTAAAAAGTTATGTGGATTTTCGAGAGCTTCCCTCGATTTCTCTGGGATCCCATCATCAGATCCTGATTTCCTTATTATGGTACCACACTTAGGATATCTCCTTTCCAATAAACAAAGGATTGTCAAATCGGTTCATAAACGATTAAGTTATCCCCGAACATTGAGTAACCTCCTCCTTTTTTGAAGTATGTTAAAAATATAAATAGACGCCATTGTTAACTCGTAGACCTATAAAGTAAGAATAATTCCATTATAAATGTTTTTGATACGTTTCTAAGATATTTTCGACAAAAGCTCCCAGGTGGCTTGATATATTTCCACATTCTTAACAATTTTCGTCACAATTAGACCATCTTGGACAAAACCTGAACAAGATATAAATTTAAATTTTCATGAAATATTATTCTACTTTTTGATGAACCAAATGAAAATCCATTTCAAAGTTTTGAAGTTTTACGAGGGATTGTTATTGTAACATGTAGTATGTAGTGCTATTACTGTAAGTCCATTAATATATTTAAGTCCTAAGTTTCGTTTGTACACCTTAGGATGAATTGGTAAACGTTAGGATTATAATATGACGATAGAAAGATTAGTAGACTTTATCGGCTTTACCGTCGAAATTAAGTATATCTTGAGACATAAAAAGAACGTTCAATAAATATATCTTACAATGAAACTTTTGATGATGAGTCTTGAAAAAGCACTTTAGTTGTGTATAGCATATCACAAAGTAATATTTGATATACTTCTTTGGCTAATATTATTAATTAAATTATGTTTATTTTTTGGTTTAGTTTTTAGATCTCTAGTGAAATTCGAATCATAGAAAATAAAATCATAAGTAATATTTGTGTTTAACTTTTTTTTAAATGATTAACTGCGGAGTTTCTTTCTGCTTCTTCTCTGAAAAATCTATATTCTCAATCAGTGGTAGCTTCACTTTTTACTTATACTAATTAATTAAAAGTAATATAATTTGAAAAATGACGATTCGAAAGTATATTTGAAGTCTTTTTAAACAAATTAATTTTTGATTTTGATTAAATTAATTACCTACCAGCTAGTCCTCTTTGAGATTTGGCTCTTCTGCCAACAGCAGGTGACACGAGGCTCAAGGCGCGATCAGATCTCGGTAGCTGCAGTGTGGTAGGACTTTGTTCGGAGTGGCGTGCGCAGATCGCTGCCTCCACCATCGAATCTATGCTGGCTGAGCGAGGTAACTGACCTCCTGACTCACGCCTATAACAAATGTAAGACTTTAAGGAAACTGATTAAAGGACAGAGCTAATTTGGTTTTAGGTATATCAGCAGTTGAAATAATGAGCAAAGATAAATTTGTACAAAAGCTATGAAATTCAGCTGAAAGATCACACAATATGAGTCTATTAGTACTGTCCAATTTTTAACTACAAAATAAACTAAATGTTAAAAGGTTTATCTCTCTTTAGTTTCACTAGAAATTCTGAACATCATCATGTAATTATTTTATTGGTATAACGTGTTGGAGACCATTCTCTATCTTTAAATCTATTCGATTACGATCTTCATTTACATAAACGATAACTATGAAAATTTAAGAATTTTAAGAGATTACAATAATTTTATATGTTATTTTATTTAAAAAAATTAGTATAGTGTATTCTATTTCGGGTTCTTCTTCTTCTTCTTTTATTATTGGACTCCCATAGGAATTGCCAAAGTCAGAGACTATTTCGGGTTAAAAAGAAAGTAAAAGAATATTTCAGACTTTCTGATTAGAATAAATAAATCTTTTCATGTCAAACATATTTTATGTCACTATTATAAGTACAAGTTTATCTCGTTTCCTGTTATGTTAACCAATTTAAAATTTCAAGAAGGAAATGTGTGCAATTCTTACATGATAATATATGGCCTATTGAGATAACAGGGGAAGAAATATGTTTAATAAAATTTACAATTCCGTTAAACGTAGAATATTACTAAGAAAATTGAATTATAAAATGAAATTTTCAACTCACTTCGCTTGCAGCTATTACAATTACAAATTTTAAATAGGTTCTCATTGAACAAACAATTACAGTTTTTTACTTAACTTGGAAAATGTCGGAGTCACGACGCCCAGCGGTAGGTATCGCAATTTGCATATTAATTAAATCGAAACTTTCTTGCACTCGTCAACACCAACCGTGGTGAAAGTTATAATATAAATTTACAGTGTAATTGATAAATAAATTTCCTCTAATAGGATTATAAAATAATGAAAATAACATTATGTGGTGTCATGGGATACCAGGTAGGAACGAAGTTTCTTCGGATAGTATAGAAGCAACACAATTTGAAAAAAAAAAATGTTATTTTATATATATTTTCTAGTTCTTGAATTTTTTTTAAATTAAGTTGATTGGTTTTTATTTAAGTACATAAAAGTATTTAGGAAACTTAGTAGTTTAGAAAATAACAAATACCGTAAAATAAAATAAATCAAACAAAATAATAATAATAATAATTCAAAATATTAAGTGAAATTAAAAAAAAAAAAACATATGTCTTTATTTATTTTTGTCGACAGTATAAAATTACATAAATAATTAAAAAAAATAAGTTTACTAGTGATATTTTAGTTACAGTTTACAAACGTCATATTATACAGTCGTGTGGCTGATATTACGTCACTTCCGTTCTATATTTTTCTTACGGTTTTAGTATCACATTTTTTCCAATTTGGTCGCCCAGCCAAATGTCAAGCTGTAAGGAACTTCGTTCCAAAAATATCTTAAATGTTTAATCAATTGAGAAATATGTAAAAAGAAAACTATTCTAATTTTTTATACTTACGGGCCAGCGTATTCGCGGGTATATAATAAAATGCATTGCAACCCGTTTTATAATTTCCAGTGAATAAACTATATCAAATGACAAAGATTTGTGAGTATCATGGCGCTGGATTTCACGCAGTGCACAAGACTGAAATTATAATAATTTACGGTTCTCTCAGCATTATTTACATTCCGTATCAGTGGTAACTTCACATTGACTATACTTTTAATATGAAAAAATATATAATTTGTAAAATGACGATTCAAAACAGCTTAAGAAGCCTACTCAAGTAATAAAATATATTTATTATTTGATTTGATTTGCGTATACAAAAAAATCTAGTATAGTAGAGCGTTTATTTTTTTGAGAAAGTTTTTAATACATAAGCTTGTCAAATATAATGAAATTATTACCATTGTCCCAATCGTAAACTTTCATTGCTTTGTTACAAGATATAATAATATTTTCGTAGTAAAACTAGATTTGTTATGCACACAATAGTTTTTACGACTTTATAGGTGTTGTTACGCTATTTTTACTACTATAAAACATTGTACAAACTAAAATCTAATTTGAATTGTCTTATCATTACTTATAGTATAAAACAAAGTTGCTTCCCTCTGTCCGTATGCTTAGATCTTTAAAACTACGCAACGGATTTTGATGCGGTTTTTTTAGTAAATAGAGTAATTCCAGAGAATGGTTTATTTGTATAATACATGCATAATATAGTAGAGGAATACTGATAGTTTTAGAGGTTTTTAATGTGATGACGTAAATAAACATATTTTTTGCGCTTACTTTGCCAATATTTATTTTATATTTTATATTTAGTACCAGCATTGCACCTGTGCGAAGCCGGTGTGGGTCGCTAGTATTATTTTAATAAAGTGTAATAAATAAGCATAAATAACTTAAAACGACATACAACACAACACTTCTATACTTCAGCCTATCGCAGTCCACTGCTGGACATAGGTCTCCCCAACTTCGAGCCAAAAACGGCGCGAGCTCATGTGGTTTGCCCGTACGCTGGGCAGGCGGGTTGGTGACTGCAGGGCTGGCTTTGTCGCACCGAAGATGCTGCTGCCCGTCTTCGGCCTGTATATTTCAAAGCCAGGAGTTGGATAGCTATCCCGCCATCGGTCGGCTTTTTAAGTTCCAAGGTGGTGTGTTCCAAGGTGGTGGTAAAACGACATAACGATATTTTAATAAAAATTATTAAGTCTTTCCTTAATAAGTATTTCTTTATGTATGTATTGCTTATATATTCATTGTATAATTATACAACAAAAATATGTATAAGCATCAGTCAGGCTTGTACCTAAAGACCTTGCATTATGTGTGTGTATGTTAAAATATTTATTTATTAAAGATATATAAAAAAGCGAATTGATAAAGTTTATATACTCCCATATATTACATAACTGAGGTAGGTACACAGCAATATCCTGCTAAAATCTGTAGCAGCCCGACTGGTAAGTGTCTCGACCTTACAGAAGGTCACAGCTTAATAATACTACTTACAAGCGTGGTGTTCCTGCGGTGAGTGAGGTGACCAGGGTTCTTGGGGGGGTTTGGGGGTAAAGTCGGCAGCGCACTTGCGTGCTTCTCGTTTTGCAGGCGTTTATGAGCTACAGTAATCGCTTAGTATCAGGAGAGACGTACGCTTGTTTGCCGGCCTAATTGTATACACAAGAAGTGCACAATTTCCTTAATTTAATAAAAAAAATTTGTGTTTGCATTTGTCATGATAAGGTTTGTATAAAGAAAAATATTTACGGAAAGAAACGAGTGAGCTTAAGACCACACGACTGGAGTAAAAGTTACGAAACCTAACTCTCTTTCTTTTCATTTTCACTAACATATATCTACCTCTCAACTTCCGTTCGCCTCGCCCGATCACACTTTTTGTAACGCACTCATCAGCTTACTCCCCAAGTCAAGCGTGCGTAAAGATGTTTTACTTCAAAAAATAATATAGCGGTACGAATTTTGCTGGGTCTCCTAGTTAATTATAAAAGTGATATAAGTGTCACTAACGGACAAATTCTTTTAAATTGTGATCAACTTACAAGTTCGCGGTGAAAGCGCTCAGGAACAAATTTAAATATTTTATGCTCATAAACTTTTACGTCCTATCTTTTTATACTCTTCAAAATTTCGGTGCCCGTTCCTAACTCTAAGAAATGCCATAAAACAATTTAAACTTAGTAGAAACTAAGTTCTCAGCTAAGTAACTTAACAATAATTATCTTCCAAATAGGGTCATTAAGAAAAGTATGGTGAATAGAAATTTACATAAACACGTAAAACGACGACCTTTACAAATATATGGGTATTTTTTTTTTCTCGTACTTACACGTTTTGTTTTCTCCGTATATGTTTATATATTTTCTGATTTCAATTACATTTGTCTTCAATTATATTGTTATGTGTATACATGTAAATCTAGATTTTTGTTACAATTTAATATTAATTTTATACTCCCATACATTTCATACTTCCCACTTTTTATAATATGAATCCTGTCAGAAATTTAATATAGGCTTAAAAACTTAACTATAACTTTCTAAATAATAAGAAAATCCTGTTTAATTTTTATAAAAATAATAAATACGCATAAAAATTATGATAATACTAGCTGACCCGGCGAACTTCGTATCGCCTAACACAAACTTTATCGTATGGTATTAAAGTTCAAATTGACTTTTAAGTATTATCACAAATCTTTTGTATGGGATTATAGAAAAGTGTTGTTTTTAGACTTTTTCAGGAAATTAAAATTTTTTTTTTTAGAATTTTTCTCTCCGTAAAAACTATCCTCGTACTTCAAGGAATATTTAAAAAAAAGAATTAGCGAAATCGGTCCAACCGTTCTCGAGTTTTGCGCTTAGCAACACATTCAGCGACTCATTTTTATATTATAGATTTAGAAACGGGCTAAAATAGTGTATAATCATTATACGTATTACAATAATTTAGCATACTGTTGTATACGGCATTCATGGTTACATTTTCGTTCGCTAGAACTTCCAGACTACTTACAGAGCTCGTTTTCGATCACGTTTCATGGAACAGTCATGCAAAAAAGTCTTCCCTTGGGTCTTCTCAAACCATTTTTAGGTAATCTCAGTAATACGAACTAATCTTCTGTTTTAACATATAGACCTATCGGCAAACGATGGAATACTCTTTTAAGTTAATAGGCATTGAAAAAGCTAAATATAAAATTTAAAGATTCAAAAATTTTAACTTATTAATCGACCCGCCCCAATTTCACACGGGTGCAATGCTAATATTAATATAAAATAAATATTTGTAATGTAAGCGCAAAAAAATTTTTTATTTACGATATCACGTTAGAAACTTCTAAAATTATCGGTGTTCCTGTACTATATTATGCATGTATTATACAAATAAACATTCCTCTAGAAAATTTACTATATATTTACTAAAGAAAACCGCATCAAAATCCGTTTTGTAGTTTTACAGATCTATAGACAGCGGGAAGTAACTTTGTTTTATACGATGTAGTGATGACGAAATTTATGTACTTCCGATATGACAGAAAAAGGTAAAATTAAGGACTTTCGTATAAAAACCTGAGAGGCCTTAGACCTTTTTAATGCGGCGCTAGTTGCAAAATTCGTTCTTAGAAGACGTATACTAACTATAACTAACGCACTGGACACATCAAGCGGTTTTTGAGATTTCGTGAGACTCGAAGATTTTATGTTTAACATTGTTAATAATGTTAGAGACAAAAAAAAAATCAAATAAATTCTATTCATTTCAATAATGATTTTTATATTTGAATTATCCATTCCGCTGATACAAAGACCGCCTTTCCCCCCCAGCCGACCTTTTCTTTTAGTAGAATTTGATATCGTAAGATTTCTTAGGGTCTAAATAAATATTTGGTGTGTATTTTCAGGGTATAAGTAAATATTTGCAGTTCTCGTCTTGACTTGAATAACATACCTACTATCCTAAGTCCATTAGAAGTACTTAAAATGTATATTTATTTGAAAATATTTTATTTATTGACTTACTAGTTACCCATCCCGGCTTCGCACAGGTGCAATGCTGATACTAAATATAAAATATAAAATAAATATTTGCAATATAAGCGCAAAAAAACTGTGTTTATATACGACATCACATTAGAAACCTCTAAAACTATCACTGTTCCTCTACTATATTATACATCTTAATATATATAAATCTCGTGTCACAATGTTTGTCCTCAATGGACTCCTAAGCTACTTAACCGATTTTAGTCAAATTTGCACACCGTGTGCAGTTTGATCCAACTTAAAAGATAGGCTATATTTTATTTTGATATATTATGTTATTATTATATTTCAAAAAAAAAATAAGGTGATACGAAGTTCGCCAGGTCAGCTAGTGTATTATAAATATAAACCTTGCTCTAAAATTATTCTATTTACTAAAATAAACCGTATCAAAATCCGTTACGTAGTTTTAAATATCTAAGACTGCGGGAAGCCATTTTGTTTTATACTTTGTAATGCTAGATTGTCCACAGATCAAAAGTGTAAATAAATAAGGTTTGACAAAAAAAAAGTGCGATATCAATGTCACTTAGCTTCAACACGCTGCTTGACCAATTAAATCGTAGTAAAACAGGACGTGTTTAAACTGATGAAATGAAGTAAGCATTCAGACTATAATTATATTTTTAATACCATTAGAAACATTTGATGACATTTTATATAATGTTTGACTAATCGATTAAGTTGGATATGTTTGAAATAATAAGTTATAAAATATAATACAAATACAACAAATAGGAAGAGAATGATGAATAATAATTAATTATTAACCGTTCCTTCAAAATTATTTAATTTCTATATTCGAATCTAGAACTTACGAAAGATCATAGATAGTCTTGGTATAATGCCACGAATTCGAACGTAAATAATCTTTTATTTCGCTCTTGGCAATGGCATTGAAAGACTTTTAATTCATCTCCATCTCGGATAAAGACAAAGGTTTTTGGCGTACATACTCGTAACTCTACACCCTGCGGATATTTAGGTCGACTATCTACGATATAGAACTACGTCTCTTTAGAATGAGCTTTTAGTTCGCATTTGAAAACTTTGCAAATTTTGATATAAACACTGAACCAAATAATTGTAAAGGGTCTTCTGTAGTTCTCTAGAATGTTGCCAAATGGCTGCTTTTAAATTCTCATTAGTACCAGTTTCGCTTATTTCTGGTACCAATTAAAAAAAATCGCATCAATAAAAGAATAAAGACGTTCCCCTAAAACCTTACTTTGATAACACAGTTTTTATGTATATCTAATATTATTCCATTTGTAATATTATATATATATAAAGTTACTTAACAAATAAATAGTACAAAGCCGGAATAACTATTAGCTCATTCAAAGTGAGATTACACTCTCCTAGCCTAATTCAATTAAAGAATAATAATTATTAACTAAATATATAGAAAATTTTCTGAGTGACGTTGATCTTTATATTATTATAGTCGACCCCCCGTTAACAAATCAGTCACGTTCACCAGAAAAAGGAAATTAATTGTTGATGCCAATGAAACAGATGGATTCAATTGGAGTTAGAATTGCGAGTTTTATGTTCAGAATATAAATTATCATACTCATACAACTAATAGGAGATTCTCAATTAGATATTTCAAATGTATGTTATCTCAGAACTTTTTACCTACCGATTTGACCGACGGGACCGATGTCGTTGATTCTTTTTAAACTTGGTGCCGGTCATGTGGGTTTGAATTAAATTGAGGCCTGACAAGTACTTTTCGGGCTATATCTAATAATGCGTTTTAACATGCCTTTTCTTTCATCGACCTACATTGTATACTATACCTCATAACTTTTTAATGCGTGTACCGATTTTAACGATTCTTTGCTGCTAAATTTTCACTGGGTAAACCGATTTTGATAATTCTTGTTTTAGCCCATTAAAATTTAATTAAGATCTAGTAGCCACTTTTTTAATATTTGATAACGCATATTTACTTGACTATTTTTTAGTTGTATTATTTGTCCGATATAATTGAAGTCGTTTTTTTTTTTGAATTTGCGACCAAACACAATTATAATACACACACACACACACACACACACACACACACACATACACACACACACAAATGAGCTATTTACACATTATTGTTTATTAATTTGTGATAGTTGTGCAAACTATTTTAATTGAATACCATGTTCATTAAAGCGTCCCAACTTGAGGTATTTTGATAATGAAAGGCTACAGTTTTCGAAATAGACTTTCTACCGACTAACTACGAAATATCTCTTTTGTCAAGTCCTTTTGGATAAGTAAATTCATTTAAATGTAAATACATGACGCAAAAAGCAGTTAGCGCTGTTTTTCTATTTCACTCTGTTGACTTATACTTGTATTAAGGTTGATTAAAGTACCTTAGATCACCTTTATAGTCATTAAATTGACTGAAAAAACAAATTTTGTTTGGGCATACTTTTTGATTACTTTTAATAATTCATTCACATTTATATGTTTCTCATGAAGTCTATAGAAGTACTATTAACCCTACCTACTAGTCCTATTATCCTAATTATCCTACTAATATTATATATACTAGAGTTTGCTGGACAGATGGATGGATGTTTGTTACTATTTTAGACAAAAACCATTAAAGTGATTGCGATGAAACTCGGTATATGTACGCACATCTAAAGATTTTAACTAAAGCATAATTAATTTTTTGTCCTGTTATTTTTTTGAGATCGTAAATTGTTTAATATCCAAAATTCTGTTTCATAAATCGAAAAAGTTTGTCAATAAATAATAAATATAAAATAAAGAAGGCTACTTACCAAACCTACCTAAACGATTACTTAGTTCAAATATCTTACAATACAAATTATCAATAGTTTTGCACTAACTCGAAGGTATACATCATTCATGTGGTAGTCGCTTTGAGACGAATTTAGACGCGCTAACGTTAAGAGCGTCTTTGATTATACATGCTGTGGGATGTACAAACTTCCGACGTCGAGTATAATTTAAAAGTTAGGAATTGGAATTAGGGTGTTTAGGGGTAAGAGTATTTGATAACGTAAGAAATGTTTGAGATTATCAACTCGTATTCAAGTTGTAGATAAAAAATTGCGTATTTAAATTCATAAAAAGGTTTTCAGAGAAAGAGTTAAGGTTAAATTTGTTGATAACTTAAATGAATTGTTCCTCAATTATTTGAAAAATAGCCATATTATTTACCTAAGTGAAAATTTTAGGCTTCACATGTCTCTGATTGGACTATCTCTTAGGATATGTCATTAGAATATATTTCTTATCTCTGGTGGTACTAAATTATGACCAGAGGAAATTGTAGGTAACTGCTAGTTACTATACTCTCTAAAATCTGTACCAGAAACGACCTTCACCCATCTCAGTTTGATGGATACACTACACAGATGAGAGGTCGTTTGTAATTCGAATCTTTTACTACTACTACTTACACATGTGTGTGTGTGTTAAAACATGCAAGTTTTTTGTTTTTGTGTTTACAGTATCTGCAAATACATACATAACGTAAATAAACGGCGAACTTAAGGCGTCAAAAGAATTATTTAAATGGTCGTTTAAAATATTTAAATGATACGAAAATAAAACGAACAAATTATTTACTGTTGTATGTACTTAATTGACAGAGTGCGTTGGAAAGAGAATTCATCAACGCCCATAAAAGTTAATTAATTAATTAATTGGTTTTTAAACGCGATGCTATATGTAATTTATTAATACGACTGATTTATGCAGGCTATCTCATCATCATCATCATCACGTCAGCCTACTTACGCCCACTGCTGGGCATAAGCCTCCCTTAATGTTATGCACGACGATCGGTCCTGCGCAGCACGCATCCAGCGGCTTCCCGCGACCCTGACCAGATCGTCGGTCCACCTCGTGGGGGGCTGCCAATGCTGCGGCGCCCGGTACGCGGTCGCCACTCGAGAACCTTTCCTCCCCATCGGCCATCTGTTCTTCGAGTTATGTGCCCTGCCAATTGCCACTTCAGCTGTGCGATCCGTCGAACAATGTCGGTTAGCTTAGCTTTCCTACGGATATCCTCATTTCTGACTCTCTCTGATTTCTGACTCTATCACGTAGGGAAATAGCGAGCATGACCCTCTCCATCGCCCGCTGAGCGACTTTGAGCCTTCTTATGAAGCCCATATTTAGCGACCACGACAAGCGATCTAGATTCACATTATTATTAACACTCTATTTTTAGTTATTTATTTTTATAAGTAGATACACGTCATATAATTTCATATTTAACGGTATACACGTAGGCATAAAATTAAGTATGATTCTCCTTTTACATCTTTTCGTATATAAATATTTGTTTGCTATTATATATAGTTTTTTTCTTACGTACAAGCTGAAATGAAATTATTTATACACTTAGTTACAGGTAGTGTACCAAAGCAAAGATCAAGGTTCTGCTGTACTAGTATTGGCACGAACACCATGTATCCGTTCCAAGCAGGAATCATATACTGTATGTATGTATGTATTGTGCTGTATATGTATGTGTATTTGTACTCGATAGTTGATATTGTTCTAGGTGACACTAATTGTCACTTCTCTGAATACACTTCCCTACCGCTTTTTCACTACGCTGTGTCCTATATGCCCAAAGGTTGTCTGGAAGAGATCGCTACTCTAGCGATAAGACCGCCTTTGTACACTGTTTTTTTTTTTTTTTTTTTTATTTGTAATATGTTATTGTGTTGATTGTTGTTGTGTACAATAAAGAGTATCTATCTATCTATCTATCTATCCATGGCCATCGTTGAAAATGAAACTTATGCATAACTACACTAGAATAGTCATCGTATTATAATGCAGTGAAACAGAGATATACTAAACATCGCTATAAAGTCTATATAAGATGGCCTTTATGAATACATTTATGTGAATAAAAATGATACGCTTAATATGTTACTAAGGACTCGAGATCAGCCGGACCAATCCTAGTCGATTTTCCACTGTCATGCAGAAAGTTCTTTTTGACTTATGAAAATTTCTCAAAACAAAGTTTCCGAAAAGTAACGACTATTGCAACTGGATGCGTTTGACAATTCTAAGGACAAGATACCGTCTGTCGGGTCAATTAGTTAAAAATAAATATGAAAATGAAATAACAAGGTTGCGATACGAAATATACAATAATATTATAACATACATAATTTCAGAATGTAAAAACTTTTTAGTAATCATTTTAACGCACCGAACAACTCAACTAGACCAGATTTTCATCCTCTATCAAATCCCGCATCATACGGCCCAGTGGCTCGCAGGCGTGAAACGAAACTTCAAATTGAATGATACGAGCGTACAGGCTTATCAAACTATGACATCGACGATAATTAAATTTAACGTTGCCTCGCGCTTTGTTAAATACACGTGTTACAGCCGTTTCTATATACAACTATCTGCTGACCTGACAGATAGTTTTTTTTTAATTTGATACAGTTCAGTTATTATTTCCTAAATTACTTAATTTTTTTAACTACTAAAGGTAAGTGTTTTCTATCTGATGATAATTGACTGATAATTTTTTGGCAACTATAGCTATATGAATGCAGTTGAGAGGTAGGACAGCTGAAAGCCAACCCGTCCTTAATTACCCAAACCCCTTTCAGCACTTAAGCGTTTTACCTTAACTTTGAAACTCGTCTAGTGATGTAAAGATTAAAACAAATCGATAAAAATTATGATAATGGTTATGAGTGTCATTTGGTTATTCGATAACTCCGTTATTGGATTTCGGGTGGGAAATTACAGTCTTTTTATAATAATAATTTAAATTTGAAATAAAATACAAAGAAATAATACACATGAATGATGAAGAGAAGAAGGATGAAGAAGTATAGGTGTTCACTTTTAAAAAAATGTCAAAAGGTAAAACATATTTTGAGTTGTGATTTTTTATAACACACAACTATAATGTACCTACATACCATTCCTCATAACTTAGTGATGACAGCAGACTGTGTGACTTAAAGCACAATCCGAGTAATATGGGTCACTTCCGGTCCCATAATTATACCTTACTATATGATAACAATTGTTACGACATTTTATTATTACAGTATATTATAGTCATATTATGCCTATACATGTGTTTCCGGATGGCTGGGAATCTTTAAGTCACGAGTGAATAGGCTACTTCTGGGTAAGCGTGCTCCATCCTAGACCACATTCTCACTTAACATCAGGTGAAATAACGCAAAGCCTATCTAATTATAAAAAAAAAACACTATTGACAATGCGTTAGCGGAACGGTTACAGCCTGGTTTGTGGCTGTTACGTTGGCGGTTGCGGGTTCGATCGCCGCACACGAAAAACATTTGTATTGGTCATGCAGATGTTTGCCGTGGTCTGTGTGTTTGTGCAGTCTTTGTTGGCCCTCCCCACCGTGCCTCGAAGAGCACGTTAAGCCGTCGGTCCCGTTTGTTATCATATACACGTGATAGCGATCGTTACTCATAGTAGGGAATATGTCCGCCAACCCGCATTAGCGCAGCGTGTTGGATTAAGCTCTGATCCTTCACCTACAGTGGGAAAAGAAACCTATAGAGGCCCAGCAGTGGAATATTACAGGCTGAAGCGATATTAAGACTATTTCTAAAGTGACGTATCAATATAACGATACGAACGAACACATATTCTATTTAAACATCACTCTATAATCACTTGATAAAATTCGAATAGCTGTATATTCGCATTTTATTTGTAACACGAGGAACATAAATTGAGGTGGATTTCTACAAATGGTACTTTCAATTCTGGTTGGAAAAAAATATTTTTTACCTGTTCGTAGCATCTCTACGTTAGCTAGCGGTATCTGCTACAGTGGAAATAAAACTCGAATGTGAATCTCTTGAAAAAAAATATTTTGTAGTTATGTTCATTGGAAATCAATTTGAAATATCTCATATTTTAAATGAATTTTTATATTTAGAATTTAAAATATAATGCGTTATGAAATAATAATCACATTATTTCATAATCATATTATTTCATAATCATATTATTAATAAGTACATTGATATATTGATGAATGTCTTGTTGAAGTAGTTTCAAGAAAACTGGTAGTGTCTCCTTGTTGTTGGTTACATTATTGAAGACGAAAATTTATTTTATTTAGAACATTTAAATCAGTATGTTTTTTGAGGTTTTGGTCTATAGACATTGGCTTATGGCAGCGTACTGTTGGACATCTTGACTTGCCTAAACTCGCACCAAACATCCCAGTTGTCTGCGATCTTCATTCAGCTTCAAAATAAGTTTTTAGTTAGGTCTAATGTATCTTGAACAACGTAATACTTCAAGTTTTTATTTAGACAATACACTTGGCGAAAACATTTTCAAGCTCATTAACCTTTGGGATAGTGACATCATTTAGTACGAAATGGAACCTATTCTACCTAAAAACCTTTTTACTTCATCCTTGACGGATTGGCTGACCGTTTACCCGGTCAAGATGGTCTTGACTGAACAAGGAGGGCCTATATTGTTATGTTAACTACACCGAATATTATAAAGAAGAAATAGTTGTATTTTGTACTTTAAATATTTCTAATGGATATAGAAATATGCTAGCAAACGAAAGAAACCGACTTCAATTACATCAACAAGTATTACAACGTAAGTAGACGATTATTGTGTCTGCTGGCAAACGAAAAAAAAAACGACTTTAATTACAGCAAAAAGTAATACAACGTTACCTACGAAAAAATAGTCAAGTAAATACGCATTATCAAAGATTTCTCCAAAAGCTGTAATCAGATCTCAATGAAATTTAAATGTGACCATATGATAAACATCGGCTTTCGCTTATATTAAAAATCATCAAAATCGGTACACCCAGTAAAAAGTTATGCAGATTTTCGGGGCTTTCTCTCGATTTCTATGGGATTCCATCATCAAATCCTGGTTTCTTTATCATGGGACCTTCCTTATCATGGATCCCTTGGGATATCTTCTTTCTAACAAACATTTTTTTTATCAAAATCGGTTCATAAACGATGAAGTCGATACGGTCGAATTGTGTAACCTCCTCCTTTTAAAGTCGGTCAAAAGTCAAAGACTACTATTTGAACTGATTTTAATTTTTATTTTCATTCGCTATCATTTAGTAATGTAGGCAATATTTTAACTGGAAAAAAACAGATCAGCAAAAATCGTGTAATCCATGCAGATGAAGCGGTGACAGGAAAGCTAGTAGTATACTAAATGATGTTGGATCTATCCATATTAATATACTATGAATATCAAGATTTGTTAATTTTTTTGTAATCGATAAATTATAATAGTAATGAACACATTTTGTTGTTGACGAAAGATTGACGTGGCGATCACAGTGACTCTCGGAGATCGCTTATGCGACGAGTTATGACAAATGCCGGTGGGATCGCGGAACTGCTCAGCGTCCCCGTGGTCCCACCGCAGGTGAGAGGAGAAACATCCGGGGGGGGGGGGGTCACAGTGACCCCAGTGACAACTTTCTGTTGCGTCAGAAAGTCACGGATCATGAAAAACGTTTGTGTCGGTCACAGATGTGCTTGTATTGTTTGTTTTTACGAGCCTCCGATACGGAGTTTAATCGAGTGAGAGGAGTTAGTAAAGCATTTAGCTTTTTCTATATATATTTTTTATCATTTAATCGATCACCAAAAGCATCGAAAATTTTAAAACATTATTTTATGACATCATAGGGGAATAATTACTTTAAACTCAACGCGTAAATAAGGGAATGTCAAGTTTATTAATAAATATATGATTATTAAAATTAATTTAATAAAGTTTACAAATATTGTTACCAGTCCTTTATTTAAAATATTGACAAAGTTCTGTTTGTTTTCAACTACGAAGTTTGTTAAGTTTAAATATGTGGCCATTTTGTGGGTTTCTAGTCTCTTCACTTGTAATTTTGCTAACAGACGACTGTGCATTTGATATTTATGAATACATAACAATTATAAATATAATGGCAATAGGGACTAGCCTGGGAATTAAACATTTTTAGTCAAACTTCTCCTCTACTTTGCAGAAGAAGTATTGAAACCTCATCTACTAAGCTGCTCAAGTATGTATGGGTCGTAGGATAATTTTCTTATTTGAAGTAAAAATCGCTATCAGGTGTTTATAAAAACAAACCGAACTCTACCAGAAATAAATATCTATTTAAATTCCAATGTTTTTTCCGAGTTAAAGTGGTCTCTGTGGAATCTGTGATCAAATCAGCTGTCGATAGACATACATAAATTCTTTTACTGACTTTATAACACACCTTTATAATATTTTGAGCAGAAAGTGGCATTAAAGTAACAGTTTATCTATCAAATAGCCTTAAAAAATATGTAAATACATTCTATACTCTATTACAAAATATCTTAAATTGGTTGTATTATAGCTCCTTATCTGTAGTTAAAAGTTATTTAATTACTTAATAAGGTTATAATCATACTATTTTTGTAATTAACTATATAAATGTCGCGTCGTTTCTAAAAGTCAATTTAGTGATTAAACTAAGAATTTTATAATCACTTTAAATTAAAGGATTTTCATTGTGTTATACATTCTTTATTTGAAGGCTGATTTTACTTGGTAATTATAAAAATAGCATACTTACTTGTTCTTATTAATTATTAAATGAACGAAGTTTGTTGAAATCTATGTAAATAATCTAATTTTAAAATTGTCTTACAATAACTTTAAGATGATAAAAATATTATTTCGTATATTACTTATGTAACAAACCTTATTAAAATAAGATGACATTGTTGTGAAACGCACTCGTCGCTAGATGGCGCTGACCTCAGCTACATCACGCTATACGGACGTATAATTTATACAGAGGAATAAATATACCTTACTGGCTAACAAATGTCAAAATTACGGCTGGGTCTCAGTACCCGGCCACTCCACGCGTTGACGCTGTCAAGACCAATATAGCAAACAGCACTCTACACTTCGAAAAAAAAATGTCAAAATGAGAAAAGCAGTTTTTTTCTTCATTTATAGAAGAGGCTTCGTCGCTTAGCGACTATGTCAGCCCCATTGTTCTTCATAACAAAATCACTGTACTTTTAATCTTATTAATTTTGAAAATATACAATACATTTTGATCGCTAGTTTTGACGTAGGATTAGACAGAATCGAATTGCAAACTACTACACATCTAAAATTAATATCCATTCCTTCTTTCAAATATCTGCATTCGGCTTAGATCCGAGCACTCTCCACTAAAGTGTGGTATACATCTTCTCGTATTACCTACTTACTGTACAATTAGGAGACTGAACAACTTTCATCATGAACCCGAATGCATTCAATGAAGCGTGACCAGATCGAAGACTTAAACTAGTAACCAATATTTGTCAACTTAAGTTTGCATTATAAAACGAGCCGCCCAAGATACCCTATCTTGGGCGGCTCGTTATGAATTGTTTTATTTTATACCATATAGATTTTTAACTGATCTTTTGTTAATAGTCTTTCCAGTTGTCAAACCACTTAATTTTACTTTCTCACAAAAATCGGTAAAAAAAGATAGATACATGGTTTACAAGTATACCGTCTACAATCCCAATTTTTGCATCCATATCTGCAGCGTCATTACCAATCAAGTTTATATGAGATGAGATTCACTAAAATTTAACATCCTTACCATATTTCTTTAAATTTGAAACGTTTCCAAAATACAATAAGCTAAAACTGCCCTCGTTTACCTGAGGTGCACCGAGCTATATGTTGTAAGGCACTTTTAGAATAATTAAATAGTTATAACAAATTGATTACCGTGGCACAATAAATGCAAGATAAACATTCAGATATTGCAATCAATTCCACTTCTAAAACTAGAATTTTGCTATTGAGTTTAAATTTTGCAGTTTAGCTAGTGCATCATAAAATGAAGCCCCAATACCATTATCATCCATTCGTATAAACTTGATAGTATTCGCATGTATAATAAAATCCCACAAATAATTTTGGAATTGTCTCAACATAAATTTAAAATTTTTATTAAAAAAAATTATGCAACATGTTGCAACTAATTTTATACCTAAACACAGTTAATATATTATTTTTCAAAAGAATAACTGCAGAGTTTCTTGCCGATTCTTCTCTGCAGAATCTACATTCCCAATCGGTGGTAGCTTTACTTTTATAAATATAATAATTTATTTTTAAAATTTTAATTTGTAAAATGACGATTCGTAAGTGCTCTTGAGACCTATTGAATAAAGCTATTTTTGATTTTGGTTTTGAATTTTACCAATCAGAATATTTTCGTTGAATAGTATTTAAAGAAATTTTTAACAATTTATCAGACCTGTGAAATATTTTAAGCCAGTGTATGTCATCAATACATAGATATAAACGTGTCTTTGTATCTATATTAGTTACCCAAGATGGCAAATAATATATTAGGAAATGCACTTCTGGTGGTACACTAATATCTGGCGCTTAGTTCGTGCACGCTCTTAATAGTGTCCCTACTTGTGCCTTATGACCGGTTGCTCTCAGAAAGTGTGACCCCGCTAGGATAAAGATTATCCTACGTTAAGTTCTTCTCTACTGCCTCCTCCCTATTCGTTCATCGCGTCGTCGTGTCTTCGTGTTGTCGCGGTGTCGTGTCGTCGCATCCTCACCCTGTCGTCTTCTCATTTCTCCGTGTCCCCGTGTCGTAACAAAGCAAAAAATAATACGTACTATACTTTTTTTTATATAGTATTATGTTAAATTTTTAATGTTAGATGGCATTTCCATTATATTTTAATATTAATCCAAAGCAGATTATTTTTATTTAAGATATTCGAGTATATCAACGATATTAAGCTCTGTAAAAATATTAAATCTAAAATCTGTAAAAGTAATATATTAAAAATTCATAGCATTTTAAGTTCTTCTTTCTATTAAAAGAAAACTTATTTAATGCTGGAAAACGATTACCTCACCTTATCGAATTCTTAATAAATGAAAACAGTACTGTGGACTTAATTAACGTAATCGTTGTATGTTTTCACGTGTCTAAGATAAATGGCGCGATATATATCCGAAGCCACGACCTCATTGTGTCAAGACACGCGACCTCTAGAATCCGGATAAACAACTTGATTACTGATACGTACTTTATTGAAAACCGTGAGACGATACCGGTGCAAAATATCCGGTTACTGTCTGGTCAATATATAGTTACATTAATTAAAAATAATCTGTTGCGACAATGGGTACGTCATCGTACACATAATGGCTACTTGAAAGCGAGATGTTCCATTAAAAGTTAAAAAGATAAAAGACAGGACTTTTATAGTGTTCAATTACAAGTTTTAAGACGTAAATGGTATGAAAGAAAATCATAAACCAATACTTGGATAGTACTAATGTAATCTAGAACATGCAAGGACTTAGCAACTTCAACAGAAAAAATTAACTTGATACTCTGATTTGGTCAATATGAGAAATTATACTATTCAACAAGAATGTTCATGCATTCGTGTTTCACGTTATACATATAAATGTGAATCCCAGGAACCAACTTGACTAACCTGCCTTGACCAACTTTGACTAGCCGGTTGGCGCAGTTTGTAGTGACCCTGCTTTCTATTGCGGGGTTGTGGGTTCGATTTGGGAATCGAAATCGAACTCGAGGTGAGCCCCGAGTCTGGGTGTAACATACATATTTATTTATATATGTATTATTTACATGTATGTTTATCGCAAAAAAAACGTGTCTATACCAGTCGTCTGTTACCAACACAAGCATTAAGCTGCTTACTTTAGGAACAGATGACTGTGTGTGTATGTTGTAAATGTTTATTTTTTTTTATTTTATTTAACTTAAGTCAATTCTGTGTAACATCAATAAAATGAATTGAGCATTAAAAATTTAACGTAGAGTAGGACATTAGATCGTTTTTCGAGACACGCTCTTTAAAACGCGCAACAATGTACTAAAACCTTTTTTAAAGTCAGAAAATCGAATTTCGTTAACTGCTTATAAAGAGAAAAAGCTAGCTTGTTCAAAAATCGAAAATGGCACTTTCTCATTGTGATCGAACGCGACACCCGCGCGCCGTCAATTCGAATTACATACATGTTCCAGTTGTTATTTGTTACAACACAAATAATGGATAGATAGAATGCGCAATAGTTTATTTTGTTTTTAAATAAAAATATGAGCTAAGATGCATAAGTCGTTTATTCATTTTTAAATTAATTATTGTAAAATATATTTTTGTGTTTTACACATCAAAACAGTTAACACTTTAAATATTTTTAATAATATTGTAATCATTATTTAAAAAAAAACAGCTAGTCTTTTTTATTTTTGTCTTTTTCTTGTGTCTACTTTTTTAATTTTAGTACCTTCACTACTAGTTATTATTTAATATATCATAAATAACCTTCTAACTGCTAGAAGAGGGAAGAAATATTTGACTTTAAATCCTTATTTTTTGATATAATTGTATAACTGTTTAATATATAAGCTTACAGTTACAATAATTAATACAAATAATTATGAAGTAAAATCTGAAAGTTGACTTCTTTATTACAAGAGATTACAGACAAGGGACTAAAATTGTAAATGTAATGTAAAATGTAAGGACAACGTTATTTTGGAAATTATTCACGGAACAGTAAGCTAACAGCTGATTTAGTTAGCTCCAATGCTCCGACATGTTTACTGAAACATCTGGTTGTACCAGAATTTGGTTATATGTATGTGTTAAGCCTTCACGTATGCATTAATTTAACTTGTGCTTACATTTATAATATTAGTAGCACAAAAAAAACGGGACCTTTTGTTATTCAGTAATTTGTACAAAGTTACGGATTGTTAAAGATTTTTTTATTGTATTTATAATAAAATAAAATATAATTTATAAATATTAATAATACGTAGTAACTAGTAATGTTTAATAATAACTAAATCTAAATATTAAAGAATTATCTTTATAATTCAAACTCACAGGCCAGGTGAACATGTTAAGCGCTGAAAGTTAACAATCATAGAGAGGCGGAGTACTAAATGTAACGCGAGAGAAAATGCTATTACGTTTTAATGGTAGATATACATATTTTGTTCCCTTTATTCTGTGATAGTCAGCTATAACTATATCTTTGTTGCTTATTATGTGTGTGACACTTTCACTGTAAAATGAAATGTTTCACAATAAATTAGATCTTAAGAATTACAGCTATATAAAGCTTAGTGCATTAAAAATGTGCTAACTCAAAAGGGATGCGAGAACAAACATGTAAACAAACATTCTAAAAATAGTTATTTTGTCTTGTTTTGCTTCTATAGAGAGTCTTATAATCGTGGTGAGTGAAGTAAGAAGAGCTCTTGGGGAGGTTGAGAAGAGGTGCAATGCTTCTAGTGTTGAGAACGTCCATAGGCTACGATGTCCGCTTATCGTCAGGCGGATTTCGTACACTTTTTCGGCGGACTCTTATAATTTCCCTAGTATTAAATTATTAGTATATGTAAGTATCATACCTAGTATAAGTACCATATTTTATATGTATATTTCAAACTGTTCTTAAATTTCTTATGTAATATTTTTAACTGTAATTTTAATTTTGTAAAAAGCGTGTTCGAAGAATCAAACATCGATACAAACTTATTTTTAACTTTTGAGTTTTAAAGTAAAGACTTTATCAAAGGAGTTTCAATAATGGACAAGGGTTACAAAGGCCACAAAAGTTACAAAATAAACAAGGTAACAGGTTACAAGAACAAATGTTAAAGGTTACAGGATGCGAGGTTTACTAAACTTTGATCCTATACAAGGATTTTATATATTCATACGTAGACAGATGGCGTGTGGTCTTCTGAACGGATAGGTCGTTCATAATGTAGGACCCAAAACATTACATTATCACTGAGGTTTATCTGTCATTGTATTTGTCTGTGGGCAAAATCTATACAAATAAATAAAGTTGGAGTGTCTGTTTGTAACATTAAAATAACTGCTTTTTATTAAATGCATATGGATGTATACACGGTACATAAACCAAAATAATATTATTTACAATTTTGAAAACCGTTTTTGATTTTTAATTAAAGAAAGAGGTTAGTCGTTTATTGATAGGATTATTTTTTGAATTTTAATTAGAAATTGTAAAATCTATGAAGCCTACAAGTTCGTATGCATGAATGGACCCCTGTTATCCTTTAAAACTCAAGCTATTGAAACGTTTACCATTAAACAAGTTAGGAAAGTAATTAAGTATAAGAGTTATCATATTTTACCCAAAATTCAACATTAAATTAAAAAAATTAATACCTTTAATATTTTGTATATGACAGTCTGGTTATAAAAGTGGTAACAACTGATTAACATAGCTACTTTATTCCATAAATATACGTATAAATAAATCATATTTACATAAATCAAAACTGCGGTAATGGGCTAGCTAGCTAACTAGTCAAAATCAAATTAAAATAGACCGATATATCTAATATATGCATGCATACCTTTCCCAACTGAGTCGGCGTGGTGTATCGCCACCAGTTTCTTCAGGCGTACCACGTACGCCTTGAGTGAGAAGCCGCGCAAGTCGGGACCCAGTGCTGCTACCTCCTGTGCTTGATACTGAGCCACGCGGTGTCGGGACCCTGAAAATTAATACAAAAATCGAATATATATATAAATATCGAATATTTTTTCTTTACGCACGCTTTGCTTGGGGAGTGAGCTGGTGAATGCGTGACGAGAGCGTTACGAAAAATGTGATCGTGTTAGGCGAAGGGAAGTTGAGAAGGAGAAATAAGTTAGTGAAGATAAAAAGAGAGAGCGTTACTTTTCGTATATTACTAAAACAACTAAAAAAGTTTTACTTCAGTCGTGTGGTCACAATTTAAATATATGCGATTACGGCTATTTTGCATATTTTCAATTTTAAAATTAGAATTTCATTTTTATTGACATTTAAAAAGATTTAATAAATTTTGTGCAGAGATTCAGCAAAAGTAGACCTAGCTTAACATAATTAAAGTTTAAGAATTTAAAATTAATATAAATTATATTGTTGACAACAATTGTTGTATAGTATTTAAGTGATTCTTCACTTAAATACAATAGCGTTAATCCAATTCGCCTTAAAAGGGAAAAAAGCCCCTGTAAAAGTATTTTTAATAAAACAATTAATAATTGATTTAAGCTTACCAATGTGTGGGTATGTATGTATATATGTCAGTGTGTATGTATTTATGTATGTATGTATGTATGTACATGTTTAATTATTTGAATATTTCTTATAAATTTGTTGTAACTTGTACACCTATGCTGACGCTAGACCATTTCCTTTGCTCTAAGGTTGCCTGAAAGAGATCGCTTTTTAGCGATAAGGCCGCCCTTTGTACCTTGAATATATTGTTAATATTTTTCTTTCTTTGCTATGTATTAATTATTTCTGTTTTTGGTGTGCAATAAATTGTATTATTATTATTATTGTGTGTTAGCTGCGTAAACTGAGTGTCGATTAAAGGAATTCTTATTTCATTTATAGCGGCATTCCAATTTTAGGCTGTCATGAACACGTGAGCTGATTTAAATTCTATTAATAATCTTGAGTTACGCTGGGTGGTCGCTTATTAGAAAACTTGAGCGTAAATACAGGATTCAACTTCGTTCATTAAGTTGATAAAGCCTAGCTTCACAACATCCATGATAATTACTTTATTCGTTTCTATTGTCTCCCTTTCATAGATTTTCATCAAGTTTATTCTAGATTATACGCTTTTTGGATGTATTTAATTAATTCTATAATTAATTCTCAGTAAAAATGATACTCCGCCTTTGATGTTATACATAAATGAATTAACAATTATAAATTTTAAAAGCTACATTTTGACTCAAACCCTCAATATAACCGTAATTACTAAAAATTCATCAAATAATTTCAGATTTTGCACTTAGTGTGTTATGTAGAATATATGTTGTAGTAGAATAGCGCTTTTAAAAATCCTATATACCTATTATTTTATTATGACGCCGCGTTGGCGCAACGGTCACAGCACTGGCTTGTGGTTGTAGCGCTTGCGGGTCGATCGCCGCACATGACAAACATTTGTGTTGGCCATACAGGTGTTTGCCGTGGTCTGGGTGTTTCTGAAGTCCTTGGGGGTCTCCCCACCGCACCTCGGAGAGCACGTTAAGCCTTCGGTCCCGGTTTTTATCATAGTTGCTGATCGTTACTCATAGTGAGCAATATATCCGCCAAACCCGCATTGGAGCAGCGTGGTTGATTAATCTCCGATCCGAGGAAAGAGGTCTATATATCCAGCAGTGGGATAATACAGGCTGAACCGAAGCGATAATTTTATCACGATTGTTAGCTGCCAAAAGAAATTATTATTACAAAAAATAATTAAATAATTTTAGTGCACTTAACATTGTTTTTGAAGAGTACCTATTTGACATCTCAGTATAAATAACGTCAACGAAAAACCTCGCAACAAATGTTATCATATAAAAAAAATTATATAAAAATGCGACTTTTATTGATCTATTACGTATAAATAGTTATGATTATCGCGTCTCTCCGACTTATCCTCAAACAACGTGAGAATATAAACAACATCTCGGTATTCCTCGACGTCCCATATTTTTCAATATTCAGCCGAGGAAGCTGATATTATTTTAATATAGATATTTTCTCTTTGAAATTGTGTATAGTGATTCTTTTGATTAAAACTAAAAGCTAAACTAGAAATATATTACGATCATTCTTCACTTTTTTTTTAAATATTATGTTTAAAATTTTAATTTTGTCTCGCATTGGATTTTGTCCTCCAACACGGGGAAAGAGACCTATGCCCATCAGTGGGATATTACAGGCGGAAGCGTGCGAAGCGTTGGAGTTTGTCGGACACTCGTGTAATCGAAATAAATCTAATGATAGAGGAATCAAAAAAATAAAAATGAGATATTAATTTTTATATTTTCATTATTTTCACCATGAAGCTCAAAAATTTTTTAAAGAACTCAGCACTTAACATTCTCAGTATTAGTTTACGAATCTATTTGATCTTCTCTCAACATGCACGAAAACCAAAAAAATATTCACACCAAACTGAAACCGGAGTACGGAAGGCTCGTGAACGACAAGGCCGACAATTATTTAAAAAAAAAGGTTTACTCGTTGATCTCGCCAGTAAATCCATCACGGCGGTTGGCAGTAAACCGTAGAAGCTATTTTGTTTCACCCTTTTTTAACCGAATACGAAAAATGTTGTCATTTCGACTGATTTTTTTTATGTATGTTGAAACAAAACTCTTTATTCGGTGTGGGTACCGATTTTAATGATTCATTTTTTAATCGAAAGTTGGTCATATTGTGTGTTCCCATTATATTTTGATGGAGATCTGGCGAGTACTTTTTGAGTTATCTTTAATAATGCGTAGCTATTTATTGATTTTTTTTTGTTGTATTACTTGTCAATGTAAATTGTAATCGGCTTTTTTCGTTTACGAACAAGCACAATAATTGTATTTTGTTGCTATAAATACTTACTACTATGTCACAATATTCAAAAAAACATTACTATTATACACTTAGAACTCTCACAGGTGCAGGCGATGTAGATAAGTAAGGCTACATTGAGCCTGTTAAATAAATTAATTACGTTCAAACGTTTTATATTATTTTATTTCTGTGGACACATTTATAAAGGTTTGTCTATGACTTCTTACTGGTTCCGGCTCTAACAAGGACAAGGGCTACTTAAGCTTCTCTGTCACAGTATAAGTGGAATAAACAACATTAGCATTAAATAGAATTAGTTTGCTTATGTTGCGAGATAAGTATTATCAAATAATCGGTATGTTTCAACTGCAACATTTAATTACAGTTAAGGAAAATCAACAGTGCTAAGTTAACGAATTGAGACTCCATTACTGCGAAGAAAATAATCGCTCGCATCGGATTTAAAAATATAACTCCATTTTCTGTTTTCTGCCTTCACATCAAAGTTTCAATCAAGGAGTTTCGGGACTTAGTTTATTTATATCACAATGAATTTTGGAAGAATTGTGTTTTTACATATAGTAGAATTTTTTTTCTAATTTTTTTTTGGCTTTTCCACATAGTTCTCATTTGTCCTTAGACTTGATAAATAATTTGATAATTATATCAGTTGTACTACACACAAGCAGAAGCTCCGCAAGCGCGTCGATGCCTCTACCCTCAATCCCCCCCTCTCTCTCCAGCTCTGGTAACCATAATCATCACAGGAACACAACACTGCTTGAAAGGAGTATTATTTAGCTGCGTTCTTCTGTAAGGTCGAGGTACAACCTCTCTCTGGCAATAAATTTTGACAAATTGCGTGTTTACAGATTGTTGAATTAAATTGTTTTCACTTGTGATGTTAACATATTTTATTGTATTTATTTGTTGTGGTACACAGTCCAAGGCTCTACAGAGTAGTTCATATTTTTAATTATTAGGCTTTATGAATAATTCGATGATCGTTTCAGCTGTACTAATTTTCCTAACGAAAATCGATTCTATCCAGAAATTTTTAAATAATCATAGTTTGATAAAATATGATTTCAATACAGACTAATTTTACTCATTTTTTCTCTTCCTATTTTTATTTTATGAAATACCTAGTATATAGATAAAACGTCTAAAATTATAATAATTTTTTTCTCATCATTAGGGAGGATATGTGGGTTTGTGTAAAAACATCACGTACTAAACCAGTGCCGAGGCGCCTGGTACGATATGAATAGGTAATAAAAAATGTGCATGTTACAAGAAAGTTAACATCGAGTAACGTGAGTTTTGTTTTAAAATTCAAACATTATTTAACACATCCAAAAGTTGATCTCAATGATTTTACTAACTTACTAAGGAAACTTGATTTTCATAATACAGTTATGTGTGATGGTAGGTATATGTAACTTAATGCGTGTATAATTATGTAATATAAATGAATATTATATGATTATATAATATATCAGCCTACATTTCACTTAGATGGTACGCAAATACATTAACTTATTTCCTAACAATATGAAGGACGATGGATCCAATCATAAAAAAATATATGCTTAAGCTAGTATGTTTATTGACAAAAGTTATAGGCCATAAAATATATGATATTTTACCTTACCTTACAAGTTCAGGAAAAGAATCATAAAAAAGGTAATCTGTTAAAAAAGCATCGAAAGTTATCACGATATAAGCTATTGAGCATATCCAATACTCATAGAAGTATAAATTATTTAAATCCATTCATATTTCAGCAGAATTCAAGTACTATGTGACAAAATTTTCAAGGACGAAGACATCGAAAAGCATACGTTTAAATATTTAATCATAATACGTTAAGTTTCAAGTCATTATCTGAAGGCGACGCCCTTGCTCGAGAGTCGAGATAATTCTTAGCGTTTTAACATGAACGCGCCTAGGTGGGGATAAATTAGATTATAAATATTTATTTTAAATGACCGTAGGCACATGCATATTTTATATATGAGAGAAATTGCCTAAAAACAATTAACTTCAAGGTAAAAACTTTGTCCGAAAGCGTGTGTAAATATAAGTTGCCTTAATCGAAAAGGCTTGCCCTAAATTAATTTTATTGTAAAACTTACAAAACGGTTAACACTACATCAAGTTAATTTTACATAATTTATTATGATTATACTTATTATGATATACTATATACATACTTTATTATGACATTTTTTTTGATTATCCGAAAACACGTGTAATACAAACAAACACTCGATCGCGAAAAATATCTGTATGTCCTGTACAAACATTACGGAACATACATATTATATAATCATCATAATTAAATAATCTTCCAACATATTTATTCCTTCTCTGCTCTTTCCTGTTTCTTCCCGTGTAATTTTATTGCGTATCCTTAGTAATCCATATAACGGTATACTAATTCATAATTATATTTATTCATATCTCGACATGAAATAAGTTTTATAGTTACTGCAACTTATTTCCAAACATTGTAACTATTTGTTCTTTGAAGCATTACGAGTATAGTCACTTTACTTGTTTCTCCAATTTCGAGAGTTACCTTTATCAACCAACTTTCTACTCTATTCCAATAGTTTCGATCGGCTTTTATACCTACCTATTGGTGTACCTGAAATTAGAGGATAAGAAATTGTTGTTTTGGACATTTACAACAAGTTGCATGCCTTAGATTTGTATATTTTATTTTTGTGTACTGCTACTTACAAGAGTAATTTATTACGTAGTATATCACGAAGATTGATTTATTTATTGATTCAGCCTCTAACATCCGAGGTTTGGGTATAGACCTCTTTTTCCATCTAGGAGAAGGGTTGGAGCTTAATCCACGAGGCTACTTTGCAGCGGGTTGCCGGATATATTCCCTACTAGTAGTTATCGCTATTAGGTTCTATGACGAGGACAAACATCCACCTCGTCTATCCATCTAACCGTACGTAGGCGCTGACAAGGCAAACGCACTACTACATCAGAGTGGTGTCAGTTAAATGTTAAAAAAAACTGTTGTACTGCTGGAGGTTTACATTAAACCAACTTGATCCAGTCGTTCGGAAGTTATGCCATGTTATTATATACGCACATTCTTTATATATGTATGTATGATATCTCCCTCTCTTCTCGTGGAAGACAAAGCATCAATACATCAGCGAAAGCCTTTCAACAGAGAAGGAACAGTAGAACAGTTTTTATACAGTAGTGTCTATATAGTGGTAGCCATTACCGTAACCTGTGGAAACTTGCCAAAAGATTCGACGAAAACGTGGGTACCGCTATCAACACAGTTCACCCCCAGGATATCTGGCTATTTTACTCACGACAGAAAAACCAATACTACATAGAAGTAGTATTTGTTATGTGCCAGTATCTACCTTCTGTAAGTTTGAGGAACTTCACCAGATTTTGATCAAGATACAACTACCCCAATTAACTTCCGTGGCCTATAAGTATGTTGAGTGATTGTGTTTAATGCAGTGAAATCAAATCTATTTTAGTATGATACATAATGTCTACGAACTTGTGTTTCGTCCCAGAATTTACGAACTTGTTTCCGTTTCACGTTCATTAATTTAAATATACAATGTTGTTACTACACTTACACTTTGCGTGAATTATGATAATTAATGATCTTTGAGAACATCAAAGTTATCTGACTAGACTTCCCTGGGACTTTATTCACTTTGAATTCTGATACCTATTAGGTAATAGGTAGGTAGGTAGTACCCAGTAAGTAGGTTAAGTATAAAAATTTATAAATAAGTAATTAGGTAATTAAAAACTTATAACTTACTTACCATAACTTGGTTATATTAATTACGGTTACTTTTATGAGTCGTAGCGTTATATATTGTTATTTAACTTTTAAAATCATTGGTAAAAAAATTAACTTTGGTTTTAAGAAGATTACGTACAAACAAATAGTTCATCTGACCTTAGATGTCAGCGTAGATAAATAAGGAAACAGTATTGATTGCAAGAACATCAATTTTAAGTCATCTATCAAAGAAAACTTTGAAACTTATAATGGATGTTAATAAGTTCACTACAGCGATGTTTAGGAGATGAAACTGATGTCATCAGTCATCATAGTTTCCGCTTATAATTTTTTTTAATAAAATCGAATTTATTACTGGAGGCTAGACTTTTCTCACAGTTTTAGTCATTTATATTCATAGCTTGTAATATCTTTTAAAGATGGTATCTGCTCTTTTTTAATTGTATTTTTGAAAAATTTGCTATTACTAATTTTATTGACTACTGCAGCAATGTATCATCATAATTGTATTATAAATATTTTTGTTTAAGACTGTTATTGACCGATATTAATGAATACAAATAAATCCACGATTCATATTACTTACATAATATGCGGCGTTGGTGATAAAACTTGCAAAAAAATTTAATTTAGAAATGAATAATAATAATAAAAAAACGATTTAACGTCCTAAAAATATAAAATCTTAGAAAAGTCAAAGAAATGCATATTACAAACGTATATAAGTATATATATTTCAATGATTTAATGTTTTCTTATTGTACGTCTAGCTACTTTAATTTCTGTCTGTAACCGTTCCTTTTTGGGTGTGCTGGAAGAAATCTCTTACAGGGATAAGAAATGACAAATATACTATGTATATAATTTTGTACGTATAAAAAATTGTTAAAATAAATTATTAAATAAAAATAAACGAAATGATAGATAGATGGATCACGAACATTTGTTTCCCTTTGTAGAATACATTGAAAGTTGAACACTGATTACTATAGAGGCCTTTTATCCCGAAATTCGTCCGGGATCAGCACTTACAATCTATGAGATGTTCGTGTCGAGAAATTTATTTTCCTTAATAAAATATGCATTCAACAAAAAAAGTTGAACATATGCATGTCGATGGTAAACATATTTTATTTTTTTATTTAATATTCTTATCTACTTAAAGTGTAAATATTTACATTAAAAAAATAATAATGATATATATTATATGCACTTTTCAGTAAACTAAAGTTTCAAATGAAAAAAAACCCTGGAAAAAACCTCAAGTTGATTAAATATATTATCATTTCCCAAAGGACGGGGTGAATGGAAAAATCTCCATTCTTTCTCTTATAAACCGTGATCCTGAGCATAATAGTTGAAGTGAATTTAGAGACAAAGCTGAAAAACATTTTTTTTTCCAAATTTATTATGGAACTCTGAATTAAACATTAGTTTCGAAACAATTTAACAAAACGTAATCAAAATATTACCACAATTATATAAGGTTACAGATTTGTATTTTTAGGTCAATTCGCTTATTTACGAAAAGTAATCGTGTTAAAACGATAAAATTATACTCACATATTGGCTACTAATCTTGAATTATGTCAAAAAATAAAAAAGGGTATCAAATTATAAGTTTTCGTGTATGATCGGACTATGAGAGAATCAAGGATCATGTAACTAATTATGTATGTTTTGAGTTGTACCATTTTAACAGGTTGGGTATAAGAGGTAAAAAATGGAGACTTAGATAATTGTTGCAGTTAGTGTACAATGTACAGCTATCAGTTTCAATTAATAATAGTTAGACATAACTTGTAACATACACACAAAGAAGTCCAAGATGGAAACTAGATGCGTATGTCATAGGTAATAGTTAACTGATAAACTACATATTTATCGATAAATACACACATAAAAAAAAAACTTGTATTACATCCACATTGAGAGGGGTAATCGAACCAACCACCCTCGCAGCAGAAAGCAGTGTCACTGTGAATAACGCCAACGGGTAAGTCAAAATAACATGTTAATAGCTACTTTTACTTTTAGACGAATAGCTTGCTTTTAAAGGATACGGTTGGAAATTAAATGAAGGATTCAAGGAAAAAGACTCATTTGGGAATCGTTTGGGCTTAAATCGATATCAAATCCAAATATGAAATAATCCAAATATAGCCTTAAAGCGCAGGTAAAAAAAGTTGAAAAAGAAGCCTTTGTAAAGATCACTCACTAAATTGTCGCCAGCTTATTTATTAAGGAGATAAAATTTACTTGCCCTTGCCCTTGGCTGAGCGTGAATTGAAGGCAATTTTAAATTTCGTTTGAAATGTCTTTCAGGCACTCTTGATTTTAACGTTATAATTACAAGCGATCTTTCAAGGGCCAAGGTCGATGATACAGTAATGACATATTGAAGAACTTGTTCTTTGAAAACGGAAATAGAAAAAGAAAGATAAAACCCAAATTAAAGAGATGCGTAGTTTTTGCAAAATATGTCGCAGCAATAGATAGTAAGTGCCTGTATTTAGTCACTTATGTAATGGTAGATAGTTATCATACCATCAAAATGAATTTTTTTTAGAAACAAGTACGTTTTAAAGGATTTATAAATCACCATTTTTTAGCGACTTTAAAAAAAGAGGAGGTTCTCAATACTATTATATTTTTTTATGTATGTTAACTTTGGACTGGGTGGACCGATTCCGATGATTTTTTAATCGAGAGGTCGTGCGTGTCATGTGGTCTCATTTAAATTTAATTGCTATCTAACTTTTCGGGTTATATCTAATAATGCGTATTTACTTGACTATCTTTTCGTCAACTTTGTATTATACCGCATAACTTTTCACTGGGTGTAGGTAGCAATTTTATAGTATAATGTAAACAATAACTTTGTTGAGTTTATTACCGATTCTTTATAGATTCTGATAGTAGCTTCACAAAAAGTATAATTAAACAATTGAAAATATTATATTGTACCAAGTCAGTTAAAAATTCAGTCATAAAAGTTAGTCAACACATGGAAGACTGCTCACAATTGAAAACACAATTGAAAACGCTCAATGAAACACTCATTTCTTACTTCAAATCTATAGTTATTCATTCATAATACACACTTTTAACTACATTGAATAAGTTATTACACTAATCACTTATACGTCATACGAGTAAACATAGTAGACGAACATAAGTAACAAACTCCACAACACACCTACGATTTTTCAGGGTTTCTCTTTATTTCTCTAGAATGCCATCATCAGATCCTAGTTTCCTTATCATGGTACCATAATTGGGGTATATCTCTTTCCAACAAAAAGCGAATCATAAAAATCGGTTCACAAACGACGAAGTCATCTGCGAACACACATAAAAATATAAACGGTCTAATTGAGAACCCTCCTCCTCTTTGATGTCGGTTAAAAACACACAAACAATATAATTATAACTTTTACCGTAAAATTTTAAAGTTTATATCTCTACTTGTTCCAAAGTTCATCAAATAACATATTTGTGAATGAAAAACAACAAAGAAACAAACAAAAGGTAGGCAAGTATAATCCATTAGGGAAACAAAATAAAACTTAAATATGAAATAATTATGATTTAATTAAAATAGAGACATGTTTTATTATATTTACCCTATCTTTGACACTTAATATAAAATACTCGTATAACGCTTTATCATTAACTACTGTAAGTTATTTAATAAAACAAAATAATGTAATGATGTACGTTTTCTTTATAGAGCACGCTTATTTTGCAATTTTAAGTTTCTCAAAGTGTAACGAGTTCGTGTTTTCAATTATTTTAAAGACCATCTTCTTCCAGAATACCTTCGTCTGATGTTCGCTACTGTAGCGCCCTTTTATTAAAATGCAACTTTGGTATAAAAGTGTACATGCTTTGTTTAAAATATGCCATCTTATTTCAAGATATAAAAATATAGACGATCTAATAAAATATAAAAATACATAAATAGCAATTTGTACATAATCAATGCAACATTTTTAACCGACTTCAAAAAAAGGAGGAGGTTCTCAATTCGACTGTATTTTTTTTTTTTATGTATGTTACATCAGAACTTTTGACCGGGTAGACCGATTTCGACAAATTTTGTTTTAATCGAAAGGTGGTGTGTGCCAATTGGTCCCATTTAAATTTATTTGAGATCTAACAACTACTTTTCGAGTTATATCTAATAATGCGTTTTTACTTGACGCTTTTTTCGTCGACCTACGTTGTATTATACCGCATAACTTTCTACTGGATGTACCGATTTTGATAATTCTTTTTTTGTTGGAAAGGAGATATCCCTAGTTAGGTACCGTGATAAGGAAACCAGGATCTGATGATGGGATCCCAGAGAAATCGAGGGAAACTCTCGAAAATCCGGAATAACTTTTTACTGGGTGTACCGATTTTAATAATTTTTAATTTAATCGAAAGCTGATGTTTGTCATGTGGTCATATAAATTTTATTGAGATCTGATAACTACTTTTTGAGTAATCTTTGATAATGCGTAGTTACTCGACTATATTTTCGTCGATCTACGTTGTATTACTCTTCGATGTAATTGAAGTCGGTTTTTTTTTCGTTTGCGAGCAAACACAATTATTATTTCTATACTTATTGTTCATAGTATACATATCAATACAAATAAATAAAATTGGAGTGTCCGTTTGTAATATTAAAATAATGGATATATGCCGTGTATGTAGCGTATATGTATACATATGTGTTTAAAAAAAATTGGTGTAGAGCGTTACGTTTTACTAAAAAAGATGATTGTGATCGAATGTGATTACGTACACGACCATGAAAACGAAAGCCGCATATAACGGATAAACTGCTTTCTACTAGACTGATTATAATGTTATTTTATAGATTTTAAAACCTGTAAACCCGTTAAATCCGTTCTAACTAAATAGAAAGAAAAAAAAAGTAATAAAAATAGTTTATTTCAGATTCTTGCATCCATAGAATTTTAGTGTGTTGGTAAAAATATTTACTTATAAACTATGGTAGTTATTGTTAGTAGAATTAAGAATATTCAGTTTGTTTGACTCGTCATTCAGAATGCTGTTGCTGATGGTTCTCATATGACGCAGCGCTAAAAGCGCATTCTGTTTTTTACTAATTCAGCAATAAATAGGGTGTACTCTATTGAACTTCCAATAATTTAATCACACTTGGTATAAAAAAATATTTTATTATTATGAACTCTATGTCTTTTGGCACCATGGAGAGTTACTTACCAAAGTGAATGAAAGGCAAAGACTTTGCACTATACGCACCAAAAAGTCCAGATTTTGTTGCTTAAGGCGGATGTAAATTAAGTTTATAATACACATATTCTCTCTCAGTCAAACACACACACACACACACACAGACACAACAAACACACACACATACAGAACCATATACATTACATGATATACATGAATATTTTATTTTGTTAACAATACTTTGCTCTGTACACTTCACGTCTAATTTGTACTTTAATTACAAATACATTTTTTATACCACCTTAATTGTAAAAGTGTGAATTGTACCTTAATTTGTTACCAATAAAATACTTTTTTTTAATCATTCAAAATAATACATTACCTACCTATGTATTCTTACAAAACATAGGTTTGTTTAAAATTTCTCTGTCATCATTCCGTAAAATTTCTATTTAATTTACGAAGTCGATGTACCACAGTTAAATGTAACACGGTCGTCTAACGGCCGAACCCAATATTCAGTCTATTTCTGGTTATGTCCTACTAGAGACAGAAACATCTATCTATCATTCATTTTACTGACCCAATAAACTTGTCGACGATAGGCAATCTTATCCTTCAAAGCTATCTATCGACGAGAGGGAGGATAGCTTACCAGGGATAACAGTTCGTATGAAAATGACAGTTTAAGCGTCCCAATAATAATAGTTCTATCTGTCAGTAACGTCGGTTATCTTTAGTAACAACAATATCCGATCTATAGTTTTCGGGAGATAACTAAGATTTATTAATTGCAAAAGTGTTTTCTTTGTTTAAAATAAAATTAATTTCGAGTCAAAAATAATGGCAGACTCAAGTTCAAGTAGCAGTTCAAGTGATATTGCTCTTTTGCAACAATTAATTGAATAAAAATAATAAGTTTCTTGTGAAATAATACTTACTTTACTCATCTTGTGAATAAAACAAACAATTTGGTGAGTCATTATATAATTTGCAATGATTTGTATAATTTGAATTTTGATTTGTAAAAAAATTATACAAATTCAAACGAAACGACGATTCAATAAAGCGTAATGGCCTCGTAGCGTCTTTTCTTGTCGTGTTAAAACGTTCCGTTACTAGATTTACCATGCACTCCATATTAAAATAATATCACTTATTATAAATTAAAAAGTCTGTGTAAAAATTAATTTGTCCATATTTTTATAAAACAAGATTACTTTACTATGAATAAAATTTGTATGACAAATTTAAATACTACAAAATATCTGTGTAACATAACCGAGGCCGTCTGTGACGCTGCGTATACTGGAATGTGAGGGAGAGCTCAGGTAGCCGGTCTATCTACAGCTAACTGGAGATAGTAGTCCCCTATGCGAATTATTGGGACAACTACAAAGGATAGATAGTTAGTTATTAGCAGTCGATGATAACTACCTATCTCTATCTTTAGATTGAATATTGGGTTCGGCCGTAAATCAGCAGTTCTCAAAGTAATATTATAACCTCCATGGTTGATGTTGATCTGCAAGGAGTCAATTAAGGTACCTAAATTATATTGGGGCACAAATAATATACGGCCATGTGATAATAAAATCGTTCAAACAGAGAAAATTGTAAAAAAAAACTCTTATAATCGTTTATTAATATTTTTTACTATCGTACCCACAATATTAAAAAAAATATACATGTTGTATCACTTCAGCCTACCGCAGTTCACGGCTGGACATAGGCTTCCCCAAATTCGCGCCAGACATTATAGCGGGACTCATGTATTTTGCCCATAGTCACCACGCTGGACGGATGGGTTGGTGACCGGCAGGACTGGCTTTGTCGCACCAAAGACGCTGCCGCCCCTCTTTTTCCTCTGTATTTGGAAGTCAGTAGTTGGATGGTTACCCCACCATCGGTCGGCTTTATAAGTCCCAAAGTGGCATTGGAACTGTTTTATCCCTTACTTGCCGCTTACGACGCCCACGGGAAGAGAATGGGTGGCTATATTCTTTACTGCCGTTACCACACAGCATACATGTTGTAATATCTACGAATTTAAAGTGTCTCCTCCGAAGAAAATGAATCAAGCTATTAGCTCTGTCAGGGAAACGTTTTTGATGTTTACTTTAAATAAAGAGTCTTTAAGCATCGCAATAGATTTTGTTAAAATAAATAAATATTTACAACATACACACACAATCGTCAGTTCCTAAAGTAAGCAACTTAATGCTTGTGTTATAGGTAATAGCCGACTGGTATAGCTACATTTTTTTTTTCGATAAACTACATATACATAATATATACAACCAGACTCGGTGTGAGAATCGAACCCACAACACCCGGAGCAGATAGCAGGGCCACCGGACCATGGGGGTCGGGATATGATCTCTTAAAATGAAATTAATGTTTGAGAGCCTATGGTTCTTTAATGTTCGTAGCAGTAAGTTTGATGTAGAGGTATGCGGCTGCACGTCAATGATTTTACACCGATCATAACCAGTTCCATCAATCATTTATATCCGTCGGATATTCGCTCAGAAGCGTTGACTGATCAACATTCAGAAGTAATGTTTGGTTTGTTTTGTTAATTTCCCCGCTGCCATATTTAGTAAATTCTTAAATGAGCCTTTTAACAGACAGTCCCGTGGTTAGTTTTTTTCATCTATACTAATATTACAAAGAGGAAAGATTTGATTGTTTGTTTGCATTGAGTAGGCTCTGAAACTATTGAATCGTTTTGAAAAATTCTTTCACTGTTGGGAAGCTACACTATCCGCGGGTAACATAGGCTATATTATATTTTAAAAAAATTAGGGAAAAAATTATTTTAAAATTTTTGTTAAATACTTGTGCGCAGCCGGGTTGCTAGTTTTTTAATATCTTGGAAAAGAAATGAAGATTTTTTTTTTTTAATGTATTAAATGTTATTGAGTCCATTTTAAATAAGACCAAGGGATTGTGCGTAAAATTGAGGGACAAAATTAGTAATTAGTACATGTATTATTCATTTAAAAAATAAACTTCTCTAACATTGTCAGTAAAATTACATTAGACTTTAAATATCATAAAAATGTTTTTTTTTTTTTGTAAGATTTGAGCTTGAGATTTTTGAGGTTTCACCAGTGAAATGTTTTTGAGGACTATTTGTTAAGCAATATAATAATGTTTATGATGTATTAAATTTATTTTAATGGATATTGTACGATAGAATTGTATACATTTGGTGATTATCTTTTTACGTTAAATACAAATTATAAAATAAATTTATATATACTCGTATATTTTTCAAATTATTTTGACCTGACACAGTGAGTTGACATGCTTAAAGCAAACCGCCCAAATATAATTAAATGTTTCTTATTATTATATTCTTTATCTTTATAAAGAGCTATAATATTTTATATTTTCATTGAATGAAAGCAGCATTAGTAAAAAACAAATTAAAAATAAATAGGTGGAAAATGCAATATGCAATGTAATATAATATATAATATAATAAAATATGCAATCCATAAAATACCTGAGATTTTTCTTTAGAATAAAATAATACAAACAAAAGGTTTTTAATATGATTTTCTCATACGAATCAATAAGTATGTATTAGGATTTGTCCCCGTTAACTTAAGAAAAGGTGGCTTAAAGCGACAAAATTGCTTTCATGACATTTCACCTGAGGAATGTTGCGAAGATTGAATATGAAATTTCATCATTGGATTGGTAATATGACCCCTAGTGAAATCGAAATTTTCCATTATTTAAAATGTTATGCAAATATTATTTCGTAGTCTAACTTACTTTTGACCTTCAAAGGTACTTTTTACGAACTAAGATCAAGCCTGCAGTTGTGAAGATTTTCCACAAGAAGTGTTATTATGTATACAAATTCAATTGATGCACATCACATACGTCTCCAGCATTCGAAAACTACATACTATATTAGGGCTCAAGATCAAAATCAAAACAAAAATTATTTTTATAGGCTCCAAAAGTACATTTTAATCATTATTTTACAAATGAATGTTATATTTTTCTTAATTAATGAATTATAGTTTGAAGTAAAGGTACCGCCGATTTGATAAATTTATTTTCTGGCAATTGTGAAATTTTCTGTGGGATTTTATCATGCATAGGTATAGCTGTATATATAAAGCAAAACTTATATTAATTATGACTAATTTGTTAGAATCTATTAGTTTAACTGAGGTAGGGCCCAGCAAGTAATATCCTGCTCAAAATCTGGAGCAGCCCAACTGGAGAAATACCTCGACCTTACAGTAAATCATAGCCAAATAATACTGCACGTAAGCAGGGTTGTGATCTTGTGGTGAGTAAGGTGACCAGAGTTCCTGGGGGATTAGGGGTAGGGTCGGCAACGTGTTTACGATGCTTCTGGTATTAGAGCCGTACGCTTGTTTGTCGACCTACTTGTATGTAAAAAAAAAAAATATCCTTTTCAGGAGTCGCTTTGACATGTAAGTATAACTTTGATATCTTGGTGAAGTACAAAATTAAAACTTTTTGGGAAAAATCAAGGCAAGTGAAGTCAATATAGATGTGCCGAATAAACTGTCGTTACATAGAAATACGAGTAGTTTTAAATGCTTGTATGAAGGTTTAATGATATTTAGTCCTTATCCATTGTTAGAGTTCAGGTCTACTCTAGCTGCGGAAGGATAGTCATTGCAAGATTGAATCTTGCCTTATTTGTTGGGAGAAGACTTTAAGTAGTTGGATTACGTAGGTAAACCCTATATAATTAAGTATTAATTCTATCATATAACGTATGTCATATAACAAATTTTTATTATTATTTTGAATTGTACTTCAGGTTACTATATTTAAATAAAGACTAAAAATAAACAAGTGATAATTCTATTTCGTAAGATTTTAATACTTTACTTTTTTAATATATTTACATGATCCAGTTGGTCATAACAGTTTTAAATTTTTAAAGCAATCTGTGAAATTGTTGTTTTGCTTTGTTTGGATTTTTTTAGAAAAAGGCAATTAGGATAAATTTAATGTCTCTGTATTTTTTTATTTATAAAAAAGGTTTTATGTTTTAATTTACAACAAAATATTTAAAAAAAAATCACATTCCGTTGAAATTCTATAAAATATTCATTTTCTTCTTTTTATTTAATAAAATAAGTGTTTCACTTACTTGCATTAATATATAAAATTCTACGAGGCATAAATTTCCTGGTTTATACCTAACCAGATAATTACATAACGATGTAACTAGTTCAAGGGTATATACATATTTATGTAGTTCGTATCTAGTTCCTAACTCACGCCAGGTCGTTTAAGTCCCAATTAAAACGTGGACGTTCTCAGAGAGATTAGCCTACGTGTCTTCAGCACTGCTGTTTAATTCATGTCCTTTCACTTAATGTTATTTTTTTAATCTACATTATAAACTAAAACTTAATACCAATACCCTTTTTTTTTCATTTAAGTGGTCGAAATATTTAAAAGTTCTTCAATTTTTGAGCGATGTTGTTCATTACATTAATTTGGACAGAAATTAGTTAAACAGTTTTTAATATCATATCAAAAAATCGATCGTTCTAGCGGGGATCGAATCTGCATCTCCGACTGACCGTGTCGGTGCTTTAGCGAATTAAGCTATGGAACGATGTACCCACTAGATTGAAAGTTTTGATATGATAATTTTAAATACGGTTCTAAGTGACCGTGGCGCCGTCTATAGTGAGTTATTTAAATATGGCCGTCGCGGGTTCGATTCCCGCTCACAACAGATATTTGTATGTGCCATATAGATGTTTGTCGTAGTCTGGGCGTTTGTGCTTGTGTATTGTGTGTGTTTTCGGACCCCCAACACAGGAGAAAATCCTACTAGAGGCCGTGTGAAGCGTTTATTTATTATTATTTATAATTACGTGTGTGCCCTATATATTACGTTGCGTCAATGTTTCGGCAAATTAAGTCAATACGTCCAAAATATATAGTATCAATGAACCAGTAGCTATGTAACTGCATTGCTTACATATTTGCTTCTAACTAGATGCGATCGTCAGTTTTTTTTTTGTCTATTATTTTCTTCAGCTTTTTTTACATCATTATTTCATTGAAATAAATGGTTTCCCGTGTTTTTGTTGCCCTCAAAAAAAAAAATAGTATTTGTTAATGCTCTACTATCTTATAGATATAAAGCTGTAGATTTATTTTAAATACATTTTAAATATTATATAAATATCTACACACGGTCATCTGTTCTTAAAGTATGCTTGTGTACCTTGTGTAATAGGTTATAGGTAACAGCCGACTGGTATAGCTTCATCTTTTTTTCGATAAAAATACATATATAAATAATAATATATATATTATTACACCCAGACTCGGGGTGGGAATCGAACCCACAACCCCGAAAGCAGAGTCACAACAAACTGCGCCAATGGGATAGTCATATATTTCTTTGTATATTCAAGCTATTAGTTCTAAGGCAGACCAGAATAATATATTAGAGATATTAAATACGTTTTTCTGTTGAAGTACGTATTTTTTATAAAAAAACTTTTATCAAGATTAAACAAAGTTCTTTCGAAAGATTTGTTAACGGTGTCTTTAGAGTTTAGATTATATAACCAAATTGGAAGCCTAGACTTTACGAGATTTTGTAAGGGACATTTTTTACCTGTGACAAATTTCTTTGAGTGACAGGTATTTTATTTGCTCAAGTCTTTGCTGTTCTAAAAGGTCACGCTAAAGAAAATTGTAAACATCATAAGCTGACATACAACTTGTTTTCAACCGACTTCCAAAAAAAGGAGGAGGTTTTCAATTTAATTGTATTTTTTTACGTATGTTACGTCAGAACTTTTGATTAGGTCGACCGATTTCGAGGATTTTTTAATCGAAAGGTGTTGCGTGTCATGTGATTCTATTTAAATTTAATTGAGATCTGACAAATACTTTCAATGCCAATTGTCAATTGTTACTTTAATAATAATTGCGATTGAAATCAGGTTTAAGTTGTTGTTTAGTTGTGGTCTGAGTTAGTCTTTTGCGTTAAATGTGTCGAGAATTAATAATAAATAATTTAGTATAATATCAAGATAACGATCGATGGGCAGGTGCCTAACACAATTGAAGATTCAATTGCAGCCGTCAATAAGTGTCAGTTAATTTATTAGGTCAGTTAATTTATTAGGTCAGTTAAATTATTATGACGAAAATTTACTTACTAGTCACTTCAAATACACTCGAAAATGGTTAATAAGGCTTGTCAATAAATCCTGTCATTGTGTACAAGATTGTATAAGCGATAAAAATATTTTTGTTTTTTTACTTTCTTTGTTAGATATTTAGCAGTCAGAGACTGTGTTAGCGATATCTAATTTTTGATACCAGTTCTTGCTTTCACGGTCCTCGCACGTTTATTCAACACACTTTATCTTATTTTTGTACCTATATCCAGTCACTCACCAGGTAGATTCACGTTTATCGTCTTCTTTATTAAGACTATTATCTAAAATATTTAATTTATAAGGCATCATTGACACAATTGTATTGTTATCATTAACTTAGTATAAATCAATAGTAACTTGACCACAAACTTACCTAAGCACAAGTCCATCACCCCTGTCCTCACTAGCGATGCTCGACCTCGGCGAACTGCCAAGTCGGCTACTGGCCGACTTGCGTCTAAGTTCATGAGGATCTGGTTCGTCCTTGTTGATGAAGGAGATACGAGGCGTGTGAGCTTTTAGACCGCATACTTTATGAGTAGACACTCCCCGACAGAGAAGCTGACTCTGGGTTATTTCTGAAACAATATTACATTTAGAACTGTAAAAAGGCTGTTTGGTTGATTAGAATCGAATAACAAAGGATTTAATTTATAGAAATAGGCTGCTAGCAGTAGAGATAGTGACAGAATTGATCATAGAGTTACGTAAAGATGTAGAAAAGGTAATTACAATTATTAAATTAAATTACAATTAAGTAATTACAATTATTGGTAATATTTTGTTCTAAACTAGTACACAAACTGTTTGATTTATAGAGTTTTAAAACAGGTTTAAACAAAAACATATAACAAGAACTAGCAAAAAAAAAGTGAATCGGATTCACGTTTTTCTATTCTTGTTACGCTCAAATACGCATCGATTTAAAAATTCCTTGGTTTTTACAGTTTAACTAAATTTTGGTGGCATGATATTGTATGTCCAAAAGACAATCAGATTGTAACTTTTATCTTCGGTGAGCAGCAAACATAAGCATGGCTATATAGCGACAAGATACACTTTAAATATTAAATAATATGTCAAATTAATGACCCTGTCCTACGTTGTCAGCTTAATTTATTTACGCTTGACGTGTTGCTCGCATTATGTCGCTTCTCATACTCTTTCGATGGTCACAACTGAAATCTTCAGTCGAAATCTAAATATGTACCTTCAAAAACGTAGTTTAATTTTATCAGCCAAGTATAATATAGTTTTCAATTGAATCATTTTTTTTTATAAATCGGAAGCGACTAGCAAATACGTGACCTAGAGGCTTTACAAAATATATGTATTAAGAATCAAATTTGAGGAGTCTTTGAGAGGACTTAGCAAGGAAGCGAAAATATCATAGGAGAGTTTCCTAATCACCTTGAAATTTATTCAGATCGTAAAATATTGAAACTGTCTTTAAAATTTAGGACGTTTTTATCGGATGTCGATATTAATATTTCTGTGAAATACGGAATATTTATATAGTATTTAAGCATCAAATGTAAATTAAAATTAGTTGTGGATTTAATACTATATTGCATTCATTTTCTACCTTCCGTAAAAGTAATAATAATTAATATAATCACAGGGCCATACGGAACGCCCAAATAGAACGAAAATTTTAGCTTATAAATTAACACCAACAACAACAGCCGCAAATAAATATATTTACTAAGAGTTAGACCACATGATTTATGAATTATTTTTCGATTTTTGTGTTATTTTTTGGCAGTGGTTAAGTTCAAGCAAGTTCAGATAAAACTGAATGCGTTTATAGTAAATCAGATAAAAAATAATATTTTAAATATTATTGACGCCTGTGTAGGAGAAGGATTGGAGCTTAATCTACTACGCTGCTCCCCTGCACTGCTATGAGTAACGATCGCTATCAGGCGAATACGATAACAACAACAAATCCTTCTCCTACATGAAGAGTGGCCCAGCAGTGGGCTGTTACAGGCTGAATTATAACGACCTTGATTTATTCAGACCAATTTGCGATAACATTTATCGTATTAAAATAGCACACCATCTATACAAATAAATAAAATTGAAGGTTCTCTTTGTAATATTAAAATAACCGCTTTTTACTAAATGTATATGGATATGGATACACAGTACTTATACCAAAATAGCATTTTTTACAATTTTTGTCTGTCTGTCTATCTGTCTGTTTGTTCCAGCTAATCTCTGAAACGGCTGGGCTGATTTTGACGGGACTTTTACAAGCAGATAGCAGCTGATATAAGAAGGAGTAACTTAGACTACTTTTATTAGACTACGTTATATAAAATTCAAAGCAATAACTAAGTATTATCATGCCATATTAAATAGACGTTAAATAAAACATAAAATCAATCTCTCTTCTTGATAGGAAGAACGAAATTTGTAATATCCAAAGGGCGCGTAATATAAAAATTCTTGGTAAATTTTTGTGCTTTCCTGAGGCGTTAGTCGGTATTCGGTAAATATTTGTCGATGGCTGCCGTGCGAAGGCTTCTTTTTTATAAAGAATATTGTGTCTATTTTTCGTTTCCATCCGTCAGTTTACTTCATTAGGAGTTGGATGATTACTTACTAGATAAATAAATTAACATCTACTATCATAGGATAAATTCAACCCAAACGTAAAGAAAAGATGTTTAATTTTTTACTTCCTACTATTATTTTACACTCTCCTGTATACCTCTCATTCATCTACAGAAGTTCAAATACATTTTTGAACTTATTGTAGATGACGATTGATTTAAATGAATACAATTATCATATATTAATTAAATTGATTGATTGATTGTTGACCGAAGCAAGAGTTAACTGTAATTTTGTTTATATAACTTTATTTTACGTGTTCTCCGAGTCACGAAGGTGCCTAATGGCTTAGGTTAAATTTAAAGAGATTGCCACAAAAATAATATAATAATAAATGTATAAATATAATAGCTTGTATATAATATAAGTAAGAAATAACGAAGTATTTACTTTTTTATTCATACTCGTGTCTAGGGAGATAAATTATCACTACAAATGAACTGTTAGACAACCGAAGAACGCTTCCAAGAGGAGTTCATTAGGTTAATGTGCGAAAATGAAGCTTTTCCGATTTCATTATGAACGACTTGCTCCAAGCCCGTAAACATTGGGTGCCATATTTCAGTAATTCTTCTTTCTATTTCGCAAATGAAACGTTGGATTTTCTCTCGGTACCTAATACGAGTGCTAGTTGACGCGAAACACGTGAAACGAATCATTATTAACGATCGAATGAAAATCGATGAGAATCCCATTTATAAAACTAACCATTTGTCACGTTTTTTGGTTGAAGTTATTGAAAATGTAGAAGTGAAAAGGATTTTTAGTTCCGATTTGTGAGTGAAATGGATTTGTGATGTTTGATTTCTGCTAGTGCTAACAGAATACTGTTACATTGCCCAAAATTTGTGCAAAATAGTTTATTAGAAAAGGTTTTACAAAGTCTTTTGAATTTATTCTTACAATGCTTCCAAATATTTTGTCACTTGATTTATAATATATTTCATACGGGTTTATTCAAGATAGACTATAAGTGAAATCATGTGATTTTTTTATTCCACATGTATTTTTGGGATGTATTTACGCTAATTACATATTTAACTTACACACACACACACACTAACTTACAAGATTTTTATAAAAGAAAGTTATAAAAATAAAATGGCGTTACGAAGTTCAAAGTTTGCAAGGGGATGAATAAAAATATAGTAACATATATTTATAATATGTAATATAATACGTAATTATATGTACATAACTGTCTATACCAAATAGTAATATTACCGACTCCAAGTTCAATTTATGAAGTTAAGCGATCAATGAATAACTGAATTTCGAATTTGTCAGATGCATTGACACATTAAATTGAGACGTGTTCGATTTTGCTTCTACATGATTAGACATGTTTCCTGTATTTCAAAGTAAGATTAAAGGCGGATTTATATTTGAATGACATATCGTGTCGTGTCGCATCAGAACAGAATCGGTAGCATACATTTTATATGACAACGTTTACATTTATGTGTTGTGTCATGTCGTGATGGCTTCTGATGTGTCGCATCAGAACCGATCTCGATTCGCGTCAGATAAGCGGGTTGCGGGGGGTGCTAAAACGGCGTCATCACGACACGTCAGATTAATGTGAACAGTGTATAATTGCGGCGTAAATTGTAAAATAATAGTTTGTTTGGCTCTTAAAAATGGATGACTTAATTGAAGTTGTACGACAATATAATGTTATTTATTATTAAAACATAAACAATATAATATATAATATATTTCTCTATTGATCGGATGAATCCGAAATCTCTTTCCTTTTCTTTCTTTTTTTAAAAGAGTTGCGAGCATTAAAAATTGAATATCTTCTTCAAAATCCATCTCGTAGAGCTTTTAAAGCTGTTGGTACCTGTTTCACCTTATATGATAGACCTGATAGCGATTACTACTCATAGTATGGAATATATCCGGTAACCCGCTGTGAAGTAGCCTCGTAGATTAAGCTACGACCCTTCGCCTACATGGAAAAAAGTTCTATGCCCAATCGTGGGATGTAACAGGTAGAATTAATCAATCAACATGAGTAGGTACTTCTCTAGTAGTCAGTCAGTCAGTTCAGCCTATTGCAGTCAAATGCTGGACATAGGCCTCCCCAAGTAGTAGTATACAAAAATAAAATATACAAATTAAGGAATTCAGCGTGTTTTTAATGTCCAAAAAAAATCTAATCCTCTAATTCCAGGTACACCAATAGGACGTATGAAAGCCAATCGAAACTATTGGAATAGAGTAGAAAGTTGGTTGATAAAGGTAACTCTCGAAATTGGCGAAACAAGTAAAGTGACTATATATCATAATGCTTCAAAGAACATAGAGTTACAACGTTTGGAAATAAGTTGCAGTAACTATGAAACTTATTTTAAGTCGAGATATTAATGAATATATTAGTATTACGTTATAAGGATTACTGAGAATACGCAATAAAATTAGACGGGAAGAAACAGGAGAGAGCAGAGAAGGAATGAATATGTTGGAAGATATCCAATGTCTTCTGTAATGTTTGTACAGGGCATACAGATATTTTTCGCGATCGAGTGTTTGTTTGTGTTACGTGTGTTTTCAGATAACGCCCAGTGAGATTCCTTAACACATCGTGTGTGAAATGAACATGCCTCGGAGAGCACGTCAAGCCGTCTGTCCCGGTTGTTATCATAAGTACCTAATAGCGATCTTTACTAATAGAAGGGAACATATCCTCCAACCTGCAGTTGAGCAACGTGGTGGATTAAGCTCTAATACTTCTCCTACATGGAGAAAGAGACCTTTGCCTAGCCGTGGGATGTTGTAGGCTGAATGCGATTGAAATGAACTTTATATAGTGTTAACCGTTTTTATAGTTTACAATTACTGAAGTTATTGAAATCTTCATCATTCATAGGAAATGTAGGCTATAAAACATCAAGTAGAAGTAGAAGTATAACAGTAATCTTATCAATTTAATTTTTACATAAGCTTTCGAGCAAAGATGTTACCTTCAAGTAGATTGTTTTTAAGCAAAATTTCTTTTATATTAAATATGCATGGGTCTACAGTCATTTAGAATACATATTTATAATCTAATTTATCCCCGCCTCGTTGCGTTCATGTTAATGCTAAGAAATGTCGCGAGCAAGGGCGTCGCTTCAGATAATGACTTGAAACTTAACGTGTGATTAAATATTTAAACGTATGCTTTTCATGTGTTCATTGAAAATTTTGCCACATCGTACTTGATTTCTGCTAAAATATAAATGGATTTAAATAATATATACTTTTATGATTATTGGATATAACGTTCGATGCTTTTTTAGCAGATTACCTTTTTTATGATTCTTTTCCTGAACTTGTAAGGTAGGCATGATGTTTTATGGCCTATAACTTTTGTCAATAAACATACTAGCTTTAGCAATTTTTTTTTTTAAATATTGGATCCATCGTCCTTCATATTGTTAGGAAATAAGTTAGTACATTTGCATACCATCTAAGTGAAATATACGCTGATATGAGTTACTATGCCAATGGATCGTTTGTGTATATCTATACACCCAACTCTCTCCAACTTGATATTACTTCTCCCAAAGAATATTTCCAGCTGGTACTGCAATCTTCTATGGGTCTTCTTTTCCAATCAAGGCACCATGTGCTAGACTCTTGCAGATTAGGCCTGGTTCTAATTACAGTCTGTATGTTACAAGCCACAAACCCGTATTTTGCCTTTTTTGCAGACAATGAAAAAATAGTCAAAACTTAAGAGTTTTGTTGTAACAAGAGAACAAAAATTGAATGTAGTAGACGTATGTAGACGATTGATGTCTGGTTGTATGAAGTCAGGTGACCAATAATAGTGTATTTAAGTGTAAATTACGAACCGATAACGATACCTGTTGTCAAATACTAAATTTTGTGTCAGCGATATAAGTTTATTTCATATTTTATCAAATTCAAGTTATAATCGTTTGATACTCTCGATCCCGCAGTCAAACTGCTTAAACAATTTTTCCAAACTTGGTTCAAACTTTTTTATGTCCCTGATAAAGCATCACGCAAATTTACTCTCGTAAAACCCCGATCCCGTGAGAATTTCGAGAAATAAAGAAATAGGTGTGTATGTAGTGTGATGCAACCGGATATGTAGTTTCTGTGTGAAAAAGTAGAAAACATCTAGTGAATTCAACCATACAACCAACGATTTCCAAAAACTTTTGCATTTAAAACGCTGGTAGAATATGGAAAGTTAAAAGTCCGAAATGCCTTAGAAGATAATTCACACTAAATGAAGTTACGTCAATGCATGTAGACCTACATAGCAACTGGAGTAGCCATTAGTTGAACCGAGTACGTGGATAAAATTCAATGCATCATAATATATGGAGACATATCGTTAAATTTGTGCTGACAACGATAAAAAACTGAATTTCAAAACAGGTTTAGTGTAAAAGTTACATTTTTTTGTATGGAGACAGTTTTTTTTTTGTATAGTGATCTCAATAAATTCTGTCCTAACGTAACCAATATTATTATTTATAAATTTACCTTGTTTAACAAACATTAATATTTCTTGGTAATGAAATATCAACTTTGGAATACACTTCAAAACTTATTAATATGCGTTAGTTGCAATTTTCAATAAGTAGATTCATTTTCAATCGAGGACTTTAACCATACCTAGGGTTTATTAGCAATTTTAAAATCTAATACCACGACCTATAATCTATTTTGAAACATGGACTTTAAGAACACATTTTCGAGAAAAGAATCGACGCAACATATTTTTCTTACTCAAACTCTTTTTTTTACTCGCTTCAGCCTGTAATATACCAGTACTGGGCATAGGTCTCTTTCCTCGTGTAGGAGAAGGAACAGAGCTTAATCCACCACGCTGTTCCGATGCGGGTTGGCGAATATATTCTCTACTATGAATAACGATCGCTATTAGGTGTACATGATAAAAACCGGGACCGGCAGCTTAACGTGCTCTCCGAGGCACGGTGGGGAGACCCACAAGGAATGCACAAACACCCAGATTACGGTAAAAACCTGTATGGCCAATACAAATGTTTCTCGTGTGCGGGGATCGAACCCGCAACCGGCAGCGCAACCGGCACAATCCATTGCTGTGATCGTTGCGCCAATATGGCGTCAAGCGTATTTTTACTCAAACTCATACTAAAATTCCTTTTCACGGAGAATTTTATTTTATATATGAGAAAAAATCAAACAATGTTAATCGTTGCATAACTAACGATAATGTTTAATGTAACAAAAATATTTTTACACACCTTTCTATCCAAAATTTCCTTTAAGGTACATATACTGACAAGTCTTTATGATGAAATAAAATACAGACAGGAAAGTTTTGTATTTCTGCAGAAGATTCAATATATTTAAGAATATCCATCCACCAATGTAAAGTGGAGCTAAATCTTTTTCCTTGATGGGAAAACCATTTTAACGAATCGCGGATACTTAGACAAACGATTTCCGACGTTTCACCTCAAAATAAAATAGGACCTTTTGCACTCTTCCTACACAATTTTTTTACATAATTATATCCTCTGTTCTATAAACTTGTAATTTGCAATGTAAATGTAAAATTAAAATAGTCCATTTCTATAGAAACTAATTTACTAACGTTCAAAGCAAGAAATTATTTCAATGACCAACGTTCAATTTGTAGAAGCCTCAGTCGTTCTCTACCAATATGTTACGAGCCGTAAGTCACAGTATACGGCGTGTGTAATTACGGGTCAATAAACACTGCAGTAACTGCAACGTGTTACTTAAACATTACTGTTAATGGTATTGGAAAATTACAAATGGTAAAGATATAAGGTTACAGATTATCTACACGTGTATTTGAACTAAGTATTGTATACGAAATTTCATAGAATCGCTAAAAAAGAAAAAAGTCCTTTCTAGTAGCTACTTCTTAAATTCTAGTACTATAGTAGTACTGTAGCAGTAGCAAGTACTTTTCAAACTTTTTTAGTTCAATCTTAAAAATAAAGTGCTAGTACTTTTTTACTCAAACACAGCGAATAAATATATTGAAACTAATTTACATTTTCAGAAATATTAGCAACATTTGTAATGAAATGCCACGGCACGATTTTACGAAAATTTACGATTACACGATTTATTTTTTCTGTTTAAAATTAGTATATGTGTCGACTTAATTTCTTTTATTTTTGTTGTTATGGACAAATTCAAAAATACTTTACTTTTTAAACATTTTTTCCCCAGTAGAATTTTGAATTATCAGTGATTGACATATTTCGATGGGAAAAAGCGGAACAGCTAAAATCTAGTAAATCACGTAGACAAAAAGGCGGGCGGAAAGCTATCCCTTCTAATATTATATATGTGAATGTAAGTTTGTTCGTTACGCTTTCACGCGAAAACTAGTTAACCGATCATCATGAAACTTTGTACACATATTCTTGCACGTATCAGAAGTAAGATAGGATACTTTTTACTAAAAAAAAAAATTCAATGCAAGCGAAGCCGCGGGTAAAAGCTAGTTAAGATGTAAATATGAATGTTACGAGATATAGTCAAACTTAATGTTGTAGTGTTGTACTTGGAGTCAATTAGCTACTACAATATCTTAATTGAATCGTAAATTATTAATGTCGGCGCTCAGATTGCAATTATGTTGTACCTTAAGGGGTAGAAGAAGAAGAAGAAGAAGAAGAAATATACTTTATTGTGCATATTACATAACATACATCTTTAAAAATAAAATTTGCAAAACAATACTATGCACAAAGGCGGTCTTATCGCTAGGTAAGCGATTTACACAAAATAAACAATTAAATACACAAATAAATACATACCCATTACATTATATATATAATATATAAATAAATAGTATATATTATAAATATATAAACAGTTAAATACACAAATAAATACATACCCATTACATTATGCTTTATCGTAAAATATATACACAAATAAATACATACCTATTACATTAATTATGAAGTAGATAATAGTTAATCATAAATATAATATTGAATAATTATCGACAGCACATTTACGAATAACTACGAGTAAACTTACTAACACAGACCAGCTTTTCACTAACAATTTAGGTAAAAATCTTTTAGTAGCTTCTTAAATGATGTAAGAGTTTTAGCCTCCCTAATAGTTTTAGGCAAAGCATTCCACAGAACTATTGACTGCACTGTAAAAGAGCAATTGTAGAAAGCAGTATGATGGATAGGTATATACAGCGTAGTTGTATCATTCGAGCGCAGTGCCTTGTCAGATTCACGCACTACAAACTTTTCTCTTAGATACTCAGGGGCCCGGGGACTTTTAAGCACACAGTAAAGCAGCGCCAGCATTCTAGAATTCCGGCGAAAGCGGATTGGCAACCACTTGAGCTTTTTACGAAAATCGGATATGTGATCGTATTTTCGCAAAGAAAATACGAATCTAATAGCTAAATTTTGGAGCCTCTCAAGTTTTGTCAGTTGTTGCTCAGTAAGGTCAGGATAGCACGCATCGGCATAGTCGAGATGAGACAGGAAAAGAGATTCCGCGAGTGCAATTTTAGTAGAAGTCGGTAGCATGTATTGTAAGCGTCTTAACGAATGCCAAGTTGAAAACATTTTTCTACTCACTTCTTTAATCTGCGTTGTCCAGTTCATATTCTCGTCCATGTAAACGCCAAGATTTTTAACGCACTTACTATATGGTATGGAAGTGTTATTGATGAGCACCGGAGGTAAAGAAGCCCAGTCAATCCTCGAAATAAAAGCCCGACTACCCAATACTATAACTTGCGATTTCACTGGATTTAATTTAAGACCATAACAGCGACTCCATTCAGCTACAGCAGCAAGATCTTTATTAATTATAGTAATAGCCCCAGGCAAGTTTTCGAGGTCAGACTGAGCATAGATCTGCAAATCATCTGCATACAAATGGTAGAGAGAAGAAATGTTATTCGTGATGTTGTTAATGAAAATGGCAAATAGAAGAGGTGATAAGACGCCACCTTGAGGCACACCTTGAGGGGTAGATTAAAAATGGCGTAATAATTAAATTATGCATTTTACTTGTCTTAAATGAATCATAATTAGCGATTTAATGCGCTACGTACATTTCTTAAGTATGGAAGCATCTATGAAATTTTTTACATTTAACATAAAATAACTTTTAAATGAAAAATCTTTTTTTTTTGTTACGACGAATTTCATATTTATCATTTATTCTACATCGGCATTATGAAAAAATCATTTAAAATTGTTGTCCTTATTTTTAAAAACGGGTGAATATAACTTTCTACTCAAATAATTATTGTATTAAAAATATTTTGAAATTTTTTAAAGTATATATAGTTATTGTTTATTATATAGGTACAATTATTTTTAATTTAAGTAACATTTTTATGTTTGACATCATCATTTTTCTCTCGCAGGTAAAATCAAAAAATAACCAAATAATATAAAAATCAAATAATATAATTTGAGGTACATGAAGCGAAAGTTTGTGACCCTGTACAATTCTCAAATAATCCCCATTCTGTAGCGACCGCTCGATAACCGTGCTGAACCAACGCCACACACACGTGTTGTTTAATCAAACGAAAATATTATAACTATATTGTTATCTGTCATCATACAGTTCCTATTATTTTATTGAGTAATAAACTTGTATTATAAATAAACACACGTTCAATAATAATTTTATGGGTGTAGATTAATATGTTTATTAAGGACAGCAAGTTTTGCAATAGGTAGGGAGCATCTAGATCAATATTAATCGCTCGAGGAAGTGGATTAATTATCAAAATATTCACTTTTGGCTTGTGTATAATGATTATAAATACTTGTGTTTGCTAGCAAACGAAAAAAACGGACTTCGATTACATCGACAAGTAATACAATGTAAGTGAACGAAAAAATTAACAAACGCACTAGTTTCCACTATAATTTTCGCAGATTTCTCTAGTACACCATCGTCAGGTCCTAGTTTTCTTATCATGGTACCACTCTTGAGATATCCCCTTTCTAACAAAAAAAGAATCAGTAAAATCGATTCATAAACGACGATGTTATTCGCGAACACATAAAAAAATATACGGTCGAATTGAGAAACCTCCTCCTTCTTTGATGTCTGTTAATAGTGTGTTTTATATATAAAGTATTCTTGTAAAAATAATATTATTACAAAATAAAATTAAAAAATATTATAACTAAAAAAAATAATATTACAAAAACTTTTGGCACTAAATATGATCAATCATCAGAAAGTGTCCTGGATTTCTTTTTAGTATTCGGTATAAAGTACGAAATTGTGATCTTAATAATTATATATAAATCTCGTGTCACAATGTTTGTCCTCAATGGACTCCTAAACTATTTAACCGATTTTAGTCAAATTTGCACACCGTGTGCAGTTTGATCCAACTTAAAAGATAGGCTATATTTTATTTTGATATATTATGTTATTATTATATTTCAGAAAAAAATAAGGTGATACGAAGTTCGCCAGGTCAGCTAGTTATATTATAAAGAGTTCATGTTTGATAAATGAGTTCTCTTGTTCTTCTAACTTACTTTGTTAACAGCTAGTCTAAGTTTTACTTGGGTACTTCATACGTTTAATATTAAATAAACCCTAATAAAAACGCTTCACACTTTATAATATTATAATTTAAAACTACAGAAAAAGTTAAAAACAAGTTTCTATTTCAATGCACAGAAATTTTGAGTTATTCAAACACATAATTTTGTTACAACTTGCATTTCACAATTTATATCATAAAAAAGCTTGTCGCCAGATTTTTCAATTTTTATTTTTTTAGATTTAGGCTATGAATTCTAGATTTATTCTCGCTATTACGAGTATTTTTTGAAGTTATTATACATAATTCAAAGACTATTTACGCTCTACCGCTCTGGTGTAGCAGTTGCAGGTTTGCAGGTTGGTTAGCGGTGCATATTTATTTTTGTTTGGGTCTCCCCAACTTGCCTTCAGAGAGTACGTTAAGCTGTCGGTCCCGGCTGTGTTCATAGACATTTGATAGCGATCGTTACTCATAGTAGGTAATATCGGATGTATAACCCGCAGCGGAGCAGCGTAGCAGATTAAGTTCTGATCTTTCGTCTACATCGAGAAAGACTCGTATGCCATGGGATGTTTCAGGCTGAATCATTTATGGCCCTCTATGTATCTTTACTGCTTTACTTTTGCATGTCATAGCATAACGTTTTAGTAGTCTACCAATGACATCGTTCATTTTTTGTCCCTAAAACTTAATACGTAGTTGACAACGCCATCTATTGGGCTTAACGTAAAAATGTCGTCGTTTAAAAATTTCTATACAAAAACACGTTGGAAAAATCAACAAACCCCGGCCTATGAAGCGGTCCAGTAAGTAAGAAGTCTTCCTTATTTATTTATTTCAACAAGCTATTATTTAGTTATATTGTTTCATAACTTGTAAGAAAAAAATATTACTACATACAAGCACACACAAACTGTTGTCACTTATTATTTGTTCAACATGGTATTCAAAAACGTTAGAAACTGATTTTTTTTACAACATAGGGATATTTCATATTTATACTCAATTTATTCATAGCTAGAAATAAATTGAGGGCTTTTAGTCGCAAAATCGTTAAGTCTTCATCCCGTACTCGTTTAATTTTACGTTTGGACTTGTTCAGCAGATCAAAGTTTTGTGGGCTGTCGGCGCTATTCACTCAAAAATTGGACTAGATGAATCGATTCGAATAAATTACTTACAAACCTATTCAATTGAATTGTTTGTGTTAAAACGCCTTTCGGTAATGAATTGCTAGCTATTTGACTGAATAAAAACCAAATTGAGTAAGCCGTCAGCGATAGATAGTTCAATAAACACTGTATACAATAAACACGTTTGTGTGTGTGTGTGTGTGTGTGTGTTTGTGTGTGTGTACTTAAAAAAACGTTAGCAAAAACATGTTTTAACCAAAAACTATTATAGCTGCAAATTTTAATAATAACGTGGTTCATGTTGCTTGTGACACGTGTACAAAACTAGAGAGTACTAAATCGACTTCTAGACTAAGTATCAAGATGAAAACTACGCTAGATTTTAAGTTAATCTCGTATATTGTTAATGTTAAAACCGAATCATGTATAATGCTAGAACAAACACAATAATAAGGGCCACAATAATTAGTATTTCCTAAATACATATACAGATATAGGCAGGTTACGATTTTATTATATACATAGATACATGTATTGACGTTGTTACTGAAACATATGAATTAACAGAGTTATGTTTAATTATTATTAAACACATCTTATTTGCATTTAAATGTAAACAAACGCTATTTACAATTTAATTAAGGATCGTACGCGATAACAGCAAGTTGAATCCCTTGTGACGCGATAACCCTGTAAGCTGCGGTGAATTATGTTACATCGCGGTAACGAAGTGGGTCATATTAGTTTTGTTATAAAGCCTCCTTCTAAAGTTACACATCTGTTACTGATTTAGAAAGATTTAGTTAGATTAAAAAGTGTGTCTGTCAGCTCCGATACGCGAATGGAGTTAACTCTGTAAGAACGATTAACATATTCAAAAAATGTTTTTGCTTGAAACGTTATGTAGTTAAAGGTTTTTTAGGTCTCAAGTGTGGTAAAAACTCTCCGGGCAGGCCGCCTCATTGTTTAGCGTTACTATTTCATATAGTTTCTCTAACCATATTTTTTCATACAAAGAGCGTTTATATCGATATTTATAATTCGGTATAATATAATTATATAATTTATCGGGTTTAGTGGAATTGGCCCGATTTTTAAGAACACTTTGAAAGCTTTTTTCAGCTTAATAGCTAAAATGGAAGTAATAAATCGATTTCCTAACACTCCATATTACATAAAATTGTATCAGCACTAAATCATATAATTCTTTTTTTTCTAATCGTTAATGTCAGGACAAGGTTTGTATATGATAAAGAAAAAAATATATAAATTCACCTAAAAATGTGGTTGTTCGAAATTCGCTATTTTAATTAATTATCTATTTATATAATAACTAACCAAAAAAAGTAAGCATGTACATACGTCATATATCATACCGTGCGTCCACTTCCTTTGCGATCCTATTCAACTTTACTGAATTTCTTATAGGTAATGAACTTTCAATTTCATGAGTTTGAAAAAATTTAAAGTTTGTGACAGTTCGATATCAGAATTATTCTAAAAAAATCATACGTTCACTTAGACGTCTTGAAATTGATATATGATATATGAAAATATTTTAAAATATTTAAGACTAGCTATGTCCGCGATTTTGTCCGCGTGGTAAAAAATATTCCTAAATTAAAAGTAGTTTAAGTTACTTCTTATTACATCAGCTATCTGCCAGTGAAAGTCCCATCAAAATCGGTCCAGCCGTTTCAGAGATTAGCCGGAACAAACAGACAGATAGACAGACAGACAAAAATTGTAAAATTTGTACAGATTAAGTTATTATATAATTTGGAATTAACTTGTACTTTGTAGAGAAAATATTGTTAAGACGGTTCTCAGCATTCACTAATGCCAACATAGCCCAAATATTTCGCTAACGTCTCGTAGAATATTTCGGATCCATTATTCTAAATGAATGAATGAATCAATGAATGTGGCTCTCCTTAAAAATGTGAGTTAAAAATGTGAGTTAACAATGTGAGTTAAAAATGTGAGTTAACAATGTGAGTTAAAAATGTGAGTTAACAATGTGAGTTAAAAATGTGAGTTAAAAATGTCATTTCACATGCCAGAAAATATATGCCATAATCACCTAGTCAGCATTACCTGACAGCGCTCAATAAAACTGCACTAACTCGAAATAAAATAAATAGCTTCTTTACAACCAAAATGGCCTACCTTTAAAATGAACATAAATATTTACACAATTCTGGTAAAATTACGTATTTTTGGCTATCTGATTGTTATGGCGTATCACAGTAATATCCAATTTTCATTTTGACGTAACTTAATATTGTTGTTCGAATTGATTATAAACAGAAGCTTAATATGCTGGTAAATAATATGAAAATTTAATTTTATTATAATTAATACTGTAAGGATAAAACTATAACAAAATAAATCAATAAAATGAATTTTAGGGGTGGGGGACACTATGTATTTCCTGCCGTCAAACATTATTTTTTATTTTAAATTTAGTAAATCAGTCTGTATCTTGGTCGCACATCACACTAGACATGATTTGAGTTTATATGTCCTAGGACAAGGGATGCTTTTTATCCACAATCTATCATAAAGCCATCGTACCCTTTTTTTATTATCACCTGCGCACACCGCGCCCCTCCGGTACAACTTTCTCGTCTAGACGGCTACACAAACTGTATGTAATCTTTATATCTTGCTCAAGACATCGTTCCTATCATAAAATAATATAAAATATGAACTGTATTTAAAATTAATTATCGATCAATTAATATTAAAAATAATTACTCCTAATATCTGATCGAGTTTTCTGATTTAAAAGCATTTACTGCTAAGGCACACTAGATACGATGAAAGTATGAAAAGAAGTGAGCTTTCGGAAATAAATACTAGAGCATAGAGATGTATGTATGTATGTACGTCATATGAATATATATATATATATCAATTTACTCATGACACAACTTTACTTGCAAGCAGTATTGTTTCTTCACTGGTGCTTCAAGCAAATTTGTAATTGTGTGTTTTAATGTATAAAATGGCGCTTCAAAAGCACTTTTGAAGCCTAATTGAAGACAGTAATTATTCATTTTTATTTTATAAGTTAGTTGTATATGAGTATTAAAGCTCACCTTTTTTTCAATATATATAATGAAATAAATAAATTAATATAGAAATATATAATGAAATAGTAAATAAAGTAGTTAATTTAATACTGTAGTAACTTTTATACGTGCTACATAGCGGTGAAATGCTTAGCTGAAATCTTTTATTATCTTTATACGACTAAGTATATATGTTTGTATGTATAAATATATGTATGTGTGTATTATTTACCGTGTACTTATATTTTATGCACGTGTATATTTATACCTATAGGAATATTGATAGTTTATAATATATATTTGTATTATTTTTATCTTATTTTGTTTGATGTACGTTTATTATACATCGCCTACTTTTTCCTCTAATCCTAACCCCAAGGTTGCCTGGAAGAAATCGCTATCGAGCGATTAGGCCGCCTCATTGTGCATTATACTTTTTTTTTCTTTACAATTCTGTATTAAATTACTCTATGTGGTGTACAATAAAGAATAAATAAAATAAATAAATAAGATTATTTGTGAATTTTTTAATCTATTAGATATATAATATCCGTCCTAATATACCATCTAGAATTGGAGTTATCACTCAATAAACACTTGCATTTGCATTGTGACTAAGTCGTGTTGTACCAACATCTACATCAAAATTTTGTTGAAACCATAAGTTACCTACTTAGTAATAAACGGCAGCTTACAGTTCTTAATAATAAATAGCATATAGATAACATCGCCCATTTGCGACAACAGTGTGATATATCAAAAAACGTAGTTATACAAAAAACGACTTTTTAACTTTTGAATGACCATAACTCTTAAATTATGGTCAGAATAGCTTAACTGTGTATGAAGTGATTAAAGATAAACTATTAATGAATTAAAATATTAATAATAGGAAATAAATTTGCGTCTAAATTAATGAAATTATAGCGATTGAAAAAAAAAAGAAAACATATCGCGTTGTTCTAGTAAAAAAAAATATTTTGAAGATGGTAAGTTTAGTTGTCACGTTGAAGATGATGTTAAAAATATATTTGCCCGTGTTATTTTAAAATAAAACGCTTATCTTGAAATTTTTATTTTATTTTAAGAACAATACAATCAGTTAAAATGAGGTAATTATTGGAATAGGCGGACGTTTTGCTTTGCTATTGCAAATTGCACTTGTAAAAATATTATTCAAGTAGGCAGGTACTTTAGAAGGTATATTATATTTAAAATACTTGTGCTCACTTTACGTTTTCTTATCCTAAAAACTAAAAATTATTAAAATAAACGTCAAACTCTTAAAACTAACAATTTCGTAAAGTGCTAAAAAAACAAAGGAAGAGGAACTGTAGGTATATAATATGTATACCTCAGTAGAAGAATATGTACTTACTAGTTTAATAAGTCAGTATAACAGACTAGTTATCACAATTAAATACTAAAATTATCAACGCAGTCGCACACATTACACACTTAGGACTATTATAGATATTCATCAGTTCTATAAATTCATTCTTAATTGTTAAGGTTTAGGCTTCGCCTTTAGTATAGTCATATAATAAATAATATAAATTTAACATTTTTAGTCAACGTTAATATAATAGTATCAAATTAAAAAATGTTATAGTAGTTCACTTCAGCTTATCGCAGTCCATTGCTGGAATAAGAATGGCGCAAACATTTTTGGCTCGAACTTGTGGATGCCTATGTCCAGTAGTGGACTGCGAAAGGCTGATGTGATTTAATTATGACGCGAACTCATGTGTTTTGTCCATAGTCACCAAGCTGGGCAGGCGGGCTTGTTGACCGCAGGGCTGGTTTTGTCGCACCGAAGACGCTGATGCCCGTCTTCGGCCTGTGTATTTCAAAGCCAGCAGTTAGATGGTTATGCCGCCATCGGTCGGTTTGTAAAACTTCGTTATCTCATAGTCACCTCTTTAGACACCTACAGGAAAAGTTTTTTGTTAAAAGCATTCTTAAGTTGGATCTCATTAACAGCTTTCTTTTTTATTACCACAGCTTTTTTTCATTTGATCCGCGTCAGAAGTACAGTAGTACGAGTAAATCGCATTTGGATCATCTTTTTGCACTCGAACTACTTTGATTTCAGGTGTTTTAATGACCTTTTTATCTTGACCCTTGTGAATTGTAAAATTCATTTGATTAAGAACAGCCTTAAAATCATAAATGTCACTTCGTTTACATGCATTGGTGCTGTCTTTTTTCTTGCAGCTTTGATGGCCCTAGGTCTATTTCTTAGTTGCCTTTTGAGTCTCCCTCATTGTTTGGAAGGTTCAGCAGAGCATAGAGGTAAATAGCAATCATGAACTTATCTGTGTAAGAAACAACACCCATTGCTCTTTGCCTTCCAGAAATATTTTTTAAGTACTCGTAAACACAGATGGCAATCTCATTCACACCGCTATGAATGTGATTTGAGATCATAAATTGTCAGGCTTAATACGTTTAGTTTTATAATAGTAATAGTATAAGTAATTTTATAGTAGTAATTGTCAGGTTTAATACGTTTAGTTTTTTAGTTTAGGTTTATAGTAAAAAATGGAAATTTCTTCTTGGGGCACTGACATAAAGCTTGTAAATCAAATACAACTACAAACATATCCTTGTCTTTCTTATCTTTTTTCTTCTCAGTTCGCGACATCTTCTTTTCTTCTAGGTGTCTTAGATATTGCTCTTTTTTACTATCCCTGTCTTCATCTGTACTTATTTTATAAGCTTCGCAAAGTTTGCGTGCATCTTTTTGGGAGTAAAAAAAGATATATTAAAATCTTGAGTAAATAAGCAAGAGAATATTATGTAATTTGCGTATAAAACGTTCTGGGTATATGTATAAGGGAAATGGGTTTACTTCCATCAATGTAATGTCTCTTGGAATTCACTCTGGATGTAATGGGACTTTATTTTTGGTATAGCTTCGATGAAAGCTTTGACACCAATTTTTATAATTTCTTCAACCTAGTCATGATTATTGTGACATCCAAGATTGTATTTAATCAAAATAATATTTGTATTTTTATTTTATTTTTTCTTTAGTGCGGTTTTTATGGGTCTATTGTTAACATTTAGTGTATTTTAAAAAAAGTTTTTACAATTCTTATCTTAACAATCAATTTTGACATATCGATACTGTTGTGGTTTATTTACAGTTTGTAAATACAAGTTGTTAGAAGCGACTAGGTTTCCACTGAGAAAATCTTCATCCATGTTGCTTTTTGCTGTTTCATGATTTCATCATCATTCACAGTTTGTAACGAACTGATAGAAGAGACCAGGAAACTGCTGCCGAGCCAATCGTCGGCTATATTGCGTTGTGCTAATTGTAATATTATTCGTTTAAACCTAGTCCCCATCTGCAAAAATAACTGGAGTTTAGTATTACTGTTTAGTGTATATAACGTGATAAACAGAAATACCATTCAATTTGATTAACATACATTCTGCAATAACAGAACATCAACAAATGACCTACAACATTTTTCCGATATAAGAAAAATATTCAGCATCTACAACGTTACTATTCAACATGTCCGATGGTACTTTGATTTCCTTACAAGAATAACGTGACATTAAAAAAATGTCTCGTTAACTATGCTTTTTGTTTTACAAGAGCATTGTGACAAGTATGACGTGCCACATTGTCGAAAAAAATAAAAACATCATAAAATACTTACCTTTGTCACCAATATCGCGGTATCCTCGAATATCACGTTTTTTGTTTAAAAACTAAGTACATCTCACATCAAAGTGCAGGTGGCAACTGAACTGTCACGGTGTCGAAGCAAACTAGATCGTCAAACGAGACAGTGCTATAAAGTAACATTTTGTCTTTTTCTCTCACAGTATTGTTGTTTTTGGAGTAACAAATACCATATTTTTGGAGATAAAAGAACACAAGATCGCGATTCAGAATTTCTATAAAACAAAAAATCGTATAATTCGAGATGTCACACTATCGTCGCAAATGGGCGACATATAGATTGATAAACTTTTACAGATAACAAATACTTAATACTTGGGTTTTGGGTTGGGTCTTGGGATTTGGCTTGTCTGGAAGAAATGCATAATTAGCTATATGTCCGTCCATACTTAACAGTCTGTAACTATCTTTATGCTTTGTTTGTAATGTATTTATGGTGTACAATAAAAAATAAAAAAATAAAACAAGACTAAATATAGCAGGTACCTCTGTTCTCTCAGAAATAGAAAGTACATTAAATCTGCTTTAAAGAACATCGACTTGTTTGCTCAGCATCTGAGTCGAAGTTTGAGTACTCAAACAACTCGAGCAATATTCTAAGATTAATTGTTTTTATCGAATTTAAAAAGAAAAATAAAAGATGTTCCGTCGAAATACAGTAATTACACGAGCGTTAACAGTAATATACCTAACCTAATACGGTAACTTTCTTTAGCTTCCTTATAATTACAATTATTCTTCAAAGATAAATATTTGGAATTTACTCGCTAAGAATCGATTTTCATATAAGGACCTCGGTATGAAAAAAAAAGAGGAAAATCTATTGAACGAATATCGTTTCGTTGCTCGTAACGCCATCTATCGAAACCCAATAGGGTTCCGATTGATTGCGTAATGACGTTTTCTAATAACGCCATCTTAGATAGATAAATGGTGTTATTTAATTAGTTTTTTTACCATTTTATATGGTATTCTTTTTCTTAGACTAGCAAGCCTTTCTTATACCTATTTAGACAGTCGATCTGAAGGAGTAAACTCCTGTCGAGCACTCTGATACACACTTTTTTTATTAATTGTAGCTAATAAAAGATTTTAAAGTAAATTCTGAAATCGTATTTTTATATAACAAAAACAAATAAATAGTTAAATAACAGTAAGAGTTATATAAAAACGAATATAGTTAACTCCGAAAATTCATTAGAAAAATCTGACATGAAACAGATTTCACACATGAAGATTTACTGTAAAGGCAACAAAAAGAGAAAGAAAAAAAGCAAGAAAGATAAAATATATTATTTCTTTTAAATTCGAGTATTGGAGTGGATATTTGTATTTGTACAAATATTCATTTCCAGCCAGGATGTCTATCCTTGTGTGTTTTTTAACCTTGCGGTGCAGAGTATCATAAAGTATTAGTCCCGGTTATTATAATATTAATAGACATCTGATAGAGATCATTAATACGTAGGAAAATATATCTGGCAGTATGGCAGTATAGATCCTTCACATACACGGAGAGTGATACCTATGATATCAATCAATCAACCTATCAAACTTTATACTGTCCATAACGAACACAAAAGAAATATATTTTTTTTTTCAGTTATTTGGAAGTTACGCCCGTTCATACTTTTCAGCTATTTATTTTTATTTATTAATAATAAGATATAATCTAAATCTAAAATAGATATTCTATTTATATAGACAACGTAATAAACAGTGTTTAGTCATAAACAAAAGAGTGTTGTCTTTGTTAAGTAACTTTTCTCTTACAAGTTCAACATAGTGCTCTGAAAAGTTTCATAATTAAGTTGTCCACACAAATCAGTGACAATAAGACCAGGGCGTGGTGCTTTCAGCAACTACAGTGCAGGGTTGCCAATTAATTACAGGATTGCCATCTGTTCTTTATCTATTTCAAGAATTACAATCTTTTTGAATAAGTTTTTGATGAAAAGTGTAAAAGACTAGTAATTGTTTTTTTTAATCAGCAATTTTACAATATTGTTGTTAGAATGAAAGTTCAGCAAAACTTGTAGTCATGTATACGTCGCCTAGCAGGCTAGTTTATCAAGTTGTTTCTAACAAAAACGTAAGGAATAGAAAAAATTAAGTAATAAAACGAAATATAAATATCTATCTATTACATTTTAACCGCTTGTAGTTGGTCAAATGTCTCTAACTTATCATTTAAACCTGCACTTTAATTGCCGTCAGCTCTAACGATCGCCATTCAAAGTTGCACGAAATTGCATCGTTACATAGAAACGTCCATTTACCTTTATATTACGTTCAGCTGTAGCTAAAATTCTATTTTCAATACTATTAAGTGGTTGGCTATTGCACGTATTATAAATATATTTGAGCGTTTTTTTCTACTTTCTTTTGAGTTGGCGCCATTTGCACAAACTCTACTTTCAGTTATGAGGTTTGCAGCTAGATTCCCGCCCTGAGTCTGGGCATGATATATACTAATTAAAAAGCCTAAGTATTTTTTATACAAAAATCTATTAAAAAGATGTTTCTCCATATAAACACAACCATAAAGATCTATCCTAGGAAAAACAACCGTCTCTATGCGTTAAGCAAATTTATTTACAATTATTAGTTTTTTCCATGGAATATTTACAAATATTTAAAAATATTTACAGCATAAAATGACAATGCTGTAGGAAGTAACAATGTTTTAGCGACTTTGTTGCAATCACGTTTGAAATTTCCTTTTCATTATAAACAAAAGACTCTTAACTCTTATAATTTACTGCATCGTGTACTTCACTATTCTTTTATTAAATTATTGGTAGGGTTTTCAATATTTCTTATTTAATCTGTTAAGTGTTACAAACGTGAATAAAATATTTTCACGAAACTAAATCGATTTTATTAGCGAAAAGGGAATATAATTATATTTTGTTGATTGGATTTTGTATTAAAAAGCTAATGACTTGTCATGAACCTGTATGGCGTCATTTATCTTTTGGTGGGTATCGAAGCAATTTTATACTCAAAAAAGCTATATGAACATAGAAAATGCGTGAAAATAACTATGATCGATATTGTTTCCTTATAATAATACAATAGAAAAAGTTAGTGTTACTCTAATGCTTATAAATATTTGTACATCGTTTATTTATATTCTTACACCTAATTATAATATTACGTGGCATTACCATCTGTGGCGACAACTCACAAATAAATCAATTCGATGTAATTTCAACACCATTGCTATATTTGTAAGTATAAAAATAGTGTAATTATAAAAATAAACTTTATTTACGAATATACAATATTTTATAGCTATACCTATTCTATAGCTAAATTTTACAATGATAAAAATAGATTTTTGTACGGGAACGTCTGGTTGATTTCTCTGGATTGATTTAGGCAGCATGAAACCCAGGATTATGGCTACCATGACCAGAATAAATAGTAAAATAATAAAATAAATAGTAAGAATAATGGATTCAATAAAGTATTACAGATGCTTATCAATCTTATTTTACTAAATCATTATGAATTATAAAACAGTAATAAAGGCTAAGGTAAATAAGGTAATTTATATCTATAGATATAATAATATATATATATAAATATACAAATAATTAACCGAGAGAAACTATGATGCTATATAATAATGTTAGCTTTATACTTTGTGAAAACTGATCGTGATAATATATATATACATATAATATTTTACTCAACTTATATAAAGCCTCGCTTATAACAAAGGTATCCATTCCTTGTTTGAACTTTATCAAGAACATTTTAACAGAAATATATACGAAGTGAAAATGTTGGATGGTGTACCTTCCCGACAAGAAAAAAGGTCAGGCTCAACATGATATGTATCTGGACCGGATCAGGATAGAATGAGGTATGCCACATAAATAAATAATAGATTGGAAAAAATAAACGGAAATAAATATCATGATAATTATGTTAAATACCAACTTTATAATATCAATTCCCTTTTTTTTAATAAAATTTTTTTTTTCGAGAATATACATTCGTGTTTTTTAAAAGGACCGGACCGAACCGGCCGATTAGGATGAGATGAGATTTCCTGATCTGGACCTGATAGACAAATCTTCTGCGTTACATACCTTACCCGGTCCAGCTCAGGTATGCCCGGTCCGGTCCTTCTAAGGAACACGAAAAAATTTCTACTCGGTTATCTTTACAAGGATTCTTTTAGTTTTTATTGTCATCTTTAATGTGAGAAGATTCTAATAATAAATGCCTATCTTTTTTTGTAGCATATGCGATCGTCTGTTCCTAAGATAGGCATTTGATGCCTGCGTTATAGGTAAAAGTCGAATGATACAACTGTAAAATAATAGTTCGTTTTAATACAATTGTGGGTTCAATTCCCACCTAGAGTGTAGGTGCGATGTATATCATATATACATGAGTATTTATAGAATAAAATGTAGCTATATCAACCGGCTGTTACCTATAACACAAGCATTTGATTATAGGTAACACCCGACTGATATAGCTGGTTACCTTAGAAACTATAAAGTTGGTTACCTTAGACACCAACGATGGTATATGTATGTTATAGATGTTTTTATTGTAGATATTTTAAAGCACTTGTTAAGAGAATGCTTGCTTTTCTGATGTTGACAAAAATTTGAAATTATTCGCCAAGCTGCTTGCTAAGTGCGATGTCTGTTGTTTCAGATTTTTTTTCCAAATGTACAGCTTTGATCATGACGCTTTCTTTTACCGCTAAGCATAGAACGAATTTTTTAATCAAATTTAGCGCTCCCTGAGCTACCAGTATTTGGTTAGATTCCACAATTTCTATTCAGTGTACTATCTATAAGAAAGAGCTGATTTTATTTCATATATATTTATTTTTAACACAAAATTATATGTAAATATTAATATAAAAAACGGAAGAGGTTTTTGTTATTGTTTTATACATTGATGTAATAAATTTAAACTTACAATTAAAATATATTAGGTATTATATTTTTATTCTAACAATTATGACGGACTTTTCGGACTTTTCGGACCCTTTCGGGCTTTTATTAAAACGGACTTACTTATATAACAGAATCTCCCAAAAATTTCTATTTTTTATGATATTTACGACACGGGTTTTTGCTAGAACGGCTACTTTCTTGATTTGAATTTGAATTTTTTGATCCATCTAATGCTATTGTAACTTCAGATTATTTCCCTGTTATCGCTCAAACGTATATCTTACAAAATGCCATTGGTAGGTATATCTTAACGAATTTGAATAACCCTCATAAAACTTTTTATCTGTATTTAGACAGGAGCTTTGGATTAGAGATTTAAGTTTCAATTAATTTCCAAACTTGATACATCAGATATGATATAGACAAGGTAAGTTTTTAAGCTTTCACGGACATTAGGCACCATTGGATGATCCTGCGACCTTAGAGTCTGCAACGTCACAATATTGGGAGAAATATTGAGAGTTTTGAGGAGGGGCGGGGGGGGGGGAACTGAGGTGTCAAGCAGTTTTGTGTATCTGCTAGTGAGTAAGGTGACCAGAGCTCCTGGGAGGAATCGGGGTTAGGGTCGGCAACACTCCTGGTATTGCAGATTTCTATAAGTTACGGTAATCGCTTATCATAAGGTGAGCCATATGCTTGTTTGCCGACCTAGTTATTTAAAAAAAAGAAAGTATCAAAACAACAATCGCAGTAAGTCCCGTGCAATCAAAAGTGGATATACACATGGCTTTAAGATTTGAAAACTAACAACAGATTGCGTAAACAATTTTTCGATGATTATGTTATTACTGTACCATTAATGACCACTCTCATGACATAAGAACTGCTTTAGTAAGAGTAGTTCTTGGTTATTTCACAATTTAAAATCGCAAACTACTTTTTTTGGAATTTATATAGTCAAAAGGACTTAATTGCATTTTTTATATGTAAACGCTTAGCTAAAAACGGCCGCTTTTATTTGGGACCTGACCATACATAAACACAAACGAACACCACTGAAAAAGCACACAAAAAATAAACAACCTACAAAAATCGCAGTTAAATAACTACTCTTAAGAAGTGTTGTGTTCCTGTGGTGGGTAAGATGAGCCAGTTCTGGGGTGGATTGAAGTTAGGGTCAGCAACGGGCTAACAATACTACTACGGTTTTGGTGGCGTCCATAAGCTACGGTATCCGTACTCTTATGCCACCTTTTCTGCGTGCGTTGGCGTGTATTTTTTGCAATTTTAGAATAAATAAAAATTTTTTGAAGAGTTACTGCTGACTTTCTTGCCATTTTTCTCTGCAGAATCTACATTTCGTATCGGTGATAGCTTAAATTTTAACTGTAATAAAACGCTACGTTTCAAAGTGTCGATTCAAAACTGCTTTCGAAGTCTACTTGATTATGTAATTTTTAATATTTTGCTTTTGATATAACTATCATCACAATCTAGTTTACTTTATTATGTTATCACACAAATATATAGCTAGATGTTATACAGTTAGAGTACTAAGATAATTAATTGCTGTGGTATATCTGTCACCTTTAAAGAATAAACGAGTGCCTACGTATTATCAAAGTATCTTTCGAACTAACCTTAACGAATGTGATCTAATTAATGAACTTTTCATAGCATAATATAATAGGATAACGGCTGGTCATTGCCCTCTTTACTTCCTAAAGAATTAACCAATAAATTGGGTTAAAATAACATCATATCAAATATTTTATGATTTTGTCGGATGCTTGATTAATCTGTTTCTGGTACAATATCTTATACTATTAAACGAGCAATTCTTGTATATATATATATCTCGGAAACGGCTCCAACGATTTTCATAAAATTTAATATATAGGAGGTTTCGGGAGAGATAAATCCTGCTAGCTAGGATTCATTTTTAGAAAATGTCGTTTTATCCCTGTTTTTGGGGAGTGAAAAATATCATTAGAATACGAAGGTAAATTTCGCATCTGTCAATTTAGTTGCAATAGCTCGGTGGGAAATCGGCCGGTCGGGATCAACCAAGAAGATCATGGTTCAAATCCCCATGTCCCTGATCAATTATTTTTTGTTTTTTTTTTTTTCTAATTACACTCGTTATTTCTTGTTTAAATGGGCAGTTCTTATTTTTTATTATTATGCCGGTAAAATCGAAAAATATTATTCATACTTTATCATTTTTATTTTTTAATTATTATTTATTTTTGATTTTTTATATTTATTTATACTTTTTATTATTGTCGGTAAAAAAATATTATTCATATTTTATAAATATGTAATTTGTATTTAAATATGATTTTCAAACACGATTTGTTGGAGCGCCTATCAGTTTTTGAGAAGCAATTAGTCTCAATCTTGCAATTGTGTATTTTGTATCAATTTTTAATTTATCGTTATTTTTTTTGCGTTAATTCATTATTAATAATTGTGTTTGCAGGCAAACGAAAAAAAAATCTACTTTAATTACATCGACAAGTAATACAATGTAGGCACACGAAAAAATTGTCAAGAAATACGCATTATCAAAGATTACTCCAAAAGTTGTAATCGGATATCGATAAAATATGATCACATGATAAACATCGGCTTTCGATTAAGAGGAAAGGGTACCGGCTCTTTCTCCATACAAACGTAGTCGACTGTTTTCTCCCTGGATAATGACACTAGATCAAATATTTTTGTGTCATAGAACTCTTTGCTGCCATGACCATGCCCCTATGTTTTGATTTTTTTCATATTCTTATTATCATAGGAATTAGGAGACTTCAAAAACTCGAAATCTTGCATAATTTTTTGTACATTTTCAGACACTCATTAAAAAAAATATATGCATATTTTCAAAAAAATGAGAACATAGGGGCATAGCCGAAGTCTTCTTTTATTTTCTGAAAAAAAAATTAAAAAAAAATTGTCATGTTTTGAGGAGAAAACAGTCGACTACGAAACACTGTTTTGGTCAAAAATTATCTACCTAAAACGGTCTGAGCTGCAGTTGTCCCTTTCTTGCATTTTGGGGGATAGGTCTGGGGGAGGGAAGGGTCAAAGTAATACGTATATACGCCAGCGAAGTGATGCCTCATAGTCGATAATTATATCGATACACTAGTGATGTAATTTTTAGTCGATATTTTCTAAAATTCGTATTAACAAAATTAAATAATTTCTCTTTTCATAACTACAATAAAACCGTATTTGTATATGCGGTTTTTATTGTAACACTGTGTAAACTGTGTTACAATAAAAACCGCACTTATCACTGTGTTGATATATTTATTTTAATTTTAGTTAAGCTAAGTTTGATTATTAATATTATCTCAACTTTACACTTTATTAAATTATGAAATTTAAGTAAATAACAGAAATAGATAACTTATACATAGATAAACAAATAATAACTATATAAAAAAATAATATATATATAAGAAAAAAAAAAAAAAAAAAAAAAAAAAAAACCTTACTAACAGTAACATAGGTTAAGTGTACATTGTAAGTAGAACATAAGTGTACATATATGGTAACTAGGAAATAAGTGTACATATATGATAACTAGGCAAATAAGTGTAAATATAGACATAGATAAGAAAGATAATAATGTTAGAAATTAGAAAGCAATTATGTGTATACTTCTGCATAAACAGCATTTAGTAAGAAAAAAAAAAAAAAAAAAAAAAAAAAAAGAAAACCGTCGGCGTCGGACCACGTCCTAGTTTTACTAGGCAGTCACAGGACTGTCGATCTGTAGTATAATAAGTAGAAAAATCGCCTGTAGTATTATAATGCATGCATGATAAACAAAGGCACGGGCATTTTGAGCCCGTGGATCAAAATTTATAAATAAAAAAAAAAAAAAAAAAAAAAAAAAAACACTGTGTAAACCTGGGCTAACGAAGGGTTTCGCTAACAAATAACAATGATAATTATGGTAAATAACTGTGTTGTTTGTTTTTGGTATCAAATTAGAGGGCTCAATACAAGGATTTCAAAAAAGTATATTATGATTATTATTACCGTAATACTAATAAAAAATAGAATAAGAAAGTTTAAAAAATTAGGACTCTGCTCTTTCCCATGCCTATGCCAAGCAAGCTGCGAGCCGCGCTTCTTCCTCGCCTGCTAGGCGAAAAACAACTTCGGGGTTTACTCTTTCCGATATATTTTTTTTATCAATTTCGGAATACTCTGTAAAAAGTTCATTCATTCATTACAGCCTATACAGTCCACTGTTGGACATAGGTTCAAGTTCACGCCAAAAACAACGTGAACCCATGTGTTTTGCCCATAGTCACCACGCTGGGCAGGCGGGTTGGTGACCGCAGGGTTGGCTTTGTCGCACCGAAGACGCTGCTGCCCGTCTTCGGCTTGTGTATTTCAAAGCCAGCAGTTGGATGGTTATCCCGCCACCGGTCGGCTTTTTAAGTTCCAAGGTGGTAGTGGAACTGTGTTATTCCTTAGTCGCCTCTTACGACACCCACGGGAAGAGAGGGGGTGGCTGAATTCTTTAGTACCGTAGCCACACAGTACACTGTAAAAAGTTATGCATGGTCAAACATAAATAAATATAGGTACGTAACGACTTTAGAACCTTCTCTGTTTTTTTCATCGGTAAAAAATTGCTTAGTTGTTTTCTTGACATTACTGAGGAGCAGATTATTAAATTAGGTCGAATCTATGTACCTATGCGATTCGTATTTGGACTTCGCAAATAGAATCATATTTCTGAATTGCGTAAAAAACTCAAGTGGCACCACTGGCGTAGCATTCCTTGGAACCCCGGGAACCTTGGGGCCCTGTATCAAAATTAGTGGGGGGGGGGCAGGTAAATGATGGGTAAAGATTTCTCACAAAAAAATGCTTGCATTGAATTAAAATAAATATTTATTGATTATAAGTTATTACTTCCTCCTATAATAGACAATAGTGAGTGTAGTCTGCTGTAGCTGTTCCTGTTCCATCGAAATCCTTAGTTAATTTTTTATCAGTTTTAGTTTTGAAAAACATCAAGTTAATACCTCCGGAAAACTGGATGCAAGGTTATTGAATTTTATCAGTAATAATTCCATGAGTTCTTTAATGGAATGAATGTTTTGAATTTCGGATTTTAAGCTAATTTAAAGAGCTTGTAGTTCCAAGCTGGAGAGTTATTAGCCTTGACCTGCAGCAATAGATGCGGGGGATCGTTCGCTTCAGCCTGTGAGGCCAATACTATTAGTGAATTCCTATGAATCTTCCGCATCTATAAGGGGGATTCACAGGCGCATAACCTGAAGAAGAGATTCAACGCTGCCTCCAGGTCTTACAGGTAGTAAATCGCTAGGGCAAAGTTCAAACACAGCAGAATTGGCGAGAGACTATTGGGCTTTCCAAATGGAACCCGTGCCTTTTGTTTCTTACAAAAGCTGTCGAAGGTAACGTTTTTTAGTCTACACTTCCATCATTGCGCGAACCTGAATGCTCTCTGGCACATTAGGCGAAAAAGTAAGCGAAAATTCTTTGCACTCTTTTTGCGTCGAATTCAACTCTTGACGATGAGGGAAAAGCACCATCGAGGATTCCACGGTGCGAGCACGCGATGCGTAATGTGCACTATGAGCAGTGTCGTTTGTCGTGTTCTGCATTCTTTCGATGCCAAGAAGTCTAGTGGTGCTAATAGTATCCACCAGTGGTTTGCAACCAATGTGTGAGCTTCGTGCGCATTCTTTCCGCGTACATTCAAAGTGTGGAATGACCTTACTAAAATTTGGGGGTTTTCAAGCGTCTAGTGTCTACATCTTTTCTCTAAAGGCCATGGGCGACGGTAGCCGTTATAAATCAGATGGCTTCGTCTGCTTGTGTGCCCCATTCTTATATAAAAAAAGATTAATTCATTGTTCATAATGATTAACTGAATCCCGAAATAAACGATACAGAATGTTATCCACAATTGGGCGCACGCTTGACTTGGATAAAAGGGGATTGCTTTTCAGACTTCAGTCATTTCTGAAGTGAAAACTCTATAGGTATGTATGCCATTTTTTATTCTTTTTTCCAGGAAGCACAAGATTAAGTGACATTGTGGATAATATTTTACTAATTTTTGCTTACACACCTTACCTGTAATACCCTGTAAATTGGGGGCCCCGTATCATTGATACGGCTGATACGGCAGTAGTTACGCCCTGAGTGGCACCCAATTCCCTACTGCCGGAATACGTATATTCTCAACTTACTTTACTCTATTCTTTTTAACCCTGTTGTACCTGCTTATCTAAAACGACGATTTAATTTCTTAGTGATTCCAATGAACGCAGTCTTCGTTCTGAGGAAAGCTTACTTCTTGAATTTCCCTCTCACTCCTCTTTCTTTTATACTAAATCTTTCACTGTTCAAGCTTGTCGACTTAGGAATTCTATAGACGTGTAAAATCGGTTTCTATTTTTAACCGACTTCCAAAAAAGGAGAAAGCTCTCAATTTAACTGTATTTTTTATGTATGTTACTTCAGAACTTTTGACTGAGTGGACCGATTTCAACAATTTCTTTTTTTTAATCGAAAGGTGGTGTGTGTCATTTGGTCTCACTTAAGTTTATTTGAGATCTAACAACAACTTTTCGAGTTATATAAATAATACTTTTTTACTTGACTATTTTCGTCGACCTACGTTGTATTATACCGCGTAACTTTTTACTAGGTGTAACGATTTTGATGATTTTTAATTTAATCGAAAGCTGATGTTTATCGTGTAGTCATATTTAAATTTTACCGAGATCTGATAAGAACTTTTTGAGTAATCTTTAATAACGCGTATTTACTTGACTATATTTTCGTCTACCTTTGTTGTATTACATGTCGATGTAATTGAAGTCGGCTTTTTTTCCTTTGCGTACAAGTCGAATTCGGTCCACCCAGTCAAAAGTTCTGAAGTAAAATATATACAAAAAAAAAAAGAAAAATACAGTCGAATTAAGAACCTCCTCCTTTTTTGGAAGTCGGTTAAAAATCATTTTGATACGTATTATTATTTTCTGTTGGTGTACAATAAAGTGTATTGTTATGTTATGTCATGTTAATCAACCACTCTTTAAAAAAATTGAATAGATTACGTAATTTGCCTAACTAAAAAAACATAAATAAAATAATAATTGAAAAAGCCGCCTTCATGATTTTTGTGAGTGTACAGTACATAATGTGTGAAATTGTTGTGATTTATTTAGCTATCTTTGTGTAATTATTGAATTTTTATCTTGTTCAGGCCTTTTTAATTGACTTTCTAATAGTTGTTCTTCACGCAGGCGGCTTTTCTTGTTTTTTTTTTCTTTAATTATAATATTATTTTTAACCATTATTATATCGCCGCAATTATATGTTAATTAATACATATAACCTATACCTATGTACTAATAACTGCGACAAACATGAGACATTACAAATTATATAGGTACTAAGACAAACGTTTTATACTATGTATGTACTACATTACATAATATATATATTATTCTTACACTTATACTATATACTACATGTATACACTATAATTATGTATGTATCTCAATACCCATTCTTACACACACCTCAACCATGTAATTACATACCTAATTCATAAATAAAGTACCTAAGTATTTCGATAATTACCCACAAAAATATAGACATGTATCAAGTCACAAAGAGTATCCAAGTCAAAATAATAAAACATAATAATAAGTAGTTTACGAAATCCAATAATAGTAAAGCCGAATCACAGCAATACGATGCAGAACAAATTCAATAAAACAAGCCAAATTCAGAAAAATAGCACTATGCGCTATATGTACTCGTAGTCAATAAGAAACGAAAGATGCGAATACTCAAATATCGTCAACAATTAATAGCTGAATAGCCGGCGCACGCACACTAAGAACGCGACAGTCACACGTAGAAAAAACGGAGCGGAGATGGTGCGGGGCGCGGTAGCGGCATGCAGCGCGACAGAAACATTTTATTCAAATACCTATTTTTGAAAAGTCTCTTCGGTACCCTTTCCTCTTAAGTTAAAAATCAACAAAATCGGTACACCCAGTAAAAAGTTATGCGGATTTTCGAGAGTTTCGCTCGATTTCTCTGGGATCCTATCATCAGATCCTGCTTTCCTTATTATGGTACCACACCAAGGATATCTCCTTTCCAACAAAAAAAATATCAAAATATTTTCATAAATGACGAAGTTATCCCCGAACATACATTAAAAAATATATATTATTATAAAAATATATATTTATAAGTTTCCTCCGGCCGAATTGAGTAACCTCCTCCTTTTTTGAAATCGGTTAAAAAAGACTTCACCCAAACCGGCAGCGAATCATTTTAACTCTCTCTTCTACTACTAATCCTTCACGATTTACTAAAAAATACCGAGTTGAGTTCGGTCACCCAGGTACTATACCTAAAACCTTAATGACAGATAATAAATTTGATAACCTCTCTCATTTTTATAATATTTTGTGTTATGGTTGCACTATATTTCATATATAATATATCTTTCTTTTTAAATAAATTAATGAATTGTATTTTTAGAATATGCTATATCAATCTCGAGAACAGTTCATATTCGCGGAAGTTACTTTCCAATTGAGAATCGTAGATTTGATACAAGAAATCTATTCGTGGTTGACGTTGATGCCTAGTCCCCGCTAAATCTATGGTTTTAAAGACATCCACCAATGCAGTGGGAAACAGTTTCAGTGATATTATATCTCCTTTTCTTACCCCGCGATGAAGAAAAATGAGTCCTGTTTACTGGCCTTGAATACGGACGATTAGCTTATGATATAAATTAGCTTTTCTTCATTACAATTTTTAACTTTAGGTATTTCCGTTGTACGCTTTATGTTGTACCATAATTCATCAAGTTAATATACTTAACTGCCGCAAGGTTAGTCTCAAAAGAGATTCTTTTATTATCATAAATCTTTGCATTTCATTTCGTGCTTCATTTCTTTAATTCAGGATAATGTTATCCTAATACTAAAACTGATACTAATGAAATATGTAGTCTATGTAACTACCGTTTTTTTACGGTAAAAGGCGGATTACGAACATTTATATGTGAATATAATTGACAGAAAATAATGTGCTTTAAATAGTGCATATATACTTCTATAATAATTATTCAACTAAATACTGAAAGTGTAAATAATATCTTCTTAGAGAAGAATGAAAAATAGAACTAATGAAACGATAAATAATAAATATATAAACGTCTCACATTCAACGGTCTCCACTAGAATTTACTCCTGTGTCGGGGTCTGGAAACATCTGTTTGGCCAATACCTGGCGAACCCATGACTGCCAGCGCAACAGTCTGTGACCGTGGCGCTAATGCGTCATTATTTCATATTATGATTTACAGAATAAAAACGCCTATAGATCTAAATAACAACTCACCATATAACATTCATTGTCAGTGTTAAACATTATTGCTGTTAACATTATCTACCAATACAAGATTTAGAATAATTTGATTCGGACAAAAGTGGAATTTCTTGATAAACTTTATCTAAAGTACAAATGTATGTGTCAGAAATCCGCACGGAAATTTCTAAACTAGGAACTAACTGCACCTCGTTCTTATTTGAGAACTCAGACAGTTCGAATATCTCAACTTAGATTGAGATCGTATGTAATTTGACTGAGATATTCCAAAATCAAAATGATGCTGAACGAGGGCTATTTTCTACATGTTGTAGAAGAGTCAGAGATAAATAAACCATACCGTCAGCTCTGCTGTTGTTACAGCGGTTAGGCTGAATTTCCTTATCACGAGTAACGACCACTATCTGGTATTTATGATAATAACCAGCACCCACAGCCTTATGACGTGTTCTCCGAGGCATGGTAGGGAATCCCACTAGGATATACGTCAAGACCAAGAACAAACATTTGTACGGATATAAATTTGCTTTTACAAATCCAACTGCTGGCGTTGAAATACATAGGCCGAAGTCTTCGGTGCGACAAAGCCAGCCCTGCGCTCACCAACCCGTCTGTCCAGCGTGGTGACTATGAGCAAAACATACGAGTTCACGCCTTGAACTTGAACTTGTGGAGGCCTATGTCCAGCAATAGGCTGAAATGATGAAACTTGATTTTGAAATATACAACTAATAATACACAGTCAAATACAGTTATACAATTATATACATATAGAAATATATGTCCTTATAATTGATTACACTTGCGCATGTCGATCACGTGTAGAATGTATGCAAATTAGATTCACACCCGACCAAATCTATTCTATTCCTAATGCGCGGCCAAAGTAAAGAGAGACAGTAGACAAATGTTTTTTAACAAAATTTATATCTATCGTCTATGTACATACTTAAACTAATTTAGTAGTCAGAAATACAGTTTTATTATAATTATAGATAAAGTATACAGAGACAGGTTGATTGAGTTGTTTGATACTTACTCAAGTTATAACTACAGAAGTGTTTGAAACTAAACTTGGTATGTTGTAATTGAAGACACGGACTTTTCCCGGAATTCTCACGAAATCGTTACTTTCACAAAATAAGTTTATATTAAGAGCCAGGACGAAAGATTTTAATTATCGAAGTCATATTATTTTAAGACTGTTATGATTGTTTCCTTGACATTATTAATAACAATATTAAGGTCGATTCACGGTTTTTCGTGTTCATTAATATTTAAAATATCTTTCGTAAGCCACAAATTGACCGTTAAATGGAAATATAAAGAATCATGTTTTCAAAACAAAAATATCTGTTAAAAATTTATTTTTAAAATTGTTAAATTTTTAGTGCCAATTTTATGTAAAGAATATTTTTAATGACCATTATTGTAATATAACAAATTTTATAGTTTAATAATTTTTATCAATTCTCTATAAACGTTAGTATCGCGCATTTAAAAGAATTTTGAGATACCTAATACATTTTATGTTTTCCAAAGTTACTAAGATGATGCTTTAAGTATTATAAAAGAGTTCTCCAGGTGGATTTTAATTTATTTTCAATCATATTCTTTTCTTCATATTGTATGTTCTTACTTATTTGTATTGTTTATTGCTTGCCGTTATAAAAACACCTTATACAATTTTCTGTTGTTTCTGCAAGAAAGGGGGAAGGGCCCCTCCCCTTTCCCCCTTTCTTGCGTTCCTCCCATTTGCTTTGTCTGTTTTTATAGCATATATATTTTACTTAGATATACATTTATGTAAATATGTTAAGGCTATAAAATGCCACGCTATGACATTAAATTTTAACATCTACGTGGTTAAAACCGGATGTATGGACTGATATTTTTATAAAAAGTATGGCAGCTTGCGGTCAACATTATAATGTGTACTGTTAACGAATCACAAATTACGATGTATCTTGTTATTGAAATACGTAAAAACATTGTAAAGGTCTGCATTATGTTGTAGTGTAATATTTTATAAATATTGAACAGCTGCGACAAGACTTCATTTCCAATTTAAAAGAAAAATTGCAGCAATATTTTCCTCTGTAGATAACAGACATCCAGGTTTATGTTATGCGTATTAAAAACAATCGTGGAGCTATTAGGAAATTTGAATGATATAATCTAAATCAAGAACTCTCCCTTAACAACACAGAACAATAATTAAAGAAAAGTGTTGAAAAGTCAGAGAAAATGCGATGCTACGACATTCAGTTCAATGTTCACTTGTTTTGTCAACTGTTCTATCTCATTGATCTATCAAATAAAAAATAATTTGTTGCAATAATTTTACAATAACCAAAATGTTTCCATTTATTTTGTTAACAAAGCTAAAAACGAAAGGGCCACAATGACAAATGAGGACCTATATTAATAAATAATCAAACTCCAATAGCTGTTAGATTTTATGTAAGGGTTCTTTTGTGTGATATGTGTTGATTCATTGGACCGTTTTGTATACAAGGAAATCGGCGCCAAGAGCCAGATCTATTGTGGAAAATGCTGAATAGCAGATCAAACACGAATATACATTTTCTTAGAATAAATTTTATTTGCGTTCCAATTTTTTTTTTTTTTTTTGCAATGCATAAATTGGATCTCAATTGGCACGTAGCAAGGATTTAGACCCCAATATTAAAAAAACGATGGTATTGGATACAGAAGAATGTGTATTTTATTTAATGGATAGATTAAAAAAATCTAATGATAGCCTAATTGTATCAAACGTTCTTAATTTCAATGTCAAGTTGACAAATTTGTAAGATATATCGTTAAATAAATAAAGAAACGCAAAAATAATTAAAAGGTTTGAAGAGTTAGAATCTGAACTTTTATATTGTAAGTAATGTAAACTCTTATATTGTAACGGTCTATACTTTTTTGATGTGCCTGTTCTCTACTAAAGAAGCTGGATAGAATGCCATGACACCTCACTGAAGTTGCTGGAGCTACGAACTTCAATCCGTGATTGTGCATTTAAAAACCCCCAATATATTACTGAAAAGATAAAATAGAAATTCTGGACTTATTGTAAGGAGAGTCGATCGAAGTTGATTTTTACTTACAATTTTATTTTACCTTTCAAAAATAAATTCTTATAAACATTTTGAGTTAACAGAATGTTTGAAGAAATGTCTAATGACGATTCGAATCAACGGCACAAAAGAATTCTTTCCGAAATTAGGGGAACAGATATTTCTTCTGCACGACTGATTCAATATCTGAGAAATATATTGCTGCATTATGTAACAATCGAAGCACGTCCGTCCGCATGATTGTGAAAAGCCCTTTTTCCTAAGAATTTATTATAATACTATGCCCGCGACTTTGTCCACGTGGAATTCAACAAAAAAGTTATTGTGCAGTTCGCAGAGTTATAAAATAAATATATTTAAAAAAAATAGCCTAAGTTACTCCTTACACTATCAGCTATCTATCAGTAAAAGTCCCATCAAAATCCAGCCGTATAAGAGATTAGCCGGGACAAACAGACAGGCAGACAGACAAAAACTGTAAAAAATATTATTTTGGTATATGCATCATGTATACATCCAAATGCATTTAATAAAAAGCGATTACTTTAATATTACAAACAGACACTCCAATTTTATTTATTTGTATAGATTATAATCCCTAAGATTTTATAACTGAGGTAGGGCACAGCAGGAATTTCCTGCTCAAAATACGGAGCAGCCCGACTGGGGTAGTACCTCGACCTTACAGAAGATCACAGCAAAATAATACTGTTTTCAAGCAGTATTGTGTTCCTGTTGGTGAGTAAGGTGACCAGAGCTCCTGGGGGGATTGGGGATTGGGTCGGCAACGCGCTTGCGATGCTTCTGGTGTTGCAGGTGTCTATAGGCTACGGTAATCGCTTACCATCAGGTGAGCCGTAAGCTTGTTTGCCGACCTAGTGACATATAAAAAAAAAAAAAAAAAAAAATATATTAATATTATATTGATGTTGCATTGATGATTTGGTAAAGTTATTTTTATGTTGCATTAAAGTCATCTAGTTAATACACATTACATACACATACATTCTTGTATGCTGTAGCATTGACCGAGTTCACGAACATTTCTTACTGAGGTTGGCAGTCCGCAGACAATTTACTACAGCTTATACACGGGTGACTAGACTAGGGTAATACCATTTTCGCTCAGAGATTCAACGTTATGTTACTTTTACGTTATATAGTTTTAAGTAAAAGATACCAATATTGATGTAAAATATTCTGAAACTTGTTTGCGGTTTATATTAGAACGAGCTAATATTAGAATCTCCATGTGAAAAACTAATTTTGTTACCCATTGTCCTACGTGAGCGATAAACGTGATAACGCTTAAGTCGCGATGTGTTCCGAGAATATGAAATGTCCTGTGACATTTGTCGCCAACTAGGGAAATATATTAAGCTGGAAACTCATATATACCTTCAATATGGAATTTTAACAGTTATCTCAAGAGACAAAATTACTCAAAGCACATGTTTGTGCCTGAAACGTTATAAAAATGAGTTTTTACAATATTTTTAACTTCTAAGATTAATTTATAGTTATAATTAATTTGCTGATCAACGTTGTTTAAGGCAGATTGCTTGGGACGTTTTTGATATCGCGTTGATTTCTTAGCGTCCCATGAAACTTTGTTTATTGTGGTTAATTATTAACTTCACAAAATACAACGAGTACCGAAACTCGATACGTATAAAATATAAGATTAGTTTAGTCTGTAGATTTAGAAACAATAAAATAGAGTAAAAAGATACGCGGCTCACTGGACTGCGAGCGATGTGGCTGTATCAAAATTCCCTCCCTACGTCTATAAATATATGTGAATGGTTACGCTTGTTTGGATGCGTCTCTAAATTTTAACTAGTTAATCATCAGTCATCTTTAATATTTGATATAGCTTTTAACCAACTTTAACAAAAGTAGGAGGCTCTCAATTTGCTTGTGTTCTTTTATTTATTTTTATGTATGTTACCTCATAACTTTTACTGGATGTACTTTTAGTTATTTCATATCTGTCTGGGCGGTAGATACTCGGGCGTGATAAATACAGCTTTTTCCTCGAATATCCGGATTTTACGGGAATCCCAGGATAAAAATTAGCCTATACGTTACTCCACAACCTCCTCTATCTTTATCTCAAAGTTCCATAAAAATCGATTCAGCTATTCCAGAGACAGACAGACAGACGGACGGAATAAAACTTTTAAATCGTTTGTTTTGAATGTTTTTGGTACAGCAAATTTTTTAATAAAACGAATAGATACGGTAAATTTTCAGTTTTGATAAATAACTTATTCATAGGTTCAAATAAATTAGAAAAAGATGATGCATTAATATTATTTAAAAAATAATAATAAGGAAACTGTTATGTGAAACTTCGATAGAAACTTGTACATTTATTTATCTAGAAAATACTTTAAATGCAGTATTAGGAACTTTCGAAATTCTTTAAGAAATAAAAATCTATTTCGCTGATACTTAACACTTGTAAAGAAAAGGGTGAAAAGGGTTTCAAAAGTTTATTTCAAAATAAATGCTCTTATCGAGACTTCTTCGCCTTGAAAAAATTGTTCCTATAAAATATAGAATTCGAAATAGACAATTTTAATATAGCAGCTTATAAAAATGTTATATTAGTAATGGTCGAAAACTATAGTAGAAATAATTGTGTTTGCAGGCAAACGAAAAAAAAAAACGACTTCAATTATATCGACAAGTAATACAACGTAGGTAGACAAAAAAAATGTCAAGTAAATACGCATTATCAATGATTACTCCAAAAGTTGTATTCAGACCTCGATGAAATTTAAATGTGACCACATGATAAACATCGGCTTTTGATTAAATTAAAAATCATCAAAATCGGTATACCCAGTAAAAAGTTATACGGATTTTCGAGAGTTTCCCTCGATTTCTCTGGGATCCCATCATCAGATCCTGATTTCCTTATCATGGTATCAAACTACAGATATCTCCTTTCCAACAAAAAAAGAATTAGATCGATGTCGAAAGATCAAAATCGGTTCATAAACGACGGAGGTAACCCCCAACATACATAAAAAAAATATATACGGTCGAATTAAGTTACCTCCTTCTTTTTTTGAAGTCGTTTAAAAACGATTCTAAATTTTACATTAAGCAACAGAAAAACATCGGGCACTAAAACCTAGTAAAATTCTATTCTTTTGTTTTATAACGCTTTTTAAAATATTCTACTAGCCATTAACATTTTCTTTCTTGCTGTGTGGCTACGGTACGAAAGAATATAGCCACCCCCTCTCTTCCCGTGGGTGTCGTAAGAGGCGACTAAGGGATAACACAGTTCCACTACCACCTTGGAACTTAAAAAGCCGATCGATTGCGGGATAACCATCCAACGGGTTTGAAATACACAGGCCGAAGACGGGCAGCAGCGTCTTAGGTGCGACAAAGCCAGCCATGCGGTTATCAACCCGCCTACCCATCTTGATGACTATGGGCAACACACGTGAGTTTGCGCCATTTTTGGCGTGAACTTGTGGAGGCCTATGTCCAGCAGTGGACTGCAATAGGCTGAAATGATGATGATTAACATTCTCTTAACAAGAAGGTTGCATACGCTCAAAAAAAGTAAAGAATCATCAGTTTAGCCTAATACAGTCCACTGCTGGACATAGGCCTCCACAAGTTCGTACCAAAAATGGAGTGAACTTATGTGTTTTGCCCATAGTCACCACGCTGGAGAGGCGGGTTTTTTTTATATAACATACAAGCAATGGAAATGGTAAGCAACTTAATGCTTGTGTTACAGGTAACAGCCAACTGTTATAACTATTTTTTTTTTTTTGATAAACATACCTAGAAATAATACAAATAGAAATATATAAATACAAATATTATATTACACCCAGACTCGGGCGGGAATCGAACCCGCAACCCGCAGAACAGAAAGCAGAGCCACTAAAAACTGCGCCAACGGGCTAGTTGACGGGTTGGTGAATTGTGAATTGATGTGAAAATGAAACGAAATGAAAAAATAAGAATACGTAAACGAATTATTTTAAAACATAATATAAAATACTAACAAGTAAAAAATTGCAACATGAGCCATTTTAATAAAATTTGTATGTTAAGTTAGTCCTTTGTAGAAGAAACGTTAAGCTAGGACGCAAGTTTTCCTTAGTTCAGCTACAGAAGTTCATTCCATAGAATTGTTGTTAAACTTCAGTAACAAAGGATGTAATAGGTCTCCTTAACTAAAACAGAAATATTGTGAAAAACTTGCCCTCTTTGTATAAATATAAGCTTGGATAAATATTTTTTTTTAATTCTAAATTGAACAATAATTCACAAAAAAACTGATTAACCAGAAAGGGCGGTCTTAAATAAGTTAGTGGCATTCTCTCCCAGTCAACCCTTAGGCGAAAACAATTGAGTGTAGGCAGTTAGTTCCCTATTCAATCAAGTAGTATGGTTATATGGTTAAACATAACCAAAATATATACATACGTACATAAAACATTCATACACATCAACACAAACCGTGTTTTGTTAAATATTTATGAGGGGTGTTTTCCCTTAAAAAGAGTAAGTAGGTTCGTAAAATTCAGTGGGCGTAGTTTTCTTTGTAGGTGTCGAAATCCGAGTCAAACTTGCGTATCATCATTTTATCACATACTTTTAAAGATTGACCTAAAAGACCAAAATGTTAAATATTTTTTTGTAGTTACTAGGCCGTGCGGTTTTACTTACCACTAAAGAATTGTTAGTTGCTTTTACGTGTCGACCATCATAATGACCATCACAACGTTCAGCAACTCTGGTTTCAGTAAAATTAATCAACGAAAGACATCCATGAAAACATCGTAGGTTAATCAAAAATAGCATAGAAGTATCACATCGCGCATATACTTTTAGGCTAGACAGAGCGAGGAACACAGTACATACGTACCACGACCGAGATCGCTACGCAAGCATCTCGCTTCGCAATTGTTTCCCCTATACGAATTCAAGACGACATCGACAAAGGGCTCAATAATCTGCGGCGACCGAAACAAAAACAGCGTCTTGCATGATAATATTACTACAGACGTTTTAGGAGCGGAATTATTTCGGAAATATACTTTTAAAAGTACTTTTAAATATACTTTTAAAGAACTTTTAAAAGTATATATCCACAATAATTCCGCTCCTAAAACGTCTGTAGTAATATTATCAAACATTTACAGACATCCGACGTATTCCATATTAAATCCTACGAGACAGTACCCCTCATTAGCTTTCTGCGTAAGCTGTATCTAACTGGGTAATTGTTGCGGTCAAATAGAGGTCATTCGTTGGGAAAATGTTAAGAAACGTTTTTTTTTTATTTTGCTTTCGTAACGTGTCAATTTATTAACGTAATAAGGCTTACAAGTCAAAGTCAAAAATAATTTTATTCAAACAGGCCCCAAGAGCACTTTCGAATTGCCATTTTACAAATTAAAATTTTAAAGTGTTTATTATTTTTGGAAAAGTAAAGCTACCACCGATTCAGAATATAGATTCTACAGAGAAAAATTGGGAAGAAACTCCGCAATTTTGATAATATTTTGGTAAATAAGGTATTCGACAACCCGCAGTAGAACGAAAGTGGAAAGTAAAAAAAGCGCTAGCGCCCAATAGTGGAACGTTTACGATAATATGTATAGAGGTATATTATAGACTACAAAGAATCACACTGAGACTCGTAGAAGGGAAACAATGACAGTTGCATTCAGCTTTTAACATCCTACTGGCATAGGCCTCTTTCTCCATACCAACTTCATATTTATTCGCAATAAAACATGCAATTTTTACATTGATTAATGAATCGGTTATCTCACTAGGAAATTTGCTGGTACTATGACGAAATATTCCCGCCTGGAACTCTGCTGAATACCCGATCTTTGAATATTCTTTGTATTACTGTTATCACTTTAAAAAACTTCAGAAAGGAGGTTCATTTCATAAGTTGAACTTTTTCAGTAAAAAAAGATCTTACATTGCTGAAAAGCCAGGTAGTATAGTCTAGTAGATTATCGAGGTAGAACAGAACAGGAAAACTCCTGCTCAAAACCTGGAGCAGATCGACTGCGCATGTAGAATGTACATATAAAGATAAAACGAACGAAATGTCATTCACAGAACCTCTTTGAGTTAGGCCCAAGTAATTCAACCCTATTTGTCATTTGAAAATTTAGGGCAATGGAAAAAGGTTGTATATAAAATGTTTAAAAATAAACTATATTTATAACGTATATTTCTTAAAATATAAAATTTTGTTTAAGTTTGATGCAATAGCCAACCACTTTATGGTATAAGAGAATTGAAACTACAGCCAAATGTAATGTAAAGGCAAATGCACGTTTCTATGTAACGATTCGATTTCACGTAAATCTCTCAATTAAAGTGCAGCTTTAAAGACCTAAAATAATAGGCTATTTAACCATTTACAAGTGGTTGAAATGAATAATAGATTAGAAGTGAATTTCACACACTTAGTAAGAGGTCCGAAATACACACAACAAAATAATTAAATTTCAAATGACAATAAACATCTGGCATATCATGAGGTAACTGCTTCTGGCAACCCATTCTAAAATGTATTAAGTAAAGTGATAGACAACGTCAAATATTTTCCGATACTTATAGCATTAATTCTAACAAAGTTTTTATTAACATTTACAGGTTCATGTTTATAGTATAACTAGCTGTGCCCGCGGCTTCGCCCGCGTTGTTTTGTCGGCAAACTTCCAGTGAAACTCTCATCAAAATCGGCTTAGCCGTTTCGTAAACCTTCCTCTTGCCAATGGTGGAGCTCTCTACAATGGTGAAACCGCGTGAAAATCCGTTCAGTAAATTTTGAGCGAATCGATCACATACACTTTTGGGGACTTTGTTTATAATATACTAACTGTTGCCCGCGACTACGTCCTCGTGGTTATGAACGTTGTTTATCTGAATGTTTAACGCAAATTATTTTTTTATTTCAGTCACTTGAAATGCTTATCAAACTGAGTAACTTTTTAAAAGGCACAATTTAGTATAATTTAATAGTTATTTTTATAAAACCTCTCTATATACCACATTTTTGGTTTTATTTTCAGGTTGTATATGTTTCATACAAACTATTAACCCCAATTAAACCCCCTTAGCGATGAAATATCGTAAAATCCGTTCTTAGCGGACGTCTGCTAACTATAATCTACATCCCTGCCAAACTTTATATTTGTCCAACCTGGATGGATAGACCATCCAGCCGTTTTTGAGTTCTCGTGATGAGTGAGTCAGTGACCTTTCTCTTTTATATATATAGATTACGATGCATTATTTGGACACCTCCTCACCATCTATAGAGCATATATTTTAAATTTCAAGTCTCTTACTTCAAAAACATAGGACTTTCATACAAATTTCCAACCCCCGTTTTATCCCTTTAAGGGTCGAGTTTCATAAAATCAGCTCTTAGCGGATGTTTACGCCCTATAAGGAACCTACTTGCCAAATTTCAAGTTTTTAGCTGTTATAATTTCGAAGATTTCGTAATGAGGGAGTCAACCTACCATTCCCCGTTTTAACCCCAAAAAGGAGTTGACTTCTAAAGATACATTATTTGGACACCTTCTCACTATCTAAAGAGCGTACATTTTAAATTTCAAGTCTCTTACTTCAAAAACATAGGACTTTCATACAAACTTCCAACCCCTTTTTTACCCCCTTAGGGGTCGAATTTCGTAAAACCCATTCTTAGCGAATGTTTACGCCCTAAAAGGAGCCTATCTGCCAAATTTTAAGTTTGTAGGTGTTATAGTTTCGGAGATTTCGTGATGAGTGAGTAAACCTACCATCCCCCGTTTTAACCCCAAAAGGGAGTTGATTTCTAAAGACACATTATTTGGACACCTTCTCATCATCTATAAGGCATACATTTCAAATTTCAAGTCTCTTACTTCAAAAACATGGGACTTTCACACAAACTTTCAACCCCCGTTGAACCCCTTTACGGGTCGAATTTCGTAAAACCCATTCTTAGCGAATGTTTACGCCCTAAAAGGAGCCTTCCTACCAAATTTCAAGTTTGTAGCTATTATAGTTTCGGAGATTTCGCGATGAGTGAGTCAGCCTACCATCCCCCGTTTTAACCCCAAAAGGGAGTTAATTTCTAAAGATACATTATTTGGACACCTTTTCACCATCTATAGAGCTTACATTTTAAATTTCAAGTCTCTTACTTCAAAAACATAGGACTTTCATACAAACTTCCAACCCCCGTTTTACCCCCTTAGGGGTCGAGTTTCGTAAAATCCGTTCTTAGCGGATGCCTACGTCTTATAAGGAACCTACTTGCCAAATTTCAAGTTTGTAGGTGTTATAGTTTCGGAGATTTCGTGATGAGTGAGTGACCTTTCGCTTTTATATATATTATTATTATAGATTATAGATGAAACATAATATCCTGAATAGATATTATTTTAAAAATTGTTATGGCATATATTCAGTATATTTTTTCTCTTCTTTTTAATGTTCTTGTAAGTGTACAATAAAGTATAAATAAATAAAGAATAAATATTTATTATAACCTCTTACCTAATAAACTATGAAATAAGTAATTAGGTACACATACATTTTTATATTTTTATTTATTATTATGTATAATTATATTTACTCGCTGGATCGTCTTGTCTTTGGATTACCACTTGACCTCTACGACCCTTGAGGATAGCACCATAACCCTTTAAACTGTCGACGAAACATTATGTAAATTGTAATAGCATAACTATAAGGATTGTGAAATAATGCTGATAAATTTTCACATTCGTAATAGTAAAAACTTAATCAAAGTTGCTTACAAAGCTTTTACATAGCAACATTATATGTATGATGTTACAAAGGACATTTAACAACATCCTTGAGTGAAGTTTCTCTCGCTCATTGAAGTTTAATAATTTAACAACAAAGAATTAATTATACTAGTAGGCGACCGCTTTGTGGTGGAAATTCGACCATGTTTAATTTAAATTATAAGTTTGAACATTATTAAGGTTCTGCTGTCAAAGACTATACTTCTATAATAATAAACAAAAGATTATATATGCATGTGTGTGTCAAATACATGGTAGTATCTGTAATGTTTTTTTTTTATTGTTTTAATGTATTTTTTATGCATAGTTTAAAAAAATATATTAGCATTCTGTACTCCTTCTCTGTAGAAACTATAAGTGTGTGAGATATCATATTCCTCCGCAATTTTCGTAAAAGGGGTACAAAGTTTTTGCTTCTAACATATAAATACTTGTCTTAAACTGTCTAGATAATATGTTTCTTTAGAGAATATTTTTGAAAATACCCTCGAATTTAAAAAAATATTTTTTATCACCAATTTATCTATTGCCCGGAGTCACCACGCTGGGCAGGCTTTGTCGCACCGAAGACGCTGCTGTCCATCTTCAGTCTGTGTATTTCAAAGCCAGCAGTTGGATAGTTATCCCGCCATCGGTCGGCCTTTTAAGTTTCAAGGTGGTAGTGGAACTATGTTATCCCTTAGTCGCTTCTAACGACAACCACGGGAAAAGAGGGGGTGGCTATATTCTTTAATGTCGTAGCCACACAGTCTGTTTATTATTATCTATACAAATAAATAAAATTGTAGTGTCTGTTTGTAATATTAAAATAACCGCACACGATACATATACAAAAATAACATTTTTTTACAATTTTTGTCTGTCTGTCTGTTTGTTCCGGCTAATCTCTGAAACGGCTAGACCGATTTTGACGGGACTTTCACTGGCAGATAGCTGATATAATAAGGAGTAACTTAGGCTACTCTTATTTTAAAAATTTATTTATGTTATAACTCTGCGTACTGGGCAATAACGTTTTTGTCAAATTCCACGCGCAAAAGTCGCAGACACAGCTAGTTATTAGATATAACTCGAAAAGTACTTATCAGATCGCAATCAAATTTAAATGAAAAAAAAATCAACGAAGTCGGCCCACTCAGTCAAAAGTTCTGAAGTACCAAACAAAAAAAAATGCATATTTAATTGACTATTTTTTCGTCGACCCACGTTGTATTAAGCCGCATAACTTTTCAGTGGGTTTATCAATTTTGATGATTCTTGCTTTAATCTTTCGATTTTGCTATTGCTTGTCATGTAGTCTCATTTAAATTTGATTGAGATCTGATGACTTTTTATGGAGTAATCTTTGATAGCGCGTATTTACTTGACTATTTTGTTCGTCTTCGCTTCAGCCTGTAATATCCCACTACTGAGCATAGGCCTCTTTCCCCATGTAGGAAAAGGATCAGAGCTTAACCCACCACGCTGCTCCAATGTGGGTTGGTGGATATATTCCCTACTATGAGTAACGATCGCTATTAGGTGTACATGATAACAACCGGGACCGACGGCTTAACGTGTTCTCCGAGGCACGGTTGGGAGACCCACAAGAACTGCACAAACACCCAGACCACAGCAAACATCTGTATGGTCAATACAAATGTTTGTCATGTGCGGGGATCGAACCCGCAACCGCCAACGCAACAGGTACAATATATTTACTACTTACTAGTTACAATATATTTAAGAGCAAATATATTTTGATTTCAAATGTATTTGAAAATTAACACATAATCGGTAATATGTAGATATTGCTGATTGTATATTTATTTGACAGCTATACTTGACATGAATAATTTATAGCAAAGCTATCAAAAATTGTTAAATTTTGCAAATATATGGTGAGAATTACATTTATTAACTAAAAACAAATAATACTCAACGGAATTATGATATAAACCACTTAGCAAAGTATAACAATTTCGCGCTGATTAATCATTTTCCGTATTCTCGTTTCTTAAAATAAATCTTATTTCATTAGGAAATTTATAAATGTTAAATTTACCTGAAGTTAACAAAGGATCAGCTCAATGGTACGGATTTTATGCAATCCGTTTAAAATAATCATTTTCTTTTCATCTGTTAATTACTTGATTACCCTCTTAACATAATATACGATATGACCGCGGTTTCGTCGGCGTCGAGTTTCAATCTTTTTTTTCACTTCGTCTAGGGGTAGTTATAGACACTTTAAGATATTTTGTACACTCTTTTGAGTAGTATAAACGCTTTAAAATCTTTAAATAATTTAAAATGGCCAATTCTACTTTCAGAGCGTTAAAGTTACATACAAACTCCTTTGAGGGATTGAAGTAACGCGCTTGCAATGCTTCTGGTGTTGCAGGCGTCTATAAGCTGCGGTAATCGCCAACATTCAGGTGAGCCGTACGCTTGTTTGCCGATCTAGTTATATAAATATAAAAAAAGAAAAGAAATCTTGTGTGTGTGTGCGTTACGAGATACGATCATATTTGACATTGTGATTCTTGAATTAAAAAAATTAAAATTATAATTGTGTTTATAATGGTTTGATATTTTTTTCGAATTTAAAATGAATAAAAATCTCTGCATCATATTTATCATCATTCCCCTCACGTGTTGGATTCCTAAAATGAATGAAACGAGTTGAAACAAGAATCAAAGGTTCAAAACATATTCATTTACAGTAATATAAAAGGTTATCTTTTTAGCCTTTAATAGTATAAATATATAATAGGATAGGAGAAAATAGTAGTAGGTACTCTGACTTTATATTTTAGAATTTCAATACATTTATAAAAAAGGTGACTAAAGCGTGGTAACTCTTAGATTTTCTGTATTCGAAGAAACTTGGGAGTCTACACACTTTTTGATAGTCGATCATTACAGTAAAGGTAGTAAGATTTCGTTTTGTACCCGAGCTGGTTAAAAGCCCATTATCGTCGCCGCAATGCTGAAAACAGCTATATTATAATACAGCTTACATTGTTGGGCACATTTTGTCTAGGACGTCTTAAAAATAGTTTTCGAAAGAGTATTTTTAGCAATGTATTTCATTTCCTTTTATAAACATATATTTGTGTGCACAATATGAAAAATATCACATTGTAAATTCCCTATTTGAGCGGTACCGTGATATTTGATTACCTGTATTCAATTAATTTGGTTCAAACAGTAAAATAGCACATCGTTTTTTATTATTTGTATTCTAATATTTGATCTGGACAGTATTTATCAATAAAATTTATTGTTACTTAAAAATAGAATTTAATCTTATTTTAAATCTATATAGTCAATTTGATCCACCTAATTTAAATATCTTTTAAATGTCTTTGAATATGTTTCGTGTATTTTATAAGTTATGTTGTTTAGTTTTTAATTATTATTTAAAACAAAACATGACATAAAAATATAGTCATACATCTCAATACAAATATAATTAATGTAATTTTTTTTTGTTATTAAACAAAAACCTTAATTTACGTGTAGACAAGTACATTGTAATAACAATAGACATTATAAAGAGATCTCGGAAATTACTCGTGAAATCACGCTTAAATTTAAATAAAAAAAGTTATAGACAAGCACCACCTTCGAATTAAAAAAAATTGAAATAGGATACATAGCAAAAAGTAGTTACGTAATATATATAAAAAAATAGACAGTCGAATTGAATACCACCTCATTTTTTTGAACCATTTTTCAAGACGGTTAAAATTTACAAAAATAATAGTAGAAAATATTCCTATATCTATTACACTAAGTTATCAACGAGTAAATATTTCCGTTTTTGAATAAGCCAAACTCAATTAAGGTACGTGTCGTTTTAATAATGCGACAAAATGCTAAAATGTGAAATAACAATTTCAATGCCTCGACTAGAGCAGAAATATAGCACTATTTGCAAGTCTAAGTGCCTGGCGGTGATCCAAAGCTTTTTTCGAGGCTAAGTTTGTGTACGATGGCTGTATTTTCTAGACAACTAAACATACCTTATAGATGCTTGTTCCTGTTTTAATGTGTTCTGTGGTATTTCGTTTAATTACATCGTAAAATTATTTTGCACTGTTTCTTGTCGGTACTCTATCGATGTTTATTTTAAGAATATTTCAAGGTTTCTATAATAAATGCCAATGGAAAGGATTAAAAGCTTCCTGGAAAGTAAAACACTAAAATACGTAAAGATTTTTTTTTTATATTTTTTTGAAATGATAAAATAGAGACTTTTACTACATTTTTAGTGTACTTGTTAATAGATCCCTTTGGGTTGTTAATGGATCTTGGTTGGCTATCACCTAACCTTTACAAGGGTTGGTACAAGCTGAATTTTGATCGTGATAGGATTGTGCTTTTTAAAATAAATTTGTCATTTTATGTCTTTATATTATTGTTTTTCTACTGTACCATGCAGATTCAGCGTCAAGAGTAAACCACATATACACAAATCACAAAATCGTCTGAGAGAAATAAATTGTTTTTGACAGCAACATTTTTGATTACGTAAGTCATTTTTAGTCTCGTGGAACATTCAGTTTGAGGACAATCACGTAATTTATTTATTTATAAAAGAAAAGAGAAAAGTCTTTTCTTATATTTTTGTATGAATATATCCAGCTTTAACGGAATGTACGTGGGTAAACTAAGCTGTCTACTTGGGACAACATAAAAGTTGTAATTTTGTCACGGTTTCATTACTATACGGTAAAACATTTTTATAAGAAAATTTTATATATTAACATAAGTTTACTGAGACGGATGTGTGACTTATTTCGAAATGCGGTTATATAAATTCATCTTCATTAATCTTGAGGTACCGAGAAGTTAAACTCACTTATTTTAATAAAAGGAGAAAGAAACGTTGCGCTCACTAAAAAAAGGACTTATTAGGTCGGGGAAAAAGCTTCTTCGTATTTTTTATATTGAAATTCAAGGTAATATTTTACAAAACTTATTTACATTTATGAATATATATATAGCATTTTGTTCGATAACTTGCCACCATCCTTTAGGTAGTGATAGGATTCCGTTGCTGTAGAAATTTTGGGACTTCTAATTATAAAACTGCAACAAATAGTTTTGATAGTCCTCTCTTGACGTTAACCTTACACTACTTAAAGAAATCTGAAGAGACCGAAACAGATGTAACTCTGAGGGTGCAAGATCAGGGCTATATGGTAGATACAGACTTCCCAGTCAAACTCTCTCAATTTTGTGGAATCGCTAAAGACGATTATATGGTGTCGTGATGATAGACCACACTTTTTCTGTTGATTAATTCTGGCTGCTTATTCTCAATTTCTTACTTAAGTCTAATCAGCTGTTGACAGTTAGAAATCGAAATGGATGGTTTTGCCCGGCGGTATAAGCTCATAATGATTGATACCTTTCCAATCCTATCATACAATCAACATCATTATTGCATGTCAAGCCGGGTTTCGCGTTAGTCTGTGTAGTTTGATCGACCTTTGACTACAATATCTTTCATACACTCTTATCGTAGGTGATCTACTTTTCGTCATCAATTATCAATCTCTTCAAAAATGATTCGATATTATTACGTATTACGAAAGAATCGCAAATGAATACACAAGGTCCATTATGCTTTTTTCCTTTACTAGAACTTGGAAATAATTTAACTATCGGCAGCCTATTTACCGGCTACAGTGACGGCTACACCAACCTTCCTTCTATTAACTGCAAAAAAACATGCAATTTTATTTTATTTCACTAACATAAAATGACATCAGATGCTTATATTTTGAAAATATATAAAGTTTTATAAATTCCTCCCATCGACCTTTTAATTCATCTTTTCATTTAAAAAACAACCATCTTTTCTACACAAAAATTATTTTAAAGAAAAAAAAACGCCTTTTTCAGTTGTACTGCCGTATTTTCAGCCTACATCATAGCTATTGATGCTGTACTTATCTGACTTATGAAATCTATTAAATTCAGTTCAATACCTTCTAGTTTTCGTAAATTTTGATGATCGTTTTCATTGACACCGTTCGTACCTACAGTGCGGCGCTGCACGCTGCGGGGTCAACTAGTGCATTGATTGGCTACACAGATATTCGTTACGGTGTGAGTACCGGTCTTAAAAACTTCGTTCTTAATTGAAAAGGTTCGGAGTGAACTCAATATTTGTTTTTCATATTCGTATTTTATAATTGCTTCTATCCGGCTTCGAGTCTATTGAGTTCGAATTTTGTTAAATAAAAAAAATATATATTGAAATGATATTGAAACCACTTGACATTCACTAAGAAATGAGTTAATATCATTCACGAAAAGAAAACAAACAAAAAATTAACTATATAAAGTGTATAGTACTCTGTATCATATCAGTCTATAAAAATCCTACTTTTGAGAAAAGTTTCCATCCCACCAAAAACATTTTCATGTAAAATGTTGCCAAGACGAGATCATATGGCTCGCACTGTCAAAAAGTTATCAGATCTCATGTAGAGCCAAGCTTCTAACTTTACACGTCCTAACTCTACAAACCCTAACTTCACAAACTCTACACACCTTAGTCAAAATATGTGGCTTGGCCGTTTCGCTACCTTCAACGTGGGCGTAAGGTGAAAAATGTATTCACTGTTTATTACTTTTCTGTTATACAATAGTTCTATTGAAGAAAAAATATAAAGAAGAAGAATAATTGATATACATATAATACAAATAAAAATAAAAAGAGAAAATATATATATATAAATGAGACAGGAAAGTCGTCATCTACAACATCGGCAGCCGGTAGTAACGAAACGGCCAAGCCACATATTTTGACTAAGGTGTGTAGAGTTTGTGAAGTTAGGGTTTGTAGAGTTAGGACGTGTAAAGTTAGAAGCTTGGCTCTACATGAGATCTGATAACTTTTTGACAGTGCGAGCTATATGATCTCGTCTTGGCAACATTTTACATGAAAATGTTTTTGGTGGGATTTCACTTCTTTTTGTAAGTTGCTTATGACAATATTATAGCTGCATTTTACCTCCGACACATTTTATACCATTCATATCATCCAATCTTCACCATATTCGGTTTAAGCACGTTGTTTTTGATTTTATGTTGAACTGATATGCAAACGGTGATCTCCGCCAAAACTTAAATACCAAAATTACAAAATGTAAATTTTCGACATAAACTAATAACCGATTTTTATTTTGATGTATTTTATTATTATTATTTATAAGACGGAGTAACTAGGAGTCCCTATATCAATTTTCAGACCTCTAGCATCAAAATTTTGCGGAAGTCTCATACAAACTTACATCCCCTAGTTTAAGGGGTTGGGGGGTAAAAGTTCCAAGTTTTAGAATTTTTTTCTTATTTGTGTACTAATACTAGCTTACATACCAAATTTCAGTTTTCTGGGACTTCAGGAAGTACTCTAAGAATTTTGATGATCATCAGTGAGTGACGAAATCGGGGTTTTTTAGATATCAATAAAATCTAAAGTATAAGAGCTATGTAATTGAAACTTTATATGTTTAATAAGTTTACTATTGACATTATATTCCGAGAATTTTGTTTATCTAGTATAATCCAAACCCAAGTTATGGGGGTTCAAAAAAACGACGAAGCACTTCGAGAAAAGATAGGTAGTGCTTTTCGTTTTTTTTTTTTTTTTTTTTCTTTTTTGGCTCGTCTTGGCGGGGGCACTACCGTGCCCCCAGATACGTATTTACAACATGGATTCTTCGAAAAATGTGCATATTTTTTTTCTTCAAATTGGATTCCATCCCTACTAAACATTTTTTTTAAAACTTAAATAAAAGTTTAAAGGGACTATGCCTTAACTCCAATGAATTGATTATTCATCTTTGTAATACGATTATAAAGGTACACAAAAAATCAGAAAGTAATTTTTTCATTAAATAACGTTTTTACCGACTTAGCCAGGATGTTTTCGTAAACAAAGGGCCTAAAAAATTAGGTATCCTTACTTCTTTGTTGTCTAGAACAATATTACATTACTTTATGTCCACTTTTAATGTACTTTCTCAATGAGAATAAATAGTGTCAGAATATTCTTACTGGAAGAAAGTGCTTCTTATTTTATGAAAGAACCTTTGTTCCGAATCCCTTTTTATTAATTGATAAAGTTGTCTGAAACTGAAGCAACTGAGGTAGAGCACAGCAGGAAATTTCCTGCTCAAAATATGGAGCAGCCCAACTGGGGTAGTACCTCGACCTTAAAGAAGATCACAGCTAAAGCTGCTTTCAAGCAGTGTTGTGTTTCTGCTGGTGAGTAAAGTGATCAGACCTCCTGGGGGGAATTAGGGATAGAGTCGGTAACACGCTTGCGATGCTTCTGGTATTGCAGACGTCTATAAGCCACGGTAATCGCTTACCATCAGGTGAGCCGTACGCTTGTTTACCGATCGGTTTTTTTAAATATAACATCTATATAAAAAAAAACTACAGCAAAGATTTGTTCTTATATTAAAAATAATTATATAGAATTATTATTTTGAATGCAATCACACTGCTCAACTGTCGAATAGCCAATATACAACCTTTAATATTATTGTTTATTTCAGTTCTTTTTTACACACTGGGATTAATGAAGCCAGTATTTTCAGATACTCTGAGGTACGTATATACTCGTAACTATCTTGAATGTCAAGAAAATAGGCGTAACCAAACACTTGTTTTATGGTTGACAACCGTTTCAATATACTCTCTAGTGGAACGTGTAGTTGCCTAAAATGCAGTCGGTAGCAGGTGAGATTTCCACTCGGGGCAGATATTTGTATTTATTCAAACATTTGATTCTTATATGCGTGTATATCCTTGTAAGTCTCGACATCAGTCTACCTACCTACTCCTACCTACTCTTGTTGCAGGAAAGGCCGTGTAGTTCGAAGGAATCAATCCCCTTACCGCACGGACATCTGTGTTTTAAGCACATCACCCCATTGGAGACCGACGGCAATTCTAAAAAATTTCATTAAATTGATATGGGAATGAAAGGATTGAAAATTTCTAAAGGGTTGAAAGATTGTACAGTATCCTAAAATACTTAACGGCTTCAAACAGTCCACGGGTCTTATTGCGCGTAATAGGTTTTTTTTTATTATAAATCCAACCCCACTTTGCAAGGGTTATATATCAATCAGACGTGTAGAGTACGAGTAAAATTAACATATTTTCATGTTTCAGTTTGTTTTATAGAATAGTTTGTGTGGTATAAATTATTTATACAGCATAAATTTAAGTAATATAGGTAGGTGCCTCATGTAACTTTAGTACAATGTTGTGATTGATGTTATGGACACAAAAAAAATTGGTTGTCTTTATAGTTCTAAGTGTCTTTCCGGACGATAGTTTAACGTGACAACGTTATAACAAAACATCTCCTCAGGCGCATAGACCAATTGAGTGGAAGAGAGATAGATGCGGCGCAAGCGTACAATTAGCGTAACGGGATATTGAGCGCAACGGGATAATGAGTCATCCTTTTTCGTGCATACAGGCGTTTATCGATTTATTAGACGTTACGTCAAAAATTGAATTAAATATTAAAAGTACCATGGAACGTTAAATTTATTGTTGATGAATATGGAAACATTTATATTTTAAAAAATGTTCATTTTGAAAATTACAATCTATATTATAAAGTAGATACATACACACAGGAAACATAATTTTTTCTGTATTTCTAATAACAAAATCATCATCATCATCATCATCATCATCAGCTCAGCCTATTGCAGTGCACTGCTGGTCATAGGCTTCCCCAAGTTCGCGCTAGACATCCCGGTTTTCCGCAATCCTCATACAGCCTACACCGGCAATCTTACGTAGATATAATAACAAAATGTTAATAAAAAGATATATATATGTAGTTCGCTTAAAATCATGTTTATGATTTGTGCCACAATAAATATTAATGGCCTAGCGTTGTTTATCAAATGTATTATAGTTTAGAAATTAGTGAGTCGACGTTGGCACCTATCTTGTCACGTCCTGAAGAATAAAATCATAGTCAATTAGGACAACGTTTAAAAATTAGGACGTATTTGGCAAATTGACCACTTGAAGTAAGCCATTCAGACAGGCGTTCTAATTTACTAAGATTTAAATTTTCAAGGAACGTGTCTAAGCGAAGTGACAGTGAAGAGTCATTATTTTTTAAATGTGAATAGAGTATAATACAATAGATATTGTGATAACAAGTCCTAACACAAACAAAAATCTTGTTTTAGATCAGTTTCATTAAAATGTATGTGTGTGTGTGTATGTAATGTATCTATTGTAGATCAGTTTATCACCTGTAATCCGTCCTACATTTTATTTTAGTGTTACTTTTATTAACTTTTTATGTTATACACATTGTATGTTGTACTAATTATGATCGCATTCAACCTTTAACATCACACTACTGGGCTGTGTGATATTGTTTGTTTACCAAAAAAAAAAAAAAAAAAAAGTAAACAATATAATGAAATATGTAATTATTCCACAAAAGGTAGCCGTATAAATATTAGTATACACATAAATCACTTCACGATATAAATTAGATTATTATTCGATTAAATAATAAACTTTCATAAAACACATTCAGAGAAGCCTTCCAGTCAGTAAGTCTAGACATGTCTATGTTAGAAGTAAATAAGTTCATAGGTGGAAGGGGTGTGTCATTGCTTATATATTTATTCTTTAACGTTATTTGTTATATACGTTTTTGCTTTGATTATACTTTTAAACGTATATATCATTGTAATTTTTAATTGTTTAATTTCTTACTTTTATAACGTGAAACCAAAAACTAGTAATACTAGTTTTAAGTCCTACTTTACTAGGACTAGGTATCTTATACTTATTAAGCTCCTTCAATATCTATTACGTATTGAAAAACACTTGGGTTTTATACCACAAAAATTACCATCGAAAATGTTTCGGCCAACAAGCTGTCTTCAAGTTTAAAAAAGTAGTAATATACTCGTGTCACGTACCATTGTAAATGCAAATTAACTTACTCAAAAATAATTTTCATTTTCTCGCATATATGAGAGTTTTTATCTCTTTTGTGATCCTAATTGCACTAAGTTAATTGGTGCAGAGCTGAGGTAGAAATTTGATTTAAAAATTATGGAGATAGTACGAAGCTAAACATTTAAAATGCTGTTATATTTTTACTCTTTTTACGATAAAGCTAATTCACAAAATGAAACAGGAACAATGTAAGTTAAATAGTTTATATTTGCTTGCTAATTCATTATTTTTATTAATTAATAAACTGTACGTCTAGTTTACTATTTGCCGTTCGTTTATTTCTATATTTTATTTAAACGTTTCTGCTGTTTTTTACAAATATTGTTTAATAACACCAAAAAAAATGCCGATACAAATACATTTTCTCATAAATTTGTTCAACCTGTAACATGCCACTTATGGTCATAGGACTCCTTTTCCGTGAAAGAGAAGGGTCGAGCTTAATTCACTCACTATAATATACGCTGCTCCCCTGCGGACCGAAATATATTACCTACTATGAGTAGCAATCGCTATGAGGTGTTTATAATATTTTTGGAATCTCGGTTAGTGAATTATTAATTTTGTACTAATTACAGTTAAGGGTGTAAAAAGCCTCTGTGTATTTTTGTCTGATGTATTTTCATAGCTATATCATCTGACTGATTAGATTCGAACACATTGAGATATAAGTTTATGAAATAACATAGTCTGTATAATTTAGGACCAAAAACGATTGAAAAAGTTTAAGGGAAACGTCTAGAAAACGACTATAAAATAAACAACATCATACTAGTTTGATATCGTTTCCTTTAGTACTTTATAAGGATCAAGATAGTAATGTTAGGTTTTAATTCGAAATATTTTAACTTAGTATCTAAAAGCGCCCTTACGTCGCGTGCAAACCGAATTCGCTGCCTGAAATGCGCTAAGCGAAACGGCTTTAAAGCACGCTAGAGCATGATTCAGGATTTAAATCCAAATTATAGAACCATTATGACACTGTTATATGTATACATATTATTAAATTGGGAAAGTAATACAAAGCAAAAAGTAAATAATAATTGTTTGATCTCAAACAAATAAAAACCGATTCCAAATTAGATCGATAAGTATGTACATACACATCATTAGGTGTATATAACTCAAATAGTATTTGTCATATCTTGTTTAAATTAAAAGAGACCTAAATAGGACCAAACGATAGGAACTAGTTTTCCAATTAAATAAAAGTCATCAAAATCGCTACACAATAAAAAAATGCAGACGAAAACTTCCTCGAGAAGACTAGACAGTTATGCAGAAGTACGTTGCCAGAGTACCAAGTGTATTAACACAAAGTAAATTTTAAAAAAGGGCTAGGAAACTTTTTTCAGAACATGATCTACAACACCTACATTACCCTTCATTTGAAGGAACACAGTTAAAAGTGAATATCCCATATGTCTTAAGATATTTTAAAACTATTCACACTTCAGTCTATCGCAGTCCACTGCTAGACATAGGCCCCCAGACGTTCGCGCCAAAAATAGCGTCCATTCATGTGTTGCCCATAGTCACCACGCTGGGTAGGCGGATTGGTGACCGCAGGGCTGGCTTTGTCGCATCGAAGACGCTGCTGCCCGTCTTCGGCTTTAAAAACTATTTCATTTTATAAATAAATTAAATAATGATCCTACTTCTTGACAGAATATCAAATTCTACTAAGAAATAGTTTTAAACCCTAATCAACGTTTGACTTCAAATTAACGACTTTAAATTTTTACGGAGTTGTGTTAGCAATATAATGATATCAAAAATTAACGTTTGTGAAACCGCTTAAAACTAGTAGTTTAAATGTAATAGATATATAATTAACTACTATAAAATTATTTTAGCAATGCATCATTATAATTACATAAAAATATTTCATCTCATATCAAGATTAAAAGAGAAAATTCTTTAGAAAGGTTTTGCTGGATTCGAGTTTTTATTAATTAGAGTAAGTTGAGCGCGATGCTTAAGGTATTCAGGTTAAGATCTTGAAGCCACAGATGTTTGCTAACGTGAAAGGTGTTAGTTTTATCTTTTATAATTATTAAAACATCCCATAACGTTACTCGTAATAAATTTTGAAATCGGTGAGAGAGCGTGTTTCATTTTAATAACACAGAGATGTTTTAGTTAAGCTTACCTTTCTTAAGGATAACTATTTTATGTACTAACTTTTCGCACCAATGTGTTCGAGTAGAAATTACTTACATTCGCAATAGCCTTTTCATATTTATTTAATCAACAATTTGAAAAATAAACGTTCGGTCTACCTGGTTTTAAGAGGATGCCGTAGCCTATGGACACTTGCAACACCAGGAGCATTACAAGTGTATTGCCATCCCCAAGAGCTTTTGTTACCTTAACTCACCTCGGGAACTCTTAAATTATGGTCTGCTGCTGCTCTCAAGCAGTATTATTTATTCAAGCTGTTTCTAATTTTAATAATGATTTTTCTTCCTGTGCCTTATACTCTTCCAAAAAATTCGTATTGAATTTCAAGATGAAAAGTTTCCGCAGTTCTGTCTCGTTGTATGAACTCGAATATCAGTAGTATCAGAAAAATTGGGTCAAAATAGAGACTGGCATCATCGATTATAGAAACCCCTCTAAAAACTTTAAAAATATCTTAAACATGCATACGTAATTAGATCTGTTACATTTGTAATTCCGAACTTTACACTACAAATAGTTTTAGGGACAGTGATTTTTATAATAACTAAATCACTATTACTGATATTCTCATCGAAAATATTTTATAGCTACAAATAAACAATTCTATGAGAAGTGCCAACGCTAGCCTTTTCCCTAGAGCGAAAAATAAAACTCAGCAATAAAAAATTGAGGAGCTAATATAAGATATCAAATATTTTTTTGTATCTTATTAAAGTGTTATAAATGAAATGCATTTTATTTCTTTACTTATTTTATATCTAGTCTATTATTTCAATTAAACGGAAAAGAAAGGAGTAAAAAGAGAATAATATAGGAATTTTAACATGAAACGGAATTAGGTACTTTATACCATGTTCAATATTATTTTAACGCTGACGGTTGCGAAGATTCCGCTCCAGGGTTGTGGGTTCGACTCCTGGACTTTCATATTATATTTATATGTTTTTAAATATAAATTTCTCTGGGACATAATTTATACCACAATTTTCTGTAATTATTTTATTCTTAAGTTGTGAATTGTAATAAATATGTGTTACATAATATTGTGAAATTTCGAAATAAATTTGTTAATTAATTCAAAATATAAAGAATTAAAAATATATATAAATTCCTCAAAATGTAGTTTCTAAGATATTCCATCACATTAATGTTACAGATTATATGTCAAATCAAATAATTTGTGTATTTATTTAAAAAAAAAGTATATCAGTTAACTATTTCCTAAAATACTAGCATATAAATATTTATAAATTTAACTTTTATTAGTAGTATCAAATAAACTCATTGATTTTGTCATTTGTTTTGTGTTTGTATATTGCTTTGTACTAGACCCATCTTGAATACTGATCTGAGATCAAACGTCAGGACTACGGCTTGATCTACTAATGTAATTAAATTGAACTTTGTTGTTTGAAAGAGCTAATCAAATATTGTTAAGATATATATTAAGAATTCTCATATTGTGTTAGAAATTGGGTCTTACCATCGGTGGGCCGTACGCTTGTTTGCCGACAGTCATATAAATAATAATAAAAAAAACGACGAAAAATAACATAAAATGGTAATATCTATTAAAATTGTTCTGAGCAACTTACCAGTTGTGCGTTGTGGGTCGATCTGAGCGTGTAGTATCGAGAAGCCAGGCGCGATGATGGCGGGTAGTGTGCGCGAGCGCAGCAACGGCGGCGGCCCGCGACGACTCACGAACGCCTCGGCCGCGGCCGCCGCAGCTGCTGCCGCACTGGACCACATTGACAATTTATTACCTATATTGTTATTCCTGTATGTTTTATTATACATGCACATTTTATAATTGTCTTTGCCAGCAAACTAAAAAAAAAAACGACTTCAATTACATCGACAAGTAATACAACATAAATAGACGAAAAAAAATTAACAAACGCACTAGAATAAGTTAATGTTTTAAATTACAAAAAAAAAAGTAAATTTGTTTCGGTCGAATAATATTTCGTCATCAAAAACAATTAAATATTACTTATATCAAAACCCATAATCTTATATTTTATTCGTAATAAATATTTCAGATCTTTTAAAGGATATTATTTATGTCATATTACCTCAACACAAAGACCACTTACTGTAGCATTAAATGTCCCGCAGCGAACGAGAAAATCCTAGCGCTATAAATTTAACACAAATGTAACAGAGAAACTATAAAACTGAAAATGAGAAAATAGAACTTCGCCAATATACTCGTAGTGCTTAGTGGACGAATTCGATGTCACGAGCTTTCTGAACAAGTTGAACCGTTGAAAATACTCGGCTCGTCGAGAGACTTATGTACTTAAGGGGTACATATTATATTATGTACCAAAGTTACATACACCGATAAATTATTTTATGATAAAACCTTTCTATATATAAGACGACCGTTTCGGTGCTGTGGTGCCGATGGTTCTATTAACGCCGATGGTTGCAGTTTCGACTCCCCGTCGTAAATATTCACATATTTATGTTTATACAAATACACACTCATATGTAGTTGAGCGATCTGTCAGTTAAAGCTCCAAACCTTTTCCTAGACAGGAGAAGAGACCTTTGCCCGGCTTTGAGAGATCCACTTACTGTTTCAATTCTCTTTACATAAACTTAACTTATCATCCTGTTATTATTTTTACAAACCTTTATTTTTTTTCTATGATAAATAGTTATGAAGATATATACTATCGAAAAATTTAAATGTCTCGTTTTCGTAAAAGCAAGGTTCGAAGTGGTTTGTTCTGGAGCGACCGCAGAAACTATTAACGAAGTCTAATGATCCACAATGTTTTTACGACGTCTTTCGTCCATCATCATCGGGTTTTATGTAAATGCGGGTATTATGGTAAAAAATGTTACTAAATGGAAAGGAAACACAATTCATTACGTAAAAATGTATTTGAGCTTCGTATCATTGATTTTTTTTTTTTTTTTTCGTTATTCTAGTTGTATGTACATAATTATGACAGGTGAAAAATAACTTTACTAAAATCAAAAATAACAATATTTATTTTATAAATTATGTTTATTTAGATAAGTCATTTTAGTACAAAATGATTAAAATAAGATGCAATAAAAACATATTTCTATTTTACTTTTTTAAGTGCTTAAAATTCAAGTATATGTACCGAATATACCGAAACTATAAAAGGATAATCCAAAATAATTTACTATCCGAAACTGATATAACATATGGATAACAGTGATTTATGATGATTGTGACGCATGCATAAAAAATCATAACAATATATTAATTATCATTATAAAAATTTCTAGCACCTACATAACGTAAATATTAATTATTGATTTTTTACTACATTTATATGTGTGGGTTTTTATGTATACCTACAAGTTATTGTGTGCGTAAAACAAATGTGAAGTTGCATTTATACAAATAAATAAAATTGGAGTGTCTATAATATTAAAACAATAAATGCATAATTATGAATGTATACACGATACACATATCAAAATAACATTTTTTACAATTTTTGTCTGTCTGTCTCTCTGTTTGTTCCAGCTAATCTCTGAAACGGCTGGACCGATTTTGACAAGACTTTTACTGGTAGATAGCTGATGTAATTAGGAGTAACTTAGGCTACTCTTATTTTATAAAAATATTTATTTTGTAACTGCGAAATAAACAATATTTTATTTTTAATTCCACGTGGACGAAGTCGCGGGCACAGCTAGAATAATTCAAAGATAAACGAAATGTGTATATCATATACTGCTAGCTGATATAGCTAAGGATACAAGGATTAAAAATCATGTAATGAAAAGCAATCATTGATGAAAATAAAGAAAGTTACGTTCTTGTACTTTCGCAAATATACCGTCGGGTCTGATAACAATGAAAAATAAGAAGAAGAAAAAACAGGTATAACACAAAAGATGTATCTCAAAATAGCAGCGGTCCGTTGAGATTTTACGTGTAAAGGTTTTCTTTTAAAGAAAATATTATATTATTTTTTTTTTTGTGAGGACCTCGTTTATCTCATCCTCTTAGGTAACGTAATAAAGAACTTCCTCTAGCGACAAAAGTTTTAAAAATAAATTACTAGCACTTGTCCGAATTGTGGCTATTTTAGTGTTATGAATGATATTACACTTAAGGTGGATTTATATTTGACTGTCGTGTCGTGTCGTGTCGTGTCGTGACGTGATGGCTAGTTACATTATTATATCGTATTCTGACACATCTTAACGATATTTTAAATCAATACAGCCGCAGCTCTAAAAGATAAGAGAGCTTCAGATTTTGAAAAAGATATTCAATTTTTAATGCTCGCAACTCTTTTAAAAAAAGAAAGAAAGGGAAGTAGATTTTGGATTCATCCAATCAATAGACAAATATATAATATATTATACTGCTTATGTTTTTTATTATAAATAACATTATATTGTCGTACAATTTCAATTAAGTCATCCATTTTTAACTGCCAAATAAACTATTATTTTACAATTTACCTAAATAAGCAAGCGACGCTGATGCGTCATAACACAACACTGTTCACATTAATCTGACGTGTCGTGATGGCGTCGTTTCAGCACCCCCCGCAACCCGCTTAACTGATGCGAATCGGGATCGCTTCTGATGCGACACATCAGAAGCCATCACGACATGACAGAACATATAAATGTAAACGTTGTCATATAAAATGTATGATACCGATTCTCTTCTGATGCGACACGACACGACACGTCAGTCATATATAAATCTGCCTTCAAGAACATTTATATAATGAATGCCTTGAAGTTCGTTTATTTGGTATCTTTGAGATGTTTGTTCAAAGATACTGGCATTATTAATAGTGTTGCGCTTAACATTGACTCTCTTTATCAATCGATGATTATTATGGAGTAGTAGTAACGTTATTGGTAGCTGTATAAAAATTTTAAAAAATGTTTTTCTCTGAATTGTATGTTTGTCCATGTCTTCCGCTTTGCCTAAACACTTTAGAGTTATTATCCCAGTATCATGAATATATAATAACAATGATCCTCAGTAACAGTTTATAAACTGTCAATTTTCTCCCGTATAAAGATAACGCTTCGGTTTGCTTGTCGCCAATAATAACTTAATTATATATCTTTCGCCAATAATACTTGTTTATTATTGGATCAAGTAGCCCATAGTTTCTTCGGCTAATTTTGAAAAGTAACTAAAAGAAAGTTTCTTACTTTCTAAATACAAAATTATTTATAATTTACTAAATATCAATATGTTTACTAAATATCAGTATGCAAGTTTGTATCTGTTTATGTATGTTTATATTTTTATGGTATATATATGAATTTATTTGCTCATGTATATACTAAGCCACTAACGCTACTTTATATTTCCTCCCTGATTTCTTCTTTATCTGAATTTTACTAATACTCGATTTTACACACCTACAAACGTCTGCTCTTGAACCTCCTAAGGTTGGCTGGTAAAGAATGCTTTTAGCATTAAGCCCGCCTTTTTTACTGTAGTGTAGTAACATTTAGTTTATAAGACATGTATTTTCATTATATGTATGCAGAATAAATCAGAGCGTTGTCCGGAACACTTGTGCGCCTTTTACTGTATCTCCCCGTACCTCACACCTCATGGCGACCCTGCCATGCCGTGGCGGTTGCGAGTGTCGGGTGACCGGCGCAAAACGCAAACGCGACGGATTCCAGTGTGCCTCGGTGCAACTTTTAAAGAATTTATAATTTATAACGAGCAGTGAATAAAGTGAGACTTTCATTAAAACTATATCTAATTAATAAATAATATGGGGAAAAATTACTCGAAAAACGAAGATAAGGAAATATTAATAACGCAGAATGCCGCTGCAGGGAGTAACACTGGAGGAATTACAGAAATCGAAAGTAACATAAAAACGAGTAATATTTTAATCACCGTGGCCCTAATAATTTTTATTTGTACTATGGTTTACTTGGCATGGAAAAGCTGGAGAAATAAAGAAAGAAAATGGATAGAAAAAAGAATGCAGTCTGAATTTTTTACGAGAATTCGGCAGAGGTTTTCTGGCAGATTCAACCCTACAAACGCTGACGGAGGAGATACGGTATAGTGAAAAGTGAATAGTGAAAGTAAAAAGTTAAAAAGTAATAATAATATAAATGAAAAGTGAAAATATGTGAAGTGAAAACCTTTCCCTCCCCTCTATTGTTAATTTCTGTGTATAGATTTCATACCATATTTACGTAAAATATGTAAGAACTATGTGTAATATTGACTGTAAGTTTAAAACTATATGGAAAAAGAATTAGAAATTATTTTAAATAAGTTAAGTGAAATTCAAATTGATTTAAGGAAATTAGGTCCCACTAGAAGATTACAATATACAGGTAATGTGAATAAAAAAATTGTAAAAGCTGAAAAACTATTTCGTGAATATAAAGATATTATTAATATTTTTAACGAACAAAAATGTAAAGTTGAATTAAAAGATTATGTTTATGGAATATTAGAACGCATTAAATTAGTATATAATAAAATTTTAAGTTACAAAATTAATTGTGTGGATAGTATAATGGAAAAATCGGAAATAACAAAAATGGATAGGTTCGACTTAAAAACTGCTACTTCTTTAATTCCCGTAATGGATAATACGGAAGAAACTACTGAAAAAATTATTGACGGAATTGAAATGTATGATGAATATCTTGTAGATGTCACACAGAAAAAATTATTAATTTCATTTGTATTAAAAACCAGGTTAACTAAATGTGCTAAATTAAAATTAAAAAGCGAATATAGTGATGTAAATAGCTTAATCCATGATATTAGAAATTCTTTATTAACAAAAAAATCAGCAAATGCGATACTTAGCCAATTAAATAACTTATCTCAAAATAATATGTCAATTCATGAGTATGGAGATAAATTATCTGAGTTATTTGTAGGCCTCACTATAGCACAGAGCAACGGAAACCCGAAGGCTTGTGAGATATTGAGACCTATTAATGAAAAATTAGCGATTAAAAGATTTGCAGATGGATTACGTAATAGGCGACTCAGCACAATTATATCAGCTCGAGACTACTCCGAGTTGAAGGATGCAGTCCGTGCTGCTGAAGACGAGGAGTTGGGACAACCTTCATCGTCTAACAATATATTCAACGCGCAAAGAAGAGGTAATCGAATCCCCTACTATAGGTCTTCCCAAAGAGGCAGAGGCGGACGAACCAATAAAACTAATTTTTACTCACATCGTGGACGGAACAACAATCTCAATAATACCCCTCGTACAGGTATGTATGTTAAAAATAATTATAATAATTCAGGATATTATTCTAACAAAAACCACTCGACCCCGACTCGAGGTCCCCGTCGAGTTTACAATAGTAGCGGTAACCGTAGTAAGCAAAATATTTGTTCGGTACAACTTGAAGAAGAAAAAACTACTGAACCGAAACAGTTTTTTCGGGACTAAAAATTATATTTTAAATTACGAAAACAATGTAAAATACATATTCTTAAATATCTATAGAAAAAAATGTTCGTGGTTACTAGATACCGGTGCATCTTTATCGGCTATTCGTAGTAGTATATTATCGAAACATACACCGATACATAAAGACCCTATAGTCATTAACGGTATAGGTGGCAAGACATATTCAGAGGGTTATGTTTATTTAACTTTACAGGCGTTAGATGGAACTAATTATGAACACAAATTTTATTTGTTTGAGGAATTACCTTGTAAATCAGATGGAATAATTGGGTTAGATTTTCTAAACAATTTTTATTCGATTATCGATTTAGAGAAAAATATATTAATGTTAACAAATGAAAAACAAAGCCAGATACCATTATATACTTCACCTAAATTATGTACAGACTATATAACGATACCAGCACGATGCGAAACTATTCATTATATAAAGTTAAATTCAGATGTGAAAGAAGATAGTGTGATTGTACAGGAAGAATTACAAGAAAATTTATTTTTAGCTAGTTTAATAGTAAAACCAAAAAATAACATAATACCTATTAGATTAATGAATACTAGTGACAAAGAAATTATTATTCCAATTTTTCAACCTCAGCTATTACCATTAAAAGAGTATAATGTTTGTTCTTTTGATAAGTGTACTTCGAACTCTACACGTGCAAAAACATTGTTGCAATCTTTGAAACTTGATCACTTAGGTACAAGTGAACGTAACAGTATAGAGAGTATTTGTTCAAAGTATGCTGACATATTTTATTTACCCGGTGATAAGCTTACGACTACTAACTTGTGTGAACAATCAATTAATTTGAAACGAAATGTAAATCCAGTTTATATAAAACCATATAGATTACCACATAGTTTAAAACCTGAAGTAGATAAACAAATTAAACAAATGTTAGCTGATGACATAATAGAACCATCACAAAGTGAATGGTCCAGTCCGATATTGTTAGTACCCAAAAAATCAGATGACAAAAATAATAAAAAGTGGAGATTAGTTATAGACTATCGAAAGTTAAATGAAGTAATACAGGATGATAAATTTCCATTACCAAACATAACAGAGATATTGGATTCGTTATCAGGCGCAATTTATTTCTCTCATTTAGACCTAAGTCAATCATATTATCAATGTTCATTAAAACCCGAATCTAGACCAATCACATCATTTACAACTAGTACAGGTCAGTTTCAAATGAAACGTCTACCTATGGGGCTAAAGATCAGTCCCAGCGCTTTCTCTAGAGTCATGTCAGTAGCTATGTCAGGTCTTAACTATATAAATTGTTTTATTTATTTAGACGATTGTGTTTGCTTCGGAAGAAATTTAGAATCACATAATAAAAACTTAATAGAAATTTTCGAACGCTTACGTAAAGTCAATCTCAAACTAAATCCGAGTAAATGTCAATTCTTAAAAACAGAACTATTATATTTAGGCCATACGATATCCTCTAAAGGAATTCAACCAGACCAAGACAAAATTAAGACTATTCAAAATTACCCAATACCGACGAACGTCGATGAGTTGAGACGTTTTGTGGCAATGTGTAATTACTATAGAAAGTTTATTAAAAATTTTGCTGAATTAACTAATTGTTTAAATAAACTTTGTAGGAGGAATGTCAAATATGAGTGGACTGAACAGTGTGAGATATCATTTAATATTTTGAAAAATGCTTTAATAAATCCACCCATTCTACAATACCCTGATTTTTCAAAAGAATTTATATTACAAACTGATGCTTCAGGGACAGCAATAGGTGCAGTACTTTGTAATAATAACATGAGAGCTGTAGCATATGCTAGTAGATCTTTGAATAAAGCTGAATTAAATTACCCAACTATACAGAAAGAACTACTTGCCATAGTTTGGAGTGTAAAATATTTTCGACCATATTTATTTGGACGTACTTTTACTATTATGACGGATCATAAACCCCTTATATACCTATTTGGACTAAAAGACCCTTCAAGTAGACTTTTAAAATTTCGGTTAGCACTAGAAGAGTATGATTTTAAAGTAGTATACGTGAAAGGTAAAGAAAATGTAATAGCGGACGCTTTATCGCGAATAAGTATGACTTCCCAAGATTTGAAAGCTATGAATGAAAGGTTATTAGCAGTAACAACAAGAGCACAGGCTAAGAAAGTAAAAGAGGCAGAAAGAAAGAATGAAAGTGGAGATGATAGAATGATAAGCGATATTCCAAGTATTGACCCGAACAATTGGCCTGATCAACCAAGTGTTGTGGAAATACTTAGAATACCGAGTGGATCAGTTGAGTTAAGTTTAATACAAGGAAAAGAACTAAGAAAAATGAAAGAGAAAAAATATATGGATGTCGAATCTGAATGTTTCGCATTTAATAAAAATAAAAATATATTATATGTTAACCTTGATTTTAAAGCACATTATACGCGAGACGTTTTTGTGGAAAAATTGAGGAAAATATGTGAAAAGTTAGAAATTAGAGAAATATGCATTATAAAGAAAGAAGATAACGCGTTATTTATAAGGAGTCTTATAGAAGAAATAAAAAGTAAAAATAAATATAACGGTCCAAGGATTTGTATTTTGAAAGGTATAAAAAGAATAGATAGTGACGAGGAAAAACAATTTATTATGAACGACTATCATCTGCTACCCACAAGCGGACATGCTGGGATTCGCAGAATGGTAAATAACATAAAACGTAAATTCTACTGGCCAGGAATAGAAAATGATGTTAAGAGTTACGTTAGAAAGTGTGAAAAATGTCAAAAAAGTAAACATTCTAGGCATATTAAGGAACCCCTAGTTATTACAACCACAGCTAGTTCTGCTTTGGAAAAAGTTTTTCTAGACGTAATAGGTCCATTAGATAGAGATTTAGAAGATAATAAATATATATTAACAATACAATGTGAATTAAGTAAATTTGTAGAGGCATATCCTCTTAGAAATAAGGAAACGGTAAGTATAGCTAAGAATTTTGTGAATAATTTCATTTTAAGGTTCGGAATCCCAAAGGTCATCACTACGGATCGTGGAACTGAATTTATATCGGATACAATGGAACAGGTTTGTAAGTTACTAAATATAGAAAAACTAAGTTCTACTGCATACCATCATCAAACTATTGGTTCTCTTGAAAATGCACATAAACATTTAGGTTCATTTTTGCGCATACAATGTGATAACTATCCAGAGACATGGAGCCAATGGCTACCATTTTGGTGTTTTACATATAATAATACAATTCACTCAAGTACAAGATATGCACCATACGAGTTAGTTTTTGGAAAATCATGTGAAATACCTAGTAGAATTTCTTCTGACATTGAACCTTTATACAATCCAGACAATTACAGTTTAGAATTAAAGTACAGGTTACAGACAGCTAATAGGGATGCGAGAGAAAATTTGTTAAAGTCTAAAGAGAAAAGAAAACAGAAATATGATAAAAAGGTAAATAAAATAAAATACAAACCAAATGATATGTTATTAGTAAAAAATGAAACAGGAGGAAAATTAGATACCTTGTATAATGGCCCGTATTTAGTTATTGAAGAGCAGGAACCGAATGTAAAAATTTTGAGAAATAATAAAATTGAAATTATTCATAAAAATAGAACAAAACTTTTTGTAAAAGATAAATAATTAATGTTTATTTCTAAATCATTTCAAATTATTGTATACTATATTTAGATACATACTAATTGTTTTATTACTATTACTTTTACTTATTAAAACTTTTCATATTTACATTATATACTTATACAAAAAAAAAAAAACTTAATTATGTAATTAATTTTTATTTTTTTATTTTGCCCCGGTGGTGTAGTGTAGTAACATTTAGTTTATAAGACATGTATTTTCATTATATGTATGCAGAATAAATCAGAGCGTTGTCCGGAACACTTGTGCGCCTTTTACTGTATCTCCCCGTACCTCACACCTCATTACAATTCTTTAATTTCTTGTGCAATAAAGTATTAATAAATAAATAAATATCCCATAAAACCTGTGCCTATAATTTATTCGATTGATTCTTAAGTTAAAACGTATAAATAAATCAAAAAACTTTTTATTTAATTGTATGTAAATAACATTAGACTTGCACATATTATTTTAATGAAAAATTATATAAACTTTTTTTAGGACATAGGTCTAGTTCAATCACCGGTAATCCCTGCATCTTTATTTTCATCATCTACTTTTTTTACCTCTTTAGCGTCCGTGTCAAATGAAACAAGAGTTGTACTTTCTTCATTAAAATTATGATTTTGATCAGGATATACTGTTTCAGTACTTAATACATTGGTAAAATTTTCAGATGCTACTACGTTTTGAAAATCTAAACTTCTTCTAGCTTGGTATGTAGTATCTATAATAACTTTATTTTTTTCATTCTCACCTTCTTTCATCTCATTTCCCTTATCAATTTTATTTTTTACACGACTATCGCATAGACTTCTCATAACAGCCCGACCTGGAATTTGTTTTCATCAACCATACGTCAATTTTTTTTAGAGAAATGTTAGCAATGAAATATTTTTGTATTTATTTTTCACCGCTTTTAATTTTATTTCGAATTTTAAGATATTTAAAAAAAAACTTAAGAGCTACTTCATATGTAAGAAAATAATAAAAATTTTATTTTTTTAAAGAAATAATAAAAAGAAAGTTTTGACTAGCATGGTTTTGATACATTTTTGAACTGATTTAATTTACTTATGTAAGAATAAATAAGGTGACGCATACCATTAAATAAATTATTTAATCCAGGTATATTGATAGTGCCATCACCAATATCTAAATTGAGGTGAACTTTCCCAATATTAGAAATGCCTGTTCCATTAAAAATTAAAGTGTTGTTGCCTACAATAATAAAAAATGGTACAGTTATTTATAAAAAGTTATGAGATTTTATAATTTTTTATGAATATATTACCAGATTCTCCGAATTTTAATTTTACATCAGTTTCACCAACTCCTAGTATTCCACTTGCTTTTAAATTAAGATCTACATTATTTGACTGCAATCCACATTTTGTATGTATACCTTCATGACCATTTTCAACTTGGTCAGTTTTTTTCTTCTTCTTACTTTGTACCTCTTTTAGTTTAGCTTCTAACTAAAATTCACACAGTTACTACATTCATTATATATATATAGTAGGTTACTAGCAAGATATTTGCCTCGTTAGTTCATATCTGATGCTTGGGGACTTTGTTTTTTTTTTGATCTTTATCTTAGATTCAGCATTTTTAGAACTTTTGATTGAATAAATGTATTGAAATGGTTATAAACATTGGATCAAGAGCTCAATTGGATCTAATACAATAAATATTTGAACCATTTTCCATTAACTTCACTCTAGTTTTACTCTGAGACTTACTTACCTTACTAGAGTTCCTTACTGAACTCAGCAATGCTATTGATTTAATGTACGTCTTATTATACAAAATATTATCTGAAATCTCAGACTAAACATTTACCATGTCTAATAGAATATCCTTTTGTTCTAAAAACGCTTCTTCAACTAAATCGTTTCTTCTTTTTGGATCTATAATTGGTTTAGCTGGTACTAAAACTTGGCTAGTAAAATTTGATATGCTCATTCCATTCACATGGCTTGAAAATATCTGGGAAAATAAATCATTATAAATTGATAATTTATCATCTAATCTATTATTTATTCCTATTACTGAACTTCAAAAAAACGTATAAGAGGACTTAGAAAATAAAATCGTGCACCCGAAATCTACTACGGGTTCGAAGGAAGGATGTCCAAATAAATCTAGGCAGTCGACATCATTTGTATTCTCGACATTGTTAAGACGTTTACCAAATTCCAAGAGATTTACATTTTAAACGAATTCGCAGTAGACATTGGCACTTGTAAACTTCTTGGGTTCACTTTAATTATTCGAAGCGGCTTTTAACAAAATTAAACAAAAAAATTGACTAGTTTTTATTATTTTAATTAAAATGATGACGACCTACTTCCATTAGGACCAATGAAAATATTTTGAACAAGTGCTAAAAATGTTAAAACTAAAAAAAAAGTGAAACTGATCAGTTGAAACTTGAAAATAATAAAACTTTCTTTTTTTTAATTGAAAAAATTACCAAACTGAAAGGAAAAGCTTTAGAAACAAAAAATCTAATAATGGAAACCTCGAGTTCATACGAATAATAACAATTTTCTAGGGTCGCCCAATGTTCGAAATTCGACCATAATTAATTTAAATTATAAGTTTGAACATCATTAAGATTCTGTTGTCAAAGACTATACTTCTATAATTATAAACAAAAAAGTATTTATTCCTGTCTATGTCAAATACGTGGTAGTGTGTGTAATGTTTTTTTTTTATTGATTTAATGTGTTTTTATTCGTAATTTAAAAAACTGTTCTGTTCTGTTCTGCTTCTTCTTCACACACACACACACACTCACACTCACACACACACACACACACACACACACACACACACACACACAAGCACACACAAGCACACGCACACGTACACCCACACGCACACACACACGCACGCACGCACGCACACACACACAGAAAAATGAATAAATAAACTCTTTTTTTTTGTCTTTTGTGATTGAATTATGATAATGTTAAGTGCGGGACATCCTGACACAGGTAAAACACTTACTTAAAAGGATGTCCCAACAATGGTATCATGTATGTAAACGTTTTTTCTAAATAAATATTTTTTTTTTCTTTATATAAACTACTAGCTGACCCCGCAAACGTCGTTTTGCTATATATGTTTTTACTTCACTTAATCCCCCCCCCCCATATAAATTAGGGGTATGAAAAATAGATGTTGGCCGACTCTCAGATCTACCCGACATGCACACATAATCATCATCATCATCATCATCAATACAAAATTTCATAATAATGGGTCCATCCGTTCCGGAGGAGTATTGTAACTAACATTGTGACATAAGAATTTTATATACAAACTAGCTGACTCGGCAAACGTTGTTTTGCAGCTAAACTCTATTTAAAAATAGGGGCTGGTGGTAGAAGAGTGAAAAATTAAGAGTTGTATATATTTTTCAACGCCAAATCATAATAAAATAAAAAATTAATAATTTATCTAAAAATTAAAAAAATATTGGGGTGGACTACCCTTAACATTTAGGGGGATGAAAAATAGATGTTGTTCGATTCTCAGACCTACCCAATATGCACACAAAATTTCATGAGAATCGGTCAAGCCGAGAATTTTATATATTAGATGTGCGAAATTTCATATTATATAATATATTGTTTACTCTTTACTGTATACCAAAATACCAACAAACAGAGTAGTATATAAAAACATAGACGTACAAGGGCGATCTTATCGCTGAAGAGCGATATCTTCCAGATAACCTTTGGGCATAGGACACGATATAGTAGCGACGGATAGGAAGTGTAATATATGAAGATTCAAATGATGAAAAACAAATAGTGTTCGATAGATTACATATTATAATACACGCGTATACATATAAATAAATAAAATAAAAAAGCCCTTTATTCCATGCATTTACAAAATAATTTACAAAATTTCGTGCTTAATTATTATTATTATTAAGTTTTTTCCCTTTGAACTATTACAGAATATAAATCAAAAATAAAAAAAAAATGTAAAAAAAGATTCGGTTATATGTATCTTATACAAAATTGGAATAATCAAATATATCATAATATAGGTAAATTATTAATAGTCTAGTTATTATTTTTATAATTATTTTAATTCATTACACATACAAATATACATACATAAATAATCACGATAGTAATAGATCGACGAATTGGGGATCAATATTGTGACAATAATATAACAAACTATGAATCTAAAAACAATATCGTTAACCTGTAACTTATTCCTGTAATAATAGCTTTTAAAATAAAATCAATCCGAATTAATGACATACCAAAATAGCGAGCGGCAAGTACATGAGGGCCATACGTGCGTTTCGCTGTTTCCAACCAAAGGCAATATAGGAATTTTACGAGCCGTTACTGAAATCGACGTTTATAAATAAATACAATTTAAATAAATTTTATCGTCCGTGCAACACGAGTAACGTTGTACGCATTTAGCTGAAAATAGGGATAAACCTCGCAGGGACACTTCATCTCTGCCATAAAACTGAAACGTTTAAGTACGGTCTCTTCAGAGTATTACAGATGACCAATAAAATTATAATAATCATCAAAACGCGTTCTTTTATAATTATATGATTTATTATCTATTTATAACATGAATTTTATTGAAACACAATTTTAAAATTCCAAACAATTTATCCAACCTTCTGTGGTTCACAAGAATTTATGTCGAAACCTTAGTCATTTGATATTGTACGGAAGAAATAATTGTGTTTGCAGGCAAACGAAGAAAAACAGACCTCAATTATATCGACAAGTAAAACAACGTAGGTAGACGAAAAAATAGTTAAGTAAATACGCATTATCAAAGATTACTCAAAAGTTGTAATCAGATCTCGATGAAATTTAAATGTGACCACATGATAAACATCGGCTTTCGATTAAATTAAAAATCGTTAAAATCGGTACACCCAGTAAAAAGTTATGCGGATTTTCGAGAGTTTCCCTCGATTTCTCTGGAATTCCATCATCAGATCCTGATTTCCTTATCATGATACCAAACTAGGAATATCTTCTTTCCAACAAAAAAAGAATTATTAAAATCGGTTCATAAACGAAGGAGCTATCCCCGAACATACATAAAATATATATATATATATACGGGCGAATTGAGTAACCTTCTCCTTTTTTTGAAATCGGTTAATAAAGAGACCTTAAAATGTACCTCTTAAAACTCTTGCGAAAAAATTGCATTTTTAAACGATAAACTGTACCGTTGCTATTCAAATATTCGTTTTTTATTTTCGATAATCATAACACTGTTATGAGGCACTTGATTAAAGTGCACGATACCGCTTTCGTTACAAGCAGACGTAACGAGGTGAATGCTCGGGTGCATGAGGCATGAATCTGAAGAAACTTGTTATCAATTTTAACCATTACGTATCACCACCACATAAATTAATTTTACTCGTATAAAATGTCAATTATATAACATAAAGTCCAAAATTTTCTAAATGTTTGTTTAAGTACGTGTTACGGATTATAAATCATATGCGCCTGGTGTGGTGGGAAAAAATGTTGATACGGTTTTCGTATTTTATCTAAATTCTCTAAACATTAGTAAATGAGTTGCTGCAAGCTATGAGTTGTAAAACAAAATTGTTAACGATTTTTATTTTCAATGTTATAAAGCCACTTGAAACTGTTTTGACTTAAGCTAAAAGATGAAATTACTGAAAATATTATAAAAATATTTTTTCTTATCTTTTTTTCTTAATTTATTCTGCTTTTGTTTATAACTAAAAATTCGTGTTATTTTTAATTTGTTAGGCTTAAACTTTGTTGATTTGTAATTTCCAATAACCAAAATAACTAAACTATTTAGCACTATTTGCAGCCAGTCCTTTAAGCGAATAAATAAATAGTATTTTTTAAATTTTTTTTTTATTGTAATTAAAAATGTACATTTTACAAGTTATAAATTTTTCCGATGTAAATTCTTTAGTATTATTGTTATTCTTTTACTGCAAAGGAAATAAAAATAAAAATCCCGAATCGTAGGTAATAACAGCATTACACAAGCCTAACCATAAAACTCGTATCCAATAAGCAAACAAATTGATGTTGCAAAATGTTCTGAATTAGAATCGAACGGAATTTCAATCGAATTTTTATTCTTATTGCTCGTGTCAATCGAATCCAACAAAACTAACTCTTGTAACACTGAATTAAAAGTTTCAGTTTGTCACTGGTACCTAAATAGAACTTTTAGTTTTTTTTTTTAGACTAGTCGGTTAGATTGAAAGTTTTATTAAAATTTATTTTGTTAAGCCTTTGAAAACTTTCCGAAAATTGTCTTTGATTGCTATCACTGACAATTGATATACACAATTTAGTCTTTAAGATTTATTAATAGTATTTCTTTTTATTAGGTCATGCTTCGTATAATATGTGCTTTTCTACTGGCATGCCTATCAGCAGCTATGTCTCGAGATGTGGGTAAAGTATGGAGAACAATGCCAATTGTTACCAATTCTCTCGTCAATATGGGCAAAATGGATATTGCTTTCTATTTTAATACACGTCCGCAAGGTAAGTTTTTTTATCGAATATTGTTTCTTAGTAGTTAAGTGTACGACAATAATTTTAATTGGTTCTATTGCTCTTCTACATTCTTAAGCGTATTGAGTAAAGGGCAAAATTTAATAACGACAATATGCATTCTTTTAATATGCATATAATTGTGTGATAGTAAAATTAATTTGTTTAGTCGCCTTAATAAGTAAACTTACATTCCTTGCATTTGGCATCAACTATTTTTTTTACAGATTTAGCAATGCAGCCTGAGCATCCGATCGGAAAGCTAGGAGCTAATGAATATAATCCTTTTATAGTTCCGAAATTAGAACCTATTATAACAGAACCATGTCCGTGCTCTAGCTTAAAGTATATCAAAGATGCTACAAAAAATAATCCTACTGAGCTTATCAACAAAATTCTCTCTGGAAATGACTTGTTTTCATTTAGAGAGCCCACATCTTCGACTCTTTGCTGCGACTCACACGAAAACGTAAAAGAAGACATTCTCTTTGAATTTGGACCGAAGCAAAGTCAAAGTTTTGTAAACCACCAAAATAACTTGCCATTCCTACCACTTTTGTTAGAGAGCATACAAAACAAACCAACCGTGACGCCATCGAAAACAAAGGCTGTTGAAATTTTCATATTACCAAAAAAGCAGGAATTTCCAATAATTTTCGACAAATTTACTAACAAAAAGAAAGAAAACGTTAAAAATGATAAAATAAAAATCGTTGGAGATAAGGAAATCAAAAATGACTTTAACTCTAATCGATTCGTTCCACCTTTTGTTTCGTCGGTCAAGAAAGATCTGACTTTACAAGAAAAAGTAGAACACGTAACGAAAGCAGACGATATTAAGCCTACTGTCCCTCATATCAATCCCAATACAGTGTAAATCTGTGATAGAATAAATTATTTTCCTTTCGTGAATTTTTTTTTACACGTACTACTATAACAATTATCCTTTTTGATTAAAATGTTAATAGACTTTTTCTTTTGACGAAAACTACAAGACGAAATTAAATACATTTAATTATAATCATCATAAGTAGAACTTTTGTTGTTTTACTTACGAATCCACAGTATTACCCTAAACCAAATCAATATTATATATAAGATGAGCATTACATAAGATGGGCATCGTACAAGAGACGAATGTCAATGCCCATATTTACATAATTTTGTATTAGGTACTAAAAGTATTTTGTTAACAAAGAAGATAAAAAAATGTCATAACATTAATTCTTATCTGACTTCAAAAAAAGAAATGTTGTCATAATCACATGTACTTTTTTTTTCAAATTGTTAAGCGCTTATTTTATTCAAAAGAGCATGGTTTTTGGTTGGTTTTGTCAATTTAGTCACAGGGTTGTCTGGCATTGAGTAAAATACGACATAATACAAACATCACAAAATAATACAATCAATTTATTAATTATAGAATACAACAGTTTTATGAGTATTTCGTTAAACACTTCGTTTTTTACTTTATAAGAATCATCGATAAGAATAAATCTTTTATCAAATTGAAAAATGTTAATAATGTTAACTGTTAAAGTCCTATTGCTGAGCATATGCCTATTATCCTATTAAAAACGATAGCAGGTTGTAATTTAATTTAAAAAAACTGACTTTAAAATTACAGCGACAAGTGATACAACGTAGGTAGACGAAAAATTTGTCAAGTAAATAGGCATTATTAAAGACTACTCCAAAAGTTGTAATCAGATCTCAATGAAATTTAAATGTGACCACATGATAAACATCGGCTTTCGATTAAATTAAAAATCATCAAAATCGGTACACCCAGTAAAAAGGTAATGCGGATTTTCGAGGGTCTCCCTCGATTTCTCTGGGACTCCACCATCAGATCCAGGTTACCTTATCATGGTATCACACTCAGGATATCTCCTTTCCAAAAAAAAAAGAATTATCAAAATCTGTTTAAAAACCACGAATTTATCCCCGAATATACATTTAAAAAAAATATACGATCGAATTGAGTAACCTCCTCCTTTTTTGAAGTCGGTTAATATAACCTATGTTTTAAATGACTTACTGTTTTTCCTTCCTCTGCTGTCGTTTCTTTTTAAAAGCTCTTTTAACCCGCAGGAGAAGGAATGCAGCCCGGTCTATGGTTAGCACGGAAGGCCGCTTGCCAGCGTTAGGGTCGTCCATCCCCTCCTCTTCGTCACTTGCTTCATCGCACAACTTCAGGCCAAGCCATCGCTGTTTTGTCGCAGTCCTCGTGGTGACTTCGAGTGAAACGCACGCAAGCGACCAAAACTCTCACGTCTTATTTAATTAGAAAGCTATTTTTAAAATCTAATTTATCTTTGACAGATATAAATTAAACGAAACTAAAACTTAAGAAAACTAATATTAATCACTCAATATCACAGAAACACAAAATCACTTGTTCACAATATTATATGTCGTGGCACTCCTTGTAAATCTGAAACAAAATAAAAATAATATTTATAATTAATGTTTTTTTGAAAAATAGGTAGGTATACTAGACTAGAAACATCATGGATAGATAGCATTTTGTTCCTTTTATATATTTGTGGACGGACTGAGTATAAAAATAAAAATAACTAAATTGATTTAATCGAATAGAAAATCGAATAAAACTTATTTATTCAGCTTACAATACAAAATGAGATATTATTATAAGACCACACTGGCTAGATTTTTGTGCATCCATAAATCACGTTACGTGATTATGATTTAGTATGTCATGCTATTTTATAAGTTCCTAGTAGTATATATAGTACTTGCATTGTTAAATTACAAGATATATATAAGGAGAGATGAAAACTTCAAAGGCCTTTGAAACTCTTTTAAGATTTTTTATAAAATAGAAATATTCTTGACAGAACCACTTTATGAAAGCTCCGAGTTAATAAGACCTCGGATAACAATATTATTTCAACACGACGATTTACCAACAAAAAAAGTTATTTTATTCAAATACACTTTGTAAAGAGAAAAATAACTATGTATTTTAAAGTTAGTAATTGTTTATACTCTAGTTAGTAAGAAATTCACCTAGAATAGTGTTGTGTGTGAGCAATTATAGTCTAAGATCCGAACTAGACGTGATCTTCCATCTGCTTAATTGATAAAAATTAGTTTATCAAAAAAGTATCTATTTTAGTATGTTAACGATAAATCACGAAATGGTTGGCTGGAAAATTCCGTGTCAGGCTATATTATATTCTTTAACCGTTCAAACGAGATTTTTAGCAGACAACCCTATATCGTCGTATTCGAAATGAAAAAGCGCTTATTTTGAAGTAATATTCATTTTCTACGATTTTATTTTTGTGTTACCCACACATTAGAAATTCTAAACATTTTTGAATATCATATCAAAAATTGACATAGAAAATAGCTTGGTGTCGTCTCCTGTCAAAGATTTTCATTGTAATATGAAACTTTGAATAGTTACGGGTCTCTGTAAAGAACTCACTATAGACGGCGCCACGGTTCGCTCAAACCGAAAATAAAAATCATCATATCAAAAATCTCTATCTAGCGGGTACATCGTTCCATACCTTAATTGGCTAGAGCGCCGACACGGTCAGTCGGAGACGCGGGTTCGAACCCCGCTGAAGTGGTCATTTTTTGATATCATTGATTCAAAAATGTTAAATATTCATTTATTGAACATGTGAGTGAAAGTAACTAGTATCAATATATATTAACATACAGATAAATTGATTTATTTACCTGCCATCCCAGCAGTTATATTAAATTTTTTCTCAAAACTCTTAGGTGCATTTTTAAATAAAATTATTTTAATTAATCTCGACTTAAATATAGCTTAGGTAGACAATTTTCAGTAACCTTTCACGATTTATTTTCTAATACACTACAATAAATATATAATGATTTTCATCCATTAAGCAGATAGGTAAAGTAAGTATATAGTTCGGATCTCCTACTATTGCAATTTTACGGAATCGGTAAAAATGCTTAAGAATTTTTTTTAAATAAGCCCAAAATTTTCATACACAATTAAAGTAACTTTCAAAGTAACTCTTATCAATATTGCTGTATTTCCTTATCATCATCATCATTTCAGCCTATTGCAGTCCACTGCTAGACATACGCCTCCACAAGTTCGCGCCAAAAATGGCGTGAACTGCTGCCCATAGTCGTAAAAATAGAGCAACAATAGCAAAAAAATATATATCAAAAAGCGTCTTAGATTAAAAAGTTTGAATAAACAAATTAGTCAGACATATTACATTAAGCTAGACTAGTATATTTCAACGTCTCGTTTCAAAATAGATACATTAATATTCCCAGTACTCATAAATAGTTCAATATGTCCAGTGGCACTCGGTTGACTCTAATAGCCGGTAGCATCCGAATATGACGTCGTTAAATTTACAACTAGTGGTTTTATTACGGTTTTATGGTTAAAGATCTGTGCGATTTGATGATGCAACGAAATCTAACGTCGTGTGGACGTGAAATTTGATACTTTAAAATTACTTTCACAATTTATTTTAATAGGACCACGTGATATTACTCATCACGACTAATGCAACTCTCTCGAAATTTATATAAAATAAAATAAATTACCTTACGATCTAATGATTCTAGTATCTTGCGTCGGAATTAATGGACAGTTCATGTTAGACGTCTAAATAAATTTTTCTTTTAATTATTTTTCAAAGTCAGTCATTAAATCGTACTAATGAACATCTAGATAAATTGCTATTAATATCATAGTACAAAATTTGTCTTAAAGTACTAAGTTATTTAAATATATTATATTGATGATAATTATAATCTATATAAACAAAAAAAATCGCTGAAACGTATTCACGTAACTTCCGGATGACTAAAATCCAAATTTTATTGAAAACCGATAAAAATTCTGTTCTTTATTGTCAGGATAAGGATTGTATAAATAAATAAAAATCTATATATTTACAAAAAAAAAAGCAGTCAAAGTTCACCGCGTGAATTAGTTGGAAATAAAATTCTAGTAATTTGTAAATTGCGGGTTCGATCCCCCCACATAACAAACATTTGTATTTGCCATACAGGTATTTGCCGTGGTCTGGGTGTTTGTGCAGTCCTTGTGGGTCTCCCCACCGTGACTCGGAGAGCACGTTAAGCCGTCGGTCCCGGTTGTTATCATGTACACCTGATAGCGATCGTTACTCATAGTAGGGAATATATCCGCCAACCCGCATTGGAGCAGCGTGGTGGATTAAGCTCTGATCCTTCTCCTACATGGGGAAAGAGGCCTATGCCCAGTAGTAGGATATTACAGGCTGAAGCGTAAAATACTAGTAATGTAATCATATAAGTACTATATTTTTCCGACCTGTTTAAATTAAAACTTGTTTTTTTTTTTTTTAATTTATATATCGTATTTGATTAATGAAATATTATTATTTTTTTTTTATTTGTTCAAAAATACAAAAAACATACTTAAAACTTATACATAAGCCTACCACGAAAACTCACAAGAGCTTATCCGGACAAGCCGCCGCGTCGTATATCATATTATCATATAATATCTTTATCGTACCGTACCATGTTATAGCCATTAAATTTAAACTATAGTAATTACCAAAATTTTGTAACTATTAAACGCTTAAAGATTTTAGTAAATGTTATTTTAGTGATCTTCTATATTTTCGTTTGTCCAGGTATAACTCTTGTAGGTCTTCGGGAAGTTCATTAACAAATGCAGGTATAATGGTGTTTAACATTCTAGTTCCGTAAAAATTTCTAGCATTCGGCACAACAAATTTTTTTGAGTTTTGAATATTTCTTAGGGTATTGGGTCTACATTTTTCGATTAATAAAGAAGGATCATTAACTTCATTTAGGATAGTGAATTTCACCAAAGTAAATACATCCATGACATTACAATATTTAAAAATATCACTTTCATTCAAGATACTTTTATTTTTAAATTTTGGGATAATGGTTTTTAATTAACGTAACTGTAAAGCATAAATATTATTTAAAAGTGTTTTATAGGTCCTACCGTAGCTACTTAGTCCATAACTGATAACAGATTGAGCCAGGGCTAGATACAGTATTCTACAAATTTTATATGGGAGCTTATGTTTCAATATAAACAATCTAATAATTAGAGATCTTAATTTAGAGCAGACGAGGTCTATGTGAGGCTTCCAGCTAAATCTGTTATCAATAACGATGCCGAGATAAGTATGTTGATTTACTTTTTCTAACAGTGGACATTGACAATTTAAACTAATACGACTACTATGGAAACATTCATGAGTGTGGGCCATGATAGCAGGGGAGATGATAGGTACGTTATGGGAAGAATGTAAATGTATAAATTTAGTTTTTTGAGCGTTAATCACCAGCCCAACATCATGGGCCCATTTACAAATAAGATTATAGTTGTTTTGCATAATATTTTCAGCTTCAGATAGTGATCTATATGCCGCAATCAAACAAGTATCTTCGGCAAATTGATAAATCGAGCCTTGTTTTATCAAATTATACATTTCATTAACATAGAGGAGATATTCAATTGGCCCAATTACAGATCCCTGTGCTATGCCATTTGTGGCAGGATACATATTACTATAGCAATTGGCAACTTTAACGGTGGTTAAGCGATTCGCATGATAATCTTTTATTAAATTTAGTAGAGGGTCTTGAATTCCATTTTGTGATAATTTACTGTATAAAGTATTAAAATCTAGCATATCAAAGGCTTTTTAAAAGTCTATAAATAAAGTAATTACATGATATTATTCATTAAGATGGAAGTTTATTCCATCTGTAAATTCTCTTAACAAGTCAGTAGTGCTTCTGTTTTTCTGAAAGCCATACTGTTTGTGGTTAATGATATGATTGTTTCTCAGAAAAGATGTTATTTGATCCCCTACAAATCTTTCAATAATTTTATCGATGCAAGACAGTATAGTGATGGGTCGGTAGTTACTGTAGTCATTATGCTTGCCCTTTTTGAATATGGGTCTTATGAATCCGACCTTAAGACTGCGAGGATATAATCTTGTATCCAGACAGCGGTTTATTAGGTGACATATAATAGGTACTAGCACAACAGATAAATATTTAATTTCACGCACACGGATTCCGTCATAACCTGGACTTTTATTTAAGTTAATACGTTTTAAGATTTGGGCAACAGCCTCGTGACTAGCGCGTTTTACTGTTAAGGTCATAGTGGGTTTTATTTCGTACAAATTTTAATCTAAAAGTTTAGTGTCACAGTTAATTTTTATTTTATTTACTGAAAGGTCTATTACTCTTTCGCAAAGTTGTTCGCAAATATTAAAGGGGTTAATTTAAAGAACTTTAATAAGGTATCATCAATTAAAAAAAGTGATTTTTCCGGATATTTATTAATTATTCCCCACATTATTCTTGGATTTTTAAAAATATATCAGTGTCAAATCTTGTTTAAAATCATTACTTAACTCATATGAGTTAAGCTAGAATGTTTAATAGCTTATATCATTTGAGCAAGGCGACTTTTTAAAACTAAATAATTCACAGGGTCAAACTTGATTCAGATAAGTACTTCCTTCAACCACTTTCAGTTTTATTATTATATTTTCTAAAATTACCTAAAAAACGAACAAATTTCGACTAATATCAATGTATATTCTTTTCTATTTTTAACCGACTTAAAAAAGGGGGAAAGTTCATACAGAATATCAGACCTTTTAATGGATGGCCGGATTTCGATGATTTTATTTTTAAATTGAAAGGTGATGCTTGTCATGCAGTACCATTTAAATTTAATCGAGATCTGATGACAGCCTTTTTTGTAATCTTTGATCACGCGTATTTACTTGACTATTTTTTCTTCTACCTACGTTGTATTAGTATCAGTGTAATTGAAATCGGTTTTTTTTCGATTGCGTACAAACATAAATATTCTGTATCGTTGTATCGAAAAAAAATGTCAATCTACTTAAGGTACCGCCTCAAAATACTGCTGTGTTGTTTATGACATGTATATTATATTTTTGACAATATAACAAGTCTACACAAACTCGTATAATATACTCACATACAATCATGTTAATAAAATTCGTTTAAATGTATTCATTTCTGATTCAAGAAACAGATAATAATTTCAAGATGTTCAGCAACTCAGTCAAGTAATAATCGCAACCATCGTACCGTTGTGTCACGTTTCAAGATTAATTAAACGTTGTAATCCCCTCAAAAGTTATCTGGTCACGTAGAATTTATACGGCTCTCCTAGGCTCGCTCGTGTACTGTCAGTACCTAAATACCTAAATACAGGCATATTGTAAATTAGGATTAAGAGAGAAGATGAGTTTCAGTAACCGATAAAACCTGTTAATGACGCTTTTGTGGCATTTAACATAAATAAGGTAAGGTAGGCTTTGTACTGGAAAAGGACAAATTAAGAAAATTAACTTAAAAAGAAAAGCAACCGGTTTAAAGCTCCTACCTAACCATTACATCACCGTATCCTAAATTAGATAAACGTGTAAAATGTCAGTTATAAAACAGATACTGGAAGATATTCAGAGATGAATATCGTTCAGTATCTGTGATGTGAAAATGACTTAAATTTGTTATTATTTGTTGTTTACTGTTCTAAAATTATTTTAAGCACAACATTAATAAGCAAGTCGAATAACACAAACGTTATAAAATTTTAAAGTGTTTGTTGTCGTGTGTTTAAACTGAGAATTCAACTTTAGAAGTTATTATATCTCCTATGAAATTTCTAAGCTATTGAATTTTCTCTATAGAAGTTTATATTTCAGAAACGGAAGTTGTCCCCGAGGGTAGTTAGAAAACTGAATGTCTCTGTACATGCAAATAGTATGACCACGACGGGTTCTTCATCAAACAACCAACTTTGTGAATTTATGATTCTGTGTTCTCAAAAAATTACTGTTGCTATTTAAAACTTATCTCATGTTTGGTAGGAAGAATTTAATTTTGTAATCTAAATTAGATGACATAATTTTAAAATTTAACACATTGTTGAACGTCTTAACCACCGAAAAGGCTGGTATGGATGGAAGTCATCCTATTCTCGAGCATGCTTCTAAGCCTGTTGTGACAACTACAAACACTCTGCCTAAGTGTAGTTACCAAGAACGATAAAATACATTCTCTTACCCACGATGAAGCAAAATGACCATAACCTTATAAGATGTCATGACATTTAAACTGAACTGAACCAAACCAGTCTGTAAACGCACCGCTGCGCTGTTAAGGCAAAGCACAGTTAGATAAATTTATCAACAGTGACTAACAATCGATATCAGGTATCAATAATAACAAGCAACATATACCCAGAAAAGAAACAAATATTGTACAAATTTTTTTTTTATGTCACTAGGTCGGCAAACAAGCGTACGGCTCACCTGATGGTAAGCGATTACCGTAGCTTATAGACACCTGCAACACCAGAAGCATCGCAAGCACGTTGCCGACCCAATCCCTAATCCCCCAGGAGCTCTGGTCACCTTACTCACCAACAGGAACACAATACTTCTTGAAAACAGTATTATTTTGCTGTGATCTTCTGTAAGGTCGAGGTACTACCCCAGTCGGACTGCTCCATATTTTGAGCAGGAAATTCCTGCTGTGCCCTACCTCAGTTAACAAATACTTATATATAATATAATATAATATAGTTAAATATGCCAATCGGAAAATATCTCCGAAACGGTTACTATACCTTCATAGACATGTTATGGTCTCGAATGGAACTTTGACATTATGTTAGTTATTGTAAATTATGCACGGTATCTGTTAGCGGTGTTTATCAGAGTTGGCGTGCATCCAGACTATATATCACCCGATAACTCTAAAGGACACGAAATGTGTAGTATGCCACTATTGCCTGGTTATCGCTACATTACAGATTTTTAACTGCTAACTACTCGGTTAAATTTTAGAATTGCTTTTAAGTGCATAGTTACATTTTAGGTTTTTGTTGAGAAATTTAAACAAAAGAGGTGAAACCGTCTGAAAAAAATGCTTTCTCCATCGGATTATAAAATTCTTGTGAATGGGTAGGTATAATAAAAATTACGAGCAGTAATAAAAAATCTAAATATTATTTATTTATTGTATATACACAGAGTATACAATAAGGAACATCGACATCATTTAATGAGACTATGACATCAATTATTCTATTCAAAAAAACAATAGAAATTACCGTTAAATAATGTAATTCTTCTAAACATTAGGAAAAAGATACAGAATAATACAATTTTAATTCATCATCATCATCATTTCAGCCTATCGCCTGATCGCAGGGCTGGCTTTGTCGCACCGAAGACACTGCTGCCCGTCTTCGGCCCCCGCGGTTATGCCGCCATCGGTCGACTTTTTAAGTTTCTAGGTGGTAGTGAAACTGTGTTATTCCTCAGTCGTCTCTTACGATACCCACAGGAGGAGAGGGAGTGGCTATATTCTTATTGCCGTAGCCACACAGCGTCAATTTTAATTAACTTTCAATAATACTAAAATTTCGCTTTTTTATACGAACAGTGTCTGGTTTGACAATTGATGTTCATTAGGTATATGAAAAATTGTTATAAGAGAAAACTAGACTGCTTTTGTTACAGAAAATCGTTGTCGAAAACTTTTAAAAATTTACTAATTTCGATGACAATTTTAAATGAAGAAAAATATGAAAATGTTAAAAATTATAAAAGTGCTAAAACAAATTAGTTTTGTGTTTTCAACTTATATAATAAAGATAAGTGAAGCGCTTAAGTTCTTATACCTTTAATTCAATTTGATAACGTAATAATAAATGTGAAACGTCAGATCCTAAATGCCCCTCCGGAGCTCTGTATATTAATTAGGCTATTCATTTAAATAAATTAGCACTCAATCGAGAGGCATAAACCTAAACTTACACACTTATATTTAATTATATAGTATTTACTTTTTTATAAATGTTAATGGAATTTACTAATTATTAATACAATTAAATATTTATAAACGAGTTGTCTCAAAAATAAAAGTAAGTTATAATTTAATCTTATGACATAGGTAATATGAAAAGGCCAAAAAAGGTACAATATACAAGACAAAATGTAGTTATTTTTTTTTAAATAATCACCGACGTTTCAATGATTTTCTTTGTTATTGGAAAAAATAATCAAAAAAAGGTCAAAAGCATAATAAACATACAAAAATGTTTGGTTGTATATATATACAATATATATATCGACACTAGAGTATCAATTAGCGTAAGGGACAAATCACGTTTTTTTCAGGAGAGCCAAAAAACGATTTTTTTCTTTCGAAATCTGTCTGTCGAATCGGATGATTATCCCGCCATCTAAGGGATCACAAGGTTCCACTACCACCTTGGAACTTAAAAAGCCGACCGATGGCGGGATAACCATCTGACCGCTGGCTTTGAAACACACAGGCCGAAGACGGGCAGCAGCGTCTTCGGTACGACAAAGCCAGCCCTACGGTCACCGACCCGCCTGCCCAGCGTGTTGACTATGAGCATACATGAGTTCACGCATTTTTGGCGCGAACTTGTGGAGGGCTATGTCCAGCAGTGGACTGCAATAGGCTGGAATGATGATGACTATTTTGAATATTAAATTGAGACTGTTATCTTAAGTGCACCAATTATTCTCCTTCGTGTATTCTCCACTCTACGTGATATTGGCGCAATCAACCGCACTCCACGAGCACAACTGAAAGCCATTAAATCAATCAATTAATCAATCAATACATTTTTTTAACTTAACTGTACCTATTATATAACAAAATCAATATTACATCACAAAAAATATATTAGAATTACATTTTATTTGCTGTGACTTTTCTTTATTTTTTAGTGAACTTAGTTGACGCGCAGTAGTCAAGTATTAAAGAAAGCAAGTCCGATAAAACTATGAGTGCATGGGTCTGTGTTTAAATGTTTCTTTCTAAAGTCTTAAAAGGTTTCGCATTATTTAAAGTTTAATGTTTGATACGTTTCGAAGATTGTTTAAGAAACACCAAGTTGTAATAGTGGTCTACATTTGAAATTCTTAAAACTTCCAGATCTAAACTTGTCAAGTTTAAAATTTCGTATTTTTATAACATACCAACAAAGTCAAATGAGTAATTTGTGTTTAGGTCGTGAGAGACATTTGCCTCCTCTTAAAATACAGCCAAAGGGCTGAATATATTTATTATTTATTTAACACTTTACTATACGCACAGCAACATAAAACATATTTAATAAATTATTATAAAAGTAAAATAACTCTACGACATCTTATGTGAGATACACCAGGCTATTTCCTATAAAATATTACCGCTACTCAACAAAGTATCTTGCTATTTCATCTCGGCATTGATCTCTGAGATGTTGTTTCATTTCTAGAACATATTCGTCTTAGAAAATTGTACGATTCCAAGAAACAGTTGTCCTTAATTCCATTACACTTAAATTTGAACGAGAAAATATTTAGATAAATGCTATAAAAAGAAAAAATTGTGTTAACAAAAATTATAATTGTCAATTAATTGGTTCAGGCTGCCATTGCATAGGTATCATTCACTTTGTAGGAGAATGGTAGGAACTTAATGCACTATACTGCTCTATTCCGAGCTGGCGGATATTTTGCCTATTATGGGTAAGAATCGTTACCAATGTAAAAAGAGTTGGTGTAAGCTAAACATTTCTAGCAAAGTTAATTCCACGCACTTTCGAAGTATCAAGCAAATAATTTAGTTCGCGTAGTTCAGTAAGTTACTTAAGTTAAGGTAACGTTAATATTTTTATGAATAACCGAAAACTTCTAATTAAACTTCGTACACGACGGGATGATATCATCGAAAATATCGAATTTGTTAAGTAAAATAAAACCATAATAGAACCTGTTCATATAGTATCTTGATATCTAACTTTTTTTTATTATTTTATTTTCTGTTATTTTTTTTGTATGGAAAACTAGATAAATTCAAATTTCTTAATAAATACAATCTTGAGTGAGATAAACAATTAAAGACCGATACATTAATTATAAGATGCCCGTAGACATATTTTGGTATAGGTAAGTTAAACCTAGAAGTGACCTCAACAACGCTAGATAAACTTCACTGGTCTAAGTCAATGGATAAATCTTTTTTTAAATAAAAGTTGATATTTCACGTTGACATTGTAATAGAGCCTCTCTTTGCGATAATCTGATGACGTCAATCAATGTCTTTCCCTGAATTGGAGGAATCTTGCTAAGGGTCGATCTCATTATCTCAGGCACTTCAGCGATGGTAACAATAGCATTCTTTTGCAAAGATATAAAATTTAACCGCGATAATTCTTATTTTTACGTACCTACTGAAGTAACATCTGCGTTTTTGGTCGTGTTAATATTTAGAAATAAATTTTGATCTTCTATCGAATCTTACTAATTTGATTCTTATAAAATATATTATTTTTAAATAGATGGTTTTGGAGTATTATTTATATAATATGTTTAGTTCTCATTCGAGAAATTAATCATTCAAGAGTATACATATATATATATATATATATATATATATATATATATATGTATATCTACGTATAATTTATATTTAATATAAAAGTTTAAGAATTTGTGTTTGTATCTGAATATATTCAGATTATATTTTTTGGTTTCAACGCTTGTTCATCGAGAATAATTGTAGGATAGCTTCAAGACGTTACTACACGTATAAGTGTCGCATTAAAGATATAAATATGTTACATATATACAGTAATATTTGCAATATATCAGTATACTTTTATACATACGTAATATGTAAGACATATATATATATACCTATATAGATAAAATGTATCACCGAAAATGTTTATAAGCGCATAACTACCGCACGACTATGTCATTCTTTTTTGTGTCCGTTACGTTTAAGACCAGGTTTGTATGTAATATTTATATATATATATAGGAAATAAATGAAGGAATGATGTTTATCGGATCAGCTAGTTGGAAATAAAAGATTAAAATCTTTGTAGTTTACCTCATTTTATCTTGTTTTTCTTAATGTAAGAAAAAAATGAAAATAAAGAGAAAGGTAAATGAACCAATTGTTATACATGTATAATGTTATAAACTTTTATTTAAAAAAATATTTTAAAAGAATCCTTAAAACATTAAAATAATCCTCAAAGCCGTAATGAAAAATAAAACAATTTAAACGTTGAAACCAAAGAACAGTAATTTCTAGAACGTACAAATAAAACAATCAAATTGAAATTCCAGTGTGGAAACGAATAACTTCAAAGAAGCAAGTTTTACCCTTCCCAAAGGGATTTAGAGCACCTGTGGCCGTTTTCATCAAACGCAGAGAGCCAATTCCAGTCAATCCTAATTTCGTTATATATGCGGTTAGATAACGTGAGTCGATCATAATTAACACCTTTCATTCGGAATTTTATGTTATTTAACTTTTTTTTTGTTAGGGAAAATAAATTTGAAAATTTAATCAACTTTATAAACAGATTATCGAAGCTCAATTTAATTATAAATGTGTTAATAGAAAATTATAATATTCTAAAAACATCACCCATCATTATTTCAGCCGATTGCAGTCCACTGCTGGACTTGCTCTAAGGTCACCAACCCGCCTGCCTAGCGTGGTTACTATGGGCAAAACACATGAGTTCACGCCATTTTTGGCACGAACTTATGGAGGTCTATGTCCAGCAGTGGACTGCGATAGGTTGAAGTGATGATGACGATGATGAAAATTACAAAATATAGGTATGTTTAAGTATTTGAAACAAACATATTCTCATTAAATTTTTATGACATACTCATTCTGTCTCGGGTAGTTTTAAAAATTCACATTAGTAATTAATTTCTGTTCCATGTATAAATTTTTCTCTTCCACACAAATATTTTTCCAAAAGTTTCAATCTGGCGTAGGATTGTATACTGTTATTTTAATTAAATGTGTTTCTGAGCTCAAAACTCGGCAAAGGCTTGACTAATTTCTTCTATTTTTTTTAAATAATCATACTATTTAGAAGATCTGAGGAGGATAGCAAGTGTTTTATATATTATATACTAAAATATTTACTTATTTATATATAAGTTTTTTATATTTATGTAAGTCTATCATATCGTGGTTTATATCTAAGTATGTCTTAATGCCTCGTATTTTTAGTTAGTTACATTATTTATTATTGATTTTTCCTCCTTAATATGTGCACACTTCTAACCGCTACTACTGTATCGTGTCCAGTACCCAAAGGTTATCTGGAAAAAATCGCTATTTAGCGATAAGATCGCCTTTGTACATCTTGTATTGTATCTTTCTTTATATGTGTCTGTATTTTGATGTACATTAAGAATAAAGAAATAAATAAAAAATAAGATTTTTACGACGTATAAAATTACGAAAATTGCACAGAAATCGTAAAACTGCAAAAGAAAACGTAACAATCATTTGATGTGCGCAGTTTGCAAGACAACGTCTGGCGGGCTAGGTATTAATATTTATTTCAATTCAATACTAAACTGTAACCATCTATTAAAGACCCACCACAGGCAAAATTCTATTTTTCTACATAGGAGTGAAGTTTTAAGTTAATCAGATGTTACAATTTCACAGGGCATTGGCAAATAATTACCGTAATATTTTTTTCTCCTATAGTACTTTTCTTTGTCAGCCAATTTTTATTTATTTATTACTTTGTTGAATAGACATAGTAAAACACATTCACATAGTAAAAACAAACATAGCAGTACAAAATAATAAGTAAATACACTGACTCCATGCAAAGGCGGTCTTATTGCTTTCAGCAATTTCTTCCAGACAACCCCAGGTAAAAGGAGATTATTAAAAACTAAGTGCGAGATAGTGTTAAAGTAGACAGATATAAATATAATTTTAAATACATAAAAGCATATATATGAACACATATAGAAGAATAACATAAACATATAAAAGCATGTGAATAAATAAATATTAAAATTATCAAAACCGGTACACGCAGTAAAAAGTTATGAGGTTAACACACTTAAAAATGCCATCGTCCAAGTTAACAAAAATTCTCATATAATAAAAACAACTGAGCCATGCTAAACTAAATTTTTATGGGACCAAATAGCAGATATTCCGCATGTAACAAATAAAAAATCACGTAAATCGGATCAGAAACCACGATTTAATCTGTGTACATACATATGAAAAATAATACCAGCCGCATTGAGTACCTCCACCTTTTTAAAGTCGGTTAAAAAGTTTGCAACATTTTCTAAAACAAGTAATTATAGTAGACAAAAATGTCAAACCGATCAATTGAGTTAAGCAAGTCTGGTGGGGTCGTCCTTCTAATGTTGTCCGTTCAAAGCTGACAGCGACCTCTTTCAAGTTTGTTTAGGACAAAACAATGTCAATGACCTTTACATGGGTTTATTTTCCAAAAACGAGCCTACTTCGTGTGTGATGTGATGTATCACAAAAAAAAACCGGCCAAGTGCTAGTCGGCTCGCTCACCGAGAGTTGAAGTAACTAAAATTTATGCTTTTTACGCAATTTTTCCTTTATCTGTGCTATGAGACGTTGCTTCGTACGAAATTTCAAGATTCTGAGTTCACGGGAAATACCCTGTAGATTTTAATTCCCTTGCGAGCGTCGAAAATTTACAGCATAGAAGTTTGATTTTTTTACAGCTCCAAGGAACAGTATACTTGAGTATTTGGTATAAATTTCAGCTTGATACCTCCACGCGTACTCCAGAGAAAATGGGTCTTGACTGACAGACGGACAACAAAGTGATCCTATAAGGGTTCCGTTTCTTCCTTTTCAGGTACGGAACCCTAAAACGAACTCGTTAACTTTAAAAACATCTTTACTCCATATGGGCACAAACACTTTCTTTATCAAACATTTTTGTGTACTGCGTATTTTTGTATATGCGTAAGAAAAATATTTTAAATCCTTCTATCATCCCATTTTAGTCTATTCAATTTAATTTATGTGCTAACAATAGTATAACTACTGTGTTGATAAATATTAATAATTACGATTCTTTTAATATTGGACAGCCATTCAGCATTTTACAAGGTTGTCTACTGTCTCCTCTTTGATTTCAGTTTTTATGAACTCTATAAACAAACACGGCGATAACTTTTAATTTTAGTATTATTTTTTTAAAATACATGATCCTATATTCTACAATTCTACTGTAAAACGTTACATTACAGCCGTGTCTACTGCGATACTCAACGGAATCTACTTAGAAGAGATAATGTGCTGTGTTCACATAGAACGCAGCTTATCATAATGCGATTACTTTAGTAGTTCCACACTGAGCTTCAACCACATTGCGATAAATGTGTGAGGATACCAAAATATTTGACAGTACTGTTATATAACTGTTATTAGATGTTTACCTATAGTGATCTATAAAATTTACATTTTTTTATTTAATTAGGTCGGCAAACAAGTGTATGCTTTTGTACGTGGCTCACCTGATGGTAAGTGATTATCGTAGCCTATAGATGCCTTCAATACCAGAAGCATCGCAAGCGCATTGCCAACCCTACTCCCAATCCTTCTCAGGAGCTCTAATTATTTTAATTACCACAGGAACACAACACTGCTTGAAAGCAGTAGTATTTAGCTGTGATATTCTGTAAAGTTGAGGTACTTCCCCAGTTGATCTGCTTCAGATTTTGAGCAGGATGTTTCTTGCTGTGCCCTACCTCAGTTAATGACTATATAAACTACCATAACACAAAACTAAATTAAGATCACAAATTGCGTAGAGACGATCTTTAGATATTCTTAAATTAGCTTTATTACGAATATTGTTAAACCTAGTTCTTGTTATATCTTCTTCTTCAAGATTTATCTTGTTTATATATATACAATATCTATAAAGTGTTCATAATATAATAAAGTTCGTCTGAGTCAGAGCCGTCTCTTAAAAAGAAAAATAAAACACGCTTTTGTATTATATAATGAACATTTCGACACGTTTGAAAGGGCTTCCAAACAATTTATTCAACATATAGAGGCTTATTGCAATGAACATTTCAGAGCCAAAAGAAATAAATTGTCGCAACGAGCAGTGTACATTTTATCAGTAAAATATTCAAACCAACCTCGATGCTATAAAGTGCCACTTGAATTTGATGATAACGGAATACTGCTTCTGAAGGATCTTCAAATTTTTACAAACGAAATCTGCGGTTTTTGTTTGACAATACGATTAAAATTAAACGGCAAATGAAGTGTTTATATAAATTGTATATATTTTATTTGGAGCGTATGTGTTTACACTCTGTTTATTTCTGCACCACTAACACATTATTAATATTCAATTCTAGGTCCTTTGGTATGTGGTCTTCATTTATTTCTTACTTTTTAATTTATTACAACTAAATTGTTTTAATTGTTTATTAAAGAAATTATAGTGTTAGTTATTTTAAAAATTACTACGTGTTATTAAAACGAGATATACAATTTGGCAAAAAAGAAAAGTTTTTTTACAAAATCACATACATTGAAAAACATTAAAAAAAATGAGAAAAAAAAGACAGAGAGACTCATGAAATGAATTATATGGGCTTCATGCGGCTATTTATTGCTAAATTACATCTTCCAAATATTTTAATTTGTAGCTTTGATTAGGGTCGACATTTTGGGAAAGCAAATTTTAGATAATTACAGTATCAAACACTGCCGTTAATGCTAAAGTGAAAGATTTTTAAAACAATGGCTATGCATAAATTTTATAAAATAGATACGCAATAACAATTAAGAAATCAATAATAACAATCGTTAAAGAAGAATGTTCATTAAATTTAAAAAAAGTAAGTGCTATATCTCAAGGCATGAGAAATAACGAAGGACGTCTTGTCTAAATAGGTAGATAGAATTTCTCAATTGTGTTAACTACAAATAAAAGGTTTATTAGCTATTGTTTTTAATGTCTACAAGATCATTACTAACTTTATTGGTGCGAAAATATATCTGTCTTACATTTTCACGACCAACTTTTGGATCAATTGTAATGATATATCATATAGGTACAGCTTAGAACCTAATTATTATTATTATTATTATTATTATTATTATACAAAGTCGTGAATACGTACTAGAATATAAAGAAGTGTAAATATATTTATAAAAGCACGTTCTCTATCTCTCAAACACTGTTTCAACTGAAATACAAAGAATCCCGAGGGTAAACTAAAGCTGACCAGTAAAAACAGTAAAGTTAGGCCAAAATAAAAACAAAGATATACTGATTGGATAATCGTAAGAAGTTATCGCCGACAATTCTCCTAAGACCTACTAGAAGATGCTACAAAGATATCTTAAAAAAGTAAATTATCTTCTTCAAACGAGTACGAGTATAATATAATTATAAAATACACAATTAGATCTGAATGGTTTAATAAAGTTTCGTTGTGAATAGTCATTGTATTGGATCTAAACTTCTAAAGTAACATAATAGAAAAATTATCATAATATTTTATTGTATAGAGTATATCAAACATAAATATAAAAAAGATATTCTTCTGTCAAAGATTTTCATTGTAATATGAAACTTTGAATAGTTGCGGGTTTCTGTAAAGAACTCACTATAGACGGCGCCACGGTCGCTTAGATCTAGTATAAAATCATCATATCAAAAACTTCCATCTAACGGGTACATCGTTCCATAGGTTATAAGCACCGACACGGTAAGTTGGAGATGCAGGTTCGATCCCCGCTGGAACGGTCGATTTTTATATGATATTAAAAAATGTTTATAATTATAAATTTCAAATCCATCTTAAGAAAATTCCATGTACACGTGACAAGACACTTGATTCTCTTTCGGCACGCATTTGAGTGTAGGTTTTGTAGAATCAGGTAGCACCCACATTGATAATGTTCGGGAATTTCTACGTAACTGTTACAGAATTTTTTATATTACAATATAAATCTCATGATTTTTGATGATGTACAAGTAAAGTTATTGATGGTTGACAAATGACGATGTAGAAATGAAATTATTGATCAGCTACAAATTTTGTATATCGATAAAACATCATATAACAGTTAACCTAAGAGGTTGCAAACTAGATTTTAAAATGAAATAATTTATTGATTGCCCGTGAAACAAATAACAATTTGTCACTTTGTTCTTTAATATTACTAGAGACTTTGACGAGGGTTTCGACGCAGTTTTATTATAAAACTAGCCTAACTTCGTTATTTGTAAGTGAAGACGTACAACTATTGAAAATTAAGTCTCAAAAGGTTAACAATTGAAATTGTATAAAATTTTAAATTGCTTTTGAGTCTGACATGATAAATTACTTTTAAAAAAAATTGTCACTTTTTTTGTGATGTTACTCACCACCACAATTTTTTACTTAAAAATAAATAAATAAATGTTTGAATTTATTTTGTCATTGCCGATGAAGAAGACCAACTTGATAAACAAAACGTACATATAATTGTGAAATTATTCTGAATTATATTTATTTGCCAATTAACAAAGAAGATGGGATCGTGGACTAACCCCGTCTCTGCTTCTTCGGGCCTTCACTCTTTCTTTTAATAAACATTTTGAAATATTTTTAGGGTTCACTTCACTTTCAGTTTTATGTTTTACTTTTACTTTTGCTGAACCGTTTTTCTTAATAAAATAGAGCATTACGTTCTTGTTTACATAGTTTTTTACAACAGCCTTCTGGTGAGTTCCATAATTATGCAATTTAAGTGCGAGTTTCTCTAGCGTCGTAGAACCGTATTCACCTGCTTGACCTCTTTCTCACTATTTCGTTCCTTTATAATGGATATCGGAGTAAAAACTTTCTCGGATAGTAACATAAGGATTGTTATATAAATAATCTTTTTACTTAACTATCCTGTATATAACATTTCAGTGGCTATATCAAACAGCTGTAAAATGCAGGCATTGTGTTGCCCATCTTATGTATTTCTAACATCTAGAGGAGGCCGTGTGTTAATGATAAAGATATTTAAAGATTTTATAAAACACCACACTTGTCTAAAATATGTCTACATTCATGCAAACTGATTAATGCGTATCGGACCACGTTTAGTACAAGTTATACAGATAGACAGAATTAGACCGTAAATCATAAAGATTACTTGTTTTATTACAAAAATTCTTTAAAAAAATGTTTTTTATTCACTTCTAACGAAAACTTTTATTTTATACGACAAAACAAAATATATATTTTACAAAAGCTATTAAGTACATTTTATATATTGTATATAGCTTGTTAACTGCAAAACATATATACCTATTCCTTTTTAATATTGTTGTTGCTACTGAGATTTTCACAATTTTATCACAGTTTTGTTCTTAACAGCCGCACTTGTGAAAAAATCAGTCAATCAATCAATCAATCAGCGTAACGTAGCTGGAACATGAACACGCACTTTGAAAGTTAATATTTCTTGAATTTGGCTTCGACACAATAGCAATATTTTAATATATTATAACGACCTCTTCAATAAGACTTTCTTACTTTAGACAAAAGAGGAAATAACAAAATCTTTATGTACGTAAGATACTTTAGGATGCAAACTAAACATTTTTTTTTTTCGTTTTTATGTATTCATTCATTCTTCAGATTAATGCTTCCAACAGCGCCGCAGTAATACAGATAATTTTGTCAATAAACAATATTATTTGTGCATGACGGAAACCTACAATACCGATATATAAAGAACAATTGTAAATATTTATATATTTGTCAATTTGACATAACTATTAATCATTTAACAATCGATTTCTGTATAACAATTGATTAAGTGTTCTTATATTGTCAATCAACATAGTCTCCTATTGTGTGGTCATGTCATGTCTACGTAATTAGTTGTCATACTAGTATGATAACATTTAATACAAGCTGTTGCATTCGAAAATAGAATGATTATATCATTGTTTTGTTATCCGATGATTAAATATTACATTTGCTAATTTATGATAGTTGTAGATTGTTTGTTAGTGTTACTGTATAATGATGTATTTGATATATTTTTTTATACACCTGTAAATACAAATCATACACAATTCAATGCTAAATACTAACAACCTTTTATGAATTGTCGACGGTTGTTTTTAATTAATTAAACATTTGACGATATCAAAGAGTTGTGTAAATAATGTAACTGAAAGTTGTCCTTGTGCTTTTTAGATTAGTTTTGGTCTCAACTTGGTACATATTGTATTAATAGGTATAGCTTTATTATGTTATTTGTGATTACGATTAAGAGATAGATGGTATGTTTGCGATTAAAAAAATGGATGAGATTGTTTTAAAATAAAATTAATCGAACAAAAAAAAAATGAGAAAATGAAGGGATAGGATTTTATGTTTTATCATTATTTTATTATTCTATTTCTAACTTTTGTGCTCAATAGCATCCAATTTAATGTTGAAACGAATGTTGGTGCTGGAGTTTGTGGCACATGATGCATGTTTAATAGGAACGCTATTTTGGTTTGAGCTTTAATTTGGCTTCGCGAGATATCACATCTAAATTTCTCACACAACATATGTTGGTTTTATATGAAAAACTAACCAACTTCTTTTAAAACAACGTTTCAAGGCACATAAACAGTTGTCGCCAATCACATAATGTACACAAATTTTTCTTATAATTTTTTACTAAATATCTACTCCACAGACCTTTGTAAAAATGTATTCCAGCGTTTTTAGCTCAGTTTAAAATATTGTTAATCATTAATGTAACACAAAAAAACACAATCGAACACCTTATATCGGACTAACACTCGAGCGATTTTTACACATAAAAGATGCTACATAGACTTCAAATTAATGTCACAGACAATAAACCAGCTATTAAGTAAATGGTAACTTTATTTATATAAGTGTGTTTGCTCAAAAACAAAAAAAAAACGGACTTCAATTACATCGACAAGTTATAAAACGTAGGTAGACGTAAAAATAGATGATTTAATACACGTTATAAAAGATTTTCCAACAAGTAGTCATCAGATCTCAATTAAACTAAAACGAGACTACATGATAAGTATCACCTTTTGATTAAAAAACAATCATCGAAATCGGTCGAACCACTAAAAAGTTATGGGGTAACACATAAAAATACAGTCAAATTGAGAACCTCTTCCTTTTTTGAACTTGGCTAAAAAGTGTTAAAACGAACAAAAAAATATGCTTTCTAGCTAAAAAATTCTAATTCCGATAAGTGAATAAAGCATAAAACATCAGAATGGAATGTTGTAAGAAATTATTCAGCACTTTTTTATAATTAAACGCGTGAAGGCGTTCAGGCTTCAGCGCTAATGAGAAAACATAATTTACGTCAATTCTCTGCGCGGCAGTGAACTCTGCTGTTTGTTGTTTACAGATATCATAGATTTTTTCCTATATCTACAAAGAAGGCAAGAGTCCTAGAATCGTATTATCAATCTTCACATCGCCAGCAAGGTCGTACCTACATGAAGTTTATAGCTACTGCCACGTTCTTATGTGGCGCAGCGTGTTTATTTATAGCCTATAACCTTCCTTAACCAGTCTTTATAATTTGATGGGTTTTGTCGTTGTTTAAGTCGGTATGACAATCATTCAATTAAACAAATGAACTCTATAAACTTATTACCAGCATATGTAGCTGTGTAGAGACGTATAATATAAATTTTTGGACAGATTAAATCGTAAGGTAATCGTACAAAATATGAATGAAAGTAAAACATAATTAAATTAAACTTGAATAAAATAGCAGAAAAAGCGGTAAAAATAATGTATAGATATAATATATAATAAAGTACTTATGTAAATCTATAATTTCAAAATCAGAATACATATGAAAATAATCTTATAACTAAATATTTAAGTAAAAATTAATAAATAAGATATTCTGAGAATTTCTACTTATATAAGTAAAAGGTTCTGGTTACTTATTTGCTTCAAAAGCTAAATTTAATAGACTACTTTAACTTAAGTTACACTTGAACACACGAAACACCAAAAGTTTGCCATCTGAGGTAGGGTACAGCAGGAATTTCCTGCTCAAAATATGGAGCAGCCCGACTGGGGTAGTACCTCGACCTTACAGAAGATCACAGCTAAATAAAACTGCTTTCAAGCAGTGTTGTGTCCCTGTGGTGAGTAAGGTAATTAGAGCTCCTGGGAAGGATAGAGGTAGGGTTGGCGACGCGCTTGCGATGCTTCTGGTGTTGCAGGCATATACAGCTACGGTAATCTCTTACCATCAGGTGAGCCGTACGCTTGTTTGGCGACCTAGTGATATAAAAAAAAAAATAAAAAGTTTATAATGGTGTTGCAGTAATGTAACACATCATAGGCGAGGCATTAGCTCTGACGTATAAGACAAATGCGGTAGTTACTGCGCCAAACGATCAATCAAAATTATATAATAGTGTTGCAAGGGGCATGGTAGGTACAATTATTTATAGCACACCTACAAGTGCGACCACATGCTGACAATATTAGCTGATGCATATAAATCTGTCTTTCTAGCAAATTGATGCGACGTAGCTAATTGGTAATAGACGTTACTAAACTAGACAACTTATAATGTTTTTTCACCAATTGTAGCGTATTTATACAGATATCCTATCAAAATATACTTTACGTGAGATTGCTATATGTATCGCTTCAGCCTGTAATACCCCACTACTGGGCATAGGCCTCTTTCCCCATATAGCAGAAGGATCATAGCTTAATCCACCACGCTGCTCAACTGCGGATTGGCGGATATATTCCCTACTATGAGTAACGATCGCTATCAGGTGTACAAGGACCGACGGCTTAGCGTGCTCTCCGAGGCACGGTGGGGAGACCCACAAGGACTACACAAACACCCAGACCACGGCAAACACCTGTATGGCCAATACAAATGTTTATTATGTGCGGGGATCGAACCTGCAACCGCCAGCGCAACAGCCACAAACCAGGGCTGTGACCGTTGCGCCAACGCGTCGTCATATGTATAAACATATAATAATTAAAAAATACAATAGTATGTTAATCCCACTACTGGACCTTTCTCTCGGCCTTTCTCTTTTCTCTAGGGCTAAAGCAATCAATCAAGTTTTTGTGAACCCCTGAAGTAAAGTTTCAGCATATTTTTTTACAATTAAAATACATCCACGGCCTTTTGTAACCCATGTCCCTATTACTAAAAAATGCTATTTTTTTATCAAGGTAGGCGTTATTAAATAACATCATTGCTAGTTTCAGCATATTAGAAGCTCTTATATGTGAGAAGTTTTTTTATTAATCTACTAAATGACATAAAGTAATTGAACGTTTATACCTTATCCCTGGACAAAGGAAGGGGTCTGAACATAATCCGCTACGATCCTTAATTTCGGGTCGACGCATACGGGTCTTGGAATTTCCCTTATACCTTAATTGTCGAATAAAACTCGTGAAATATTCACAATTAGTCATGGGATGAAAAAAAAATCCTTTACTATGATTCAAATGTCATAATTTTTGCCCTTTGGTTGAAAAACACGGTCTAGTGTGTATCCCGCATGAGCAAACATGCATGAAACTTACGTTGTTTAATAACAACATATTTATACATATGAAGAGAATTGAGATGTAAATAAATTTCAACTGATCTGACAAGTATCAAAACATAAATTTGTTGAAACCGTTAAGGATGATAGTATTTATGTATGAACGTGCATGTATAAATTTGTGCATATGTATGATAATGTTTGCTTATATGTTATGTGTTTGTATGAATGTGCGTCTATATGTGAAAATATTTATGTAGATGTATACGCTTAAAAGAGTGGGTGACGGTTTTTGTTTATAAATTATAAATATTTCTAGAATATTACGTTTTTATAACAACTATTCTATTACTATTATTAACGAAAAGAATATTTACTAAAGATTTTTATCAAGTTTAATTTTTATTCAGAATAATTGTTAATGGTAAAATGTGCTTAATAGATTATTTTGTATCTATCATTAAGCTAATTATCCATTTTATAACAGCTTATTCTCTAATTCTAGTTAACAAAGTTGAACCTAGGTCAATGTAAGGTCGATATGTCCATCAAATGTTTTCAACGTACATATATATACAAAGAGATGTGCTCTCTCGGGGACGCTTATCTTTGTGATTTTTGTATAACGGACGTGATGCGGTTAACTAGATTTGCGGCGACCTACAGAATAAATTTGGCCCTTTCAAACATTTCAGTACTCTACATTAATATGTACTGCAGGTAACAAAAATAAATATCTGTAAAGTTTAGGAATAAAATTACCAGCTTTTTTATGGTTTTTCTTTCAAATTATTCGAAACATTCAAATTTACATAACTTTATATGGAACAAAAGTTTATGGAAACAACTTTGTGTATTTTTTTTTATTTGAGTTTGTTATTGTCAGAACAATATTTGTATAAAAAATTAATATAATATATTCAGAGATAAAAAAATAAGGCGATACAAATTTCGCCGCTTTATAAAATTTTTATTTATAATATGCATATATTTATTTAAGATGTAGAGTTATTTATAGACTTTTTTTTAATTTAAATAGTTACTTATTGAAACGCTATGATCAAGTTCAATTCAAAAGTCAAGTCATGTGCTTCGAAATTAATTTAAAAATATAGTACAGAAGTATCAGATCAGAATTTATTCTATCTTAACTTAGGCAGCATAACGATAGATACTTGTAGATATTTTTAGAACGAGAGTCTTTCACGTTCGAATTGAAAAGCACTTGATGTGACTTATCTCAGAAGGTTAGACGGGTTCTAGGCGGTTGTATTTCCTATGTTTTTGTATACGTTATTTCGCTTGCTATTTTATACTAAATGGCCTGAAATAAAAAACACTAGATATATATAGAGTATTCCATGCCAAATCGACCACTTTTGAAACCGGCCCTTTCGATCTGGCCAAAATTTTTCCATTTTTATACCCTTTGAAAAACATTATTTTATTTTTTTCAACTTTTTTATCTAAACCAAAAAAGTTACGAATTTTTCAAAATATAGCTTTTTTATTTTCAAATAGGCATATTTTTTTTCAAAAATTTACCTTCTGGTATCTTTTTCTTAATTTTTGTTTTTAAATGAATTTTTCGATAAAGTAGACACAAAAATATAGCATGATCCACTATGAAATTATCGCTTTTTTTTTAATAAACTCGTTATTTTTTTCGAAGTTCGACATTTTTTATTTTTTATTTTTTTTTTCTCCATAAACTTCAATTAATGTTACAATTATTTCCGCCAAACCCAGAATGGGTCTTTTTTTTTTATTGAAATGAAAAAAAATGTCTAATTTTTAATAAAATAAATGCAATTCAACGATTTTAAGAGACAATATCTTCATACGTTATTTATATATACAATGTCTTCAGCCGTTTCCTCTTATTTTAATTTTAGACATTTTTTTTTGCTTGCTATTAAAAGCATATTTTATCTGTTCTTATAGTATAACTGAGTAAGATCAAATTCTGCACATTTAATATAGAATGAACATTTTATTAAGAGCTTTTTTATAACAGAAACTGAAGACAAAAATACTTTGTTTTTTAAATTTTATTCAGTCTGTATCTTAGCTGGAAATGACAGAACTAACGAATGAATCTGAAGCTTACCAACATTTGCGACCTAGGATTGTGGATATTTTTTATCCAGAAGTTTAATACATTTTGGAGAACCCAGCGCCCTTGGAAGAAGTCTTTAAAAAAAGTACGAAAGGCACAAGATATAATTATTATATATATTGTGCCTTCCGTACTTTCAAAAAATATCAATTAAAATACAGGTCATTAATAACAATATTAGTTTTAAATTGTTTCATTATTTTCTCTATCTATATGTATCGTATGTATATAGATTAAAACCACCTATACTGCGTACCACTATGTGGCTACCATTTCCTCTGCTCTAAGTTTGCTTCGAAGAGATTACACTTTAGCGATAAGGCCCCCTTTTTGTACTTATCTCCCAGCAATTTTTGTAATTTTGCTCATTCTTGATGAATAATAAATAGTGTATTATTAGATGCTCTCATGTACCTCGTGTCTCATGCGCCACGCCCTCATTAGCATACATTGTCCAATATAATGTTTCAAATCATGTTATTATATCCAGATATACTTTTTCTTTGGATATAAAGAGTATTAATATCTTTTAAAATAGTGGCGACTGTTTTATCGGTGAAGAGAGTCGTTAACGTCAGAACATTATCGCTCTAATTGGTTGATTTATTATGATATGATAAAATTACGGCGTAGTCAGGATAAAGGGATTACGTATAAGTATTCAGCATAAAACTTCAGACTATAAAAACAAATGAATCATACTGCATAGCAGTACTTTCGTTTCTATTTCTTCTGTATCCCAATATTCTAATTTTAAAAAGTGAGCAGCTACGTCTTACTTTAAAAAAAACTACTTGCTGTTAATAGCTTATTTTTTTAAAGTAGTTCGTAATTTATGACTATTTTTTTTTCATTGCTATGATTTTTATTTTTCTTCTGTTAATAATGAAACTAGTAATTTTATTGATTTCCATTTATATTTTAATTATACCTATAAATTAGTTTCGAAATTTCTTTATCTTTATAGCATCTTATCACATTGACATTTCTTGGGTTATAAGTTTCTCGCTTATGTTATATTATTTGTTTTAAGTAATATAAAAATAAGGGTCTATGTATGTTAAAATTAAGTGAAAAACAATCAACAAATTAATTACTGTCTATAAATTAACAGTATATAATTATATATATATAGACTCTTAATACTAAAAGACAAATTAAGCATTACTAATTGCAAAGTTTATATGTTATCTATATCTATCTAGTCAATGATAATATTAGATATTCAGGTGCATATACAGTTTATTTGGACGAAACAAATTCGTATACCTGACGTGCTCAGTCAATTAATCGATGTAAATGGAATTGCTCAAGTGTATGCAGAAATAAAAATCATATTGAAATTTTTCGAATGCTGACTATAAGTTTTGAGTAAAATATATCAATCGTATTATATACTATTATAAAAAAAAGACGTACAAGAAATTCAAATCATACCTACTAAAATATGTTTTACACATCCGATACATGTCTTTTTAGTAAGTAGTCATTTCACTATAGTTTTCTTTAATTTCAATTACTAAATGGTCAAAAATACAAAATAAAACTAAGATATAAGTAAGACTAGATAATAATAATTTGAATTAAAAAATGCACTATTTTCTATAATTTTTCTTATTGATTTGATATGAGTCTAAAAGAAACATTTGTTTAACATAAATACCCCACACTCACTGCTTATAATAGGATGAAATTCTGTATTGGAGATTCGAGAACACGTACAAATAGAAATACAAACACCCAGACCAGAACAAACATCCTGTTTATTCTAAGCAAACACTATTTTATCATGACAGGTGAACCAGTTACTGTAATGTCTACGTTCATCAATCAGTAGTCATAAGACATCTGACGCGATAAGAAATATGAATAGTTCTGCTATAAGCCATGTGTTTCTAGAACCTTAACTTTCCATCTACGATTAAAAAGCTCAGAAACTTAAATATTCAGCTACTCTTGATTTTCTCACGTTTTAAATATCAGTTTTTGATATTTTACTAAATATATTTCACTAATTAATTTTTTAAATTATTATACATTTAATAGTTATTACTGTAAAAATCTATTTTCTCCGTTATGTCATATTCTCGCTCTGAGATAGTAAAAGCAACAAAAAATATACCACAATCAATTAGAACGTCCGTCTGTTTACTTCAACTTACATTTTATTTTCACGAATAATGACCTTAACTAAATACAAATTGCCTTTATTACACGACAGTGTAATACTATCTATAAAATTACTGATTCGCATTTTATTTTACTCTTTGTAAATGTAATTTTATATTCGAACAATTTAGTGTAACAAACAATGAAATGTTCCTAGTAATTTATTTAGTTTTATTTTCAATTCAAATGTATATAGTCAGTTAGTAGTAAATGTATATAACATCAAGAGCCGATATGGCTAACTTATACAATGAAACAGCTATATTTTATAGTCAGTTATTATTCAATTATAATTCTTATTAAATTATACATTTACTTCGACCGTTTTTAAGCGCATATGGTTATCCGGCAATCATCATATTCACATATGTATACTATAACTTCATCTTACAAATACTTCTTATTATATCATTCGATGTCATACTCGATGACATCAGGTCAGTTGCACCCGTTTTTCCTAAATATTGACGACGCCGTCATATATTACTCGACCGTGAAAACAAATTCAATTTATCTATGTAAAAAAAAATAACCCTTAAATGTATTACTAAGAAGGATAAACTCAAAATCGGCTGGACCAATTCGGCTTATTTTTCCTTATGTTTTGAAATACTTTGTAGAAGGGTTTTGCGAAATAAATCAAGAAAATTACACAGAGGTTTGGATAATCGTTAGGAGGTCAGGAAAATGTCATGTATTTTTTTTTATAACTAGGTCAGCAAACAAGCGTACGACTCACCTGACACCTGGTAAGGAGTTACCGTAGTTTATATTCGCCTGCAAAACCTGAAGCATTGCAACTGCGTTGCCGAACCTACCCCCACCCCTTCCCAGAAGCTCTGGTCACGTTATTCACCATTCGAATAAAACACTACTTGAAAGCAGTATTATTTATCTGTGATCTTTTGTAAGATCGAGGGACTTCCCCAGTCGGACTGCTACCTCTCTTAATTCAATTACCTATTTGATCAAAAAAAAAACTTATTGTGAGTGTATTCTGTAATACAATTCAGCCAGCTGTTCCATACCGTCGTAAAGGCTGTTCTGACGATATCGAATAATACACAACTGTTTATTATAGATCCTTGCTATAACACAAAATTAACGTGAGTTAGCTACTACGTATTACGTAGACCTAGGTTCTGTAATACAATATATTAAACTTAAATGAATTTATTTTATTCTATATATATATTAATAGTGTGTAGATATGTTAAAGATACATTTAAATTATTTTTACGTAACTAAAAGTTTTACAAAACTCGAAACATCATTGTGTAAAGAGCTACTCCAAATTTTAGGGTACCTTTAATAACATTATACGCTGATCCCAAAGGTAAATAAAATAAATAAATATCTATATGGTAAAACCGGGAGAGATGCCGCAGTGGGATAGATGCCTCATGTTCTAAAAACCTAACATCCCGAACTCACAAATAAAAATTAATCGCATAAGTAGGAGTCGAAGACACCCCGTACCTTGGATATCCACAGATATTCGTGTGGCAAGGACGCGTTTGGATCGTGTGTGTAATTTTCTCCGTGGCGAAATTTACAAACACGTCAAAGTTTTAAAGGTTAGTATTTAAGGTTGTATAATTTTATAAATAGTAATAAATTCCGTTATATTTTTTATCACGTCTATATACTGGGTCATTGAGTCTGCATATAGTTGTAAATAGATGCTATTTTGTTTATAATTTATTTAAAAAATACGTGGGCATCTATCCCAATCACAAAGGATAGTTGCCCTGATTTTTCGAGGTATAGGTGCCCTTACCATATACAGAGTAAGTTTATATGTATATTTTTTTTTGTGTCTGTTATGTTTTTTATGTATTTAGGTATATTTATGTTTGGATGTTTTACTGATTCTAGCAGAACTATGCCACGAAAATATAAAAGAAAGGAAGAAATGCGAGCTCGAGTATGTTCTTGGACTATAGAAAACCTACAGTCAGCTTTCGATGAGAAAGTATGATTGTGCCATGTGCATGTTAACACTTGATATGAATATTTTAGACCAACAATTAAGAATTTATACTTTTGTTGAATAAATGCTTGTAAATTTTAATTAAATTTATATATATATATATATATATATATATATATATATATATATATATATATATATAGTATAATCTGTGTGATATAAAAATTATATTCTAATTATAACAATTAAAAGATATAAAAAAACACAAAAAAAATTTCATTGCTATGGCCCATGTTTCTTGGAGACAATCGATGTTTTAGGAGTAGCCTAACCTAACATTTGGTTTGGTTTTTCGTTTACACGGTTTAAAGGGCATCTATCCTACTCACTATTTTCATGGTGAGGCAACTATCCATACAGGTAGGCATCTATCCTCAAAAAAAGGGTTCACGAAAAGCTAATTTCTGCTTAATCTGCATTGGCTAGGTTGAAAAAAAATAGTCATAATTCAACATAAAGGATTGAGCTAGCTATATTAATAAAAATTATTCGGATAAAAATAATATTTTTAAAATTAGGTGGCTATTTCAAAAAGTGAGGCATCTATCCCGGTTTTACCCTAGATATTACACATAATCCTATGTTCCTAAGATAAGCTAACCCAATGATCGCGGTAAAGCTAACAGCCGACTAATATAGCTACACATTTTATTTTTTCGATAAACACAGATTCAGGGCGGGAATCGAACCCAAGACTCTCGGAACAGAAAAGATGAATGAAAGCGCGCAGGTTAAAGTAAAACGTCAGTACTAAAGTTAAGTTCATTGTGTACCAAAAGTAGGTAAATAAAGTTCTCATACCATCAATTGGGATCGACGGTTTCGCAACACTACACCGGAAAGATTCTTTGAAAGCCATAGGCTGACATTAAACTTTGCAGTGTTCTAAGAGTAAGAAGTTGCTTCGAGCCATAAGAAATGACTTCGAGCCAAAACAAAAGAGAATATAAAACACATGTTGACGCTAAAAACTATGTAATGCTTTTCGGAAATGAAAACAGTAATCCACGCTCCAAAAAAAAACTTATTTTTTATCTCGTTTATTTCATTTTAATTTCAGTCTCTGAGCTTGGAATTTTCCTTTTCTTAAAATTATTTTGAAGCTTTTAAATTCACACAAAATTCGAACACAAAAGTAAGCATTTTCATCAAAGTAATAATCCCTCGACAATGAGAACCTTGCGACACATACTCGTAAGTTTAGGAAGACAACTGTTGTTGCAATAAAACCAACCTTTTCGCAGTCTGGCCTTTATTATAAAAAAAAAAAAAATTGTTTCTGAACATCGAAAGATTAAATGAAAGTCGAAGTTTTTTTTTCTACTTTTCAAATAATATCAAATGTGTTCAAGGGTCTATGAAAACAGTTTTTCACCACTGTATTTTATTTATGTAAATTGGGTGATCTTTCATATACTCGAGAATGTCAAGGGTATGACAAATAATCGGAAAATATAACGTTACTAAGATTAATTAGCTAAATCTCACTAAGGTACTAACTAAAACCCCAGGGTAGCAGTAGCGAGAGAAAAGCTGACGCTTGCGCTCTTTGGCGTTGCGTTGATGCAGTGATTACAGCGGCTGGCTAATGCGCTAACGTAGCGCATTCGATTCACGCTCATGAAAATTGTATTTTTAGGTTATACGCGTGTTATTTTGCTGTGTGATTATGGCAGTAAGAATATAGCCACCCCCTCTCTTCCCGTGGGTGTCGTAAGAGGCGACTAAGGGATAACACAGTTCCACTACTACCTTGGAACTTAAAAAGCCGACCGATAGCGGGATAACCATCTAACTGCTCAAATGTCTCCTATGTTTAAATTTAGAACAATTACAGTTTTACCGTAGGGATAAATGTTTTTATACATTACAAATATGTGACGATCAATAAACCCACGTTATTAGCTATATTCCAGAGAGACCAATGGAAAGAAGGAAAGAAAGAAAGAGACGTTAATCTATATATTTTCTATAAAACGACTTGCTTCTAGTATATCTCTTAAGCCAGTAACTGGAAACATATAAATGTTCCTTTAAACTGTCGGTTCGCTATTCAATCTCATTTTACGACACTGTCGTAAATAAATTAATTTTCCAAGGTAATTTAATTACAGCCACTACTGGAGCACGTGTGACTTTACAGCTACTATATTGTACTGTACATGTGGCTCTAATCGCTAATTTAAAAAAATTACTTGTATGCTCTCTGAACCGTTTGAGTTTTAAATACATCGTAAAAGTATAGGAGTAAAGTCTCAAATATCAGGAACCTAGTATTAAGCTTACTTTTACATAGCGTTAGACGCCCCGTTTTTAGAAGAAGATGAAAGGAAATTACGCTGTAATGTAAGTAAGTAAATGTAAGATAGGGGTGAGTAAGTTCTTAGGTAAAGTGTTTTCTCTTAAGAGGGTACTTTTAATATAGTGTAACAATTTCCAGATTTAAATGGACAGAAAAAGTTTCGGGAAAAGCAGAATACAAGTAAATTATGTTACGTCACGAATTTAAGCAGTTTATTTGGACACCCTAGCTCCATTGTAACAATAACTCCGTATTACCAAAATAAAATATTTTTACTAAGTATTCATACAAAAATCTCTTTTTTTATTATTTAAATGCTTTATAATATTACATACAAAGCAAGTAAACCAAAAGATTTGCGAAAGAATCGCTAAATTTTGAATATGACGTATTTCTAAATCACATGGTTGTTAAAGAACTGGACTTAAAAAAATTAACAACTGAGAACGGATGAAAGTAAGTTTTCAATCACAGTTACTGTAACGTTATAACAGCGATCGACAGAAAAAAGGCGCATGTCCTCTCTTCATTCATAATAAAACTAAAAACATACTTATTTTGTTTTGCGTTACTAAATGAACTTTTCTATTGTCAATCCAACTGTAACAAGGGATTGTAGCTAGCCAAATGGCTGAAAATACATCTGGTCCATCTGGTCATCACACGTTAATGGACTTTAACCTATGTAGAACTTATGATAAATAATGCTTGTTTCCCAGTTGAGTCACAATATTTAAAAAGATAAAAATGTCTTTCATGCATGTGCGACTTCGACTGCAACTATAACAAATGAACCATTGTCCGTGACATCTTAGACTCAAACTTAACGACTTACAGATTTAAGTAGCGTTTTTGATAGGTACACTTACAATCTATACTAATATTACAATTGCGTTTGCTCGCAAACGAAAAAAAAACGACTTCAATTACATCGACGAGTAAAAAAATACTCAAGTAACTACGCGTTATTAAAGATTACTCAAAAAGTAGCTATCAGATCTCAATAAAATTTATATGTGACCACATGACAAACATCAGCTTTCGATTAAATTAAAAATTATTAAAATCGGTACACCCAGTAAAAAGTTATTGCGGATTTTCAAGAAGTTTCCTCGATTTCTCTGAGATCCCATCATCAGATCCTGGTTTCCTTATCATGGTACTAAACTAAGGATATCTTCTTTCCAACAAAAAAAGAACTATCAAAATCGGTACACCCAGTAAAAAGTAATTGCGAATTTTCGAGAGTTTCCCTCGATTTCTCTAGGATCCCATCATTAGATCCTGGTTTCCTTATCATGATACTAAACTTGGGATATCTCCTTTCCAACAAAAAAAGAATTTTCAAAATCGGTACATCCAGTATAAAGTTATGTGGTATAATACAACGTAGGTCGACGAAAAAAGCGTCAAGTAAAAACGCATTATTAGATATAACTCGAAAAGTAGTTGTTAGATCTCAAATAAATTTAAATGGGACCAATTGACACACACCACCTTTCGATTAAAATTTTTTTTGTCGAAATCGGTCCGGTCCACACGGTCAAAAGTTCTGAAGTAACATACTTAAAAAAAAAAAAAATACATTCGAATTGAGAACCTCCTCCTTTTTTGAAAGTAGGTTAATAAAGCTGAAAAGTTTGTTTGTTTGTTTGTTTGAATGCGCTAATCTCCCTATAGCCCATATATCGAGGAAGGTTATAGGATATATATCATCACGCTAAGACCAAAAGGAGCGGAGCACCAATGAAGAATGTTTCAAAATCGGGGGTTCTTTTTTCCTTTTGAGAGCTTCCGCTGCGTGCACTGTGAAAACAGTTAAAGTTTTGCAAAAATCACGTATGACAGAATTGATCCTCTTTAAAAGTTCTAAGAAATGTCCGCGACAGCATATATCTATCTTTTAAGGTTGGCTCACTATAACCTTTTTTTGCTAACCAAGTTTGTTCTAAAATAATGCATTATTTGTGAAGATGTTTTTATTAACATGATATTAATCCTTATCTAAATAAATACGTTATTCATCACAAGTATTTAATTTAAAACAAAATAGCCTTTTACATAATTCGATTTCAATGAGTTTCTCAGGAGATATCGCAGTTTTAAAATAACATCGCAGCAAAATAATGATCAAGTATTGCGCGCGCCTCTGTTCCACGCGGACGAAGTCGCGCGCAGAAGCTAGTAAATATATAATTTTACTTGATACAGCAAACACAATATCAAACACTGTCATGTTTGTTCTAGTCCAATTTTCCAAGATCACATGATTCTTGGCTCCGACGTTGACAGTATGGCACCAGTGTAGCTAATGCTGACTCTTTTCTCCCAAACCTCGCTTTGTATATCGAAACTGATAGGTTAACTTTGATTATTATTAACAAGTAAGTTGATAAAATATTTTCATCAATCAAAAATCTAATAATTTTAAACGAGTGTCAAAGATATTAAACATAAGAATTAAAAATCTAGTAAAATAAATGTAGTATTTAAAGGTTGTTACAGGAAAAAGGTTAACATCATGTTGTTTTTTTTTTGTAAGGTATTTAAATAATTTTTAATTATTAAACTTTAAAAATGCGCTGGCCGTTGTGTAGGCGCTCTAATTAAAAGTTCCGAAATTAAATATTTTTCATCAATTAACGTTAATTATTAAACATTCGTGTAAACGACAGTAACGTATCTAATAGCTCCGTGTATTTTCTATATCCAATATAAAATAAATATTATTAGTCAGTTGTCGATCCTGTCATCGCCATACGCTGTAATTATAAACATAAAGAACTGATTAAGCTATGATTATTAATTTATATTTGGTGCAAGCTTAGACAGACCTATGTCCACCAGTGGACTGCGATAGACTGCAGTGTGTAGTAATTGATCCAAAATGAAAAACGTTGCCGAAAAATTAATCTTTTCTTTTTCAATCAATTACGATTCAGCCTGTAACATCCCATTGCTGGGCATAGGCGTCTTTCTCCATGTAGGAGAAGGTGGAATGTTCTAGACTATGAGTAACGATCGCTATCAGGTATTTATGATAACAACCGGGACCGACAGCTTATCGTGCTCTCCCAGACCAAGTGGGGAGACCTGCAATGGCAGACATCCAAAACAGAAAGAAATATTTGTAACAATACAAATATCCATCGCAAAGGGTAATCGAACCCGCAAACCGTCGGTGCTTTAGGCATCTACAAACACCACTACACCAGAGCGATTGTTTATAATGTGGTATTAATTTGTTTTCAATGTAATAAAATAAATAATGACGTTGATTGACACTAGCTCAATTTGCTGTGCAATTCAGCCTTTACTATCCCAATAAAATTCTTATCTCTATTAAAATACAATTTAAGTGCAGTTTAGACTCTCCTTTCTACGTTCTAAAAATACAACTATATTGTTTTTCGTTATTTTATTTTATTAAAAAAAAATAAAAGTAAAAAAAGTTTAATTTTTTATTTAAACTTTATTATCCAACTAAACACATATGATACGCAAAAGACGGCTTAAAGCCTTTTCTTATTGACTTGTGGTCAACCTTGAAATGTAAAGAAGTGAAACGACGTTGAAATAGATTTAAAAAAAGTGAAAAAAAAAATAGATAAAAAATATAGGTTTATAATGTTGTACATGGCTTTGAAATATAGCATATTAATCTTTTACTATTCTGAGTGATTAAACAAATTGTTGTCACAAATAGTGACGGTTCGTATGTCGTTGAGTATTCATAATGGAACGTTTTATAACTATAAATGATCTATTCTCAGTGGCATACGCTTCACCTGTAATATCCCGCAGCAGTAACTTAGTAGCATAGTTACGATGAATAATAGACTATCATTTAAATAAAGTTTTCATTTCAATAAAACATTTGTGGACAAGCTGTAACATTAAGAAAAACATGAAATTCATCGCTTTCCCGTTATTTCTGGAAATCATAATATCATTATTTCCCATTTTTATTTTAACTCGTATAAGTAAATAGTACTGTGTGGCTAAGGCACCAAAGAATATAGCCACCCCCTCTCTTCCTGTGGGTGTCGTAAGAGGCGACTAAGGGATAACAAGGTTCCACTACCACCTTGGAACTTAAGAAGCCGACCGATGACGGGATAACCATCTAACCGCTAGCTTTGAAACACACAGGCCGAAGACAGGTAGCAGCGTCTTCGGTGCGACAAAGACAGCCCTGCGGTCACCAACCCGCCTGCCCAGCGTGGTGACTATGGGCAATACACGTGAGTTTACGCATTTTTGGCGCCAACTTGTGGAGGCCTATGTCCAGCAGTGGACTGTGATAGGCTGAAATGATGATGATGATGATGAAGTTAATAAAGTTTTATAAATACCGGATATTTTCAAAACCTGCTATTAACTAGTTCAATTTTTTTATATATAAAAATAACGTACAGTACGTTAACTTACTAGTGTAACGTCAATTATAAACATTTAAGAGCACTGTTCAAACTCCTAAGAATTTAGTTTAATTAAGATTAACCTTTGTTATTAAGGCTGTAACTGTAGTAAGTTTTACTGGCTTTCATTTAACCTCTTGACCCCACAACAGTAAAAGACAAACATGATAGTTTAGATTGAATGGTTGTTTCCCGGAAAATTTCGAGAGGGTAGTCATAAAACAATAGAAACAAAGTTACGGTCAGACGGTCGTAAATACACAAACTTTCAAACCTTCATCTGAATTTGACCAATGTACTGACATAGTAGCCTGGTATCAATCCTCCACAGTAAATTAATAAAATTATTTAACATGTTTATCTTTTTTTAACTAAGCAAACTTCAAAAAAGGAGGAGGTTCTCAATTCGCCTTTGTTTTTTATGATATGATACTTGTCATGATCACTGAGCTCATCAGATATGGATCGAATTTGAATGAGTGGTCCCATGTGATGTGATCTGATGAGCACTTTTTGGTTTATCCATGATAATGCGTATTTAATTGATTATTTTTTCGTCTATCTACGTTTTATTACTTGCCGATGTAGTTTATGTAGGTTTATTTTTTTGTTTGCAATCAAACACATTATTACGAACCAAATACGAGAACTAAGGGGTTGTGGTGTTAAGGACAAATAACCAACATGAGAATTCAAAAATCTTTAGAACTTAAATCTATACTAATATTATAAAGTTTAAGAGTTTGTTTGTTTGTTCGAACGCGCTAATCTCAGGAACTACTAGTCTGATTTAAAGAATTCTTTCAGTGTGAATAACCCGTTTATCGAGGAAAGCTATATAGTATTTTAGTTTCTTTTTTTAGTTAAAGACTATTAACTTAAAAATTTAGACTAAGACCTTATTTTATTAAATGGATTACTTTAGATACAAAGGATATACATGCACATAGCCATATAAAATTCACATTACACGCTTAACGACCAACTATATGTATACCACGGGACGCGAGAATTCTCTTTATCAACGATTAATTAAAGTTCCCGGAAAACAAGGGCTTATTGCATTTTAGCCCAAGTCACCGTTACAAGGTAGATATTTATTGATAGAACCAGCTTGGTATATTCATAAAATGTTTGGTTTTCCTTGTGTACAGTTATATGTCGATCAAGACATGTTCTAAATTTAACTATTCGCAAGTAAAACGAACCGTTGTCGAAATAAAGCAACCGGACATAGATCAACTACAACTGATAAGAACAAATAAAAGTAGAAATTAAGTTAAAATGTTAATTATCATTGCAAGAAAAAACCTGTAAACCTATTTTTTTTGAAAATATAATATAGCCTATGTTATCCGCGGATAGTGTAGCTTCCCAACAGCGAAAGAATTTTTCAAATCGGTTCAGTAGTTTCGGAGCCTATTCAATGCAAACAAACAAACAATCAAATATTTTCTCTTTATAATATTAGTACACATGTTATCATTAAACTACTTTTTGAGATAAGATAAAATATTTATTTGAATGACTAAATAGGAATTTTGGATTCGTTTTTTCGTAAGCACTACATTCATTTACTTACTGAATCATTGGATTTTTAATTTTAATGTGTTAAAAAGCAAAAGGCCTTTTTGTCAATATCAAGTATCAAACCTCATCGTCAAAAAGGCACTTTATCTAAAAAAGGTATTAGAGATTTCTTCCTATTTTCCTTTTGTTACTTCGAAACATTATCATTGAAATAGCTATTTATCATGACAATGATCCAACGGGGAAAAACCTTTATTTTACACGTAAAATCCTTTTTGCGTTATAAGCCACCCGTGCATATGCGACTTCCTTATAAGGTATACATTTTCTAACGTAATGTGAAATAAATCTAAAATACACTTATCTCTTCTTAATATTCTTTTTGTATTGTTGACTTAATATATTTGAAGAAGCCGACAGATCGACTTATAAAACCAAGCCTATATGTATTTGAGGACGTGTAGGCGCAGTGATCACAGCAGTGGCTCATGCCCTGGCGGTCACAGGTGCAATACCCGCTCACGATAAACATGTGTATAGGCCAAGCATTTGTTTACCGTAGTCTGGGCGTTTGCACATAAGTATTGTATATGTTTCCGAACCGAGAGAAATGAATGAATGAGAAAATACTACTAGAACCCGTTGAGTGTGAATCGTTTATTATAACAATTATTTTACATCTAGGTATTTACTCGATACTTTAATGTTGTCGGATCGGATTTAAACAATTTCGTTTAAAATCCTCATGTTTTTTTTTTAATGTGCATTTCTAACTTTTTGCTTTACAACAAAATAATTTCGTTCAAAAAGTGTCCTGTCCTTAGATATAGCAATATCACGATTCTAAAGTTCAAACTATTTATTTTAAAATGTTATTTTCCTGTGGTGATTAAGATGGCCAGAGCGCCTGGAGACGTTCGGGGATAGGGTCGGCAAAACGCTTGCGATGCTACTGGTGTTGTAGGCGTCTATATACTACGGTAATCGCTTACCATCAGGTGGACCGTAGCCTTTTCTTCAACCTAGTCCTATAAAAAAGACAAATATTTAAACCAATATATACACGCTATATGCTTTAGGCGTCGTCGAGGCGATATTTTTCCCATAAAATTCGTACGAGATTTTTATTGAATAGAGCAGTAAATAGATTGATTTGATGACCGTTCTAATCCTGAGTACCACTAACTTTGATGTTTACGGGTTCAATTCCCAATCGGGAGCATGTATTTTGTTCGTAAGAGAGTAAGTAGTAAGAAAAACATATGAATTAACCTAATTGTAAAAAACATAAAAAAGTATACTAATTGTACATAATGTCATCTTCGTATCTCGAAAGACGAAAAAGATACCTTATAATTCTTAATTTGTATTTTTGTATTCTATTTTTTTTTTTTTTTTATTCTATCTTCTATGCCATTTTTTCTTCTACATTACATTCGTAGCATTAATATACGAGAATGACGCGTTAGCGCAGAGGTCATAGTACTGGCTGTTGCGCTGGCGGACGCGGGTTCGATCCCACTCACGAGAGACATTTTGTATTATCCATATAAATGTTTGTCGTGGTCTGGACGTTTGTGCTTGTGTATTGTGTGTGTTTCCGGATCCCCGACACAGGAGAAAATCCTGCTGGGGGCCGGTGAGTGTGGAGCATTTATTATTATTATTATATTACATTGGCAGCTTTTTAATTTTATTTGACGTTGGTTCCCTGGGAAAGGGGACGGGCGCTTTTGTGGGACACAACTTGCGTTGACACACTTGCTCCGTCTCATGTCAGGGAAACAGCCTTAAAAGCGAGAGCCGCAGCGGAAAAAGCTGAAACGACTAAACGGCACAAATATTCGTCACTAATTCCAAATTACATCTTTTTGGCGTTTGCAGTCGAAACACTTGGACCTTGGAGTAGCAGTGCTAAAATTTTTTTAAATGAGATAACTCCTCGCCTTATTGCCTCCATTGGTGACAAAAGGGCTTGTGCATTTTTTGCCTAGAGAATCGGCATAGCGATTCAACGGGGAAATGCTGCCAGCATTCTTGGCACAATTCTACACGGACATGATTTATACCAAAACTATCTGTAAATATTTAGTTCTTAAGTTAATATGTATAATGTTTAATAAACTATTGTTATTATTTATAACATACAAAATTATGCATTCAAATTTGAAATGAAATTTAAGGGATCTCGACATCCTCGTGATCTTATTTGAGTTGCCATTGTAAAGAATGACCCTATTTGTACGTATGTATAACACGTAGAACCACAATACCTCCGACGTTGGCTAATGGTGTCGTTAAATTTATAAAAGCGTTGGAGAGTACCATTGTAATCTAAACCCTGATAGTGATGTTTTAATGCAAAAAATATATAAACAAAATTTATTAAAAAAAATAATATTTACCAAACTTCTATGTAATTTGAAATTAGTACTTTCAAATAAATAGGACAAAACTTTCAGCTTTTTTTCATAAGTATATGTACATAATATTAGTACAATTTTTTCGAATAGTACTGGATAAAATAATGTATATTGACAACAATACAAGGTTAGTGTCCATTGTTTCATAATATCATTATATCTAAACACGTTAAGGAAATCTGCTTGTGACAGAAGTGATGTAAGAATAGTTAAATAAATAGTTCTATTAAAATTTTATTGTCATTTAATGAGTACTTTTTTAGTTTGTGTTATTTATTTTTGTGTACCCACACATTAGGGAATTCTAAGCATCTTTTGATCCCCGGTGGAACGGTCGAAATTTTATATGATATTTAAAAAAAAATACTTGATTATTTTTTCGTCTACTTACGCTGTATTACAAACCCACCAGTAAGCGGTTACGCCTACAACAGTAGAATCATCTCAAGCGCAATAACGATCCTTCCTTGACCCTCCCCTGGTGCTCTGCCCACCTTACTTACCACAGGAACACAACACTACTTTGGAACAGAACAATAGTTCTGTTCTGTAGCTTAATAAAGCTGTGGCCTTGTAAGGTTGAAGTACTTCCCACAGACGGGCAGCACCATATTTTGAGCAGGATATATTCTGCTGTACCTTTCGTCATAAGTAAAGGGTGATGAAATAATATATATTTGATATGATATATATTGATTTGATGCATTCATTTTTTTCCCATAAATTGTTCTTTATGAAATGCCTTTACCTCACCTTCCTTTGGTTCAACGTTTTTGTTTTACATTTTTTTTTGTTTCTTTTATACCAATCAAGGGATGAAGACTCTTTGTTTTTCAATTTGACATGTGTCAAGAACCTATGTTACTGTTGAAGTCGAAATAAATAATTACATTGATTCTTTCAAACTATGGCAATACTATATATCATGACAAGTAACTACATGTAAGTCATACGCCCTAGTTTTTAAACTAATGTATTCACCTAGACCACTCCACCACCTCCACTATAGACTGGAATGTTTACATACCTATTATGTTATTTAAAAAACCTTTAAACTTAAAACAGTTACATCAAAAATGGTGCGTAAGCTGAAAATTTTAACAACCTCTATAACACGTACGAAGTAACGAATATTATAATAAAAATATACGACTATGACAACATAAAAGCTTATGGGAAGCAATCGTAAAATTTCTATAAATGTCAAAAATGCGCGCTAAAAATATTTTTATGCTGGCAAGTCACAGTTATGAAAATAGATAATGTGAATTCTATTTCTCGATTTTAATATTAGACACATCAGAAATGGCGGGAACTGTGTCAACGACCTTGTACGTGTCATCGTTGCACTTTGAATTTAGAACGTTAGAATCATATTAATAAAATATCGAGTAAGATTTCTGTTTTGATAGTAATCCATTTTTCTTAGTAATTATGGGTATCTTTAAAATAATGAAATAAGTATATTCTTTTTTTCATTTTATGTCATAATTTTAATAGCTTTTTTTATATAAACTGACAATAATATCTTGATCAATTAATGGCTTGGTTTAATGGCTTTCAGAACAATAATATCTTAGAGATATCAGATTCAATAATAATAATCTATACATATAATAAAATGGTAGGAAAGTCAAAACTGTACATTGAATATTTTTTTTAAAGAATACTTGGGGTGTAATCTACAGTCGATACCGAAGCCTAAAATATAGTTTTTAGAATTTTTGTCTGTTTGTCTGTATGTGTGTCCGGGATAAACTCAAAAAGTACTGCATGGATTTACTTCAAATTTGAAGAAATCGGGTCAACATATAGGCTACATATTATCACGCTATCACCTACGGAGAACGAGCAGTGAACCTTTATTTCTTCAACGCATTCTGTAACAACGTGTAATCTAACGACGCATATTTGAATGTTGTTGTTATTATGGTATCAGCATTGCACCCGTGCGAAGCCGGGGCAGGTCGCTAGTAATCACACACATATAAAATAATTCTGATTGTAAATACAAACTATTCTATCTGTAAAATAAAAAGTAGACGATGTTTTTATAAGATGTTTATTATTTTTATTACTCAAAAGATATACATATAGGCTTAATATGCCTATGGATCTTAATGGGTTCGAAATAAATTTTAATTATTTAGTATATATATATACAGTTTACAAATACATTATAGTTATATGGGTACAAGTGTAAGTTACGTAAACTTCCAGGAACCCTGCTGGGAGATTTGAGTATGAACCGTTTCTTCATAGATATGACAAACTTTAAAGTTTAGATGAGACACAAGTAATTAAGAAGTTACGTTAAGGACTCTAGGTCTCGTAGAACACCTTGTGTTTTTCGGTTGCTAAGAAACGTAATGAAAATAGAGCGAAGGATTGCCCCTACATGCATTGCTTTAGCCTATTCCTTAATTACTAAAACAATGTATCAATGTCGGTAACGAATGTTTTATTCTTTGTAACTTGGGTATTGGGTAGAAAGTAAGACAAAACTAATGCCTAGTGAATTAATTCTTAAACATGTATTTTTATTTTCTATTAAATCTATACTAATATTATAAAGAGGAAAGATTTGATTGTTTGTTTGTTTGCATTGTATAGGCTCCAAAACTACTAAACCGATTTAAAAATTATTTCATTGTTGGGAAGCTACACTTTCCGTGGGTGACATGGGCTATATTATATTTATTTTAAGTTAGGGAAAAAATTTGAAATATTTATTAAATACCCGAGCGAAGCCAGGGCTGTAATGAACTATAAATTTAAAACAACATGTATATCTATACTAATATTATAAAGCTGAAAAGTTTGTTTGTTTGTTTGTTTGTTTCAACGCGCCTATCTCAGAAACTACTAGTCCGATTTGAAAAATTCTTTTAGTGTTAGATAGCCCATTTATCGAGGAAGGTCAAAAAATATATATTATTATGCTAAGACCAAAAGGAGCGGAGCACCAAGGAAAAATGTTTCAAAATCGGGGGTTCTTTTTTCCTTTTGAGAGCTTCCGCTGCGTGCGCTGTGAAAACAGTTAAAGTTTTGCAAAAATCATGTATGACAGAATTGATCCTCTTTAAAAGTTCTAAAAAAAGTCCGCGACAGCATATATCTATCTTTTAAGGTTGGCTCGCTATAACCTCTTTATGCTAACCAAGTTTGCATTATTTACGAAGATGTTTTATAAGCATGATATTAATCCTTATCTAAATAAATACGTTATTCATCACAAGTATTTAATTTAAAACAAAATAGCCTTTTACATAATTTGATTTCAATGAGTATCTCAGGAGATATCGCAGTTTTAAAATAACATCGCAGCAAAATAATGATCAAGTATTGCGCGCGGCTCTGTTCCACGCGGACGATGTCGCGCGCAGAAGCTAGTGCAGTATAAAACTCAAACCGAAAGACAGAAGTAACTTCTCTTACTTACTAAGAATGACTTGTAAAGTCAAGAACCAGAAAGTCAACTTTGAATCAAAAAGTCACTCAAGCGAATTTCCACGTCTATAGCATTTAGATAATAATTAGAATTCTAGGGTATTCCCGTTCACATTTCGGGCAAAATCTACATTAATACATTAAAGCCCGATACTGGTTGTGTGTAAAAATAACCCACACACACTAACTTGTCGCGTCATCTTTTACAAGGATAGCTAGCCAGCCAGCTCTCTTGACCCATTTCATCTAAGACTACGGCTGCATTAAATTCTTGTCTACGTGACACTTAACTTTGCTACTGATCGAGAAAATTTGTTTCTTTTCTTTTCGTTTTACAGATTTTACAACGTATGACATACGGCCTTTATAAGTTTAATATTCCATGACACAACTGAATTAAAACATGCAATCTGAAATAGCGATTACATTCTTGTCTACGTGACACTTAACTTTGCGACTGATCGAGAAAATTTCTTTCTTTTCTTTTCGTTTTTCAGATTTTACAACGTATGACACTATACGGCCTTTATAGGCTTAATGTTCCATGACACAACTGAATTTAAACATGTAATCTGAAATATTAGAGATATGGAGCATTCCAAGTTTAATTTATTATAATTAAAATTTTAGCATAGTGTTCAATTTTTTATTTACATCAAACGTAAATTTTCAATAAATTATACATATCGGTTTAATTTAATCTATTACTAATAGTTATTCTTATTTAACGTCATATAATTAAACATACCACCAGCACGCAGCTGCTCACTCATAATTTCATCTCATTTTACTGATACAGAAGTATTATTCCCAGACACATTCACCCGATTATTAACATTATCAAAGATATAATTATTTACTAGTAAAAGTTCAATTTTAAACGTTTAATAACTTGCAAAAAAAGGTTTTAACTATTTTGCCGATATCTAGGGTCAGAGATTTTTGCCTAGAAATCGAACAGTTGGGACTTATCTTCGACTTTTTTTCGATATAAGCGAGTTTAGTCTCCCAGGTATTAAAAATAGATTGCCTGTAACGATTTCACAGCGAAAACTTGATGTTCATTGTAAGTAATAAAAGAAATAGAAAAAATAAGATTAATTGGTATAATAAGTAATACTAGAATAGTTCTTGTAAAAGCATGTGTGTGAGTGTAGGCGGTGTTTTTTCATACCGCGCTCCTTGTATCGTTTATTTAGCAGTAAACTCCAAAAATCTGGCCCTCGTGAGCAAAATAAGAGATAAATAGATTATTAAAACCGGCCAGTAGTAAGCTATCCCAGGAATATTAATTCGCTATTTTGTTACCATTAATTAAAATTTATTTATTTATTTGTACAAAAATCAACAGCTACATTTTATGTTTCTTAAACCAATACAGAAGATCCAAACAAAAGTAAATTTCGAATTTTACATTATTTAAATTAGTTATAACAGTTGAGGTAGACAAAGTTGAGTTGAGGTAGTAAAACACAGTTACAATAAAAATGAGAAATATACAAAATGTAAAATATCCATGGTCAATAATGTGAGGATGTGTATGTATGTGTAATTTTGTGAGTGTGTATGCCTGTGTATTTGTATGTAAATGGGTGTGGGTATGGATAAGTGACTGTGTAGATTATTCATACGTGCTAGCAAGTTTCTCTATTACAACCCTTTTAAAGGAACTTCTAGATGTGGAAAAAGGTAAATCATCTCAGAAAACATGACAAAGCAAATACGAAAATACATTTTTTGACAGTTCTATTCTATATATTAAAGACAATCCAAATTAATACTATTGCTGTAACCACTTATTCCACAAGGACAGTCCCATTCAGTCCAACTGTTATACATATATATTTTTTGTTAAAAATCAGTGAGTCTTTCCGATACGTTTAAAAATATATTTGTCCATTACACATTCATAAAACAATCAATCAGAAATGAACAAAACATTAACGTTATTTTCTTCTATCAGCATTTATTAATTATGTTATCGTCTATACATTAAAACGAGCAAATAAAGTAATTTCCGCCATGTCATATCGTCTCAACACGAGGGAATCAAAGCGGAAGGCGTGACAGTTCATTGAACCGCATCACACGTTAACGAGTTATTTTTATTAATTATTGTCTGTTGCGACATAATTTTATTTATGTTTCTAGTAAAATTAAAAAAAAAATAGTTTTAATATTTTTTATACAACATATTGCGTATTTAATAAAAAATCAATATCAAAATTTACTTAGTTCAATTTTAGGTACTACAAAAACATGTTATAAATTAAAATTATATTAATTTTAAATAAGTAATTAATTACATATTGTTTTCAAATGTTTACGCTAATTTCACTCATTATAATGAAACAACTTTTTCGGATTTTATCGCGGTTTATTGCTGTAGATTATCCGAAACGTCGGGCACGTAAATTCTTAATTATAGTTACCACTAAAGTTACCATTAAAGTTAAATTTATAGTTACACTAAGCTACCACTAATTCGGAAAGTAGATTCTGCAGAAATTAATAGCCAAGGATAGAGTTAGTTACTCGTACTTATATAAAAACTGTGCTGTATTATAAAATTATTAAAATATAAAAATATACTATTTCACTTAGAGATATATCATGTAAAATGACACTTTACTGAATAATAATGGAAAAATTTGCCGTAAACACCAACACATGCGAAAATATTAAAGATCTCTAGGTTTCTTAGTAATACATTAAGTTTTTGGCATGAGTTCTGATTTTAGTAGAATTTCGAATCGTCTACGAGGATTATCATAATGTATAACTATTCTACGATCGGTTTATTTTCTTTCTCCTTTTTTAAGAGAAAGGAAAGCCAACGCCTCTCTTCAACGCCTCTTCTTCTATTCTTTTTACAAAAAATCGTTCATTAGTCAAATAGGTTTTATAGTAGTGATAAAAAACTGCTGACTTCAATATCATGAAAAATTACTCATTCAAATCAATTAAAATAGGACCATTATAAGAAGCCCTAGCTTTCCCTCCATTAAAAAAGAATTATTGAAATCGGTACACCCAGGAAATAGTTATGAGGTAACACACACGCATACTTACACTTTTTTTAAAGTCGGTTAGTCAAACTCAAAATCAGAAATCGTTTTATTGCAAAAGACTTTAAAAGCACCTTTGAATCATCATCTTCATCATCTTCCTGCCCTTATCCCATTTATGTAGGGTCGGCACAACATGTTTTCCTTTTCCATTCCTCTCTATTATTCGTCACTTCAGCGCTTACTCCTTTCTTTCTCATATCCTCATTCACACAATCCATCCATCGCTTTTTTGGTCTGCCGATCGCTCTTCGTCCTTCGACATTCATCCCTAACATTCTTTTACCATCGACATTCATCCCTAACATTCTTTTACCATCGACATTCATCCCTAACACTCTTTTACCAATCATCATCTTAAAAATTAAACTTTTATTACGTTTTACGATCTCAACTTGTGACAAACAAGTATAATTCGGCATCATATAAATTAAATTCCTTTCTTGTAAAGACGGTCGATCTTATGCATAATTTCGCGATGCTTGTAATTTTTATATCCGGGAATTTTCAGCCATTTCTCAAAGTCGAGAGCGACAGGCATTGTTATATTTGAATAACGAATGCTCTTAAAGTAGTTAAAAATTCCGCTGGTATTTTATTTCGAAGTTTCATTCGTGATTACTGTGATCGCACCGTGCATTTCCATGTACTACACTTACCTACTGATAATTTAATTAATAAATATTGTTCACGTGTTCATTGTATTAAACTAAATTTTATTTTTAATATGTTTGAAGTCTGCTTTAAGGCAAATTTTCGTTAATAATATTAGTTTAAGGTTAATTTCAATGATCGGTATTGAAATCCGAAAATAGCAGGAAGTACCACAAGGTTTTTTCACTTTATTGAAATGAAACTTCTTTAGGCGTATGAGGTTAAATTTTTACGGATGTAACGAAAACGTTTTTTTTTTTTGAAACGGCATTGTTTTTGACGATGGTGCTGGAACGGAAATCTAAAGCTTTCACTTCAGCCTGTCGCAAAAAAAAGCTTTAGATATATATAAATATAAACGAGACTTAAAAATTAGTTTGCTAATTAATTAATTAAAAAATTGTTTATTAATTAGAGTTCTATGACGTAGCAAAAAAATATCGAAAGACTTTTTAGCCTGTCTTGCAATAAACTAAAAAATAAGAGCTTAACTAGTTGATCCTCTGCGGGTAACGAATTTACGTGTTAACAGATTTCTATAAAAAACATGTAGGTAAATATAGTCTTCATAATGTTGAGAACAAGACAAATATAAACAAACTTAACGTTTGAAAATACAGCGGTGCCAACCGAGATTTGAGTCCGCTTTCTGTTACGAGCAACGTGGACTACGTTCATCTCAACTCTCATTATCTATTTAACAATATGTACATAATATTTATACCTATCAATCATTTATTTATTGACCAAATTAATTTGATATACACTAGCAATAACTTCAATCTAACTGACTAATCTATTGATTCCGTAGTCCACCTATTTTATTTGTGTGTTGTTTACATTTACTTCATGAAAGTTGATATCGTATTCCTAATCATACATGAAACCACTAGACTGGTGTCAACAGACTAAAGCGATCTTTGGCATCCATCTTTGTTAGCAGGAAACAAGATGATGACATGCTATAATATACATAATGTATTCTTTAACATTATTATAAAATACTTGAATTAGTTCTTAGCCAGAGGGCCAAGAAGCGATATCTATGTTGTCATGTTCAGCATAATTAAACGAGTTAGAATGAAAATTCTAACCTTTCATAATTGAATACTTTCATACTTACTAATTTAATTTCTAACGTTAAAATAACTGACGGGTATTGTCTTTCGTTTAAGGAAAAATTATAAAATTTAAGTTTATTTTAACCGTTATCTGTGGTAGAACCAAAGGCTGTCTAATTCATGTTTAATTCAACTTTTTACATACACAAACTTCATATGTTTGCCGTTGCTAATCGCCAGTTTTTGAATTAAGAATTAGATTGCTCAACGCCAAGAGAATCTTCGATTAATCTTTTTAATTAATTTGCAGTAATAAATTATTATTCTTATTACCCGCAATCATTCACACTGGGAAGATATAAAACCTCTTTACACGCCATGTGTCGTAACAATAAAAGGTGTTATAAAAATTTTTATAGGGTCGCAGCTGAGCTAAATGCACTGAATCACTTTATTATTTCCTTCAAAGTGCCAACTGAGCTTGGTCATGCTATTACTTACATAAAATCTTACTAAATTTTTAATTTTTAAATCGCATCGAAATTAAAAGTCCAGATTTTCCTTGTACCAAATTTAACTGTCACCAAGTCTTCACTAACCTTCATAACTATTGTGTTAGATTATTTTGTCTAAACTGGATAGCTTTCTTTTTCAAGTTGGTACTAGTATTGTTGTAAGGTATCCTACTTTCCCTTTTTGAATCATCTTATATAATAATACCATCAATTAAAATTTACCATTACTATAAATATAAAGCTAGCAATTTACATGATTCGGTGAAAAAGTAACAATTTGTTCAAAGATGTGTGATGTTGGTTTAATGACTTTACGCTCATTTAACGTTACGTATTTTACTTATTACAAACAAACAAAATAATTATCAGGTTGTAAAGAATCGATAAATTGATATAACGTCATTATTGTTTCTGTAATAATGATATTGTCAAAGTTACAATTTTATTATGCCAACAGATGTGTCAGAAAATTACTCACAACGATTCTTCATTATTAGTTAATACATCAACACCATTCAATTGAACCATTCATACATTCTTTAAAAAACAATAAAATATGTGAGACTATTGCCCACCATTATGTTATTTTAATAAAAATATTTACTTTCTATGCCCTGAAATACTAATAACTATTATAGAAACGGAAAAAAAAAACTCAATAAGGCAAATAAATTATGTAGATTCGACAGCGATGAAAGAATAAACTAGACAATCTATTTTTTTTTTTTTTGTGAAAAAAAGGAGAGGTGGAGAATTTTGTATATTAAAATTATAATGAATTTATATAATTTAACTACGGGGTTAATAGAACCGTATAACGCGTAAAATTACGACAATGTACATAGAACAGTGGTTGATTATACAACTAATCCTTAATAATTATCAATAAACGCGCTACGTAACATCTACTGCCACCTATATAATAATAATGAATGCGGTAAACGTCAAAAGGGATTAATTTTTAAGCTGAAGACAGTGATATAGTAGGTTAAAATTGTTGTAATTTATAGAAAAAACTTATATTAAAAGTAATCCTTGAAGACCAAAGAAATATAAAAATATTGTATAAAAAATACTAGGTGACTCGGCAAACATTGTCTTGCCGCTAAACGCCATTTAAAAATAGGGGTTGGTGGTAGAAGGGTGAAAATTTATGGTTGTATGTATTTTTTAACGCCAAATCATAATAAAATAAAAAATTAATAATTTATATAAAAATTAAAATAAAATTAGGGATGGACTACCCTTAACAATTAGGGGGATGAAAAAAAAGATGTTATTTGATTCTCAGACCTACCCAATATGCACACAAAATTTCATGAGAATCGGTCAAGCCGTTTCGGAGGAGTTTAACTACAAACACCGCGACACGAGAATTTTATATATTAGAAGATTATCGATTCTAGTAAGAAATAAAGTTAATGTTATTCTTCTTCTTCTTCTTTAGAGTTAATGTCTTTCAATAGTACCAAATGAACACAGACGATTTCGCCAATGTCACGTAAAAGTTAATGTTACGTTAATATATATATCAAGTTAATCAAAAACAACAATATTGAAATTTCTCAGTTTTATATCGAAACGTTTAAAAACAAAATTTTAAGCTTTATTACCATTCATAAAATGTTTAAAATATTTTTACAAATTTAAAATTTTATATCACAAAAAACACTCTTTAAAAAACATCAATTTCAAGTGAACTCGTGGCAACTTCATGCAACTATAGAAATAGCTATAAACTGCGGAAAACTACACTTTTAGAATGTATACATCGTAACTATAAACCTTGCGCTGGGACATTGTAATTCTAGTAGACTATTATCAGGACAAAGTAATCATTAACTTGCGTCCTCTGAAACGAGTTTATTTCATAAACGATATTAAAATTCTTATTTTACTGTAATATATAGGAAATAAGTATTCATTACACAGAAAACAATCCTTTCTCGTTAAGAAGTATTAGTGTTTATGTTGTGGGTTAGGAGGGTTTTTGTACAGATTTTTGTGTATTATGTGTGTGTGTGACTATATCCGCCAACCCGCATTGGAGCAGTGTGGTGGAATAAGCTCTGAATCCTTTTCCTACATGGAGAAAGAGGCCTATGCCTAGCTGTGGGATATTACAGGCTGAAACGAGCGAAAGTGTGTGTAAGTATAAAGTACATACTTTATTACATTAGAAAATATTAATAATTAATAAACGCTTCACACTCAACAGATCCCCCACTAGAATTTTCTCCCGTGTTGGGGGTCCGGAAACACACACAATACACAAACACAATGCCCAGATCACGACAAACATCTATATGGTCGATACAAATGTCTATCGTGAGCGGAAATCGAACCCGCGAGCGCCAGCGTAACAGCCAGTGCTATGACCGCTGCGCCAACGCGTCGTCAATATATTCATACTCATTTTATTTGAAATACACATTTCAATTAATTTAAGAACGAAGAGCATTACATCAAGCAAATCTTAAATGTATTGATAATCAAAAAATAAGTACTGCTTGATCTACAAAAATCGTGATCAGTCAAAACGAAACACAATTTTTTTGGAACCGACAATTCATCAGCCTTATTCTACTTTGACTTAAGATCGTCAGATTAAATAAGTTTAAATTAAATAATTGTAATGAAAAACAATGTTAAGCATCCTGCTCTTAAAATGAACTTTATCTAATAAAATAATTATTACATTAACAGGATTGGAAAAGTCCTGTTGACGCTTCGGTGTTCATATCCCAGTGAACATATGACATCAATTTACGTAAATGATACATCAAAATGATATAAAATGAGTGTTTTATGTCACACTAGCTGTGCCCGCTACTTTGTTCGCTTTGAATTTAACAAAAAAGTTATTGTTCAGTTCGCAAAGTTATAAAAAAAACATATTTCTAAAATAAAATTAGCCTAAGTTACTCCTTACTATATTAGCTATCTGCCAGTGAAGTTGCGTCAAAATCGGTCCAGACCTTTCAGAGATTAGCCGGAATATGTGCCGTATATATACATCCATATGCATTTAGTAAAAAGCGGTTACTTTATTATTAGAAACAGACACTTCAATTTTATTTATTTGTATATAGATGTATAGATTGATATCACATTTACGTAAATTGACATCATGCGTTCACTGAGATACTACGGAAACCGCTTACCATCAGGCGAAGCTTACGTTTATTTACCACCATAGAGAAATCTTTGAAATACAACAAATAATACAGATTAATCTTTCCCTCATTAATGTCTCGACACAAAATAGCGTTAAATAGTTATTCGACTATAGAAGAATTTAATTACTCGTGTTGTCCAATTTACTACTATCTGTAGTTTGCATGAGTGTTTATTTCAAATAAATAACGGACAATATTAACGCTTTAATCGAGAAAGTGTTTTTTGTTGTAGGTGTTTTTGTTCTCGGTAATATTTCATCGAACCCATATTACAAATACGCCGCCGGTTGGGTTAGATGATTTATGTCAATATGTCAATGTGTATAATTTCATAATCTTCGAAAACAATATTAACGTAAAATTGTTTATAGCATTCCCATGTATTTACACTTGCCTTTAGAAGAATACATTTTATCTAGCCCACCTAACAGTGCACATAGTGGTAAGGAATTAGGAAAAAAAACTTAAACAGCTGTTGATATTCATAATAACTCAGTAACTTAGCACTAAAGGGCACAACTTTAATCATTAGTCTCCAATTACTTTTTAAATGAATATAATTTGTATAACAAGTTGTCGCAGAAGACTACTAAACAAGTTGTTGCAAATATTAAAATTAATTACAAATTTAGTCAATACATCAATACATAGAATAAAAATATAAAAAAGATTTATAAGAAAAAATATTATTGTGCTTTATCAACGCAAACCGCATCCGAAACAATCATTGTCTGTTTGTCTGAGCGTTTATGCACACTAATCTCAGAAACGGCTAATCGGATTTAGATTTTGTTTTCATTAATGTATTGTGGTAAGCTTCACTTAACATTTAGTGTTTGTTTCCTGTCAATCGGTTCATAAATAAAAAAAGTTATGCCAAATTTCTTTGAAACACACAGGCCGAAGACGGGCAGCAGCGTCTTCGGTGCGACAAAGCCAGCCATGCGGTCACCAACCCGCCTGCCCAGCGTGGTGACTATGGGAAACACACATGAGTTCACGCATTTTTGGCGCGAACTTGTGGAGGTCTGTGTCCAGCAGTGGACTGTATGGGCTGTAATGATGATGCCAAATTTAAAGAATTTAAGAATCACGTTGAACATGTAAAGTCACTATTCCACGCGGACGAAGTCGCGAAGCACAGCTAGTTAAATATAAATATGTTAATAAACATATATATATATGTGGAATGATTATTGAATGTAAATGATTTAAATAGTTAATCTGTGAAGTGTGAATGAAAGGAAGAATGAGTGAAAGGGATATAGTGTGTTCGGCCATAATAGATTTGAATTGGAAGAAGGACGGTTAACGAGCGAGCGGGTGCACGGTGAATTAGGTATAACTTTATTTAAATAAACGTGTTAAGGTGATATTTCGTTTCATTGCTGGTACTCTGACATCCTCAATCCCACATTTTGGGGGCTCGTCCGGGATAAGAAGGATAAGAAGGATAAGGAGGATATTACCAGCAAACGAAGAAGCAAAATTTATAATCTAAAGACGATAAGCGGCAACGTGGTCGGCGGCGAGTATTTGGTTGTAGTTGGCGAGGAACTATTTGCAAACGTGGAACTTGTGAAGCCCTGTAGTGTTTCAAAAGATGTCGAAACCATACGATGGACAGGACTTGGCAACGCAAAGTAGGATGCCTCGAGAACACAATTCTATGTTGCACATGGCGGAGGAGCTTATACCTAAGTTTACCGGTCAAGACGATTGCTACCCGATAACAAAGTGGCTTCAAGAAATTGAAGATAACGGTGAAATATTTTCTTGGACAGAAATTCAAAAATTACTTGTGGCTAAACGTGCATTAGCTGGTACTGCGGCACTGTGGTTACGAGCTGAAAAAACACATAAGTCATGGTCTGAATTTCAAGCAGCTATTATCAAAGAATTTCCCGATATAATCGATCAAAAAAAGATACATGAAATGATGTCTACCCGCAAACAAAAAAGAAATGAAAGCTGTTTAGATTATTTATTCACAATGAAAGAAATGGGTAAAAGAGGTAAAATGGCTGATTATGTTGCAATTAAATATATTATTGAAGGTATTCAAGACTTAGAGATTAATAAAATTATGCTTTATGGTGCATCGACGTACGCTGAACTTAAAGAAAAAATTAAAGTATATGAAACTTATAAGAAAAAAGCAACATTTCAAAATAACTTAATAATTGATTCGCATAAGGCACATAAAAATCGTCGTAGTGTACATTGTTATAGCTGTGGAGAGAAAAATCATATTTCAGAAGAATGTCCAAATAGAACTCAAGGTAAAAAATGTTTCAATTGTAATGAGTACGGCCATATTTCATCAAATTGTCCGGCGTCATCGTTTCGGAAGCGCTCGGATATCGTCGGAGATCCCGCGCTTAGGCAAGTACAAAAACCAGCCACCCATACAACGAAGAAAGACATAGCGTCATCGTTTCGGAAGCGTTCGGATATCATCGGAGATCCCGCGCCTAGGCAAGTACAAGCATTGGCCACTCACACGACGAATAACGCTTGTTATAATATAACGAAAGAGATGGAAGATGAACAGGAATGCAACATTGGCGTTGTAAGTGAAGAAAACGTAAGCGAAATTTTAAGTAATAAATCATATCGTGAAAAACCTTTAAAAACTGTAAGTTTGTGCGATAAAGCGACAAGTGCATTGATAGATTCCGGTTGTGACGTGTGCTTAATAGCTAATGATTTTTTCAATGAACTGAGTGCTCCCATAAATCAAAATATGAACATTGCTTTAATTGGTATAGGTTATGCTAAAGTTTATTCCCGTGGTGCGACTACCTTGGATATAGTTATAGATAATTATAAATATAAAAATGTTAATTTTTACATTGTTCCTAAAGATTCAATTCCTTGGAAAGTTATTCTAGGTAACACTTTTTTGCGTAATGTATTAACATGTATGAAAGATTGTGAAGTGTGGTTTGCCCCAACAGATGATAATTTTATGAGTTGTATGATGAGTAGTTATGATGAGTTGTGTGATTTCCCTGACATTAATCATATTCTAGATGAACGTGTAAAAAATGAAGTGCAAAATTTAGTAACCAATTACCAACCTCAACAAATCAAAGAAGCGCCTATTCAAATGAAAATTATATTAAAAGATGACATCCCCATAAGGTCAAGTCCACGTCGCATATCACAAACAGAGCAAGGTGAGGTAGAAAAGCAGATAAAAGAATGGTTAGACAGAGGAGTTATTCAAGTAAGTTATTCTGATTATTCAAGTCCCTTAGTTCTTGTAAGAAAGAAAGACTTATCACTTAGAATATGCATTGATTACCGCAGATTAAATCAGAAAATAATTAAAGATGAATTTCCTATTCCCTTAATTGAAGACTACATAGATAAACTATATGATGCACAGATATTCAGTACATTGGATCTTAAAGACGGGTTCTTTCATTTAAAAATATCAGAAGAGTCTGTTAAATACACAAGTTTTGTTTGTCACCTTGGACAATTTGAATTTCTTAGAGCTCCATTTGGTATGAGTATATGTCCGAATTACTTTATGAGATTTATAACTATTATTTTTCGTGACCTGATGTTAAGGGGTTGGGTGTTAATATACTTGGATGACATTTTAATTCCAGCAAAAGATGAAATAGAAGCTTTAATAAGATTAAAAGAAGTTTTAAAAGTAGCATCACAATATGGATTAATAATAAACTGGAAGAAAGCCAATTTGATAACAAAAAGTATTACATTCTTAGGACATGAGATTTGTAATGGTAAGGTGAGTCCCTCTGTTGATAAAATAGAAGCCATAACAAAGTTCCCAGAACCAAGCTCAACTAAACAAGTGCAAAGTTTTGTTGGCCTAGCCTCGTACTTTAGAAAATATATTCAAAATTTTGCAGAGATAGCAAGTCCTCTAACAAACCTTTTGAAAAAAGATGTAAAGTTTAGTTTTGATCAAAAAGAAAGACAAGCATTTTATACATTAAAGGAAAAATTAACTAGTAGCCCAGTTTTAAAGATTTTTAATCCAAAGTTACAGACTGAATTACATACAGATGCATCATGTTTTGCTATTGCAGCGATACTCATGCAACGTGATGAAAATAATGAACTACACCCTGTTTATTACATGAGTCGTAAAAATAGTCCACAGGAAGAAAAATATTCAAGTTATGAATTAGAAGCTATGGCAGTTGTTGAAGGGGTAAAAAAATTTAGATGTTATTTATTTGGAGTTAAATTTAAAATAGTAACAGATTGCAAAGCATTTACAATGACAATTAAGAAAAGAGATTTAACACCTAAAGTAGCACGGTGGGCAATGTTTTTACAGGAATTTGATTTTACAGTGGAACATCGGTCCGGAAGTTTAATGAGACACGTTGATGCATTAAGTCGCAACCCCTATGTAGGTGTGGTATCAACATTGCATGAAAACTTACGGCAAGCACAGAAGGATGATGAAGGTCTGAGGGCCATTGCGACTATATTAAAGGATAATAAACCCTATGATGACTATTATTTGGATAATGGATTACTTTATAAAGGAAATGAAAAATTATTAGTTGTTCCAAAAGGTATGGAATTAGCTGTTATTGGGAATGCTCATTCCAATGGCCATTTTTCTATAAAGAAAACTACTGAATTGATAAACAAGAATTATTTCATTAAAAATATAAATAAAAAGGTTCAAGAGTTCATAGCTGCATGTATTCCTTGCCTCTTAGCGGTTAATAAAGCAGGTAAAAAAGAAGGATTTTTACATACTATAGATAAAGGAGAAAGGCCTCTACATACAATTCATCTAGATCATGTAGGACCCATGACGGAGACTAAGAAACAATATAACTATATTCTTACAGCTATCGATGGTTTTACAAAGTTTGTTTGGTTGTTTCCAACTAAAGGTCTCACTGCGAATGAAGTAATAGACAAAATTAAAATTCATCAACAAACATTTGGTAACCCATTAAGATTTATAACTGACAGAGGTACGGCATTCACTAGTCATTTGTTTCAGGATTATTGTACAGAACAAAGTATTGAACATGTGAAAATTACAACAGGAGTTCCCCGAGCAAATGGTCAAGTTGAAAGGATACATTACATTATTATAGCGGTACTTACCAAGATGTGCATAGAATCACCTGCGCTGTGGTATCGACATGTTAGCTCGGTACAAAGAGCACTTAATAGTACATACCAAAGAAGTGTAAGTTCTACACCATTTGAGCTTTTAATAGGAGTAAAAATGAAAAATAAACAAGATTTAGAGATTTATGATTTAATTAAGCAAGCAGATATAGATAATTTTACACAGCAAAGAGAAGAATTGAGAATACGAGCGAAGGAACAAATATTAAAAACACAAGAAGAAAATATTAAAAATTTTAACAAAAATAGGAAAGAAAGTTTTAAATACAATGTTGGTGATAAGGTTGCTATCAAACGCACTCAATATGGAAGTTGTATGAAATTGAAACCAAAATTTTTAGGTCTATATATTGTAACTAATGTAAAAAACAATGATAGGTATGATGTTGAAAAAGTAGACTCTAATGTTGAAGGTCCTAGTAGAACCTCCACTTCATGTGACTTCATGAAGCCATGGCCTGATTTAGGATTAAGCAATTACTTTTTTTTTTTTTTTTGTAAGTTGTTTGGTTTGATTTGTTATATTATTTTCAAAGATTTATAGGATGTATGATGAGTGTATAAATTAAGATGTTATAAAAGAGTGTATAAAGTAATAAAAGTGTTTCCTTCTTTATAATAATTAAGTATGTAATGTAAGGTGTTACTTTATAATGTTTTTGTTTTTCTCAATTTAAGATGCTATTTAAGTTGTCAGGTAATAAAGTGTTGATTAAGTTTTTCTTGCAAGTTGTAGTTCTGTATTCCTTTTATTTATTGTTAAAAAAGGTTTAGTACATAATGTTTAAAAGGTTTAGTATATAATGTTTAAAAGGCTTAGTATATCATGTTTAAAATGTTTAGTATATAATGTTTAAATTGTTTAGTATATAATGTTTAAAATGTTTAGTATATAATGGTTAAAGATGTATCTCAAGAGTGTCTGTAATATTTTTTTTTATTGTTGTTTATTTGAACCTTAAGATTTTTTTTATTACATTGGATGACTGAGGACAGCCATGTTGTCAGGAAGGGCCGAATGTGGAATGATTATTGAATGTAAATGATTTAAATAGTTAATCTGTGAAGTGTGAATGAAAGGAAGAATGAGTGAAAGGGATATAGTGTGTTCGGCCATAATAGATTTGAATTGGAAGAAGGACGGTTAACGAGCGAGCGGGTGCACGGTGAATTAGGTATAACTTTATTTAAATAAACGTGTTAAGGTGATATTTCGTTTCATTGCTGGTACTCTGACATCCTCAATCATCCTCAATCCCACATATATATATATATATACATATATATATATATATATATATATTTGTATATTAACGCGTTTAGACAGAAGCAGTTATACACCGCACATTAGAGTTTTCAAAAATGTTATTGGTGAATAGAAGCATGTTTTAAATAGACATTTGCTACGCGTTACCTGGGTCCTGAATTCTATACTTTCCCAAACGGACTGCCCCAGATCGAGTGGGATATATGTTGCTATGCGCTACCTAAATAAATTACAATGTGGATGAAATAAAATATGTTAAAATCTATCTCATTACTGTAAATATCGTACAATAATACACTGTTTTTATGTTGAGTGCAATAACGCACTAGTGGCTATAGTCAAATTACTACAGCTAGGCTATTAAATGACATTCGAGTCTCAATATAAAAATAAGTTACTAAGCCACTACTACACCTAGGTAGATTCAATAATTCCAAATATCTAGTGTATTTCGAAATAATATATCGGATATTATTTCGAAATAAAGTCTCATAACTCCACTGATAATCGTTTTCATTTTCTTTGTTCTAAATAATATCGAGAACAGAAGATATCTGTTGACCGCAATAGTACTTGTCCCGCGGTCCTCGTTGAGACAAATGGTAATTAAGGGCCAGGATTGAAAAATGTCGCCTCTTCAATTATACCTTCGTCTGGCTAGTCCGTAGTAATGAGCTTGCGGCTTTTCTGTATTAATTAAAGCATTGTATAATTTACGTTTCTTTTATTTATGTTGTTATACAAGTGTTTCTTATATTGTGTTATTATTTATTATATACGTTTTCCTTTTTAACTGTTTATAAAAGATATTTTATAAAGATAATATTAATAACACTTTATGTCTTTAATACCTTAAAATAAATAACAACCGTTTTTAATATTAAAATAGTCGCGCCGCGTTGGCGCAACGATCACAGCACTGGTTAATGGCTGTTGCACTGGCGGCTGCGGGTTCGATCCTCGCACATGACAAATATTTGTATTGGTACATACAGATCTTTGCCGTGGTGTGGGTGTTTGTGCAGTCCTTGTGGGTCTCCCTACCGTGCCTCGGAGAGCACGTTAAGCCGTCGATCCTGGTTGTTATCATGTACACCTGATAGCGGTCGTTACTCATATCAAGGGATAGGTCCGCCAACCAGCACTGAGGCAGCGTGGTGAATTAAGCTCTGATCCTTCTCCTACATGTAGAAAGAGGCCTATGTCCAGCAGGGGATATTATAGGCTGAAACGTTTAAGAATAAAATAGTATAGGTTCTAAAAAAACACGTTACGTTTTTAGTTTTTCATTCTAAGACAAAATGTCGTTCTAAGAAAAAATACACGTGTCTTGAAAAAATATCTATACCTGCCTACCAGTACGCAAAGAATCTGAGGGATATATGGACCAATCTATTAAAATAGACATCATTAAAATAGACACTCATTTATGAGACCTTTGCAGCTGTGGGATTGACAACAAATCTGTAGTACATTATTCCGCTGGTGATTTAATATGAAATTTTAATTTTCATTATAATGAGAACAGTGTAGTTCCCACATAAACAGTGTTTAGTCAATTTTTTTATCTAATTTTTACTATAAAGTAATAATAGGATTTTTGAGAAGTGTTGCCACAAAACGAACTCTGTCTGTCTATTATCTTTACATTACATCCTATAATGTAAATGTATTGTGTATTGTAGTGTATATTTGTTTTTAATACGAGTTATTTATTTTATTTATATCTATCAAAAAGAAATCAATCAAGTCACAGACTCAAGAGCACGTAGAACTCACAGATATATCCGATAAGACCCCCATTTTCTCAGCAACGTCGAGGAAAATCACAGGAAGATTTATGTAAATATGACTTCATTTCGTTCTTATTCCGATTACATATCGTATATTGACGTCTCGATCTCATGAGGAATATGATAAAGCCTTCAAAATGTACGATTTCAATATTTGAGTTTTTCGTTTTATCTGCTCATATGACTAGTATTTTTAAATATTTCTGGTTCCGTGACTGGTCTTTTCTTGAGTATTTTATGCGATATTTTGTAATTATATTTATCTTAATATACGAGCTACTCTGGCAACGTACTTCTGCACAACCGTCCAATACTATTTTTCTTAGCCCTAAAAAACGTCGATAAAATGAAATATTAATAGTAACTGAAGCATGCAACTAAAGCACCTCATATGGAAACGAATTCTTTTTCTCGTAGAATGTTTTTTATTGTAAACTAGCGACCCGCCCCGGCTTCGCACGGGTACAATGCTTATAATAATATTATCAAACAATATAAAATATAAAACCGCCTCAAAATCCGTTGCGTAGTTTTAAAAACCTAAGCATACAGACAGCGGGAAGCGACTTTGTTTTATACTATATTATGTAGTGATTATAGCCGTGCTTACGCGCTCACAAAAGTTATCATGCGGGATGAGTTTATCAAAATAGCTCATCTATTTAAACAAAGTAAAATTTTGAAATAAGCTAGTATATTTTTTTTTTCACTAGGAACATGATCTATTACATCTACAGAACCCACAATTTGAAGACACGCGGTTGGAGCCTAACAAAATGTATATAAAAAGTCCTTTTTGTACCCTTTCTCTCATAAAAATAAATGAAATGAAATAAAATAAAGCTATAAATATATTTTGGTATATTGTCTAACGTAATATTGCAGATATATAGATCACTAACTCTTTGAGTTTTTTATCGTCTTCTACGAGTAAGTGTTTCTGTTGTTTCAGGTTAATGGTTGACTATAAAATACCGGCAAATTCTACTATCTCGAAAATTCTATTGTGCTTTTAGTTACAACCACACTGCTCCCTGTGTTGTGTTACTGGTCGATGTCTGTTGAAGTCTTTTTTTTTTTTCGTTTGCAAGCCCACGCAATTATTGAAACACCATTGTTAGAGTCAGTCAAAATATCAATCTATACTAATATTATAAAGCTGAAGAGTTTGTTCGTTTGTTTTAACGCGCTAATCTCAGGAACTACTGGTCCGATATGAAAAAGCCTTTCGGTGATAGATAGCCACTTTATCGAGGAAGGCTATAGGCTATATATCATCACGCTAAGATCAATAAGAGCGGAGCACCAATGATGGATGTTTTAAAATCGGGGGATTTTTTCAAGTAACTATTCGCTAGATGAAGTCGCGGGGAGAAGCTAATATTAAATATATGATTTAATTATTCAAATTATTAATTTAAGCTAAAGAGATATGTCACAAAAGTATAGCTACTTTTTATCTCCAGCTACTGTAGCTGAAAACGCTGAATACAGTTAGTATTTGGTATTTTATATTTTTTTTGTTGAAGGTCGCTAGTTACAGGCATACTATTTATGACTAACCCGTTGGCGCAGTTTGTAGTTACCCTGCTTTCTGCTCCGGGGATTGTGGGTTCGATTCCCATCCCGAGTCTCGGTGTAATATATATATTTATTTATATATTTATATATGTATTAATTATAAGTATGTTTATCGAATATAAAAATATGTAGCCTACACCAATCTACGTACTATGGAGTATGAAAATATTGCTTAATTCATCCCTACTGACCTTTACAAATACGGTACATTTACTTGAGATGTTTTATAGCGAAGTGTGGCCATTTATCTCTATTTGTATATACCTGAAAGTACCATTTTTTCTAGTTATCCTAGGGAAGCGAACGTAATAAAAGTAAAGCCACGTCTTTCAAGTAAAAATCTAAACTTAAAAATTTTATTTTATTTTAGTAGGTATGGTAGTCATTCTTTTTTCCGCAGTTATAGTTATAAGCAATAAAGAATCGAATTTACAACAAACAGATAAAATAATTAATAAAATAATTAAATGTACAAAAAAGTAAGATTCAAAAAAAGGTTTGTTTGATTTTGTTATTTTTTTTTTTTGTTTGTTTATTAGTTCAAATTCGTTAACCTCACAAGTTAATAGGGTATTTAATAAATTTTGACGTTATTTTTTTCTGACAAATAGAAAATCAGTACTAGTACGCTTCATCGTAAATATCTATCAAATGATAATTTTAATTTTAATTTCAAATTTATTTTTAAAAGAAAGAAAGTCGTCAACTTTTTCCCTTATAGTCTAGTCAACTACTTCAAAAACATGTTAAGTAGTGATAAAGCTCCTAAAAATATGAGCCATAGCTCATTCGATCCGGAATGACGGACTTGCATTTTTTTAAACTTAAATTTTTTTTAAATAATAGCTCTATAAATTTTACGCTTCTTGGATCTTTTTTTATATATATTTATTATTTATACGGATACGATATCTCACGGATCACGTTGCTAAAATCTTTAAAAATTGTTTATTTTGCTTGTAATATTTTTTTATAAATTTCGAAATTATACTTCTTTTGACTGAATTGACACACCGTCACAACAAACCGACACCCTGAAGTTAGCTAGTCAACGAAGAAGAAGTTAGCAACGTGAAGTTAGCTAGCCAATGAAGTAAAACTTTGTACGTGCGTACATAAGTACACACATACTTTTTTTAATGGATTTAGCCTTAATTTGTTTGCATAATAATATTAGACTATTAGTAAAGTTTCAAAAATTTTACTACGTGACGTTAGCCATCATAACTTGTCTCCATATAATACAGCTTATAAAGCTGAACAGCTGGAATATTGGTAAAAAAGGAATAGTACCTGACTAAGCATTTGTGTTTTAGTGTAACCTTAATATGCAAACTTGATAACATTAATAGTCTTTTTCCAAAACTCGGGAGTTTTATTTACTCAATGCATTTTTTATCTACGTAACATTTTTTAATCAGTTTGGCGGGTAAGGAAATTGTAAAAGAGTTTGGTCAAACATATACAATTCTTTGTTATTATTATTATTTTGAATAGTTGATTTCAATTCTACGATCAACATAAATAATAGTATGTTCTTACGCAACAAAAAAATCAATAAGTGGTTTCAGACTTAAAGAGTGGAGCTAAAGACCAGCTAACATAAAAAAATGAGACCGATTTATCTTATTATCCACTTGGGTTGTCGAAGATTGTCTTAGTTTTATCGCTGAAAATCTTAGTGAAACTTGAATTCAAAAACTTCTTATTGTTTGTGAATACTTAACATAACTTAATGTTAACACAATCATTCTTTAACTGCTTTTGAGCTAAGGGCTATTTTGCTAAACTTCGTAAAAATCGTTGTTTTATTTGAAAACTAGCATTATATTAATTTTTTTTTTTTTTTAGTGTGTAAACCTTCCGTGGGTCTTAGGGAACAAACAAAAAAATTAAATTCGCCGAATCGGTCGAGCCATTCTCAAGTTATTCGCTTAGCAACATTCATTTTTATTTATATAGAATAGAAAAAAAAGCTATACAATCAGTTGTGTCAGACGTTTAAAAAATTGTCACAAGATTATTTATTCAACAAAAATAAAAGATTTCATTCAGATCCTGTTCTTGCATTTATTTTAAAGATATATTTTTCAGAAAAGTAAAAGCATTGTACTTAAGTATCAGAGTAACATTGCCTTGTTTCTTTATTTATTTTGAGGAAGTATCTTGTTTTCACTAGTTACATACAATTTAAAATCGTATTTCTCGCAGTTCTTATAAAACAAGCAACAAAAATGTCCTCGAAACGAAACTCAACTTACAACAAAGAAAATGATATGAACATTTGTCAGAAACAAATCGAACGAAACTTCTGCTTCAATACTATTTGCAGATATATCGGATTCTAGAGGAAGTTGTAAAATTGTTACCGACATGAACATTTTACTGTCGACTATCTTTTGAGAGAAGTTGAAAAATTTAAAAAGTATTTTTAAAGGACGAAATAATGGATTATGTTATAATTTTGATCCGCACTTTCTTATACACAATCAAGAGATTTTATGTAGTAGCCGATTGTGATTGTATAATCTTTTGTAGGGTTAAAATCGAAGTAGATCGATCCTCTCTATATTAGAAATGATAATATCATAAAGAACCAAATTGAGAACCCCTTAATGTTTACCAAATGGATTCCTCCTACAGTTTTTTTTTATTGCAGGTCCTAACGCAAGGTCAAGGTGTGCAATGTGACCTGCAACAGTGGTGCTCCTTGGCCAACATTTAAAACAAAATTTTAACATATATAAAATTCTTGTGTCGCGGTGTTTGTAGTTAAACTCCACCGAAACGGCTTGACCGATTGACATATTGGGTAGGTCTGAGAATCGAAAAACATCGATTTTTCATTACCCTAAGTTATGGGGGGGTTGGGGGGGTTAATAAAATATATGGCAAAACAACGTTTGCGGGGTCAGCTAGTAATATTTGGCTTCAACTTATTTTTATTATTTTTAGTCCTATGACATTAAGTCTAAAAAGGTTTTATTTATTTTGAAACATACATTTTAATTTGAGAATAAAATATAGATATATATGACTCAAATATATTAAGCCTATCAAATAAACCGTCGTTACATCTAAAACGTTATTCTTGTGATACTATAAATTCGCAGTGATGGCTATCTTGATATACCTTATTCGATTAATCACTTCCGAAAATCACCAATCAATGTATCAATAACCAATATAGTCGAAACAATGAGAAACCGCTACCACTAAAAATAGAAAAGATAACAAAATTGTAACTATCAAATACAGAACTTAGTCGTTTGTTAATGTCAGAAAACAAAAATAAAGTATAATCTGTATAAATGGAAAGAATTTGTTCTATATTTAAAAGATCCTTACTAAAGAATGGCATGTTTAATTTATCTTATTTATGAAGGAGCTTTTTTAAGTTTTAGCTAACGGAGTTTTTTTAACTCATTCAGAGTTATCAGTTAAATATTAAGCTATCCGCCATGTTACTAAGGCATCTTTAGTTTACACCTTCGGAAAAGTAAAATAATAACACATATTTTAAAAATACCAGAAAGCCTCAAAAATATTGCTGTGAATAAAAAAATGATTACAGGTCGGTCAAAAATGCTTGGATATTTTAATAGGTTTTCTTCAAACAACCTAGGATTGATGAAAAGTGTGAATAAACATGGGTATTTTTTCATCCAAAACATACAAAAGTACAAAAAGTAAAAAAGGTTATTTTACTTTTATTATGGCAACTGGAAAAAAAATTCTAGAGTGTTACGAAAAACTTTTACTAGAGATGTTTAGCGATTGTCACAAATACAATGGCATCTCAAATTCCATATCTCAGCAATTTGGAATTTCGCATTGCTAACATAGAGAAATTATCTCATCGTTGAATAGCAATAACCAAAGTAATAAATATTCATCGAAAATAAACTACAGTAACATTGTAATTAAACTTTTACTTAACATTTTACGATTGAAGCTACTCTGTATTTATCATAAAAAAAATTAGGACAATAAACAAATAAAGTCACGATCAACAACCGCCAATAGGAAGAAATTCTTTATCGAATCCAAAAACTAACACAACAAGCATAAACACGGTACATCCTAGATAAACTTCTGTGTGGCCCATATAAACATTTATTATGAGTTAGGGTGAACTCCAAAAACTAATACATACCAGTCAATTTTGTATAAAAAAAAAATAAAAATATGCTGAATATACATTTCCTGAAATATTCTGATACATACTAATGTATGATAATGCCTCTCAAATCATTCTCAATCATTCTTAATACATATTTTATTTTCCCATACATCCGATTCCTTATAATAAATTACTCTGGATAATCGATCCTATTTTCACTAAAACTTATTAAAATAACTATTTAATCGTATTTAAAATGGCCGTCTTCTTCTAATAGACTAATATCTCAAAGGAACAATACAGGAACTCCCAACAATCAATACTCCTTGGATACAACTCACAAACGAGAAGTTTCCTATCGTGAGAGCATCAGTAACCGAGTTTCATAGGTCATAGGTAGTCAGTAATACGTAATATTACACGTATTTCACAAGGATATATTATTTATGGTTTAAGTTTTATAGAGAAGTAGTCAATCTAGTAATCAAAATGTGTTTTTACACACGTTTGTAACAACTACATTACGAAGATTTATCGTATTTTCTGCTAAGGGGACGAATGATCTGGCTGATATTCTGGTTACATTTATGAAGTTTGAAAAGTATTACAGCGGGTAAAAGAATTAGACTTAACCTGAAAAAAAAGGACGGACTGTAATTTCAGCTTTCTTATAAACCACAAACGCCACTTCTCAAATATTTTTGATTAACTTTTTATGGTACCGTTTTATGTTACACCAATCGTAAACGAACTGTAGACAATTGACGAGAATTCGTTTGAGATTGATTAATAAGTTAGTACCATTTTATTAGTTGGTTCCGTATTATTTTCTTAATAATATAATATTAAAGGAATGCATTTAAAGATATCTTTAGTTTTTATTACGAGATACTCTTATTGTTAAATATCTTAGAAATATTCAATTAAACACTTTTTTACTACTGTTGTAAATACTAAAAATGAGATATCTACCGCTTCTATTGTGGGGTGAACTTGTAACTATGACACATGCAAAAGTGCCACTCGCTTGTTTACTTCAGCCTCTCGCCGTCCACGGCTTAACATAGACCTCTTCAAGTTCGCGCCAAATATCATAGTTCTCTGCAATTCGCATCCAACCTCCTAAGGCAATCTTACGTAGATCGATGGTAAAGCACGATTCAGCCTACTGCTGGACATAGGCCTCATTCTCCATGCAGAAGAAGTCTGAAGCTTAATTCATCACGCTGCTCCACTGCGGGTTGGTGGATATTATTATTACTCTCCGAGGCACGGTGGGGAGATCCACAAAGACAGAGATCCAAACCGAAAACCGAAATCAGGAAGAAAATTGTCATTAAGGAGTAAAAATGACTAGTAACGAACATAGAAAATATACCGTTTTGCGTCTTGAAAAGTGTTATTGAATGTGACGGTTTAATTAGTAATTATGTAATTGCAATTCCTAAAAAGCGTTTGAAACTTTTTAGAAAATCATCTATAAAATCATATAAATAACATAGCTTAATAAAGAAAAGTAAAATAAATATTGTAACAATTCTTATACTTTTTACACCTTATAATACAATTGTCTTCTTCGAATTTTTACACCCTCGGGGAGAGCTTCAAAATATCAACAGAAAGATGTTTCCTCAACTTTGTCTTTTGTTAGTTTCGTTTTTAATATATTATATACCAAATCGAATTACAAATATGAACGGGATTTTTTTTAATTCATAACGTTTTACTGGATATAAATAATGATTATATACCACCCCCTAAGGGTATGAAATTCACAACGATAAATTCGTAGAATGTGTGTATCTTTAAAAATTAAATAACTTTCTCTTTACGAAAATATTTTCGTATTTTTCCAACGAGAATTTATTTATAGCCAACTTTTATGTATTCATAAATAAATAATAATATGTAAACGAGGCTAAGGAATATTATTTAAATAAATTCTTAAACCGCTATAAGAATCGATGCATTTAAAATATTTCATTATTTTTGCCGATACTTATAGAAATATAAAAACCACTACCTTATATCTCTTCAAAGAAATCATCAAGGAAAATGAGTTATTATGGATAACATTAACAAAATACCAATAATGCCAAGTTAGAGTCGGACTTACAAATGGATGTAGCTATATCATCGAAAAATGTTTAGTATTGCATACTCTTTACCCTTAATTTGGTATAACCATTTAAAGTTAATATTTTTCTTTAACCCGGCACCAATATGACTGGGTATTAAATACCTGACAGATTTAGAAACTCTATTGAAATTGTCGTGTCGGCCGCACCTAAACACCGAAGGCCGCGGGTTCGATTCCCGCTCGGAGTGGATATTTGTGTTCATACAAATATATATTTTCGGTCTGGTTGTTGTTCTTGTGGGTCTCCCAACTGTGTTTCGGAGAACACGTTAAGCTGTCTTTCTCGGTTGTTATCAATATACACCTGATAACGATCGTTACTGACAGTAAGGAATGTATCCGCCAATACCCGCAGCATGGTGTATTAAGATCCAATCCTTCTCCTACATGGTAGGCCTATGCCCAGCAGTAGGATATTACAGGCTGAAACTTTGAAATAAATGATACTTACTGTTTGTTGTTAATAATAAAAGCTGCGGTTGTTGAATTCTCGAAATACTTTAGCTATTATATTTAGTGCCACTGCGGCTACAACGGAGTCTGCACTCATTCATTCTAAATCGTTTTTTTTTTTTTGTAATGTAACATTATCGTGACAAATTTTTAATTTTGACAAAATACCACAAAATAATAAGACCAACATTTATACAACTGACAAAATAACTACGAGAGAAGAGGACCAGTAATTTAGAAGCAAAATACAAATTTTAGTAAAGATGATTATTTAAATGTCTCATTTCAACATCCATTTAAACAGCAAACTCGAGTTTGTTAGAATAGGCATGCCGATAAAGTCACAAAGCCAAAAATCATGTCTCAAAAGTAGGTTAAACTAAACAAGAGACATAAATACAACAACAAAAAAACCTGATTGAGCTGTTACGAATCGCGCCCAACTTTTATACGTTCGTCAACCTTATTCAAACGAGCCCCACCTTTCATTATACGTACAAAGGCTTTGTCCTTTAAGGAAATACCTGAATCTACTTCGCAATGGCTATGCTTTAGTATAAATACAGCGAAGAGAAGAGGAAAAAGGCGGTTGTTTCTGAAAGTTTTACTGTCTTAAGATTCCAAGTATTTTGAATGTAGAGAACGTTTGTATTTGGTAAAATTATGTTTCTGCTTTTCGTTAAAATTTTATGCAACTATACCGTATCTTGTGTTCTATTTTAAAACTTAATTTATCAAGTATATACTTGGTATACTGAACTAGTAACATATATTTTATTTTTATTTATTTATACTCTTTATTGTACACTAAAAATAATTTACAAATCAACAGCAAAAGAGTAAAAAAACATGTCATTTTATTGACAATACACTATTTTTAATGAATGATCCTTTCGACATTCATCAGTTATTTCATCGAAGCGTTCTGACGATTTTTTTAAAACATTTCTCATAATATTTTTTTAACAATATCGTGTCGGTACGCAATGAATATCTTTCGTTTCAAGCTAAAATTTCTCTTACAGAAAAGAAGTTTGTAGTATTACAGCTCATTAGTTCTGACAAACAATACAAACACAACAGACAATATGGGGGAATATAATTTAAAAAAAAATAAGAAAAAAGGTTTATCATTCCGTTTGAACAAACGTTGTGTACGTTCCATTTCATTACAGCTTCTTAAACTACTAACAAGAGACATCAGTGATTGCTATAGTTCGAGGAGACAAGTTTAGTTTGCAGCAATGAAGTATTAATGCAGTATATATTAGTTTATTTTGTTTGTATTTGCGGCTAAACAAACGGCATAAGGCCCGCTGTATGAAAAAAATACAAGAAGTGAAATCGTGTGAAATAGAAACTTTGAGCAGTGACGTTTTACCACGCAACGTAATTTGCTTACCTTTCACATAGAAAGAATCTACTGATTAGAATACTATAGAAAACATTATTATTTGTTCATATATAAAGTATCTTTACTCCCTTCATCACAGCAATCGTACGTATAGAGTAAACTCCAATCGCATGTCATGTCAAAAAGATCAGATCACAAAACAAATGTTGTATGACTCCAATGTGTTGTTCAGTGACATATCTAAGACAGTATTAAAATGTTGCCATTAAAAAGTTTTGTACGGAATCATATTTGTTTTCATGTCCGACTTCGTCTCGTATATTACTCTCTCCCTCTTATTTGCGAACGTATTTTATTCTAGACATCCCCCACAGAAAACTGTAGGGTACACGTTGTACACACAAATTTTATGGCTACTGTTTCCCTGCGGTGAGTCATACCGTTATGTTTTGTAGGCTATATGTTTTCTGAATGATGGAGCTTTCGAAGTTGAAAGATTTATTTATTGTTTACAAAACAAACAATACTTCTTGTTTTCAATATTACTTTAAATATATTACTAGTTAGTGTAAAATATTTCTACATAAGCACTATAATAATAACCTTTAAACATTCCACTACCGAGTATGTTGCACCCATACACCCCTTTAACATATAATATAGCACATACACATACGAGACACACATATATATTATGTGTATGAAACATGTAATGTCAATAGTCTTGTACCCTTTGGATATCAATGTCACGTATAGATGATTGATCACTTTCATATAACCTATCTTATCACACTACTGATATTTTTTTTATACACATGTTGTATATCTCTGTAATTTCTAATTAGACTGCGTAAATGTTAGTGTACTTTTTATGTAAACGAATAAGGTTCCAAATAATACGGTAGACTTGACTGAATAGTACTTTACTGCCTCTAAGTCTATGGGGAGCAGCGAAAGTAATAATAATAATACAAGGGCCAACATTAGAAATTTCTCCTGTGGGTCCGGAACCACACACAATACACAAACCTACGGACAACGACAAAAACCATGTGCAGGGATCGAATCCACGACCGCCTAAGCAACAGCCAATGCCTATGACCAAATCTATGACCGCTACGCAAACATGTTTCATTAACGGTTAGAGGTTTATCTGCTACTAGAAAGATGGCTGCAGCTTAAGCTAAACTGGCTCGACTTTCAGCTAAAATTACAGAAGATTCACCTCTATTGTTCTTTGTTTGTCTCAAATGTACGTTTTCCCGAAATTTCGAGCTTACTTTAGGAAATAAAAAAAATATTTTCTAAGAAGGTAACACAATTTTAAACTTACACGCTTAACCTTTTAAGCTATTAAATCCTTAATTTTAAATAGAAACATCTGAAAGTTTGTAAAATAAGCAGAAAAGTGCTTTTATTTGTTATGCCGTTCACCGCTTACAGAAACGGGTAAAAATAAATAATAAATAATAAATAATAATAAAAATTAAAAAAATTCCACGTTGATTAAGACTATTTAAACTATCAGATTTTATCTAGTCTGAAAAACCTTAAAATGAAATTCTATGAAAAAATCATCCTAAGTTTTAATAAACTAAGTAGAACTTAATAAAACTTTATAGTATAATTTTTTCAAAAAATTCTCCAAATGCCACAACACGAACTGTTTTACGAAAGCATCATAAAATTTCTTTCTCCTAATGAAAATCTAAATCCGTTGAAGCGCTGTACGATCAAACGATTTCATAAATATGGTGATTGAACATCGTCTTGAATCGATTATTGTTAAGGAGTCTGATTCACATACCCTCAGTACGAAACATGTAAAAGCATTTGTCTTACGTTATTAGGTTTATAAAAGGTTAAATCTTGTTAAATCGCATCGCTTCACTTCCTATCGTATTTTTGTCGGTCAAATAAAAAAACTTTTGAGCTTAAAAAATATAAAATCCATTACCTAAGAGCTTAAAATATTCATTTATATATCAAAACTTATTAACGTATAATGTTTTGAACTAGTGGCGTCTAGTGATAGCAAGATAGTTCGTGTAATTTGTGGATATAATTTTTGATTCCGTGAGAGTATTGAGATGAAGAGTAGTGCCCGACACACCCGCCTCTGTTGTGGAATTCCAGCTACCCTAGTGTTGAGTTTCGTTGCAATCAGTTTTTAACCACCGACGTCAGTATAGAAGGAAGTTTTCAATTCGACTTTTTTTAACTCGACGAATTTGTATTATCGCACACACAAGCAACACAACCCGGTTTTGTGTGTTCCCGGACTTCGAACACAGGATTTTATTCTAGTGGGGTCATTGAATGTGAAGCATTAAATAAGGAGAAATAACAGGCTCGATAACTTAATTTAACTAATAGTATGAGACCAATAACTCCAATCCTAGAATCCTCCTATCAATAGACATCAATCAAGTCTAACAATTAAGTTCTTTAGAATACGCACTTGAGTACGAAAAAATCAAAAAACTTTTAACGGTATTGTGTAGAATAGTTCTCCAGGCGTTTGTGCCAAAACACTTAAAAGATCGATCGATCACTTAAAGAAAGAGTTCAATATTGAATGAATTTTTATGATTTAGACGAATAACAAAATATTATTTTACACTCTCTTTCCTGTTTACCGTTTCATATCTACCGTGTTAAGCCGTTGATAATATTATGAGGTCACTTATACAATGGAAGCAATGCTCTTAAATCAGTACAACTTTTAAGACTTTGTATCCCCTCTAATCAGCACAATGCCTCATTATACACAGTACAAATGTTTAAGAGTTTCAATCTCCTAGGATCTTAGGATTAACGAGATCAATCCAGTTAATTTATTCTGGAGAAAGCCGCTATTAAGAAAGGTGTTAAATTAATGAAAAAGATCACTAAACAAAAATGGCAAAAAGTCCAACAAAATTGTCCAGGCTGAATACAAACCGAATCTAAACTCTCACGTCTACAATGTACATAGTGTACCGTCGACCAAGAAAGTGGTGTACCACCCTAAGGTTGAATGCCGCTTGCAGATTCATACGTGATAAAGATTAGTTTCGCTTGCAGATCGATCTGACAACTTCTATTACCGTCTTTATCTGATTATTGATACCGATATTATTTATACCTAATAGAGTTTAAAATGTCATGTATAATAATGACGTATGAATTCTTATCAATTAGGTTTACGTCATTATTATATGTCTCTTTCAATAATATCTTTTAATAACGAACCTTGTTGTAATTTTCGATGACAAGGAAACTAAATCAAAACTGGTACACCACTTTCTTGAGAAGATCACAGTTAAATAATACTGCTTTTGGGTAGTGTTGTGTTCCTGTGGTGAGTGAGGTGGCCAGAGCTCCTGGGGAGGGTCGGGGATAGGCTCAGCAATGCGTCAGCGATGCTTATGATGTTGCAGGCGTCTATAAGCTACGGTAACTGCTTACCACCATGTAGACTATAAGCATGCTTACCAACCTAGTCGTATAAAACAAAAAAGTACCATAAATTTGGCTTATCAATACTTAATACACTCGATTTAATTTATTTCCACGTAGATTTCTACGAGATCTTTGAAATTCTTAGTATTTCAACCTTTAAGTAGCACAATCATGTTTTGTTATAATTTATTACATAAAGTTTGTATCTTGATCGCACTTTAAAAATATCAATTACATTCTGTAAATAATTTGAAAATATATACGTATTATTACCATTACAAATTCCTTAAAGACCTTGAAATTTGATTTTCTTATTTTTCATTTCCATGAAAAAGAAATCGAAGTTTTGTATTCTTCTCGTTTTACAATTAAGATTATTATTGACTAATAAATTTCTTGTAAGTAGAACAGACTTAATTCAAGGCAAAGTCAAAGTAATTCGTTTTCTTTGTAGCTTTAGTTGTATTATAGCTATATTAACAATATACGTAAAACCCAACTAATAGTATATAAATACTCTTAAAACAAACATTTAACAAAGCTACTGAAAGCTAGAGAAGTGAGTTATGTCCATTAAAAGATAATAAAACTGTAGCAATTTAGAAACAATATAAATGTTTAACTATTAAATAATACTTTTAAAATATTTCTTAAAGGAAACAAAGTATCCAATACAAACTCAAACATTCTGCAAAGCGCGCAAAATGTATTGGAATAGAACAACTCAGTGCGTACTTTCATATTTCAGTTTGAATACTTTTACTTAAAAATAAATAAAAGTTTCGAATAAAAAACTAAAGCACGAACTAACAAAAGAAACCTAATTAGCCTTTTAACATTGAACCACTTTAGGTATTTATTGTTTTCTAATGTTTACGCAAATTTCACTCATTATAATTAATCGATTTTTTCGGTATACCACGATAAAATCCGAAAAAGTTTTTTCACTATAGGTATACATACATACATGTACTGTGTATTTACTTTCTTACTATGTGTCCCTTCACTATTTAAGCCATACCAGCTGACCCGGCAAACTTCGTATATTTTTTTATGAGTATACCGTTTTTTTTTTTTATATGCTTTTATTCAAACCTTATCGTGACATATTGTTTTCTAATATTTACACGAATTTCACTCATTATAATGAAACAACGTATCGGATTTTATCGCAGATTATTAAGTTTATCGGATACTTCACAGCAACCTTGGTCACGGAAAGACCATGGTTGCTATAAATTATCCGAAACGTCGGGCATCTTAAAAACTTATCCTGACAAGAAAAATACACAAAAAAAATTATCCAATTGGTGCAGTCGTTCGAGGTTATGCGCATATATACATTCTTTGCTGTGTGGTTACGGCAGCAAAAATATAGCCACCCCCTCTCTTCCCGTGGGTGTCGTAAGAGGCGACTAAGAAATAACAGAGTTTCACTACTACTACTACCTTGGAACTAAAAAGCCGACCGATGGCGGGATAACCATCCAACAGCTGGCTTTGAAATACACAGGCCGAAGGATGGCAGCAGCGTCTTCGGTGTGACAAAGCCCTGCGGTTAACAACCCGCCTGCCCAGCGTGGTGACTATGGGCAAAACACGTGAGTTCACATCATTTTTGGCGCGAACTTGTGAAGGCCTATGTCCACCAGTGGACTGTATTAGGCTGAAATGATGATGATGATGATAATGATGATGATACATTCCGAGGATTCATATTTAACTATATAGATATCATGTGTACAAACTAACAGATTAGTTAGATAGATCAAACAAATCTATCGTAATAAACGAACCGATGCGAAAGTTCACAGTAACGTCGGCGAAAACTTAATTGATTTTATTCAAATTCTTTAGATATTTCGACGATTCTAATTCTTCGTTCGAATTTTCTTTTTCATCCGTCCTTGTCTACTTTGCCTCTTCACACATTTTCCGGTAATAAAGGTGCTTACGTCCATTTCGGGATTCTTAGTTACGTTCACACGATTTCATAGCGTTCACTTAAGCAAGTAATAAATATTCATTCATATTAAACTATAATACATAATTACATATGTCTAAAATACACACTCGTTTGTCTAACCCTAAGGTAAATAAGGTCATACACATTTTTTGTAATAAATATACATGAAAATAGTACAAAGAGAATACATATCTTAATATATATAAATCTCGTGTCACAATGTTTGTCCTCAATGGACTCCTAAACCACTTAACCGATTATAATAAAATTCGCACACCATGTGCAGTTCGATCCAACTTAAAAGATAGGCTATATTTTATTTTGATATATTATGTTATTATTATATTTCAGAAAAAAATAAGGTGATACGAAGTTCGCCAGGTCAGCTAGTATATTATAAATATTAGATTCGCTTGAGAATAAAAATCACAATCCAAGAGTTGAAAGTGGAATCACTACCAAACTACGTTATCGGGACAATAGGGAAAAAGTGTGTTTGTCGCGACTGAAGTTACTCCTAAAGAATGATTACCTTAATATTTAAAAATTAAGATGCTCTATTAAATAAATATAACAATAATGAATTAAAATTTCAACTGAGGTAGGGCACAGCAGGAAATTTCCTGCTCAAAATATAAAGCAGTCCGACTCGGGTAGTACCCGACTTTACAGAAGACCATAGTTTAATAATACTGTATTCAAGCAGCATTGTGTTCCTGTTGGTGAGTAAGGTGACCAGAGCTCCTGAAGGGGATTGGGGGTAGGATCGGCAATGCGCTTGCGATGCTTCTGGTGGTGCAGGTGTCTATAAGCTACGGTAATCGCTTACCACCAGGTGAGCCGTACGCTTGTTTGCCGACCTAGTAATATAGAAAAAAAGTAATAATAATAATAATAAAACTCTGATATCAAAACATAAATTGCCCGCTATTCGTATCGGTAGAATTAATGCTGGTATACTATTGCTGGTATACCTATATCTTACATAAACAACTAAAAGCCCTGTAAAACAACAATCTTAGTGTTACTAAACATCAGCGTCGCTAAGCGTCTGCGGCAGTTTTTTCACATTATTTCAGAAGCCGTATTTTTAGCGTAAAACAAAACAAAACAAACGCTTGACTTGGGGAGTTAGCTGGTGAATGCGAGGGCGTTACGAAAAGTGTGATCGGCCGAGGTGAACGGAGCAAGAGAGAAAGGTGCGGCCACACATTTTGTTTCACTCTTTCTCTCATAGCCAGTTACGATTCGTAAATCTAAGACACAGTGCAGGCCTATTGTGCAGAAGTTTTACTTCAGTCGTGTGGTCTAAAGCATACTCTCTTTTTATACCACGCGGCTTACATCATTCCTTATGGAGTTAACGCCAAAAATATTAATCAGAATACACTAACTTGTCACAGACAGTATTTTTTTTAATAAATATGTCTGGAAACTTATTATTTATACAATACGACTGGAAAGTTTTGTTTTAATCAAATTGAGCTAAAAAGTGTTGGTTAGAAAAAAGTATACGATATTGTTTTGTTTCTTTTGTTTTATTAAATTTTTTATCAATTCCGTCAACTGAATACTGATTTATATCTGGAATACGAAGTTTATTTGGGGTCTAAAAACTGGCTGTAAATGTATATGAACAAAAATTTGGTATATTTTTAACATTAAATTTAGCCTGAATTGTTAAAACGAGAATAATTTAATTTGTTTTACTACATTGAAGTAGGGCAAAGGAGGATATATCTTGCTCAGAATTTGGAGCAGCCCGACTGGGAAAATACTTGAGGTATTAGACCTTACAGAAGATAACAGCTAAATAATATTACTCTTTTTTTTACGTACTAATAATCCATCATAGATATCCACCGGTGTGGGGGCGCCAGAGGGTTATGTCAGACTCCTACTGACTAAAAAACCACCACGTGTGAGCAGTCGTCCACCTGGGTGAGGCGAGATGGGGTCGCGCTAGCATTCGCCACCTCGCCTCGGAGATAATATTACTCTACACCAACCGTACGCTTCTTTTATACTTTTCACCTTAATATATATAAAATACACCTTAATGTTTCTTATAAGTATTTACTTTATATAGAAAAGTACATCGACACCTCTAAACCTCAAAGCAATTTGCGGTTACGTGACAAAGGCTAACGATCTCTCGGTCAAATGTACCTTCGTGTTAAAATGCATTACAAAGGATCACTTTAAGGGTAGAACTGCTTCTAAATAATTCCACTTCACATTCTAGAAATTACTTGAAATAGTTGACAGTTTATGCCTATATATACAACCTTCTTTGCATCGTAATACATAGTACAAATTACATATAAATAATAATATATAGGCTAAATACATTAACATTACGCTACGAGAAATACGAGCTACGCATTAATAAGAATTGTTACGAAAATGGAAAAAAAATATTATTTTTTTGAAAGTTTCCGTTGTGTGCGCTGCTTAAGCGGTTAAAGCTACCCAATAATTATGTAGGACGGAATTTATCACCATTAATAGTTCTAAATAAAATGTACGCGACAGCATGTTCTTGTTTATCTTTTAACTTTGAATCATTATAAGCATAACCTTTTTTAAAGTAATGCGGGGCACAGGTAGCAGGTATCACATAAAGTATTATCAATTCATATGTTGAAGCAAGAATTTGTATTTGGAATAAAACGAGTAAGCTGAGAGTTTAAAAAATCTGATAATCACATATAAATATATCTTTATCTTTTATAACCAACCTAGTTATAATAATGAACCATCGCGATAGTACCATTTACGAAATGGTCAATCATAAATACTAACATAGAATTAATTAAAATGTATAGAGAATAAAATAAACTAATTTAAGAATACAGATTATAGAAATTATAGATAAATAAAATTAATCCCTGTACTTAAATGGTCTTAAGAACTTTTTTTATTATAAATTGATTACAATTTATATACATTAATTAATTATAATAATTGTGTTTGCTCGCAAACGAAAAAAAACCGACTTCAATTACATCGACGAGTAATACAACGTAGATCGACGAAAAAATATTCAAGTAACTACGCGTTATCAAAGATTACTCAACGAGTAGTTATCAGATCTCGATGAAATTTAAATGTAACTACATGATAATCATCGGCTTTCGATTAAATTAAAAATCATTAAAATCGGTACACCTAGTAAAAAGTTATAGCGGATTTTCAAGAGTTCCCCTCGATTTCTCTAGGATTCCATCATCAGATCCTGGTTTTCTTATCATGGTACTAAGCTTGGGATATCTACTTTCCAACAAAAAAAGAATTATCAAAATCGGTACATCCAGTAGAAAGTTACGCGGTACAATACAACGTAGGTCGACGAAAAAAGCGTCAAGTAAAAACGCATTATTAGATATAGCTCGAAAAGTAGTTGTTAGATCTCAAATAAATTTAAATGGGACCAATTGGCACACACCACCTTTCGATTAAAAGAAAATTTGTCGAAATCGGTCCACCCAGTCAAAAGTTCTGATGTAACATACATAAAAAAAAAAAAAAAAAAAAATACAGTCGAATTGAGAACCTCCTCCTTTTTTGGAAGTCGGTTAAAAAAAAATTTAAAAAACGCATCTACATATAGTACAGCTGATTGTTATCTCTAAAGGCTTGATTGTTTTCAACGTCGCTGGAAAATAATTGATGCTTCTATAAAGTTAAGCCTAATTTTAACTCAAATTTACTTAACTGTATCTGTAATACAATCAGAGTTCCATATATAGACAAATAAAAACTACGTTACAAAATTGATATATACTATTTTATTAACATTAAAAAATAAGCCAACTTCTTTAATAAAATATGTCATTAGTAAATGAAAATTTTACTGTCTTCAATTTTATTGTTGTCATAATATAGAGAAAACCCAAAAAAATTTAAACAAATTTTGTGAGAATTGCAATGTATTGTATGTTTTGTAATTGTGTATGCATATCGGTAAACAGAACAACCTTTCTTAAACTAGGACAGAATCACTTACATAAAATCTTACACAAATTGTAAACTTCTAAAAGCAGAATTAGTTAGTTTAGTTAAAGTGGTCGTAAAGTATCGGATTTACATGCGATAAAAACGCCCCGTCTTGAATAGATTATAGTTAATCCAATCGTAAAAAGACCTGATATAGGAAAATATGTCTTGGACATTTATATAAAAGGATTCCAGATTAAAAGTACTGTGTCAAAGTTTTTAAAACAAGTTTCTACTGAAAACTAATCAAAATTCCATTCTTGTTAGTTTTAACAATAATAGAATTTCAGAACAAACTCACAACTTTGTCACTTCCTGTTCATTATTCTAAAAATCAGTGAATCAATGATGTTTCACGCGACTTTTGAAAAAAAACCGTGTGGTGTGGTGGACACCAGATAGAAACGTAGTACCTTATCACACAAATATTAATTTCAAGTTCTGTTCGAGGTATAAAGAAAATAATTATTCGGGTATACATTTTTTATTATGATTTTTTTTTTATTGATAAAAAAACTACTTTACAAAATTATCTTAACACCTTTATTTTATTTACAATGGTTTATAAAAATAATAATTATTATCGAATGATATTATAATGATAGAAAACTGCAATCATCAGTCATCACTAGACATTAGACACTGTGTAGCCATCATACATGACTATACATAAGAATCTTACGCTTTTATTTAACGTTACGAACGTTTTTTACCGGCTAGGGTACTCCTCCACAACGCCCCATAAGGAACTTCATTCCAATAATTATTTCTAAAAGTCGTGAGAATTTTTGAAAAATAATTTAATCGGTATAGTAAGAAGTAGGTTGTTCTCCATACCTAAATTAATCATAATGACGCATAATTTAAATCATTAATCTATTTAAAATATACAATACTTTGTACCTTTTGATGGGAATCAAATGAAAATTCTGACACATATGTTCCGCTCCAAGCTCCATCTTCGTATTTAATATAATAAATATTACATACCTTATACGTAAATGCGCCATTAGCACTTTTAGTTTTATATAATCTATATAAATAAAAAGGAATATTGTTAAGCAGCTCGCATAACTCGAGAATGGCTCGACCAATTCGGCATTTTTTTTTGTATGTTCCTTAAGTCTCACAGAAGGTTTTAATACTAAAAAAAAAATAAAAATAAATAAGTTTTACTCTTAATTTTTGACAGAACGAAGTCTGTCCCGACACCTAGTAAACAAATAAATCAAAATCCTTACCATACTATTGGCTGTTCCTAAGACAATTAAGGCCTGTTATAGGCAGCAGCCGATCAATAAAGCTACATACTTTAGATACATTTACATTTGACAAATGAAAAAAAAATATACATATTACATCCAAATCAGGGCGAGAGTCGCGTAGTTGACTATAACTCCATTAGCAGAAAGCTGTGTCACTACAAAACACGCCGCTGGGCTAGCCAAATATCAAAATCTATATCTTGATCTGTCATTTTAAATTACAAGGTCAGCTACAGCATTAGCCGATGTCATATGCTTATCATTTTCTATCAACGTACCTACGATAGCTACCTTCGTAACCCAATCAAGCTAATTACTAAATTCAGTACTTGTACATTGAATAGTTCAAAGGTCAAACCAACGCCTCAACCAAATTCTCCAAAGGTTAAATAATGTAAATGTTAATTGACTTAAAGTTGTTAATTAATACTAATGCTTACCTAGAAAAATTTAACTTCGTAACCAGACTTTATAACTCATGTGGTCATAGCTTTTACCAAAAATGTTAACTAATCCGAAGTGTATAAAAAAAACTTTTCCATAAGTAAACTAAAATGTGTTAAACAAGAAACGTTGTTTACAAAATTTAATCTTATATCATTAATAATAAATCATTATATCATCATTAATAATAATCATCATCAATTATATCATTAATAATAAAATAAGCACTTAATGCGTAACAACAACAAAAACAAACAAATTACGTGTGATGTAATTTCGCAAGAGTTAATTTAATTTATATATTAACTTCACAGAGATTCATAACTGGAGGCGTGTGTCTCTTACCATTACGTCCTGGGTGAGTGCGTCTGACAGCCACTGGAATAAAATTAACCTAAAAAACTTCAATTTTAATAGGTGAAAAATTATTTCTTCGTCTTATATAGTACATGAATTTATGTCCATTGTTAGGATAGTAGTTAGTCACTTTAGTTGTCAATCTAAAGTTTCCACTGAAGGGGTGGTAATGCGTTTATAGTCTTTACTAAACCAGTATGTGAAAGCTGAAAATTGCGTAGTAGTCTAACCTCCCATTCCAACTTTTTTGAATTCTGATTTTCTTTACGAGCACTAGATTACATTATTAATATTATATAAATCGTTAGGTTTTATTATTAGATCATTGCTACATTGAGATGGAAACACCTTATATACCAGTGCCATCTAGTGTCTGATCTATATATATAAATGAATGTTTGCCTGTATGTCCTTTATAGAATCGTAAACTATGCATTTGATCGTGTCATGGTCTTCAGCAAAGTGTTGTGCATGAGCCCACAAAGGTTTCTGAGTTGGTACGACCAAAAAATGCCCACAATACGTTGATTTCTTTTGGCAGCAAAAAACATTTTCCTATTTCAGCATCGTTATAATTTGAGGCTTAGCTCCAATTAATACTATATACAAAGCTCAAAATGTATCATAGATAATGTTCTTATATTTCTGTATGTTTTGTTTTTGCTATGTCGCAACGGCATGAAAGAGATTGTTGGATAAATAATTATTACTCGTGTTTTGATGGAATGTTAACGGATGACGGAGTCATAAAAATGCTGCAAACGAATCATCATTTGGATACGATGCCCTAAAACGTGGTAAATATTTCATAAAACTTTATGTATAACCATTCTTCCAAAATTTCTTTGCTGTGTGGCTACGGTAGTAAAGAATATAGTCAACCTCTCTCTTCCCGTGGGTGTCGTAAGAGGCAACTAAGGGATAACACAGTTCCATTACCACCTTGCAACTTAAAAAGCCGCCCGATGACGGGGTAACCATCCAACTGCTGGCTTTGAAATACACAGGTCGAAGACGGGCAGCAGCGTCTTCGGTGCGAAAAAGCCAGCTCTGCGGTCAACAACCCGCTGCCTGCCCAGCGAGGTGACTATGGGAAAAACACATGAGTTTGCGCCATTTTTGGCGGCATATAATTTTACACTTTTATTGCATATTATCTATTTTTAAAATCCTTAAATTTGTTACTATCTCTCACTATCATTATTTTCATCAATAAAAAAATATATAAGATGAAAATGACGTATACAAAGAAACTTAAATGTTCAATATCCGATTCCGATTCATCCAAGTAATGTAATATTTTACTGTTTACCTTAACACTATGGTTAAATTCCATTATCTTCCTTAAGAAAAATTCTAAGATGATGGCATATGAACGCATAATTTTGCCCATGTTCGTAAGTTTCAATTTTTTCTCTGTAATTAATAAAATATCTCACGGTTAACTCTTAAATGTTTTGTTTTGTTACAATTTTCACACATAAGGGTAATAATTAATTATTGTATTCAGATTTTGTTGTGGAAAATATTTTTTTATTACTCGAAAAACAAGGGCATAAAGAAGCGGATGTCACGGCCCTAATGACACGCGTGCGTTCTCGTACGGGTAGCCTATTATGTCTTTAAAGTGTCACTTTTTGGTCTAAAATTCATCGCAGAACGTCTAAATTTTTATTTTGATCTGTATATATATTTCAAATTATTTTAAAACGCGTTTAGTGCGTTAATGTTGTACATAGAATGTAAGTAGGTATGTGTGACAAAATAACGCAGTTCATTGTACATTTACGAAGATAACTTGTTATATGTAGGAGTTTTTTCTTTAACAATATATCTCCACTAAATGAACTAACTTTCTTTAACAATATCATGTACACCTGATAGCGATCGTTACTCATAGTAGGGAATATACCTGCCAACCCGCATTGGAGCAGCGTGGTGGATTAAGCTCTGATCCTTCTCCTACATGGGGAAAGAGGCCCATGCCCAGTAGTGGGATATTACAGGCTGAAGCGATATCTTCACTAAAACTATTTTAAAACGAGATATTTACCATATTTTTTATTTTCATGTTGTGAAGTGTGAGAAAGGAGGTAGTCCGGTATGGACACTACTAAAGCCATCAAAATCTACCCGCAAATTTCAGTCTCGTGAACAAGACATTCGCAAATAATGTCGAAATATCGAGCTCCGCAAAATGGAAATAAAAAACATGGTAGATATTCCGTTTTGGAATAGTTTTAGTAATATAAGTAACCATGTTAATCAAAAATCTAATATATCTCTACATCAAAATGTTACACTTTATTTTTATTAAAGCCATAAAAACACACGCTTTTGGATGGCGCTTGCCAAGTCACTGTGATATGAATGCATCATAATATATAATACGTCTGCCATCAAATAAACTAACAAGGGAGCTATACATATGTACTTTATATTTATATAAGTATACACGTAACATACGTAATACGGAAAAAAATAATTAATTGAAACAAATATATATCAGGATTATTTAATCAGTTTGTTGTGAAAAAGGCATCTAATGCGTCTCATCTGTGACGTCATCAAATGCACTTAAAGTAATCTTTCCTTTATAAAAGAAAGAAAAATATGCAATAGCTTTTAGTGAAACGTAATCTGTACACTGATGCTTTCTCATCTGCACTCCATTGTTTAGCAAAAAATATTATGAAATCTGTCGAGTACTGAAAAGGAAATATTTGTGTTATATATGTATAGATAACAACTACAACTATCAATATATTAAATATATCAAAGAGAAAAGATTTGATTTTTGTTTATTTATGACATAAACTCAAAAACTACTGGATCGATTTCAAAATATTGCTAATAGAATAATTCGCTATCACTAAGACGACATAGGGTATATTTTAACAGTCAAAATCGTAAAATCATATAATATAACAGTAATTACACTAATTTAACAATAAATACATCTCGTGGCATAGACTTGAAATAAAAAGTTTCCATATTCATAGTTCAATTAACATCGCTTGTTTACCACTAAACATCTTTGTTATACCACAAGAGTTCGAAAAACAAATCTAATGATGTAAACATTTAATAAACTTCTTAAATATGAAAATTTCTATTAAAATTTCTACATAATTATGAATAGCCTTTAAACGTATTCTTCATTAATGCTCAACTGTTTAACATATTTTTTAATAAAAACTTTGTATATTCTTTCAATCAATATTAAAATTATGTTAACAATATTTTCTCTATCGACAGATAGATATTGTTTGTAAGAGATCACTATTATATAGCGAGACCGGATACGTCGAGGGATTTGGGTGTGACATTCGACTCAAGGCTCACATTTCATGACCATATCACTGCGGTAGCTAAGGAGTCATTTCGACGCCTTGGCTTTATTCTACGGAATGCAAAGGAGTTCAAAAACACGACAGTGATCAAAATAATTTTTGGAGCCTTGGTCAGAGCCAAACTTGAGGCGAGTGCTTGTGTATGGAATCCACATGAGACTAAATACGCGCTTATGTTGGAAAAAGTTCAAAAAGCCTTCCTAAGATATCTTTACAAGCGTATGTTTGGGTACTACCCTAACATGTACCCGACAAAATTTCTTCTTGGTATTCTGGGATATAATTCCTTAGAAGTAAGAAGATGGAGAGACCAATTGGCAATAATGTGCAAAATATTGAGAGGTTTGGTTGATGCCCCAGGTTTGCACGAGGAGCTATGTAGACTTTTTGCGCCTAACAAGTACCTTCGAAACAGAAAGCACTCGTTGTTTGCTGTTCCGATGTGTCGCACAGTGGCTCGTTCGAGATCGCCCATTCCGCAGTCACTAACCGCGTTCAACGCTGTCCTAGACGCTGATCCGCACTGTGACCTGTTTGCTGATGGATGGAAGATGATTTTGTCGGAGTGCCTGAGGTACTGTGAAGTGAATGCGTGATTTGTATGTGTCTTAAGATATAAGTGACTGAGATTGTATTTGAATTATTATTTTACTTTTTTTTTTTCTTATTACATCTATATAAACTGACATGAATCTTAATCTAAATCTTAACTGAATCTTAATTCTACTATTATTATTTATTTTATTTTATTTTTTCTGTTTTTTCTTTGGTTTGTTTTTATGCTTATTATTATGATCAATTTATTAATCTAACTTGTTATTGTACGTTATTTTTTTTTTATTTTTTTTTTTGGAATGTTAATTAATGTGACTTATTTGAAATGCTAATTAGTGTAAGTGGTAAATCCGTACTAATTAATAAATAAATAAATAAATAAATTGTGATGTGACAGCCGTTGCAATTTTTTAAGTTAGAATATTGTTATTTTCCTTATGTAAATTCAAATGTACAATATAAAATTACATTCATGAAATAAACGAAATTAATTGCTTCCACGACTTTCAAATAGACCGCTAATAATCTGATTCGATGATATTGCGTCAATGTCGCGCAGAATATTTTTTTGTTGTACCTAGTTTTTTTTTTGCGTCAATTTGACACAAGTTATTTCACCAATGGCACATGGCCGATAAGACACAGTGAAGGCTTAAACTAATTAGAAACTTTAATACAATTCAATATAATTTATACACTTAGAATAAAATTTTTACAAATATGTACTGTAATATTATAACTCGCAGTTGGCCGTGTTCAGTCAATTCCCAAACGTATATTGTTTGTTTAGTCAGTGGATTTAGATAGACAAAGTATATACCAATAAGTGACTACACAATAACAGAACATTGGAATAAAAAGACCTCCTTCAGACCTTTTCATATTCAAACAAGAGCTTCAAAGCGACGACGCGACGCGTTGACAAAAATCTTAAGTTTTGTCAGCCTATCCCTTTCAAGTTGGAGTATTCTCTTTACTTAAGTGATTGGGTATTGTCAGAATTAATTTTAGAATAATATACAATAATTTGTATGATTGTAATTATTATTTAAATAATAATAAGTTTATACAATGCATGCTACAAAAATAATGTACATTTGTAATTCTTTGCACATATAATATACCTAGTAACCTAATAGGTACCTAATAGGTAGAATGGATGGGTGGATGAATGTTTATAACGCATATGTTGTTAACTACTTAACTGCTTAGATACTTTTACTGACATATTTTGTGGTTGATGAGTCGAGATGATGAAGGGGATATAACACGCTGAACTCAATTAAAAGTCACGTGTTATATATAGTCTAGAATCATGTCACGTGTTATATATAGTCTAGGATCATTTTAGTGAGTCCATTTCTTGTGGTAAATGAGAAATCAGCTTCGTGAGGAAATATATGCGAATTAGTATAAATTTCAAGAAATTATGAGTTAAAGTATGTACATAATAAAGTAGCGTTGTTTATCATGCTCAATTCCTTATTACATTTTTTGTAACAATTTTAATGAACGCCGATCGAGTTTGATTCTGACTCTCGATGATTATTTGTAACAATATTTATTTCCACGTCAAGTGTCTTGTCATTGACAACTGATAAATATCGTGTACTGATTAAAGAAATTATTCGTCTGTCCACGGTAGAACAGCTCTGCAATTAAGCTCCATCTCTTTATAGCTAGCTTTATAGCTATAAGCGTGTAAGCTTTTGCTCAGCAATAAACGTTTCCAGGCTTCCAGTTCAATTTAGATTGTCTTTTTCGATTTACTAATAATATATTCTGCGTCTATATAATAATTGCTTTTACTTGAACCGTTTCGTATAATTATTATGATGCTTACTCCATTCTGTCAGCGACAGCTGTCGGAAGGTATGAAGTGAAATTTACCTAAAAGGGTCGACTGATTAAATCCTCTCATCGACGGCCCCATTCATACCCGTACAAAAACAATTAAAACACTAATATAATATAACCACGACTGATTGTAGAATCAAAAAAGTAAAAAACAATTTATTGATTGATTCCGATTCCGATGGTCACTGAATCGTAAAGTTGGAATTTTATTTAATGTGGTTTTGAAAAGCTCCATAATAATATGAGTTTCACAGACTTTAGTTCACTTTTTCGTTCAGTTTATTTTAAAAGGCAAACCAATTTATAATAGAATTCCAACTTACGGTGGAAAATAATTGAGCTATAAGGAACCAGCTAGCGAACTCCAAGTATCTCTACACTCAGCGAGAGCCCACATCGTTCGAGAATGTATTAGGTCAGGTAATTCCTTTAAAATTAGCTTTGCTAAACATTTTTAGAATAATTATGGCTATGAGTTCTTATAGTCCCATTATTTCCTAAGAAAGGTTTTCAGAGTTAAGTTTTTATCAGATTTACAAACGATGAAATCAAAGTACGAAAGTTATATGGAAAATGTTAGCTTTATAAAAAAAAACTTGCAGAGAGAAATGCTTCGTGATAACGCTTCAGCCTGTAGGTGTCGGGATAATGAAGAAATTTAATTTGATAGTCAAGTTTGATAAAAGAAGTTTGAAACTTATTGACCTCATATACTTCTGTTCTACTTCGATTTCCCAAATATAAGGATCCCACCAAAAACATTTTCATGTAAAGTGTTGCCAAGACGAGATCATATGGCTCGCACTGTCAAAAAGTTATCAGATCTCATGTAGAGCCAAGCTTCTAACTCTACACGCCCTAACTCTACAAACCCTAACTTCACAAACTCTACACCTTAGTCAAAATATGTGGCTTGGCCGTTTCGCTACCGTCACGTGGGCGTAAGGTGAAAAATTTATTCACTGTTTATTACTTTTCTGTTATACAATAGGTCTATTAAAGAAAAAATAAAAAGAATAATAATAATTGATATACATATAATACAAATAAAAATAAAAAGAGAAAATATATATATATATAAATGAGACAGGAAAGTCGTCATCTACAATATCGGCAGCCGGTAGTAACGAAACGGCCAAGCCACATATTTTGACTAAGGTGTAGAGTTTGTGAAGTTAGAGCTTGTAGAGTTAGAAGCTTGGCTCTACATGAGATCTGATAACTTTTTGACAGTGCGAGCCATATGATCTCGTCTTGGCAACATTTTACATGAAAATGTTTTTGGCGGGATTTCACTTCTTTTTGTAAGTTGCTTATGACAATATTATAGCTGCATTTTACCTCCGACACATTTTATACCATAATTATCATCCAATCTTCACCATATTCGGTTTAAGCACGCTGTTTTTGATTTTATGTTGAACTGATATGCAAACGGTGACCTCCGCCAAAACTTAAATATTTAAATTACAAAATGTAAATTTTCGACATAAACTAATAACCGATTTTTATTTTTTATGTATTTTATTATTATTACTAATAACAAGGAGTCCCTATATCAATTTTCAGACCTGTAGCATCAAAATTTGCGGAAGTCTCATACAAACTTCCACCCCCTAGTTTAAGGGGTTGGAGGGTAAAAGTTCCAAGTTTTGGAATTTTTATGTTGTTTGTGTACTAATACTAGCTTACGTACCAAATTTCAGCTTTCTGGGTCTTCAGGAGTAGCTACTCTAAGAATTTTGATGATCATCAGTGAGTGACGAAATCGGGGTTTTTTAGATATCAATAAAATCTAAAGTATAAGAGCTATGCAATTGAAACTTTATACGTTTAATAAGTTCACTATTGACATCATATCCCCAGAATTTTGTTTATCTGGTATAATCCAAACCCAAGTTATGAGGGTTCAAAAAAACGACGAAGCGCTTCGAGAAAAGATAGGTAGTGCTTTTCGTTTTTTTTTTTTTTTTTTGACTCGTCTTGGCGGGGGCACTGCCGTGCCCCCAGATTAAAGATTCCTTTGGCTGTTATCGATCGTTTTAGAAAAAGAAAATTAATCTTGTCCTGCCTTCATAGCATGGGCTTTGAACTAGATGTTTTAAGCTGTTTTTTTTTTTAATTTGGCAAAAGGTAATCTTTGACCTAACAAAACTAGTATCCCTACAGGGTAGAATAAATTTTCTATTACCCTTTCCTTATAAAGAAAATCATACAATTATTATAACAATTGCGGTCATATCAGCTAATTCACTGAAATCTTACGAAATGTAGATATTTAAATTAATAGAGAAGGTGATTTTTTTTTGTTACCCCGATTATGAGAAGGCAATGTTCATTTATTCAAAATATATCTCAAATACCTCCATCATCTTGGAGAGCTATAAATTATTCATACGTTATACGTTTCTGTAACAGGGGATTAATAAAATATAAAAAATAACGTGTTTTGTACACTGCACAGAAACCTGTGTCTATCTTAATAAAAATAAATTTAAAACATTCCAGGCGTGGTGTGTCGAATGAAACTTTTTTTTTACATTATAAGAGTGGTAAAAAACCTATCGGTCCGTCTGATGGTAAGCTGATATCGTAACTCATGATGCCAGCAATATCTTCTGATATTGTAGGCATCCATGAGCCTCAACCTGAGGATAACAACATGTTTTTCACCTCATCTAATATGGTACTAATTTTATAATATATATAATTGTGTTTCCAGGCAAACGAAGAAAAACCAACTTCAATTATATTGACGAGTAATACAACGTAGGTAGACGAAAAAATAGTCAAGTAAATACGCATTATCAAAGGTTACTCCAAAAGTTGTAATCAGATCTCGATGAAATTTAAATGTGACCACATGATAAACATCGGCTTTCGATTAAATTAAAAATTATTAAAATCGGTACACCCAGTAAAAAGTAATGCGGATTTTCGAAAGTTTCCCTCGATTTCCCTGGAATCCCATCATCAGATCCTGGTTTCTCATATCTCCTTTCCAACAAATATATATATATATATATATATATATATATATATATATATATATATATATATATACGGTACGTAATACGAATACGAATTGAGTAACCTCCCCCTTTTTTTGAAATCGTTAAAAATGTAAGTGTGAGCGTAGTGGAGTTTGATCTTAAAGAAGAAAAAACAACTTCTTAAATTTTTTTTATACCGTTATACGTCAGATAGTTTGATCAGCTCACCTATAATAAAAATAGTTTTATAGTTTGTCAACAAGCTGTTTTCAATTCTTTTATTTTGTATTTTAGTAAAAAATATCACAAATCTTTTCACAAATAATATAATGCGAGCGATAACAAGTAAAAAGCTTCATAAAGATAATTTACGCTGTAGTTATCCAAGCAGCTGCGCAACGTTTAACTTAGTTTTTTTGTACTATATAAATATAATGTTTGACATAAAGAAAAGGAGGTTTGACACGTGTACTGTTAATTATATAACATATATATGTCATTGGCAGAGGTCAGATGTAACCACATTTTTATCGATATCCCAATAAAATAGGTCGAGATAAATTTAAAAAGCGTAAGCATCACAAGCAAAAGTCCAACTATAGTCAAAATTAGTAGCGTTGGCTATTTAACGCCAGTTTTAGATCAAAACGGAAATGCCCGAAAAAAAAACATATAATAAAATGGTAGGAAAGTCAAAACTGTAAATTGAATATTTTTTTAAAAGAATACTTGGGGTGTGATCTATAATCGATACCGAAGCCAAAAACATAGTTTTTAGAATTTTTGTCTGTTTTTCTGTTTGTCTGTATGTATGTCCGGGATAAACTCAATAAATAGGATAAACTCAACATAGAGGCTACAAATTATCACGCTATCACCTACGGGGAACGAGCAGTGAACCTTTATTTCTTCAACGCATTCTGTAACAACGTGTAATCTAACGACGCATATTTGAATGTTGTTATTATGTTAATAACCATGTTATAAGCTAGCTTCATACTATAAATAAAGACATTCTGTAGTACATTTAGTATCAGCATTGCACCCGTGCGAAGCCGGGGCGGGTCGCTAGTTATAAATAAATAAATTATTATACTTATTTAATGCGAATTATTCGCACGGGTATAGCTAGTGGTAAATATTAATTTTTAACATAATTTAGATAATCATGAGAACTGACTTAGTTCTTTACATGTAATCTAATACTCAGTTAAATAGAATTCTTCTACGTATAATACTTTTTATAAAAGTACTTACTACATTTTATAACATTATCTATTTCATAAATTATTTTATAAAGGCAAGTGTTTCTAAATATTGTGTTTTGAATCTATAGTAGTTATGTGGTTATACTTAAAACACATTTTTCAAAGTCAATTCTAAATCCATACTTCGACTATAAATATATTTAAGATTATTAAATACATTATTTCGAAGTAATTACTTAAATTACTTCGAAAAACCAAATACGTTGTTTAATAGAAACTTAAACTTAATAATATGTGTTTTAAACCGTGAGATTTAAATTGTTGTCTCTCGTATTTGTAATTAATGACTCTTGTTTTCTACTGGAACACAATTACGCAACGCCAATGCTTGTAGAATATTTGCAGACATCTGCTTATTTACTAGACGAACAAAGTCCTACTTCATATATGAAAATATTAAATGGTAAATCGAATCTGGTGTAGTGGTGCATATATGCACCAAAGCACCGGTGATTTGTATTTATCTGTTTCTAGTTTGGCTATCTTTTCTTGTGGGTATAACCACCGTGCTTTGGAGAACACGTAAAACTGTAGATCTCGGTTGTTATCATAGAAACCTGATAGAGATCCTCACTCATAGTAAGGAGTATACCCGCAAACCCGCAACGGAGCAGCAGTAGTGAAGAAAAATCAATCAGTCAATTTTAAACCAACTCTCTTAATGAGCTAAAATAAAACAATTTTTACTATGAATCACAAAAATTTTGGCAATCCGGCTTTCTAAAAGCCTTCTGTATTTAGAATAAAACTTTTAGTAAACAAATTTACACACTGCTCTTGGACACAGCATATAGGGACTACAGTTAAAGATAGATAGCTAGCTATCTGCGATAAACAGTAAAGCCGTAAAACCGTTCAGTTTCGAACATGTTCTGAACAAAACGAATCATTTTTTACCGACGTCAAAAAAAGAAGTATTCTCTCCTGTTTTGGTGGTCAGAATACAATACACAACCATAAACGCCTAGATCAGTACAAACATATACACGGTCTATGCAAATGTTTTTTTTATGAGCGGGGTTTGAACCAAACGCTACAGTCATTACCATACATTATAAGTCAGACAGTCAATCAGTCAGTTCAGAATATGGCAGTCCACTGCTTGACATAGGCCTTCTCAAGTTCGCGCCAGACATTCTGGTTTTCCCCAATCCTCATCCAGCCTACATTATAAGTACAAATGCAAAAAGCAAAGACAAAACGGCATGAAACTTTTTTAAGCAGTTACGTAATCAAATATTACAATAATCATTTAAGAATCATGTTGGATTAGAATGAAATCCTATTGCAATGGCCTTAGCAGTCTCGCCTCTTCTAATCTCCGAAACCTCCGCCTCTCGAATAGATATATCTTTATATATTTGTGTACAGATTAAGATAACATCATACAATTATTAGTGTATCTTTATTATAAGACACATACATGCCTATTGAAGATAAAAGAATAGTTTATAATATGTACATTGCCCTGTTTAACATTATTATAACTGTCAAACATTAGCGTGAAATTCGATTCCATTCAATTGTTTTGGTAGTTCAGAAATATTATACATCATAACTCTCAGCGTTGTATCAAATCAACTTGAAATTTGAATTGAACAAAAACCTTTGAATGACTTAAAGCCGGCTTAAAACGAGCTATGGCTATATAACATAATTTACCTTATGGACATAAAAGTAATAGCAAAAAGTATAGGTTACAGCTATACAGTTTATTTGTAAATCTAATAACATAACTAGTAATTATATTATATTTAAAAGCGAATATTCATATATAAGCAAATATATTTATATGAATGATAGTATTTTTAATCGGTTTCCTACTTAAAGTTTGTATAAAATGTTTACCATAATAAATTGCAATTATATGTAATTAACTTATTTCCTTATTATCATGTACTCATGTAAGTTAGTAAATTAAATATGAAATTTTGAACTTGAAAATCTAAAGGATAGACGATTTATTAATATTTATAATGTTATTATAAATAATAACTATTATTATTATTATAAAAAATAACGTTTTAAATAATATAAAAATTAATTTTAAAGCTTATAAGAAAAAATATTCAGGAATATTGCTGCTTAAAAACAACTTTTTTAATATTACTACTTAAAAATTACTTTTTCTATCTCGGAGCTGAGATTTCCATTCATAGAGTAATTAACTCTAAAATTAAAAACATATAAAATTATACTCTTTTACATTTTATCGTTGTGGGTAAACCCTTTTTTAAGGAGGAAAGATTTATTTGTTTATTTGTAATTGAAAGTCTTCATAACGTCTGAAATTATAAAAAAATAATTATTTCTATTAAAACAATATAACAAGTTCAATATAAGTTCAATATAACAACATCTTTAGGATGCTACTGCGGCTGCCTCCACATTGCTCCGCGTCGGTTATGTTTGCCGAAGCTCATACGGATGGATATGAAGCACTAATTCGTAAAAAAGGTTGGGTCATTATTAAGACGGTTGAAAGACAGCTGCAATGGCATCCTCAGGATGATTGCTTCACGCACGGATTGTCCGATCCAACATATGTGCGTAGTAATAGGGAAAAGGTGACTTCTTGTTCTTTTATGTATTTGACATTGAATTGTGTTTTAAATAATTTCTGAATGTATTAAAAAAAATTTTTTTTTTGTTAATTAATTATTTAATTTAATAGTTTGACTTTGCTTATTATTGGCATTAATAAATTATTGACATGAATTTTATTTAATCGGTTATGAATATTGTATATATGTGTGTATTTTGATATAATTATCCTATTTTTTATTATTTTCCTATGTTTTATTTAGGTTTTTTCTCTGTTTCTTTATTAATTATATTTGTATACTGCTGTTTAATTGTATGGACTTTGTCTGAAATAAAATTATTATTATTATTATTATTAAAACAAATACAAAAGTATAGGTAGGAAAAATTACAAAACTCATTGCAAAAACTATGACTTAAAAAATCAAAGCTAAGTACGTCTGAATTGAACTGAACCTTCGTGAATCAGCCTGCCAAAAGTTCCACTACTGCTTAATACGTCGCGCTGCTCTACTGCAAATTACCGGATTATTTACCTACCATGAATGACGATCATGATTAGGGTTTTACAAAAATAATCTGAGCCAAAGACTTTACATCTTACAAGTTATTGTGGGGAAAATTCTTAAAAGAGAGAGAAATACTTATAACAAAAAATCATTAAATAATTACAATTATAAGCATCTATTAAGTTAAGAATCGAACCGTGGATCGTCGTAGTTCTTCGAACTCTTGCACTAGAACACCCCGAGTATGCATGTAGGTACATGATTCTCTAGTAAGTGCATAAAACAATGAACTATGTTTTTTAAATAATAGTAGCAGTAAAAACAAATTTAAAGTTGAACATATTTCTGTTCAATTCATAACCGCAAGGAGTTAAAGAGAGCACGGTTGGCCACAAGAATGCAAGTAACATTTCTTCGCTGAAGCACCATATTGATTTTTCTAAACTTAATGAACCTTTGTATCGCTATGATTATGAAACAAGAAAATTAATCTTCGAAACGAAAAAACGAAAAAAAAATTAACAACGATTAAAATATACAAGTACGCTTCAGCCTGTAATATCCCACTACTGGGCATAGGCCTCTTTCCCCATGTAGGAGAAGGATCAGAGCTTAATCCACCACGCTGCTTCAATGCGGGTTGGCGGATATATTCCCTACTATGAGTAACGATCGCTATCAGGTGTATATGATAACAACCGGGACGGCGGCTTAACGTGCTCTCCGAGGCACGGTGGGGAGACCCACAAGGACTGCACAAACACCCAGATCACGGCAAACACCTGTATGTGGCCATAAAAATGATTGTCGCATGCGGGGATCGAACCCGCAACCGCCAGCGCAACAGGTACAATCCGTACGTGCTGTAACCGTTGCGCCAACGCGGCGTCAATACATCATATACAAGTACATTATAAGCTAATAAATTTACACAGATATTTCCTAAAGCCCATATTCTGATTGTCTGCTTTAAATATATACGTGATAAATGCATATTTGCATACACATATACGGTAGTATAAATTTATTTAGTAAGATAAAAATTCTGCACCAGGAGTCCAGTAACCACCACAACACAAACACAAAGGTTCAAACAACATCGGTACCTACATACAACATCTGCGTAGCATATAGAACGTTTGTTATAGCAGACATTGGATTCGAGATCTAGTACCGTTACCAGCTGCTATGGTTACTGCACTATATTCATGTACATAACAGAGTTTCTTCCGGATCACAGATCTTCGGTTTTAAGCGTACGGCTCACGAATCTTAAAAAACGTATATTTTTACTTCAAAAATACCTGAGGAACATTCACTGCTTACACTTATATAGCTCTAAATAGTTTATCAAAAAATCTAAATGTTTTTCTACGCATTTTCGTTACGGACGTTTTTTGCCGGCTTCCAAAAATTTCTTTACGAACCGCGTTTATAATCAATATCCTATGCCTAACAGTCGAACAAGCTATATAGCCTACAACTTTGAAAATTTATAATATATTTAATTCAAAGAAACAAATACATAAATATGGATATTAAAATACAGAATACTATCACTACATAGTATAAAACAAAGTCGCTTTTTCTGTCCCTGCTCATGTATGTACGCTTAAATCTTTAAAACTACGCAACTGATTTTGATGCGGTTCTTTTTAATAGATAGATTGATTCAAGAGGAAGGTTTATATGTATAATAACATCCATTAAATAGTGGAGAAATACTGTTATTTTTGAGTTTTCTAATGTTATGTCGTAAATAATAATTATTTTTTTCGCTTAAATTGCAAACGCAGGCTGAACCCTACGAGATTTATCAAAATAATGTACTAAGTATTGTACACATTGAAAAGGTCTACAGAAAACTCCGCGATGGTATATACCTATCTCTTATGGATATCCCACAATAACATTTTTTTGTCATTTACTTTTTACGACAAATAATGGCTAATTTTCGAAGCGATTTTAACCAATACAGCATTAATCCTTATCCAATTAAATACCTTAAATACATTGTTGATTGAATATAGATCTATATGGCACTTTACAGCATATGATTTATATAAATATTTTCGAAGATATCACAGATTTAAAAATTGCGGGACGTAGCGTTTGCGGCGGCACCGGCCGGCGGGCGGTGGCGGCAGTTTGAATTTAGCAGCGATCGGATGCGTTTATTATCGGAGCTCTCTAGCGAGGAAAATAACAATACTTAATAAAACAGTGCTTTTCAGCGCGACAACGTATCAGTAATTATAAGTAACTTACGATAAGTAATTGTATGATAGTAGTTTTAAAATATAAATTACATTTTATTGTAAGGTTAATTTTTAAATCGCACTTATAGTAATAATTAGTATAAGTACATACGGTTAGATAAGATTAACCATAATTTTTGTATTGGAATTTTCTAACATGATCTTGGTTAAAATTTAGAGTTAGATCAATTTAATATTAGGGAAATTATTTTCAAAAATCGTAATTTAAGTTGAGGTATGTAAGTTCAGAAAAAGAACTTAATAGAATAGGTATGTTTTGTTGTTGATGATTGTTGATTATCTTTTGTTTTTAGTCGAACGAATAGCAAAGTATTTTTAATTAAATTAAAATCGTAGTTTAAGTTGAGGTATTTCAGTTAAAAAAAAAATTGAATAGAATAGGTATCTTTTGTTTTTCATGATCGTTGATTATCTTTTGTTTCTAAAGTAAAAAACGTAGTGTATATTCCAAAGATATATTGTATTTCTGTAGTGTATTTAGCATCAGCAATGCACCCGTGCGAAGCCGGGGCGGGTCGCTAGTAATTAATATATTGTTTTAGTTCAATTTCGATTTTAAGTTCAGACAAGCCATTGAGACCATAAACCTTCATCACATACAATCAGCTCCCACAGGACAGTAACACTTTTACATCCAAGCTCTATACAAATAGAATCGTAAGGTCGTTAACAGAACAGTTGTAGAGCTTCACAATATAATACACCTTTAGTATGAAACGACATATATTACGTAGGAATGATAACGAGCAAGTGCTTGAGATGTGTAAAGGAATGTTTGTAAATGTAATTTATGTACTTCTTGGTGCGATAGTTTACTAACATTTAATATGTTGCAAATGATTAGATTTAGAAATCATTAAAAAAGTGTCTGTAACGTAATCAACCTCTTTTTTCAGAGTCTCGCAATCTAATAGACGTTACTAAACATATTTTGATACAACAGATTATACCAAAATTGTTCCAAATGGAAAAAATACATGAGAAGATAAAACAGAGTTTTAATAAAAAAAGATTTTGGTTAACTGTATTTTTTTTATTATAACACTTTCATGTTCTCATCGTCAGTACAAAAAAAAAACAGTAGCAAAACGCTAAATAAATAAAATGACATACGAGTATAAAAAAAAAGTAAATGTTCTAGACTCGTAGTTAGGAAATCCCCAAACCTGCTTAGTCGGAAGAAAAAAATGACAGCCGACTCATCCCGAGCTAGGAGCGATAAGACGTCACTAATGATGATAGATTTCTTCAAAACCCTTCTTGATGTATCACCGAAAACGTTAACATTTCATGAAAAACCTACGCAACTATATAATTATATAAAATATATAAAGTTACGAAGTTTTTTTTAACACTTTTTATGTCTAATGTGACAATATCGCATAAGATTCATGTTATGTGGGTGATTTGAACAATTACAATAAAATGTCTTGGTTTAGGGTTAGTAATTTAATATACTTAACTATGAACTTAATTTATGAGTATAATTCTATTTGAAATAGCACTTGAATTATCAAATTTTAATTTTACTTGATGTTTCCTATTTTATTATAAAATTAAAATTATAACTGTTGTCGTGTTTTCACATCATCAAAGAGAGTCATTAATATTTTACAAGCGATAAAGAAAGTTGACAGTCTAAAATTACATCACAGATGTTTACTACTAAGATATCTGACGCACAATAATAAAAAAATATAAATAACGTCTAAAAACTTTAATAGAAACAAATTCCAACGCGCTACGTCCATATCAATTAAACACTCATGATAATTAATAAGTGTAAAATTATACAATAAACACTTACCGATTATTTGCAGACACTAATAAAAAATCACTTAATTCAGATCATTTCACTCAAAATTATATAGGACCTCTTCACACTCACTGTAAGGTGGACACGAATAACGAAATAAATTTAAATTAATTCGAGTTTAGTTCGCTTGGCGGGTAAACAAGTCCGTGCGTGCGTTCACAGTTTTTCAGGCAAACTGAAGAGAGACGCGCTGAATGAACGTAGCCGGGCGCTACGCTCATGCGCGTTCATTGAGGGAATTTTCTTACATTTTTATATTTAAAACAAATACATTTGATTAAAATAAATTATCTATCACATAAGAAAATATTATAAACTAGCTGTGCCCGCGACTTCGTCCGCGTGAAATTTAACAAAAGAGTTAGTGTTGTGTACGCAGAGTTATAAAATAAATAAATTTCTAAAATAAATGTAGCCGAAGCTATATATCTCATCCTATATTTCTATAAAGTAATTATTAAAAAATATATATATATATAGAAAATAATTATATTCTTATAATAATAAAAGAGAAGTGACGATAGTTGTACCGTTCCAGGAAATCAGGGACAACATACTCGTACATTGTAATCGTGAATAAACCTAACATAAATTGAAAATTTCAATTGTTTACCTATTACGGTTCTTCAGGCGTAGATTGTTCCGTTTTACTAACGAACTGACGAGAATTGCAGTATACATACTGCAATTATTCTTATAATCAAAATGTAAATCGTTGTATTGAGGTAGGGTAGAGCAGGAAATGTCTTACTCTAGATTTGGAGCAAATCGACTGGGGAAGTTACAGAAAGGGACAGAGGGACCTTACAGAAGGTCATCTCCTTAAATAAATAATACTACCCTCAAGTGGTGTTGTTTTCCTGCGGTAAGTCATAGTACCTGGGGAAGGTTGAGGGACAGGATCGCCAACGCGCCGGCAATGCTCTGGTAATGTGTTGGTGGTATGAAAAAACTACGGTATGCGCTTACCATCAGACGAATCAAATAATAGCTTGCCACCTTGTTTGCCACCAAAAAAATCCGTCCGATTGAAGATATTTTAACGTACTTTCTGAGAACTACCTATCATCAATACCTGCCTAAAGCCTAAATTTTTTTTCCTTTTTTACTGATTTTGGAGTATCTTTTCTATCTATACAGAACTTAAAAGAATCTGGCCACGATTTGAGTTTATACTACGAGAGAGGTCACTCGATACTTTCTACCCCTTAATTTGGCAGAGTTCCCATAATGGGATGAAAGTGGATATATATACGTAGTTATCTATACAAATAAATAAAATTGGAGTGTTTGTTTATAATATTAAAATAACCGCTTTTTAATAAATGCATATGAATATATACATGGTAAATATACTAAAATAACATTTTTTTTTCAATTGTTGTCTGTCGGTCTGTCTGTTTGTTTCGGCTAACTCTGAATAGGGTGAACCCATTTTAACGGGACTTTCGCTGGCAGATAGCAGATGTAAGAAGAAGTAACTTAGGCTAGTTTTATTTTAGAAATGTATTTATTTTATCTCTGCGAACTGAACAATAAGTTTTTTGTTATTTTCCACGCGGGCGAAGTCGCCGGCACAGCTAGTATATTATAGGCATTAATGCGTTGGCCGATTTGATTCATTCTTTTTTTCATAGAAATATGATATATTAACGATTGGCCCGAATAAATTTTAACGCCTTTGGATTGAGGTTTAAAAAATTACAGACATCATAATCCAAAGCATAAAACCAAAATAACTTGAAACAATAAATGTTAATGAACCTTCAAAAGTACCGCTCATTTTAAGCTATGTATGATTATGAATTTGACTTTATAGGTAACTAAGTGGAAGCGATGACGAACAAAGTCACGGGTATATGTAGTTAGTAACAGGGTTTAGCCAGCACTCTTTAGGCACGAGTGAGGAACTAGGAAGGCTATAAAATATTGCATTACGACTATAAGCGACAGGGTTATAAAACTGTGTATATTAATATATGATACAGTCAATTAGCCAAGTTTGACGACAAGTTGGTGCATCCGTACTGCAGAATGTAGCGCTAAGAGTTGCAGGTTCGATTCTCTTTCGTGAAAAAGTTTTGTATAGGTTTTTATCTTACTCTGGGCGTTTAGGTTTTTGTGTGTGGGGTGTATGAACCTTTAAGGGTTTATTTATTGACCAGAACACTAAAAATGCTAAAATAATCTTTGTTAAAAATACCTTCTCATACCTGAAAGTCTAATTTGACTTTCAATTCAACCTCTTTAGTAATGTAACTTATACACTTTTCATCCCAACAACCGGATTGTTTTATTCATAAACGACATCTTTTCATTGCATGTATTTACCAATATCAACACTCATATATATTTTACTTTAATTTTATAAAAGATACAGTTTAAGAGATTAATTAAAGAGTGTGTCAGCTCTGACACACGATTGGAGTTTAGTTCCTAAAAAGATTAGCGTGATATCTAAAAATTAAAATGTTCTATTAATTGAATAGAATAATAATTATTTAAAAAAAGATTGGTTGTCTGTAAAGTTGGTTTACGGACGATAGTTTAACGTGACAACGTCATAACAAAACATCGTTTGATCTCCTCGACGCATAGGCCAATCAACATAGTACAATGAGCGTAACGGGACTGTATGCGTAACTAGGCAACGAGTCATCTTTTTTTCGTGCAGCCTCCGTTCATAGATTTATTAGACGTTGTCACGTCAAAAAATAAATAAAAAAGAAAAAATTCAAACATGAACTGACACTTGCTATTCGTATCGGTATAGTAAATATTGGTATACTATTTATTATACCTATATCTTAAACTCACAGCTAAATACGCTGTCAAACGTCACTTGTTCAATACGATTTCCGTACCCATATTTTTTTCATGCTACAGGCCTTATATTGTTACTTAGATTAAACTCCAAAACATACATAAATATGAATAAATATAATAAAGAACACTGATCAAATGTATATCATTGACTCCATATTGTTTGATTTTGGCAATTTTTTGACATTCAAGAAATTCTGTTTAACCACCAACTTCTTCTTACAGTAAGAATAATACTTAAATATAATATTATATTCGAGTTGATAACATTAATGAATGAAATAAACGTTATCAATTTATATGTTAAAATCATTTTTCAATTTTTATTTCAAATTTTTATTTAATCGGATATTGTGACACGAATACCTACACTTACTGTCCTTTTTTATTTTGTTGACCCAGAGGGAATCCCTAACGGGTGCCTCCAGCACGGTGCTACAGAAGGAGGAAACGGCATTCCAGTTCTCCTCACTGCCGACCTGTCACCGCTGACCGAACTGAGATCTGTTCCGTTGACCGCCGATAAGGCGGCGCACTGTTCACATCACGCTGGGTAGGCCACGCGCTTGTTTTCCGCCGTCCACAGGAGCGGCACGAGAACCGAGCCCTGTGGAACGTCGCAAGACATTGACCGCCTTGCAAGTCCGCCGCCGCACGTCGGGAACTCTACCGCACTGCCCGCAAAATATTCCGCGATGAGCGACTGTAAATACCGCGGAACGCCGTGAAATGCCAGCGCGGCCTTCACCGCCTCCCAGGGCAGAGAGTTGAACTCGTTGGACATATCCAAAGCGGTCGCCCGCAACAGTCCACTCCGGGAAACCGCCTCTTCGGCGAGGTCTCTCTGGTGAGCGATGGCGGCAACGGTTGACCGCCTCCGTACCCTTATTATCCTAACTTTACCCTTCGTCATTCAAACAACTTAAGTACAGTATATTTAACAGTTTCTGTTAACTTAAAATACATTTCGATGATCTATTACCAATAGTTGTCTCTTATTTAAAACATAAACATTCTTGAAGGCAAACTATCACAATAAAGAACATTTCATTCTAGCAAACGTTGATCAAAATTAATACGAAAAACGAACGGAGAAAAGAAATTTCCTGTTGTTTCATTTAGCAATTTTGTCCCGGTGATAAATTCGGGTCTCGGGAGTAATCACTTTGATTTCGTTATTTGTAGCTTTGAATACAATTTCTCTTATACCTCATATTCTATATTACGTAGTAAAATTTAATTTTCTCTTTAATAGTTACAGTTCAATGTGAAAACTTCTAAATTATAACATACTAGCTGAGCCCGCGTCTTCGTCCACGTTAAATTTAACAAAAAAGTTATTGTTCAGTTCGCAAAGTTATACGCTTCAGCCTGTAATATCCCACTACTGGGCATAGGCCTCTTTCCCCATGTAGGAGAAGGATCAGAGCTTAATCCACCACGCTGCTCCAATGCGGGTTGGTGGATATATTCCCTATTATGAGTAACAATCGCTATCAGGTGTACATGATAGTAACTAGGACCGACGGCTTAACTTGCTCTCCGAGGCACGGTGGGGAGACCCAAAAGAACTGCACAAACACCCAGACCACGGCAAACACAGTTCGCAAAGTTATAAAATAGACAAATTTGTAAAATAAAAGTAGCTTCAGTTACTCCTTATTGCATCGGCTATCTGCTATTGAAAGTCCCGTCAAAATCGGTCCAGCCGTTTCAAAGATTAGCCGGAACAAACAGACAGACAGACAAAAATTGTAAAAACAAATTTTTTTTTTTTGGTATATGTACCGTGTATACATCCGTATGCATTTATTGAAAAGCGTTTATTTTAATATTACAAACAGACACTCCAATTTTATTTATTTCTATAGATAATTTATCATAACTTTTGTATAATTTAAGACAATGAAAATATAAGAAAATTGTGAGTTAAAGTCAAAAATTAAAATTGTGAAAATTTCATTAGTAAGACTATTGATTTGATTGATTTATTTTTATTATGAAAATATTGTTATTGTGGTAGTTGAATGTCTGATAGACCCGATATTGCTTTATTAACTTTAGTGGTTATTAAGTTTCTAAATTTGAGTCATTTTATGTATGAATGCAGTTGTCACCTATATAATTAAGTTCACATTGAGGCTTAACTAAGAATAGAAGCTTATAATAAGATTTGTTTACACGTGTAGAGTAAACTTCTCGGTGGTCCAAAAAAAATTAACAAAAGTTTAAGTCTAGAACTATTTGACGTTTAATAGTACTGTGTATATAATATGTTATCTTAATACTAACAAAATTGCATTTAGTTCTCTTAAACTTAAATTTATCAAAATTATTATTTGACGCTAATTATTAAAAGTATATTTTTTTAATGATATCAAAAATCAATTTCAAATGAGCCTTTTATGATAATATTGTAAAATAGACAATTTACTTCCGAGAGAGATACTTTTCTCACTCATTCTTCATCATTCGCAAGAAATACGGACGATCTGTCTTGCGATGTTCTAATTGTTGATATAAAAGTAACGGTATTAGAAATTACTTGTCTTCTAAGTGACCTGACTTACAGAAAAAATTGCAGGCATACGTTAAATGCAAAGCATGCATATTGAAAATTATCTACTCCAAATACACTTTGAAAAATTATGATCTGTTTGTTTTTTTTTTTTTTTGTCAAAAGTTCATGTATTCCTACAGTTTGACATGAATTACTTATTGGAAACGCGACCCATGAAAGATTTTACGTATTTCCGATTCCTCACGATTATTTATGTATAAATTTTGGTATTATCGATCCCTTGACACAATTTGCTTTGGGAAAGCGTAGGTACACAACCTACAGGACTTAAAATACGATAAAGACGAAATCCGCTAGAGCCGAAAGAAATACATTACTCCTACCACTTGAGCTTAGATTACGGTGTTTTCGACATTTAAAATAAATAGGTTGTTTTAAAGAAGTTTATACAATAAACAAAGGACATAAGGAGTGTAAATTTATTATAGTAACTACGTACTAGTTTACTATAGTAACATTTTAATTTAAAGTAAAAAAACGCTACATAACGCAAAACGTACGTCAGTTAGTTTTTTTTTTCTTTTTTATCTTCATCGTTTATAGTTCCCAGTATCTTTTGGATTTAGAATGATTGAAGCGTAAGCAAATAACTAAATCATTTTGTTTATTAACTAACTAACGTGACAAACTTCGCACTGCTCTATTCTATAGTAATTTTTTCCCCTTTAATCAAAACTTGTCCTGACAACAAATATATTTTACAAATATTTTTTTTAAATAAAGCCTAAGTTACTCTTTATTACATCGGCTATCTGCCAGTAAAACTCCCGTCAAAAATGATCCAGCCGTTTCAGAGATTAGCCGGAACAAACAGATAGACAGACACAAAAATTGAAAAAAAATGTCTTTTTCGTATATGTATCCATATGAATTTAGTAAAAAGAGGTTATTTTAATATTACAAACAAACACTCCAATTTTATTTATTTGTGTAGATTTATTACACAAATACTTAAAATCTTATGTCACTTATATTAAACCGAAATTAAGTTATATCAATTTGGTTTCTGTTAAGTTAAATGAAAAGATACGCCCGCAATAGTGTAAACATTTCAATCAATTCATCATTTCAAAAATCTCATACATTTACTTTTCTCAATAATCTGAAAATAATTAAATTGATTTAGCACAATTTTGGCATGTAAGAAATTGTTAATCTAGATCGATTTTTTCCTTTCTTTTTTTATTTAAATAACCACTTCATATTTTTATTATTATGTCGTATTATACTCGTATTTAAATATGATTTCCAAAAAACACGATTTATTGAAATAAAAAATACCGAGCTAAGCTTGGTCACCCAGGTACTATAATTTATTATAATAAATTTACTGAAAACGAAACCTAGACACAATTATCTATATTCCTTGGCGCGTTTGTCTTTATTCCAACCATTTTAAGGCAAGTAAAGCATTTTATTTTTTGGATTTTTGATATAACAAATTAAATACTTACAAAAACTTAGGTACACTATAAATAATACTTATCATATATTTCGATAACCACTAAATACAATTATCGGATAAGTCCTCGTGGACCCAAAGTTTACTAACCTACCTTACTTACTTACGCAACTTTATAAATTATTGTATTTATTTGTATTGAGCAGGCACTCAATAATTATTGTCAATCGCTCGTAAAAAGTATCTCACAATTTTTGTGAGTAGGTTGCAAGTTCTACCGGTAAGAGGTTTTTTCTATAAATATACAGAGAAATAAATAACATATCGACGCTTGAAAGGCAATCCTTACTAACCGACATAAATCTGTAAAATGAGTTATATATACCATTCGAACCGCCAGATTTTTCTGCGTCTTTTGGTCTATATCTCATAGCTCTACGATGAGTTTTGTTGTCGCTTAGATATTGAGTTATTTCGGTCAGATCTACATCTTGTGCTTACTAAACAACCAAAAAAAGCTATTTTAAGAATATCCAGCAGTTACGACATTCTTAACCTTAGGAATATGAACTTAGTGTGGTTTTCATGTATTTAATATTTCATTTATTTGTATTAACGTATTTTCACTTGTTATGAAATTTTCCTTCGAAACCACTTAGTAGATTTTACCTACAGAACTCAATTGTAATTTATGTGGTTTATATATTTTAAATTGTTAATATATTTTGTGACAGTGTCATGTATACAAGTTAACTTAAAATAAAGTGGAAGTATATTAGAGCTTAGATATTTTTACTTGTACAACATATTTCTTTTTTATCCTCAGTTCCTTGTTATTATAGTAATTAAGGATAGCAATTATAATAACTATGTTAAAAAAATTACACTTATCATCACTCCAACTAATTTTGCTGTTATTTTACAAGAATTTTATTTGTTTAGTTTACTATTTTTAATAGTTAACTTATTAAAAATTCATAATTCATTTACTAAAAATGTGAGTTATATATTTTTTTTTGAAAGTGAGCGATTAAGATGATAGTGTAATTTATAATTGCGACTGTGATAATAATTATCCAATAAAAAAAAAGATCTCAGACTGAATACTATTGCATGATTAGTTTCATTATTTATTTTGTATGGTCGGCACTACGGCGCATAATTGTTTAATTTTCAATAAAGACGATTATTCAATAATAATTTATTTAATTTATTTTCGTGCATGATAAAATTACCTAGAGCTCTTGGTTAGGTTAGTTAGTTACGAAGTTACGTTTGGTGTAATTTTAATAACTAAGATAGAATTTCCATAATCAAAAAAATCATTAATAAATGTTCAGATAAATTTACTTGATTTATTTTAAACTATCAGATCTTTTTAGATCAATCTTTCTGTAGCAAAATTCTAAACTAAGTAAGTTTACCTATTTTTGCATGTTACTGCACATTGTTACATAGTATAAAAATATTGTATATAGTCTATGTCTTGTCAACTGTCCGCCGTCCCTCTCCCACACTTTACTGTCAGACCGTTAATAGTAAATGTCGCGTCCACGTTACAATAAAAGGAATCCGAAGTCATCAGTAGTTTTATTTAAAAGTATAAACGCAACATGGTGTCAGAAGTGCTGTGAGAATAGAATATGTCGAAAACAGGAAAATTTGTCAACACGCAGCCGCGAATTAAAACAAGTAAGTCAGACATGTTGCCGATAACAAGTACATTTGCGCCGATCGACTTAACATCCAATAACTTACCTTTAGCTTGGAGGAAGTGGCTTACTAAGCTAAAAGTCTACCTAAGAGCCAACAATTTAGACAATGAATCAGACGGTAGAAAGGTAGCGATTCTCCTTAATTTCATAGGGTCGGATGCACTCGAGATCTATTATTCTTTTGACCTAGACCTGGACAACTTGTCTTTCGATGAGCTATGCAATAAATTTGACAATTATTTCACACCTAAGATTAACATTACAGTCGAGCGTCACAAACTTTTTAGTAGGAAACAGGCACCAAATGAGTCAATCGACGCATATGTCACAGATATAAAGAACATCAGTCACTCTTGTGAGTTTGGAGCACTCAGGGAGGATTTATTAAAAGATATTTTCAGCTGGAACTGTAACAATCCATACTATAAAGAAAGAATTTTGATAGAGAAACCCAAGACGCTAGATGATGCTGTCAATATAGCCAAAAGGTGTGAAGCAACCAAGCAGCAAACTAAAGCATTGGAGGATGCATCACTACACTTTATAGGAAGAGTCTCGAGATCCCCATCCCGTCGTGAAGCAGCAATACCAAGGAGCACAACAAGGTACCGACGTTCAGCATCAAATACATCAAGATCAAGGAACACATGTGATAGGTGTGGACAAGTGCACAGGTACAAGTGTCCTGCAAAAGGTGCTCAGTGTCGAAAATGTAAAAAATTCAACCATTTTGCTAATTTCTGTAGGTCTAAACTAATTAAACGTGTCCAATTTGAAGAGACAAATATGTTAGAAAATAATAATAATAATTCTTTGTATGTCGGGTATATTTATTGTATTCAAAATAATGAGTCAAAGCCATGGAATGTTGATATATTGATTAACCATGTTAATGTGAATTTTATCCTAGATACAGGTGCAGACACAAACATAATATCCATACACATATTTAACACACTAAACATGTCGCATGATACTATTTGCAGAAGTCCCAATAAACTATCTACATTCAGTGGAGAGGTTATACCTCTAGTAGGTCAATGTCAGTTGCCAATTACGTTCAAAAATAAATGTTATACAGTTAAATTTCATATAGTAGACATAAAATGCCAAAATATAATAGGCAGAGACACATGTAGGTCATTAAATCTAGTAAAAAAAGTTAATAGTGTGTCCTTCCAGATAAACTGTCAAGACATAGTTGAGTCAAATGCAGACTTATTTGAAGGGCTAGGTTGTCTTACAGATTTTTACTGTGAGTTAACCTTGAAACCCAATGCAACCCCGTTTATAGAGGCGTGTAGAAGGGTACCATTCCAACTACAACAACCACTAAAGCAAGAGCTGGAAGCCATGGAGCAGAGTGGAGTTATTCAAAGAGTCGAAGAGCCTACGGAATGGGTAAGTGCATTAGTCTTAACTTCAAAAAGGAATGGTAAATTACGTTTGTGTATTGACCCTAGAAAACTTAATCAGTCAATATTAAGATCTCATTTTCAATTTCCAACTCTAGATGAAATTAAATCAAGTCTTGCCGGAGCTCAATATTTCACAACATTAGATGCTAATAAAGGGTATTGGATGTTAAAATTAACAGAAGCTTCTTCAAAGCTATGTACATTTATTACACCCTTTGGACGGTATAGGTTCACTAGATTACCTTTCGGTATCAATGCAGCTCCAGAGATATTTCACAGAGAAATGGTAAAAAGATTTGGTGATATTGATGGTGTCAAAATTATGATGGATGATTTTCTTATTTATGGTAGGACTATAGAAGAGCATAATGAACGGTTACAAAAAGTTTTACAAAGGGCACGTCAAATTAATTTAAGATTTAACAAAGAAAAATCAGTTTTTTGTCAAGAACAAGTAAAATATTTAGGTCATATATTCAGTAAGGCAGGAGTACAAGTCGATAAGTCAAAAGTAGAAGCTATTTGCAATATGCAGAGTCCAAAGAATATTACAGAGTTACAAAGATTTCTAGGTATGGTCAACTATCTTGGTCCGTTTATAAAAAAATTGTCACAGGAAATTAGTCATTTAAGAGCTCTTTTGTCGAAAGATACTGTATGGTGTTGGTCAGATCACCATGAAGCCCAATTTAATAACATTAAAAAGATAATTAGTTCTACGCCAGTCTTAACATATTATGATCCGAACAGAGAACTAATTTTGTCTGTAGATTCATCAAAAGATGCTATGGGTGCAGTTTTGTCACATGACAAGCAACCAATTGCATATGCATCAGCATCACTAACAAAATGTCAGCAATCATACTCACAAATAGAAAAAGAATTGCTTGCAGTACTTTTTGGTTGTACCAAGTACCATCAGTACATATATGGTCAGTGGGTAACAGTGGAAACCGACCACAAACCCCTTATAACATTATTCAAAAAATCATTATATGATATACCTCCAAGATTGCAAAGAATTATGTTAAGATTGCAGCCATATGATTTAAATGTAGTATATAAACCAGGCAAGTACCTATACATTGCAGATACACTGTCCCGAGCAGCGTTGAATGAAACTTGTTTGTCAGAAGTAGATCAAGACATAGATCTACATATCAATTTAATAATGTCAAATTTAACAGTCAGTCCTGAAAAGTTAAAAGAGTTACAAGAGCATACTGTCAAAGACCAAACTTTGAGTAAAATTATACAATATTGTTTAAATGGGTGGCCTGAGCATAAAAGATCAGTCAGTCAGTCAGTCAAATGTTATTTTAATCTAAAAGATCAATTATATGTAATTGATAATATAGTATTCAAGTCTAATTGCATTATAATACCCGAGTCAATGAGAGATTATATATTACAAATAATTCATTCTGGTCATCAAGGAGTGAATGCATCTATTCGTCTAGCTAAAACTACAGTTTACTGGCCAAATATGCATACTGATATAGAAAAGTATGTAAGTCAATGTAATATTTGTCTATCTTATCGTAGAAATAATAGTAAAGAGCCTATTATCCAACATGAGTATGAAAACATACCATGGTACAAAGTTGGTGTAGATATTTTTGAGTTTGAAAGAACAAAATACCTAATTGTCGTAGACTATTACTCAAAATATATAGAGCTGGCCATGTTAAAGTCAGGTTACACAGCTAGTATAGTGATAACACAAATAAAGTCAATACTGGCAAGACATGGTATCTGCCGGATTTTGATCTCGGACAACGGTCCTCCGTACAATAGTAAGGAATTTAGTTTATTTACTAAGGAATGGGATATAGAACATATAACTACAAGTCCATATTTAAGTAGGTCCAATGGTCTAGTTGAAAGGTCTATTGGAACCATTAAAAACATGTTAAGAAAGTGTAAAACAGATATGTCAGATATGTATTTAGCATTATTACTATACAGAAATACCCCTAAACTAAGTCAATACTCACCTGCTGAGTTAAGTATGTCTAGAAAGCTACGTACAATCATTCCTACAGTAAAATATAATTTAAAACCTAGGCTTTGTGATGTTAAAAAGGTACAGGAAAGAAATGAAAGACAGAAGTCTTATTCTAAATTTTATTACAATAAACATACAAAAATATTAAAACCATTAGCTATAGGTGAAAAAGTCTTCTTCAAACACAAACCTGAAGATAAAAATTGGTTGCCCGGAGTGATTTCTCAAGTAGGTCCCACACCTAGAAGCTATATCATTGATAGTGAAAAAGGTAGGTTCAGGAGAAACCGTCAGTTTATCCTGAAACAGTCGGTGCATACACCAAACTCTGAACAGCACACAACACAGTCTTATCAGCACACAACACAGTCTCAGCCAGTATCTAAAAATGGAAACACTGTATCAGATCCACAAATACATCAGCATTCAAAGGCACGATCTCGATATGGACGTGTTTATAAACCAGTCAACAGGTATGGGTTTGTAACATAAACTTGTTGTTTATTGTATTTAGTGAAATATTTGTGTGTAAGTGTAATTTTAATTAATGTAGTTTAAAATAGGTTAATTTGTTTAATTGTATTCTTCATATGTCCTGAAGTTGTTTGCATTTCATTTGATCATTTGACATTGACAGGAAAATTGTCACATGACATATGACAGATGTCACAAAATAGTGTAAGTCATGTAATAGCGTTCGGAAACGACAACTTTTGAAAATTAAAGTAGCCTTAAATGTGTTTGTAAAATTGTTAAAAAAAAAATGTACTTACCTAAGTTTGTTTTCTTTAAAAAGGGAGATGTTAAAAAAAAAAAAAAAAAAATGTACTTAAGTTTGTTTTCTTTAAAAAGGGAGATGTTTAAAGATGTTTAAAAAAAAAAAAAAAAAAAAAAAAAAATGTACTTACCTATGTTTGTTTTCTTTAAAAAGGGAGATGTTACATAGTATAAAAATATTGTATATAGTCTATGTCTTGTCAACTGTCCGCCGTCCCTCTCCCACACTTTACTGTCAGACCGTTAATAGTAAATGTCGCGTCCACGTTACAATAAAAGGAATCCGAAGTCATCAGTAGTTTTATTTAAAAGTATAAACGCAACACACATATCACAGTAATTACTAATTATTTAGATAAATTTACCTGTTTATCAAATCAGGTAAATTTTATCTAACCGACACAAACCGGTGTTTATAAAAGTGTCAGGTATCTTATTTTAACAATGTGGATAGCTATAAAAAATGACTTCTACGAGTGTTGACATCATTTTAATCAAACAGTTAGGTAAATTTTTATGATTTTTTTTATTCATATTTGTACTTTAAATCGCTCTCCTGTAAAGTTTACTGAACGTCGCTTAGTAAGGGTTGCCTTTCAAGCGTCGATATAATACAATATTACACCCAGGCTCGGGGTGGGAATCGAACCCACAACCTTCGGAGCAAAGAGATGGGTCACTACTCACTGAACTCTGCCGCAACGGGCTTATCGGGATAATCTGGAGCAACCCTGCTGGGGAAGTATTCAATCTTACAGAAGATTACCTACACCTAAATAAGACTGCTCTCAAGTAGAGTTGTGTTCCTGTGTTGAGTAAGGTGGCCAGAGCTCCTAGGGAGGGTAGGGAGTAATTTCGGCAGTAAATTTGCGATCTTTCTAGTATTAAAAATATTATAAATAGCTTTAAAGAGTTAGTAAATATTCGTGGAGAATTAGTGGAGGCAATTGAGTATGAAAGGTTTTTTTTTTCGCATATATTTGACCCGAGGTAAGAAATGATTTATTTATAAGCTACCAAAGTCAATGACACTAGCGTTGAATGTTCGCATTAGCGTGACAGCGTGACACTTGACCATGCAACATAGAAGGTCGCAAACTGTATTTAACTTTCTCAGCAGGATGTCTGACGTCACTTTTTGTTGGCGAGTTATTATTAGATACAGGATAATGTAGTGAAACTATCTACTTAACTAACATATTAAAAGTGCTTTGAGTATGTTGTGTATGTCCTTGACCAATAAATTGTTTGGAAAAGTTGAAATTGACATTCGAAAATGCGTAATCTGCTAGTAGGTATACCTAATAAAATAAATGAAGGCGGATTTATATTTGACTGACGTGTCGTGTCGTATCAGAACAGAATCGGTATCATACATTTTGTATGACAACGTTTACATTGATGTGTTGTGACATATCGTGATGGCTTCTGATCTGTCGCATCAGAACCGATCCCGGTTCGCGTCAGATAAGCGGGTTGCGGGGGGTGCTGAAACGGCGCCATCACGACACGTCAAATTAAAGGTGGATTAATATTCGACTGACGTGTCGTGTCGTGTCGTGTCATGACGTGATGGCTAGCGCTTACATTATTATGTCGTTTTCTAACACATCAGGGCAATATTTTGAATCAATACAGCCGCAGCTCTAGAAAAGTTACACGACGATACGTCACGTCACGACACGACACGATACGTCAATCAAATATAAATCTGCCTTAAAAGTAGTTACATAGTCAGATTCCGACTCAGATTTGACGTATATTGTTTTTAAAATACAGATATTTTCGCAAGACTATCTATAGGTACAAAAATAAGTAGGTTCGAAGACTATTTATTCGAACGCACTACGCTTCAAAGTTAGTTACTCCTCGTATTTGATTAGCACTGTATTAGAGGACACCCATTAAATACGTGAGCTCAGAATGGGTGGAGAGGTTCAATGAAATCTCACCAAATCTCATTTAAACCGAGGGGAATATTTTAAAATCTCACATAAACTTCAAAAAATATAAAATATTCATCATTATTACAGCCTATACAGTCCACTGCTGGACATAGGCCTTCACAAGTTTACGCTAAATATAACGTGAACTCATGTGTTTTGCCCATAGTCACCACGCTGGGCAGGCGGGTTGGTGACCGCAGTGCTGGTTTTGTCGCACCGAAGACGCTGCTGCCCGTCTTCGGCCTGTGTATTTCAAAGCCAGGAGTTGGATGGTTATCCCGCCACCGGTCGGCTTTTTTAGTTTCCAAGGTGGTAGCGGAACTGTGTTATCCCTTAGTCGCCTCTTACGACACCCACGGGAAGAGAGGGTAAAATATATAAATAAAATACTCACGCAAAATATATATTTTTTAATATATAAAATATCAAAAAATATATATTTTGAGTGCTTATTTAGCCCGCCAAAATAAATTTCATGGCTATTAAAATCATTTAGTTTTTGCTTTTAATTTTATTTAATTTATATAAATTAACTATGGTATACTTGAATAGTTTTTATGTCCTGTCAATCTTTATTATATTCAATGTTGCGTTCTTTTAAGCACATAAAGGGCAATCGCTTGGTACCTACAGTCTATTTTTTTCTCAAACCAGAAAGCCCAGATAGATCTCTCTGGAATCCAGATAGCCCAGATAAAAACAGACAAAAATTTTATGAAAACAGATGAAAATTTTGGAAGCTGTTTCAAACACTAGCTTACATTAGCTTACCATACAAATTATCGTTTTTTATTTGAAATTTTCAGCTAGGTTCTTGTCTTAAATGTATATAGATACCTACTTTATTTTGCGACGATTAGGTAAAATCAGGGGAAAGGCATACAAAATGACATACTAGTTACTAAAACAGTTCTAATATCCTTATTTATTAATCATTTTCAAGGTTTGATATTACTATAAGCTCTTTGGTTCGTTGCCTTATCAATCAACTTAATACAAGCTAATAATATCTTTCTAATATAATAAATTCTCGTGTCGCGGTGTTTGTAGTTAAACTCCCCCGAAACGGCTTGACCGATTCTTATGAAATTTTGTGTGTATATTGGGTAGATCTGAGAATTGAACATCTATTTTTCATCCCCCTAAATGTTAAGGGTACTCCACCCCTAAATATTTTTTTTAATTTTTAGATTATATATTTTTTATTTTATTATGATTTTGCATTGAAAAATACATACAACCCTAACTTTTCACCCTTCTACTTCCAACCCCTATTTTTAAATAGCGTTTAGCGGCAAGACAACGTTTGCCGAGTCAGCTAGTAATAAAATAAAATCGTTTTGTCCTATCTAGGTAGGTAAAATCGCACACGTTACACGTAGTGTATACATATCAAATTTTTATTGAAATTCAGTCAATTACATGGAGAGTTCGCATGTAAAACATTTTGCCTTTTGAGGAACATCTGCATATGATGTATGAACCCATCTTTTTCAGCGATTCAATTTTAAGAAATCTCTTTTGGCTTAGACTTTGAATAGGAGTCATTGCAATATATGAAGGACAATCATTAACAACAGCTTGATTGTAAGCGTGTATGGAAGTGAAATTAATTTCAGTCGTAATCCATATAAATATTCTTAAGTCGGTTTAGTAACGTATATTAGATTTTTAACCGACTTCCAAAAAAGGAGGTTCTCAATTCGACTGTATTTTTTTTTTTTTATGTATGTTACATCAGAACTTTTGACCGGGTGGACCGATTTCGACAAATTTTTAACCGACTTCCAAAAAAGGAGGAGGTTCTCAATTCGACTGTATTTTTTTTTTTTTTTTTTTTTTTTTTTATGTATGTTACATCAGAACTTTTGACTGGGTGGGGCGATTTCGACAAATTTTGTTTTAATCGAAAGGTGGTGTGTGCCGATTGGTCCCATTTAAATTTATTTGAGATCTAACAACTACTTTTCAAATTATATCTAATAATGCGTTTTTACTTGACGCTTTTTTCGTCGACCTACGTTGTATTATACCACATAACTTTCTACTGGGTGTACCGATTTTAATAATTCTTTTTTTGTTGGAAAGGGGATATCCCTAGTTTGGTACCATGATAAGGAAACCAGGATCTGATGATGGGATCCCAGAGAAATCGAGAGAAACTCTTGAAAATCCGCAATAACTTTTTACTGGGTGTATCGATTTTGATAATTTTTACTTTAATCGAAAGCTGATGTTTATCATGTGGTCACATATAAATTTTATTGAGATCTAATAACTACTTTTTGATTAATCTTTGATAACGCGTATTTACTTGACATTATTTTCGTCACCTTACGTTGTATTATACCTCATAACTTTTTACTGGGTGCACCGATTTTGACGTTTCTTATATAAATTAAAAGCTACTATTCGTCACGTGGTCCCATTCAAATTTAATTGAGATTTGATTCGTAATTTGTGAGTTATATCTAATATTGCGTATTTACTTGACGGTTTTTTCGTCACCCTACGTTGTATTATACGTTATATCTTTTTACTGGGTGCACTGATTTTCATCTTTTTTGTATAAATCAAAAGCGAATACTTGTCATGTCGTCCGTTTTAAATATGATTGAGATATAATGAGCAATTTTTGAGTAATCTTTGATGACACGTATTTACATGACGATGTTAAGACGACTGTGGTCATGTTCAATACTTTGCCACAACGCCATCTATCAAAATGTAATGAAATTACTTCGTTCACTATCGATCAAATTACAATATTCCACTAGAGTAGAGAGTAGCAGTTTATTCGTTATAAATATATTTGAGCTTTTAATTTTTGAGTTATCGCTAATACTGGGTATTTACTTGGCTATTTTACGTCGACCAACGTTATATTAACCTCATTACTATTTTACTGGGTGGACCGATATCGATGATTCTTTTTTTAATCGATAGGTGGTGCTTGTCATGTGGTCCCATTTAAATATAATTGAGATTTGAGTCGAACTTTTTGAGCTATATCTGATATGGCGTATTTACTTGACTGTTTTTGGAGTTTTCTCCTTAAGAATCGATTTTCATTTAAGGCCCCGGAATGAAAAAATTGAACAGTAAAATCTACTGAACGAATGACCTTGTTAGAGATGGCGTTCAGACGTTTTCTAATAACGCAATTAGGTTCCGATAGATGGCGTTATTGCATTCATTTATTTACAATTTGATATAGTAATAATATATTTCTTAGACTAGTAAGCCTTTTTGTGCCTATTTAGACAGTTGATCTGAAGGGGTAAACTCCAGTCGTGCATCGGAGCTGTGTGAAAACATGAACATTACATATTTTTAATAAAAAAGACATAAACCGTAATTCAATATAAATCCGCTTCAACTAAAAAACCCGCCGTAATAAGCGAAGTCAGCGCTTCGCGCGAATCGACGACGGGCCTTTTATGAAATTTTTGCCTACAATCGCTAACAAAATGTTAGAAATAACAGTAGAACATTATATAATTCTACAATTTTATAATTTCGCGTTATATGGAATACGAACAAAGTATTACTATTTTTTGGTCGATCTACCTTGTATTACTCTTCGATGTAATTGAAGTCGGTTTTTTTTTCGTTTGCGAGCAAACACAATTATATTTTAATCGAGGTGGTGTGTGCCAATTGGTCCCATTTAAATTTATTTGAGATCTAACAACTACTTTTCGAGTTATATCTAATAATGCGTTTTTACTTGACGCTTTTTTCCTCGACCTACGTTGTATTATACCGCATAACTTTCTACTGGATGTACCGATTTTGATAATTCTTTTTTTGTTGGAAAGGGGATATCCCTAGTTTGGTACCGTGATAAGGAAACCAGATGATCAGATGCTGACGGTCTAGCGACGATCTTTCGTTTTCTAAATATTATTCAATATGTTTAGGGTCTAGTCTAGGCAAAGCCAACACACTCAAGTATAAATAGCCTTACATGAAAACAATTGTTTAAATACAAAAATATATATTTAATATAGATACTACAGGTAGTAAAAGACCATTATCCATTTGTAACATATAAATTTAATACGATTTCTATAAACATTACCTATTGTATAATTTAACAACTGAAATCTTACACTGAACATAATGAAATAATTACTTGAAAACGTTTATTTGTGACTATATTATATTTTATGTGGGGTGTCGATACAAAAAAACTTCTTAGATGTTATGCGTCTGTTTATTAAAATTTATTATTTATGATGATTAAAAAACCGGTCGTAAACCAGTCGGCGCCGATTGTGAGCCAGTCGAAACCGGTTTAAGCCGGTAAACGAAGAGGCCGGAGTTCTCCCCGACCTCTGAACGTACGGATCAATGGCGACTACTCGATGACCGTTTGTTCCTCTTTGATAAAGAATTCAATAACTTCCTCCACTGTGTTTGTCGGGTCTGTGTCGAGACCATCCGTGTCTACGTCTGTAATGAATTATAAAAACATAAGTTTATGTAAAGTTTGTATAGATTGAATAAAATTATTATTCTAAGAAAGGTTTACAGATCGTACTAAATTGATAAATGCGAGATGAAAACAATGCTCTAAAAATTTATAGCACTCGGCAGTAAAATTACTAACTTATGTTTCGTATCTTATGTTTCGTAACTTATGTTCGTTTCGTTTCGTTTTCGTCGTTTGAAGAAAACTTATGTTTCGTAAAAAAAAATCGATTTATTCGTCCACCCTTATTATATATATAATACATAGCTATTCTGCCTAGCATTGAGACACAGATAGAAACATTACAGTTCATAATTTATCATCAAAACTTACAGTTTCTGAGCTCGAGACGTCTAGGCTTCTGTTCGGCCCACTCGCGAGTCTTCATCTCACGATACTCTATATATTTCTTCATTTGCTCTGTGCGTTTCGCTACCAGCTCCTACAAAACGATAAATAATTATTTCATTCTAATATTTTAATACTAGCTTTGCACTTTTGCACACATAACTTACAATGCTTGACGACACATTGACGCAACGGTCACGGCAGTGGCAGTTGCGCTAGCGGTTACGAGTTTGATTTCGTGCCATACAAATGTTTAACATTATCTAATCCTAATTGGGTGCGATACCTTTTTGGTAGTGTTTTAATACAAAAAGTACGTTTGAAAAGTTACCAGTAAAACTTGAACTTGAATTATTACAAAATATATTACATATATTTGAAGTCCCAATAAAAAATTGTGATGATTCCATTTAGATAACACACATTCTTAACAATGGTTATTTACATACTTTTAGAATTTTTTTTTTAATGAGTATGCATATTGCACCTGTAGTTAAATTGAGTCAGGCAACGTTTAGAAGTGACTAATTTCTTTCTACATACCTTGCTAGCCTTGCTGCTACGCATGCGGTCTTTAGATTCGAACTGCGAGTAGTACTTCTTAAGATTTTTCTTAATATCCTTCTGCTGTTTCTCTGACAACAGCGTTGGGGGACGCGGCCGCCATAAGAACTGGGCGAAACCTTCTTTATTCACTCTGTGAGACAAAGATTAATATTAACAACACTTAAGAGGTGCAGCTTAATATTACTTTCACACTTTATTTTTAAAAATTAATATATTGTGCTATGTGTTCCATTTATGTAGTTGTGTCATGTTATCAATATTTTTATAATTTATATAAAATGTGTTTTTACTAAATGTGTTGTAGTTTATGTGAAGTATACTTTTACAATTTAACTAGCAATGCTATTCAATTCACGATTTGAAAACCTTTATTGATAAGCATCTGCTTGTAAAAATTTTTTAATTTAGTATACTAATGCAAATATGATGAATCTGCTAATTATAATACTAAATGCATACAGAATTTTGAAACAACACATGGTTAACAGTTCAACCTATTTTTTTGATTGTTTAATCTTTTTGGTTAAATTTTATAAAAAAAAATTGCTCTTAAAAGTTTCACAACGCGTCTGGGCGTTTGTGCTTTGTGCATTGTGTTTTTAGACCCCCAACACAGGAGAAAATACTACTGTGAGATGTTGAGTCTGTAGCGTTTATTATAATTATAAAAAATATTAATACATACAGGTACATACTATTTAAAAAATATGTAAACAATGTGTAGAAAGTAATTACCTCCTAATAATTTTGCCTTGGAAGGACCACAAATAATACCCACAATCCATCTTGCACTTGAGTGACGACACACCAGTCACAACGTATCGACCAGTTGGATCCCACTCTATACCAGACATCTAAAACACATTATAGAATATATACTAATAATAAACTTAATTGTAAGTTATTCATTTATTATGATTATTCATTAAAAACCTACTAGGGCCATTGAATGTGACGTGATTATTAAAAAAAATATTATTTCTACTAGTCTGATTTCAATAATCCTTTAAGGTTTAGAAAGCCTGTTTATAAGAGAATATTATTTCTAAAAAACTACACAAATCATGTAGCAATTAATATTATTGTACGTTGTAGTTATACAATTACTGCCATGTACTGTCTGAAGTATAATTCTTTGAATATAAGAAAATTAGTATTTTTGTATTATAATATGATCATAACAAAAATTTTATTCATCAACTAAGTTAGTAAGAGATGTAAAAGAAATCTATTAAATCAAAAAGTAAATACCTGATAATGATCTGATATATTCATGATGGTAAAATCATTAGTATCTACAAAGGCCAATGCCCCGCCAGTGAGGCCGAGGTTGGCCAAAACTATAAACTGACCCATTGGAGACCAGAACAAATGATTAAATGTCCTCTCAAACTTTTTCAATAGAGTAGGAGCTTGACCGGTGTTCACTTGATAGAAACTAATACAACTATTTGCAGCATCACCGTGAATAATAGCAAACTTGGAACCAACAGGTTCCCAAGCAAACGCCTGTATTGGTTCCTTAATTTCAACCGAATCAACAGGAATCTCCTTTTCTCTCATATGGAATATTTCAAAGTTGTAATACATTCCTGAATATTTAATATCATTTTTGTCCTTCTTAACTTTAGAGTAACGGTCGACTTTGACACAGAGATAATCTCCGCTCTTCTGCCAGTGTATTTTACAGTCGGCGACCGAGAAGAGATTTTTAGAACGTATTTCAGTACGATTGGGCAGTTCTAAAAGGGTCACACGAGCGGGAACATCTTTGTCCTCCGCGACCCAATATGCTAGTACATTGTCAGATGGTGACCAACAGAAGTCCCTGTGAATTAAATGTTTTAACTTAATTCCATTCTTAAAATAAGAATTAGAAGACTTAAAAGTATTATAAATAAACATTATGCATTACTCTTGATGCTGGCTTGTAAGTCTTTTTATGTGAGGAAATCTTGAAGATTTTTTTTACATAGTCTACTACAGATTGTCATACAACAATAAAATATGAAATAAAGTAATAAATTCTCTTATCTCTCCTTATCTAATAACACTACAGAAATATTCACATTTATAATACTTGCCTAATACCGGGTATTTTGATAGATTTTTTATCTAGTAAACCGAAGCTAGGCGTCTCGTACACAGAGAGCATGTCAGCGCCAAGACGGGCAAAGAAACGGTCATCCTTGCTCCAACGGAAGATTGGCCAAGTTACATATTCTTCAGGAGGAGGGAATGAACGTTTCTCCTGTCCTGTTCTGTTAAAAAAAAACGAAATCATGTTATATTATTACAGAGTTTGGTAAAATGTAAATAAATATTTAATGAATTTACAATTGTACATTACTTTTCATTAAATTATTTCAGTTTTAGTTCTAGAATTTATATCCACAATGCTTTTACAAACTTTTTACTTGAACTACTTTTTTCATAATGAAAAGAGGTCCAAACACTATGACATACAATATACCAAGGAATGCTTAATGTAATATAATATTTAAATATTGAAAAACATTTACCTAATGTCCCAGATAATGAGTTTTTTATCATCACCCCTATCACTGTTCGGTGAAAATGTAACAATATAGTTCTCACACGGTGAGAACGAAATAAACCTCGCTTCTGGATGATAGAACTTTTGGAACTGACTAAACTTAGGGCCGGCCCAAAGAGCCACACCACGCCAGTGGAAGGTTGCTAAATAGGTACCAAGAGGTGACCATACTGCGTAGGTTTCCGTCCAATTCTAAAAAAATTGATATGCATTATTGTTAATTACAACTTAAGTTAATAAATTATTATTTCTGAGATTTAGATCTTTAGGTAATGTGTCTATTGTGATTTTATGTCCTGTGGTATTAAGTGTAAAACATAAACTTTGCCTACAATAAGATTATTCTTATAAGTTCTGCAATGTACAATGTAGTGTATGTCACTGACTAACTAGAATTCGTCAATATTACACAAACTTAATAAGAGCAAAAATATTATAAGACATTTTAATAAAATGTGATGTAAAAGATAAGTATCCAATTCTCTAAATATATTTACAAAATTAATAAATATGAAAATAAATTTATATAATTTCACAAACTTTTATATTACAAAAAAAGATCGCAACTTTCACTTAATTATTGCTCAAAAAACTAGTTATTTGTTAATTAAAATATAATAAAAAAACAGTCTTTAAAAGCAAAGTTTTCATACCGGTCTCTCTTGCAATATAACAGGCTCTGGTAAAGTATTCTGCCAGACTTGTAATGCAACTCCAGTGCCGATGCCAACAAGGAATTGATCATATGCATCTGGATCCATGAGATACCATTGCAGGTCGGACTGGACTTTGAACGGCTGAGGCGCAGGAGGCTCCCATTCCTTGGGAATGTCGGCATACCTGTATGACATTTGAGATGCTTAATAGAACAACTTATTGACTTCACTTAAGAATTAGAAACAATAATACAAACAAATATATTTGTCTAAAACAAATAGATGCTTATACTAATGTATATACCATTATAGATAGATATCTAATAAGATCTATTGTTAAGATTACCAATATAATGTACTCACTTTTTAAAGTCAGTAAAAAGATTCACTAAGAAAGTGTGCTGTTTGTCTAATTTACAATTATTCGTAGCTTGTACTGCTTCAGCGGCGTTCTGAGGATTACTATATTCTAGAAAAATGTAGCCTGTCGTCTGTCCAGTCTCGGTAGTGGGGTAATATTCGTTAACGATCTTTCCGAACTTGCTAAAGATCTTGTTTATGACGCTCTGGAGTTTTTCAAGGCGCTCGGGGCCGACCTGTGGGCACCCATCGACGATTATCACATTCTCGTAACCATCTGACTCCTTCGGTTTTTGTTCTAAGAGGTCGGCCAACAGTTCTGCAACGTCAAAGTGAGGTTATGAATTTTAATGAAGTCATCACTTACCAACTCACTAACGTAAATTGTAATAAGTAAATCTGGTGCAAAATTCGCCGATACAATTTCTCTTCACTTAGGAAATGCAAAAAAAACACCGAAATTGTTATAACTGGCAGGTGACGCATATGGCCAGATTAACCTCGCGATAATAGCATTTCCTACCTTCATCGGTTATATCATCAACGAAGCCTTCCGGATCGTCAAAATTAGGCTCCTCATCAAAATTTTGTTCTTCATTATCACTCTGAGGGGGTTGGTTCACTTTCTCATCTCCTTTTTTCTTTGCCATTTTGACGTTATAATGTGTGGTACCGGAAGACACGCCATTAGTGAACTAAATCCATAGACTACACCAGCGACGTAAAATAGGTAGAGTTAAAAGATAAAATTAAAATGTCCTCGCTTTCACCTGCGTTCAAAATATTTATGTAGAAAACTTGGCGCTTTTAACAAAGTCTTATTTAAATAAATATAAATATGTTATTTACATTATATGTATAAATAAATTTTAATGAAAAAGATATACAAAACAAAATAACAACACACGATTTAACCATAAGTAAAAAGAACGCTCTTAAAAAACTTGTTAGTCTGTATTTATTGGAAAATAGCGGCAATTTGAAGTATTTGAAATATTTATTAAATCGAATCCGAAACAAAATGACGCTACACTTAGTACTTAGATAGAGAGAATATATTGAGATAGATCAAATCATCCACAAAGAAAAAAAACAATGACACCAAGAAATGGTTGTCACAGTTTCGTAGCGGCATGCGCACGAGTAAGCCGTGTTTTTATAACGCAGAGTGTTATCGCAGTCCTTTGTTTACGCGGTCGATGCAACTATTTTTTTTGCGCCTCGCCTCAGCGAGCGAGGTCCGACCCGTCCTACGGGCCGCCATGCAAATTGCTTGCTTATTAGTAAGGTATTATGAATGAAAATGAGAATAACAATATGAATGTGGAGGACGTTGTTATTATAAACAAGACGAGCAACGATATAATAAACGAAAAAATGTTAGCGACGGAGACAGGGGCGTATTACCAAGATGAAGACGGCGAACAAATGGAAAGATCATTTAAAAGAGTAAGAAATGAGAGTGAAAGTGAATGGATTACAGTTGAAAGAAAGGGTAAAAAATTGAAAGAAAGTCAAACAATTGAAATATATATATCACACACGGAAGTTATGCCAAAACAGTTTGCTTTTGCTAAAATTTTAAAAGAAAATAGTATTCAAGATATTATTAGAGTAAAATATATTAATCCATACAAAATAAGAGTAGATCTTATCAATGAAGTTAGTGCGGATAAGTTAGAGCATTGCCAAGTACTCTTAAATAAGGGATGGCGAATGCAAAGGTCGATGGAGAGAAGTTTGTCGTATGGTATTATAAAATATGTTGATTTGGATTTAACAGATGAAATGATTTTGAATAATATATCATGCAATGAGCCAGCCAAATTAATTGCTGTAAGTCGTCTGAATAAGAGAGGTCCAACAGAGGATAAACGCTGGATACCTAGCGAAGCCGTAAGACTATGTTTTAAAGGTGCGTATATTCCACCATTTGTATTTGTAGAAGGCCTAAGAATAAAAGTCGAACGTTACATATTTCCAGTGACCCAGTGTGCACAGTGTTGGAAGTTTGGTCACATTACAAAAAGATGCCCATCAAAAAAAGTTATTTGTCCAAAATGTGGCAATAATCACCCTAATTGTGAAACTACTTCATTCAGGTGTGTGAATTGTAAAGGGAACCATATGGCGCTTTCCAAAACATGTTCCCACTATTTGAAGGAGAAAAAATTGAGAGAGATCATGAGTGAGTTTAATTGCACCTATCGGAAGGCTTTAACTATTTATGTTGCTCCCTCACAAGAAGATAGTGAAGAGATGAACTTTGAACACTCACAACAACAGGAATTACCCCAAAACCTACCACTAAACACTGATACACCATTGCCTTGTGCTCAAAGTACGTCTACTCCTGCATTTTCATTCGCAGAAGCGTTAAAATCTAAAGGACATAAATCGAAGCCAACAAGAAAACTTACAAATGAGCACAAACAACAACAGCAACGCAAACATCACGATTTCGATTATACGTCTCAATGTGAAATAGTTTCAGACAACGAAGAACTTCTTACGAACCAGGACTTCAGAAACTCAGAATCTGAACCAAATAGATCAAGGAACGTTTCTTTCGGTGAGCTCATTGCTCGTGTCAAGGATATGTTGTTTATAAGAGATGTCACAATGCCAGACAAAATAAGAACAATAATTAAGTTGTGTATTGAGTGGTTAATTTTATTAGTTGTTGATAACGTTGCGGACTGGCCGTTGTTGAAATGTATTTTAGATTATTTTAAAAATGGATAACACGAGTAAATTGGTTAAGCTAAATATAATCCAGTGGAATGCCCAAAGCCTCCGGCCTAAATTGCTATCATTTGAAAATTTACTAATACAGGAGAAGATTCATATTGCTATTGTTAGTGAATCGTGGTTAGTTCCTGAAAGTACACTCAAAATTAAAGGCTATAATATCGCGCGCCAAGATCGTGCTGACGGATATGGAGGTGTCGCAATTGTTACTCACAGGTCTATTAAATCTCAAATATGTGTTATTAATACGACTAACCCAGGAATAGAAGTTGTACACATTAGGGTTTTTAACTGTGATAAAATTGAAAACGTAATTTCTTTATATTGTTCCCCTTCTGTTTATACTTCCCAGGCTGATTGGAATTCAGTGTTTAATATATCGAAAATGAAAACCTTAATATTAGGCGATTTTAACGGTCACCATACAACATGGTCAACCAAATCTGATCAAAGAGGCATTCAAATATTTGATGCAGCACTAGACAGTAATTTCGTAAGTCTTAATAACCTGGAAGCAACCCGAATAAAATTAGTTAACGGTACCTTACAATCAACTTCTCCGGATGTAACTTTTATCTCTTCAGATGTTGCGTTAAATTTTAAATGGAATGTCTTAAATGAAACTTTAGGTAGCGACCATCGTTTTATTAAAATATCCACGATTATTAAAGCAATTTTTAATAACACTAAACGTAGAATCTATAAAAATGCGGACTGGCAGTCATATAGAAATATGTTAGAAAACCTTTTTTCAAATTTTATGATCAGAGATAATTTACAACATTCTTACGACGCTTTTATTGACCTTTTGAACCTAGCAGCTAATTCGTATATTCCATATATAAAGACTAATAATAACCCTAGTACAAAATTCATTCCGAGACATTATTGGGATGTGACACTTTCAAAATCTGTAGCAGAACGTCGTCTGGCTCTTTCGAAATTTCGTAGAAATCCAACCCCAGAAAAGCTAAAAGTTCTTCAACAAAAGATTACTTGTACCCAGAGATTAATGCGCCGATGCCTTAATAAATCGTGGAACTCTTTTTGTTCTTCTTTAGATGAAACGTCTACTCAAAATGAAGTTTATTGTAAGATGCGTTGGTTTAAAGGAATATCTAATGATAAAAGGTTTATTAGTAGTAATTTGGCAACAGAACTGCTAAGCTCTTTAACTCCTGATTATGTTAGTTCACAGGCCCCTAGTTTTATCTCAAAAAATACAATTTTAGAATCTGAAATTACAATGCAAGAGTTAGAAAAATGTTTAAAACGTAAGGACACTTCTCCTGGATTTGACGAAATTACATATTCTATGCTTAATTTTTTACCAGAAAACGGAAAAAGAATCTTATTAAAGTTATATAATAGTATTTTTAGGTCAAATTTCATACCGAATCAATGGCGGGATATTACGGTTATACCGATACCAAAACCCGGACGAGACTGTCGGTTGGTTTCTTCTCTGAGGCCAATATCAATGATATCGTGTGTATGTAAAATTTTTCATAACATTCTAGTCAAAAGACTAGAATGGTTTATTGAGAAAAATAAAATCATAGCAAATTGTTCTACGGGTTTTAGGAAAAATCAATCGACCTTACTGAATCTGTCTGCTGTTGTAAGCGATATTCAATGCGGATTTACTGAAAAACAAACTACTGTTGCATGTTTTATTGATGTAGATAATGCTTACAATAATATTGAGTTGATTAGCTTAGTAAAGTGTTTGGATGGTTTGAATGTTGGTGCTAGGATTAGCAGCTATATTTGGAATTTTCTTCAGCAAAGATGGTTAACAATTCGAGGGGATAATTACACGATCAGTAGACAGACCAACCGTGGCTTGGCACAGGGTGATCCTTTATCTCCATTGCTATTTAATATTATAACAGCACATATTTGTAAAAGGCTCTGCAATGTAGTTTCAATTTCACAATACGCGGATGACTTTGTGTTGTATACCAGATCTAATCATATTTATCAGGCGGCCGAATCGTTACAATTTGCTGTAAACTTAATAGTTAAGTTACTTTCTCAAATTGGTCTGGACATATCTGTATCGAAAAGTAAAATATGTTTGTTTAGAAGAGGATTTAATAAAAATAGTGTTGATATAAAAATTAATAATCAGAAGTTACAAGTTGTAGATAGTTTTAAGTATTTAGGCGTTTGGATGGATCACTCACTACGTTGGGTTAAACATATAAATGAATTGGAACGTAATTGCGTAAGATTAATTAATGTATTTAAAATTTTAGCAGGACCAGGTTGGGGGGTGCACCCAAAATATTTGAGGCGTCTATATATTTCTATAATAAGGAGTAAAATAGACTATGGAAATTTTCTTTATGACAATAGTGCTCAGGTACATCTTAACAAATTAGATAGAATTCAAAACCAATGTATGAGAGTAATTGGTGGGTTTTTAAGAACTACTGCTATTCATGTGATGGAATGTGAGGTTAACTTACAGCCTTTACGCGTACGGAGATATTTTTTGGCGGGAATTTTTTTGTTAAAATTAAAGTCTTTTGATAGCTACGGCTTAATTCAAATCATATCATCATTAAATGATCATTGTCAGAGTACTTATTGGTTACATAAGAAAAAACCGTTACTAGTGTCAGTTTATCAAACATTGCTTGAGTTACCAATTCAAAATAGTACAGTCCTGGGTATGTTCTCGTTGGATACATGGATAGGCAGTATGGATTTATCTCCTGTGATTAGAACTACCGTTAATAATTTAAAACACGCGAAGAAATGTTATAGCTTAAATTCGATAAAATGTATAAGTGAACAGTATATATCTTCTATGTACTCTGGCTTCTATCAAATATATACCGATGGCTCCAAGGAAAACGATTACATAGGAGCAGCTTTTTATGATCCACAATTAGATTCTTTCGCTAAATTTAAGATTAATTGTCTAACTTCGGTAATGTACGCTGAATTATTTGCTATTTTGGAAGCTTTGTCTTATATTGAATCATTATATGAGAAAACTTTTGTAATCTTTAGTGACTCAAAAAGTGCTCTTCAACATTTAATTAGCTGTACGTATGGAGGGCGTGGCATTCCATTGGCTTATACTATTTTAAATTTACTATGTAAAATGAATAGCGAAAGGATAAAAGTTATTATACAATGGATACCTGCTCATGTTGGTATAGAATACAATGAGGTGGTGGATGTACTGGCGAAGGAAGCTTGTTCTGAGGGAATTGTTTGTGATTGTTTACCACTATACTCTGACATGTTACATGTTATTAAGAAGAGATGTCATTACATTTGGAAGGAGTATTTTGATGAACGTTCGCGGACAAAAGGAGTATGGTATAAGACTATCCAACCTAGTATATTTACTCGCCCATGGTTTGATGATGCAAAGATGAGCAGGTCTGATCTTGTTATTGCCTTCAGACTTCGATCGGGACACATTCCCCTTAATGCATTTGCTTTTCTTATGGGAAAGATAACTTCACCAAATTGCACGGAGTGCGAAAGAACAGAAGATGTCCATCACATTTTGACTGAATGTGTCCGGATTGAAGCCGAGAGAGAGGTTTTTTATACAGAATACAATGTAATACGTAGTAACATAGGGGTTCATAATACTATCCTAGCTTTTCCTCTTAGCGAAGAAGCAAAAAAAATATATAAAATTGTTCAGATATATCTTAAGCGTCGTGTGTAAGATTTAGTGTGTAAAAATGAGGGTGACATGTTCAACCTGTGAACAAACCCTCTATAAAAAAAAAAAAATAGATAAAAAAAAAAAAAAAAAAGAAATGGTTGTGGATCATTTTATTTTATTACGTCATAAAGATTGACAAAGCATGAACATGTAATTTTGTCCTGCAAGTATAGCACCTATTGATATTAGGATAAAGGTGAGTTCAAGATTAACACGTGTATCAACTGATTTATTCAAATGTACGCATGCAGAAAAATAGTGGAATACAAAACAAAGGATATTTATTACAAATTTATAAACCTACGGACCCCTGTCACACGAGGAGCATTACAGCACAGTGCCAACAGTAAACTTATTCCCTTCACAGGATCTCTGGCTACCTACTCACCACGTGACCACAACACTACTTGAGAGCAGTGGTATTTATTTTTAAATTCTTTAAGGTTGAGGTACTTTCGTAGTCATGCTGCTCCAGATTTTAGTAGTAAGGCACAGTAGCAAATATCCTTGTCAAAATTTGGATCACAGCTAAATACCTAATACCTACTGCTTTTAAGCGCTGTTGTGGTTCTTTGGTAAATAAGGTGACCAGAGCTCCTTAGGGGATTGGGAGTAAGATCGGTACCGCGCTTGCGATGCTTCTGTTGTTGCAGCCGTCTATAGGCTACGGTAATCCCTTACCATCAGGTAAGCTACGCTTACTTGTACGCTACGCTTGTTTACTGGTTTAGTTTCATAAAAAAACGGGACGTCTGGTCACGTTAGTTATTAACAGTTTTAAACAATGTAGGGATTATCCATGGCATAATGCGCTTATTTTTTCTTCGGAGGGGCTATTGTAGGCGAGAATAAGTTTTGTAAACGAAATGTCCCCCACAAAAGAAAAAATAATTTAGGTTATATTTTTCATTTCAACAATAACATAATAAGAACCAAATTTTTGATAATCATAATTTTGACTAGCACTCCTTTATTTGGATTTCAGTGAGACGAATATTTTTTTTAAAGCATTGAGTCAACATTGTGTTACAACAATTGTGGCGCCACAACGTATAGATTCTTTGTTTTATTTATTTTTTTAATCACACACCAGACTAATAATAATATAAAAATCAAGCGTTTGTTACCATAATTTTCCTCCATGATTTAGCTGATAAAGAAATAAAAGAAATGTGTAACAATCAAGTTTACAAAATGCTCTTTATTCAAATAGACTTCAAGTGCACTTTTAAATCGTCATTTTACAGGACGTAGGTACTAATTTTGTTTTTTAATTTATTTAATATCTTAGTTACTGTGAAGCTATCACTGAATCGGATTGTAGATTATCTTAAAAATAGTTGGCAAGAAACTCAACAGTTACTTTTAGATATTAGTTAAAAATTAATACAAATTATACAAACGACCAAACATAAGCAGTAAAATAACTGTATTTGAGTTCGTCAACCACGCTTTATTATGCAATTCTCATTCCGTTGACACTGACTTGATGCGAGCATGTTTTCGGTATTTTGTAATGGCCATATTATCAAGTAAGTACGCTTCCGACGGGGGTAAAGTAATATTTACAGTTACACGACTTACCTATATATATAAGCCCTTTTATTTTGATCTTAATATCGTAGGATTGCTTTAAAAGTAAATACTCAGCCATCTTGAGTATTTCGCCATGTTTGATTAGAATGACGTCACATAGCTAACAACGCATTATCATCCACACTAAATGTGTCTAATAAAAATTATCATCTTAATCGGGTGAAAATATAATCGGATGAAGAGTTGCAAGGTTCCACACATACCTACATTAGTTACATAAGTTTACATAGACTGCTTGTTAAATTAAGTTTTTAAAGTGACAATAATTTAGTCACTTGCTCATTTATTAGCTGTCGTAGTAATAAGTAAAAGATTATAATATGTATTTAATAATCATTTTTAAAAATTTGTTTTTTATTACAACTATTATTTTAAAAAAAACTAGTGTGTTTTAGACTAAAGTAAAACTTACGTAACGCCGCCCAATAACGCTTTTCGTAACGCTCTCATCACGCATTCACCAACTTACTCCCCAAGTCAAGCGTGCGTAAAGAAGTCTTTTTTTCAATATTATTAGACCATTAGAATAGTAAACTAGGATAAGGTCCACCTACGATCCACGACCACCAGTGTGTGTCATAGATATAATAATAAAAAAAATTAAATAACAATTGCAAAACAGTTACCGTAACCTGCAACACCAGAAACATCAAAAGAGAGTTTTCGAACCTACCTCCACTGTCAATACAAAACATCCTCAGGTGGCTCAGGCTAGGGGCTCTGTCTACCTTAATCGCTACATTATTCGAGAGCAGTACTCGCATTATTTGGGAGTGATCTTCAATAAGATAAAGAAGATAAAGGTAGGTACTTCCCCAGTCGAACTGTTTTAGATTTTATTAAATATTTTCTGCTATACGTCATCAATGAAAAGTAGTTTCATTGTGATCAAGAACATTTTTAAAAAACTCGTTTTAGGTTAAACAAGTTGTTTTTGGGTTGTAAGGTAACTGCTAAACTTTTACATTAGTTATATTGTGAAAAATCAACGAGAAGGCATTACCAATACAAACCACATAATTTTTATGTACCTATGTGTAAATGTCGACACTAAACAAATAACGAATAACCGTTATGTCATCTTGTTTCAATATTAATTATGTAATGAAACCGTTATGTCATCTTGTTTCAATATTAATTGTGTATTTACCTTTATTCAAAAAATGACTAATTTTCCTTACGTTAAATTTCGAAGACTCAGATGACGATTAAGAGACACAAGATTTTTAAGTCGGAAATCTGTAAACGCCATTATTTAACATAATTTAGTCTAATATTAATAGAGATCTTACTGCAAAACACTTCTACGCATTTGTATTTTTCATCAATCTAATAAACATATGTACCCACACTATATACTTACGTCTATCTTAAAAAAATAGTTTTAAAATATTTCATGCTGTAAAAAAAAACTTCTAAATCCATTTCGCTATACATAATAGTCGGGAGTATATTATGCGAGTGTTGCTGGGTCAGTGAACATGAAAATCGAGGTCACTTGCAGGCGGTATACAATAGTTAACTATTGGTATTGGCTTATATGATAGTAGAGCAAGTGTATTTTGTATGGGGTTTTAGGAAAATTTTATGTGCTATATGCAAATACCTAAGCTTAAAACCTACCAGTACCTTACCTACTAGCTAATAACATATAACACTTCACTCTGAACAGCTCCCAGTCTGTGTCCATTCTAGAGGGTCTGGAAAATCAACAGAATTACAAATGTCCAGACAACGTGAACATAGCATAGGTATAAATAACCTATAACATTACAGATCCTTGTTATATTTGGGGATCGAACTAGCGACCGCAATCAGCCAGTTACTGTGAATACGTACTGCATGTGATATTTTCGTAATCGAGAATAATCACACATTCTAATAGCTTATCCATGAAATAGTTGTATTAAATACATATAAGTAAAAACGAATTTAGTCGTTTCTTTTCAATTTTAAAGGTTCAATTTTAAAGTTTCTGAAATCAATTTTAAAGTTTAAACACTTACGCCGAGTTGCACGAAAAGAAATTAAAATTTAAGTAGTGATTAAACTAATTTAATCGCAAGTATTGTATGAAATTCTTGTGATTAAATTAGTTTAATCTCTACTTAAATTTTAATTTTGTTTCGTGCAACTCGGCGTTAGCTTGATAAACGTTTGAACAATTACATCATAAAAAGACCTTATCAGTACAACACGGAAATGCAAACAGCTTATCAAAAGGACTTAACCTCACCGCACATTATCCTAATTTGTATTAAAAATCTCTCAACGATCACAGTAGGATATAAATCCGGTGAAGAGGGCCAGAAACATAAACAACTCATTAAGCCACTATAGACATCTACATGACCTGCACGGGCTTACCCACGGTGGCACTCGAATTTAATCATTGATATTTTAGATTATAAAAATAATAAAATTTTAGGTTTGGCCAAAACCTCCGCAAGCTGTTGTTACAAGAGTGTAAATAGTGAAATGAAATGAAAATAATTTTTTTTTTTAATTTTTCTACTACTTATCGAGTTTTACATTTTTTTGCCCCACCGTTACAAAATTCTGGGTACCTACGTCCATGATTACCTACCTGTACAAAAGTTTGTTATGAGCGGGAATCGAATCTGCGCCTGTTAAAGCAATAGCCAGTTTTTAAAACTCGTTCGCTTCTAAAATCAGAATAGTATTAGAAATTTACTGCCAGCGGAATTTAAAGCTTTTGCTACTAAGGAACGCACGAATTGCTACTACGAGTATATAAGACTGAATCTAGATTTCTGGAAGAGATACAAGTTTGCGTTGGAATGTTTCTCACAATCTCGTACAATGTGCGATCATTCTAAGACTTTTGCATAGAAATTTCAACAATGAACTTATGGTGTCCTAGTTTCTATATCTATGACGTTAACGGGGTCACGATAGTCTTTGAAGACAGATACATTCGTCATACCGCCGGTTCATTGAACGTAATTCTCATTCCAGTAAATAACTACGAGATAAGTTTCGTGGTGTTGAATTCCCATGCACTTAAATCTTTATTATCACAAACATACGTACATAAATAAATTTATTTCGAAATAATTGTGTGTATTAAGTAGATAATGGACGGTAAAAATACTGTGTATGAATATACACATAATCGACATGTTAAGCCAATAATTATTAATTACTGACCATAAAATAAATATGAGATAATTAATTGTATTAATATTGGTGAAGAGATATTAAAATATTTACGAAAATAAATAGTTACGATAAACAAAAGCTTGTAGCTTCTCACTGTCTTGGTATCTCAAACAACAACTTAAAAAACTTTATAAGTAGTATTATATTAAATATGTTGTGAGTCTCAAAGATACGTGGGGCTAAGGTAAAAGGCATCTTGAGATGTTTTAAATTTTGCGTATTGTTCAAGTACAAATTACAACGAACAACAACAACTACACACTTCAGCATATTACACAAGGCCAATATTTGTATAAGCCATACAGATATGTTTACCGTGGTTTGGGCGTTTGCGCTTGTGTTTTGTGTGTTTTTGGGACCCACTGACACATAAATCATAATGGGCTCCAGTAGCATTGAGTATGAGCCGTTTATTCATCATTACAGCCTATACAGTCCACTGTTGGACATAGACCTCCACAAGTTTACGCCAAAAATAACGTGAACTCATGTGTGTTGCCCATAGTCACCACGCTGGGCAGGCGGGTTGATGACCGCAGTACTGGCATTGTCGCACCGAAGACGCTGCTGCCCATCTTCGGCCTGCAGTCGGATGGTTATCCCGCCACCGGTCGGCTTTTTAAGTTCCAAGGTGGTAGTGGAACTGTGTTATCCCTTAGTCGCCTCTTACGACACCCACGGGAAGAGAGGGTTACCGTTTATTCATTTATCTATATTTATATAGAAATATAAAGATGATATAGACACATTTGCTATCCGTACCTAGCATATAAATATTTTTATGTATCCGAATGAGTTCGTAGTAAAAAGTATTCTCACGATAAACTACTATTACATGGCAAATAAAAAGACAATCACGCGGAAAATAGACTGAACAACAAACGGTTTGCGTCATTTTCTCGAGATGATGTTACAACGGCGACCACAGTAATATAAGACTTGAATAATTTTGAAAATTTTCATAAAGTATAAGCCTGGTACGATCATATATTAGTTGCTAATAAAGCTATCTGCCATATAAAGGTCTCCAATAGATACATTTTTTTATCTTACTTATATATAAAATTCTCCCGTCACAATGTTAGTTAAAATACTGCTCTGAAACGGCTGCACCGATTTTTATGAAATTTTGTTGCATATCGGGTAGATGTGAAAATCGGCTAACATCTATTTTTCATACCCCTAAGTAATGGGGGGGGTTTAAAGGGGCTAATAACATATAATTATGGCAAAACAACGTTTACGGGTCAGCTAGTTATGATATATTATTTCTATTTCACCTAGACACTGTCATACTCATATTTATCTGTCATATACATATGTATTTCTATTCCCAGCTGGTGAATCCTATCTGTAATTTCGCATATAAAAGAGAGAATTCTGAGATAAATTTTAGGCGATTTTAATGCAAGAATTGTGGCCGAAGCTTTAACTCTAACAAGCTAGTACAAAGATAATAGGAAGCTGCCGTAAACCACATTATAATAAAGGTAGGTAGGTACTACATAAAATTTTATGGACGAATAGACACGACAGTTTATTTATTTTGTTTTATAGTGACCCGCCCTGCCTTCGCACGGGAGCAAAAACGATCAGTGTTCCTCTACTATATTATTCATGTACTATAGATATAAACCTTCCTCTGGAATCACTCTATTTACTAAAAAAAACCGCATCAAAATCCGTTGCGTAGTTTTAAAGATCTAAGCATTCAGACAGCGGGAAGAGACTTTGTTTTATACTGTGTAATGATTTATATTTTTATTTAAGGTTTCTTGCAACTCTTCTGTTTCTTTTTTTAAATATAAGTATAAACGCTATCTGTCTATATTATTTAACTAGCTGACCTGGCGAACTTCGTATCACCTTATTTTTTTCTGAAATATAATAATAACATAATATATCAAAATAAAATATAGCCTATCTTTTAAGTTGGATCAAACTGCACACGGTGTGCAAATTTGACTAAAATCGGTTAAGCAGTTTAGGAGTCCATTGAGGACAAACATTGTGACACGAGATTTATATATATTAAGATAGAAAAGGTTAAAAAGTTATTCGTTGTTTAAGTACTTTTTTCGATGTCATGTTATCAAAAGTTTGATTACAATTTGTGTTTGTGTGTTTTTTTATGTTAAATAATTGTGTTTGCTCGCAAACGAAAAAAAAACCGACTTCAATTACATCGACAAGTAATCAACGTAGATCGACGAAAACATAGTCAAGCAACTACGCGTTATCAAAGATTACTCAAAAAGTAGTTATCAGATCTCGATAAAATTTATATGTGACCACATGATAAACATCAGCTTTCGATTAAATTAAAAATTATCAAAATCGGTACACCCAGTAATAAGTTATTACAGATTTTCGAGAGTTTCCCTCGATTTCTCTGGGATCCCATCATCAGATCCTGGTTTCCTTATCACGGTATCAAACTAGGGATATCCCCTTTCCAACAAAAAAAGAATTATCAAAATCGGTATATCCAGTAGAAAGTTATGCGGTATAATACAACGTAGGTCGACGAAAAAAGCGTCAAGTAAAAACGCATTATTAGATATAACTAGAAAAGTAGTTGTTAGATCTCAAATAAATTTAAATGGGACCAATTGGCACACACCACCTTTCGATTAAAACAAAATTTGTCGAAATCGGTCTACCCGGTCAAAAGTTCTGATGTAACATACATAAAAAAAAAAAAAAAAAAAAAAAAAAAAAAAAAAAAAAAAAAAAATACAGTCGAATTGAGAACCTCCTCCTTTTTTGGAAGTCGGTTAAAAAAATTGTCTTTTTTTATAAAAAAACTCAAAAAAGGTGTTTTATAATGTTTAACGCTCTGCGACATAAGACGGAAAAAAATCACTTGTCGTTTTGTATGTAAAACTCAACGATTTATAAAACTTAAATCATTGAAAGAAAAAAAAACAACTTATTTTGTTAATTTGTTTTCAAGAGAGTAGTTTAATAGGTTTATGATACATTAACAGTTAAGTTTATAAATTACCTCATACAATTATTATTTTCCCAATGAAGAAGCATGATGTCATCTCAAGCGTGTTTACAGAAACACACCCACTAGAAAAGTGTAATAATAAAATATTTATTTATCTCGCTAACGACAGATTTTTATGTTAATAATTGTTGTTAGGACTTCATTTATTAAAAAAAAAATGGTTTTCTGTAATGTTGGTTTACGGACGATAGTTTGACGTGACAACGTCATAACAAACGAACGCATAGGCCAATCGAGTGGAAGAGAGATACATGCAGCGCAAGCGTATAATGAGCGTAACGGGACAATACGCGCAATGGGACAATGAGTCATCCTATTTCGTGCATGCAGCCGGCGTTCATCGATTTATTAGACGTTATCACGTCAAAAATTTCAAAGTAATGTGTAGAGTATAATAGAAAATAGTTTATTAATCTCTTTATAGCAAAAAATTGCAACCTATCTAGATTTGCATTTTTAACTAAAAACTTTACGTAAATGTGTTATAAATAAATAATTGTAACTACACATAATATATCTCATGTAAGCATGTAACGTAACTGACGTAACGTGTGTTTATAAAAAGAAGTCTGAGTTTAAGATTATGTCGATATTCAGAAAGTAATTAAAAATATATTTTTTTGAGTTAGTGTTATTACTAATATAACAAACAATATAGGTACTACATAATGTACCGTAATAATGTAAATTTTATTTATTGTTTTGACGATCAATTCATTTTTTGTCAGCATTCAAGTGTTTTAGAAGAGCGCGGTCACAACATGTACGTACATACATACAAAAGCCTGTTTCATTTTCTTTGAGGCCAGCTAAGCTCAGTTCATTCGCTATATCGCAGTGGGAACGCCGTGTTTCCCGCGCTTTTGCTACCACAGATTTTTTAATCTATTATACATTTTAAATCCGCGAAAAAGGTTTGTTGTGTATTTTTTTATTAGTGAAGTGCCGTGCTTAGCTATCTTTGCTAATTATTTAAAAGTTTTTTGCTCGTGTTTATTTGTGGAAAATAAGAGTATGTTAATTTTGGTGACGCATTTTATTTTGCTCGAGAAAAATTATATGTTTTTTCCATTGCATTTTATTAATAGCCTGCTTTTTCTCTGATCTTGTTGCGTGAACTCTATTACACACTATATAAAACATAACGAATATTAATAAAAAAAAAATATCTATAAAAAAGTTTTAAGTATTTCTTCAACAGTATATTTAAAACATTTTAAACGTTTCTGTCCAGGTATTTATTGAGTGATGACTAATCTATTAAGCTGTAACACCTGTGCACATATTAAATATTTACCATCATTTATTGCAACAGAAGTTTCAAGGAAACAGTTTTTTTTTAATCTTGTCTATAAAAGAGAATACAAATTACAAAATATCAAAATAACAACAAAAAACTTTTTTTTTTCATTCAAACCTATAAAAGATTTTTATCAATAATATTTTCATAAATATCAGCTTTCGAAAATATGACAACCAACTAAAAGTACAAAATCATAAGAGAAATTACACCGGTCTCGTAATGAGGAAGGTGCGTTGAGCTCATTAACATTAACTTTAAAAAAATCTAACATTTTTAATACTTTATTTTACGAGAGAAAGTAGGCATCTATAGGAAAACGGCTTATCATTAAACTGCAGTAAATTTATATTTCCATAGCTAGTAGGTATCCATGTACGAAAAAAAAAAACCCTTATACAAATATTATTTAAATAAAATCGTGTAAAATTTTAAAACCAATACTCCTACTGAATTGCGAACACTTTTTTCGATCGCATTTATCAAAAACAAATTGCTTTCGACCCATTTTAAGTTTTTTCAGGAGCTTGAATGTTTATGTAATATAAATATTGTATAATAATTAAAATTAATAAATATTAATGTAAAACAAAGAAAAATTCTGTACCTAGGGCCCTAGGGCCTATTAAATAAAATAAAACTTTTCTTAAATATATAATGAATTATCACTTTTAAAAGCCAGGAAGTTCAATGACGTTTGATAATCCATAATATACGCACATACAAAGGTATTTAAAATAGTGGATTTTTTTCAGTTTTATTCCGAGATCAGGGGTGGCTAAGCTCATTTTTCGAAATTTGAATTTTTTAAATTAAGTATTTAAAAGGTGCCTTTAAATTTATTTATTGAAAATATAAATAAAAGTACAAAATATGTGTATTGAATCTAAATATCAAAAATTATTCACATTTATTTTACTTCTCTTAATAATTCTTTATATTTTGATGACAACAATCGTTGACAGTACTTCTCAGTAATTATTTCAGATGGTGGTTAATTATTATAATACTGATCGGTGTTTGGATTTCATGAAATTTAAAGTGGAATAAAATAATTCACATAAGTACACTGTTGCGAATAATGAAATAATTCTACCACCACCCTTTTTACATTTATCTTGAGCCACAATTAATAATCCTTCAAAGAGCTGCATGTGGCTAGTGAACGGTTGATCCCTGATATAGATATCTAATTCGAAAATCTGAATAAAATCATAATACAATACGAACAAAATCATCATAGCGTGTGCTTTTTTTAACACTATTATTCTTCGTTCATTGTTACAACTTTTGTATGCAAATGACGTAATTTTTTTTTTCACAAAATTGAGTAAGTGTAGGTGTCATCATATAATGTTTAAGTACTATGTCAGCTATTTATTATATTATTTTCAAAGACTTTCTTGACCCATTTTTTCTTTTTAGTGTTCAAAAACAAAAAATCTTATATAGTTAAGATACCCAACATATCCGATATATCGGAAAGAAACCTATTGGGAATATGAACTAACTTGGGAATATACTGAAATTTAACATAAATTCTCTTGGGTACACCCAAGAGAAGAGTGAGTGAGTGTTTATTTTTCGCTTTAAGCTTCTATTGAGATTGGGCATAAGGGGAGAATAACTTGCTCAATATTTAGAGTAGCTGAACTTGGGAAGTTCCTGACCACTACAAAAGACACACCTAAATAATATCGCTCTCGAGTACTGTTGTGTTTCTTTTGTGTGTAGGTAGCCAGAGTTCCTAGGGAGCATCAAGAATAGGATCGGCAATGCGCTTACAATGCTTCTGATGTAACAAGCGACCAAAGGCTAAGGAATCCGTTTACCATCAGGCTGACCGTACACTTTTTGTTACCCTAGTGCCATAAAAAAACTTAATTGAAAGACGCATAGCGAATTTGATTGATGTAGACGTAGCTTACTGTTATACCCTCCCATTTCCTGCCCTCTCATTTCTAGCCCTACAATTAGGTAAATTGCCTACAATTGTAGTTATATTTGCAGCCATTCGAAGATGCGTTTAGCGTTGCTATGCACATTGGCATTCGCCTCTGTGGCGTACTGTCAGGAAACCTGCCTCTCAGCTGATGAAGATCCATACTTGCTGTTTGGGACTAAGACAGCGTATACGTTCGCGAATCAAGGCATCCCAATCAACAGAGCCCATGACGTACCTGGTAAGTTTTTAATTTAAATATGTTTTATTTCCGTAAAAAGTTAATAGTTACGATCTCCAAGAGTTTCATTTTCAAGATTACGTAAGAAATATTTCTAACACCAATTTCAAATACTTATCTGTACATTTGTATGTATATTTACTACAATAACAATACACTTATAATTGTATTCAAAAACAAGAATATTTCATAAAATAAGAATGTCGCATTTAGATTAAAACGGACGATCTATGAAATATTAATGTTGTAATAATTATTAATGTGGTTACTTAAGAAATCTTCAATGTATATGACCACAAAGGATATTGAGTAACGTCAGACATTTTACTGTTATTTATATAATCTTGATTATAATCTGTGCACGTATCTACATACGGATTTCCGATATTAATGTATACAACAAACAAATGGAAATTCCTAGTTACGTAAGGGATTGGTGTTCTCACTTAAATTTAAATAAGTAGACTCAATATTCTAAGTTGAAAACAATTTTTGATAAGACGTAGGATTAATCTAATAAAACAGAGATATACGAGTAAATTTCATTGTTAAGTTGTCCACACTAATCCATGATTTACTAGGCCAATTTTGAAAAGACAAAGCCTGTCGAAAAAGGTTTACAAGCCATATAACATCTTAACTACTAACTTAGATAATATCACATAGATTTTCTGATATTTTATGTGACTAATTAAAACATGACAAGACCAAGGACTATACACCAAATTTAATCTCTACGTTTTTTTTTCGTTTTTGGGGTTTTATTATACCCTTAAAATTATTTTTTGAAATCTTATACATATTTACAATTCACAACTTAATAACTAAATATTTACAAATAGTTATGGTATACATCATGTCCACGTGGAATGTTGCCAAGAATGCTGGCAGCATTGTCCCGTTGAATCGCTATGCCGATTCTCTGGACAAAATATGCACCAATCCTCTTGTCATCAGTGGAGGCAATAATTCAAGGAGTTACCTCTACTTTATAGTGCAAAACGAAAATATCATCTTATTTATACGTATCTTATTCATTTAGCAAACTTGTTATTTGTTCACCATATTCGGAAATAGAATCCAATTGTTTAGTAATACTAACTAAACATTCTGTTTTGAACATATAACGAGCAGACTTACTTCTCATACTCGACGCATTTGTTTGTCCTTGGCATTGGAAATGTCCCATTAAAAGAAATCATAAGCATACTTACATTAACGCACACAAATACAAACGTGCTTATTTTTGTACGCAAGATCTATGTTAATAGTTAAATACTATGTACCTACTAAGAGTTTTTAACATATTAAAATGTGGAATTTTATGTTTGTAAGTATGTAAGTAGGTATATTTATAGTTGCTTAGTAAATTGAATCGAAATGGTCGAATGGATGGAAAACACCAATGACCGAATGTTAAAGTTAAAATTGTCGAAATCTTTGTGAAGGGATGAATTCCAAAACATAACTTAAGCTTAATAACTTTATCTTAAGCTTCCTCTAATCAGCGTGGTAGAATAACTTACAAACATTTTCTACATCAAAATAGTATTTTGTCCTGCAATAAGACATTAACAATTAGGTATAAAAAAGCGCCGAAGCTGTAACCGCTTTGCTAATTGTCTCATATACCTAATATATATAATTTGTATAAAATTACACTAACACGGCTTTTGATCTTATAATGATTATTTTTCTTTATTTTCCATAACTATAAACTACATAAAGTGGAAGAGAAGGAAATAAACCCCTCGACGTCAGCTTTCTTAACACAAGACCCACAGTAAATTTGCGATTTATAATTATACAAAAACTTTATTATATGAATGACTATATAAACTACTTAATCACGCTCATCATTACTTCAGCCTAATATAGTCCTTCTAGACATAGGCCTCCACAAGTTCGCGCCAAAAATGGCGTGAAACTCATATGTTTTGCCAATAGTCACCACGCTGGGAAGGCGGGTTGGTTGGACGGTTATCCCGCCATCGGTCGGCTTCCCAAGTTCCAAGGTGGGAGTGAAATGCTATCCTTTAGTCGCCTCTTACGACACCAACGGGAAGAGAGGGGGTGGCTATATTCTTACTGCCGTAACAAGACAGCATACTGCCGTAACCACACAGCATACCTTAGTCACGCGCTTGACAGTTACTTTATAAAATGTTTTGTATATTCATAAAAATTATAATTATTGTTATTAGAATAGATTACAATGAGATCACTCATTTACAAATGGGCCGTTATGTTAGTAGTAACAAAGCGATGACCGTAGTTTTTATTTTTTTTTAATTTTTTTTTTTTTATTTCTATTTGGGGAACATACAATTTTATGTTACATTATTATATTATGACTAATTACAATAACTGAAATCAGTAAAGTTTTCACTATTAGCTACATGAAATTTTCCAGTTACAATTTGTTCCAATTTTCCTGTTATATGAAAATTTTTCCACCGATGTTCACTTAGTCGTACATCTGGAAAATTATCACAGCGTGTACTTTACAACGGAAAACATTACGAGTTGACGAAACTACTAAAATACACGCTAGAAAATAAAAACTATAAATGCTGCGTATCGTAAAGCACTAGAATTGTAAACATTGTTCTTAAACATCTTTTTTTTATTACTTTATTTTTATTTTTATTAATTATATAAATTTAAAAAAAAAACATAGCATTATATATGACGATGCGTTGGCGCAACGCTCACAGCCACTGATTTGTGGCTGTTGCGCTGGCCGTTACGGGTTTGATCACCGCACATGGCAAACATTTATATTGGCCATACGGATGTTTGCCATGGTCTGGGTGTTTGCGCAGTCCTTGTGGGTCTCCCCACCGTGCCTCGGAGAGCACGTTAAGGCGTCGGTCCCGGTTGTTATCAAAGACACCTGATAGCGATCATTACTTATAGTAGGGAATATATCCGCCAACCCGCAATGGAGTAGCGTGGTAGATTAAGCTCTGCTCCTTCTCCTACATGGAGAAAGATGCCTATGTCCAGCAGTGTGATATTACAGACTGAAGCGAACAAAGCGAATTCAATATACGTAGTTAAGACAGTACATATGGGTCATGAGTCAGGTGACATAGTTGTAAAAATTTCTACGGTATGAGAGACGAAAATAATGACGATTCAAAGTGCTTTTGAAGTCTCTTTGAATAGACTAATTCTTGATTTTGATTTCGATAAAAGGTTTATTCTTAGGTAAATTTTAATAACATATTTTTTAAATTTACATTAAAATATTTAATAGTCAAGAACATTGGCTGACGATGAAACGTTCGCTAGCTAACTCACAGCATTTATTAGCATCCGAAGCGTCAAACAAGAAATGACGGATGTTTGACCTAGTTGCATAATTATAAGAAAAATATACGTCTAACCAATGCCTATGACTTATAAGGGTCGTGTTGCTATCGTGCATTACAAATAAAAAGAAATTAAAGAAAATTAAGCATTTTAAAACATTTCACGTTTATCCTCTGTAATATCACGAACTACTATTTCATTTACTTCATCATTAATTAACGTTATTAACTAGCCCTATTTTCGTTTATTTTGGACAGTATCCAATTGTTACATGGCGCAACAAGGTAACGAGATAGGAGACATAATACAAGTTAATGAGCCCCATACACACTATGATAAAAATAGTGTAGGTAATCGCGTCATAAACAGTTAAAAAGTACATTCAGTTTTCCAGGTCATCGCTACTTTATACGCTTTATCGTGCTTATTGAACAATTTGTATGATAAAATTAAGAAGAAACATTGTTAGTGATTATTCGTATGATAATTTGTAATTAGTCATTAATATATTTTTTAATAATACCGAAAAAAACAAGTTGACGTCAACTGTAATTACTACCAGCACATCCTTGTGTGTAGTTAGTTGATTCCTTGCGAGTTTTTTATCTTTCACTCTCTTATGTGGTTGATTCAGCCTGTAAGGAGGCTAATTAAATACGTAAAGACGATTTTGGTTATTTTAACCCATACCCCATGATAAATATGTAAAAATTTTCAAACTTCTTTTTTACGTATTTTTTTTTTTCTTTTTAAGGTTCAATTTCGTTTTTCAAAATTATACAAATCTGTTTAAAATGGATCAGTTACTGGAAACTTGGGAGTTAAACTCGATTTATGTAACTGGTAAAATTTAATATTTTGCGTAATATATAAATAATTATTTTAAATTCATAAAAATTAAAAAATAGTAAGTACTTTACTGTAAGAGATTTACAATCTATATTTTTACAAATAAAGCAAATTATATATATTATCTGAAATAGTAAAAATCCCTCAAAATAATAGGGTAAATTGTAAGCTATAAAAGATTCAGATTAACACAGGTGCAATAACTTTAAATAAATAGTGGAGTCAATCACCACGAGCACTGTCTTGTTTGAAATACCCTTTGGAAAGTTTAACCATAGGAACATCATATTCAGAGGTCAAAGACACGAAAACAATTTATTGGCATTCTCAGTAAGTACTGTAGTCCATGCACGCGCCTTTTGATAATTTCTCAATTAGTTTTTTTTATTTATATAACATCTATATATATTTATTTATTTACGCAAAAGAGAAATATATGATAAATAATATTAACTAATGTTCAGTTTCAGACACTAATCATGTAATTTAATTATAAATTAATGTAATTCTATCCTAACACTTCTATAAAGAAATTTTACGAACCCAAATAAAGTTACGAGATTATTTAATCAATTGTATTTAAAGAAGTCTAAATACGTTTAATTATGCATATACTTTGACCTACATTTGAATGTCGAACTATGAAATGAGAACACAATACCTAGGTATATACCTACATTCATATATACATACACCTTTGATGTTTAGAGAATAATATAAATAGGATAAATAAGTAGATATCGCATGAGCATATTTAAAATTATGAAAATATAGAATAATATAATCTGAAAAATATCTAAAAAATAATTGTATTTGCTCGCAAACGAAAAAAAACCGACTTCAATTACATCGACAAGTAATATACCACGTAAGTAGAGGAAAAAAAATAACAAACGCACTAGTCGTCACTACGATTTTCGAGCGTTTGCCTCGATTTCTCTGGGATTCCACCATCAGATCCTGGTTTCCTTATCATGGTACCACACTTGGGGTATCTCCTTTTGAACAAAAAAAAAGAATTATCAAAATCGGTTCATAAACGACGAAATTATCCCCGAACATACATAAAAATATATATATAATAAATAATAATAAAAAAAATATAAAGTCGGTTAATAACATTAATTGAAGTCTACTTCATTGATGTCATTCAAACATGTTATAGTACCTATGATTTGGTAATTTGGTACGTGAGGCAGGCTTGGCTAGTATGGGGCCTCTGATATTACCAATCAGTGAAACCGTCATGATTTCAATACATTTTTTACCCACATTACCTTATATATCGCTATATAGGTACCTAGTTATTTCGAATATTTAAGATAATTAAAAGATTAGAAATGTTATGATAAGTTGTTTAGAAGGTGTTATGTTATTCTCCGATGTCATTAAATATTGAAAGTAATAACACACCTAGGCGGAAAATTACCGAACGAAATATTTTAAATTAAAACTAGAAAACTAGAATCATCGGAAAACAAAAAGATAACCTATATTAAGAAATTATAATAACAATTTTCAATTCGTTTTATTAAATTAAAACATAATATATCGTAGTATTCAATGAAATCCCAAGTACCTACACGTTTTTACGCACGAATAATAAATTGGGATCAATTAATATTATTTAAATGAGATCCAACTTGTAAAATCATGTTGTTTTTGTTCTTCCAATTTTGTGCACTGTAGGATTTTTTCATTTTTATCTTTTCAATTTTACAATTGATTTTTATGAATAAAAAATTACTTTATGATCGTGACTTTAATCTTACGTACGTCCTACGAGTAACGAATAGTAAGCAATGCACAACCTTGGAAAGGTAGGACGCCTACTCAGTTACTAATAAATGCAATTGTCATGTGCTCCGATATGAAAGATGAGTCAATTTCATTGCGTAATTCCCTGTGTGAGCTGAGCATTGGCATTGTATCGTAAATGTCTAGTAAAATGTTATTGTATTTTGCGCCTATTGGCACAGTTGTAGTGGTTCTGCATTGTTCTGCGTGGATTGTGGGTTCGTCTTCCGCCTGAGTCTGGATGTAATATCTTTTCTTAGTGGACGTCTTCTAACTATAAACTACCTCCCAGCCAAATGTTATCTTGCGTCCAGCGGCTTTTGAGATTTCGTGATTTCGTGAATTATATATTTGTAGAAGATATGTATATGTATTATATATATATGTATGTATTAAATAAAAAAATATGTATCTATAGCAGACCGTGTGTGTATGCTACATTTAATTTATTTATGAATATTATTAAAACTATGCTTACAATTATACTGTCACAAGATTAGTCCAAAAACGTACAGTTAAAAGAATATTGAAAGAAGCCAAAACTGTATTATTTTCGCATTTTTTTTTTGTATGTCTGTATCTTAGCCACACAACAAGTCAAAAGTGCTGAATGAGTTTGAATGAAATTTGATACGATTTCAGTCAATACTACGAGCATTAACGATAGCATAGTTTTAATCTCAAAGCTTAGAAAAGTTCCAGGGAAGAAGATCTAAAACTGAAAATATGTCATCATCATCATCATCGTCACTTCAGCCTATCGCAGTCCACTGCTGGACATGGGCCTCCACAAGTTCACGCTAGACATTATGGCGCGAACTCATGTGTTTTGCCCATAGTCACCACGCTGGGCAGGCGGGTTGACCGCAAGACTGGCTTTGTCGCACCGAAGATGCTGCTGCTTGTCTTCGGCCTGTGTATTTCAAAGCCAGCAGTTGGATGGTTATCCCGCCATCGGTCGGCTTTATAAGTTACAAGGTGTTAGTGGAACTTTGTTATCCCTTAGTCGCCTCTTACGACACCCACAGGAAGAGAGGGCGTGGCTATATTCTTTACTGCCGTAGCCACACAGCTTATTAGCTTATTAGTTAACTCGTAATATAACAAAAATATAAGAGACATTTTTTGGGCTTATTAGAAAATTTCTTTCAAACTATTACAAGCACGTACCTAGAGCTTAGTACTATCGTACTTAGTACATATATAAAGCGACAAGGGGGTTTTGAGTGCACGCACGACTTATACATGTCCCCAATCACTTTTATATTTTTAAATAGAACATGCAAACATCGTATATTTATATGTCGCTGACACAATACGCTCGAATACACAATTTTTATTTAAAACTAGTTGATTCGACGGATGTTGTCCTGTTTTGCGAACGTCATACGCGTAAATGTTTAAATAGACGTAACGTTTTCTTAACTTTTCTTTCATGGAATAATGAAATAATGAATAAGAATAATCATAATTGGAATGAATGAAAAAAAAATCCATTCATTAAACAATTCATTTTGATTTATGTAGATACAAGACGTTTTTGGACACTGGTTATGTAAATTCATAAAGTAGATACTTAGTTGCTACACATATTATCTTAATGACGTTTTTCTTGTACTTCTATTTTCTGTCCCGTATTAGAAGTATGGCCTATCTCTAAGTTAACTATCTTCTACTAAGTACTTGTTTAACAGGTTTTATATATATTTTTTCCTGCAAATATGTTACAAATAGACTTGCAGCTGCAGAAGCTTAAGAAACTGTAACTTTTGGATTTACAATTGCTAATAGAAGTATACCATAAACATTCTATATCGAAAAAGAGTAATAAGCATATTTATTATTATTTTATTCGTCGGATACCGTCATCTGTAAAATATCGTTAACGGAAACCGGTCAAACAGGCCCAGGCTATTATAACGCATATTTTTACAAACAAACCAAACATATCAACTTGTAATGGTATATGTCTAGTTACTAGACTCTAGTACAAACACGAAGCTCTCAAATATAATATAGCGCACATGAAAATAATTGTGTTTGCAGGCAAACGAAGAAAAACAGACTTCAATTATATTGACAAGTAATACAACGTAGGTAGACGAAAAAATAGTCAAGTAATTACGCATTATCAAAGATTACTCTAAAAGTTTTGATCAGATCTCGATGAAATTTAAATGGGACCACATGATAAACACAGGCTTTCGATTAAATTAAAAATCATTAAAATCGGTACACCCAGTAAAAAGTTATGCGGATTTTCGAGAGTTTCCCTCGATTTTTCTGGGATTCCATCATCAGATCCTGGTTTTCTTATCATGGTACCAAACTAGGGATATCTCCTTTCCAACAAAAAAAGAATTATCAAAATCGGTTCATAAACGACGGAGTTATACCCGAACATACACAAATATGTATATATATATACGGTCGAATTGAGTAACCTCCTCCTTTTTTTTTTAAGTCGGTTAATAAACAATTAAATTGTGAACTTGAATTACATCCCAAGTGAATAAAAAACCTGGGAGCCATTTAGATATCGATTCCTTTGTCGGTAAAGTCGAGAACAATACATTATTGACTATTGAATCAGGCTCTCATTGCATATTGTATTAAGCCAGTAACATCCCACTTTTGGGCTTAGGCCTCTTTCTCTCTGTAGGAGAAGAATTGGAGCTTAATCCACCATGCGGCTTCACTGCGGGTTGACGGATATCTTACGCTATCAGGTATTTGTGATAAAAGCCAGGACCGAAGGCTTAACGTGCTCTACAAGGCACGGAGGGGAGACCCACAAGGACAAACATCCAAACCGGAAAGAAATATTTATACAAATACAAATATCCATACCGAGCGGGAATCGAACCCGGAAACCGTCGGTGTTTTAGGCGACTACTCGCACTACTGCCCCAGAGCGGTAGTTATTCTTTTGATGAGGTAAAACTTACAATTGACTACAGTTAAAAACCTAAAAATGCCTTATATACGGTAATCATTTAGTGATATCATGAGAATCGCATACTGGCCACTTAGGTGTGATTCACATTAACATAAAGACTCTTTGTTTATAGATATAGATACCTTAAATGAAGCTGTTTTTGGTGGATTTAATGCGTAAATTAATATTTCTTTGTTAATTCGTTAATTGAATTGAAGCCGTTAGTACAGTGTGTACCTATATATGAAATACAAATACCTTTGAAATTGTATAAATTAACACAAAAAAATGATACCTTGGACCCGATATGATTTTTTTGAACCTTTCAATTTTGTATTACTAATTATGAACTGAGATGGCCTTCCTTCCTAAAACACAGGATTTATAATGCAAAAGAAATATTCAAATCAGTCAGATTTTAGTTTGAAGTTTCAATTAAACGATTCTTTAATATTTTATACCATGATGCACTCACTGAAGGAGAACAGTAGCTATAATTAGTAAGTTCGAATAAAACTGTGACATAATTGTGTTATAACTTAGACTTCAATTACATCGACCAAGTAATAAGTACAACGTTAGTAGACGATAAAATAGTCAAGTAACTAACAATTTAAATAAAATCACATCACAAAACGAATCTTCAAAATCGGTCCACCCAGTCAAAAGTTCTGAGGTAAAATACATTAAAAAATGCACACAAATTGAGAACCTCTTCCTTTTGTTTTGAATTCGGTAAAAATTACTTACACATACATAAAAACCTATGTGCATTATAGGTATAGTTCATTACTTCCATGAACATAACATTGTTCTTACATTGAGCACATGAAAAAAAAATTAATATGCAAATTCAAATGCAATTAATAAATATTTATCTATCATTTTAGTAGCTATACATGTATTGTACAGTAAGTTTAAATATTTTATTTATATGCAAACTAGTGTTATAGTTCATACGAAATATTAGCATATTATTATATGACACGTGTAAGTAAATTGACATGTGATTGTACGCTCAACGGACGCTCCGTTAAATAAACATAGCGATTCTATTAGCGTCCGGGCACAGAACTTTAAACGTGAAAGTATTCTAAATCAACACTTATTTTTCGATAGCTTCGTCTTATCGATTTCTAAAACACTACAATTTTTGAAACAACTATTAATATTAATTCAAATACTTATTTCATGAGTTATAACTAAAAGTTGAATAGCAAAAATTAGTAGACTTGTTATCAAAGTGGTTACGGGAAAGTTGACCAAACCTCCAAGAAATTTCAAAGATTGTTTTCTTTATTAAATTTGAATCAGCGATTATGCAATCACAAAGATCAATAACAAGCGTATGTTCCTGTTAAGCAGAGTAATGTCACGATACTCATAGGTATATCGATCAAGAAAATGGTTCGTAGATATTCATATTCGCTACAGCTTACAAAAACTAGAACTAGGAACATTCGCTTTCTTATTGCTTAGAAATATTTGCCGCATATGCTGTGTGGTTACGGCAGTAAAGAATATAGCCACCCTCTCTCTTCCCGTGGGCGTCGTAAGAGGCAACTAAGAGATAGCACAGTTCCACTACCACCTTGGAACCTAAAAAGCCGACCAATGTCTGGATAACCATCCAACTGCTTGCTTTGAAATACACAGGCCGAAGACGGGCAGCTGCGTCTTCGGTGCGACAAAGCTATCCCTTCGGTCACCAACCCGTCTGCCAAGCGTGGTGACTATGGGCAACACACATGAGTTCGCACCATTTTATGCGCGAACTTGAGGAGGCCTATGTCCAGCAGTGGACTGTAACGGGCTGAAGTGATGATTTGCCGCAAGGGGTGCAACAGGAAATATCTTGCTCAAAATTGGGAACAGCCCGACTGGAGAAGTACGTCAACCACACAGAAGATCGCAACCAAATAATGATACTCTCAAGTAATGTTGTGCTACTTACCTTAAGATAGCCAGGGTTTCTAGGGAGGGTTAGGATTAGGGTCGGCAACGGTAAACGGTATCTGCTTACCATCAGAGAGCCCTTACTCTTGTTTGCGATCTTTGTAATATAAAGTTGAAAATTGATATTTGGTGTCGTAACTGAGTGCGATGGCCTGAGTGTCTTTGTTATAGTAATCAAATAACATTACGATAATAATAATAATAATAATCATTTATTTCAGAAAAAATCCATAATTAAAATTAAATTAAATTAGGTGTTAGTAACAAATAGACTTCAAATAAAATAACAATAATGGTTTTAGAAGAAAATTTTAGGTCATATTTATTGCTTATAAATATTATCGAAACCATATTTAATTGAGGTCATCATTCTTTGGATTGATTTTTCCGTGACTAAATCAAAGTGTTTATAATGAGATTTTTAACCTGTGTAATTTTCTATGAACTTTTTGCTGTTTATATAATCTATATTTATTATGCTATTATGTTACGTTGTCAAGAACACAGAAAAATACCATTTAGCTAGACTTAAAAAACATGTTTGTCCAACATGTAAAATAATTATTTAAATATATATACAATTACACAGTTATTCGTCTTTCAATATTTACTTCGATTGTAGTAGTTGAAAATGTTGTTTTAGAAAAAAAAGTTGTTGTACTTATATTCCTTAAGCTAGCAACTTTATAAATTCTCATGAATATACAAATTAAGATGGTGCAATAGCATGAGCATATACCCACGGTGGGACAAGGTGGGGCATTTGCCCTACCGTGATTCCAAGCTAATAATTGATTATTTACATTTTGATGTGGAAAATTTAGGTAGATTTAGCCAAACCCACGCAAACTGTTATTAAAATAGTTTAGTGTTAATAAAAATTTGCAGTAGGTAAATAAATTAAGAAATTAACTTTCGGCTACTTATCGATTGGTTGTTGTTGTTTACTTTATCGAGTTTGTTTTTGCCCCACCTTTACAAAATTCTGGGTGTGCCCATGAGCAATAAACGCGTTTTCTCGCTTGTTTTCTTTATGAACTGTTTTATTAATAGCTTTTGTCTCATCACCACATAATTGTTGAACATTGAGCACGACCTAGTTAAGACACATGAATAGTCACCCCTTCCTTAGCTCGCTTAATCGTTCTGTAGTCTATAAGATTGGGTCGCAAATAAGCTTCTGATGGTTTTGCAAACGTTTATAGGGTACGGCAACATCTATGTAACGGTAACAAAAAAAACTGTGATTTTGATGTTTTATCACGAGTTCCGGCAAAACTATGAGTACTATCGTACTAGAGATAACAAAAAGTACTCGTCAGATCTCAATCAAATATAAATGGGACCACATGACAAGCGCCATATTTTGTTCTCATAAGAAAACAGTCGAATTGAGAATGTCTTCCTTTTTTAGAAGTCGTTTCAAATAAAAATGAAATGAATGAAAATATAACAGTGTCCACGATACATATAGGCCCCGCTTAGTTTTCATAAAAACAATATACACGGAGATAAATTAAAACGATATTTTAAGTTTTAATTAAAACTTTGAAATTCTTCTTTAAGCCTTTGTGCGTTGGCGCAAATTATCATTGTTTTAAATATTTAAGTGAATCAACATAATTTCGTATTATACTAGTGAATATAATATTATAAAAATGAATTTTGTCTGTATGTCTTTTATAGAATCGTAAACAATGCATTTGATCATGTCATAATCTTCAGCAGTGTTGTATATGAGCCCACAAAGGTTTCTGAGTTGGTAATCGTACGACCAAAAAAAAATAATTAAAAAAAGCGTAGTAACGCGCGCAGGGGACACCTAGTATATATAATAAAGTAAACAATGGCACGTAATATTAAATTTATTTATTTGTAACTAAGTCCCAACTATTCTTGCAGGTTGTCAACCAATTGCGATTTGGCTGCTAGTACGTCATGGTTCCCACAACCCGGAGGCGGACGAGATCGCCGACCTTCAGAAGCTCACCCATTTCAGGAATAACATTATAAATAATTATAAAAACAGAAACTTCGCTAATACAAATGTAAGTAAAAATTTTAACTGTAGAAAAACTTTTACAAATCATAATAACTTTATTTAAATAGGCTTCAAAAGCACTTTGGATTCGTCATTTTACAAATTAAAATTTTAAAAGTGAATAGACCGCCGATTCGGATTGTAGATTTTGCAGAGAAGAATCGGCAAGAAGCTCCGCAGTTACTCTTTTGAAAACTTTGTTTTAATACAAAATTAGTAATATCTTGCATGAAATACAGCGTCACTAAGTCCACGCATCTTTATCAACTATGTAATCCTGCACCGAGTAATTAGCTTTATCTATTAATTTAATTTTTACTAAACACTTTAAGTTTATGTTGAGACAATTGCAAAATCGTTTGTGGGATTTTCTGTTACATGCGAATAAAAACCCAGAAAGGAGACCTTTACTTTGCGCAATCGGAAAAAATTTTTTTCATACAAATTCATATAATAGCTGCATTGTTTGTATCGTGGCTATTTAATACAAGTTATGCCCTGCATTAATACCCGTAATAAACTAACGTTTAAAATGTAATTCACAACAATTGATTATAGCGTAATATGCCTCACTTCTAGACGGTGTATTAAGATAAAACCTATTGACATACATCAAATTGTAAGTCAGATATCTGCCTACGTTCAAAATTTTAAAAATCGTATTAAGTATCTTGTAGCAGCTTTTACCTAATTCGTGAACGAACATATTATGCATATAAACAAACAAACCGACAAAGCATAGAAATAATTGTATTGCTCTTACAAAAATAATTATATTTTGTTTTGCCTAAATATTTCTTATGGACAGATATCAGCCGGTTACAATTTTAACCGACTTCAAGAAAAAGAGTAGGGTTTTTTTTTTTTTTTATAAATTTTTATCCACGGGCTCAAAATGCCCGTGCCTTTGTTTATCATGCATGCATTATAATACTACAGGCGATTTTTCTACTTATTATACTACAAATCAACAGTCCTGTGACTGCCTAGTAAAACTAGGACGTGGTCCGACGCCGACGGTTTTTTTTTTTTTTTTTCCTTACTAAATACTGTTTAAGCAGAAGTATACACATAATTGCTTTTTAATTTCTTACATTATTATTTTTCTTATCTATGTCTATATTTACACTTATTTGCCTAGTTATCATATAGGTACACTTATTTCCTAGTTACCATATATGTACCATATATGTACACATATTATATATGTATATTTTTTTTTACTAAAAGTAAATACGATTTCTCTATTCGTTTGTTCTCACTAGACTTTGCGAAGATGACTTGTGATTCCCATACAATTTAGTCACTTTCTATAACAATAGCGATTATGAAACGCAATTTTTCAAAAAAATAAATACTCGTCATAATTATTGTAATTTGCTTGACTTGGGGAGTAAGCTGGTGAACGGAAGTTGAGAGGGAAATATAATTTAGTAAAGATAGAAAGGGAGAGAGTTACGTTTTGTTTATTACTGTGGGAGATAGAGAAGTTTTATTTCAGTCGTGTGGTCTAAAGCACACTTGTTTTTTTTTTAATAGGTATTACTTTTAAAGCCTGATTAACTCATAGGAAAATTGTAACTAAGTAGATAAATTAATTGAGAAAGGGCCACAAATCTTGCTCAAACTCTGGAGCAGCCCGACTGGGTAGATCAACCTTACAGAAAATAACAGTCCAATAATACCATTCTCAAGTTGTATTCCTGTGGTAAGTAAGGTACTGTGTGGCTACAGTACTAAAGAATTTAGCCACCCTTATGTAAGAGGCGACTAAGGGATAACACAGTTCCGCTACCACCTTGGAACTTAAAAAGCCGACCGTTGGCGGGATAACCATCTGCTGGCTTTAAAATACACAGGTCGAAGACGGGCAGCAGCGTCTTCGGTGCGACAAAGCCAGCCCTGCGGTCACCAACCCGCCTGCCCAGCGTGGTGACTATGGGCAAAACACATGAGTTTACGCTATTTTTGGCATAAACTTTTGGAGGCCTATGTCCAGCAGTGGACTGTGATAGACTGTAATGATGATGATGATGATGAAGTAAGGTAGCCAGAGCTTTGAGGACGAGCTGTGTTGAGAGCGATGGTAGGACCGACAACGCGCTTGTGATGCTCCTATAGTGTTGCAGACATCTATAGGGTACGGTAACCGCTTACCTTCAATCGGAGCGTATGATTGTTTGCTACGATACCGGTATTAAAATACTCTTCATATACTATCGCTTCAGCCTGTAATATCCCACTGTTGGGCATAGGCCTCTTTCCCCATGTAGGAGAAGGAGCAGAGCTTAATCCACCACGCTGCTCCAATGCGGGTTGGCGGATATATTATGGGCGGCTCTTCATATACTATATCTATAGTCAATACATGATAATATGTAATTTTATTTACTGAGCTTGCAACGTGCGTGACAATATTAAAGAAACGAAGTATCAAAATATATTACAATTACGATACGTGACCATCATAATACTGAATGTTATTACGCTCATTAAAAATACATTTGCGCAGCAGTTTTCCGTTTCACGAATTACCATCACGTCAAATATGTAAGAAAAGACTTCTAAGTATAGGTAATACCGTTAATACAATTAATAATTATCGTGATCATATTTCTTCATATAAACATTAGGTACTTCCTGACCCAGATCTATGTAAAGGAAATGAAGGCCCACTGTGTCATAATATTATAAGTATTAATAATACAGTATTATAAACAATGAAGACATACTATTGGCTATACTAGTATTACAAAGAGTAAAGGTTTCTTTGTATGTTAATGTATTATCTTTAAAAACAATTGGCTTATTCGACCGTATATATATATATATATATATATATATATATATGTATATATACATACACACGGTCGAATTGAGTTACCTCCTCCTTTTTTTATGTCGGTTAAAATATCCATAATCCATGATCTCTCCCTTTTCTTTGGTATATTTCTAAATATTTATGCCATTATCAATGTGAAAGATTGCTATGTCATTTACCGGTGATAACTAAACTTAATAAATGTATAGGTTATGCTACAAAGTATAATTTATTTCAACAGATGCGCATGTGCTCGGCAGATTTGAACTTGCTCGAGAAATGGACTTGGAATTCCCGTCAGAACGCAACTTACGCCGGGGACCTCACTAGCGATGGCTATATGTCAACGCAACAATTAGCGCAAGCTTGGAAGCAAAAGTTTCCCGGATTGTTGACGGATAATCGTCATGATTATTTAGTAAGTACAATGCAATTCGAAGAAACAAAGTAATAGGCTATGTGTATTTTTTTTTACAAAAATGTATAATAATATTATTATTATTTATAGTCTAATCTCATAAAATCGTTAATTTGTTAACTTTTCATCGTCGGTAACACTACGAACAATCAAGATATTTACCATATTTGTTAAATATACCGTTTTACATACATATATACCTATGACTTATAAAACTAGATTTTCATTGATTGAGATTTTAGCGTATCCCCACAGATAGCCAAAGGCTTCTTTCTAAGGCCATATACGAGAAGAAATAAATAAACGCTTCACAATCAACGGCCCCCAATTTTCTCGTGTTTCGGGGGTCCGGTAACTCACAATACACAAGCACAAACGCCCAGACCACTACAAACATCCATCTGGCTATAATACAAATGTCTGATGAGATCGGGGATCGTACGCAACCGCTACGTCAACGCGCCGTAAAATTCAAGAGAAGGGATAGTTTAATCCACAACGCCACCTCACAGTGGGTTGGCGGTTAATTTCCTACCATGAGTAACGGTCGTTATCAGCTGTCTATGATAACAACCAGGATCATAAGCTTTACCTAGATCATAAATATCTGCCCCAAGCGGAAATCGATTCCGCGGCCGCCGATATTTAGGCGACTATATGCACCATGTAAATTTTATTTCGTTGTGAAAGTCTCTTTATATTGTTTAAAACTTACTAACTTTGAGGCAAACAAATAAGTAATGATTTTTTTTACATAAAATTTTCATAATTTTCAGTTCAAATTCGTCAACGATCAACGCTCAAGCACTACTTTCCGCGCTTTTACGGAAGGATTATTTAGAGCCCAAGAAGACACCTACGATATTGCAAAGGAAACTGATGAAAAATTACTGCGGGTAAAATATCTTTTCGTAATAATAACTTAGTGGTAGCGTGTCGCAAGTTGGAAGAAAGTGCCTTGATATGCCTGTACCTGGAATTATACTTCCTGGACGTCCAGAAATGGCTAGATGTCCTGGAGCTGGACACGAGGTTGACTATGGTGTACCAAACGGTGCAAAAGATCGAGCAAAGTGGAGGAGTGTTAGTTTGAAGGCAGACCTGGCGACATGAGCTGGGAATAATACCTTGAAGAAGATATAATACCGTATATCTCTTTGGTCACCCCATATCTTTAAAGCGACGCTGTTATTTTGTATTTATTATTTAATTTTTGTAAATATTAAAGATGGTACTTTTGGAATAAATAATAAAGATAATCTTGCAGAAAAAAAGTTACAGAAAACAATTCAAGTTCATGCGTTTGACGGTTCGCAAGACAGAACCTATGTCGACTCAGCTAGTATATTAATAAAATGTGTTCTATATTGATAAAAAATATAACATACATTATAGTATAACTTAAATATTATTATTCTTAATATTGTTATTTTAATAAAAATGTTTTTACATTCCAGCCGTATAAATTTTGCTCGTCATGGGTAAAAAACGTCGAAGAAAACAACGACACTCTGACACAGTTACGAACATTTGAATCTAAGCAAGAATACAAAGAGGTAATAATTCTATGATATATTTTTCTTTTATTTATTTATTTATTTTATACTTTATTGTACACCACAAATATATTACAAACAAAGCATAAAGATAGTTACAGACAGTGAAGTACAATGGGCGGACTTATGGCTAATTAGCCATTTCTTCCAGACAACCCATACATAGAAAGGAAACTTTATCTAAATTGGGTAGGTGGCCTTTACACTATCAAGCTCCACCATAACCGTCAGATATTTCTATTATTGTGAATATAAAAGTTGTAGTTGTTAGAATAGCTGATAAGACCCATTAGTCCCAACCTATCAAGTGCGAGATATGTTTTACTCGCGTTACAGGGTTTTACAAAACTCAAATTTAATATAAACGCCGTGTGGGGCGATCTTTGGCCCACTGGACCGACGATCTACGTAAGATTGCGGAAAGGATCGCGGAAAAACGGGGATGTCTAGTGCGAACTTGGGGGGGGACTATGTCCAGCAGTGGATTGCAATAGGCTGAACTGACTGACTGACTAATATTAATATTAAAAAATAAATAGTAAACGACCTTAATATACTCAACGACCCTAAGTAGAATATGAATCATATGTCAAGGAGAAAACAACACAAGAACAAACGTCGAACCTTGAAAAATGTCTGTTTGGCCTGTACAAGTATTTGTCATGTCCGGGAAACGAACCTGTAACCGCTTGGATAGCATCCAGTTGCTGCGACGACATCGCCAACGTAAATAAGACGTAATACAAAATTTTATGAACTATTTACTGAAGTATAAATATTTCCGTCTTTCAGATGATAACGAACATTTCGTTACGATTGGGTTTCAACTACGATATCCAGAAGGAACTTGTCAAACATATGTACCAGATGTGCCGTTATAATAAAGCCTGGGATGTTTCCCAAATCTCACCTTGGTGTGCTGTAAGTATACAAATAAGCCTTAGAAAATAAACTAAAACAATAGTATCACATTTCGCTCTTGTGTATTCATTTTGTACGACTAAGTCAAGCATACGGCTCACCTTATAGCAAGCGGCTACCGTAGCCCATACCAACACCAGAAACATTGCAAGCGCGGTGCCGACCCTATCCCAAATTTTCCCCGGGAGCTCTGATTACCTTACTCACCACATGATCACAACACTGCTTGAATGCAATGTTATTTGGCTGTGATTTATTATAAGGTCGTCTTCCCCAGACGGACTGCTCCAGGTTTTGCGCTCCTCAATGTCCTCGCTGTTCAAACTCAAGTTTTTGGCCTTAAAAAGGGGCCGGAAAGTAGCTCCCCAATCAAAGACACTTCTATTAATTTAATAATATTTTTTAAGGTTTTTACCAAAGAGGATCTCAAGCGCTTGGAGTACGCAGAAGATTTGGAAACCTATTACAAGTACGGCTACGGAACACCCATGAATCAGCAAATTGGATGTACTGGCGTCAAAGATATGATGGACTTCTTCAAGATACACGTGGACAAAGGTGTGCCGTCAAATTACTAAGAATCATCATCATCATCATCATCATTCCTATTAGTCGACTTCAAAAAAAGGGTTAGGTTCTCAATTCAACTCACAACTTTTACCTTGTAATACTACATAATTTTAATTGATTGCTGATACTTGTAGTGTGGTCCAATTTAAATGTGACTTGTACTTTTTGAGTTATTCCTAATAATGCCCATTTCTTTGACTATTTTTTCGAATACCTACAGTGTATTTACTAGTCGATGTAAGTGGAAGTCGTGTTTTTTTTTTCTTTTGTTTTAAACAACATCTTTATTTGAGAATTGAAAACTGATAAAATAAAACATAAAAATAATTTAGATATATTTATTGTCTTAATAGACAAATACGGAATGATACGAAAAATTGATATAATTAAATTTAAACAATATATTTAAAAGTAATTAAGTGTGGTAGTTACCGTTTCTTTCCGGCAATAGAATGGCAGCAATTGTAACGGGCCCTAATACTATTTAAACTCTGTCTAAACGTCTGGGACGTACAATACATTTTATGTATACGAAAAACGACGCCGCGTTGGCGCAACGGTTACAGCCATGGATTGTATCTGTTGCGCTGGCGGTTGCGGGTTCGATCCCCGCACATGACAAACATTTGTATTGGCCATACAGGTGTTTGCCGTGGTCTGGGTGTTTGTGCAGTCCTAGTGGGTCTCCCCACCGTGCCTCGGAGAGCACGTTAAGCCGTCGGTCCCGGTTGTTATCATTTACACCTGATAGCGATCGTTACTCATAGTAGGGAATATATCCGCCAACCCGCATTGTAGCAGCGTGGTGGATTAAGCTTTGATCCTTCTCCTACGTGGGGAAAGAGGCCTATGCCCAGTAGTGGGATATTACAGGCTGATGCGTATACGAGAAAAAAAAAACGATTGTGCTTTATACCAAAACGACTGAAACAAAACTTCTTTAGCAATAGGCCTGCACTGTGTCTTAGATATATGAAACGTAACTGGCTATGAGAGAAAGAGAGAAAGAAAATATCTGCTCGCACCTCTCTCTCACTCGCCTTGCCCGATCACAGTTCACGCATTCAGCAGCCCCCTCCCCGCAGACACGCCGCAGCAGCCGCGCAGCAGCGTGCGGCTGGCGACGGCGCCGGCGCTGCTGCTGGCGCTGGGCGCGCTGGGCGCGCGCCGCGACTCCGCGCCGCTCACGGCCGACAACTACCACTCCGCCGTGGCGCTGGCGCGCCGCTGGACCTCCTCCACCATCGCGCCCTTCAACGCTAACCTCGCGGCCGTTCTGTACAAGTACGTGTTTTTGATATGATATTCAATTTTTTTTTTTTTTTTTTTTATAAATAAAGTTATGTCCACAGGCTTAAAGTGCCCATGCTTTTGTTATTCCGATTTTTAGTTTTATAACTGATCATTTACTTGTTACACTACTGCAGCTTACATTAAGAGAACTAATTATTCTGTCTTAGTATCCCTAATGCAGACGTGAGTCCACCGACCAAAATTATGCTCAAAATTATCTTACATACTCAAAAAAAAAAAAAAAAAAAAAAAAATTTAGAATTCCTAATGTGTGGGTAACACAAAAATAAAATCGTACAAGTACGTGTACATTTTGGCACATCGAACCGACCTTTTTTAATCGTCTCCCAAGAAAGGAGAAGGTTCTCAATTCGATTGTATTTTTTGTATATGTTACCTCAGAGCTTTTGTCTGGGCTGATTTCGATGATCTTTTTTTAAATCGAAAAGTGATACGTGCCATTTAAATTTAATTGAAATCTGACAAATATATACTTTTCGAGCTATATCTAATAATGCGTCTAATAAGACTATTTTTTCGTCTGCCAAAGTCTAAAAAATATAATTATAGAATTATACTTTTTTGTCCTTTTTATCACATATATATATATCACATATCAGTAAAGTCCGGATTATGTCAAATAGATGTCATATTTATCTCATTTCGATTACGGTACCCCCGAATTCCGCCATTATGACATCATTATTACATCACATGGACATCATATAAGTCAGAATTATAATATTATATTAAATGTCCTACTTATAACGTCATCAGGATAACGTAAATAGAAAGAAATAATGACCCATTTGTGACTCAACAATGTACTTTAATCTTATAATGCAGACTATGATCTAAAATGACATCATATTGTGCAGTGGGATGGGCGGAACTTCCATCAAAGTTCAGCCTATATGTAGGTAGATACATATATTGATATTTACCCAAAATAATTAATTCCAGATGCACACCAAACAGCAATTTACAAATCAACGAACAATATCAAGTATTGTTCATGGAGAATGAGAAGCCGATGAACTTAGAAGAGTGTCGTGTAGGTCTTTGTAACTATACATTTGTTAAAAACCGCTTCGGTCTCATCGCCGACAATTGCAACCTCGACTTCTGCAACTCGGCAACCAAAACTACCGGTCTTATTGGATTTACTTTATTATTTGTCTTTATAACAAAATTGCTTTAAAATAATCTTGGCAGCTCGTTAATTTTCTTTTTCGTTTAGATTTGCGCCCTCATATGTATTTAAAAGGTTATTTTCAATTAAATTGAAAGTAACGTTTCTTTTGTGTTGTGGTTTTTTAGAACGGTTCATTTGTCTGTATTTCTGCACGAGTGAGAAAAAATTAATGAAAAAATAAGGTGCAAATATATATTATTAATATTTTATCTGTTTTAAAGTGTTCACTTAATCTGTATATATACAGAAGATAAATAGAATACTTTGTTAATGTTTACTGTTGATTTATTTGTAAAATTATATTTTTAGTAATGTAGGTTTAAAGAAGATTTAATCACCTAAACTTAACCTCAAGTTATTGTTAAAGTTTTAACATGACATAAAAGTACATACTTATTCTGTTATGTCAGATGTTTGTATAAATTTAATAAAAGTCATTGGACAAATTAAACGTAACGAATTAACCGATCTGAATCTCAACCTTTTGAAACTGCGAAACACTACCTAATATATTAATATTTTTTATGTTTGGGCTAAGGAGTAACTAGAGATAGAATTTTGATATAAACTGTTAAAAGTCTATCTCTGTTAAAACAAATTACAGTTAAATTTATATATTGTAGAAAACATATTTTAATAATTTAGTAACAAACATTAAAAATATATTGGAAATTACGTTTACATATACACGTTTTACTTAAATTTAAATTTAGCTAAATTACTAATTAAAACTTATTTAAATTATTATTTTTAAGCTTAATTGTACATGTATATGTGCTGTTTTTTTTATTTTATATAATTTAATTTAAATAGTCACTACTTTTAGATTTAAATGAAATTTAAACAAGCTTAAAATTTTTAATAAGTATAATTTTTTTTTAACTATAAAAGTGGGTATATAAATAACTTTAATATTGTAATTTTCAGACAAATTTTATTATAAGTATTTTGCAATTACACATTCATATTATATAAAAGAAATATATGTATTCAAACATGTAATTATAAAAAATATTTATATTAGATACATATGCCGAGTATTTTACAATTTTATCTATGCTTTAAATGTTAATACACTTAATAGAATATAATAATTGTTTTTAAAGTTTCTGTTAGCACCTAATAGTGTTAATTAAATTGATGTTAAAAAACCGCTTTTATTAATTATTTCGTATATGCTAGAACAACATTTAACCACAAAAATACAACTAATATGTAATGTTAAAGAAACTGATATAAATATATAAAGATATTGATAAATCTTTGATAGATCAAGACCACCAATCCTTTAACATTTTATAAAAGCTGAAAGTTTTACATTGAATGCTCCCAACATAAGTAGAAGCAATAGTGGCTTTAGCAGGTAGGTATCAAGTTGTACTTGCACATTATATTTTCATAGACATACTGCGATGCAAAGGTCAGAATAGACCAGTCCACCACTTCAGAGAGACTAACACGGAACGAACTATGACGATGTAAACAATGCTTTTTTAAATTAAATGTAGGACTAGCGCTTGACTGCGATCTCACCTGATGGTAAGTGGAGATGCAGCCTAAGATGGTGCGCGCTTGCCTAATAGAAGATGCCTATTCACTCTTGATTTGACATTCCAAATTGCTTTGTTTAAATCGTCATAGTTCGTTTCTTGTCTACGTAAATTAAATATCATAATATTTAATTTGCGTTGCATATTGAGAAGTTATCAAATCAAACAATACAATCTCATCCTTCTTCTCTAGTCTCTACTAAATGTGGTAGGTCGTTAATGTAAATTAGAAATACGAATGGAACTAAAATTGAGCCTTGTGGGAGCCTCATCATGAGACTCAGACAACTAGTACCGTTTACTTCAACCCTCTCACTCAGTTCTATGACTGAGATAAAAACTTCTAAGTTTTTTGCACGGTATTTGTAATGTCATAGTTACTGAGTTTCCTGATTGATGTGTCATGATGAACGCAGTCAAATGCCTTGGATAAATCACGGAATAGACCCAAAGCATCTCGCGACTCCTTCCAGGCATTGACTATCGAAGTAAAAAGCTTCACCAGCATCAATTGTCGAGCGTCCTCTAATTACACAGAATTGCTTGTTATGTTAAAGTTTATTTCTGATAAAAAGATTTAAAAGCTGACCGAGAATCACTTTTTCAAATAGTTTACATACATGCAGGTAGCATAGAAATGGGCCTGTAATTTGTTGGAGCTGTATGACAACCGGACCTAAACAAGGGTATAACTTTTCTATGCTTTATAAGATCAGAAAACTCGTCATTCATAAATTCATAATACATTCAAGAAATGTAATCGCTAAGTTCTATGATATCCAAGAGTTCAGAGTTCTTAATTTCTAAATTTTTAAATGTTTTCACAATCTTATTAGCGTCTATTGATCTGAAAATAAATCACATTTGCACGCATTTACATTTTTTATAAGCAATGATTCAGCGACTTCGGGCGATGGTATAGCTATGTATAGCGCTTTAGTTGTGGAAAGTAAATGTTAGCAGAGTTTTTTCATAGCTGTTGCCACTTGATTAACTGCTTTAATAGAGTGATTGTCGATCAGCTCACTGACACCATTACGTTCTTTAGCTCTTTTCGGCCAGTTTCGGCATTTATAATATTCATTTTCATTTTTTTACTAGACTTAGGTAATTCTATTTTTAAAGAATATTGACTTAGCCGCGGCACATATAAGCTAAATATTTTTGAATATTTTCTGACATTGTAATTATGTCCGAAAAACAATGTTTGTATTATTTCTCCTGTAAAGACCATATAACTTTTGCATAAAAAAAACTTCAAGCTGTAATATCCCACTGCTGGGCATAGGCCTCTTTCTCCGTGTAGGAGAAGGATCAGAGCTTAATCCACCACGCTGCTTCAATGCGGGTTGGCGGATATATTCCCTACTATAAATAACGAGCGCTATTGGGTGTACATGATAACCACCGAGACCGACAGCTTAACGTGCTCTCCGAGGCACGATGGGGAGACCCACAAAGACTGCACAAACACCCAGACCACGGCAAACATCTGCATAGCCAACACAAATGTTTGTCATCTGCGGGGATCGAATCCGCAGCCGCCAGCGAAACGGCCGCAAACCAGTGACCGTTGCGCCAACGCGTCGTAACTTTTGCTTACTTTTATACATTCCCAGAATCTATGCCCAACAGTGGGGTACATAAAGACTGAATCGTGATGGTTATTTCAGAGAATGGTTAGTAAAAAGGACGATTATTATTTCTTTGATATACACATGCTTACTTACACATTAATTATTTACATATTCCTTAAAACAAAGAAAAGAAAAGTAATAACTTTATTATAAAACTTAATGAGTGATAAAATAAAAATTAAAGGCTATTCATTTTTTTTTATTTCCATTATATTCATAACAGGTTTTGAGAAATGGTTAAGTGTACAATATTCACATTTATACCCTTAAAAATTAATAAACTTTTTTTTCAGAACACAAAACAGTTGATGGAAGTTTAAGGCATTCATTGTAATAAAAAATATTTTATTTTCATGCAATTTAATATTAATTTGTTTTGGAATGTGATGTAGAACATAGTTTACGCGATGTATTTGATCTGTAGAATAAATTTATACTTGTCAGTACAAAAAAAAAATAACGCTACAGAAAACATCATAGTTTACGCGATGTATTTGATCTGTAGAATAAATTTATACTTGTCAGTACAAAAAAAAAAAAAAAAATAATGCTACAGAAAACTCCAAAACGAAGAAACATTGTGTTTCTTTCTTTGCCGTTTATTTTAACAATTTTATAATAATGATAAAACAAACAAATTATACTAAAATTTACTACCTTTAGTTTATTTTTATAATATTTACACCTATAACAAAAAGAGACAAAACATAATATTTATTTCATAAATATTCATTGTAACATGTTTTATAAATATTCATTGTACTGTTAAGCGATATATTTTTTCAAATAATTAATGCACATTACATGTGTCATTAATAACTTGAAAAAATATATCACTTAACAGTCTGCACATTACATTTTGACCTATTAACACATTTTTATGAAATAAAACATTAGAATATAAAATTCAGAATTTAATAAGTTAGATGAAATAACAAGTTTTTTCAACACAGCAATCGCTAAAAAAAAAATTCTCATGAATTTTTTTTTATTAATTAGTAGTGTCAAAGTTACTTAAGTTTAACAAAAATTTGTCAACAGTCACCTAAAAATCTTGTAGAGAACATTTTCAATTTTTTTATTAGAATAAGCAAAACTATCATAATTGTTTTCGTTTTACTTTTATAAAAGATGTTACTTCTCAATGACATATCTGAAATACTCTCGAAGGGTCTAAATACTTTTAAAATATTTATTTTAAATACATTTCCTTATAGAAGAAATATTATATACATAATATTTCGATTAGTAGATATTCAGCCCACAGAGAGAGCATTTATAATTCTTGAAGTATTTAAAAAAATATTTAACAGAGCTGTCGAGAGTACAGATAAAAAGAGCTATCAAGAAAATACAAAATAGAATTAGTCCTCCAATACGCTAAGTAATTATGAGAGACAGAATTTCTATAAAAAGGTATACGAAAGACATTACAGGTATAGTTACTGATAAGCCACTACCATGGCACTATAATGCAATATAGTTCGCTTTAAAAAAATAGCACGAAACATCCCCAATTAATTGTATATTTTTATAAATTAATATTCCTGTCTCAAATTGACCAAAATGCTTTTTCCATTTTTTCTTACAAAGAGAATATCGCTTTTTCCAAATAAATAACGGAAATTAAGGATTTACATTTTTCATTATAAGTCTAATAATTTCAGGGTTATTGACTTCACAGCAACAAGATACATAATTTGATAACCTAACTAAAACTACACTCACATATCCTGACCACTACTAGAACTGACTTTTCTAGTCCGTTTACCACCTGTAGTCGATTTCTTTTGCCGTCTCTTGTCCGTGTCATCTTCACTGACACTTTTTTTCCGAGACTTTGGACTCATCATCGAGTCTGAACCTATCGAATCCCTCTGAGACTTCTTCCTCTGACGTCTAGGTGTTGGTTCACCAATCAACATATCGGTAAATTGGCGTTGTATCGCTTCCCAAAACATATTTTGCTTTTCAATGACATCTGGATATTTCTCTTCGAAAGCTGTATCGCGCGGTATTAAAAGCTCCCACCCGTAATTTGGAGTAAATTTGGCCACTGAACGTAGGATTGCCAGAACCTCTTCTGTTGGCAAACGTACTGACGCGGCTATTTTACGTCGATCGACATATTTGTGGTGTGCTAAGAGGTAAAGCTGAAAAGATTTGATATTTTTAGTTACTGTTTCACTTTTCTTAGTTATTATGTGATAAGGTAACCTCTATTGAATATGCTTTCTTCGAGAATCTGCTTAACTTTACCCTGACAAATTTCAAAGGGATTTGCATTCAAATAGTTTTCAAGTTTAGCCATGCTAGCACCCATTTAATTAATTTATAAAAAAAGTAACGGAAAAATTAAAAAAAAAATCGAAAACAGACATAGTCTATATATCAAAACATATATCAGTCATATATATCAAAATCAAATTCTTTTTGTTAAATATTTATCTCAACGTATTGAAAAAAAAAGGAACAATAGTCTATTAAACATTATACATATTTAAAATTCACAACTAAAGAACTAAATATTTACCGATCATCATTCATCATCATTACAGCCTATACAGTCCACAGCTGGACATAGGCCTCCACAAGTTTACGCCAAAAATAACGTGAACTCATGTATTTTGCCCATAGTCACCATGCTGGGCAGGCGGGTTGGTGACCGCAGTACTGGCTTTGTCGCACCGAAGACGCTGCTGCCCGTCTTCGGCCATTTAATACTTTTTTACAGATAGTTTTGGTATAAATCATGTACGCGTGGAATTGTGCCAAGAACGCTGGCAGCATTTCCCCGTTGAATCGCTATGCCGATTCTCTGGACAAAAACTGCACCAGCCCTCTTGTCAGCAGTGGAGGCAATAAGGCGAGGAGCTATCTCATTTAAAAAGTTTTTAGCACTGCTAATCCAAGGTCCAAGTGTTTCGACTGCAAACGGCACGTATTGAAAGTAATGTAACTTCTGTGAGTAGTGACTAATCAACTAGTGATGAAACTGTGTTAGGCCTGACACTAAATGGTGATACTGTCAAACTAGTAGACATTTTCTATAAATAAGGTAGCAAAATTCTGTTGAATTGGTTACAAGGTTAAGGTAACCTTATCGTCGTTCGTTACTAAGGTAGGGAACTTAAAGGATTCGTTTTATGTCTTCGTTAGGTTTCTTAGTTCTTTTTTTTTTAATTAAAAAAGTGGCAATGTACGGTCCACTTGATGCTAAGCGGATACCATAACTTATAGACGCCAGCAACACTAAAAGCATTGCCAGTGAGTTGCCGATTCTATCCCCGACACTAAACAGGAGCTCTGGCCACTTTACCTCGGGAACACAATACATAGTGATTGTCAGTCGGCAATAGGGGTGTTGGATACTCATAATTTAACACGCTTATATAACGTAGTAATTTTATATTATGAAATATATACATAACAAAAGGGTGGGCGTTATCAATATTCATTCTCCAGATTTCATTTACAATGCTGCCCCGCCACACCTATTATTCCGCCACACCTATTATTTGATTTTGTATTCCATTACCGACGATTCTCGTGGCTAGCAATCTATAACTAACAACCGTATAGTGGTAAAATCAAGCCGTGACGGCGTGGCGGCGGCGCGATGGCGGGCTTGACGCGTCTCGTACAGCGCAGAGGTGCGGCGGCGTACGGAGGCGGCGTCGTGTACACGAGCTCTAGTCTTTCAAATCAAGTCAGTATACGTGTAGTAAATGCGCCGTCATAAATACAATATATAAATACATAAACCATCGCGCCCACACGCCTCGCACGCAGCACGCAGCACGCAGCACGCCGCCAGCAGCGCGCCCTCGCTCACGTCACAGAGGTGTAGGCTAGTGCAAGCGAGTTACCACGTGGTCGCGCGCGGCGCACATGTTGCGGGCGGGCACGCTGGCGGGCCGCGTGTACAGGTCCTGCGAGCGCGGCGCCCACACGCCCCGCACGCAGCGCGCCCTCGCTCACGTCACAGAGGTGTAGGCTAGTGCAAGCGAGTTACCACGTGGTCGCGCGCGGCGCACATGTTGCGGGCGGGCACGCTGGCGGGCCGCGTGTACAGGTCCTGCGAGCGCGGCGCCCACACGCCCCGCACGCAGCGCGCCCTCGCTCACGTCACAGAGGTGTAGGCTAGTGCAAGCGAGTTACCACGTGGTCGCGCGCGGCGCACATGTTGCGGGCGGGCACGCTGGCGGGCCGCGTGTACAGGTCCTGCGAGCGCGGCGCCCACACGCCCCGCACGCAGCGCGCCCTCGCTCACGTCACAGAGGTGTAGGCTAGTGCAAGCGAGTTACCACGTGGTCGCGCGCGGCGCACATGTTGCGGGCGGGCACGCTGGCGGGCCGCGTGTACAAGTCCTGCGAGCGCGGCGCCCACACGCCCCGCACGCAGCGCGCCCTCGCTCACGTCACAGAGGTGTAGGCTAGTGCAAGCGAGTTACCACGTGGTCGCGCGCGGCGCACATGTTGCGGGCGGGCACGCTGGCGGGCCGCGTGTACAGGTCCTGCGAGCGCGGCGCCCACACGCCCCGCACGCAGCGCGCCCTCGCTCACGTCACAGAGGTGTAGGCTAGTGCAAGCGAGTTACCACGTGGTCGCGCGCGGCGCACATGTTGCGGGCGGGCACGCTGGCGGGCCGCGTGTACAGGTCCTGCGAGCGCGGCGCCCACACGCCCCGCACGCAGCGCGCCCTCGCTCACGTCACAGAGGTGTAGGCTAGTGCAAGCGAGTTACCACGTGGTCGCGCGCGGCGCACATGTTGCGGGCGGGCACGCTGGCGGGCCGCGTGTACAGGTCCTGCGAGCGCGGCGCCCACACGCCCCGCACGCAGCGCGCCCTCGCTCACGTCACAGAGGTGTAGGCTAGTGCAAGCGAGTTACCACGTGGTCGCGCGCGGCGCACATGTTGCGGGCGGGCACGCTGGCGGGCCGCGTGTACAGGTCCTGCGAGCGCGGCGCCCACACGCCCCGCACGCAGCGCGCCCTCGCTCACGTCACAGAGGTGTAGGCTAGTGCAAGCGAGTTACCACGTGGTCGCGCGCGGCGCACATGTTGCGGGCGGGCACGCTGGCGGGCCGCGTGTACAGGTCCTGCGAGCGCGGCGCCCACACGCCCCGCACGCAGCGCGCCCTCGCTCACGTCACAGAGGTGTAGGCTAGTGCAAGCGAGTTACCACGTGGTCGCGCGCGGCGCACATGTTGCGGGCGGGCACGCTGGCGGGCCGCGTGTACAGGTCCTGCGAGCGCGGCGCCCACACGCCCCGCACGCAGCGCGCCCTCGCTCACGTCACAGAGGTGTAGGCTAGTGCAAGCGAGTTACCACGTGGTCGCGCGCGGCGCACATGTTGCGGGCGGGCACGCTGGCGGGCCGCGTGTACAGGTCCTGCGAGCGCGGCGCCCACACGCCCCGCACGCAGCGCGCCCTCGCTCACGTCACAGAGGTGTAGGCTAGTGCAAGCGAGTTACCACGTGGTCGCGCGCGGCGCACATGTTGCGGGCGGGCACGCTGGCGGGCCGCGTGTACAGGTCCTGCGAGCGCGGCGCCCACACGCCCCGCACGCAGCACGCCGCGCCGCGCAGCGCCGCCAGCAGCGCGCCCTCGCTCACGTCGCTCACGTCGCCGCCCGCCCTGCCGCGCACCATCTTGAGCAGCTCGCTGAACGTCATCAGTTTCGCTGTAAATTGAAACAATCGAACGATCGAAAATGTTTTATAGTCGCTATGTAAATTTCTGACGTGCAAAACTAATTTAAGTAGATGAATTTTAATTAATGATTATATTTGAAAAAACTTTATTGACATCAAGTATCATTCATTATAAATTTAAAAGAGAGGACCTTGAGTAGGTATATAAAAAGTACTTTATTACCAATTGAAAATTTGAAGATGATATATGAAGGAAGATATTTCTACATATACCTAATAAATTTTATATTGGGAAAGTATGAACTAATTATAAAAATTGAAATTAATATATTATTTGAAAAATCAGCTACCATCATCGTTATCACTATACCACATGGTATAGAGCTACAATAGGGTACTTTCGGTAGTGAAAAATAAATTATAAAATTTGATAACAATTAAAATTTATGTAAAAATACACTTAAACATTCTTATTTGGAATCATAAAAGCACATTATTGTTTTATTATATTGAAATTAAAAGTCGTATATTTTAATCTGTATATCACGTGACATAAAACACTACATGGTATGACGTCATACGAACAATAACAAAGTTCTGTCATAAGTAACAAGTTCTGTCAGAGCTGTAAACAGCTAGGTACATATCTATCAACTTTAACTTCTAGGAGTAATACTTGTGCTCTTTCGTTAGTGCATTTCATTTTTACCTATTTATTTATTAAAATGCCAAGTATACCTAATTTGAAAAATATTGTTAGAAAGTGTTAGGTTATGTTTTATTCCTTAAGTTACTGCCAAATTAAGACTTAAGTTTTTTTTTTTAATGCTAGTATTTGTATATGCAGCTAGACACTACACACCAACGATAGCTATTGTAATTCATTATTTTACACAAAAACATCAAATATTTATAGCTGTTAACGTTGAACGACAAAGAGTATATGTATAAGGTATTGAACTTTTGACGTATTGAACGAGTTCGGTCTTACATATGTCATACACGATAAACATATTACGTCACCATATGGCTGATAGCGTTTTCGCGGAAATAAAAAAGGTTTAAAATGTAATTTAATTTTATGGCATGAAAGCGTGTTTATTTTGCCGAAATATTTTTTTTTTGTACTTTTTATTAGAAAATCAACATTTTGAAGCACTTTTTCAAACATAGTGGAATACCCTATTGCCTTGGACAATGAAAATGTCGCCTGGTTGAGAATATTTTGATAACCCAATCTGTCTCCGACTTACTATCACTCCTAACACTGATTGCTTATGAGCAAATTTCAAGCCTCCTCTTAAATCCTGGCTCAATTTCAAACCATCGAACCTCCCAAACTTGGGACTACTTCTACCGTCCAGCTTACCACTTATAAGGGAAGGGCAGAAAGTAGGAAATTTACTTGAATAAAATTATTTTAGGGTGAGATTTCATGGTAGTGTAGGTGTAATGCACTTTTAGAGCCTTTTACTTTCCACGTAATGTATATATTGTGCCTAATAAAATAGATTTACTGCTGAACTTAAACTACTGCCTCTGTCTAACTGATTTTGTATACAGCTTAAAAATGATAATATATAGCATCTTTTTTTTAATTCTTTATTTATAAAGCCATACACCTATATAAGGTTAAGTCGTTAATATATAGCATCTTGTATTTAAAACTTAATATACTCACCACTAATTAATATTTCTTTAATTTTTTCTTGTAGAGAAAGTTTCTTAAATGGAGTTGTCTCTGCTTCATCGTTAAGATGCGGAAACAATGCCTTTATGTACTCCGTTGGTCCGAGTCTTAGAGCCGATCCATCGTTAGAAGTAGAACTGAAAAGCTTCATACGTTCTAACTGAAAAAAAAATTCAATTCATTACTATACAACATACACAAAAATTTTACTATAATAGTGTGTAAGTACTCGCAAACAATTAATTACATCGGCAAGTAATATGACGAGTCAGTTAAATACGCATTATTAGGAATAACTTAAAAACTGCCCGGCAGATCCGCCAACCCGAAACGGAGCAGAGTGGTGAATTAAGTAATTAATTAATTCTCCTACACGTAGAAAAAGACCAATGCCCAGCAGTTGGGTGTTAAAGGCTGAATCGTACTACACATTTAAAAAAAACTTAAAGAGTCAATTTAAGAACCTCTTTCTTTTATGGAAATCCATTAAAACGGACTTGATGCTACTTTCCAACAGGCAACCTATTTAACCAACTTCAAAAAAAGGGTAACAAGTAATTTTTGAGTTGTCACTAATAATGTGTACTTATTGTATCTATTATTACTTTTCTATAGAAATCGTTGTTTTTTTTTTTGTTTGAGAACAAGCACAAATATTATGTGCATAAATAATCCAATGTTTATAAAATTCTCATATCACATTGGATGTGGTCACATTCCTCCAAAACGGCTCGACTGATTTTTATGAAATTTTTTGTGTATCTTTAAAACAAATATGATACTAATTTGTAAAATGTTGATTAATAAGTGATTTTGAAGCTAACTTGGATAAAATAATTTTTTATTTTTTATTTGAGATAACAAAAATAAATAAAAATATAGTATTACTCTATATACGCTGTGTGGCTACAGTAGTAAAGAATATAGCCACTTCCTCTCTTCTGGTGAGTGTCGTAAGAGGCGACTAAGGGATACCACAGTTCCACTACCACCTTGGAACTTAAAAAGCCGACCAATGGCGGGATAACCATCCAACTGCTTGCTTTGAAATACACAGGCCGAAGATGGGCAGCAGCGTCTTTGGTGCGACAAAGCCAGCCCTGCGGTCACCAACCTGCCTGCCCAGCGCGGTGGTGACTATGGGCAACATACGAGTTCACGCCATTTTTGGCGCGAACTTGTGGAGGCCTATGTCCAGCAGTGGACTGTGATAGGCTGAAATAATGATGATGATGATTACTCTATATGTATATCTTTTATAAATATTTTCAGCTTACTTCAGCATGGTGAGTGTCTGACTTCTTCCACAGTGCATCATACCAGGGCTCTTCTGCAATTCTTTGCGATATGGCCTCATAAGATTTTTCTCTTGCCTTTTTCGCTAAATCCGTTTCAAATCTTTTAAATTTAACATTTACCTGCTGGGATTTGAAAAAAAAATATGACACATTCATTAATACATTATCTACTTATGAAAAAATTAATAAGCACCTAATTTAATTTTTATACTAAATATCAACAAAACAGAGATGCTCCTTCTAAGTAAACATAATTTTTATTTATTAGATGTACATAACTGCTCAAATAAGACTTACAGGTAAATAAAATTCGATAAATAAATAACTAATGGTTGATTCAAATGGTTGAAAAACAACACAAAAATAAGGCCTAAGTTTTATCATTATATTCTAAACGATTTGAAATAAAAGCAATACATCTTTATTAACATAAATACACAAATATAATCAATAAAAAAAAAATTTGAAGTTACAAAACTAGAACACAAGACAGATAAAGATAAATTTCGTAAATACTCAATACTGTCATAGACATTTATAGCCAGAACCCAGAGCCACATATATATGGGCATCTACGGCCCTAAATAAAATAATAATTACCTGATCAGTAGCATTATCTTCATCATCAGAATCTGCCTTACCCTTTTCTCCTTTCCTCTTGTCTTGTTTGTCAAAATAAGAGTGGGATGGCCTGAATTGCAAGATGCCTTAAACAATAATAAGATATTATATATACAAGGGGGGGGTGAAAAGTTTCCGGCCTGACCTAGAGATCGCGCTAGCAGGTCTAATTTTTGGTTTTTATTCTATAGTACTATATTTCACTCCACTCAATTCCAACTTTACCAAAAAAAGGCTAGCATGTAAATAAAAAGGACAAAAAAAATTATAATATTTCCATCAGCTTCTGTCGTACGCTCCTCAAATATGATACTTATTGAGCAGCTAATGCTGAGTTGCACGAAAAGAAATTAAAATTTAAGTAGTGATTAAACTAATTTAATCACATTAAATTAGTTTAATCTCTACTTAAATTTTAATTTTGTTTCGTGCAACTCGGCGTAAAAGGGTCAATGTTTTGTAAGTATTGATTATAAAAGTTGCAAGATCGATGTATGGAGGTGTGTTTTTTGTAATTTCGTTTAACAAGAGGAGGTTTAATTTTAGTTCATTATATATAACTAACCTTTTATAGGGGTACAGTGTAGTTCATTGTCTTGCAATATAGCAACAGCATAGCGCTCTGTATCAGTGCAGGGGCTATTGCTTTGAAACACCAACTTATCCATCATACCACTTTTAAAATATGCCGTTTTTACTTTTTCCTTATCTTTAGTTTTTATCCTTCTTGATTCTCTTGGTTCCTAAAATAATAAAAACTTGATGAGTCCATAACATAAAATGCTTTTTCTTTTTTATATAGAAGAGGGGGCAAACGGACAGTTGGCGCACCTGATGGTAAGTGAAAACAACATCCACAGGCACCCGCTACATCAGAGGATTAGCAGGCGTGTTGCTGGCCTTTCAAATAGGAATATGCTCTTCTTTTGAAGGTCCCTAAATCGTATCGGGTCGGAAATACCGTAGGGGGAAGCTAGTATAGAGTGGTTGTGCGTGGCAAGAAATGGCGCAAAATCGAGCTGTCGTAGACCTCCGGACATCGAGGTGATGTGGGTGAAATTTGGAATTTTTACGCGATCTCCGGTGGTGGAATTCTGCTGTAAGTATTATTCCGAAGAATTCCTTAGAACACTCCCAGGTAGATAAGGTAGAAGATGCAGAGTGACCTGACATCTCTACGGAGCGCCAAAGAATTAAGCCGATCGTAGAGAATCTTGAGGCGGTCAAATGGAAGGAACTGATATTGAGGCGCCCAAGCCCACAGGTGAGAGCAGTATTCCATGTGGTGCCGGATCTGCGCCTTATATAATTGTAAGCGGCGGGAAGGCATGAAATACTGCTTCGCCGTACTGAGCACACCAAGTTTCTTCGAGGCTAGTTTAGCCTTTCCTTCCAGATGACCACGAAATTGCACATTGCTCGATATGTCGACGCCAAGTATTCCAATACTGGCCGAGGCGGTTAGGTGAGTGCCTTCAAATTTGAGAGGAACGACGAAGGGTAATTTTTTTTAGCAGTAAGCGTGCAAACTTGTGTCTTATTGGGGTCAAACTAGACTAGATTAAGTCGCCCCTATTGCGAGATTTTGGCTAAAAGAGACTCGATTTCGGACACAAGTTTGTTCCAACACTCATCGACTTGTTCCCGAGAAATATTAAGACGACCAGTGTATAAGGCATCCCCGGTGCTGTGGTCCGCATAACAATGAATGCCACTAGTTTGCAACAGATCATTGATATGCAGAAGAAACAAGGTAGTTGATAGTACATAGCCTTGGGGAACGCCAGCATCAACAGATGTGAGGTCCAAGCATGCACCATCAACAGCGACCTAGATGTTCCTGTCTGCCAAAAAAGCTAGTGATCCATTAACATAATTTCTCGGGAAGCCAGGATATGGATACCATAGGATGGTAGCTTTGTTAGAAGTGCCCTATGCCACACCCAATCAAAGGCCTTCGCTATGTCCAAACTAACCGCCAGCACTTCTAATTTGCTCTCAAGAGCCTCCGCCCATTGCTGAGTTAAGAATATTAGAAGATCACCAGCCGAGCGACTCCGTTGAAAGCCAAATTGGCGATCGCTAATCAGCTGGTACTCCTCTAAATAACGCCATAGCTGGCAGTTGAATATGGATTCCATAATCTTTGAGAACAAGGAAGTTATAGCAATTGTTCTATAATTAGATGGATCTGAGCGGTCCCAATATAATAGTCCAGCTTATACTCCAAAATCTTTACATTCTTAAGTAAGGACTTAATAAAAAAAATATTTAAATAATAGAAAAACAATAATGTGTATGATTACCTGCGGGCCATCGGTGTTAAGAGCGATTTGTTCACCTTTAGAAACACAATAGCTGTCGCTATTTGTATCTACAGCAAGCTCCAATCTCACAATTTTATTTTTAGGCTTTATAGATACATTGCTAACTTTTAAATCTTTACGTTTCTGTCCAACTAGTCGAACAGGATACTGGTATATATATAGGTTCTCAGACAACGCTTTAGATATGTAAACTGGAATCTGTTGGAAAAATAAGAAAAATTATTTAATAATTTCTATCAATAGCAGTGTAATTAAACTGGTTTTTGTATAAAATTCATTATACTTTCTTAAAGAAGAATATGTTAAGACAATCTTTGTTTTGTGGAATTTGTAGACAATATATTTGTGTTCAAAAAATGACATTTGAATGTGTCAGATTTCATGAAAATAGCATTCATGAACTACTTTGGACTTCCATTTATATATACCTATAGACCCATATAAGGAACCAAGTAAGGAACAAGAAAGCACGTTTGACACAATTTAGGAAAATTATCAGGGATAATGGAACGTAAATATGACAATTCAATTATTATTACAGCATTCAAATTAGTACTCCTAACACACCTCACGCCAGAGAATTATATAAAAATAAATATTATTTGTTTAATATTGATACTTTAAGCTTTGTGCACTTTTAATGTAAAATCCTAACACTTTATAAGATGCAAGATTGGAGCTACTATGTAAAAATTGCAATTTTTTTAAACAATGTGAAGAAACTATTGAGATTTCTATGAAACACCTTTTTCAGATTTTACTACAGTTTATTCAGTTTTTTAGATGCCCGACGTTTCAGATACTTTACAGAAACCATGGTCACGGGAGGACTGAGGTGTCAACATCCTAACATAACAGTTATTCAAAACTACCCTATGTTACACCCTCCTCCACTCCCTTGCTGTAAAACAGCCACATTAAACTTTTTTTTTAATAGGGGCCACAAACACGTTCCAGTCGTGGTGTCGCGGGCCGCAAGCAAAAATTATTTATAATTATTTAGGTTTTCATTAAAACGTAATTCCAAGTTCACAATATAGTTACTTTATTAATGAAAAAATAAGTTTTGACGAAGATATAATACATGCGCATGCGGCCGACGGGCCGCAGGGCGAGTATAGCGGCTGTAAAGTATCTAAAGCGTCGGGCATCTAAAAACTTAATAAACCGCGATAAAATTCCAAAAGTTGTTTCGCGTAAGTGAAATTCGCGTCAAAATTAGAAAACAATATTGAGATTTTTGTAAATAAAAATTCATTTTCAAAAGGCATGCTGTATTCCTGTGGTATATTTTAAGGTGAACATAACCGTATTTTATTGCACGTTGAGAGGGGAAATCAATGGTATAATTACCTCTTGTACAACAGGATCGTCATCTTCCATGTTTAAATAATTTAATATAATCTTAATAATAAAATCATAACAGTAATCGATTAAAAATTACTTAAATTCCTTCATGTTGTACAATATTCACAAAATACAAAATATTTAACCAACATTCAACTTTGAAGTTTGATATGACAGCAAGGAATACCGAGAGCATACCGAGAGTATGACAGCCGTTTTTGACAGTTTACTTCTGTCTACGATGACCATAGAAAAGACAGGAGAGAGGAGAGGTTTTCAGGTACCTATACAGTCAGCTGTCTGTCTATAAATGTACAACGGGGTCAATAGGCACAATTACGAAGTTTGGTGGTGTCAGGTGGTGTGGTCTATAAATTTTCTATATTATCGTTGAAAATACACAATAACTATAAAATACATTCTTATAAAAAAGATTTTTAACCAAATGTAGGTTGTCCCCATTTATACCTAAACTGGGGTGAAATGGAAGAACACAAGAAAAGATGAAATAGGGACAAATTCGTAAGTCGTATTCGTCCTTTATAACAATAGCGATAACGTTGCCTCTGACGTCACTAAATAACAATATTTTTACCGACACCTAATCGACTTCGCTCCTTTAACTCGACGCGCGGAAAAAAATTTAAGAATTGTAAAGTTAATAAAAACTGAAAAAAAATTTGATAAACTGCACATTTTTTTCGATCTCGCTCCTCCCATTGTCCTTAAATAAAAGGTTATGTGCAAAGTGTAAACGTATTTGACGAGAATCCCTTAGCGAGAATAAAACATAATTAGACATGTAATTTTTTTATCATTAGATTATTATAATACTTGAATTCAGTTGGTAATGAAAACAAGTTCAGAGATTTTCAGTATAGTAAATATTAATATTAAACAGTTAAATAATAATAATCAACGAATAGCAGCTTACTTCATATTCCATCATTGTTTTCCAAAAAGAACATAAATATGCACACTAAAGAAGCAAGGGCATTCATTAGTAGTTTAAAGGGGCCTACTCAAAGCACTGCCTGCAGGGCCTGCTTGCAGTTACTGCAGCAGAGGATGTTGCTCCACAAAGCACTGCAAATCATTTACGCGGCATACGTTGTCGTGTTCACTTGTGTTCTCTTTGTCCTTGCCTAAATTCGTCAGTTTTTATAAATGGCTCCTACATTATTCAAACACCAAAAAATAGCATTGGGTTTGACTGTATTGAGTACTTGTAGCGTTCAAAAGAAAAAAAGGAAGCACTGGTGTAAAAAAGTTTTATATTTTTCATGTAAAAGCGACATAGCCTGCGACCGCATATCTTTGTTATGATAATGATCGTGGTTAGTTTTCCAAAGACATGGCAAATCCCTATACAATTAGATTACGTCCCTCCACACGTCTTTTTCTCGCTGGCTCATTTTTCTTGAAGAAAACAGAGCCAAACAAATAATATAATAAAACCAAACCAACTAACCACCAACTAACTGATTAATTGCTAAATGACAACCACTGACAAGACAAACCCCAGGTCAAATAGAGTAGACAAACGTCGCAATGTACCGACGTAAACAAAATGGTGGTCTAAATCGGCCCGACCGAGCTACACATGTCCCTGATTGCAGTTTACGGAGTGGGGAGATCGTGTGTCGGGCTGGCAGAACGACACTGCGGCCCTGCGACAGGGTGAATAATTAAAATATCGGCCCTGCATGCATACATACAATACGATCGGCAGTGGCACTGCAAGCAGGGCCCTGCAGGCAGTGCTTTGAGTAGGCCCCTTAAAAACCAATAAAAATAGTCCTAAATTACAAATTTGATTTGTCTCTTTCATAAATTGTACGAGTGTAATAATTTCGTTACTTTTATAGTAACAATAGCAATTAACGGTAGCGGATAGATATGTACCGGTTTTGACTCATTTAACGTCATGGATCAAGAGGAGCATAGGTACTTCATCCTAGTTTAACGTTTAAATGAGTCAAAACCGGTAAAAAATATACCAGTATAATGGTTCCAAAATCAATTATTTTATAAATAGCGTTATATCTGCCGAAACAAATTTACTTTAACAAATTTTTAACGATATTAAAAGCATATTACGGTATCGTACTAAGGTATAACTTATCGTAAGTTAGCAAAATGGTCACACGCTTTGGTCACACGATGTTGCGTTAGCTGTGGTGAGTTCATGAAAATTTTTATGGGTCATTCAAGTGTTTGTCAGTGTTTAGAAACAAACAAACAATGACCTTAGTGTACCGAAATCTGTCCGGAGTTTTCTGTAAACCTATAAAATTTTGATTTTAAAAGGAACTAAGCAGCATTTTCTGTTAAAGCTCTCAAGTCGCCTGATTTAATACAGCTCTTGTAGCCATTATCTTTATTATTTAACCAATTTTACCTTACTCCTGAATTGTCTTTTAGAGAAAACCGCATGAAAATACTTTCAGTAGCTTTTAAGTTTATTGTGAACAAACAGAAATAAAATTCATCATCATCATCATTCCAGCCTATTACAGTTCACTGCTGGACATAGGCCTCCACAAGTTCGCGTCAAAAATGCGTGAACTCATGTGTGTTGCCCATAGTCACCACGCTGGGCAGGCGGGTTGGTGATCGCAGGGCTGGCTTTGTCGCACCTAAGACGCTACTGCCCGTCTTCAGTCTGTGTGTTTCAAAGCCAGTGGTTAGATGGTTATCCCGCCATCGGTCGGCTTCTTAAGTTCCAAGGTGGTAGTGGAACCTTGTTATCCCTTAGTCGCCTCTTACGACACCCACGGGAAGAGAGGGGGTGGTTATATTCTTTGGTGCCGTAGCCACACAGCAGAAATAAAATTGCAGCCTTATAATTGATACTACGTAAATTAGTTTTAAGTGTAAAAACAACTAAATAAAAATAAACATCCATTTTTAATATATTGCACAGTTGCATTAAAAAGTACAACTGAAATTGAAACTATTCTGATCTTTTGTTAAACTTCAAATGGTGCTAAAAAGAAGAATAGATGACACTATAAAGTCAAAACGAAACATTATTTTTTATATCTTAATTGCATAATATTATTAAAAATTCATATCGCAGAATACAGTTTTGATAATTTTCACTGTTCCAGTATTGGTTAAGAAGAATAGTTACTAAAGGATTATATGTTTCTATAATGAATATTTAAAGAAAATAGTAATTTAAAGGAATCTGTAGGTAATCTATTAAACTTCAGATAACATGTCTGATATGATAATAAACGGTAATATTTTAATCATTGTATCAAATATATTATTAAATGACTTACTTATTCGTATTCTTATGAATATTTTTAGTAACCACATTGCTTAAAGGAAGAGTCGATGACCATCTACTTGAACGTGTTAATCTTTTAATTTTTATATGACAAGGGTGGCAAACAAACTTAAGGCTCCCTTGATGGTAAGCGATTACCGTAGCCTATAGACTAGTTGCCGGCCCTACACTTGATTATCTCCAGGAGCTCTGGCTACCTACCTTACTCACCACAAGAACACGACACTCCATGAGAGCAGTATTATTCAGCTATAATCTTCTGTAAGAATGGGGTACCATGAAGGTCCTCAGATGGATCGCTCCAGATTGTGAGTGGGACATTTTTCGTCAACCTCAATTAAATTTAAAGTTTCTAGTCCAAGCTTCGAAACTAATTGATTTAATCAAACCCTTTTAGTTAATAGGAAAAAACAATTCATCTATTCTCAGTCATTTATTTTCGAAGTTACCCAATACCCCTAAATTTCAATTTCAAATCATAAGTAGGTTAATGTGAATTTTAAATAATTTTGAACTTTTCAATTTAAGATTCTGTCCCTGTGGATAAAAAATGGAGTGAATTAATCAGATATAACATATTTTTGATGAAACTAGTAGAGTTTGTAAGTATTTACCAACTTCCTTAACCGAAAGTTTCGTTTTATAATTATTAGATATTAAATTTTTTTTGTAGGTAATTTCGCTTGTCATTACCGTTTTACCCAAGGTAATTCCTAAACCTCAAGGTCATATGTACTGCATATCAACAGGTCCTACTTTAGTCATATCTTTTTTATTCATAATATTGTATTTGCGTAGGAAGGTGCCATTATTTATGGAGAAAATGTATTTATTTTTTCAAATTCTATTTACATTTGGTGCATTTGTTCAATGTTTCCTTTTAAACCTTGTAAGAGTTTGGTTATGGTTAATATATGGAGTTTTTTATTTTGCCTTGTTAACAGCTCTATCACTAGACCTATTTTTAATTGCAAACGAAAGAGGTTGCACTTTTAGTTGTGCTTAATAATTTATTTAAGACTATTTTACATTTACATAATTATATGAAACAGAACTACCTATAGTTACTCAAATAGATATTTTTTTATTAATCTATAAATTGTTTTATTTTTCTTTACCAAGTTTTCAACACAAAAACAAATCATTGATCGAAAAGTTATTGAGTGTACTTTTAATGTAAGTTTTAAAAACTTTATTAAAATTAATAATTATTTATTAAAATTTCTAAGCAAATATGATATATGTAAAATAACGAGGGATTGCAGGGATGAAGTTATTCCCAAAATATTTTGGGTAAGAGACGTAGGTACTACTTCTTCAAAATGATATGATAACTCAGACCCCCCCCCCCCCCATAGCCAAACACTGAAAATACAACTTTTAAGTTTTTTTCCCATAACAATTTAAAAATATTGCGGTTTTCGTTAATTACAAAAGTGTGTGTATACTTGTGTAAGTGTGTGAATATGTACGCATGTAAGAATTTATATTTCATTGGCTAGCTAACTTCACGTTGCTAACTTCTTCGTTGACTAGCTTACTTCAGGGTATCGGTTTTTTTTTGTGACAGTGTGCGTTCCTTTAAAAAAATGTAGGTTCTCAAATCATTTTCCCCTAACGCGCCAAGAGTATTATAACTTCAAAAAAGCCGATTTCGGTCCCAAGTGGTCGAAATCGACCACTTTATGAATCCCTGGTTTAATGGCTTTCAGTTACAATTTAAGGTTGATGAACTTGTCAAATAGATATTATATTTAGTGATAGTGACATTGACGGCGAAAAGTTATAAACTTACGAAAGTAAACCTTTTAAATTTAAATTAACCTTTTACTATGAAACGAAATGTTTGCGTTGGTTTAGTGTAAGGTGTAATAATGATAGTCTGACTATTTTACCTATTTCCAAAATTAAATTGAGACTGTTGTCTAAACTGCACCGACTAATCTATTTAATGTATTTTACACTCTACGTGATATTGGCGGAATCAACAGTGTCCCAGCGGCACAGCTGAAACTAATCAATCAATCAATCAATCAATCAATGAAACAAAATAAAGTTCACGTTCTAATATTTTTTTCGCAATCATAAATTATGTAATTATAATATAGATTGAATCTCAGACCACATCCTTAACTAACTTTAAAAGTCTTTAACAGTTATATTATATTTGTTTTTCAATTACGATGTTATAGAATCCCGTTTACTTTTAGGTAATGTCTTTGCTTCTCATGATAATACCATTCGTTTTGACCGATGCTGGCATCATGCACTGCCTGGCTGTCGCACCTACACTCATTATGTCAGTCATGTTCATAGTGCTCTATTTAGTGGATCAAGTGCATAACATAGCAGAACAACTTTATTTATTACTACAAATAGTTTTGAACGTTGCCGCATTTGTTATAGTTCTTTTGCAAAAGGAACCTTCAGGAGCACTATATGGACTATTCTATTGCCACCTCTTAATAGCCCTCTGTATAGACCAATACTATGTTATTAAAGAAAGAGGATGTACCCTATTTGGTGATGATATCTGATTATATTAATAAATGTATTATTATAGTACAAATATTTTATTATTCTTTTAAGATGGGGTTTTAAAACTAATTAGGTATTCTGTTTAAATAGTGTTACAGTAACTTCAAGGGTCAAATTTTACTTTTAGGTAGTCGCACTCCTTCTGAATATTATACCCCATATTGTGGAGCCGGTGGATATTTGGCAGTGTTTGGTTGCTGCTCCCACTCTTATGCTGTCCACATATTTAATGGTGTTATATGTTGTTGATCAGATTCAATATGAAGCTGAATTTTACTATATCATTATAGAACTTATTTTGACTATAATAGCATTTGTAAACTTATTTATTGTTGGTAAAATTGTCGGAGCAATATATGGTCTGTTCTATTTAGATTTGATAATAGCATTTTGTATGGATGCATATTATATGTACAAAGAAAGAGGAATAACTCTATGATGTTTATTAAAACTTGTTATATTGAGCGGTATTATCTTTTATTTTTGTTGTATGTTTTATGGTCTGTCATAGCTTCCTGTGATAAACAATAATGTGATAGTATGAAGTGTTCAGTGATGTGGTGTAGGAAACAAAAACAAAATATAATATATAAAATTTTGAAGTTTATAATGTGTTATTTCTTAAAAACATCAGTGAAATTGCTTAGAAGAATATTAAGATTGACTTTTTGTGAGGTGATTTGTATCGGCATTGTGTTTTTAACAATATTTTTTATTCAGATATGGATTAAAGGAGAAAATCAAATAATAAGAAATGTGGGTAATCCGGCAATAATGTGGTGGACTTCAGGCTTCCCAGGTACCTCTGACACAATAAGTTGTGCAAATAATATGAAATGTGATTTTGTTAAAAACACAGCTAGTGAAATTTATAATGTTAAAGCCTATTTGTTTTACGCGAGTAATATCAAATTTGATAACTTACCATTACCTAGGAGACCAAATGAAGTTATATGGGGATTGTACCATGAAGAATCACCCCGAAATGTTGAAGAGTTAATGCATACAAAAACATTAAGTTTATTCAATTATTCTACAACGTTTAGCCGATACAGTGATATACCATTTCCCCTGCAGTATTTAGACTCGCTAGAAGATATAACAAGTACAAAATACTTCAAACCAACTTCAGTGAAAACCAATTTACTAAAAGAAATATCACCAGTATTATATCTACAGTCAGATTGCGAAACTTCTACAGAAAGAGATGCTTACGTAAAAGAATTAATGAAATTTATTGAGATTGACTCCTATGGAGCTTGTTTGAATAATAAAGAAATGCCAAAGAAATTCCGCGAAGACTACTTAAACAATTTGAATGAGGAAGAATTTCTTCATTATATTTCAAGATATATGTTTGTTGTGGCAATTGAGAACGGCGTTTGCGATGATTACATCACGGAGAAATTTTGGCGGGCTATTAAAATTGGTACCGTGCCAATTTATTTCGGATCACCAACAATTAAAGATTGGCTTCCAAATAATAAATCCGCTATTCTTGTTGAAGATTATCCGACGCCTATAAAGATGAGCGATTATTTGAAAACGTTATTAAATAACGATAATTTGTACGAAGACTATATAACTCATAAGACCAAAGAAGAAATAACAAATAAAAGACTGATAGATGAATTGAAAATAAGACAATATCAAATAAATGCATTAGATGTAGCATCGAAATTTGAATGCTTTATTTGTGAAAAACTTCACGAAAATAAAGTAACGAAAGTACGACATGTAGTTGATAAGAAACATTACAATTGTCCTAAGCCTGTTTCCGCATTGACTTTGCAAGTAAACCCTTCAAATGATTGGGTCTACTCATGGGAGGTAGCTAAGGAAAAAGCCGAAGATATTTACGACAAGGTTATTAATTTTAAATGAAAGTATTATATAATTTTGTTAGTTGATAATTATATATTTTATATACAAATACATTTTTATGCAAATTATATAGATTTTTTTACTGACATACACCACTTAGCGGTGAAACAGAGAGAATTTGGTAATCCACGCCTCGTTTGATGATGTGCGGTATTTTCTTGGGCACCATACTAAAAAAAAATATGTATTTTAAATTCACAAATGGCAGTTTATTATTAAATTTTATTTTTAGATAACAATAGTCAAATCACTTACCTTATGCAATCAATAATTGGGCAAACTGATAAACATAAGTTGCATCCCGTACAGTCGTCAGTAACGTGCGGTAAATGAGTTTCTGCATCAAATCTATGATAAAATATATAATTAAAAAAAACAATTGAAATAGTTACTTTAAATACTTCAATGGTAGATATATGATTATAAAATATAACATGTTTAATTGGCAGCAAATATAAAACAGTTACAATAATTTTATAATGAAAGTGTCAAATGTATACTATGATCCAGATGAACTTACTTAATTGCTTGGTATCCTGAATCTGCGCAAGCCATATAGCATTTGCCGCAATTTATACACATATCCTGAAAGATTAAATGTTTTAGAAAATATAATAAAAGAAAAAATAATAATTTGAAGTGTTCAAATATAATCAGTGCAACGAAATTGTTTAATATATATATCTTGGAAGATGGTTTAATTTTCGTATGGTTTAACTGGTAACATTTGTTATTTTCTAAATATTTTATATCGATAAGAAATAAGCTCACATCATCAATAAGTGCCACAACTTGTTTCGTATTGTCTAAATTTTTATATGTTCCTATTCTTGGTAAAGCTTCACCCATTACGTCCTGGATTCGAGGAACATTGACATGCCCGTTGGTAATATTATTATTGGGCAACATATTGTCAACTTTGTTGTCACTTAATAAATCGGATTTGAGCCTTATATTGTGTAGCTGTTCTTCGCGTTTTTTATTGTAAGGTCCAAAATGTGCCAACACCTGAAAAAATTAGGATATCAAAGTTTTAATGTTCTCGATTTTGACTGAATATTTATTCATTACATAGTATAACAAAGTCGCTTCTCGCTATCGCGGATTTTGATGCGATTTTCTTAAGTAAATAGAGTGATTTCAGAGGAAGTTTAATTATGTATAATACATGCATAATATAGTAGAGGAACACTGATAGTTTTTGCACCTGTGCGAAGACAGGGCGGGTCGCTAGTAAGTAATATATCGCTCTTAAGTAATAAATCAGAATTAGTAATGGAATATTTTACTTTTGTGTTAAAATAGTTCTTTCATAAATTACCTTGCCATTTTCATCATAGAGAGTCTGGACAGGTTTCCCTTTCTGGTGCTTGGGCGTCGGAGGCGATTGACCGGTCCAGCCGGTGAGTCCTTGCGATCGAAGATACAATAGTGCTTTTAAGCCCGTTATATAATCCTCTATCACTGTATAGTCTTGATTTTGAACAGCACTGCAGATCTAAAAAATGTATTAAAACTTTTATCAAAGCTTTAATAACATTATTTTTAAGCTTTGGTACATTAATTCTTAGAAATAAAAGTTACTTCATCATCAAGGCCATTCATTGTACGCAGAACAACATTGGCTTCAATAGTATACATAATACGTTGTTTGGACAGCGTAGTTAAAGATATACGGGAAGATGAACAATTACGTAAGCTACGCTGCTTGTTTTGAAACATTCATAAGAAAAGTTGATCTCACCTGTACAACAGATGCTCCACACATAATAAACTGTAGAGCGGAATCCGCTGAATCTATCCCACCGATACCCATTACGGGGAATCCCCGCAGCTTGTTGGAGATCGCAGATACAGCGCGCAGGCCCATCGGACGAGTCGCGTTACCAGATACACCACCATAAGTCGTGTTCTTTTCGCGACCTTTATAATAATAATAATAAACACTCTTTAATGTAAACCATAAAGAAACGTAACAAAAAAGTGATACATACAAAATAATTGTGTTTGCTCGCAAACGAAAAAAAAAAACCGACTTCAATTACATCGAAGAGTAATACAACGTAGATCGACGAAAAAAAAGTCAAGTAACTACGCGTTATCAAAGATTACTCAAAAAGTAGTTATCAGATCTCGATAAAATTTATATGTAACCACATGATAAAGATCAGCTTTTGATTAAATTAAAAATTATCAAAATCGGTACACCCAGTAAAAAGTTATTGCGAATTTTCGAGAGTTTCCCTCGATTTCTCTGGGATCCCATAATCAGATCCTGATTTCCTTATCATGGTACCAAACTAGGGATACCTCCTTTCCATCAAAAAAAGAATTATCAAAATCGGTACATCCAGTAGAAAGTTATGCGGTATAATACAACGTAGGTCGACGAAAAAAGCGTCAAGTAAAAACGCATTATTAGATATAACTCGAAAAGTAATAGTTAGATCTCAAATAAATTTAAATGGGACCAATTGGCACACACCACCTTTCGATTAAAACAAAATTTGTCGAAATCGGTATACCCGGTCAAAAGTTCTGATGTAACATACATAAAAAAAATAAAAAAAAATACAGTCGAATTGAGAACCTCCTCCTTTTTTGGAAGTCGGTTAAAAATCATGTGTAACGCGAAAAAAAGCAATAAATTACTTTTGAATTTAACTTCAACGTCGAATAACTTTGAAAGGAGTGAATTTAATTAAAAATATTAAGAAACTTTTTTTTGAAACGACTTGTTTACATTAATTTACTAAGAAAGCTTTCTTTCTAGGGAATTTAATTTAAGAATACGCATCGCTCAAATTTTTCAGATTGTTAATTGACGAGTTTTGAGTAAAATTTGATTTCGATTGCGATTACGTTTAAATAACCTATAGTCGTAACGATACACCCCTTAATATTATTAAGGGCTCAAACTTTCACGATAACCTTTTTTTATCATCATGAATGAAATTTTTTCGTTAAAAAAATAGTCGATTTTTTTGGCCCAGTCTACTACACATACATGTGGTGTTATATGGCTATATATATGGTGCTTTTCTGTATGTCCTTTATAGAATCGTAAACTATGTATTTGATCATGTCATGATCTTCAGCAGTCTTGTGCATGAGCCCACAAAGATTTTTGAATTGGTACGACCAAAAAAAAGCGTAGGGTAGGTACAGCTAGTATACTATATACTAAATAAACAAATACTACATAATATACTGTATTGAGATGCCAATGATATTTAATAAGTATTTTGTAAAAAAATGCGGCTTTAGATTGCCTCATAGAAAGGGGAAGAGAGTTCCTAAGTTGTACAGCTATATAGTTTGATAAAAATTTATTATATATTACGACCTTTTTTGTAGAAGGATCTTTACTTGTTGGGTCTATAGGAAGGTACTAATAGGCAACCGTTCTAGTGTAGTGGTACAACAAATTGTCTTAAAGCTAACGGTCCCGAGTTCGAATTTCACTACGTGCAGTATATCAATAGGTACCTTTTTCTGGTTTGTTTGTATGCCCTTAAAGATGCCCTGTCAGTACACAGTAACCCGTTTGCAGGCTGTTTTATTTCACTTAAAAATAAATGAAGTCTAATTATTTTCATGTTCGACTTCTGCGAAAAATAAATTTGCTTTCGTTTGAAATTACGTATTATGAAATATAACGGAAAGACTTGTAGGAAGAGGAAGTAATTCAGTAACCAACAAGTGTCCAAAAATGCAACTGGTAATAAATAAAAATTAACTACAAACGAAAATGCACGTCAGGTGACGTGTAGTAAAATATATGAACTTACGGCCGGTTTCAATAATCTATCTATTAGTGATTTTGCCTACAAGTGATAGATTTTTGACACAATTTGTATGAAGTGTAGTGTGCCTGAGTCTTAGCGAAATATTTTATATTTAAATGTTAAATTAGAAAGAAATATAGGTTCAAAATGTTATTAAATCTAAATTTTATTTATGTCAATGAATGTTAATGAGCGCGGTAAAATACGCACTGAAGCAACATGCACGGCGTTGGCCTAATTTGTTTAGCACGGCGCCATGCGTGTGCGATGTTGTTGTTCGGTAATTGACCGAACATGAAGGTTACGTTAAATTCTATCTCTAGAACTGTCCGTTAGTAAAACATTATAGACTATCTAATAATATACTGTGAACAATATCGATATTTCCATTGAGTAGTAGATACCAATATTTTATTTTCTGGTTTGTTATCGACAGCTTAAGGTTACTTAAAATATCAGTTTTCTGAATTAAAAAATTATAAACAAAACCTAGTTTCTTTCTGTGCCTATCGTTGTATGTCTATTTTCGTTATTTTTTATCATGAACTTACCAACTTTCGGCCACGGCGTAGCGTCTGGTCTTATAGACATTAAACCTGATACAGTGTTAATAGCTGACACGCCATACGCTCCACCTATTTATGTAACAGTAACAAATTAGCTGTTGGTATACACAAAAATACAAATCAATTTAGTAATATAAACTAAATATTAAAAATATCACGTAATGTATATGTAAGTAGACGCCGCTTTGGCGTAACGGTCACAGCACTGGTTTGTGGCTATTGCGCTGGCGGTTGTGAGTTCGATCGCCGCACAGGACAAACATTTATATTGGATATACAGATGTGTGGCTACGGTACTAAAGAATATAGCCACCCCCTCTCTTCCCGTGGGCGTCGTAAGAGGCGACTAAGGGATAACACAGTTCCGCTACCACCTTGGAACTTAAAAAGCCGACCGGTGGCGGGATAACCACCCAACTGCTTGGCTTTGAAATACACAGGCCGAAGACGGGCAGCAGCGTCTTCGGTGCGACAAAGTCAGCCCTGCGGTCACCAACCCGCCTGCCCAGCGTGGTGACTATGGGCAAAACACGTGAGTTTACGTTATTTTTGGCGTAAACTTGTGGAGGCCTATGTCCAGCAGTGGACTGTATAGGCTGTAATGATGATACAGATGTTTGCCGTGGTTTGGATGTTTGTGCAGTCCTTGTGGATCTCCCCACCGTGCCTCGGAGAACACGTTAAGCCGTCGGTCTTGGTTGTTATCATGTAGACCTGATAGCGATCGTTACTCATAGTAGAAAATATATCCGCCAATCCGCATTGGAGCAGCGTGGTAGATTAAGCTCTGATCCTTCTCCTAAATAGGGAAAGAGGCCTATGCCCAAATGTGGGATGGTGGCAGGCTGAAGCGACGAGCGATGACGCGAATTTCACTCATTATAATGAAATACCTTTTTCTGAATTTATCGCGGTTTTTTATGTTTTTTAGATGTTTCGGATTACAGACCACAGAAATACTTTCGGATACTTTACAGCAACCATGGTCGCGGGAGGACTAAATTCGAAAAAGTTTTTTTAATATAATAAACTATTATAGCATAATTTAATAGATAAATGCTCGACTGCGTCGTAGGTGGTCAGCTAGTTAGGCTACAATTTTTGGTCACAAAAACTGTCCGCTTTATAGCTACTGATTATAAAAAAATTCCGACGCCGCGGCCGCGTGCCTGTTAGCGATATACGCTAAAACTACTTGACGAATTTTTATGCCGTTTTCATTTATGAAGATTCTGTGTAATTTGCTAAAAATATAACGATAAATGTTCAAAATCTAGTTATATTTTTAGCACTGTAATTGGTATGAGTTATACCATCAAAATTGATAAAATGTTGGAAATTTGTGAAGGTGTGTTAGTAGTTGGGTCATAATTTGTTTTTTTTCGTCTTAATTTTTTTTTATAACAATAATATACATTGATGCTTTATAGCGAAAAAAAAAACCGTATAAAACGTAATGGGTACCTATGAAATAAATATCTGTAAGATTTAAATTTCGACTGTTTTTTTTTAAGCTGGTAATCAGTCGAGTAGGTCATAACTTTGATCATTTTATCATAAATGATATTATTTTCTCCTTACCTTCATAAGCAGCCTCGGCGATGGTAACGATGTTAGTGATGTTTGGTGTTAACTTTACGAAGAAAGGAATCTTAACCGCCTTCCGTACCCATTGGGATATTCCTTTTACTAACACCGGATCCTACCGATTGAAATATATATACAATATACATAATTATGCACATACAACGACGCACATGTTAATTCTTGTTTTGTGTTTGTTATTTTAGGGGCAAGGTTTTTTTTAAAGAAAATTACAACAAAATATTAGATAGTTTCTAGAAAAAAAAAATACGTTTGGTCAGGTACTTTTAAATGTAATGCAAAATTAAAAAAAAATCCTAATACAAATTGACATTCAAAGTTAACAGCCCCATATATACGAGTAGTATGTAATGGTACGTGTGCGCGGGTGCTGCGAGTGTGTGCCCGTGTGCCGCGAGTGTGTGCCCGTGTGCCGCGAGTGTGTGCCCGTGTGCCGCGAGTGTGTGCCCGTGTGCCGCGAGTGTGTGCCCGTGTGCCGCGAGTGTGTGCCCGTGTGCTGCGAGTGTGTGCCCGTGTGCCGCGAGTGTGTGCCCGTGTGCCCGTGTGCCGCGAGTGTGTGCCCGTGTGCCGCGAGTGTGTGCCCGTGTGCCGCGAGTGTGTGCCCGTGTGCCGCGAGTGTGTGCCCGTGTGCCGCGAGTGTGTGCCCGTGTGCCCGTGTGCCGCGAGTGTGTGCCCGTGTGCCGCGAGTGTGAGCCCGTGTGCCGCGAGTGTGTGCCCGTGTGCCGCGAGTGTGTGCCCGTGTGCCGCGAGTGTGTGCCCGTGTGCCGCGAGTGTGTGCCCGTGTGCCCGTGTGCCGCGAGTGTGTGCCCGTGTGCCGCGAGTGTGTGCCCGTGTGCCGCGAGTGTGAGCCCGTGTGCCGCGAGTGTGTGCCCGTGTGCCGCGAGTGTGTGCCCGTGTGCCGCGAGTGTGTGCCCGTGTGCCGCGAGTGTGTGCCCGTGTGCCCGTGTGCCGCGAGTGTGTGCCCGTGTGCCGCGAGTGTGTGCCCGTGTGCCGCGAGTGTGTGCCCGTGTGCCGCGAGTGTGTGCCCGTGTGCCGCGAGTGTGTGCCCGTGTGCCGCGAGTGTGTGCCCGTGTGCCGCGAGTGTGTGCCCGTGTGCCGCGAGTGTGTGCCCGTGTGCCGCGAGTGTGTGCCCGTGTGCCGCGAGTGTGTGCCCGTGTGCCGCGAGTGTGTGCCCGTGTGCCCGTGTGCCGCGAGTGTGTGCCCGTGTGCCGCGAGTGTGTGCCCGTGTGCCCGTGTGCCGCGAGTGTGTGCCCGTGTGCCGCGAGTGTGTGCCCGTGTGCCGCGAGTGTGTGCCCGTGTGCCGCGAGTGTGTGCCCGTGTGCCGCGAGTGTGTGCCCGTGTGCCGCGAGTGTGTGCCCGTGTGCCCGTGTGCCGCGAGTGTGTGCCCGTGTGCCGCGAGTGTGTGCCCGTGTGCCGCGAGTGTGTGCCCGTGTGCCGCGAGTGTGTGCCCGTGTGCCGCGAGTGTGAGCCCGTGTGCCGCGAGTGTGTGCCCGTGTGCCGCGAGTGTGAGCCCGTGTGCCGCGAGTGTGTGCCCGTGTGCCGCGAGTGTGTGCCCGTGTGCCGCGAGTGTGTGCCCGTGTGCCGCGAGTGTGTGCCCGTGTGCCGCGAGTGTGTGCCCGTGTGCCGCGAGTGTGTGCCCGTGTGCCGCGAGTGTGAGCCCGTGTGCCGCGAGTGTGTGCCCGTGTGCCGCGAGTGTGTGCCCGTGTGCCGCGAGTGTGTGCCCGTGTGCCCGTGTGCCGCGAGTGTGTGCCCGTGTGCCGCGAGTGTGTGCCCGTGTGCCGCGAGTGTGTGCCCGTGTGCCGCGAGTGTGTGCCCGTGTGCCGCGAGTGTGAGCCCGTGTGCCGCGAGTGTGTGCCCGTGTGCCGCGAGTGTGAGCCCGTGTGCCGCGAGTGTGTGCCCGTGTGCCGCGAGTGTGTGCCCGTGTGCCGCGAGTGTGTGCCCGTGTGCCGCGAGTGTGTGCCCGTGTGCCGCGAGTGTGTGCCCGTGTGCCGCGAGTGTGTGCCCGTGTGCCCGTGTGCCGCGAGTGTGTGCCCGTGTGCCGCGAGTGTGTGCCCGTGTGCCCGTGTGCCGCGAGTGTGTGCCCGTGTGCCGCGAGTGTGTGCCCGTGTGCCGCGAGTGTGTGCCCGTGTGCCGCGAGTGTGTGCCCGTGTGCCGCGAGTGTGTGCCCGTGTGCCGCGAGTGTGTGCCCGTGTGCCGCGAGTGTGTGCCCGTGTGCCGCGAGTGTGAGCCCGTGTGCCGCGAGTGTGTGCCCGTGTGCCGCGAGTGTGTGCCCGTGTGCCGCGAGTGTGTGCCCGTGTGCCGCGAGTGTGTGCCCGTGTGCCCGTGTGCCGCGAGTGTGTGCCCGTGTGCCGCGGGTGTGTGCCCGTGTGCCGCGAGTGTGTGCCCGTGTGCCGCGAGTGTGTGCCCGTGTGCCGCGAGTGTGTGCCCGTGTGCCGCGAGTGTGTGCCCGTGTGCCGCGAGTGTGTGCCCGTGTGCCGCGAGTGTGTGCCCGTGTGCCGCGAGTGTGTGCCCGTGTGCCGCGAGTGTGTGCCCGTGTGCCGCGAGTGTGTGCCCGTGTGCCCGTGTGCCGCGAGTGTGTGCCCGTGTGCCGCGAGTGTGTGCCCGTGTGCCGCGAGTGTGAGCCCGTGTGCCGCGAGTGTGTGCCCGTGTGCCGCGAGTGTGTGCCCGTGTGCCGCGAGTGTGTGCCCGTGTGCCGCGAGTGTGTGCCCGTGTGCCCGTGTGCCGCGAGTGTGTGCCCGTGTGCCGCGAGTGTGTGCCCGTGTGCCGCGAGTGTGTGCCCGTGTGCCGCGAGTGTGTGCCCGTGTGCCCGTGTGCCGCGAGTGTGTGCCCGTGTGCCGCGAGTGTGTGCCCGTGTGCCGCGAGTGTGTGCCCGTGTGCCGCGAGTGTGTGCCCGTGTGCCCGTGTGCCGCGAGTGTGTGCCCGTGTGCCGCGAGTGTGTGCCCGTGTGCCGCGAGTGTGTGCCCGTGTGCCGCGAGTGTGTGCCCGTGTGCCGCGAGTGTGTGCCCGTGTGCCCCGAGTGTGTGCCCGTGTGCCCGTGTGCCGCGCGTGTGGGCCCGTGTGCCGCGAGTGTGTGCCCGTGTGCCGCGAGTGTGTGCCCGTGTGCCGCGAGTGTGTGCCCGTGTGCCGCGAGTGTGTGCCCGTGTGCCGCGAGTGTGTGCCCGTGTGCCGCGAGTGTGTGCCCGTGTGCCGCGAGTGTGTGCCCGTGTGCCGCGAGTGTGTGCCCGTGTGCCCGTGTGCCGCGAGTGTGTGCCCGTGTGCCGCGAGTGTGTGCCCGTGTGCCGCGAGTGTGTGCCCGTGTGCCGCGAGTGTGTGCCCGTGTGCCGCGAGTGTGTGCCCGTGTGCCGCGAGTGTGTGCCCGTGTGCCGCGAGTGTGTGCCCGTGTGCCGCGAGTGTGTGCCCGTGTGCCGCGAGTGTGTGCCCGTGTGCCGCGAGTGTGTGCCCGTGTGCCGCGAGTGTGTGCCCGTGTGCCGCGAGTGTGTGCCCGTGTGCCGCGAGTGTGTGCCCGTGTGCCCGTGTGCCGCGAGTGTGTGCCCGTGTGCCGCGAGTGTGTGCCCGTGTGCCGCGAGTGTGAGCCCGTGTGCCGCGAGTGTGTGCCCGTGTGCCGCGAGTGTGTGCCCGTGTGCCGCGAGTGTGTGCCCGTGTGCCGCGAGGGTGTGCCCGTGTGCCCGTGTGCCGCGCGCGTGTGCCCGTGTGCCGCGAGTGTGTGCCCGTGTGCCGCGAGTGTGTGCCCGTGTGCCGCGAGTGTGTGCCCGTGTGCCGCGAGTGTGTGCCCGTGTGCCGCGAGTGTGTGCCCGTGTGCCCGTGTGCCGCGAGCGTGTGCCCGTGTGCCGCGAGTGTGTGCCCGTGTGCCGCGAGTGTGTGCCCGTGTGCCGCGAGTGTGTGCCCGTGTGCCGCGAGTGTGAGCCCGTGTGCCGCGAGTGTGTGCCCGTGTGCCGCGAGTGTGTGCCCGTGTGCCGCGAGTGTGTGCCCGTGTGCCGCGAGTGTGTGCCCGTGTGCCGCGAGTGTGTGCCCGTGTGCCGCGAGTGTGTGCCCGTGTGCCGCGAGTGTGTGCCCGTGTGCCGCGAGTGTGTGCCCGTGTGCCGCGAGTGTGTGCCCGTGTGCCGCGGGTGTGTGCCCGTGTGCTGCGAGTGTATGTGTCTCCGCTGCGCACCTGCCCGCAGGCGAGCCCCATGCCCGACTCGCCCATGCCGTGCGGACACGACAGGTTGAGCTCCAGCGCGTCCGCGCCCGCCGCCTCCGCCTTCGCCGCGAGCTCCGTCCAGTCCGCCTCGTTGTACGAGCACATTATTGACGCCACCACCACCTGTGCCGTTCACATATTAACTACTTAACGTCAACTAAACTTACTTATATTATCTGTAACTGATTCCCTGGAAGAATTCAAAATTTTATTTATTTACTTATTTGCAACGCTTTATATACGATATTTCTTTATTAATTCAAAAGGTAATTTTGATTAATATCAACATTATTAAAATAAAATAAAAAACATTTCTGTTTCATATAATTCCATTTGCCTTGATTTCAATTTACTACAAACCTTTGTAGGAAAATCTCGTTTTAATTCCTTTATACTCTGACACCAATACGCTTCACACTTCTCAGAAATGAGTTCGATGTTGAGGAACGATCCTTGTCCCGGGCCGTAGTTCTCTCCAGACGTGACGCCGCGGACGATACGAGGTGACACGTTTGTTACCAGATCCTGCAGAAAAAAAAACGAATGTGTTTTAGATCACACGACTGAAGTAAAACTTACGAAACCTAACTCTCTCTCTTTCTATCGTCACTAACTTATATCTCTCTCTCAACTTTCGTTCGCCTCGGCTGATCAGATTTTTCATAACGCTCTCGTTACGCATTCACTATCTTACTCCCCGCAAGTCAAGCGTGCGTAAACAAGTTTTACTTCAAAAATAACAACCTTTTTTACAGTAGTAAGAAGCCTATATGTCTATACTCTATATTAATATTTAAAAAAGGTAAAGTTTTAACTCTGTTTTTATGTAGGGGGTAATCTTCGCAAATACTGATCCGATCATGAAAATTCTTTCACTAACAGAAAACTACACTATTCAGGAGTGATATAGACTAAATTTTATTGTTATTGAACAAAAATTCTGTGAAAAATAATAATATATGTAAATCAAGTCGGAGAAATGCGAGCGAGATGAAAACTGCTATAAGTAAGTATATTTTTGCTACACAAAAATAATTAACGCCCAACTAAGTAGGCACGGGTCGGCTAGTTACCAATAAAGTTTTGCTCGTATAGGCCAACTGTATGTATACAAGACAATTTTTCTAATTATCAATATCCCTAAAAACCATGAATGAACTTAGATAAATATAAATCTATGTCCATGTATTTTTCAACCGACTTCAAAAAAGGAGGAGGTTACTCATGTCGACCCATATAGATATTTCAAATAAAAAAGAAATATATATCTATTGTTTATATTGTGGTACGTGGTATGGATAAGGAAACCAGGATCTGATGATGGAATCCCAGAGAAATCAAGGGAAACCCTCGACAATCGTAGTGACGACTAGTGCGTTTATTAATTTTTTCGTCTACTTACGTTGGAGTACTTGTCGAAGTAATTGAAGTCGGTATTTTTCGTTTACGAGCAAACACAATTATATCATATGTGTATTTATTTTATCATATAATCATTAGTATGTTATTTGTAATTGCAGATTATTTTAAAATAGCAAAATACATAATAATACAAACACATTATAAGTTTTACAATTGATGGTACCGAAAGTCTGTACATTACTTAGTCTGTTGAGTACTCTAAAGAATAAAATTCTGCCAATAACCTAACGTATTACACAAAATATTTAGGTAGAGACAGCATGTTAATTTGATATACTTATAAATAGCGAAGAACAGTCATTTCTTTAACATGACAGTGAAACGTGAAACGGATAATTTTAATAATCTATATATTAATTAATACGCGAAGCAAAAAATTTGTACCCCTTTTTACGAAAATTGCGCGGACGGAGGACTATGAAATTTCGCACACTTATAGTTTATATAGAGAAGGAGTGTAGACAGCTAATATTTTTTTTTTAAATTATGCATAAAAAAACATTAAGTCAATAAAAAAAAAACATTACACACACTACCATGTATACGATACGCACACGCAAATCTCTTTTGTTGATTGTCAAAGTCTGTAGTCAAATTGTTTTTTTTTTTTAAAGTTTCTATATTTTCATAACTTTTTGGTTTTCTTTGATTAAAATTTTTAATTATGGTCGATTTTCGACCTCTGGGCGACCACTAGTGTATTTTTAACCTTATTGTGATCATTTTCAGTAACTAACTAGTACTGAATATTAATAGTCTTAGTTTTTTATACTAATCAGCTGAATTTAAATGGTTAATTTTATTCGCGTTTTATATAGTAGTGATATTATTAATAATAATTTTATTTCCTCAAACAAACGAAATCAGTGCAACAAGAAATTCTCTTACAAGTAATGATTTTACTGAGACTAACCAGACTTAAAACCAGTAGTCAAAAATATTGGAGAGCTATGTATACACTATGGTGGCAAAGAAGCGTGCGGTCCACCTGATGGTCAACGGTTGCCATAGCCTATTGACCGCCTGCAACGTCTGGAGCAAGCGTATTGGTGACTTATTGAATTGAATTTTTACGTAAGCGTTGGGGGTCCGGAAACATACACAATATACAATCATAAACGCCCAGATGATGATAAACATCTATCTGGCTACAATGCAAATGTCTGTCGTGAGCGGGGATCGAACCCGTGACCGCGAGCGTAATAGCCAGTGCTATTACTGCGCCAACGCGTCGTCAAATTAAAGATTCTTGATAATTAATTGATCAAAGCGCCGCGTTGGCGCAGCGGTTACAGCCATGGATTGTACCACCGTGCCTCGGAGAGCACGTTAAGCCGTCGGTCCCGGTTGTTATCATGTACACCTGATAGCGATCGTTACTCATAGTAGAAAATATATCCACCAACCCGCATTGGAGCAGCGTGGTGGATTAAGCTCTGATCCTTCTCCTACATGGGGAAAGAGGCCTATGCCCAGTAGTGGGATATTACAGGCTGAAACGTAATTGATCAAAAATTAGAACATAGTAGCAGCAAACAGTACTTTACCTTATCGAGTTCGAAAGTCTTGGTAACAGCGAATCCCCAGCCCTGTTCAAAAGCTCGTCTAATCATCGCCGAACTGGTGGTGGGCGGAGCGCTGGCGAGACCGAAAGGGTTCTCAAACTTTATACCGCACATCTCGACTGATAAATCTACTTCGTCTATAGGACAGTGGAACTTGGGCAGTTCCACGGGTGAGTTATATGGCAGACCCTGAAAACGTTGAAGAGTATAAAGCGTGAGTTGGACTTTAACATATAGATGCGTTGTTGAATGTTGTAAATAAAAAAAATGTAAGTTGCATAGAACTTACTAAACAATATTTTTGACTAGCCCGTTGGCGCAGTTTGTAGTGACCCTGCTTTCTGCTCCGAGGGTTGTGGGTTCGATTCCCACCTCGAGTCTGGGTGTAATATAAATATTTATTTATATATTTATATATGTATTATTTATAAGTATGTTTATCGAAAAAAAAAAATGTAGCTATATACCAGTCGGCTGTTACCTATAACACAAGCATTAAGTTGCTTACTTTAGGAATAGACGACCGTGTGTGTATTGTGTAGAAAAAAAAAATCGGAATATAATCGGTCACCAATCCGCCTGCCCAGCGTGGTGACTATGGGCAACACACATGAGTTCACGTTATTTTTGGCGTAAACTTTGGAGGCCTATGTCCAGCAGTGGACTGTATAGGCTGTAATGATACTAAACAAATCATAATTTTCGTATAACCGACAGCTGTTCGTACATCAATCATATGGATGTAACCCATAATCTTGATCGTCTCTACATCATTATAATAAATCTTAAAAAATAGTCTTTGTAATATTTTTGAGTAAAATTCCTCACACATAACTCACTTGTAAGTAACAATGCATGTACCAAGCCGCAGTTTTTCCGTCGTTCACAGACTCCACCGTGGTCTCCGCAACTCCAGCTAAATCTCCTCCAACGAAAACCTGATAGTATTTACATTTCAATTAGGTTCTATGGACACAACAACATAAATTACTAGGATATATTGCAATACTTATTGCAAAAGTTGACTAAAGTATATCGTACAGTTCTTTCTATTTTGAAAATGAAATAATAATCTTTTAGAAGAAGTCTATTGATCTTAAATAAGTAGTAGTTAGTTTGTATTTCTACCTCCATTACGCATTAGCCTGTAATATCCCACTACTGGGCATAGGCCTCTTTTCCCCATGTAGGAGAAGGATCAGAGCTTAATCCACCACGCTGCTCCAATGCGGGTTGGCGGATATATTCCCTACTATGAGTAACGATCGCTATCAGGTGTACATCATAACAACCAAGACCGACGGCTTAACGTGCTCCTCCATTACTTTTAAATTTTATCGGCTAACACTAAGGGAGTGTAACGCATACACTTCATATATATTTTTGAAGTAAAACTTCTTTACGCACGCTAGACTTGGGGAGTGACCTGGTGAATGAGGGACGAGAGCGTTACGAAAAGTGTGATTAGGCGAAGCGAACGAAGCAACAAAGTGAGGTGCGAGCACACATTCTCTTTCTCTCTTTCTTTCATAGCTAGTTACGTTTCATATATCTAAGACACAGTGCAGGCCTATTGCTAAAGAAGCTTTACTTCAGTCGTATGGTCTGAAGCACACTCGTTTTTTTTTTTTTTTATTATTATAATTGTATATTTCTTACTTGAGGATTGCTAACGCTCTGCATAGTTTTATCATCCACTTCTGGTAAGCCCCAGCGGTTTAGTTTTACACTAGTCATGGCCTCTTTCACTGAAATAAATAATCAATATGTTAAGGCTCAATGGACAATTTTAATTTCGTTGTTAAAACTTTCGATAAAATACCTATTTTAAAAAACTCTCAGAAAACCCTTAATATTTTTGTAGGAATAAATCAATATAAATATTAATAAACCGAAAAATATGAGAAACGTATTTTTAAAAATCTTGAGTAAATAATCTTGTTTGTTCGCAATTGTGAGAGGTAAACTCGGGTTATTTTCTTTGTATTTATTTATGAGAGTGTAATTCTTTATATGCGACTAGGTCGGCAAAAGAGCGAACGACCCACATGAGGGTAAGCGGTTATCCACAGCTTATATACGAGTATATTTATACGTTTATACGCTATATCGCGTATTTGGCGATCCTCCCCTCCCTAAAATCTGACCACCTTACCCACCACAGGAGCACAACACTACTTAGGAACAATGCTATCTAGCTGTGATCTTATGTAAGGTCGAGGGACTTCCCCGGTCGGACTGCTCCATATTTCAGCAGGATATATCCTTCTGTGCCCTACCTCAATAGAGACATTTATAATGTTATACCTTCATTATCATAAAGCCCAGATCCAAAAGCGGATATAATGAAATTGGCCTTCAACTGAAGAACTTGATCCGGATCTTCAAACCATTCGCCGTCGTCTGATTGCTCAGTGCGATACATTTTAATGCCAACAATCTGTATTTAGAAATTAGAAATTACAGAGGAATTATTTTAAAAAGTACATTAAAGGAATAATAAGGTAAATAGTCAATATAAGCTCAAATTGAAGTGAAAAAGTTTTATAAATAGTTTAGGGTTGACCATATTGGAACTTTGTTTATACAAAATTTTTTGTTTCTTAAGACAGTTTCCTATACTTGATATAATTTGAAAAAAAGAAACGTTCAACTTTTAATATTTTATCAAATATAAAATTTTTATCTATAAGTACCCTTTTTATCTATATAAATAAAAATGAATGTTGCTAAGCGCATAACTCGAGAATGGCTCGACTGATTCGGCTAATTTATTTTTTGTTGATCCTTAAGGCCACGGAAATTTTTAATATTATAAAAAAAATACTATGAACTTTTGACAGAATGAAGTCTGTCCGGGCAACAAGTTTAATAATAAACAAAGACAGATAGAACTCAAAATATCCTACCTTCCCATCTCGAACGATAACTTCTTGTGGCGACATGAACGGAATGAATTCACACTTTTCTTCTTTAGCAAGGTCTACCTGTAAAAGTATTAGTAATTAAATAAAATTGATCAAGGTCCAAAGTAACTAATATCATAATATTAGGTTAACGGTAATGTGCAAATGGATCGAAATATCGGCAATAATCTACAACCAGCATGTAAGAACTCCTTTTTTAATATTATTATAGTATATGAGAGACTTAAGGAGTTAGTAAAGAGTTCAAAAGGGCTAAGTATTTCGGAAAAAAAGATGTAATAATCGATAAAAATAGACAACTTTGTTATTTTTATTTTGTGGAAATTACCGATTACTCCAACTTTTTGGAGTTCGCGGTATCCGAACCCGAAAAATGCGAGCATACCGCGCAAATTGACACATCAAAAAATACTAGAGGATATTTACGATTTTTCATTCTGTACACGAAACTTAGTGTGAGCTACTTTGATCAGCGCTATCTTCTACAAGCTGCAATCGATTATCTGTCAGAGTTATCTGCTAATGTTATTTAGTATACAAAAGGCACACGTGAGAAAGGACCATAGTACATCATTACCCTAACCCATTTGATTCAGCCTGATGCATCACACTGCTTTGAATAGGGCTCTCCCTTCGTGTAGGTAAAGGGTTGGAGTTTAATCTACAGCCCTGTCCACTGTTCGTTGGCATATACATTTCCTACTATGAGCTACGATTTCTATTGATAACAACCTGTATCGACAGATTAACGTGCTCTCCTTGGCAAGGTGGGGAGACCCACAAGGACTAACAACCAGACCGGAAATAAATATATATATAAACAAAAATGTCTACTAATAAACACATATCTCTCTAAAAATATCATTTTGTGCAATAACTCCCGTCATCTAATTTCTATAAGGCATCTCATTAGACAGATAAGAAATATCTTTTCAAAAACAAATATCCATCGCGAGTGGGAAAGGAACCCGCACACGCAGCACCACACCGGAGTGGTCACGGGAGTGGGAGCGCGGTTTAATTGAGGTAGGGCACAGCAGGAATATCCTGCTCAAAATATGGAGCAGCCTGACTGGGGTAGTACCTCGACCTTACAGAAGATCACAGCTAAATAATACTGTTTTCAAGCAGTATTGCGTTCCTGTTGGTGAGTAAGGTGACCAGAGCTCCTGGGGGGACTGGGGATTGGGTCGGCAACGCGCTTGCGATGCTTCTGGTGTTGCAGGTGTCTATAAGCTACGGTAACCGCTTACCACCAGGTGAGTCGTACGCTTGTTTGCCGATCTAGTGATATAAAAAAAATAACTCCCGTCATTTAATTTTGTCCCCGTTTTCTCTCACAAGGCATTTCGTCTGACAGACAAGAAATATCTTTTCAAAACCAAATCAAAAACCAATATCCATCGCGAGTGGGAAAGGAACCCGCACACGCAGCACTACACCGGAGTGGTCACGGGAGTGGGAGCGCGGTCACCTCCTCGGGCACGGCCCTGATGTGCGCGAAGCTAGTGCCATAAAATAAAAATAAAACCTCCTCGGGCACGGCCCTGATGTGCGCGAAGCTAGTGCCATAAAATAAAAATAAAACCTCCTCGGGCACGGCCCTGATGTGGGCGAAGCTAGTGCCATAAAATAAAAATAAAACCTCCTCGGGCACGGCCCTGATGTGCGCGAAGCTAGTGCCATAAAATAAAAATAAAACCTCCTCGGGCACGGCCCTGATGTGCGCGAAGCTAGTGCCATAAAATAAAAAAAGAACCTCCTCGGGCACGGCCCTGATGTGCGCGAAGCTAGTGCCATAAAATAAAAAAAGAACCTCCTCGGGCACGGCCCTGATGTGCGCGAAGCTAGTGCCATAAAATAAAAATAAAACCTCCTCGGGCACGGCCCTGATGTGCGCGAAGCTAGTGCCATAAAATAAAAAAAGAACCTCCTCGGGCACGGCCCTGATGTGCGCGAAGCTAGTGCCATAAAATAAAAAAAGAACCTCCTCGGGCACGGCCCTGATGTGCGCGAAGCTAGTGCCATAAAATAAAAATAAAACCTCCTCGGGCACGGCCCTGATGTGCGCGAAGCTAGTGCCATAAAATAAAAATAAAACCTCCTCGGGCACGGCCCTGATGTGCGCGAAGCTAGTGCCATAAAATAAAAATAAAACCTCCTCGGGCACGGCCCTGATGTGCGCGAAGCTAGTGCCATAAAATAAAAATAAAACCTCCTCGGGCACGGCCCTGATGTGCGCGAAGCTAGTGCCATAAAATAAAAATAAAACCTCCTCGGGCACGGCCCTGATGTGCGCGAAGCCCCTCCGGAAGACGACGAACACGCGGCGCGCGCCACAGCGCAGCGCTGACGTGGCGCAGTCGAAGGCCGTGTCGCCGGCGCCCAGCACCACCACCGCGCCGTGCAGCGCGGGCAGCGCCGGCTTACAGCTGCACATCCCTGAAGTAGTGACGCAGTTGCACATCTATCTATCACATCTCTAAGTGCGTTCAACGAGCTGAGGTGCCAAATGTAAACGGACCAAATGCGAGGTCATTCAACTATGCAGGGTTTTGTAACCTTTTTTTTTACTTACACAAAATTTTTAAATGTAAAATATATTTTGTAATTACTGAATTATAAGATTTTAAACTTCTTAAATAATAACTAGCTGACCCGGCCACGCGTTGCTGTGGCTAAAGTTTTTGTTATATTACATTATGCTGTTAAAATGTAGCTTATATGACACGTTCGTAGATTTACCATAGCAGCTCCATCTATTGATTACTTACTCAACCCAGTCGAAAGGTATCGACATCTGTTAGAATCATTTGGAGTTAACAGATAATTGTGACTGTCAAATAATAACAGACAAATAATTAGCAATAAATTAAAATTGCGACTATAATTTGAGATTTAAACTATCCTATCTCTCAAAGTTGGATCGAACTGCACATGGTGTGCGAATTTTATTATAATCGGTTAAGTGGTTTAGGAGTCCATTGAGGACAAACATTGTGACACGAGATTTATATATATTAAGATTATCGAAATATAAAAATCACCCGAGCGCTTCAGGACACGAAATGAAATAAAAATAAATAATACAAATTCAAAGGGCCGTACGCGGTCCGATTGTTTTCAAGGCCAGTTAGTTATCGTTCGACATTGCAGAGAGACGTCCAGTAGATAGCGAACAAACAAAATAGAAAGAGATAGACTACATTTTGTTTGTTCCGTCGTCGCTACGAAAAAATGATGGGCTTTGTTTACATTTGGTATCTCTTCTCGTTGAACAGACTTTAGAGATAAGTTCGCCCTTGCCCACTTTCTTTGTATATATGATTTTTACTTGTTTCTTTATTTTCAGTGCAATAAATAATATAATAGGTATATAATGTATTAGTGCCTATCGTTGTAGATGTTATGATACTTAGGAGACGCTACTGCCCATCTCCTGGAATTTTTCCTCGATCGCCTCTTAAGACCTTCACGGAAAGGACGGGAGTGGTGCTAGATTCTAACGCCAAACACAATGAACACGGAAAGCTGTTAGATTCAAAGGGCACAGGACCGGACGGAGTGGTGAACATTAGGGGAAGCCTATGTCCAGCAGTGGACTCCTAAAGGCTGATAGATGAATAACGTTTTATTTATTGATTAATGTCCCTGTCTTAATGACAATATGTTCGATTTCTATCATATTGTTTATAATACAAACTGCCGTATTTTCTTCAAAATAACTGGTTTTACAAAAAATGAAAAAAATAATGGACATAAAATATCAATCTTTTAATAGGCTACAGCTTATTTAAAATGGATGGAAATGGAATATGAAATGAATGGAAATGGAAATGAATAATGGAATCTACGGCCGATTTACTTATGACATTCTTAATCAGCTCATCAAATTACTTTTAATATTTTACGAACCTCTTTTGCTTCCTTTGGAAACGAGTGGTAAGAAATCTTTGCTAGTGTAAAAACCCATCTCCGCTGTAAGACCTTTGAAAATGGGTACGCTTTTTGGTTCCGGTAGACCAATACCTAAGAAAACTGCCGAATGACCATCCTTTAAAAGACCCTGAAATCATTTTATTTTTGCGTGCCAGATTATGTGGATTGATACGTTTATTACTTGTTTAATACCTGATAAAGCGATTAATTTTGTTTTTAAATAAAAATTGATCTAATCTTAAAAATTGGAAATTTATTGAAAGATAGAGCATAATCATAATTTGTAAAATAAAGGCAAGAATAGGAACTAAAAATACACAAAAACAAATAAAAATTATTTAATCACGCACAAAATTATAGTCAGAGAAATCACAGTAACCTAAGAATACGCACATCAACTGTTAAATCCTTAGAAGACAGTTTTCTTCCAGTCACGAATTTCACTCCCAAATTTCTTATGAGATCTATTTCAAATTGCACAACATCATACGGAAGACGGAATTGTGGAATCTCAGATGAACTGGAATAGAATATATTTGTCGCTTTCAATAAAGATCTAGGTGTACTGGATATTTTGGTATAAATTTAAAAACATTATTAACAATAACAATTACAAGAAATTATTGTATTACATAATTATCAATCGGTTTTTTTTTGTTCGGTTATACTGCTAAAAGTATTGAACCGATCGGAATAATACTAATACCACAAGATGAAGCGTGTTTCGGAGAAGGTATATATCGTGTAAAATAATATGGACGGATAGAGGTCGCTAGGATATTTATAAATGACTGGTGACAAAAGTATGATGATGCTTAATGAAAAAAAAATAAGCTATAAATGAAGTACCTTAGCCCCCCTAAATATTTTTCCTTTTCATAAACTGTGATGTTTTTGTATCCAAGTCGGGCTAAAAAGCAGGCGCAACTGAGACTCGCTGGTCCACCACCAATTAAAGCGATCTTCTGATCGCCACCTTTAGGCAGCGGCTTCGTCTTGGGGTCCAGAGTTTGCTTGATACCCATCTTCATGAATATCTATTAAAATGTATTGAAAATTAAATTTGTAATTTTTCTTGTACGAATAACAAATCGAATATGTATAATAACGAATGAAACTTTTTGAGCTGAAGTAAAACAGCCTACAATCTAAAAACCTACAGCCTACCGCCTTCTAGGCTAACAATAGGAGCTCAAAAAAATATTTTCAGAATTGTCGTCTGTCTGTCTGACAATCTGTTTGCGCCGCATCGGCATCAAGCCAAATTGACACTCAAAACTACTCAAAATCTGAGGAAGGTTCCATCTACGAACGCAGTTCTTACCCTGTAAATAATTTTAGTGATATCGTAATAAACATCAATTTGTAATTTTTAACCGACTTAAAAAGGGGAGGAGGTTTTCAATTTCATTGTAATTTTTCATATATAATTTATGTTACTTCTATTTTTCTTTTAATCGAAAAGGTGGCGCGAGTCATGTGGTCTCATTTATATTAAATTGCGATCTAACATGCGCTTTTCGAGTTACATCTAATAATGCGTATTTACATACGAAAAAGATATGGAATAGTGAGAACAGTAGTTAGTTTGTGGCTCACGAGCCAGAACTGGTACAAACGTCTCGCCGTCCTCGGCTCTCATCGCCTGACTGATCTTAAAAAAAAATACTCATTGTACGCCCTGCTTATCAGTCCTACGTATTATCATTCTTTGTTCGTAACTACCACGCTATTCTGATTCAGAAATAAAACACATACCTATATTTTGTTACAATTTTTATTTCGAAAATGTTATTGCTTATTATCTATAAAATAAGAGCGAAACATCTCATCCACTAAAATATCACTGTACAAAGTATTCCTTGTAAATATGCTCGTAAAACCATGCAATGAACATCCCTGAAACTTATATAGCAAATACATTAAGCAATATTCGCCACAAACTGAAGTCCACTCATTCTGAATCATATCAACATTCCAGTCCCATCTTTTACAATTCCTTTTTAAAAACTTTAGATGATATCGTGCAGGTGATCGTCCATATGAATCAAAATATTGACCAATGCCATTCGTATCGGTATATAGGGTCAGTCAGCCGATGAAAGCCGAGGACGGCAAGACGTTACTAACTACTGATAACTTTAAAATATGTATATGTATGTCTGTAGTTCATAATCTACGCATAAAACTATGTCAGTAAATGATTTCTTATCAACTTTAAAATAGTAAACCTATTAACTGCGCAATTGTTAACATGTAATTATCTTAATTAAACGGAGCACATTTAATAATGAGGTCTATTATTTAAGTTTTGTAAGTTATATGTTTGTTTGTTTTAACGTTTTAAACTTGGGAACTGCTTGTTCGAGTTGATACATTATTTATATATACCCGAAAACGATGTACAACGACATTGATCGCCATTAAAAGCTCTAAAAAAAATCTTCGACAGTCCATGTCTACTCATTTACCATAATGTTATACCTTTTTTATGGTAATCAATTTTGTTCTATGTATAATAATGCACTATTTGCGTAGGTGATTTTATGGATTTGATATAAACCCTTATCCAAATAAATACGTTATTCATCACATGTATTTATTTATATATATTTTTTTTTGAACAAAATTGTCCGTGACGCTATTTAATTTCAATGACTATCTTAGAAGATAACTAGATCACTGTTTTAAAATAAGTCTACAACGAATTAATGATCCCAAAAAATTAAAAGGCAATTTTAATAAGATAAACTTTGTCATATATAGTATTTAGTCAGGGGATGCGCAGTAACGGTTTAAAAATTATTTTAATACCTATGTTTTTCCTTAAATTAACGCGAATGAAGCCGCGGGGTACAGCTTACTAGCTAACATAAACAATATATTACGATACACAGAATGACATTGACATTTATACATTCGACGTTATTTTTATCATTTTGACTTATTATATTGATAAATATTTGTACATATTATTGGGTCAATACCTAAAAACAAGTTTTTTTAGAAAAAAAAAATGATTACGCTTTAATATAAACTGGAGGACCAGATTTATACTTTGATAAAATGTAAAAAACTATTAATAATTTCATCAATGATCAAATGAATATAAATAGATATTTTTAATTATATTAACTAGTACTTATTTAATTTTATATAAGCCGAAATAATCAAGAGTACGGAAATCGAGTACGGTAACAGAAGACGCACTAAGAAAAGCCAAAAACAACAGGTTTTAAGGTCAGGTTATTTACGCTGATCTCTTAGGTGTTTTCGTTCAGGGTAAATAGAACTACATAAAGAATCCTATATTCAAAAACCTTCTGAACTGTATAAATATCTCCAACCATCCTTTTTATTCAGAGTAAAACGTGGAAACCTTTGTGAAATAGCATTTTTAAGCATTTATTTTTTCAGAGAGTGACATTTGAAAAAAAAAATTCTTACGTCAACAGCAAAATGTTGCAAGCCACCAATATTGATGGCTCCTTCCTCGCTAGCGTGCAAGTTGCAGCCACCCACGCAAAGATCGCTGGTAGGACACACCATACCACAAGTCAGTCCCAAGGGATTATCTGACAGGATGGCCTTGGCAGCTCCATAATAGTTCTGTTAGAAATTAAACGTGTTTCTGGATATTAGCGTTCCATTTAGGGAATATCAAACACAGTTCAGGCGATATTCTGATTATAAATATTAAAAAATATTAGCTATTTAATAATGTATGAAAATTCATCATTATAATTTTATAGCCTTATTATTATTAACTGTGGTAGGGCACAATATATGAAGCAGCCCGACTGGGGAAGTACTCGAGATACTCACACACAGGAGTACCTTACAGAAAATCACAGCTAAATAATACGGTGTCCTGTGGTGAGTAAGGTAACCAGAGCTCGGGGGGGGGGGGGGAGGGTTGGGGGTAAGGCCGGCAACGCGCTTGCGGAGAAGGATCGCAAGCTAGCTTATCAGGTGAGCCGTACGCTTTGTTTGCCGATCTTGTATTATATTATATTTTTATTGATTAAGTCAATCTAAATAAAAATTAACACCACTCTGGTGTAGTGGTGCGTGCACTTTATGTGCGCTCACACACCGGCGATTGCGGGTTCGATTCCCGCTCATAATGGATATTTGTATTTGTCAAATATTTCTTTAAAGTCTGGTTGTCTGTCCTTGTGGGTCTCCCCACCGCGTCTCGGAGAGCACGATAAGCTGTTGGTCCCGGTTGTTGTCACGGACAGCTGATAGCGATTGTTACTCTTAGTGGGGAATATATCCGCCAACCCACAGTGGAGCAAAGTGGCGAATTAAGCTCGACTCAGCTGCCTTTATATGCAGATATTTAGTCAAAACTATGCATAATAAGATTAAAGACTTATAACACCATGATAACGCACAATCAGTAAGCAAATTAATGTGTGCATGTCATATATATAAAATAATATTGCACTTAATCGGCTTGGATATTTTATGGTCTTATCTATCACATTTTTTCTTATCTATAGACATAAAATGGATGGAAATGGATAGAAATATATATATGGAAATAATATATGGATAAGAAAAAATGGTGTCATAGGTCAAACAAAAGAGTTACATTTATAAACATTTCATAACTTTTGTCCAGAATTAAATCATAAATAAAGAAGAGAGTCGTTTCAAATCTATTTTTTTTAAATAATTTGTGTTTACATTTAGAATTAGACATTTTTTCAGCTTGCTGGTAGAGGTTTAGTAAACATAAACGTCCAGAGCAGCGTTTGAGCAGGATATTTCCTGCTGTGCACTACCTCAGTTAAAACACTTTACGTATTGGCTGTGTTAACGAGTGCTCCTTGATCTACTGTAACATACTGGTACTCAGCACATCCAAGCAATAACACGTATCTGAAATATTCCTCTAATCTACATATTTGGAAAAAAAACAACTTATTTTACTAACCTTATTACCAATACTGGTGATGAAACTCTTCACATCAATCTGCGTGGGACATGACTTCTGACACGGAGCGTCCGCACATTTAAGGCATCTCGCCGCCTCCTTCAGCGCGCCTCGTTCAGACAGGGTGGTGTGCTTGATGTCATCGAAGTTTTTTTCCAATGTTGGACAGCTCTAAAAATCAATATTTCTCATAATTCTACATCTATTCATATAATAAAATGGTAGGAAAGTCAAAACTGTACATTGAATATTTTTTTTTAAAGAATACTTGGGGTGTGATCTACAATCGATACCGAAGCCAAAAATATAGTTTTTAGAATTTTTGTCTGTATGTGTTCAGAATAAACTCAAAAAGTACTGCATGGATTTACTTCAAATTTGGCACGAATATTATTAAGAAGTCGGGTCAATTTATCATGCTATCACCTACCGGGAACGTGTAATCTAACGACGCATATTTGATTGTTGTTGTTATTATGTTAATAACCATACTATATAAGCTAGCTACGCACTATAAACATCACGCAATATAAGTAACTAAGCCGATAAACATAATTAAATGAATATAAGTAGACAAGAAAATTTGAAAGCTGCGTCATCTATGAGTTTTTAATAAAAAATTAAATTAAAATAATTAAAAATTAATTAAATTAAAATAATTAAAAATTTAAATGTAAAGAAGAAACGGGTAAATGAATGTTATTTTAAAAGGTATAATCGTAGGTATTTTTGTTGCTGTATAGCGTTCACGCAGACGACGTCGCGGGCAGCAGCTAGTCTGATATACATTAAAGGTTTACGCAATCGACATAGCTGTAATTAAGGGAACCAAGCGTCGAAATAATTAAAAATTACTTATAATTAAGAATAATTAATATAAAGAAAATGAAGTAGTTTTAATTAAAGAACACATTGGAATAAAAAAAAATAGTGAAATAAGTTATAGCGGAAAATAGTTGTGTTGATGCCATAAAGTTAAAAATGCTTTTTTCAATTGAATTTGAACAAGATGTCCTCTGTGTTCGCCTGCCCAACGTGGTGACTATGGGCAACACATATGAGTTCTCGCCATTTTTGGCGCGAACTTGTATGCGGACTGCGATAGGCTGAAGTGTCCTCGGTCGGTCTGTTCGTCTTAACGAAGGTAACATTTGTAAAAAAGGTGTTATATTTAACATGTATGTAAGTTTACTTACGGTACATTTTCTATCTTCATTTCTCTTCCAATGTTGTTTATTTTTCTTGGTTTGTGCCGACGGTACCAAGTTGCTGTACGGCTCAACCCTTGGATTTAATTTTAAAAGATTCTGAAATAATATAATCACTTTATACTTTGATGTTAATTTTAATATTGTAATCATAAAATGCTTTCCAAGTTGTATTACGTTTTAATAATTAATTTATATTTTTATTAAATATTTAAAATAAAACGTAAGTAGCTGAATGTAATTTACGTTATGTCGTTTTTAAATTTAATTGTTTTCCGTCAGAAAATTTAATGTGTTTAACAACATAATCTCTATTAACTCAAAATTTTATTCTTCTAACAGTAGTGGTTTCGATCGGTTTTTGAAAGGCCATATCATTGACTTATACTGACTATTGACTGACAGAATATTGTCTTTAATATTTATATATTTTATGTATTTTCATAAATGTTCTATACCTACGTTGTTTTTGAATTTGCCTATAAACCCTTCTCAGGCTTTTGTTCTTACTTAACTTTATTTAATGTGTCCAATTATTAGTAAAGACAATTTTACTTGTATATAAAGTTTATGTAACTGCATTTTAACGTTGAAACTTATAAATAACAATTTTTTTAACACTACCTATGCCACATGTCTTCGGTCCACCGGCCCGGTAAGGGGCATCCATTAATTACGTGAGCTATTTTTCGATCAGCTTAACACCCCCCAGGTGAGATTTAGTGAGATTTACGAAAAAATTATTTTAAACTAAATTTTTTTTATTATTCGGGAAAATAATAAACTGTTTATGTATACTATAGTTAATTTAAATTAAATAAAATTCAAAGCAAAAACAGATAAATACAACAATTTTTTAAAATTTTTACCCAATCCATGGAGACACGTGTACTTTTTCGTGTAATATTTTATATTTTATGAAGTTGAGGAGAGATTTTCGATTACCTTTCTGAACTCACGTAATTATTTAATAAAACTAGATCAAGTATTTTTTAGGATATTAAAGATTTTCTAAGGGTTCTTTTCGCGGTCCACGGTTTATTAGTAAGATGTTCATAATTTTGTTTTGCACGCATTACCCTTGTTACAGACAGGAAGAATTCAAGGTTTGTTTGCTACACACATTAAACTTTATTAAAACAAATACGTATAAAAAAATCCACTGACCTCGATGTCCGGTAGTTCTCGACTTACAAATTTCTTCATATCGATAATTTTATATTTAATTTAAAAAGTCGAACAGCACTAAATATTCGTAAAAGACACGTAAGTGTATTGAACTGCTCACTGGCAATGCTACACTACGACTGAGTACTGACGGTGACGGGACTGACGGGCTTTCTTGGGTTTTGGTAGTAGTTTTCAAGTACATACATAGTATATTTGTTGTTCTAGAGCGACTAAAATAGAACGATTAAATATTATTCAATAGATTAGATAGACGAAAAATGTATGTAATGTATAATATTGTAAAATTTCGAAATAAAGGTTTGAAGATATTTATGCAATTAATACAAAGACATCAATGATCTCAGTATCGTATATGAGTGACAATGTTATCTCAGTACACATTTTTATAACTTCAACACATTAGATTATTGCGTCTGCAATTATTGTGAAGATGACGTACAATAACAATATAAACGAATATTTACATATAAAATTAAATGATATAATAATATTCAAAGATTTCAAAGTCATTTAATTATGTTGTAGATGTATATCATATCATAGGAATATGTGTTTAATAAGTAAGTAACATGGTTTACTTAATTACACCCGCAAATGAGTACACGGTCCATTAGGTTTCTTTCTCTCAGCTCACGTGGCACCCATATATCGAGCTTTTTTGTATAGCCATTTTTCAAATGGGTCAAAACTGTTTTATGGTCAATTCTCAGATCTTTGGCTATTCACATGTCGATCTAGCTCCACTTTTTCAAAAATACCGTCACGATAATCCATAACTGGGCGATCAGAGCGAAATGCATCTATGACATCAAAATTTCCTGACGCTTAAACTAAATTTGTGCTACTCTTACTAACACTGCATTTGGTCCATAAACGTCACCATTTTTTTCGCGGCTTAATTCGTATTTTTCTCTTTTTTAAAGTACAACTTTAAAATGTACCGAATTTCTTCGTTGGATTCACCCACTTTGGCGAACAGAATAACAACTGAAAAGTGGCGGGAAACTGTTCTTTTTACTTTTTAATTTCATTTTTAAAATGTCACCGTTTTCATGGTTTCAAAATCAGTCAGATACAATTATAAATAATATAACCAAAAAGATTTTATTGCAACTTTTTTTAGTAGAAAATACGAAAAGAATTTTTAACATATAATTGATTGTTTTCAAAATTCAAGAGTGATTTTCTATGCTAGTAAAAAAAATCACGATAAAATCCTTCGAGAATTGTATGTTATTTCAAAGCGATCTGAATACGTTGCATTATTACTGTTTGAAAATTAAATATTGATAAATGCTTTTCTATACTATTTTGCCGTTAAGTCAATAAAATTTAATTTAATTACAAATGAAATAATAGGGGTCTTAAAAATCGACTGAGGTGAGAGACCTTGGGATAACTCTTGACAGTGTGGCCTTTCTTTTTCGTCTCACATTAACACGACACACAACAGCTAGAGCATATAAAACGTAAGGCTTTGTTTTTCGACAGTGTAAAAACTTTATGAATGTGAAAACATATTTTATCTTATATAACTCGTTCGTGAGGCTTATTTTGGAATATGCATCTACAGTTTGGAATCACATGTACGTTGCTTATAAAAATCAAATAGAAGCAATTCAGAACTAATTTATTTGAAGGTTAAACTATATTTCTGGCGGCTAAATTACAGCGCGTCCTGTCGGTATTGTTGGAGCTGCGTCGTGAACACAAAGATAAAAACTTTGGTTTAACTTAACTAACAATTATATACATTTTTCCTCTCACACGTATTTTCTTTATTTGTTCGCGAATGAGTACTCGCTCCAAATAGTAGATTATTAACCAAGGGGATAAAGCAGTGTCTTCTATCGCGGGTGACGATTTAAATCGCGAGCGAACCAAGGACTCGAGGTTTACTCCCGAGCGTAACGAGGGATTTAAGTTCACCCAAGACTAAGACAGCTTTATCACCGAGGAAAATACTCTACTTCTCGTACCATTTGATGTAGTTCAGTATAAATTTCGGCAAGTATTCCAAATTTAAATCACATTCTCCCCCTAGAGGATAAATGAAATTCAGTACAATTTTCTTTCCCTGTTTTTAACAGATTAAAAATGACTATTGTTATTTTCGCTTTTTGTGGCATAGAATGTCACTTTTTTGAGCAAGTGGTACGAAAATAGTATTTTATACCCCTGTTTATAGAATTAAATACGCCCGAAACCGATTCCTGACAAGTGCTTGTAATGCACACAACAACTAGGTATTATTGTGATAATATATTTTGTGGTAAATTGTATATTTATGTATCTTTGGTAAGAAAAGTAACTCATAAATAAAATTGTTCTCCAATAGCATGTAAAGTTGCATACCCAGGTCCTTGAACCTTACCCACAGAACTGCGATAAAATAGAGAGAAGCGACCCCATTTTGAGTTAATGTTGTGAAACATAATTACTATAAAAGAAAATATCTCCCTAATTCAAATAGCCCTTTAAAAACTCTTTTTATTTATAAATATTAATTTTGTGGTTAAAAAAATCAGATTTTCTAATTTTAATATATGTAGTACTTAGGTAGGTTACATGTTTTATGTAATATTGTGTGTTATTTTATAAAAATAAAAATTTAAAAGTAAATTAAAACATTATAATACGTCGTACGTAATCATAAAATGTCATAGATAGGAAGATTTATTTAAGAAACGTAGGTGATCTTAAGAAATAAAACTATTTAAAGTTATCACTTCTTTGACAAGGTCGTGACATTGATTGCAGAATTTCAGTAAAGTTGTAATTTTTTTGTTACATAATCAAATCCCTAAGATCTAGATGCCAAAGCTAGCGTGTTTTAATTAAATTTTTACTTTTGTAACAAAAATCTTTATCGATCGGCACATTTAAAAATAACAGATCAATATATATATATATATATATATATATATATATATATATATCATTTTCTTTAGATGGTTTTAACATCGAGCTAAAATCCCAAAAAGAAATCAATCATAAGGCCATTATATTACATATTTATAAAATATGAATACTATTTTTTTACCGGTGATAATAAAAATATAAATAATTATAAAAAATCAAAAATAAAAAAAAATAAAAATTAAAAAATATGAATAATATTTTTCGATTTTACCAACATAATAAACGGACTACTTAAAAAATAACGAGTACAATTAGCAAAAAAAAAAGAAAAAATAATAATCGATCTGAAAATTTGAGGATTTAAACCGTTGTCTTTTCGGTCGATCGCGATCGGCCGATTTTCCACCTGAGCTATTACAACTTTTTGACACATGTGAAAATTTCACCTTCGTATTCTAACGATATTGTAGCCATTTTTTTAACTGTCTAAGAACTGGCATAAAACTACAGTTTCTAAAAATGAATCCTAACTAGATTTATTTATCTTTCCCGCTGCAGCCTGTATTATCGCACTGCTGGACGTAGGCCTCTTCCCATGTAGGAGAAAGATCAGAGCTTAAACCACCACGGTGCTTCCACGCGGGTTGGCGGATATATTCCCTACTATGAGTAACGATCGATAACAACTGAGACCGACAGCTTACCGTGCTCTTCGATGCACGGTGAGGAGGCCCACAAGGGCTGCACAAACACCCAGACCACGGCAAACGTCTGCATGGCCAATGCTGCAAAAAGCAAAAAAAGGGAAAAAAATAGTGCTGTGACCGTTGCACCAACGCGTCGTCGTCTTAACAACTTAATAATTAGTGATGTGCCGCATTGTCAAAAATTTATATCCGCGGATACGGATATTTAGTGTCAAGATCCGCGGATACAGATACGGATACGATCTTTACTTACTCACTTAATCGGTGTCGTCGCGTGACCTGAAAACGATAGTTGACGTCACGCCCGCCGTAACGACGGGAAGGACAGGCATCAGGATTTTTTTGCTAACCGACTTCGAAAACAGGAGCAGGTTCTCAATTCGTCGGTATTTTTTTATATATGCTACCTCAATTTTTTTTTACTGAATAAACTGATTTCGATTATTCTTTTTTTTAATCAAAAGATGGTGCGTGTCACGTAGCCCTGTTAAATTTTAATTGAAATCTAATAAGTACTTTTCAAGTTATATCTAATAATACGTATTTTCTGGACTATTTTTTCGTCGATTTACGCTTGTATTATACCGCATAACTTTTTACTGGGTTCACCGATTTTAATAATTCTTGTTTTAATCGAAGGCTGGTGCTGGTCTTGTAGTTTCATTTAAATTTGATCAAGATATTATTTATCTTTGAAGACGCGTATTTATTTAGCGGCGCGTACGCGTCGTTGTCGTAACTTATTTTTTCGTTAACGTTATTAGAAACTACTTCGGTTTGAACTATATAACGTACTGAGCTATGTTATCCCCTAGAGGGCAGTGGCAGTTTATTGTTTATAAATAATTTTTATGATTTTTGTTTTAATCAAAAGCTGTCTTGTGGTCCCATTTAAATTTGATAGAGATCTGATAACTTTTGTAATGGTAATTGTTTGCGAGAAACACAAATATTTAGCAATCAGGTAACGTCGGGCATCTAAAAAGCTACTGCGATAAAATCCAAAAAATTGTTTCAATAAAAAAGTAATTTTTTTTTTCATTTTTTATATTTATCTATACATATAGATAGATAGATAGATACTCTTTATTGTACACAACAACGATCAACACAATAACATATTACAAATAAAAAAAAACAGTGTACAAAGGCGGTCTTATCGCTAGAGTAGTAACTTACTAGAATATATGTTTGCAATTAAAGGTGCCAAATATTTGATTTTAAGAAATAAAAAAATACTCTGAATGGGGTGTTTTTTAATTATACTACTAAATCACATAATCCAAGTTATTATACAGCATTTTATCCTGTCAACTGAATTTGAAAATTAATAAAAGATCCGTAAAAGATCCACTAGAAAAGTGACAGATACGGATCTCATTTTTCCTGCAGATATCTGCAGATACCGATATCCGGAATATCACTATTAATAATTTATACCTATTTATTCTAATGTTATAGTGATAAACAGAATAGCATAATGCAATTACATAAATATTTCTAACTATTGAGACGGTTTTGTTAACGACTGTGAAAACCAAGTATTTACCGCAGGTTGATTGCGGTAATGTTACCAGTCCTAAGTTGACAGGTTAACTTTGGTGCATTTGCTTATATACGCCACTTGGTCAGTCAAACATCGGTGATATTACATAAGAAGTTATTTATACTTATATTTTTATGTTAGCATGAAATAAAACTAGCATTTGAACAGTTAATATAAATATATTTCGAATTATTCAGAGGCTTCACAATATTTGGAAGAATTACTTGACAGCGTCCTCGTTTCAATGTGACGAACTTCGCATTCTTTTATTTCTTGTATAAAATTAGACGTACAAGCTATTACAAAAGAAAGCATACACTTAATAAATTTATGGTTACAAATCGTATTAGTAACAACGACATAACAATAAAAGCTAACACCAATTAATCATGTCCCATACAATAGACATTATAGCAAAATTTTGACTAAAAACTTTATGCGCTAACATATCAAGCATTTCAATACTAAAGTGTCACAGGTAAAGAAAAAATTCGAAACGTTAAAAAATTTACAAAATATTTTTTTTAATGTATATTTGTTTAAATAATTCAAACTATATTGGTCAATATATTTATACGATGAATTATTTACTTGTAGAGCTATAATTCCATAAAATAAAAGTTTGGTTTAATTGCCATTGGATATAATAAGGGTCTCCTATGTATATGGATAAACTAGCACATTACATTTTGCTCGTGAAAGAAATTTTGAATCATTGAAAACTGTTCACGTATATCTTTATTTTTAAAGTCATAGAAAAATATGTTATCATTAATTTCATATTGACGAACACTTAATCAAATACAGGTTATGATGTACTAGTTAGCGCACAGGTAATGAAGATATTAACCAATTAAAATAATATTTCCTTTATTCACGATAGCAAATACATTTTTGTCTGATATAAAATGCGATCGAAGCGCCCTATTTAAACGTATCTAGTTTTATAAAAAATGCAACACCATAGTAAATGGCGCGTTAACTTACATTTTTAGTTATTACTAATATTACCGTTATTTACATGCTGTTTTCTTCTAAATATCTGCATCTGAACAATACCTTAAAACCTTATTGCTATGTACCTATTTTGTGCAATTGTTGATGCTTTAAAATTAATTTAAAAAAAAAATGGCTAAAATTCTATTTTCAAATAGTTAATTAAAATTTGTCTATGGCATCCATATTAAATATCGATTTTCAAGCAATAACAATTGCACACACCTTAGATGCGATTCTTCATCTACTAACCTTTTACATCTTACAATTTTAGGTGTGGATTTAGACGGTAATTAACTTAATATCTACTATTTAAAAGCAATTAAAAAACCTTCTTTATATTTTGAATGTCTACCGAAAAAAAAAATGAATTAGGCATAAAAAGTTACAAGGCCGTGACGTCAGTCAATTAAAGCCTAAACCCAATATCACATTTCTAGCAAAAAATGTCTTCAAAAGGTCTAAGTTTAAACGACCAAATATAAAAGATGGCAGAATTTGCAAGTTTAATCTTTCAAATTTGCCCACTTCGATTTGATCAGTTAACAACGCTTAAATGTTACAATTGTGCGGCGTTTTAAAGTATACTCGTAATGACGACAATTTACTAAACATAAAAAACAGAGAAAAAAATTATCAAAAACATTTTTAACTAATTTTCAATAAAAAATATCAATTCATTTTTAAAGACAGCTCAATGAAGTGCAGAAAATGAAAATTATAATAATTTATGTCAAATAGCATAATATTGCAATTTTATCATTCTAACTAGCTTCGATATGTATCTAATAATAAACTTGCGCCCGTATTTAATAAACTAAAAGACACGAAATATCATCAAAATAACACTAGAACAAAGACAACAATTACTCGATGGCTAGTTTGTGCCTACTTGTATTGTGTGTGAAACAAAATTGAAACAAACTAAACTTTGGAATAATTGTTACAATTGTATCGAAAAAAAAAAACAGTAAAAAAATCTTAACCTTTATGAATACACATTATTTTTACGAATACAAATTATGTATAAATATATATCTAAAGTTTTGTTAGGAATCTATACGAAAGTTAAATATTAATAACATTTTAGCGAATACTGCGTATGTACTTATAGACACCTATAATGAAATACAACAATTGGGAACAAAAATAAGCAATAATAAATCGAAAAATATAATCTCTGTTTCAAACATAATTTTCAACAATTCCACAGTTTTTAAACCACCGACGAAAACGCGCGAAACGGAAAAATATTTCTAATATGTCGTCAACGAAACAAATGTGGCGTATCGGTGATCGAGCAAAATATGTAGGAATGTAATCATTTAATATTAAGAACGGGTTTAAAATAAGCACCCAAATATGAATACCCGGTAAATGTAATAACGGACATATTCCCATATCGTACAAAAGATGTCGCTTAGCCATAGACAACTGTCAACGTCAGTGTCATTCCACATATAATACAAAAGCGTTTACATATACGGAACTCACTCACACCAACCCACGTTACATATAAATGATGCGCATTATCAGTAAAATTTTAACAACTATTGTATGCATTCGTTTGCAGTCCATGTATAGTTTTATACAGCACTCTGGTACTTGGTGACGGATCGTTTGTCGCTCTATGATAGATAACTATGCTGTTTACACTGGCAATGTACGACACGCATCTGCACTATCTGAAATATCCGAAATAAACATTTTAATTCTATTATACTTATATTAAACCTAAGAGAAATTATTCATAAGTAAATAAAAATAATAATTAATGGAATTTAAATTTACCTACATGGTACCTTTTTTTGGGTACAACTTTTTACAAAGGACCCCGCACAATTTGTATGGAAAATGGCTCTCGGCTAAATTGGCTGAAATTTTGCATAGGGGTAGTTTTCAACATGCTGATCAAAAGTCTCAAGGGGCACAAACCCCCAAGTTCAACCCACGACCCTCTACGACCCCTCAAACCCCCCAAATTGCACTTTGCAATAATCGACTGCAGTTTTGCGAAGAGATAGGCACCAACATGCTTAACATAACTCTAAACTATACCCCCTCAAAATAGACCCCCGACCACCTACAGCTCGACCCCCCACTCCCACCAACCCCCACACACCCTCCCTTAATTCACTTTGCAAGAATTAGCTTAAGTTTTTAAAAGAGATGGATATCAACATGCTGGTCGAAATTCTCAATCGACACCCCCCCCCCCCCTAAAATCAACCCCGACCCCGCACACAAACCCCCAACCACCCTAAAATTGAGTAAAGACTCGTGAATGTACCAACTGTAAAGCTATTCACAGAGAATACTGCTATTCTAAAAATAATTTTCTAAGGGTGCGCAGAATACGGTGATTCAACAGTCCTTTTCAGGATAGTAGACCCGATCTTCATCACTTTTGCGAACTTTAGTTCGTGTTCGCGAGGCAGTCCTTTCCAGTTTTAAACAAACTTTTTTACAAAAATGCGGTGTTACGGTTTTAATGGAGAATTCAACGTGCGACAGTTGGCATTTATGAACGGTGATGACAATGCTGATAAACGTCAACTTGCGATTACTAAAAGGGATGATCATGGCCATCCACCCCTAGTTCTTAATGAAAATTCAAGACTTTGCATCAACTGCAATAGATCGATAATAGATGAAATAAGTTTAATTAACGACGATCCGAGTTGTTTGCGATTGAACGTTCTAATGCAAACAGCATCGCGTTCGTGCGTTATTTGTAACGAACAAAATAACATCCAGAGATTGTCTATGCAATGCAATTCGTAAAAAGAAATATTTTTGTGCTGGATAATGTTCGCAGTTGTGGTCATCATTTAGACAAGAATGGCTATCTCCTCAACCATATTCATTAGGGTTTGGTAAGTTCGCAAAAGTGATGAAGATCGGGTCTACTATCCTGAAAAGGACTGCTGAATCACCGTATTCTGCGCACCCTAAGAAAATTATTTTTAGAATAGCAGTATTCTCTGTGAATAGCTTTACAGTTGGTACATTCACGAGTCTTTACTCAATTTTAGGGTGGTTGGGGGTTTGTGTGCGGGGTCGGGGTTGATTTTAGGGGGGGGGTGTCGATTGAGAATTTCGACCAGCATGTTGATATCCATCTCTTTTAAAAACTTAAGCTAATTCTTGCAAAGTGAATTAAGGGAGGGTGTGTGGGGGTTGGTGGGAGTGGGGGGTCGAGCTGTAGGTGGTCGGGGGTCTATTTTGAGGGGGTATAGTTTAGAGTTATGTTAAGCATGTTGGTGCCTATCTCTTCGCAAAACTGCAGTCGATTATTGCAAAGTGCATTTTGAGGGGTTTGGGGGTTGTAGAGGGTCGTGGGTTGAATTTGGGGGTTTGTACCTTGAGAGTTTTGATCAGCATGTTGAAAACTACCCCTATGCAAAATTTCAGCCAATTTAGCCGAGAGCCATTTTCCATACAAATTGTGCGGGGTCCTTTAGGAAAAAGCTGCAGCGTGACAGTGCCAAATATAATAGCAACATAAAAGGAACAAAAAAATGCCTTAGGTATTAAAATATGTGCCATATTGAACACAGCAACAATCATTTTTTCCTTGTACTTGATATGTATATTTGATATAGACAATTCTACTTTGTGACAACAGTACACAAATATATCCAAAACTGAAATTGACGTCCTCTTATGTAATGAGTCTGCAATTGCACAAATCGATTGTTTATCTATTTTATTTAAGCTATCAGTCATGGTCTCATATACAGGTCATGCAACTGAGCCCAATTTAAATGGTGAGAAATTAGTACGATAGTCATAACTTTTTGTTCGCGTCAAAGCCGCCGTACCTCACTGCTATTGATGGGTGTGGTGTGGTGTGGTGTGCGCAGTGCGCAAACGAGGATTATATCAAAAAACAGTTTTTTTTTTAAAACACTAACTGCTAAAACATCACAGCATGTTACCAATGAGGTTAACAAGCTACTAAAAACATAAATTGATAAACTGGACGATATGGAATCAAACAATCAATCAAATGATCTCACCTCAGCGTCGCAACCCTTACAGTAGAACGCACTTCCGCTTGACCTTGACGGGCTGCACAGGGCACAGCACGGCGCGGATCGCCTCGTCGAACACCGTCTTGAGACCCTTCTGCGTCAGAGCGGAACACTCGAGGTACTTCACCGCTCCGATCTCCTTCGCCATTCCCAGACCCTGGAATAATTGAATATTGTTAACATGTTTATTTCAAAATACCCACAGTTTACAAATTTTATATTGATACTAGCTGCTGCCCGCGACGTCGTCTGCGTGAACGCTATACAGCAACAAAAACACCTACGATCATACCTTTTCAAATAACATTCATTTACCCGTTTCTTCTTTACGTTTCATATCTACAGAAAAATCTCATAGATGGCGCAGCTTTAAAATTTTCTTGTCTACTTATATTTATTTAATTATGTTTATCGGCTTAGTTACTTATATTGCGTGATTTTTATAGTGTGAAGCTAGCTTATAAAGGCATGGCTATTAACATAATAACAACAACATTCAAATATGCGTCGTTAGATTACACGTTGTTACAGAATGCGTTGAGGAAATAAAGGTTCACTGCTCGTTCTCGGTAGGTGATAGCATTATAATATGTAGCCTATATGTTGACCCGACTTCTTAATAATTTTCGTGCCAAATTTGAAGTAAATCCATGGGGTACTTTTTGAGTTTATCCCGGACATACATACAGACAAACAGACAAAAATTCTAAAAACTATATTTTTGGCTTCGGTATCGATTGTAGATCACATCCCGTCTTCTTTTAAAAAAATATTCAATGTACAGTTTTGACTTTCCTACCATTTTATTATATGTATAGATTGCAAGCATTTTGGAAATATTCCAAGCTCACCCGATGTGTGGAACCAAGTAGTAACCGCGTTAATCGAAATATAGTCTTACGAGCTTATAAGAGGGTTTGAGGGGGATAATGTAGAGAGAGATATTCATTAGTAATTAAATACTTTTTTACACTAGACATACAAAGTGGTTTCAATGCTTCTAATTAAAAACAAATAACATCAGGTACCGGCCGGGAATACCGGATAAGTTCGGATGCTCGTTAGTCGGGGTAGCGAAAGTCGAGATATTGTGTAAAGTATTACTAGTCGTCATAATTCATTTTAAGCTGTTAGATTGATTATTGTTTATTAATACTGCTTCTATAGTAAGGAACATAATGCGATTATATATTGATTGTCAACCATATTAAAAGTAAAAACTTTAAAATGGCCTTGGTAAATCCCGAACAGTACAATAATAGCTTGCAGCAAATTTCTGGAGGGATAAATAAATAATATTATTTTTCGAATGCCAAATAAACGTAAAAGTTAGAGAAAAAAAAGTGATTCGATTTTAGATATATAAAATCAGTAGAATAATTTTATTATTTATTTAAAATTATAGCACAAATTAAGAGATATAAGTATTACTATTTCTGTCATAGGTACACGTTTTATATAATCAAGACAGAAATTGTTCAGTATCGTTTTACATTGATATTTCAATTAACTTGAGCTTTTTGCTGTGTAGAGGATCTCTATGGAGTGATTTATTGACTTGCTAAAATTGGAGACAAAATCTCTGGTCACATAAAAAGACGTGTGCTAGACTAGAAACAGACTTGATATTAATAAAAAATATAACAATACATTTATATTTCAGCGTTTGTACAGATCGTGACGTTCACATCAAAGTGTCAGTGTGTCACATCCAAATCCGAGTGAGGTGACTCAAAAAGTATAAATCAAAATTGAAAATTACTTTATTTAGGTAAGCTTCAAAAGCACTTTGGAATCATCATTGCACAAATTAAAATTATATTTGTGTTATTTAATTATAGTTAATAGTGAAGCTACCAACAATTCGAAATGTAGATTTCGCGGAGAAGAATCAGAACGAACTTCTCTAGTATAAGTGTTTTATTAATGACTAGTTAGTTACAACATACCTGTGGATAAGTAATGGGGGCAAGTTTTTTATCCTTGAGCTTCTCAATGGTGTCCTTGTCTTCGCGGAGATCAAGCTTCGTCCCCACGAGGATGATTGGCGTTGAGGGGCAGTGATGTCGTACTTCTGGGTACCACTGGAACAGATAGTTACAAGTTTATTAGTTTTAGAACCAACGTGTCCAGTAACATGTGATTTCTCATTACAACTACATAGACTTTATATTATATTCTAAAATGGACTGACACATGTTGGCCCACTTGGCAATGACCCTATTCTCTCTATGTCAGTCCTGCTCTTATATAATTATATGTCAGTATATCAGTCGAATGGTACCTTAAATTAAACACAGTTATTAAGTTTCCCACCTTAGGAACAGTCGAACGTGTGTTGAACATTTATAAATACAATTGTTTATCACACACCTTCCCTAGTGTCACACTTTCACTATACATATTATTTACTAGCTGTGCTCGCGACTTCGTCCGCGCTGAATAGGGACTTTACATCTTTAACGCGATTCTTTAAATTGGCATAACTTTTTTATTTATGAACCGATTGACATGAAACAAACACTAAATATTAAGCTAAGCTTGCCACAATATATTTGTAAAAACTACATCTAAATCGGTTAAGCCGTTTTTGAGATTAGCGTGGACAAACGCACAGGCAAACAGACAAAAATTCTGACAATCATTGTTTTGGGTGCTATTTGCGTTGATAAAGGTCCCAATAATATTTTTTCTCATATATCTTAAATGTATAAGACAGCGACTCGTTACATTTGATAATATGTATTGATTGGTATAAAACGCCATTGTTTTACATTATTTCGCCTTTAGTCATTTTATATGTAATTTTATATGTAATAGAAGGAGGGGTAAGGGGTTCAAAAGTTGCTAAAAACATCATGTGACTAAAGGCGGGACCAACGTTAATAATAAAGTTTTAGTCTACAGTTTTCCTATATTCCAGAATAATATTAAATTATTTATTCTTCCTAAAAACCACGCAGTTCAACGACGTAAGTCCCATTGTCATTGTTAGAGATTTTAAGTACCTATTTAAGTGTTTCAAAGTCAAAGGCGGTTTCGAGACCTAGATTGTAGATTGCAGTTTTGAAATAGTTATGTTAAACCAGTCAACCTTAGCTTCGTTTTGCTGTATTCAAATGTCTCTTATTAAACGGTTACTATTATCTTGTATGATGTAATAAGCGTATGTGATCATTGCTTACGAAAATACTTTAATTAGGCATAGGGTAATTACATATGAATAATACCTACCAGAAGAAACAATGTTATATAGTAATTCATTGGACAATTAATAAATTAATATTGTGAATGTAATAATAGTATTGCTATTATGCCTCCTCAATACTCTCTAAAGATACAACACAAAATAATTTGTAAATGTGTCAAGTTTATAAGTGTCAAAAACAGTAAATAAGCCACGTGTCATCAGAGAATTTTTCACTAAATCATTTTGTCTAGACCCAAAGTGTGTTGATTCTACATGACATAGCAATTCAAGATATATATATCTCGTTGCGTTTGATAACATCATTCCTATTATCGACTAACTACGATATAAAGTTAGATAGCAGATCGTGGCGTTGCTAGTTCGTAATAACCCTTATATCATGTGCAGGGTTCCCTTTCGGCGCTTTAATTAATTACGGTAAAATGCAAAGAACAGGATTACCTATGTATTTTGCGTAATTGTTGTTATTCGAAAATGAAATTACATTGACAATTCAATGTAGTAGTAGCAGTAGTACTACTGCAGTAGTGGTACTGATAAAACCTCGGTTAAATTTAAATGTGCCCACATGTTGTGTGGACCAACACCAAATTTCGATAAAAAACACCAAAATCCACACAGTTAAAAGCTATGAGGTAACTAACATCACATATAAAATATAATGTCGAATTAAAAACTTCTACATATTTTTGAAGTCTTTTAAAAATATAGTCTTCACATGAACTAAATGTAAGTAGGCGTATTTTGCATGGCATGAAATGGCACATGCAAAATTTAAAAATCGTTTACCTTCGCACGAACATTCTCGAAAGACGCCGGGTTGACGAGTGAGAAGCATATGAGGAACACATCAGTTTGTGGGTAGGAGAGCGGTCGCAGTCTGTCGTAGTCCTCCTGACCCGCTGTATCCCATAGACCCAGGTTGATCGGCTTTCCATCCACCATGACATTTGCGGAGTAATTGTCAAATCTGTAATATATATACATATAATTATGAAATTATTGAGGATAATTAAAATAATTACAGATACATTTTAAACGTAATGTTCTTTATTTTAAATTTTGACCCTTATCAAAAATTAATGTTTATGTCTCTTAGCTTAGCAGATAGAATGTTTAAGTTATAAGTTTACGAATACGTTAGATATAGTATTTTTTACACTTTCGTCTAACGGCTTTCACTTCTGAAAGTACTAACAAAAATATTACTGAATCGACGATTTAATCAATGATGAAAGCAAAATTTGTTGCCGAAACACTAATTTGGTAAAAATTGATTAACTCATATTAACTTAAATTAGGTTCCTCAAATGATGATTAACACATCTCGGCTTAGAGTAGAGACGTGTACTGACTAGAGACGTACAGTCAGCTTATTGCTTCTAGTTGACCATGAAGTATAAATTTAATATATCAAAAACCAAGAAGTAACTTCTCTTTACATTTATAGTAAGCAAATAAAATTTATAGTTAAAACCTCTATGTTATAACAGTTTCACCTCTATTCACTTTCACAAAAAACGAAATCACAAAAAATATTACAAAATGTTTTAATGAATTTTGTGACACGAACTTTCACTTGTTAAATTGTAATATTTATATTTGAAATTTATTTATACATAGTAAGCCAATCAAATCGGTACATTGATATAATTAAATTAAATTAAAAATTAACCAGTCAATAAGTATTTGAAACCGCGATAAAACAACTGAAAAATTCGACCAATGGGCTGGTTAATCTTTTAAACTTGACCATCACTGATAGCGTTTTTAAATGATTTGAATGAGCTTTTTATAATTCATTCCACTTCCCACGTTAGCTACCGGTTAATTTATCAACAAATTCGGCGCGACTGTCGGTTATTTTACATAATTATGTACATCCGTTTTTTTGAAAGGTAACATCAATTATTTTTTAATGGTCGTATATCTTTTTTTTATAAAGTGATCGACGAAAATTGTATGTAATCAATATGTAATTACTTCATTCTTCCCTTGGAATCGTCCTGATATAACCAAAGTCGCTTGGAGTAAATGGGTATACGCTAATCACGTTTGTAAGAACTCTGTTAACGAAAGTACTTACTAGTTTTTGTTTTGTTGATCTTTATTTTACAAGCTGCTACGTCACATGATCACTTTGTTTTAATTAAGATGTAAAAATGTTGTTATCCTATCTTAATATATATAAATTACGTGTCAGGGTGATTGTCCGCGATGGACACCGCAATGGATTTGCATACCATGTGCAGTTTGATTCAACTTCAAAGATAGACTATATTTTATTTGAATATATGTAATTATTATATTTAAGAAATAAAAATAAGCGGGACGAAGTTCGCCAGGTCAGCTAGTAACATATAAATTGTAACGTACAAGTTTGCGCAGAATAATTGCGTTTTTTTTTTTTTTGAAAAATAAAAAGGTCCAATTAAAAAAGTATTTAATACAAGACTAAGATAAGACGCAATTTTACAGATATATCTAGATAGGTATACTTAACGAGTACTAAATATGGAATCACATTTTCTTTACTTATAATAAACAAAACTATTTTCTCCTAATTTTTTTTAATTTTTTACTTCAATTCTATTTATTATTTAATTTAATACTTATTAAAATAATTTTCCTCTCATACATAAAATAAAATAAAAAAACTCATTTCATCGGTGTGCATCGGTCATGAATCGGAAACTGAAGTTTTAGCATGACGCTCAAAGCGATCCACACGTCTGTCGCCGAGCGCTCAATATTCGTGCCGATACCTAGAACTTCGGCGCACTTCGTTGCGCGTAAAGTCATAACAATCACCAGATGGAGGTAGGCGCGGGGAGAGGCTCCCCTCCTTCTCCCGCTTCACCCGCTAGCGCCTAACTACGCCTTGCTGCGAGGCAGCGTCCCCTTGTCACATTTTATCCGCTAGCCTGCGTTAGTGTAACTGTTATCGTCTTCACGTTATACACGTGTTCGCTTCGTGCTTAAAATACAATTGAATTGAGTTATCAAATAAATAGCGTTTCTTTTAAATTAGTGTTTCATATATATTTCGTGCTGTGTACTACGTTATTTTAGTGTACATTTTAAAATAATACACAATGTCTAAAGTACCTAACAGGCAGGTGTTACACAGTCACTCGCGCAAACTTATTTATGAAGTTTTGAAATTCATGACTAAAGAAGCTCAAGAAGGTCTACAATATGATCTGAAAGCCGTTCAAAAAAGATGTGCAGCAGCTACAGGAATATCAGAAAGAGCTGTCCGTAGAATTGTTACAGCTGTAAGAAATTCGAACAAACCGAACTTAAGATCATCTTCAGTTTTTTTAGGCCGAACACCTAGCCTGAAAAAACCCGAGAGAGACAAATCTCCTGGGATTGACAATGTCGATCGAGGTATAATTAAAAGGATGATACACAACTTTCATATTACTGAAAGTAAACTACCCACATTAAAAAGTCTTTTAAAGAAAGTAAAAGAAGAAACTGGGTATACAGGGTCCGCAAATAGTTTGAGACGAGTTATTAATGATCTCGGTTTCAAATGGATGAAAACTGAAAATAATGAAAAATTGTTGATAGAACATACAAATGTTCGAATTAAAAGAATTGAATATTTGCGAAAAATTGCCAGATATCGCGAAGAAGGAAGAATAATAGTATACACACATGAATCATATATCGATTTTTCCCATATGATTTCGGTGAACTGGAGCGATGGAACGAATGAGAATCCGAAAAATAATAAATTAATAAACAAACGAGTTGTCATAGTCCATGCCGGATCTGAACAGGGCTTTGTACCAAATGCTCTATTAATGTTTACGGCTGGCGCGGAAACCGGTGACTATCACAATAACATTAATTACAAAAATTGGATTCAGGCTCAATTATTACCTAATCTTCCAAATAACTCAGTTGTAGTTATAGACAATACTCCCTACTACAACAAACAGGAAGATGCAGCGCCTACATCAAATTCTAAGAAATCTGAAATGGAATCATGGCTTCTTGACAAAAATGTACAATTTAACCCTGGGATGCTAAAACCAGAACTTTATAAATTAATTTGTTTACATAAGGAGACATATAAAAGGTATATCATAGATTGTATACTGGCAGAAAATAACCATACCGTATTACGCTTTCCACCATACCACGCGGACCTTAATCCGATAGAAATGGCGTGGAAAGCAATAAAAACATACGTTACTGACAAAAACAAAACATGGAAAATAGACACTTTCATTAAATTTGTCGCGAATAAGATAAACGGCATAAGTACACAAGAATTTAGTTCGTTCTGTAAATACGTCAAGGGTATAGAAGATCAATACAGAAAAAACGATGTGATAATAGACGACTTAACTGAAAACTATACGATACGTGTTGATGACAATGAATCCGAGTCGGATGTTAAAGATTCCGATAGTGACGAATTGAATAGCAGCTCTTCGAGCGATGAAGCTTCTTTTAGCATGGAATTCGAGTCCTAAAATGGTTTAAATAGATAATTAAAAAAAAACAAATTATACAAGTACTTTTATGTTATGCTAACGTTTACTTGCTGTTTGTAAATAAATAAAAAAGTGTGGTTTTCAGCTCTGACGCGATACTAAAGTTTCCTCTTTATGAACGATTTTTTTCATAGAACCAGATCCGCAAACAAGCGTACGGCTCACCTAATGGTTAAGTGATTACCGTAGCTTATAGACACCTGCAACACCAGAATCATCGCAAGCGCGTTGCCGACCCTACTCTCATCCATCCTCAGGGGCTTCGGTAACGCTACTCACTACAAGAACACAACACTTGATTGATCTCCAGTTGGGCTACTCCTGATTTTAAGCACGATATTTCCTGCCGAGCCCTACCTCAGGCACAATTACCGTACTGTTTAAGCATTTAAATTTTTTATTCACAATGCAGCTTGTAACATCGCACTGCTGAGTATAAGCTTCTTTCTCTATGTAGGAGGAGGATTTTAACTTAATCGTTCACGATGCTCCACGCGGGTTAGCGGATATATTCCCTACTATAAGTACCGAAGCCATCGTTCAAGGTGTCTGTTATAACAACAGGGACTGATAGCTTACCGTGCTTTCCGAAACACCATGGGAAGACCCATAAGGATCACCCAGACTGATACCAGATATCGATCTAGAGCAGGAATCGAACCGGCAACCGCTAGTAAGAGCTGCGCATGCCATCACTACACAAGAGCGGTGTAAAAAAAGCTAATACGACTTAAAATTCAATATATCTCCAGCGGTCCAGCCCAATAAGAATCCAAAAATTTTTGTGTGTTAACATATTCTATTTACTGAGCGATCTCATCGTTGCAATAAGCATTGGGTCTTAATAAATAAACTATATTATTCAATACTTCCGTTATGACTAAGGTTTCTCCGGGCGCCAGGTGTTGCAGTTCTTAGAAACAGTGGACTCAGGATTGTAATTTCAAGGCGATTTGGAGCAAGAAACGTTATTAACATTTTCTATTACACTTTATATTGTTCATTTAGAAATTAATTTTATAGATATTATTTATATCAGATACTCGTAGTTTAAAAATATGGCAATATGTTTTTTTTTTTTATAAAAACTGAGGCACCGAATTATGACAAGACAAAACCACCAGATGGTTAACGATTGATCAACTCCGAACTAATTAGCTAGAAACAGCAAAAAAAACTGCAAATTCTTTATTAACTTTTTTCATTCAAGTTTTCATGGTTTCACCGTGCAGAAATACGTTACAGCACAGTATTGGAGGGGATAAAAATTTTAAAAAGTTGCTTTACGTAATACGTAATTATGTACGACACAAAACAAAACAATGAAAATCGTGTAATCCATGCGGACAGGGAGCTAGTATAATCGTATTATTTGAAAGGTGTAATTAGGGAATCGTCAGTATTTTCAGTTGTTTTTAATTCATTATTCATCATCATCATCATTGTATTTTTGACAGCGTTGAATCGTCGGTATTATGTCTTGAGTAAATAGTAGGATATCTATATCTTATTTTGTATTAAAACAGAATGTAACAATACTCACACTGTTGGTATGTACTCCCCGGGGAAGGCATTTGTCGTGTAACTGATGAGCAGGCATGTTTTACCGACGGCACTGTAAAAAAAGAAAATATCATTGTAGCTTTAAAATTTCAATCTGTTATATTATTGAAAACGAATTTGTTGATATAACTATAAGATATTGTACAAAGATAATTAATTGTACCTTAAGAGCCATTTCACAATTTTACGCTCTGCAAGTTTATGTAAATTTGGTCGCATCGCGCGAATCGTACGAGCCGCGCGATCTTTGTGCTAGTAAGTATAGTGTGACAAACCAAAAGACCATCTTGATCATTTTCTAATGTATAATAAAAATTAATAACTATGGTATAAAATGTTTTTTACATAATTAATTTGTTAAAAATTTCAAGTATGTTATATAACAACAGTCAATAAATTTAAAATAAAAATAAAAAATCAATTTTATGAAACAATTTTTTTTTTATTGATTTAGTTTTTTCAGTTTACGAATGAATCTAATATTTACGATATGAATAAAATAGCATTTTATGACATCGACACCGACAAACATATTAATTAACAAATAACAAGACAAACAGATTGAAATGCTTATTTGTATTGATAGTGTGAGAAAAGAAAATTAAATTATACATTTGTTTACAGAAATTATCATTATATTATTTTACAGTCATTTTCGTAATATCTTTATTTTATTTTTATTTTATTATGAAAGTATCAAATGCGTTTTATCCGCTATAACAACAGGCGCTTGGCGCGTGTGAGCGAAAGAAACGGCTGCGCAGAATTTGGCGTGGACCTTACCTCTAAGAGCGCTAGCGCTCGACTGATTTACTGGGCTTGATGCGTGGTAATATATACCATCTTTTTATTATTTAATATAAAATGTATTAAAAATAATTACATCTTTTAATTATTTTTTTTGTATTCCTTAATGATGTAAGTTTACTTTGATGAAGATAGTTCGTTAAAATTTTTTAGTTTTCTAAGAGAAATATCGCTTTTAAAATTGTACTTATTTGGAAATTATTCGTAACTTTAATTTTTTTTTTTATCGTTTAATAGAGATACAAATGGAATAAAAATCTATGATAGTGTGCAACAAAATTATATTCTACATATTATGATATTTTTTTAAAATGGTTTCAACGTAGAGGTTATTGAAAAGTAGGACTTCAAAGTATACATTGCGACCGTTTACCCAGGGAGGAGGCTGATGAAAAGGTTAGTAATTTTATACACATAATATAAATCAAAATTCTGATCCGACTGTGGACTACAACAAAGGTTGCTTTATTATATTTCAAGAATATAAATTACATTATTGGATCCAACACTGAGATTAACGACGTCAAAATATTACAATTTCGCGGATTGTTGCCGATTTTTGTGAAATGGCTCTTAATTATTTCAACTATTACTAATTATTCAGCAAAAGTCAATTTTAAATTGAGTATCAACGGTTAAGTTATTAAAAAGTTAAAAGAATATACTTATAAACATTAACGTAGCTAAAATATTGTTTTTACTATTTGTTTGTTAAAATAATATGATTTATCTCAAATATATCTCTCTGACAAGAACAGTAAGCATAGCTTATGCAATCCCCAGTCAAGAAATTTTAAACACTAGTAGTATCCCAGTCTGATTTTTTAAAATTTGTATTCGTAACAGACATTACAAAAAATAAATAAAAAAAAAAAACAAAAACGCATTATATATGTGTGTAAGCTTAGAATTTTTTAATTTTAAATTACAACTATACCTAAGTATTTTTAAAAATTATCTGTTAATTCAATTTCAAAATCATTGCTTTAATATAAAACAACAAAAATGTAAATATAAAGGTGAAATATAATTTAAAAAACTTAAATTTACGTACTTTAATAACTATTAAACGTTACTGTAACATTTCTCTCATTGTCTATGGTTGAGTAACGCGAATAGAGAATTTAAATCAATATATAATTATATAGTCTGTGTTGAGCACTTGTAGTTTTAATAAATTTCGTTTTTCATATGAACAAGATATTAATCGTTTAATGAGTAATTGCGGTTATTAGATAGTTATGGATGATAGGTTATTTCTTTCGAAATTCCCGATACATGAATGACGAATACAATTGACGTGTTTTCGGCACTAATAAACGAAAACTTGCCGAAGTGTAATTTGGTATTGCTTTTATAGTCATTGTATTTCGCCTATAGCAGCAAGAAGGATAGAGAATAATATGCTATATTATTTTGTCCGAGTATTTGTCATACAATAAAAATAAAATAGGATGTATGGATATATGATAAAACCCTCCGCGGATGTCACGGCAAATTAATTAATAATTAAAGATCCATCAATTCTCTACTGATACAATAAACGTGAATGTAAGTTTGTTTGTTACGTTTTGTGCGGAAACTACATAACCGATCATCACGAAACCTTGTACACATATTCTTGGAGGTATTAGAAGTAACATAGGACACATTTCACAAAAAAAAAAAAAATGCAAGCGAACCCGCAGGTAACAGCTAGTAGAGTAATAAAAACCTACGATTTTTTAGTAGAAATTGGCGATTACTTCAGTAAATAATTTTATGAATATACTTAATGCAAAGTAAAAAGCAAAAACCCTTTAAGTTGAAATTGAATTGGATAATAACCGCGAGATAGAACGTAGTAACTAGGACGACCTAATAATTGTGTTTTTGACCTAATAGTTGTTAAAAACTTGTGTTTACTATTACTTGCTGGGCGATATATATATAGATATATAGCATACATCCTATTAAGATTTCACTGTTTTATATTATGCTCGTGGATATAAAATTTGTGTTCATTTTATATATAAATTATTATACCACCACCCCTTCGGCCCGCCCGCAACCGCGCGTGCATTTTATATCCGCGAAGCTGATAAAGATTACATGCAGTATGAGAAACATTAACCTCAGTTAGCATTATAACGTCAATAGCTCTCGCTGAGAAGTCAATACACTGTTCAAGCGCCTCGAAGTTTTTAATAATTGAGCGAATATTCATATGAATACATAACAATTCAACATTTTCTGTAATCTAATAAATAAAATTCTCGTGTGGCGGTGTTTGTTATACTCCTCCGAAAGGGCTTGACCGATTCTCATGAAATTTTGTGTGCATATTGGGTAGGTCTGAGAATCGAACAACATCTATTTTTCATACCCCTAAGTTATAATCGGGGGGGGGGGGGGGGGGGTAGGGGATTGTTAAGGGGCTTTATAACATATATGGCAAAACAACGTTTGCGGGGTCAGCTAGTATTTTCTAAGAATGATTTAAGATTTGTGCAGTTTTTAACCGACTTCCGAAAAAGGAGGAGGTTCTCAATTCGACTGTATTTTTTTTTTAATGTATGTTACATCAGAACTTTTGACTGGGTGGAGCGATTTCGACAAATTTTCTTCTAATCGAAAGGTGGTGTGTGCCAATTGGTCCCATTTAAATTTATTTGAGATCTAATAACTACTTTTTTAGCTATATCTAATAATGCGTTTTTACTTGACGCTTTTTTTCGTCGACCTACGTTGTATTATACCGCATAACTTTCTACTGGATGTACCGATTTTGATAATTCTTATTTGTTGGAAAGGAGATATCCCTAGTTTGGTACCATGATAAGGAAACCAGGATCTGATGATAGGATCTCAGAGAAATCGAGGGAAACTCTTGAAACTTTGAGGGGAACTTCATGATAAGGAAACCAGGATCTGACGATGGGATGCCAGAGAAATTGATGGAAATTCTTGAAAATCCGCAATAACTTTTTACTGGGTGTACCGATTTTGATAATTCTTTTTTTGTTGGAAAGAAGATATCCTTAGTGGATATCCGTGGCTTTGTTTATCATGCATGCATTATAATACTACAGGCGATTTTTCTACTTATTATACTACAGATCAACAGTCCTGTGACTGCCTAGTAAAACTAGGACGTGGTCCGACGCCGACGGCTTTTTTTTTCCCTTACTAAATACTGTTTATGCAGAAGTATACACATAATTGCTTTCTAATTTCTAACATTTTTATTTTTCTTATCTATGTCTATATTTACACTTATTCGCCAGTTATCATATATGTACACTTATTTCCTAGTTACCATATATGTACACTTATGTTCTACTTACAATGTACACTTAACCTATGTTACTGTAAGGTTTTTTTTTCTTTCTTATATATATATATATGTCGGAGGAAGTAGTAAGAATGGAGTTGATTGCTGGTTACATGAAGACTATATCAATAAGCTTAGAAAATACTTTGTTAAATAATAATTATAATTTGTTTAATTTCTTAGATTTTTGTATTGTTTAAATTTAACTTAGTTTAAAAGTAATTTTTATAAAGACTTTATTATTGCACATTATGTCAGAGCAGAGGGTAGGCCTCGAGCGGGGTCGAGGCGCCATCTTAACGTTCAGTGGTGAGGGTAGATAGATATACGGTGATTGATCGCGGTGGATCATTATTATAAAATAGTTGTTGTTACGGTGTGGTTGGTTAATACTTTAGTGAAGTCAGATCGGTACCTTGAACCCGCTGCTCGAATTAATCGTTTAATTAGTGTTATAAGTTATTTGTTGTGTAAAAATATTCAATAAACTTTATAGTACAGTGAATACTTTGTTTTGTGCTGGCATTTAACCCAATGATGACGCCCACTAGACCTGCTACCACTAATGACGATGTCGACAAGACTAGTGTTTCTCCGACATCAGAAGTGGGATCGGTGCAAGCACAAAACGTGAACAGATCACCTGACGCGAGCGATGGTTGGCGCGCGTTATTTGAGGCACAACAAAATAGCATGCGACTACTTGTGGAAGCGCTTCGTAATCCAGTGGCTACTGAAGACGAGAAAATTACGCTGCCTGAGTTCCAACCGGAGAACGCAGACACGGATGCCCAGGCTTGGCTGGCGACTGCAGACATCTGCTTATCAGGGCGCGACATACAGGGAAGTAAATTAACCATTATACTTAGTAAGGCTATGAAAGGTACAGCAGCGACATGGTTCTCTCAGATAGCTTTTGTCAATATGAAGTGGGTAGAATTTAAAGATGTATTCCTTTCTCGTTTTGGTACATTAGAAACATGCTCAGCTACAGTTTTAAAAATGTTTAGTGGTAAACCGTTAGACGGTGAATGTCTCGCTGCATATGCAAGTCGTTTGTTCACTTCAATTATGTCACGATGGGGTAATTTAGACAAGGAAGAAATAGTAGTATCCGTGATACTTGCACACATGGGACAGATTGAACCACGCTTGCAACGAAGTATTTTTTCCGAAGAAATAACTACCCGCACTAAAATGCAACGTGAACTTATGGCATTTTCATATCGCAAGCGCAGTTATAACGAAATTGCAAATAGTTCTACAAGTACTGCGCAGGACAGCAAACGTCCTAGACTAAATGTTACTTCTATAAAATGTTATGAATGTGGAAAACTTGGTCACAGATCTTACGAATGTTTCAGCCATACGCATGATAAGCAGCAAACAACTTTCGATCGGTCCAACACAGCCATGGCCGTAACAAAGCCCTCTGTAACGTGCTACAAGTGCGGCGTTGAGGGTCACGTGGCATCACGGTATTCAAAAACGGTGCCGGCTGTCAGCAGCAGCGCGATACCCGCCGCCTCAACAAGCGTGGTGAAACGAGTGAATATATGCGACGTGAGGCCTGTTACTGGCATGATCACTCAATTTGGTGAGGAGTTTTCATTTTGTTTTGATTCTGGTGCTGTGTGTTCCCTTGTGACAGAGAGTATTTCGCATAAAATAGTTGGTACATTATAACATTCATTTGTAATTTTGGTAGGTGTAGAAAAAGCTAGCGTGTTGTGTTATTTGCAAGTTCTCTCCCGGGTTACACTTTGCGGCCATGAAGTACAAATTTTATTTTACACTCTACCCGCATTACCTGAAGACGCATTGGTAAAGCGGTCATAGGTCATATTACGAACGGTCGCGCTGGCGGTTGCGGGTTCGATCCCCACATATGAAAAACATTTGTATTGGCCATACAGATATTTGCCGTGGTCTGGGTGTTTGTGCAATCCTAGTGGATTTCCCCACTGTGCCTCGGAGGGCACGTTAAGCCGTCGGTCCCGGTTGTTATCATGTACACCTGATTGCGATCGTTACTCATAGGAGGAAATATATCCGCCAACCCACATTTGAGCAGCGTGGTGGATTAAGCTCTGATCCTTCTCCTACATGAGGAAAGAGACATATGCCCAGCAGTGAGATGTTACAAGCTGAAGCTACCCGATGATTTCCTAAGTAGTGATATTTTGATTGGACGTGATTTATTAGCTTTGGAATTTTCTGTGCGTATATCGAGTGATAAACTTAGTATATTCAAAAGGTTTTCTCTTGTAAATGTGTCATACGGATATTTTAAATGATTGCAAGGCTCGATTATTACATTTCTTTAATTACTTTAAGGACTCGTTATTGAAAGCACGCCTACCAGCAGAGTAACGACAGGTGAATTAGAAATTTAACTATAATGGATCAACAGCGTGGTGGCTGTGTGAGCCATATGAAAAACATTATAAAGTGGCGAGGTGGCCATTTAGATAATTAAAGAACTGTCTGTAAGGCGAGGTGGCCGAACAGACAATAAAAGGCGAGGTGGCCTGTATAGTGGCGAGGTGGCCATTTAGATACTTAAAGAACTGTCTGTAAGGCGAGGTGGCCGAACAGACAATAAAAGGCGAGGTGGCCTGTATAGTGGCGAGGTGGCCATTTAGATACTTAAAGAGGAACTGTCTGTAGGGCGAGGTGGCCGAACAGACAATAAAAGGCGAGGTGGCCTGTATAGTGGCGAGGTGGCCATTTAGATACTTAAAGAACTGTCTGTAAGGCGAGGTGGCCGAACAGACAATAAAAGGCGAGGTGGCCTGTATAGTGGCGAGGTGGCCATTTAGATACTTAAAGAGGAACTGTCTGAAGGGCGAGGTGGCCGAACAGACAATAAAAGGCGAGGTGGCCTTATAAACTATATAGGGGCGAGGTGGCTATTTCATTAATATTGGGTCAGTTTAGTAAACAGCGTGGAGGCAATTTATTATACAAATTTTGACATTCGTTGAGATTGAGGATTTAACGTTTATCAGACTATATTGGAGTAGAAGATGATAATGACCATATTCTATTCGGTCAGGAGTGGCCGAACCATGTTACCCAAATTTGTTTCTCTCTTTACAGATAATGATGTTGTTCGCCCTTCAACATCACACGAGGACGTGTGAAGCGTCAGGACGGCCGTGTCGGAGGAAGTAGTAAGAATGGAGTTGATTGCTGGTTACATGAAGACTATATCAATAAGCTTAGAAAATACTTTGTTAAATAATAATTATAATTTGTTTAATTTCTTAGATTTTTGTATTGTTTAAATTTAACTTAGTTTAAAAGTAATTTTTATAAAGACTTTATTATTGCACATTATGTCAGAGCAGAGGGTAGGCCTCGAGCGGGGTCGAGGCGCCATCTTAACGTTCAGTGGTGAGGGTAGATAGATATACGGTGATTGATCGCGGTGGATCATTATTATAAAATAGTTGTTGTTACGGTGTGGTTGGTTAATACTTTAGTGAAGTCAGATCGGTACCTTGAACCCGCTGCTCGAATTAATCGTTTAATTAGTGTTATAAGTTATTTGTTGTGTAAAAATATTCAATAAACTTTATAGTACAGTGAATACTTTGTTTTGTGCTGGCATTTAACCCAATGATGACGCCCACTAGACCTGCTACCACTAATGACGATGTCGACAAGACTAGTGTTTCTCCGACATATATATATATATATATATATATATATATATATATATATATTATATAGTTATTATTTGTTTATCTATGTATAAGTTATCTATTTCTGTTATTTACTTAAATTTCACTACATAATTATTTATTTACCTATTTATTTCTTTTATTTTATAGGTACATCCACAGAATACATATGGAACATTATATATGATTCACTATTACATTATTATCTAATATGTATCCCATTACGGGGTACACAACATTCGCATAAAAAATTAAAAGTAAAGATCCTACTTGTTAATAATAAAATTCATTTAAAAAGGTCATTAATCAAATTTATATAAAAAGTAAAGTTAAGATAATATTAATAATCAAACTTAGCTTAACTAAAATTTAAATAATTATATCAACATGCAAAAATAATTGCTATTTGTAACTATTTGATAAACTAAAAGGATATAAGAAATTATATATCTATATATCTACTTTCTTATTTCTATATCATGAGCTGCCTATAAGCGTTCGACGCGAACTGATATTATAGCATATAAACTCTTATTAAAGACATACATTTAGGTTAGGCCTCTTTACAAAATAAAATGAAAATAAAATCATAAATTAATTAATTAGTAGAAAACAATAAGTATGTATGTTAAATAATTAAAAAATATATTCATTATTTACTACTCTCTTCACCTTATATAATTAAACATTATTGTACTTAATTAAGTTAAAAACTCTATTCGAATGAAATTTGAAAAAGGGTTGTAATTAATATTAAAAAAAAAAAAATCTACTTCGTTTGCTGAAGTCGTTACAATTATTTTTGTATGTATAAAACAGGTTAACTGCATGCGTTGCGCGCAGAGAATATTTTTTAAAAATGTGTTAAGTTTATTTTGTTGGTTAAAATCATTACACGTTTTGTGTTTTGTATAAAAAAATAGATGCTTTTAATTAATTTTTTTATTAAAAGTAGTAAGTAGGTTTGCATAAGAAGACGTTTCAAATTAAATTTTTATTAAGTTTTTTAACTACAATTTTAGTTTTTGAAGACAGTTTTTTTAAGTAGTTTTTTTTAAGATTAGATTAGAAGATTGAACAAAAAAGTATATATATACTTTTTTTGTTCAATTATAATTCAAATAAATAGTGATCGGTATATATATTCAGTTTAAATATATAGTGATCGGTGTACATAGTGTAGTGTAGTAACATTTAGTTTATAAGACATGTATTTTCATTATATGTAGGCAGAATAAATCAGAGCGTTGTCCGGAACACTTGTGCGCCTTTTACTGTATCTCCCCGTACCTCACACCTCATGGCGACCCTGCCATGCCGTGGCGGTTGCGAGTGTCGGGTGACCGGCGCAAAACGCAAACGCGACGGATTCCAGTGTGCCTCGGTGCAACTTTTAAAGAATTTATAATTTATAATTTATAACGAGCAGTGAATAAAGTGAGACCTTCATTAAAACTATATCTAATTAATAAATAATATGGGGAAAAATTACTCGAAAAACGAAGATAAGGAAATATTAATAACGCAGAATGCCGCTGCAGGGAGTAACACTGGAGGAATTACAGAAATCGAAAGTAACATAAAAACGAGTAATATTTTAATCACCGTGGCCCTAATAAATTTTATTTGTACTATGGTTTACTTGGCATGGAAAAGCTGGAGAAATAAAGAAAGGAAATGGATAGAAAAAAGAATGCAGTCTGAATTTTTTACGAGAATTCGGCAGAGGTTTTCTGGCAGATTCAACCCTACAAACGCTGACGGAGGAGATACGGTATAGTGAAAAGTGAATAGTGAAAGTAAAAAGTTAAAAAGTAATAATAATATAAATGAAAAGTGAAAATATGTGAAGTGAAAACCTTTCCCTCCCCTCTATTGTTAATTTCTGTGTATAGATTTCATACCATATTTACGTAAAATATGTAAGAACTATGTGTAATATTGACTGTAAGTTTAAAACTATATGGAAAAAGAATTAGAAATTATTTTAAATAAGTTAAGTGAAATTCAAATTGATTTAAGGAAATTAGGTCCCACTAGAAGATTACAATATACAGGTAATGTGAATAAAAAAAATTGTAAAAGCTGAAAAACTATTTCGTGAATATAAAGATATTATTAATATTTTTAACGAACAAAAATGTAAAGTTGAATTAAAAGATTATGTTTATGGAATATTAGAACGCATTGAATTAGTATATAATAAAATTTTAAGTTACAAAATTAATTGTGTGGATAGTATAATGGAAAAATCGGAAATAACAAAAATGGATAGGTTCGACTTAAAAACTGCTACTTCTTTAATTCCCGTAATGGATAATACGGAAGAAACTACTGAAAAAATTATTGACGGAATTGAAATGTATGATGAATATCTTGTAGATTTCACACAGAAAAAATTATTAATTTCATTTGTATTAAAAACCAGGTTAACTAAATGTGCTAAATTAAAATTAAAAAGCGAATATAGTGATGTAAAGAGCTTAATCCATGATATTAGAAATTCTTTATTAACAAAAAAATCAGCAAATGCGATACTTAGCCAATTAAATAACTTATCTCAAAATAATATGTCAATTCATGAGTATGGAGATAAATTATCTGAGTTATTTGTAGGCCTCACTATAGCACAGAGCAACGGAAACCCGAAGGCTTGTGAGATATTGAGACCTATTAATGAAAAATTAGCGATTAAAAGATTTGCAGATGGATTACGTAATAGGCGACTCAGCACAATTATATCAGCTCGAGACTACTCCGAGTTGAAGGATGCAGTCCGTGCTGCTGAAGACGAGGAGTTGGGACAACCTTCATCGTCTAACAATATATTCAACGCGCAAAGAAGAGGTAATCGAATCCCCTACTATAGGTCTTCCCAAAGAGGCAGAGGCGGACGAACCAATAAAACTAATTTTTACTCACATCGTGGACGGAACAACAATCTCAATAATACCCCTCGTACAGGTATGTATGTTAAAAATAATTATAATAATTCAGGATATTATTCTAACAAAAACCACTCGACCCCGACTCGAGGTCCCCGTCGAGTTTACAATAGTAGCGGTAACCGTAGTAAGCAAAATATTTGTTCGGTACAACTTGAAGAAAAAAAAAAACTACTGAACCGAAACAGTTTTTTCGGGACTAAAAATTATATTTTAAATTACGAAAACAATGTAAAATACATATTCTTAAATATCTATAGTAAAAAATGTTCGTGGTTACTAGATACCGGTGCATCTTTATCGGCTATTCGTAGTAGTATATTATCGAAACATACACCGATACATAAAGACCCTATAGTCATTAACGGTATAGGTGGCAAGACATATTCAGAGGGTTATGTTTATTTAACTTTACAGGCGTTAGATGGAACTAATTATGAACACAAATTTTATTTGTTTGAGGAATTACCTTGTAAATCAGATGGAATAATTGGGTTAGATTTTCTAAACAATTTTTATTCGATTATCGATTTAGAGAAAAATATATTAATGTTAACAAATGAAAAACAAAGCCAGATACCATTATATACTTCACCTAAATTATGTACAGACTATATAACGATACCAGCACGATGCGAAACTATTCATTATATAAAGTTAAATTCAGATGTGAAAGAAGATAGTGTGATTGTACAGGAAGAATTACAAGAAAATTTATTTTTAGCTAGTTTAATAGTAAAACCAAAAAATAACATAATACCTATTAGATTAATGAATACTAGTGACAAAGAAATTATTATTCCAATTTTTCAACCTCAGCTATTACCATTAAAAGAGTATAATGTTTGTTCTTTTGATAAGTGTACTTCGAACTCTACACGTGCAAAAACATTGTTGCAATCTTTGAAACTTGATCACTTAGGTACAAGTGAACGTAACAGTATAGAGAGTATTTGTTCAAAGTATGCTGACATATTTTATTTACCCGGTGATAAGCTTACGACTACTAACTTGTGTGAACAATCAATTAATTTGAAACGAAATGTAAATCCAGTTTATATAAAACCATATAGATTACCACATAGTTTAAAACCTGAAGTAGATAAACAAATTAAACAAATGTTAGCTGATGACATAATAGAACCATCACAAAGTGAATGGTCCAGTCCGATATTGTTAGTACCCAAAAAATCAGATGACAAAAATAATAAAAAGTGGAGATTAGTTATAGACTATCGAAAGTTAAATGAAGTAATACAGGATGATAAATTTCCATTACCAAACATAACAGAGATATTGGATTCGTTATCAGGCGCAATTTATTTCTCTCATTTAGACCTAAGTCAATCATATTATCAATGTTCATTAAAACCCGAATCTAGACCAATCACATCATTTACAACTAGTACAGGTCAGTTTCAAATGAAACGTCTACCTATGGGGCTAAAGATCAGTCCCAGCGCTTTCTCTAGAGTCATGTCAGTAGCTATGTCAGGTCTTAACTATATAAATTGTTTTATTTATTTAGACGATTGTGTTTGCTTCGGAAGAAATTTAGAATCACATAATAAAAACTTAATAGAAATTTTCGAACGCTTACGTAAAGTCAATCTCAAACTAAATCCGAGTAAATGTCAATTCTTAAAAACAGAACTATTATATTTAGGCCATACGATATCCTCTAAAGGAATTCAACCAGACCAAGACAAAATTAAGACTATTCAAAATTACCCAATACCGACGAACGTCGATGAGTTGAGACGTTTTGTGGCAATGTGTAATTACTATAGAAAGTTTATTAAAAATTTTGCTGAATTAACTAATTGTTTAAATAAACTTTGTAGGAGGAATGTCAAATATGAATGGACTGAACAGTGTGAGATATCATTTAATATTTTGAAAAATGCTTTAATAAATCCACCCATTCTACAATACCCTGATTTTTCAAAAGAATTTATATTACAAACTGATGCTTCAGGGACAGCAATAGGTGCAGTACTTTGTAATAATAACATGAGAGCTGTAGCATATGCTAGTAGACCTTTGAATAAAGCTGAATTAAATTACCCAACTATACAGAAAGAACTACTTGCCATAGTTTGGAGTATAAAATATTTTCGACCATATTTATTTGGACGTACTTTTACTATTATGACGGATCATAAACCCCTTATATACCTATTTGGACTAAAAGACCCTTCAAGTAGACTTTTAAAATTTCGGTTAGCACTAGAAGAGTATGATTTTAAAGTAGTATACGTGAAAGGTAAAGAAAATGTAATAGCGGACGCTTTATCGCGAATAAGTATGACTTCCCAAGATTTGAAAGCTATGAATGAAAGTTTATTAGCAGTAACAACAAGAGCACAGGCTAAGAAAGTAAAAGAGGCAGAAAGAAAGAATGAAAGTGGAGATGATAGAATGATAAGCGATATTCCAAGTATTGACCCGAACAATTGGCCTGATCAACCAAGTGTTGTGGAAATACTTAGAATACCGAGTGGATCAGTTGAGTTAAGTTTAATACAAGGGAAAGAACTAAGAAAAATGAAAGAGAAAAAATATATGGATGTCGAATCTGAATGTTTCGCATTCAATAAAAATAAAAATATATTATATGTTAACCTTGATTTTAAAGCACATTATACGCGAGACGTTTTTGTGGAAAAATTGAGGAAAATATGTGAAAAGTTAGAAATTAGAGAAATATGCATTATAAAGAAAGAAGATAACGCGTTATTTATAAGGAGTCTTATAGAAGAAATAAAAAGTAAAAATAAATATAACGGTCCAAGGATTTGTATTTTGAAAGGTATAAAAAGAATAGATAGTGACGAGGAAAAACAATTTATTATGAACGACTATCATCTGCTACCCACAAGCGGACATGCTGGGATTCGCAGAATGGTAAATAACATAAAACGTAAATTCTACTGGCCAGGAATAGAAAATGATGTTAAGAGTTACGTTAGAAAGTGTGAAAAATGTCAAAAAAGTAAACATTCTAGGCATATTAAGGAACCCCTAGTTATTACAACCACAGCTAGTTCTGCTTTGGAAAAAGTTTTTCTAGACATAATAGGTCCATTAGATAGAGATTTAGAAGATAATAAATATATATTAACAATACAATGTGAATTAAGTAAATTTGTAGAGGCATATCCTCTTAGAAATAAGGAAACGGTAAGTATAGCTAAGAATTTTGTGAATAATTTCATTTTAAGGTTCGGAATCCCAAAGGTCATCACTACGGATCGTGGAACTGAATTTATATCGGATACAATGGAACAGGTTTGTAAGTTACTAAATATAGAAAAACTAAGTTCTACTGCATACCATCATCAAACTATTGGTTCTCTTGAAAATGCACATAAACATTTAGGTTCATTTTTGCGCATACAATGTGATAACCATCCAGAGACATGGAGCCAATGGCTACCATTTTGGTGTTTTACATATAATAATACAATTCACTCAAGTACAAGATATGCACCATACGAGTTAGTTTTTGGAAAATCATGTGAAATACCTAGTAGAATTTCTTCTGACATTGAACCTTTATACAATCCAGACAATTACAGTTTAGAATTAAAGTACAGGTTACAGACAGCTAATAGGGATGCGAGAGAAAATTTGTTAAAGTCTAAAGAGAAAAGAAAACAGAAATATGATAAAAAGGTAAATAAAATAAAATACAAACCAAATGATATGTTATTAGTAAAAAATGAAACAGGAGGAAAATTAGATACCTTGTATAATGGCCCGTATTTAGTTATTGAAGAGCAGGAACCGAATGTAAAAATTTTGAGAAATAATAAAATTGAAATTATTCATAAAAATAGAACAAAACTTTTTGTAAAAGATAAATAATTAATGTTTATTTCTAAATCATTTCAAATTATTGTATACTATATTTAGATACATACTAATTGTTTTATTACTATTACTTTTACTTATTAAAACTTTTCATATTTACATTATATACTTATACAAAAAAAAAAAAAACTTAATTATGTAATTAATTTTTATTTTTTTTATTTTGCCCCGGTGGTGTAGTGTAGTAACATTTAGTTTATAAGACATGTATTTTCATTATATGTAGGCAGAATAAATCAGAGCGTTGTCCGGAACACTTGTGCGCCTTTTACTGTATCTCCCCGTACCTCACACCTCAATAGAAACAAAGTATCGTTAAAATGACATCTTCAAAGTTAACAAAAATTATCATAAAATAAAAAGTACTGAGCCAAACTGAATGGCAACCTATTCCGCATCGCACAAGAAAAAAGAATCACGTAAATCAGTTCAGAAATCTCGGGGAAATCGGTGTGCATACATAAAATAATAATGATAGGTTTAAAAAAAAACACGCTTTTATAAATAAACTAAACTAAAATGTAGAAAACCTTAACAAATTAGTGTATTGTCATCGGTTCTCGATAAGTCTACTTAGTTTAAATGAAATCTGAACGTTTGAAGCGGGTCAAACTGAAGCCCAAATAAGTCGGTTATGAAGAAACAAACATACAGGTGAAGCTAATAAAAAGCATGTAAAATACCAACCGAAATGACAACCTCATCCTTTTTCAGTCGGTTAAAAATATTCTAGTACGATTTTTTTTTCAACTATATTTATAAAATTGTTTTTCCTTGCATTTGTTGATGTGTTTAAAAAATTAAAACACTGCTTATTATTGTAAAAAAGTCCAATCCACACAAACTGATATGTAGCGTTCAAACTTCCTATTACAAGCTTATCTTTATTTGTATGTTACAATTACAAATAGGTAGTGCTCAAATTCAGAGCTGATTAAATGTTTTAAAAAACTGATTTACTGTAAAATAATAATATAATATAATTTTTAACAAAAAAACCGACTTCAAAAAGGAAACTAAAAAGTGAAAAATAAATTTACTTAGTACAAAGTAATTCGTATTTTGATTTAGTTAATCAGAAATGATTAAATAAATATTTTATAATTTTATATTTTATAAGTCGGTTAAAAATAAATATAGTTGTTTGTTATATATATTAAAGTTTAAACAAATTACAATCATTTTAATAATATCTTTAGCGATAGCTCTCGTATTTTTAAAGGAAAGTGAGTACATAATTATAGCATATTTATACAATTAATATATCGAAATTTGTAAAGGGTATAGTCCAATATTCTTAACAATGTCACGCCGTATTTATTCGCTATAATAAACTTATCATAATATTGTAGTGGGTCATAATAAATTATCAACAATTAATCAATTAAAAAAACCCTTAAAAAATAACATTGGAAGTAAACGAAGTCAAAGTCAATAGTCATCATATTAAAACGTCTGGAGGTCATAGTGCAGTTTCAATCGGTCGCTTGATATTATGACGTACGGTCGGCAAAACGGTACACACATTGTTAGGTATTATAGCTCTTACGTTTGTGGCGATAAAAGAGAGGAATGATATAAGCCTAGTGTACATTCAACCCTCGTATCGCCACGAGTACGACATCCTGTCAGATATTCCAATTAGGACTGGCTGGAGTGTTAAGCACTTTCATATAGGAGTATTATAATAAAGCCCTGTGAATAGAAGTACTTAGTTTATTATGAGTTGATTAGCGCATCTCGGACTTTTTAAACATCGTTTTATAATGACGTTATTAAATTATACTTTACGCGTATTTTATACTGCTCTTTTGAAAATAAAATTGTGTTAATGCATGTCCGAATAACTGATTATACCTTAGGTATTAGTCATATTTTTGAAAAATTATTTTTATTGTTGATTAGCCTTACATTGGTGTTAAAAACTATAAATCAGCATAATCAAACGATTAAAACATTTGAAATCTCTGAATAGTGGATGCAAACAAAGTCCTTTCTTTTAAATAAAATACTGAGATGGTACTTTTAATTATATAGTTTACTGGAGATATGAGAAGTCTGTATCCTAAAATATTTTTAAATAAAAATTTACATTGTATTTAAAAAGAGAGATAAAGAAGTAGGTTGAAAAGGATTGCTGCTTTATCCATCTGCGAATAAAAAAAAATTGTTTACCATAAACATAATATATTATACAAAGTTATTACTTAGGATACAAATAGGATTTTACAAAGAAAAAGATATTTTTCTTTCTCGTTATCATCAAAAGATTAACGAAAACCATATTTCTTAATATTTTACCAGCCGCCGTGACAGATAACTACAGAAAAATACATCTGATATTATCTCTGACTTATTACGCACTCGACGACAAGCTGTGTCATGAGTAATTCATCAGTATTTTTAAAGCATTTAAATAATAGTCATCGATATTACAATAATATAAATATACAACAGTGGTTGACTCACACAGGTAAGTTAAATTTTGAAATCTTTACTAAGATCGTGATTGGCAAAACATTATAAATGAATATGAAATCGTTGACTGCAGTAGCGGATTGAGATTTTATATTACAATACAAAACAACGATCGATGTTAAATGAGGGCACAATTTACTTTAACCTGCGAAGCTTAAAAACACATGATACAGAAATAACTGAAAAATTACTATTTTTGCTACCACATTTACGTTAATCTTGTAATCCATCGGTTTAATTCTTGTTGTGTTAACAAAACTGCTTTTCGACAAAATTTAATATATCACACCACAAATAAAGATAATAATAACTGTAAGTAAAGTGGAATAGAATAAGTCATCTAGATACTTTACAACAATTAAATTCACATCACTCTGTGCTACACGCTATGGGTTTTTAAACAATTCAATTCCGACTCGTATTAAACCTAATTAAAAAGTCCTTTGTCATTTTGATTCTTAAATCGAGAATAATCAATTTGACTTATAAAATGGTCATATATTTTACGACTCTACAGTTCTACACCCCATAATCATATAAACTGTTTTTCTTTGACATTGTTCTAGACAGCTCCGGAAATGTCCGATGTGTTAAAAATGTTAATACATCCGTGATTCCAAATTCGCATACATACCTACTCAGTACCAGTAGCTATGAGCCGAATCAACCGTTAAACAGTTATTGTGTAGTCTATTGGTATATGTTAAAAATATTCTACTACAATTAAATTTCTAAAATATATATATTGTGTGTAGTATGCGGATAACTTCGTGGTTAACGAACCGAATTTGCTGATTCTTTTTGTTGAAAATGAGATATGCCAGAGGCGGTACCATGATAAGGGCACCAGGATCTGATTATGGCATCCCTGAAAAATCAAGTGGTACCTTCACAAATCGTAGTGGCGCCTAGTGCGTTTGTCAATTTGTATCGTCTAGTTACATTATATTACTTGTCGATGTAACTGAAGTAGGTTTCTTTTCTTTTGCTAGCAAACACAATAATGATTATTCTATTTTTGTAAACAAGTATAGAATATGATACCGGGATCTCGAAAGATTTATTTATACATAATTTCTGGGGTTGGAAGTATAACAATTCAAAATAAAACTTACAAACAACAACAACAATGTATTGTTGCACGTTCCGGAAGAATTCTCAGATACAGAACAGCCTCAGATTGATAATGCGCGCTGCCACCATTTAGGTGACGTAACTCGCATCGCACGGTAGGCTTTTTTTAGTATTATAAATAGCAAAGTCGACAAAACGTAACGGTAAAATTCACGGTACTACCGAAATATTAACTACAATGACAAAGCGAGTAAAATCGAGCCGGACTTCTAGTATTATTGTAAATACAATAAATTCATGTATGTATTTCACGACCACTAAAATTTTACTATATTATTTAATATATAAAAGCTAAGGTTTGTATGTGTGTGTGTGTGTGTGTGTGTGTGTGTGTGTGTGTGTGTGTGTGTGTGTGTGTGTAAGTATATAAAACAAAATATACTGCACCGATAGTAAATTAAATTAGCACGTAGATAGTTGAAAATCCATTATAACTTTTAGGGAACCCAATATTGCCATAGGTTCAGAAGTTCCACGGTCAAAACCTCGAGATGCCACTAGTACCATAGACCTATAACATTTGTCTAATTGTATTTCCCAGATGATGTCTTGTAAGAAGCATATATTTATACTATTATGTAACATTCCTGAATGTAAACTGACTCTTAATGGTTTCAAGGTGGTTTACGATCATACGAACTTCACACATATTCACTCGCACATATAGCTTCATCCGTGTCGATTTATAGTAATCGTATATTTAATTGCAATAGTAATAATGATCTTTACGAAAAGGTATTTAAAATCATATTATTCGGCATATAGTAAAAAAGTGAAAAAAAAATTAATTTTTCTTTTCTTTAACATAAAACACAAAAAAAAATTCTAACACAGTCACGAAACCTGATTCCTAGAAACGAAACCAACGGTTTAAAACATTGAGATACTGTGATATGTAATCATAACGAGCTTTCAAGAATAGGAACGTGCGTGAGAGACGGGTACTGTGTTTAGAATGAGACAAAAGATATTACAAAAGTCGTCGCGAAATCACCGCGGGAGAGTTACGTGTTTGTTAAAAATAACCAACTAACGTAAAATTATGTATTAAAAGCGTTTGTCGTCATTCATTGTAACTTTACAGTGACACAAATACACTGACATCAATAATGCACATAGTATTCTCATCAATTACTATAGTAATTGTGTTTGCTTATAAACTAGTCGTAGTAAAAACTGACGTCAATTAACATTAACAAGTACAACGTAGGTAGTCGAACAAAATAGTTAATTAAATACGCATTATTAGGGATACTCATCAGATATCGATCAATTTTAAATCAATCAAAAACAGTATACCCAGAAAAAAGTTAGTACGTATCCCTTTTTACAAAAATGCGCGTGCCGAAATTACGCGCACTTATAGTTTATATAGAAAAGGACTGCAGAATGCTAATTTTTTTTTTAAATTATGCATAAAAAATACATTAAATCAATAACAAATACCTTACAGACACTACCATGCAAGAAACAAATCAGGGCTGACACCGAAACAAAGACAAGATTCCTGCATGTAAACTTACAACCAATTTTTTGTACCTATCTTCGTTTGACGTTGCATTGGCGCAGTGGTCAGCCGGTTACAGACTCACAGCACTGGTTGCTGCGTTTGCGGTCGCGGGTTCAACCGCAAACATTTGTATAGTTCATACAGACATGTTTGTCGCGGTATGGGCATTTCTTCTTTTGCACAAACACCAGTATTAGGTTGCTTACTATAGGACAAGACAACCGTGTATGTACGTTAAAGATATTTAATATAAATTATTATTTACTGTTTAAAGTAATTGCGTCTAGGCTGGGTTCGAAGGGTAAATAAGAAGAGAAAAAGAAGAGAGATTATATCCGCAACATTTACTAAGAAGGCTACAGATAACGTGAAGTACAATGATAGATAATAAAAGAGTAAAAAATTTTTAAGTTTTCAGCGACCTATATTTATTTCACTAATGATCCCTCGCTGGTAACATTAATTCATTTTAAACTCAACTCGTTGATTATGATGTTAAAACCTTAATCGAGGCTAAGTGATGTTGTTATTATACTTAAAACATGAGCATCTTGTTTACGCTATAATAGTAATAAAAATTAAAGTAATTTGTAGCTGTAATTTTTTTATGTACCCAATTAAATTTAAATATATTGAATAAGGTTTTTATTTGCTTATTGCTTTTAGGATTTTTGTAAATTTTTAAGTTTTTTGGGAGCGCTGGAAGTTTTCTCAACTTTTTTTTATTCTCGCTTTTATTTCAATGTAACTTCCACTGCAATTGCAAGTGTTTTGGAACGGTTATTTGCTACAAGGTGATGATATCCTTTAATTCTTTCATTTTATTTTAGCACACGTGAACGCGAACGGAATACTACACTATAGTAACCTAGAATAAGAAACTATTGTAAATAGGATGTAAATGAACCATTTTCCTCCAGTCATCTTAAAACATTCGAGGGTATGAAATATTTCACGATAGTTAAGTAGCTTTAAAAGAATAATTTAATGTGAAAACTTGGTATATAAATATTAAATTTAAAATGTGTATTCAAATTATCTATATAAATAAAAATGAATTACTTAATGTGTTGCTAAGCGCAAAACTCGAGAACGGCTGAACCTATTCTAACAGAATTGTTTTTCTAAAGTTTACTAAGACTTTGTAAAGATTCTTATAGATATAAGAAATACAGGACAAACGTCTGTAATGGTAAATGGAATGTATGTGTACCAATATTGCCGCGGTACCCTCGTCGCGGTTGCTAGCGTAAAGAGCTCGCTATTATAGCACCAACAACGGTGATCTGTTTTCGTGGATAACCGTCTTTGGTTAACCGTTTGGATTCTTTGGACGTAATCTTGGCTATGGATCAGTAACTTAGATTAATTGCAAGATAAATAATAATACTGGCCTCGTAAGTGTCTAGTTAAATAACAAACGTCGTTGTTATTGCTTGAAACACGGAAGTCTTAAAAGTAAGGTTTTTAAAACAATTTTGGAAAATTTTATGGGAAAATATTCAAGTATTTGACGAATAAAGCATATTTAGCACGCGATTTCATTAAAATCAACACCATAGCCTGATGATGTCCTTATCATTTAGAATTTGCATTTGATGCCTTCGACGCATAAAGCCTGAACTAAGTTTTTTTTTGTATAATGATTTTGTTTCATTTAAACTATATTACATCTACTACTTACTTATTTAATTAATACTAAGTTGTAAATATAGCTTTTCACATTTTACATAAAAGGTTATTTATGAAACGTTACCGGAATCTCAATTCATAAATTCCTCGATAGCAAAGTGAGGCATAGCATCTGAGAAATATGTAGTAACGAAACTCCTTATACTATTATGCGTATTAAACTAAGACCTTGACTCAACTCACAAAACTTTTCCCTTAAAAAAAGCAAAGTAATCTCATAAATCTTAATCATTTATGGCAAAATGTATCGTTCGTTACTTTTGTCGTTTACTTTTTATTGCAATTTAATGTTTTGCTATAAAATGAAAAAGAAAAACAGAACAGAATGAATAAGTCAAAGAAGCGCACAATAATATTATATTATAATATTTTAATACTTTATAATATTATTTAATATTACAAAAATAGAAAAGTTGTCTAAATGTTACCAATAAACTCTGAAAGTACTGAAACGAAACAAAAAAAATCTGTCAAATAACAAAACTAAATCCGGACAAAACCACAATGGAGTCCAAGCAAAACACACGATTGTAAATTCCAATTTTACTTATCTAAAATAGGAAATTATACAAGGAAACTTAAATATTATTTATATATACAGAACAAAACATATTTTGTAAATTATAACGAGTGATGGGTAAAATATTTTAATGACGCCATTACGTCAGGGTAACGTCATGTTAATGTTCATTATACTGTTAACCGTTTCCGCTTTTCCTACGTCACTATATTTTTTTTTTTGTTCCACATAACTGTTACACTTGTACGAGATACAAAAAGGATCTTAATTGCTCTATTTCCCCAGAGAATCCTTTAGTCAACAACCAACCAAACGCATTATGTCTATATCTTATGTAAGATTTTAATGTTCACACGGGGATTAACGCGAACAAAACTATGGTAAAATATATTACCTTGAGGCCTGACGTTTCGGCTAGGTTACACCAGCCGTGGTCGCAGGCAGACTCTGCCTATATTTTACCTTAAAGAGTTTTGTTCGCGTTAATCCCCGTGTGAACATTAAAATATAATAATGCAACGCGAAAGTTTAAAAGTTGTTATGTAAGATTTTACTATAGAATATCGGTAACAGTACAAAACTTAAGACATGTTTTAATAGTTGTTTGTTATTGGAACGAAGTTCCTTACGGTAGGCTTGACATTTGGCTGGGCGACCGAACTGAAAAAAATGTGATACTAAAAACGTAAGAAAAATATATAACGGAAGTGACGTGATATCAGTCACACGACTGTATAAATATGTCGTTCGTAAAACTAAAATATTACTAGTAGTAAACTTTTTAAAATTATTTATGTAATTTTATGCTGTCGACAAAAATAAATAAAGACATGTTTTTTTTATTTCACTTAATAGTTCTAATTATTATTATTATTATTATTATTTTGTTTGATTTATTTTATTTTACGGTATTTGTTATTTTCTAAAATACTAAATTTTCTAAATACTTTTATGTACTGAGTTAAAAGCCCATCAACAAAATAAAAAAAAAATCAAGAACTAGAAAATATATATAAAATTCAACATTATTTTTTCAAATTGTGTTGCTCCTATACTATCCGAAGGAACTTCGTTCCTACCTGGTGTCCCATGACACCACATAATTTTAATTAAACCATTTTCATTATTTCAAAAATTTATTGAATTAGGTTTATGAAATCAAACAAGTACAATTCGTATAAAAAATACGTTTAGAAGCAACGCGTTTTTCAGTCAATGACCTTTACCTTCGTGATCAGCTTAATAAACTAAATCAATAGAATAATCTTCATATCTAGAGTAAGCGATTAACATCCATCTAATAATAACTGACCCTGAGTTACACCTAATTTTGTATCTGTTTGAATATCGTCGAATCTAACGAGAACTAATATAACAATGTAAATACATTTGCATTTTCGTTCCAGAAGTAGATTATTTCTGCGTGATCATAAGAAACAAAGAGAAATATAATAATATTACAAGAAAAAGAAAGAGCAATTTTGAGAATTGTGTATTAATGAAACATTGCATATTTGCAAAAAGTTTTTAACCATTTTAAATATGATTTGATTCATCCTGTAACATCATCGCATTGCTGTGCGCAGGCCTCTTTCTACATGTAGGAGAATTGTCGGAGTTTAAATTAATTAAATATATTAATAAATATTTATTTATTTAACACTTTATGACAAATTAAAAATAACATAAGGAAAATAACCAAACTCTCAATAATATAGAAAATATTTTATACAATATACAATAATGTAAAGTAATATTTATATAATATACAGTAAAGTATGTAAATTTGAAAATAGGAAGTTCTTTCCTTTTACTGGACAAAAACGCTTTTTTACAATTTTCTATACATTATATAGTTTCCGTAAAAGATATTTAATCCAATTTGAAGTTAAGAAGCATTTACAGATTTAATTAACCAAAGATAAAAAGATATCGTGAAATAAGTCCGTCCTCATTGAAATCCAAGGATTCCCGGTAGTCTTAAAGGCTTAATTAAACGAATTAAAATCGTTTAAGCCGTTAGTGGAATTCAGATATTTCGCAACTTTTTATTACTTTAAAATGTCAATTTTAATAATTTCGTATATCTATGATCAAAGTAGATGCTTGTTTTAAAATGGCTTTAAATTGCATGATTAAAGGCAGAGCGTTGTTAATTCTGATGTCACAAATTGAACTATATTTATTTTTTACAGATATTTTATTTTTTACAGTTTCTATAATATCTATTTCCTAAGCTATTGTTACTGCATCTGAATATAGATATATATCGTAACTTCATAATTTATTTATAGCTAAATGCACAATAATTACAACGTGCGTAATTTTTTGTCGCCTATTTAACCGCAGCCTTTACGTAGTTATTCCGCCTAAAATGAATGTTATTCGCAAGTTGAATTGTAGCAAACAAGGTAAAATTGAAAAACTTACAAACTACCAAAGTAACGTGCTCAGATTTATAGTAATAGTAGAAATTTAATTTTTTATATATGTAGAATTTTTTTGTGGTCAGTGACCGTAATAAATAATACGCTTCAGTAAAATAAATTACCGTTATAACAGTTTATTTCAAAGGTATAAAATACTGGTAATATTTTTTAAAACAAAAATAATGTTTTTACTCAAAGATATTAATATCGTTAACCCATACGTAGAATTACACACACGTAATGCAACTTCATTACAATAGGCTGTATTATAAATAACTTAGACGTATATCTCAACCAGTGACTGCTAGTTTTATTTTTCACGGAGTCTGTATCCAACACGGCTCTATCGAGACGGATCGATCGTGCGAATCGGTACTAGACTTGTTTGTTTTGTTCAGAGTTCGTTATTTTTCACTGGTAAACAATGAACATGTCATCCCGCAGTACGTAATTATTATCGAATATGTGGTATTGGGTTTTAATTTTCATATATGTAAACTTTTGTTTTGATACTAAGCTATTTTTAAAAAGATACAATATGCTAAATACACATATACGCTAAATATAAAAGTTATTAGGTGAATTAGAGAAGAAAAGATAAATCAATTCAAACTTATCAACCAAACACATTACTAACGCATTTTAAAAATATTCATTCAATATAATGCAAGTAATTATTATATAAAAATATCTACAATAATAACAGCAAATGATTTTCTGTAAATTTCGTGTAATGTGATACTTTTTTTTAATAAAATAGAATTCTTAAGTATTAAGCTTCGTTAAAACAATAAGCACGAAAGAAAATAAACTCAATTCTTTTATTAAATTTCTTTCACTTAAAAGAAATGTAATCCAATCCAACAGGAATGTCTTCCTATAACAACCGCGTGTAATTGTAATGCCACTCAACTGTACTCGAATGAGTAATGAACGTATGCGTCATATGCGTTCCCATGAACGCTGCTAGTGATGCGACGATTCGATTATAATAAAATCGATCGATTCTCAGATGTACACTATTTTAATAATAATGACAATCACATCATCATCATCACTTCAGCCTATGGCAGTCCACTGCTGGACATAGGCCTCCACAATTTCACGCCAAAAATGGCGTGGGTTCATGTGTGTTGCCCTGTGCCCATAGTCAAACAATAATAATAAAAATATATTTTATATTTTTAAATAATATAAGACAAATATGTAAACAGTATACATAATTATACTATAGCTTTGTTATATGCAAATTGAGATAAATACAAATACTCTTTATTGTACTCTAACAGAGGAAATATTTACATCCAAAGGAAAATATAAACATGTACAAAAGGCGGTCTTATCGCTAAAAGAGCGATCTCTTCCAGACAACTTCTAGCATAAAAAGGACATGACAAAGAATTAGACGGCATGGGGGATAATGATAACAATTTATGCAAAATTTTAAAAACACGATTATTGAATAATATTATTATAAAATATAAATAGATATAAAAATATAATAAAATATTTTTATATCTATTTATATTTTATAAAAAGAAATATAAGGCCAGTGGTACAAACGACAAAAGTGAAAAATTATAGAGAGTGAAATCGAATGAAACATCAAACAGTAACGAGAACTCTTCCGAGCAATAGATAAATATATTTTTAAATATTACGATAATCGTTCTTAAGGAGTTTTCATATGAGTGTGAAAAAAGTGTAATAATGTAAAGCACTGCTTACTTTTTTAAGAACTAAATAGTTGATTTACAAATAGGATTCAAACTACTATTAAAAACGTAAATAAAAAATAATAAAACAAACTTTAATAATTGTGTTTGCAGGCAAACAAAGAAAAACCGAATTCAATTATATCGACAAGTAATACAACGTAGATCGACGAAAAAATAGTCAAGTAAATACGCATTATCAAAGACTACTCCAAAAGTTGTAATTAGATCTCGATGAAATTTAAATGTGACTACATGATAAACATCGGCTTTCGATTAAATTAAAAATCATCAAAATCGATACACCCAGTACAAAGTTATGCGGATTTTTGAGAGTTTCCCTCGATTTCTCTGGGATCACATCATCAGATCCTGGTTTCCTTATCATGGTACGGAACTAGAAATATCTCCTTTCCGACAAAAAAATAATTATCAAAATCGGTTGATAAACGACGGAGTTATCCCCGAACATACATTATATATATATGTTTGTGTGTGTGTGTATATATACGGTCGAATTGAGTAAAAATAGAGAATATTTTATTTTTCAAACTTACGTAATTCTGTAACTTAACTAACGATTGGAATTGTGTAGATCTAGATTAGACTTTGATAAAAAAACTAGTTGCATTGTTAAAAATCCTCGCAAGATGTTCTCAAACTCAATGTCGAGTAAAGTTGATTGTTTTTGATACTTCACTATACTTTATCGATGCTTAGCTTTAATACGAGCGTAATTATGCATAACGACTCATTTTTAACGTGACTCAATGTCTTAGATTTTAAATTTAACTCAAGATTATTTTAAAGTAATTTAGATGTATGTTTTTTACAATTGATTTTGTCTACATATTTGATTTTTTTGTTTAATAAATAAATAAATAAATCGGTCCATCCGATCAAGATGCTGCTATGCCACAGACAGACGCACACAGATATTGTCATCAAACATATAAAGCCCCTCGTCTTGGGTCGGGAGATGCAAATTCAATATATAAACAGCAAATATAAAAAAAAATTCACACACGGCAGAAGTCAAACTTCTGAATAGTAGGTCAAAAAAATCTCTATAAATAAATAAATATGTACTGTGTACTGTATTCTATCTCATTCTCTTGCCGACTTAGGTATTTCTTAAAAAGATTAAAAGTAACAAAAGCCTAGCCCAGTTGAATAATCAAAACCGGTCATATTTACGAAAACAATACCATTATTCAAATCACTTCTTTACTAGAATCAGTCTCATTGTAGTCATTTCACGCCTTTGTTTTTTTATCGATTAAAGAACGAACAATAGAGACAAGTGAACAGTGCCCGATTGTAACAGATTTTTTAGGCGATAGTACGTTCTGAAGTTTGGTAACGTTATAATTACATTACAATACCTTCGAAACTTGAACAGAATATAAAGTAATCGGTTTTTGTAAATATTTCAAAACATGACGTTTCAAATACAAGTTTTTAGAATTCGTAGACAATTTGCTCAGTTTTACTTGCCTTGGACATTAATATAGCGAACGATTAGTTCAGTTTTTGTGAGTAGTATCTACGTATGTTGTTCTATCTTTATGTTTTTTATGTTAACAAATGAACATTTTTTTTTTCGTTTATTATATTATAAAGATATAAATATAATCAAAGACTCAAAAATGTTAGACCTTTAGTCTATTAACGACGATAAGGATAGAAAGAAGGAAATATATGTAGAATAATACTAACATTTATCAACAATATACAAATAATACATATATACTTATCCTTAAGAACTACAAAATTTTGTAACGAAAACTCTTCGTAAATAATTATTTAAATGCACAAGGACCATTCAAAATGGGGTAAAAAAATCTCCATTACCCAACAGATTATTAAAGTTCAAAATTGCGTTGAGAGCCGTTCCAGACTTGTAATAAAATACATCGCTCAAGAGCAGCTGAGCACAAAAGATATAACAAAACTATCGTTCAATATAACATTACACTATACACGTTGCTATAACATACTAGTAGTTATGTTTTAAAAGCTGATACAAAACAAAGATCAAAAGTTGAAGTGTATGATTCACGGATGACGACTGATACGTTTATAGTAAAATAACACTAAGATTTCGATAATACATGACGCATTTCAATAATGAAGCACGTGGGCGTTAAAAAGCTCACAAGCGTAGTATAAAAGTTAGAAAAATCACCAGAGTTTTTGAAACAAATGTGTCTTTTAGACGCACGATTTAAAAATTCAAGATTTTAATAAATATTGTATCTGCATCTGCCTGTCTATTTACATAAAGTTATTCCGTTAATATAATGAGATAAAAATGTTATATAATTAAATGATAAAATGACGCAGAAAATTCGCCGACTCTTATAATCCGATACTTCCGAACCGGAAACTTTACATTTGAATCAGAACAAGATAAATGAAAATTAACGTATTTGCCTAATGGATTCCTTCTGTGGCAAAACGAGCAGATATTTCATGGATTCTTGGAAAGGTTAAAGATTGCTTTGTGAGATAATCTGATATAATTGGATTTCTGTGTTGGTCCTAGTCCTAAAACAACAATGTAATCTTTCAAAAGATATCGGGTTCGTAGCCTGTTTAAGATTATGTACTACGCAGGTAACGAAGTCTGTTTAATACCTGACATTGACAATGCTCCTCCAAGCATGAAGTTGGTCTGTGTATGCTAGTTTGTATAATGTACTCCGAAATCACTGTTGCTTGACTTGATTGTGGTAAAGTGCAGTTACCTTTGATATTGTAATGGGTTAAAAGATATATTGTAAGAACATTTTTGTTTTTAGAAAATTGAGATTGATAACTTAAGGTTTTTCAACTTTGACAATTGTGTATTTAGTAGTGTCAAAGATCACCTTGTTTAATCTTATACTATTAAACGAGCAATTCTTGTATATATATATATAATCTGAATCTCGGAAACGGCTCCAACGATTTCCATAAAATTTAGTATAGGTATAGGAGGTTTCGGGGGAGATAAATCCATCTAACTAGGATTCATTTTTAGAAAATGACGTTTTATCCCTGTTTTTAGGGAGTGAAAAAATAGCTACAATATCGTTAGAATACGAAAATAAATTTCGCAACTGTCATTAAAGTTGTAATAGCTCGGTGGGAAATCGGCCGGTCGGGATCAACCGAGATCATGGTTCAAATCCCAATGTCCCTGATCAATTATTTTTTTCCTTTTTTTTAATTGCACTCGTTATTTTAAAAAAAAATATTATTCATATTTTATAAATATGTAATTCGAATTTAAATATGAATTCCAAAAAACACGATTTACAAAAATACCGAGCTAAGCTCGGTCACCCAGGTACTAGTATTTATAAACACAATTACAGTATTGAATAATTGACAATTAAATTCAGTAACAGTAGAACCTCAATCTTATTTCTTAAATGGTATCCTAAAATTGTTTGAATGTACTGTTTTCAAGCAGTATTGTGTTCCTGTTGGTAAGTAAGGTGACCAATTCCTGGGGGGGATATCTCATTGGGGATAGGGTCGGCAACGCGCTTGCGATGCTTCTGGTATTGCAGGCGTCTATAAGCTACGGTAATCGCTTACCATCAGGTGAGCCGTACGCTTGTTTGCCGACCTAGTGATATAAAAAAAAACCTACGTGTTTGCTTAAGAGTGTATGCTACCTCAAATTGCTTATTTTCCACTCGGCAGAATGTCCATATCTTCCAAACTACTGAATATTTAAGTTTGAAATGTATGTATGGTAAAGTTCAGGACATAGACTATCTTTCATATGTTTCGAAAACACGATTCCATAAAATTTTCTCGATACAAAATAATCGCAAAATTATCTCTATTTTTGTATTAAAACCTTAATATCTCAGTAAATATAGAAGTTATGGACTTGAGATTAAGCATGGTAATTGAAATAAGTATGAAGAACATTTTATATGTTGCGTTTTTTTTTTTTTTTTTTTTTAAATAGCTATTGGTAATGATTGTGAGAGATAATATGTATAATTCGCGCGATGAACAACCAAGCACTCTCAATTGTCATGTGTTTTTAGTACGGGTGAAATCTGAATTCGAGCTGAGATAGTGTAGCCCCTTAAACACAAAATACGAATAAATCGTGAATTATAATGACAGCTCTGGCTACAGTACTAGCCACAGGAACACCACAGAACTTGAGACCAGTATTACTTCGCCGTGTACCTTCTGGAAGGTTGAGGTACTTTTCCAGTGGGACTGTTCTAAATTTCAGGCATGATATTTCCTGCTGTTCCATATCAAAAGAAAATAAAATAATTGATTTTTGTTTCTCAAAACAATTAATACTATCTTTTGTAAAAAATGCCAGTTTAGTAATATTTTTAATCATAATTAACTTGAAACAGTACATCGAGCAAACACCATTTCCTTATGAAATAAAAACAAAACATTAACCAGTTGATTTAACAGACTTTCGCAACATTATCTTACAGGATATTACATTAAAGGAACTTCGATTGAACGAAAAGGATTAATTATATTTTTTTTTATAATGTAAAAAGGACATGCTATCTTATTCGTTCATCTGTAACCTTAAAATATGGTTGTAATAATGAATAAACATCAGACGGGAATATTAAAAGCATACTAAATAATATTTTTAAAATAAAGCAACCTAACTTTATTAACGAAAAAAAATTAGGAAGCAGTAACTAGCTTCATAACCTCGTTTTCTTATTAATAACAAAAACTACCAACGAGTAGTTTCATAAAATCCTGCTTCACTATAAAACTCACAGCTCAATTATATTTAGCTGCGACGCGATGCCGAGTCATTATTTACCTTCATTATGAGACCCTAGAAAGATAACGCGAGAGGAAAGCATTTTATAGCATAATTATAGGGTAACTTTACCCCCATACTTGGTACGACGCAGCATAGGCAAAATTCATTTAATTATTCTAATGAATTATATATAGCCACACGTATTAGCTCTCTTACGCATGATGGTATCTTTTACGTCATTCTTCAATAATATGAAAACCATGCATGACCTTACATACCTCTTAATTTATTCAATTTAATAATAGACAAAAAAAAGGTCCACAATAAAATAATATAAATATGAAGTAACATGTGGTTCAATTTAGTCAGCGACTATGTAGGCACCGAGGGTAGTTTAGAAACATATGTTAGTGATAGGAGTGACCTTCGAAGTTATCAAATACAATGGTGCGAACCGTAACAATTACTGTTACGGTAGCTTCACATAAATTACAAATTGACGACGGTTCAAGTTGAATAAAATATTTTTTGATTTTGATTTTGCTTTAGTCTCATCAATCACTGCGCATCATAGCCTAATAACTTCAGCTATGAACACGATTCCTTTTTTCATGAGTTGTTATTTAGTTAAGAGTACGGAGTAGAGAGTACTGTTGCGAATTACACGTTCAAACAGAAAAAAAAAAACGTTTCTAAAATTTAGACGACTAGTTCTGTAATATAACTTTCAGACGGTTGTAAACCGTAACTCACGTAGTAATGAAAAGAAACATTCACCGAAGGAAGCGGATGCTCTCAATTATCAGTGTTTCCAAATGGAATGCAAGACTAACCTTACAGGGATTAACAGTTTCATTTACTATACTCGTATATTTGCAACACATAATTATATGTGTCTGGTTCAGCGGAAGTTTCATTTTATCCGTAGATTGTTTATGAATATTACTTAAATAAAGTCGATCCGGTTTTTATGTAATGTTGAACTTTTGTACTCTTTCTGGATACTCACATTCGTCTATTTGGATTGAATGGTGAAATCTTATTGATGAATAAGATATTCTTATTCATCAATCCGAACTATTTATATATTCAAGCTTTACGAATATTTAACTATCTAAAAATAAATCTTTAAATTTTTGTTTACAGAGCTGAAGCCAAAGCGATCGTAAAAATTTCGTCTCAAAAATTTATTTCAGTTGTACTACAAATACATAAAGCATCGAAACGTACAATTAACGTAGGAAAAACTTAAAAGAAATTTAATGAAATCGGAGACAATTATGTAAATTGTTCCATAATTCATAAAAAAAAAAAAATTACACGAAACGAAAATCCAAGTAAGTTCCAAGTAAGTTCAATTTTTTTTTTCAATTATCCAACATATATGTATCTCTTTTTCGTTCTCAAACTTAATTATCTACTCATTTTTGACCTAAGAATTTTGGTCGCGTTAACTATATAATAGACTTTTCTTGTTCAACAAAATCAAAAACACGTTCATACTTCCATGTCAGGAGCATATATTTATATTTTACCAGCATGTTCACCTAGTGTTAAAAATAAATTGAAGAAATTCTTTACACAAAAATCGGAATAACTTGATTATTTATTTATGAAGCTTAAATAAAACTTCACAAATTTTGTTGAGGCTGCATTTATTTTTATATATATATAACCGTTTGATTGAATGCCAAAGTTTTAAAATAACTAACCTACATTTTTTTTACTGAACAAAAAATTCAAATTTTTGTCATACTGATTTTCGGAAACATTAAAGACGACTGTTTGTTTCACTTTTATCTAAACAATATCAAATTGTTCATGCATTTCGTGGAACAGTTATCGATTTTAGATAACGTTTATTATTTGATAAGCGTTTAACAATTTTGATAATAATACATACACGTTTCAATTTAATTAAACTTTGATATATTTTTTAGATTTACTACATGAATTACACAACATATTCCTTAAACGGGAAACAAGTTTTTTTTTGTATTATTCTTTGCACGGTATTGTTAGTCGAGAACGCAACCAGGTCAGTCGACTGACTAGACAGGATCAGAGCACGGGAATTAGGCTAGTGGGTACGGTAGTGATTACTAGAGCTAGGGGATGCTCGTGTTAAAAGGGCTTTGTGCGGATAATGTACATGGTACGTTAAACAACGTTCCAGTTTCTTTTGTAACCTACCTTTCCGAGCCCAAGCGAAAAGTTATAATTTATAAAACTTTTTTCATTTGTATAAAAGGTGTTGGCCGGATATAATACTTAAGCTTTTAATAAGCAATGCAAAACACGAAATATAGTTAGTGCGTTGTAAAAAGAATTTTGTAGCGACACAATTAACAAGATCTAGTTTACTCTTCAAAATTAAGTCACAAATTTCTTCGGAAAGTTGTCGATGGAATGTGGTTCTTCGATACTAATTAACATATCTTGTGAATATATGTTTCGTTAAGTGATTGATTCGCAGTCACCAACCCGCCTGCCCAGCGTGGTGACTATGGGCAAAACACATGAGTTCACGTTATTTTTGGCGTAAACTTGTGGAGGCCTATGTCCAGCAGTGGACTGTATAGGCTGTAATGATGATGATAATGATGAAGTGATTGATTCAATCGAAGACAAAATGAAACACGCGTTCATTCATTTTATTAACCAAATGTACTTAATTGCAGCAAAATATAAAAATATTCTGAAGATCAGTGGTATAATCATATCCTTACTTTACTATACTTTTTATATTTGTATTGCTAATATAAATATGCTAAATTATATTCAACTTTTTAAATAGAAAATGTTAAAACTTTCGTTTTTCGTACTAAAATCAAACGTGTTGTAAGTTGTAGTTTCAGATTAGGTATCTTATCATAATCTTTTTTGATATGTTTTCCTGGGTGTTAGCAGTTTTTTTATTACTAGTGTATTCAGAGTCAGAAATTAGAGCATTTACACAAACATTTAATTTCAGCTTAGGTTCGGTACACTTCCAGTCAAGATATTTTTCAACCGGTTACTGCTCAATTATACTGTCGGTTTCAAGTTCACGAATACAGACCATTAAGATTCCAAGGGCATCAGACGTTCCTACGTTATGCCTGCAAATTTGACTTACTTTTATTGGGTTAAAATTTCAATGTCCATCCCAAAGGCCCGAGGAACAGATATTAAATCGACTAAATTGGGTTAGAACATGAATATTGCACTGGGTTAAATCGCGTAAAATTATTTAAGTGTTTGCTTAAAAATTTAAACATTCTTTCGAATTCATTTAAAAATCGTATGTGCCTATTTAAATTACTAAATCCAAAAGGACAAAAATCAATGGGTTACTACTACTAAAACGTTCCGCTATAAATCAACCTTTCCGTCTGCCTATCTATCACAAGATTTTGTATATATTTGAAATCGTAATCACTACGCACTCCGAAGATTAATTAGACTATGTATTATAATACTTTTAAACCGATTCGGTTAATTTATTAAAAAAGTTATCTGAATGAGAAACCAAGAAATTGCAAAGAAATTGTAAAATTTCAGAAAACGTAACGATCATTTACCTTCATCAGCATTAAACTTCACGCGTCTGTCGGGTCAGCTAGTTAGAAATATTTTACTAAAAGTTAAATAGATTAAATATCAACGGTTTAATACGACTTACGGCCTGTAATCACCACTTATAGATAACGCTATTTGACGGATGACGATATCCAATAGATAAAAGTTTTTGATGTATTATTCTTTTTCACAATCGAATTGCACTGTATTTATGAGATATTTCTATTTGCAAATATGAATCTAAAACTTATAGTCTATTGATTGAGGTCAGGTCCTAATACCCTATTCTACCTCCTGTATTAAGTCTAATCGTTACTTATTTGCCGGATAAACTAAATCCACAAGTAGTGAAGCAGGCCCTTAGAATATTAATATACTTAACAAAAACATGTTGCTGGGTGGTTACGGCAATGAAAAATATAGCCACCCCCTCTCTTCCCGTGGGTGTCGTAAGAGGCGACTAAGGGATAACACAGTTCCACTAGCACCTTGGAACTTACAGAGCCGACCGATGGCGGGATAACCATCCAACTACTGGCAATGAAATACACAGGCCGTAGACGGGCTGCAGCGTTTTCGGTGCGATAAAGCCAGCCCTGCGATCACCAACCTGCCTGCTCAACGTGGTTACAATGGGTAACACACATGAGTTCACACCATTTTTGGCGTGAGCTTGTGGAGGCCTATGTCCAGCAGTGGACTGTGATAGGCTGAAATGATGATGATGAACAAAAACATTATTAAGTTTGAAATTTCAAAATCACGTTTAACTATATTTAAACATAAAAACCGATACCACAGAATATTTAAATTTTTATATATTGTAACAGTTTATTGTCTCGTTAAATTCCCTGGTCCCGCACTCAACGAAATTTCCGTACGAGGGGAGTACAAGGCTATGAAATCGGCACATGTGAGAGGATTACAGGGATGTCTGGCTAATCTTACGTGATTTATTTAAACCTTCAACATTTTTTACCTTCTAACCATATATAACTCTATTTTGTTTCATTATTAAATATTTAGTAGATATAAATCTCGTAAACTTTTGAACATTATACGTTTATTGATCAAATAAACTCATCGGCCCCTACCTATAAATTTATTTATTTATTTGGTCAAATCTTTTGCAATTTTGTTATAATTCAAACAGTTTAACCACGGGCGCCTCATAATAATAACAGTTTGCGGGACATTGTTATATAATATATAAATAATGTAATAAGTTCTTTGTTTCAGAGTAATTAAAATAAAAAAATCAACTCCTGTGTGTCTCAAAATATAATATATCAATAATCAATATCTCGAACAATATCTAAAAAGCTCGTGTATCATATATCGTGTATAGTTTTTCTTCTCAACGGAAAACGATACTATTAATAATTATTTTGCACTCGAGGAACTCTGTGTTTCTTGTCCAGATGCTCACACGTGTTCTGTCTACTGAAATATAATACATTTCTTTGAATCGCCACTTATAATACCCCTTTATAGCTCTTTATTTATACAAACAATAAAGATGGAAAGATTTATTACTTTGTAATCGAAGTATGGAACAAGTCAGCTGATTTTAATACTTCTGCCATTAGAAAGAGAGTTTTGCTCGAACAGAAATCATATTCTAATACATTCCAATAAATCATGGAGCCCTTAAGCGTGTTTTCAAGTATTTCACTTTAACGGCTATAAATATAGTTTTAATGTTTTAACTCCTTTTTCGTTACTATGGATGAAATTTAAAAAATTCATAATTATATACTTGAAAACACGCTTAATCGGTAATGCGGTATATACTCATACTGCCTTTGTACAGCCAACACTCGGTACCTACTCAAGAATGTCCAGGTAGGGCGATACACATGATCTGGCCGCTGTCCCTTCAACTTGCAGATTCTATTGGCTATGATTAATTCCGTTCTTTCCGGGGTAATCTTATTTCAGATCCTATATTTAAGAGAGACTCCAAGCATAGTCCGATGACTCTGAGGTTGTAAAATAGTCTCACCACAAACATTTACGTCTTGAAACCGTAACTGTCTTGAAGCTAACAAAAGGCTACGGTAACCGCTTACCACCAGTAAGCTTGATTACCGACACCTTGAGATTTAAAAAAAATGTCATTGCTCGAAGTTTTTTCAAAGTCTTGGCGACCTATGCTACCTAGCCCGACTCCTCCTATCGGCGATTGGAAGGCTTAGGTAAACAATTAACGTTTACAAATTCAAGAAGGTTACCATCGACCGATACCGATGTCGGTATGACTTGTTTTTTTTTTTACAACATAACTTTGCTCTTGTCCAAATTCATACTGAGATCGATGATGACATTGTGAAGGTGAGTTGTGAATTTGGGAAGGAAGGAAAAGGATTTGAGAAATATATCCGCCATGACATTGTCGTGACAATATGTCACGTTGCAAGTTCTGTGCAAGGTCTTAAAGACATCTTTCATCGCGTTGGTAAACAATTTTAGAGGATATTACGTATAGGGGTATTTTACCATAACCAAAACATCCTCGAGAAATCCTATCTATCACCTTTATAGAAGTAGAACAATTTATCGGTTTAGACTCATAGTGTCCTCGACCTCTCAGGATACTGCAGTTAATATGACTTAGTTCGACATCAAGTATGGTGATGTCATGGTTCAGCCAAAGGCGTGTTCATTGTACGTAGTCAGTTGTATTGTTGGCTGGCAGCCTTTACTACTGCTGTCCGTAACAGAGGGCCGAAGAATTTGGTGCGAAAGCTTTTTTATGTCTATAGTTACTTCACGTTAATTATTCGACTTGTATTGCAAAAAAATAACTGAAGAGAAGATTGTTTTAATGTACAATATACAAAAAAAAAAATACGAATACGCAGGAACACAATCACACAATTGACAATGTGTTGCGATCACACTTATCTCGTAATTCTATCAGATTACACCTATAATATTTATATACAAATCTTATATTTCGTATAACTTTAAGTTCACATCTCGGTCACGGTATAATTACGAAAAAAAAATGTAAACAGAGTAACACAATAGTGAATTTTGTAAAAAATTAACGAAATCACTATTGCTCGTAGCTCTAATTTCACAAATTAGTACTTTAGAAAAAGAACAATAAGTCATAACAATCACGTTAACCAAAAATATTAGTGTCTATTATTTTTATTTTAGACACGCTATTTTGTTTCCTGGGTAAGACTAGGATAAATTAGACTGCGACTGAGCAGCTACGCAGAATATAAATGAAGGAACCACGCGACCACAAGGGCATCTCATTTAAGCCAAAGTTCAACGCTTTATCCATCTTTATTAAATAAAAAGTATCTTTTAAATAATCATAAGTCATCATTTTGAAACGAGTAAATCAAGTTTTAAATATATAGTAAAGACCCTTCCGAATCGTTCGTTACTCTCTCGCTACGTGAACGACAAGTACAATTATTGTTCATTTAACTTGCACAAGTAGGTACCGTCCAATCTCTATTGAAAATACCGTTCATACATAATAATGAAAAGAATTTTTAGAACATGTTCCAGACTGACCGGACATGCTGCTGGTATTAATTACTTGGAGGCGACGCACAAAAGAAAAACATGCTTTGGCACATAAATATATTTAGCTTACTTGTTTACTCAAAATTAAAACAATTGAATATTATTTTTGTTCCTCTCACGCGAGTCTAACAGCTCACTTCACGTTACCTACTGCATAAATATTATTACTCGTATTATAAGCAGAATAGTAACGATTTATTCAGCGATAATGTTTTTAGGAATGTGTGTCAAATATAGCTTAAGCGTTCTGACGACAGTAGTTGTTCAAATGTGAAATTACAGTACTTGTCATACGTTCCTTTGTCATAGCATACATGTTTTAACAGAAAAGTGACAGGTATGTGTCACTATTCCGTCCCTATAAAGTGGTCTATGTTTTGTTTAGAGATTAAGATTCATGTAAAAACAGAAATGTTTTGTTCTAGATCTTTTTTTTTTATTTTCTACACCATTTACTAATGAATAAACTGAGTTAGCATCCGAAACTTGACTAGAGATTTGCTTTTGGACAATGTAGCGTAGAAAAATGTCAATGTAACCTAAATTTAATCCAACGTCGATTACAATTGAAACAAACGTAATATCTACAGTGCGGATAGCTCCATCTGATTATGTATCATACCGAGCCATCACACGCTCCACCCTTTTCAGATCAAAGCAAGAGCAAATATTGTGAGGTTACATAACTTCCAGCTGAGTGTGCGGAACGCAATGGATAACCACATTTATATTAATGTATGTTACTAGATAACCCACGCATTTTCGCCCACGTTAATATTATTACACACTGGTGTGTAATAATATGTATAGTCTTGAGAATAGTGTGTGATAATATGTATAGTTTTGAGAATAGTCATAAAATATGACACAAAAGCGTCAAACTATACTACTTACAGATGCATTAATGTTGAACTATACATATAGGCAGTATGCAAGAGGCATTATATTAAGCCACGCAGGTTATATATAAAAAAAAAAAAACAATCAAAGAGAAGCAATAGCACAAAGATCCTCCGTAATAAACAAGAACCAAGGAGAAAGAAATTTTTAATATTGTATCAAGTAAACGTTAACAAACCAAATATAGTATTCTTGGCTACCCAATTTAGAAGACACAAATTGCCACTTAATGCACGTGGAGCTAGCAATATCCCAATAGCACTTAAAATGTCTGCGTTTCTATCTAAGGGCCGTGATAGTGAATCGAGCTCGCTTAATAGGACTCTGCCGTACCCGCGGTGAAAGGTTTTCATTCGCGAGCCGCTAAAATGAACCTTTCTCTCGTTAGATGTAAGATAACCAATATATAAGTACCATATACCTAATGAAAAATCATCATATTGATCTTTTTCTGGTACAAAATTCATAACTGTTGATTACAAGATTGGTGGAATTCTGGCACTATTCGCATCTAATAAAACTCAAAAGAGTAAGATATCATAGTAAATAAAATGTGTACATACGATGTGGATGATTTTCATTGTATCCATTACTGAGCCTATTCAAATTTTGTGCTTTAATATCCGTAAAAATAACTCTCGAGAAAATAAAAACGTTAATAGTACTACACGCAATAACGATCATGAATAGAAATCGTTCGTATTAGTTATCCAGATAATCTACATTTTAATTTAGAAATAAAAATGATTAAATTACAGTAAGTGCAGATGTATACTGAAACAGGAAAATTTTCCAAAAAATAGCCAACCAAACAATGCGATGCGTAGTTAGTACAAATTATTGCATACTAAACTATGAAGAGTTTTTGTAAATTGATGGGTGCCAAGATTCAAAATTTAAATTGATCCTAAGCGAGAATCGAAGATTAAAGATAAACTGTCCAAGTGTCCTTAACAACTATTTCTAACGAATATTACGAGAAAATCTATGCAGTTAATCAGAATATCTTTACTTAACTCTAAATAAAATATCTTTTAAACAATAATCTGATTGGTTCTATCCAAAAGTGAAGCAAAGTCGCAGCTAAATAATTAAAATTGTCATTTAACTAGCTACATGGTCACCTAGCTATACTGATGAACGCTGTGTTCAACAATTCGGCTAATCAACATATTAAGCGTACTTTAAAGATATGGCTAGTCGTCAAATTAAATGGATATTAGAACATGTAACTACTACAAATACGTTACGTACAATAAGTTATGTAACAGCGATTTGTATAAGTTCTACTTCAAAATATCTGTATCACCAAATAGTCTCTACAGTAATATACCTTCCAGAATCAATTAAAATTGGTTTAATCTAGTTATAATAAACTTACCAAACATGACTCTTTAAATAATCAAATAAACTATTTAAGAGCCATTTCACAAAAATCGGAAACAATCCGCGAAATTGTAATATTTTGACGTCGTTAATCTCAGTGTTGGATGCAATAATGTAATTTATATTCTTGAAATATAATAGAGCAACCTTTGTTGTAGTCCATAGTCAGATCAGAATTTTAATTTATATTATGTGTATAAAATTATTAACCTTTTCATCAGCCTCCTCCCTGGGTAAACGGTCGCAATGTATACTTTGAAGTCCTACTTTTCAATAACCTCTACGTTGAAACCATTTTAAAAAAATATCATAATATGTGGAATATAATTTTGTTGTCCACTATCGTAGATTTTTATTCCATTTGTATCTCTATTAAACGATAAAAAAAATTTAAAGTTACGAATATTTTCCAAATAAGTACAATTTTAAAAGCGATATTTCTCTTAGAAAACTAAGAAATTTTAACGAACTATCTTCATCAAAGTAAACTTACATCATTAAGGAATACAAAAAAAATAATTAAAAGATGTAATTATTTTTAATACATTTTATATTAAATAATAAAAAGATAGTATATATTGCCACGCATCAAGCCCGGTAAATCAGTCGAGCGCTAGCGCTCTTAGAGGTAAGGTCCACGCCAAATTCTGCGCAGCCGTCTCTTTCGCTCACACGCGCCAAGCGCCTGTTGTTATAGCGGATAAAACGCATTTGATACTTTCATAATAAAATATAAATAAAATAAACATATTACGAAAATGACTGTAAAATAATATAATGATAATTTCTGTAAACAAATGTATAATTTAATTTTCTTTTCTCACACTATCAATACAAATAGGCATTTCAATCTGTTTGTCTTGTTATTTGTTAATTAATATGTTTGTCGGTGTTGATGTCATTAAATGCTTTTTTATTCATTTCGTAAATATTAGATTCATTCGTAAACTGAAAAAACTAAATCAATTTAAAAAAATTGTTTCATAAAATTGATTTTTTTAATTTTATTTTAAATTTATTGACTGTTGTTATATAACATACTTGAAATTTTTAACAAATTAATTATGTAAAAAACATTTTATACCATAGTTATAATTTTTATTATACATCAGAAAATGATCACGATGGTCTTTTGGTTGTCACACTATACGTACTAGCACAAAGATCGCGCGGCTCGTACGACTCGCGCGATGCGACCAAATTTACCTAAACTTGCAGAGCGTAAAATTGTGAAATGGCTCTTAAACATTTGTTGCAGTTGAATCAATCAAATCGGTTTGTGGGAAACCTACTGCGTCGCATACACGAAACACGAGAGCATGCGGGCACGTGATTAAATATCAATGAGAAATATGGCCGCCAAAGTCAGTAACAGTTGTAAGGATGGATGAAATAAGCTCTGTATGAAGCCATTCCGGTACATTGTTATGAATATTTTATTGAAAAAATTAGTTACATTGAATACAGGTCATAAAATTTATAAAATATTTTGTAATCCACCCCAGATGGGCTGTTATTTATTATTTCAGCATGATAATAGTAAATGTAATTAATTTATAATGCACAAGTGAAGTTTTAAATAACAAGCAAATATTGCAAGTTCAGCACAGTGCACTTCCTTAGTTTACAAAGAACAAAATCTGCTCAATATTGATTAGCGGTTTGGACTCTGATGGAAATTAAATCCACTGGAAAAAACTATTATAAAAAACGCATCGTCGCTAAAAGGATTTCAGATAAATAAACATGACGTAGACTGTTGTGAACAGAAAACAACGCCGTGCACTCGAATTTTAATTTGTAAAAAAAATGATGAAAGACAAAGTGAAAGTGTTTTACATTTCAAAAACGTACCGAATAAAAAATTGTATAAAATATTCTTTGGAGGTTCAATTTTGTTCCCTGACTGACTGAAGTTTAAAAAATTTACGTTTTATGTACCTCAAAACAATACCAATATTATATAGTGCTGCATATAAAGGTATTCCTAGCCTTTTGATAAAAAGATATAGATTGTTTTAAGCTAACGCGATCGATCACTTTTCATATTTAAATTTATATTTGTTCGGGTGCTTACCACGTTTATTGGCAATGTTTCAATCGCCATGATCACGAGACTGAAATATAGGGATCTCAACAAAACAATAAACGTGGTAAGCACCCGAACAAATATAAATTTAGATATAGATTGTGATAAAATTAAAATGTTTTTTTTTTTAATTGTCAGATACCTGCTTTTCGCGGATTCGCCAACGTGGTTACACGACGGCTGTTTAGTTTTCTACCTTAAAAATGCAACCTATATTATAATTATGTATATCACTACGTAATAGCGTAGTATTCTCCTGTTGAAAGAATTTTTAAGATTGGTCTTAGTACCCAGTAGTACCCCATTTACCCAGTATCAAACAATCAAAAAATTCAATATTCTCCTTGTTCTATAAGTATAGATTATAATTATCTATATTGTTTTTATTCCGAAAGATATACAAAATAACAGCTGTCAAACTATCCATTGATTACACTTTATTACTCGCTGAATATGATTTTACCACTTAAATGTATGAAATTACTAAAAGTTTTAACTTTTTAGTAAGTAAGTTGTAACTTTTTAACACTAACCAATCCCCTTTTACCACAAACCAGTTAACCGATAGGTTAAAAAGATCGCATTTTGTGGTTAGCCAGTACACTATAATTAGCTTTTACAACTAACCTATATATATATATGTTTTAAGCCATCATAATCTTCTTTAACGTAGTAAGTAGGGCTATTACTGCAGACTTTTTACTGTTTACTGACAAACAGTTGAGTCGCGATTTTAATGAATGTAAAATCAATACCGGATCGTAATCATTTGCGCGTTTGCGTACATATTCATACTTATTCAGAACTCGTCTCAATAGCTTATAGAAAGTCATTGGTCTACGGAGGCAGTCATTATAGTTTAACTTGGGGGCGACGCGAACGACGTACCAGCCGTAATAATTATAAAGTACCCCCGGGCGATTGAGACATGTGACTTGTGACATGTAATACAAGATAGAAATAATCTAAATTTCACCTTGCAAACACTTAAACAAAAGTTAAGTAAGCCCGTTTTTTTATAAAAGTAATTGATGTAGACTTCTTTAATTGTAAATTTCAAATCTACCCTCACGGACGCCTTATCTGAATACTGAGCATGTAGATTGAACTCAATTTAATTTTATTACGAAACATTCATTTTATCAATTACCTCGTTTAAAAAAGGAACTAAGGGTAACCAACTGAACGAGTGAACGAGTTGTATAAAGTAATCACTTTCAAAAGCTATTAACGAAAGGGGTTCTTACATGAGTACCAGACACACAGAATTGAAAAAAAGGTGTAAAAATGAATATTATCAAAGCAATAGTGCTAATATACTCGAGGCAACAGGACACTTTCTTTCACGTACGCATCGGCTTTCCAAGCACATGTCGTAGGTTTCTATATTTGGCAAACATTAACTTGAACATTAGAAAGGTTCGGTTTCTAACGAGGTATGTTCTTTAACGCAGAATACAAATTGTAAATATATGACTAGCCCGTTGGCGCAGTTTGTAGTGACCCTGCTTTCTGCTCCGAGGGTTGTGGGTTCGATTCCCACCCCCAGTCTGGGTGTAATATAAATATTTATTTATATAAACTGGTCATCAAAAAAATCGGCCCACCTGCGTTTTTACCGATAATCACGTTTTTTTTAAACAAATCACAACAAAACTTTTTAGTACTGAATAATGTTTTATTGAACTTGTTTATTTACAACAATTTAATCACAATTAAAACATCAAAATGTTTTTTTTTTAAGATTTTGATTTAAAAATCAGAATCTTTAATTTTACACGATTTTTTGATTAATTTTTAATACGCTCTAGTTTTTTAGTCTTAAATGGTATGCATACAATTGTTGCAATTTAATATTGCGTATTCCCTCCTCTTGCTCGAATGACGGCCTGCATCCGCCGTTTTAATGACCTTATCAAGATTTTAATGGTCTCTTGAGGGATTCGGTTCCATTCTTCCCTAATGGCGGTTTCCAGGTCTCCTAATGTTGTAGGGACTGGATTACGGGCTCTAACCTTTTGTTTTAGGGTGTCCCACATATGCTCTATAGGATTGAGATCGGGGCTTCTTGCTGGCCAGGACATTACCCGAATGCCAACCTCTTGAAGGTAATCGGTGGTGATGCGCGCTACGTGTGGTCGTGCATTATCATGCATTAATTCAAAGTTTTCTCCAATATAGCCGGCATAAGGCATCACATGGTCTTCTAAGATCTCTGTGATATAGCGTGCAGCAGTTAAAGCACCTCTTCGTATGAAAACCAGCTCCGTCCGTCCAGTCAAAGATATTCCACCCCAAAACATTACAGAGCCCCCACCATAACTGACAGTTTCCCTTATGCAACACTGGGTATAACGTTCACCTGGCCGTCGCATGACATTATGGCGTCCATCAGAACCGTGTAAAGTCATTCGACTCTCATCACTAAAAAGAACTGACTCCCATTGGCCTATGGTCCAGTTGATATGATTACGTGCGAATTGAAGTCTGGCTTGTCGATGAGCTGTGGTCAATTGTGGTCCTGTTGCTGGCTTATGTGGTCTTAAATTCTGCTCACGAAGTCTCCTTCTTACAGTACTGTCACTTATAGCCACCCCCCGATCTTCGCGTAAGCGTCGCTGGAGATCAACACCAGATAGGTGTCGATTCCGTAGAGCTGATAACACTATAAAGCGGTCATCTCTTTGAGTTGTCACTCTATGTCTTCCAGATCCAGACCTTCTTCGATACTGCCCAGTCTCCAGAAACCTTTGGTAAACTCGCCGAACTGCAGAACGGCTCAGATTTAACCTCCTGGCCACGATACGTTGACTTATGCCTTGTTGCAGCAAAGCCACAACTTGGGCCGCCTCAGCTTCTGTAGTGTTCATTATTTTTAGTCAAAATGAATCAAAATACAGCCACAGTAAATAAACTTAACGTTATTAACAAGTAATCCCTACAAAGGGCTCTTCCGGACTCAAAGAACGATTCAAATTTGTTACGATGTAAAACCATCAAATCAGTACTCAACAGTGTTTCTGTATAAGAAATGGTTAAGTACCTTCAAGTTCAATAAGATTTACGACAAATAAGATGCCAAACATCGTAACCGACCCTCAAAATAAAAAACAAACGTGTGAAACAGCTTATCTGTGAAACAATCGATAAATATTAAACAAAAAGTGGGTGGGTCGATTTTTTTGATGACCTGTGTATTTATATATGTATTATTTATAAGTATGTTTATCGAAAAAAAAAAATATGTAGCTATATACCAGTCGGCTGTAACCTATAACACAAGCATTAAGTTGCTTACTTTAGGAACAGACGACCGTGTGTGTATTGTGTAAATATTTATTTATTTATTTATTTTTGACAAACGTGATATTTGAGAAATTATACAACATTATTAATTATGCAAAACAAACTCTTGAGAATTCTGATATGAATTAAATAATATACAAAAATTCTTAGGGTAATGAAATCTGACTATGGACAATATTAAAAGCTTAACATTGTTTTATTACTGCCAACAACAAAAAAATTGTAATCACTTTTGTCTTAGGTACTACAACCAAGACACTAACATTCGAGATAGATGTATAAAAACGAATGTACTAATGGTATCACGATATATTTTTATTTGGGCGGTACACAACTGATTTTTTTGAGAGCATTGAAAGATGTACGTAAGACGAAACTTATATTTAAAAGCAACTTCGGTTAAAATCTTCATGTTATTAAATTTCTAAAGTCAAAATTTTTGGGCTAAAATAAAATTACAATCTGACATAAAACAGCCCTTGCAGTGAACAAAGGGGGCTTAATCCCATTTTCTTCTTTATTCTTAATGTGGCGACAATGCACTACTCTTTAGTATGTATACTACGCGTGCCATAACACATATTCATAGCAATGCCGACGTCATAATACTTGAACCCTAGTGAAACTAGTTAGACCCAAGGAATGTCCTGCTTTCACACCAAAAGCACCGTCGAATGTCAATAAATTATAAATATAATAATTGAAATGACAACACTTTTTATTTGATGTGCCCAAATTTTATAATAATAACCACAAAATATAAAAATATATTTTTTTATTCTGTTTCAATTTTTACCAGCATAATACATTATCCAATAAAAAGTAAGGTTTTAATTTCGTGTCAAATTAAAATAAAATGTTGATTTTGGTGTTTTAAAACACAAAACAAATCAGATTTGCAAATGGAATTACAATAGTAGCTGGATTTCAGGCTTAACCTCAGAGGAGACTTGAATGCTGCATAAACTTGTGAAACTAGCTATTAAGTAAATAGTATTACACATTTTTCAAGACCTATAAGGGTGGCATTGTCAAACTGATGAAACTGCCTACTAAAACAAGAAAAAAATCTATAAAACTTAATAAAATGATTGAATAGAGAGGATTCTAAAATACTAATGTTTTAAAAATAGAGAAAAATTTCCATTTAACTAAACATCAATTTAAATATGTATTCTATTCTCAAAATTGAGGTCATGATTTAATCAAATATAAAATTTACCGTTTCACGTTATCCAGTTATTTTAAAACAGACAATTTTACCAAAATAGTTTTTGCACAATATTTTGTAAATAATTTACAATATCTACTGTTATTTAAGTTTTTGGCAATAGCTACTGAAACTTCATGCTTCAGTAGCTAATGCCAAAAACTTAATATCTTAATTATTCATTTATGAAACACATAAAACCTTTAAAAAATAAAAGTATGGAGCTTGAATGAGACATTTAAAAATTAATTTCAAATTATCATTTTAGGTAGGTTCTGAAAGGATCATTCCTTCATACCAGTCTCTGGTAAAATAAAGGAATTTGTCAAATCCAGATCTGGTAAGGTAGGCTAATAAAAATAAAAAATATATAGAGTAATTTCTTATATACTGACTACTACTATATATGTACTTTAAATATATTATTTAATTAATAAAAAATTATTTATTGAATGCTTTATTGCACATTTGAAATGACGTAAGTAAAATAACAATATACTTATAAAGAGTATCCTCTCTTTAAATATTTTAATTTAGTGTTTTGAAGTGTCATTATCAGATGACATGGAAAAATAATTAAACTATAAAAAATATGTTGGCTGATGAAGATGGATAATAATAATAAAGTATAATTAATAAAGTAACTGTTACAAATAATAAGCATAAATTGTTGTTTCTTTATTTTCAGAGCAACGCAATTAGTTTATTTTGAAAGAAACACCTTATATACTTTTAAAAAAGTGCAAATTTTATCACTAATATTAAAAAAAAAAAAAACATTACAATATATAATCTGTAGAAAAAAAATTTATGTACTTAATTTATAATTAAATTTTTGACAATAAGTAGTCCAACATGATTATTAATTTCTAACAGGAAACTTATTTAACAAATTTAACTAAAAATATAACCTTTAATACATATAAGGTAATATTAAATAGTATTGAGATTTACCAACATTCATTTAAGCATTTGAACAAGATTAATAGTGTACTATAAACAAGTGTTTGCAAGAAAAAAAAAATGATAAATTTATATTGATTTCATTTTTTGTTTTTTTTTTTTTTTTTACTAAACAACAAGCAACAGTGAAAGTTACTTTTTCATTAATTCTTTTATATGCCAAATACTTTACCAAATTAACTTTCAACTCTCATTACATGTAAGTGTGCATAATAATTAATTATATTTCATAAAACTAAACTAATATATTTATTTTTACTTAAATGTTTGTCTAGTAATATCTAGTTATAATGATTTAACTTATTTACATTCACATGAACCGCAGACATTTCTATATAATGTAAAGATGACTCAAGGTAAGCTTAAAAGGCCAGTGACATGAAGACCTGGGGGTGAATGCAAATGTTCTATTTCCTCTCTTTATTGTACTATAATCTTTTATAATAACATATATTATAATACTTATAATTTTTTATATGGCTAACTTACATTGGTAAAGAGTAATTATTATAATTTTTATAGCACCTTTTTTATTGTTTTTTCTTCTTTTTGTACAAGGTTAAATAAAAAGTACCTGCATGACCGAGTTTAGCTCAGGTTTTTTTTTTTTTTGGTAAATCTTGTGTTTTGGAAATTATATTTAAATACAAATTAGATATGAAATATGAATTATATTTTACGATCTTACTCACAATAATAAAAAAAAATATACTTAGATATGAATAAGATGCGTTGATAAAGGGCTTCTAATAATAGTTTATCTTACAAAAGAAGGAACTTAGAAAAATCTGAATACTAAACCAGGGTCTCCTGGTTTTGGGACGGCCCGAGTTCTCACTTGAACTATAACGTGACCACGTGAATTATAACCTTGTAGTTAGTGGCGAAATTTATCTTCGTATTCTAATGATATTGTAACAGATTTTCATTTGCTTAAAAACATGGATAAAACGATATTTTCTAAAAATGGATCCTAGCTAGATCGATTTATCGGCCTTGAAACCTACTGTATAGTAATTTCATAAAAATCGTGGGAGCCGTTTCTGAGATTCTGATTATATACATATAATTGCTTGTTTAAAGGTTATATATTATTATATATTAAATTAAATTAAAAAATATATATATTTGAAACATACGTTTTTTAACCCTTATAAAATATTTGTAAGTAAAATCTGATTTTTGTATCATTATTATCTTACTTAAATGCAATATATATGTTCTTATGCATAACTTTTTTTTATTGTATGAGAATGGAATAAATAATTCAAATAAAAATAAATTCAACTTTATGATTATAACTTTTTATCAAATATTGATAACATCAATTTGCTGCTTAATAAATATGTAAGAGCTTATATAAGGTTGTAGATTATTGATAAGAGAAGCAGTTTCGTTATAAAAGTACAGATTACTTAAATAGAATTATTTTCGAAATCTCTTACGAGACGTTATTATAAGTTTTTAATACTTCTGACCAATATTCGTAATGAAAAGTCTCAAGGGCCTGATAAACACATGTTATCGTTCGCGACCGTTCGGTTACAGCACTGGATGCGGCAGAAATGACTGTTTCAATGACGTCAGAGTTTACGATAAAAATTGTATTACAAAGGCACACAAAATATATGTATTACAAATTAAATAAAAACAGACTCACCCGTCACCTACGACGACACACTTGATCGCTTGCATTTCTGTGGCTCAGTATTCCGTTCTCACTAAAACAACGGACGATTATCACAGCGAAGGCCTCCAATCTCGAATGGGTACCACTGCACTTTAACCACCTCTAATTGCAATCAATACACTTCGGCATAACAATGAACACTAGCGTAATTGAACAGCACAGTTTTTAGATGACGAAAACAATTTCATATCTAACTTTAAGCGATTCAGAGAAGAATTACAAATCAGAACACTGAACAGACGTTCCACCGATAGCGATTACGTTACGTTCAGCGCTTAGCGGGCAGCAACTTACGTCTCACGGTTTCATTTGGTAGTAGTGGTGGTAGTGCTACCATATAAAATTATTTTTCGTCGAAATATAAATAATTCGTGCTTTATATTTAAATATAATATAAGCTTGATTAATAACTAATAAGTTATTCTAAACAATATTTGTAAGTTACTTTACATAAATTGTAAAGTTACCTTACATATATTTATACTAAGTAATACTGAAATAAATCCAATACATGATTATTACTTTTAATTTGCTGTGTCATTGCTTATTTTATAAACAATTAATTTTTTTATTATTTCAAGAAATTCTTTTGAAATTAAAGTAAGTTTTATTTGTAACAAGAAATCGACATTTTCCGATTTTAGTCTTCACTAACGCACGTTTTTACACGCTTTATTTTTCGTTTATCTATGGACGTATTGGCATGGCTAGTAAAATACAGTGTGTTGCGCGGTATTGCGTGATCCATTAAATGATTTCTGGTTTAATATGGCTAAAGGTGATAAAGAGTTGGAAAAACCAATTGTGAACAATGAGTTACCTAATCCCGAATGCCGTAGTACCGACAACGAGGATTCGGAATCTATACAGGATCAACCTTTGGATATCGGAGAGCATTATTTAGTACGGCGTTCCGATGAGTCATGGCACCCGGCTGAGATTATACAGTCGCGATACAACCATTCGGAATCTTATCATGAATATTATGTTCACTATGTGGGCTACGATCGACGGCTCGACGAGTGGGTTTCCCGCCATCGGGTTATGTCCGATAGATTTGACGTGTGTGAAAATTCTAATAACAACATAAACTCGGATCATTTACTCACCGACAAGTCGGGTCGAAAAATAACGCGCAATCAGAAACGTAAACATGATGAAATCAACCATGTGCAGAAATCCTACGCGGAAATGGATCCAACAACAGCGGCACTGGAAAAGGAACACGAAGCGATTACAAAAGTCAAATACATCGATAGAATTCAAATTGGAAAATATGAAATTGACACTTGGTACTTTAGTCCTTACCCAGACGAGTATGGTAAACAGTCGAAACTATGGATTTGCGAGTATTGCCTTAAATACATGCGAATGGAAAAAACGTATAGGTATCATTTAAGTGAATGTACCGCAAGGCAACCACAAGGTAGCGAAATATATAGAAAAGGCACAATCGCAATATTTGAAGCCGACGGCAAGGAGCATAAGACCTACTGCCAAAATCTGTGTTTATTGGCAAAGTTGTTTCTTGACCACAAGACGCTTTATTTTGATATAGAACAGTTTCTGTTTTACATTCTGTGTGAAGTTGATAAACATGGAGCTCATCTTGTTGGCTATTTTTCTAAAGAAAAAGACTCGCCCGAAGGTAACAATGTGGCTTGTATTCTAACACTACCTCCTTACCAGAGGCAAGGCTATGGTAAGTTGCTCATTGCATTTAGCTACGAACTATCGAGGTTGGAACAAGTGGTTGGTAGTCCAGAAAAACCTTTATCAGATTTAGGTAAGCTTAGCTACAGATCTTACTGGTCTTATGTGATCCTAGAGGTGCTGAGTGCGAGTAGAGGTACATTGAGCATTAAAGATCTAAGCCAAATGACTGGTATATCACAGACCGACATCATATCTACCTTACAGTCCATGAATATGGTTAAATATTGGAAAGGACAACATGTAATCTGTGTCACACCGAAGATTGTCGCTGAACAACTGGCTAGTTCACATTTTAAAAAGCCCCGCTTGACAGTCGACCCTTCAGCTTTGAGATGGACTCCTCCCAATAAGCAAGGACATTCCGCAAAAGCTAAGAAATAGTATAGGCTCACAGGCAGGGCTTAGAGAAAGCTCGATAAGACCTTTAATTAAAAGATTTTCTCTAGGCGCAGGCCTGTTTAGAACAGAACGGATTAGTCTGTACTGTCTGTGTTTGTCTCTATGTGATCAGACCTACTTGTAAGTATTTTACGAGTATATGTTAATGTATAAGTAATAGTAGCGTAATCAATGGCATTTGTTGTTAGCGGTAAAATTAAATATTATTGTAAAGTTAGATTCATGAAACAAAACAGTTTTCCAGTTGAATAGTATTACTTATAAATTTAAATTTTATGTAAAAGTTAATGTTAAAGGATTAATCATAGAGACACTCCATTATAAAACAATGTAAAAATATATGAGAGGAATAGTTTTCTTACCAGATTACATAAATGAATATTAAAGTGAGAATAACAAAAATTTAATTCCAGTTTTATGATCAGCAATACAAAATTAATTTAACTACTGCATACAATCATAAAACTGGGGTTAAGGCAGTGTGGATAAAAATAAATATTTGTTAAAAACTAGTTAATATATGCATTAACTTGAACCTTCTAAATAAAAATTTGATAATTTACCATTGTAGTCACATATATTTTTTAAATGATATTGAAAATTGTGTAATATATTTTTTGTATTAAAGTATAACTTTAATAATTTTTGTGTTATGAATAATTTCTTGCTGTTTGTTTACATTTTGATATTTGTTCTATAGTCTTTCAGTTCCTTGGTTTACATTGAAAGTGATATTATTTGTAAGTTTTGAAATTAGGTTTCTTCAGGATTCTTTATTTCATGTTTTATGTAAAAATATTAGATTATAAGTTTAATTTGTATATAATTATTTTATAGTTTAAGTAATGAAACAAAAATGTGTTTGATCTTTTTGTTTTTAAGCAGTGAACATATTGAAAGTATTTAATACATTGACATTATTGTGCTGTATGTGAACAAATTAAAATTTTCAAATATAATAGCTTTTTGAAAATGTAGAGTTAAAGAAATTGAGTAGATCATGTCTTCGAAGTTCAGAAAACAGAGATGAAATAAAAGATAGAGCCTCTAACAAAAAAGTATTAAAATTTTTAAATAGTAGGTGAACAGTATAATTTAAAAAAAAAATTAAGCTTTAGTTGTCTTTGACTTAGTGATTCAATTGTAACCATAGTCTATTCAAACAATTTTCTGGTCAAGGGGCGTGGCTTAGTTAAGTGACATTGACAAGTCACTATTTTCTTATGGGAAAACAAATTGGCCACTACTTTCTGCAGAGCATTTACTAACATAAAACCATAGACTCACTCTGACATTGGCAAATCCTCATGGGAGCCATTATAGAAGAAGTAGACTGTAGTGACATAGAGTGTGAGGTGTTTATAAAAGCAACTCTTAACTGACTTTTAATACTACCTTCATCAAGTCAAGCTCTTGCTAGTAGTTTCATACTTATATTGTTTACCTGCTATTGTGCTTTTGATGATTTTCTCTTATTTCAATTTAGAACAAATGCTATCGATATCAATATTATTTAATCAGCACTTTTCAAGTCGTATATTATATAAATATTTTGAAATTAATAACATTATAAATAATTTGATGTTGCTCAGATTAAAAAGCAAAAGATCTTCCCATTGTATTATAAGATTCTGTGAATCATCCCGTTTTCACTATTTATTTGTGATAATCTATTAGTTTTAAGAGAAAAATGTTGTTCGATAATAAATCTGGAACAAAGATATTTAGTTTTATTTTTTATTTCATGTCCTAATCTAATTAGTATACATGTACTGATAACATCTCGGTTATTTATTAAGTGATTGATTTGAATATTTTTGATTGTTGAATTCAGCCAGCAACATCCCACTACTGGGCCTGGACCATAGGACTTTTTTCTCCGTGAAGGAGATGGGTCGAAGTTCAATCCGCCACTGCTCAACTGCGGGTTGGCGAATATATTCCCTACTATGAGTAACGATCGATATTTGATAATAACTGAGGCCGACAGCTTAACGTGCTTTCCGAGGCCTGATGTGAAGATCCACAATGGCAGACACCCATAACGGAAAGAAATTTGTACAAATACAAACATCCATCCCGAGCGGTATCTAACCCGCAACCGCCGGTGTTAAGAGCCATTTCACAATTTTACGCTCTGCAAGTTTAGGTAAATTTGGTCGCATCGCGCGAGTCGTACGAGCCGCGCGATCTTTGTGCTAGTACGTATAGTGTGACAACCAAAAGACCATCGTGATCATTTTCTGATGTATAATAAAAATTATAACTATGGTATAAAATGTTTTTTACATAATTAATTTGTTAAAAATTTCAAGTATGTTATATAACAACAGTCAATAAATTTAAAATAAAATTAAAAAAATCAATTTTATGAAACAATTTTTTTAAATTGATTTAGTTTTTTCAGTTTACGAATGAATCTAATATTTACGAAATGAATAAAAAAGCATTTAATGACATCAACACCGACAAACATATTAATTAACAAATAACAAGACAAACAGATTGAAATGCCTATTTGTATTGATAGTGTGAGAAAAGAAAATTAAATTATACATTTGTTTACAGAAATTATCATTATATTATTTTACAGTCATTTTCGTAATATGTTTATTTTATTTATATTTTATTATGAAAGTATCAAATGCGTTTTATCCGCTATAACAACAGGCGCTTGGCGCGTGTGAGCGAAAGAGACGGCTGCGCAGAATTTGGCGTGGACCTTACCTCTAAGAGCGCTAGCGCTCGACTGATTTACCGGGCTTGATGCGTGGCAATATATACTATCTTTTTATTATTTAATATAAAATGTATTAAAAATAATTACATCTTTTACTTATTTTTTTTGTATTCCTTAATGATGTAAGTTTACTTTGATGAAGATAGTTCGTTAAAATTTCTTAGTTTTCTAAGAGAAATATCGCTTTTAAAATTGTACTTATTTGGAAAATATTCGTAACTTTAAATTTTTTTTATCGTTTAATAGAGATACAAATGGAATAAAAATCTATGATAGTGGACAACAAAATTATATTCCACATATTATGATATTTTTTTAAAATGGTTTCAACGTAGAGGTTATTGAAAAGTAGGACTTCAAAGTATACATTGCGACCGTTTACCCAGGGAGGAGGCTGATGAAAAGGTTAATAATTTTATATACATAATATAAATCAAAATTCTGATCTGACTATGGACTACAACAAAGGTTGCTCTATTATATTTCAAGAATATCAATTACATTATTGCATCCAACACTGAGATTAACGACGTCAAAATATTACAATTTCGCGGATTGTTACCGATTTTTGTGAAATGGCTCTTAAGGCGACATACGGCCACGACCGCTTCACCAGAGCGGATTTGAATGTAATTTGTTATTTTAAATTCAAAAACATATTAGTCTGTATCAGTAATTTTTAAATTAAAAATAATAGCCAAGAATAAGTCGATAGTCAACTTTTATAGACGGAAATGTAAGACAGACAAAACAAATAGCTACTTAGTTTAGAGTTCGACAGAATTTGCGACACAAAAGTCAGATATTAATTACTTTATCGTTCATACGAATAAACTTTCTGTGTCTGGATAGTGTCTGTATATTAAATGGAATAAGGAACTTGTGTCCGAGCTATTCATAGGCAAAATTTCAGACATTACATTACATAATATTATACTTTATTGCACATTTAAATAAAGAACAACATTTACATTACAAGCCATTATAGTAACAAATTGTACAACCAGGCGATCTTATTGCTAAAAAGCAATCTCTTCCAGACATCCTGATAATGAAAGGGATATTGCTTTTCAAATGGGCAGGTGGTATATAAATATAAATAAGTAAAAGAAAAAAAATAGAATTTATAGCAATTATATATACATATACACTATACACATTCGTACGTAATAAAAAATAATTGTGTTTGCTCGCAAACGAAAAAAAACCGACTTCAATTACATCGACGAGTAATACAAAGTAGATCGACGAAAAAATAGTTAAGTAACTACGCGTTATCAAAGAATACTCAAAAAGTAGTTATCAGATCTCGATAAAATTTATATGTAACCACATGACAAACATCAGCTTTTGATTAAATTAAAAATTATCAAAATCGGTACACCCAGTAAAAAGTTATTGCGGATTTTCGAGAGTTTCCCTCGATTTCTCTGGGATTCCATCATTAGATCCTGGTTTCCTTATCATGGTACCAAACTAGGGATATCCCCTTTCCAACAAAAAAAGAATTATCAAAATCGGTACATCCAGTAGAAAGTTATGCGGTAGGAAAGTTATGAAGTTATAATACAACGTAGGTTGACGAAAAAAGCGTCAAGTAAAAACGCATTATTAGATATAACTCGAAAAGTAATTGTTAGATCTCAAATAAATTTAAATGGGACCAATTGACACACACCACCTTTCGATTTAAAAAAAAATTGTAGAAATCGGTCCTCCCGGTGAAAAGTTCTGATGTAACATACATTAAAAAAAAATACAGTCGAATTGAGAACCTCCTCCTTTTTTGGAAGTCGTTTAATAAATAAATATAAACTTTTACATACACATTAATTTATAAATACAGTAATCGTATAATATGTATATAGTGACGTAGTACGTGTTGTGCGACCGTTATTGCTGCTTATTTTGTAATTAAACAACGAGATAAACATAAAACAAATATTTGGATTCACCAGTGGATTTAAAAAAAAAAATGTCGAATTGAGAACCTCCTCCTTTTTCAGTCGGTAATAAGGCAAGAACTAGGAGTTAACCATATATAGCGTTATAAGCTGTACGAAGAAAATTCTAAATCTTAACATTTTTGAATATCATATCAAAAATTGACCGCTCCAGCGGGGATCGAACCCGCGTCTCCGACTGACCGTGTCGGCGCTCTAGCCAATTAAGCTATGGAACGATGTACCCGCTAGATCGAATTTTTTTTTTGATATGATGATTTTTATATTCGGTTTAAGCGAACCGTGGCGCCGTCTATAGTGAGTTCTTTACAGAAACCCGTAACTAAGTATTCAAAGTTTCATATTACAATGAAAATCTTTGACAGGAGACGACACCATGCTATTTTAATTATGTACAAATCGTACATAATCCTAAATCATATGAAAAATTCGTTGGTATGAAATTTGAGGACTTCAAATTTTTATTAGCACAAGTTACTTCTATTTTTTAAAAAAAAAAAGAAACGCGAATAAGAATGTCGATCACTCCACGAGAAAGATTAGCCCCAACATTTAGATCTTATCTTCAGGTAAGTAGATGATTATTAAAATATTTTGTTTATTGCTTTTCAGGAGATAGTTATCATTCACTTTGTTATCTTTTTCATATACCAGTGTCTAATTTCAAATCATTCCATTCTGGTAGTCTTTCTACAAACATTTTTATTATTTAATTTGATTTAATATTAAATTAGGCTTTTAGCTTTTTTGCTCCACGTAAAACTAACTTCTAGAGCTATTTGCTAGACAACAAATTTGATAACCCTGCTGAAAGTTTCAGATAAATCCAAATAAAAAACGATGATTGATGGGAAGTTATTGTAAACTATTGTATATTTGAAACAGGGACTCCAAATACTTTATTCAAATTTAATACGTTAAAATACAATTTTTATCTGGGCATTTTTCGATTCAGATAGATCTATCAGGATGCCCAATGGAACTTAACATTTTATATAGGAGTTTTTCTACAGGGAAGACACTTGGACACAACATATTCACCCGGTCGCAAATCGACTCTTTTTTTTTTAAGTACACACGAGGTCGTCAGTTCCTAAAGTAATAAATTTAATGCTTGTGCTATAAGTAACAGCTGACTGATATAGCTGTATATTTTTTTTATAAACATACATATAATTATTATTAATCACTCTTGCACTTCTGTGCCCCGCGATAACACTTCACATCACCAGGCGTAGACTGGTAGAGATCTCTTCTAGAGATAAGTTCGCCCTTGCCAACTTTCTTTGTAAACTTGATTTTTACTTTTTTTTAAGTGCAATAAAGAATATAATACACCCAGACAAGGGGCGGGAATCGAATCCACAACACCCGGAGCAGACAACAGGGTTACTACAAACAGCGCCAATGGGCTAGTCTCTAGTTAGTGTTAGAAATAGAGACGTCCGCATTTGCCGACACCTTCGGCATTTAGTGTCAGACCGAAACAGATTATTCAGCAGAATTAGAAGCTTACTTAAACAATGGTGGTAAATAAAAAAGATATGCAAGTTAAAGTATCAATGGAACCAATAAAACTGTATAGTATTAAGAGGTAATTAAAAAGGAAAAGATAATTTAGTCGCAAACAATTTTTTCATTAAATAAAACAACTTGTACACATATCTATCATTTAATTTATTCAGTATCTCCTCATTTACATGACAGTACATTTTCACAATGCGATAAACAAATATTAATCATCTTCTTGAATATAATTATAAATACTCTCTTTATCTTGAATGGAAGATGGCAATGGCGCACTTATGTCTATGAGAGATATCTTCTATTAAATAGTAATGCTTAATACAGATCAATAATAAATAAACATATGTAGGTAACTGAATAAGAGAGTATAAATTATATTCAATCGATGAATTGATACTGTTGAAAATCTTTGGTAACTTTAAAAAATTGTCAATGTCAGTTATACCACATTATTTTCTATCTTCAAAATTATTTTTTAATGTTAGAAAAATATATACTATATAAACTTAAAAAAATTAAACTGATCATAAAATAATATAGTACAATCTAAAATAACATATTTTATTATAAATTACAACACATTTCATAATAATTATACATAGGTCAATTCAAACTGACATGACAATTTCATACATTTAGTATTTGGCGGTTAAAATAAGTACACGTAAAAACTGCTTGAAGTTGTGATCTTAAAACTATTAGAGGCTACATACAGAATTATATAATAGTATTTTTCAAACTTTTTTTCGTCACAATGACAGATTAATAAAAATACAAGTAGAAAAAAAATCCAATTCTTGTTTTGTACTTTAAGTACTTAAGCGAAATTATAATATATAATATCATATCATATAACAAGCAACATTTATGTATTAATAAATGCTGAAAATAATAGAATATAAATCCTTCTTACAAGATTTAAAAAAAAAACTTATATTTTTTCTGTATTACCCATATATTTTTAAGAACACAATTTCAATCAGCCAGTTACTTTCAACAATTTAATGTATCTATAATATAACTATCCACAATAACAGATCACAAAACATCGAACTTTAGCATAGTATTTAATAACACTTAATACAATTTTTTTTTGTGTAATGATTATTAAATATTCGTTATTATCAGAACAGATATTCTAATATAGGTGTTATATCTACATCTAGAGAGTACACGTCTCTACGTTGTGTTAAGAAAAAACATGTACACGAGTCAGCAACATTACAGGTACTACCGAACATTATAATATTACTGGGGACATAATTATAAAAAAATAGAAGCTATTCCATCCATACGATTCTACTAAAGGCTTATATTTAAATATTTAGGCATTAAAATATATTTTTCTTTCATGTTTACATGTCTGACGATAAAATTAAAATATTATTCATGTAGTTACTGTGTATTATAAATTTTTCTATAAATTTACGTAAGAGATTTCAAAGGATTTCATAAGCTATAATAATCACGCGACTAATGCTCATATTTTGATATAATACAAAGTCTAAATACAATTACAGGTACACATATTATTATACGAGATTCGAAATGCACACTGATACATAATAATCATATGCATATGCATACATATGCAACCATATTATAAATTCAATGTTATTGCTCAATTTAATTTATATATAAGTGCAAAGCTGTTGACGATTTCAATATTTTTTACTTTTTTACCAGGGCCTGGTATCATTTGAGAATAATGGTATTTTATAAGAAATCTTTATTCTTCCATATGCATCTTTTAAAAACAGTTAAGTGATAAAATTAAATAAAAAAGATATAAAAATAGACTTTTATAACATTACTAGCTGTGCCCGCGACTTCGTTCGCGTGGAATTTAACAAAAAAGTTATAGTTCAGTTCACAGAGTTATAAAATAAATAAATTTGTAAATTAAAAGTAGCCTAAGTTACTCCTTAACTATAATATAAAAATGAGTCGCTGAATGTGTTGCTAAGCGCAAAACTCGAGAACGGTTGGACCGATTTCGCTAATTCTTTTTTTAAAATATTCCTTGAAGTACGAGGATGGTTCTTACGGAGAGAAAAATACTAAAAGAAAGAAAATTAAAATTTCCTGAAAAAGTCTAAAAACAACATTTTTCTATACTCCCATACAAAAGATTTGTGATAATACTTAAAAGTCACTGTTAGGCGATACGAAGTTCGCCGGGTCAGCTAGTTACATATAAAAACAACTATTAATCTGCGTGTGTAAGTGCTGCTTTAAAATTGTCTTGATACTACTTATATTCATTTAATTATTTTTATCGACCTAAGGTACTTATATTGCGTGATTTTTATAGTGTGAAGCTAGTTTATAGCATGGTTATAAACATAATAACAACAACATTCAAATATGCGTCGTTAGATTACGCGTTGTTACAGAATGCATTGAAGAAAAAAAAGTTCACTGCTCGTTCCCCGTAGGTGATAGCGTGATAATATGTAGCCTATATGTTGACCCGACTTCTTAATAATATTCGTGCAAAATTTGAAGTAAATCCATGCAGTACTTTTTGAGTTTATCCCGGACATACAACTGTATTTTGGCTTCGGTATCGATTGTAAATCACATCCTAAGTATTATTTTTAAAAAATATTCAATTTACAGTTTTGACTTTCCTACCATCTTAATATATATAAATCTCGTGTCACAATGTTTGTCCTCAATGGACTCCTAAACTACTTAACCGATTTTAATCAAATTTGAACACCGTGTGCAGTTTGATCCAACTTAAAAGATAGGCTATATTTTATTTTGATATATTATGTTATTATTCAGAAAAGAATAAGGTGATACGAAGTTCGCCAGGTCAGCTAGTTTTATTATATGTATATAGATAACCAGTCCCCGGTTTATACTAAGTTTATATATACTCGTAAGATTTTACTATTTAACTAGTATTGAAAAATAAGCAAGTACAAAACTTAACTTGATTTGTACTCAATTTTAATCTTAGGCTTTTATAAATGTCCAAATTTTTGTAAATAAAAAATAATAAACCAGACAGAAAAACTATAAAAATAATAATTGATTCATCTAAGAAACAAATTATAAAAGAATAAAGTTTTACTTACTTCAATAAAAAAATATATTGATATACTATACTGGCTCAAGATTACATGGACTATTTATTACAAAGATAATACTGAAATGTCTTATAATTTTTATTGCAATTCTTTGTATTGTTTCACTATTTTTGGATAATATTTTTATTACTACTTTACTCGATTTAAAATTTTAAAATAAATTAATACTGATGATAAGACTAGACACAACAACAAGATCCTAAATAACTTACAAATACTTATTCTTAATTTCACAGTATTAAGTAAGCATAAAATAAACTAAATATATTTGAATGTGTTTTCAGAAAGTTATCACTAAAGGCAATTATTAAAAGATTTCATTTTTTTATATTCTACTTCGACAAACAAGCACCTTATACTAAGTTACCGTAGCTTATAGACACTTGCAACACCAGAAGCATCGCAAGCACGTTGGCAACCCTCTCCAGGAGCCCTGGACACCTAAATCTCTTAAGGAACACGACACTACTTGAGATTTGTAAGGTTGAGGTACTTACCCAGATGGGCTACTCCAGATATTGAGTTGGTATTTAATTCGTGCCCTACCACAATGATTAATGAATAACGATTAACAATGATTTAAGTAAAATTTAATATTATTCCAATAATAGGAAAACAATACACATAACAGTTTTTATCATACATTAGCAGCGAAGCTATTTAAACAGCGAATATTTAAATTAAAAAAAAAATATTGCACATTGGACTTAACTATCAAAGTTTAATATTTGGTTGTCCACATATTAGGGATAACAACCTTACATATTAGGGAAACAATTTCGATATGCAAGTTAACAATTACCTATTTTATCTATATATCTACGAATTGCAAGCAAAATAATACTTTATCGAATGCTCATTTACATCGATTTTTTACCTTCTTAGTAATTTATATAATTTAATTAAATGCTTGTTACATGTACTTTCGAACCAAAAAATTATTCATTTTACTTCTTTTTTTTTAATTTAGTTGTTTATAGAGGGCTCTCAGTATAGTAGATAATTAAGTACCTAGAACAAGGTCCCTTATACGAAACTCAAGGACTAAGGAGATAGTCTAGAATACTAGAACCAGTAGCATAAAGTTAAGTATTTTTTTAAACTATTTTCCATTACTTTTACAACTCAGCAATGCGTAAAGTATGATCACTGATAACCACTTTTTGTAATTATCAAATAACTTGTTCGAAGTAATTCTTATGTAACACTTTCTACTTATTTAATTGTATCTGTTAACACAGTAAGAGAACATTTAAATACTATGTTTTTTTAATATTTGAATTTCTCTACGTGACATTGGCGGTATCAACTGTGCCCCACTGGCACAACTGAAAGCCATCAAACCAATCAATAAATACTTTTTATAATTTATATTTGTTTCGATAACAAATTTTTGTTAATTGTTACACTAATAGTGATCATATATTAAGTATATATAATTTATTTCTAATGAATGTTAACACGCACATGGCACAAGTATGACGGTGACAAAGCTTTTAAATAATACAAAAATATCACAATAACCATAAATCACACAAACAATATATGTATTCGTTTTTATGTATTCTCATGTTATTTACATATAGAGGTTATTATTTTACAGTAATGGGATATATTGTCAAATATATATACCTAGAAGCAGGTACTGTCAAGCAATATAGCTACATAATTTAACAAAATAAATTAATTAATATTTAAGACAGATACAGAATTTTGTATAATCTGTAACATCATTGAAAAAACCGACCATTAACAACTCGTTAAATAAAAAAAAAATCCATTATTCGAGTTTTTGACAATGGTATTAAAATATGTAAAATATTAAAATGGGAGTAACTTAACATGAATATATCACGATAAAATAAAAATACTCTGAATAAGTCTTAACACTAAAGATAAAATTATAAGTAACAAAATAGACAACAAAAGTATTTAAGCTATAATTAACACATTTATTAATCTCTCGTCGTTCTTTGTGGTGTAAATGAGATTAATGAGATTTTATCCACATTCGCATTTTAAATTTAAAAAGATTCTTATATCATCTTTTTTTTCGGTCTGATTTTAGACTATTACGTATTAATGACTAGATTAAACAATAATAATGTTTAAATTACTTATTTAAGTAGTATTATTTGATTGCTGACACATGAAAAATAAATATTTTAATAAAATTTCTGTGATAAGTAAAACTTTTTTTTACATTTTTTGGATACAAATGTATTAATTATAACTTACTCGTTTCATTAACGTGACCGTGGAAGATGAGCGGGTTTCACCGACGAGCCAGCTTAGTAAGTTGGGGCAGTGTAGTCCACGTTGCCTGAAATTTAAAATTGTCCATTAAACACTTTTTTAATCTCCACAGACTTATATTGAACATATTTACACAAATAGATAAACCGATTCAATCTGTCCCGCCTGTGATAAGTGATACAAGTCAAGTTATAACGTTTTTGTGATTTTAACTTGGACATTATCAGAAAAAAAACTAATTTTTTGGTTCAATTCACATTCTTCTATCTACTTCAGATTTTTTCCCAGAAATAATAATAGAACTGATATGAAATAGTAATAAACCTGTTAAAAAAATCGTGAATCTCGATCTTCGTCAAGTTGTACCACTTTTTCAGTAATCAATCAAAGTATTTAACGCTCTTTTTTGTGTTTTGTGATTTAAGTGTTTGTATTGAATTTCACGTTTAATTTTTAGTACATTTTTCGTGATTACTGATATATCTAGAGTTATTTACTTTTGAACCTAAAACTGGTAAAGTGCAGGTAAATTATATGAATAGAACAACAAAAAAATTTATTGTTTTTGTTTCAGGAACATTCCGCTAGGATAATTATTCTAGAGTTCACACAAGGACAAGTTATAGATATGTAAAGTAATTTAACTGTACAAGATCATTTATCTCACTATTTAAGCACTTGATAATTGTGAAAAAAAGATGCAACGCAGAACTACCTTTAAAATTGAATATTTACTAAAACAAATTTGAAAAGGAGTGTTTTTTTCTACAAAAAAAAGACACTCCAATTGAACCTGGGTTAGCTTATAACTTAGTGGACACACAAGTTTTTGCTGTCCTGTAAAATGATGATTATTGACTTCCGTCACTTGTTGAGGCGCCAGAAATCTAATATATAAAATTCTCGTGTCACAGTTTTCGTTGCCATACTCCTCCGAAACGGCTTGACCGATTTTGATGAAATTTTTTGCGCTTATCCGGTATCTATGAGAATCGGCCAACATCTATTTTTCATCCCCCTAAATGTTAGGGGTAGTCCACACCTAAATTTTTTTTTTTTTAGACAAAATTTTTAATTTCTATTTTTTATGATACAACATTAAAAAATACATACAACCCTAAATTTTCAACCCTCAACCATCTCAACCCCTATTTTTAATAGCGTTTAGCGGCAAGACAACGATTGCCGGGTCAGCTAGTTATCTTATATTTTTGTATGTCAAGTCAGGTTTATGTACTGATTACAGACAGGTATATTGTCTGATGCGGTGCTTGTGTGAGCGTGTGTTACCGGTGTGCGGCTGCGAGAAGGGCGGGTCGCTGTAGGCGGGCTGCGGGTCGGGCGCGCCGGGGTAGGCGGGGAAGGCGCCCGGGCTGCCCGCGCCCTCCACCTCGTAGGCGGGAGCGAACGCCGCGTCCGCGCCCATGCGGAACCGCTGGAACGCAAAGAACGCGCACGCCACCTGCCGACGTTTAAAAAAAAATCAATAAATTTTTTACTTTTACATTTTTATTTATTTGACAATTCGACATATCTTTAGATCATAATATATAATATATCATATTGCAAAAGGAAGGAATCATGTACGAAAGGATCAATATTTCAATCGCTTTAGCCTGTAATATCCCACTACTGGGCATAGGCCTCTTTCCCCATGTAGGAGAAGGATTAGAGCTTAATCCACCACGCTGCTCCAATGCGGGTTGGCGGATATATTCCTAACTATGAGTAACGATCGCTATCAGGTGTACATGATAACAATCGGGACCGACGGCTTAACGTGCTCTCCGAGGCACGGTGGGGAGACCCACTAGGACTGCACAAACACCTGTATGGCCAATACAAATGTTTGTCATGTGCGGGGATCGAATCCACAACCGCCAGCGCAACAGGTACAATCCATGGCTGTGACCGCTGCGCCAACGCGGCGTCAATATTTCAAGAGAAACTTAAAATATTTGTAGATGACAAATACAAATACATGACGAATGAAATGACTTTATAGAATTAAAAATTATATTTTTTAACAATATTTCTCATTTTATATTCTATCAAAATAGTATTTTATGTCAAAACAAGAATTCTTAAAGTAACGGACGGTCTAATTCTTTTGTTGTGTTATATATGGTACAAGGATTTGTGACCTCAGAATGTAGGTTGATGCTATGTACCAATGGATTTATATGACGTCAGCTTCAGATGGAAGAAGATAAAGAATGTTGCGTTTGGTTAAATCATGCTAGTGTCTATATTTAACGACGATTATTAATCTCAGTTAATTTTTAAGATAGGTTTTTATCTTTTATATTTACATATAGGATATTATATATAGGTTATTATAATTTTAAAGAGCGTAAAATATAATTTGGCCTTTAAGATTTAGAAGGCGAAAGTAGCTTTAAAAAAAGAACCTGTTGCTCGCCTAGCAATATAAAACAATTGCTGTAATATAACTCACCCAAGCAAATATAGAGAAGAAACAGAAGGCGATGGCGCCCTGCATGTTGTTAGCGGTGCCCAACGGTGGGGTCTCGGTCTTACCCCAAGCGTTCGACAGGTAGCAGAAACCGACGAAGTACAGGAACGCCCAGAATGCTGAAACACAAACAGAAATTTGTAAATATATTATTAAATAAAATAATTAACTTTTTTTTTTGTTATTGTATGGAATGTATGATCCGGAATAAACAGTTATTATTATTATTATTATAACCAGACCTGCGTATGGTGCACAAAATCATTTCAAATTAAATTGTTATCAGATTAACAGAAGTTGATGAGAAGATTTATTTTACGAAGTTTATTAGATCTATTTTTATAAAAACTTTACGTTTTTGTCAACACAACATTAATATCCAATGGATTTCAAATAACCACTTATTCTTGTTATGAAAATTTAAATAATGGAATCAACATTGGTTCAATACAAGATTTAAAGACACAAAAACTTGAAAAATAGAAAAAAAAATATTTTTACTAGCTGATCCCGCAAACGCTGTTTTGCCATATTATATATTATTGAAAACCCTAATTCCCCTCCCTAATAAATTAGGGATATGAAAAATAGATTTTGGCCGATTCTTAGACCTACCCGATATGCACACAAAATTTCATAAAAATCGGTCCAGCCGTTTCGGAGGATTATTGTAACCATCATTGTGAAATGAGAATTTTATATATAAGATTTGTTAAATACATGACACTTATACCAAAGTCGATAATAATAGACATAACGAAGCTTTATATATAATAGCGCAAGAAACGTAGTCAACCCAGATTTTCTAGTGGATGAAACGTTTTAAGTAGGTCACGATCATGACACGGTATTAGTTTTCAATGATTATAAAGGACCTATATCCTCTACTACAGCGTAAATTTTGTGCTTTACGAACATATTTTCACATAATTTTAAAAGAGTACTAAGTGTTTTTTCCTACCGCTTTTTTTCCTCTTAAGAATTCGTTTACATATACAGATTACACATTGCCCTCTATATATTTAATGACATGAATAACAATAACAGCTTCTATAAAGGTCAAAAATAATAACAGTATAATTTTATTCTCGAATAACGTCGATAGCAGTTAATAAATGAAAAAATAATTAATTAAGTACAAAAGTTTAGTTAACTATTTCTTTTATCGATTCCTTGTACCTATGTATTGTTAACGCGTTTTACGTTTTATTTTACGATCGCGTCCTTGCTCGTAATTATCGGAACAAAGGTGGTTTTGAACTGAATATGTAATTAACTTACACCATAAACATTTTTTTTATACGACCAGGGTGGCATATATTCGTACGCCTCACCTGATGGTAGGCAGTTACCGTAGAATTTAGACGCCTACAACACCAGAAGCGCATTACAAGGGCATTCGTGACATTACCCCCGACCCTCTCCAGAAACTTTGGCTACCTTACTCATCACAGGAACACAATACCACTTTAGAGCAGTCATAAAGTGAGATCGTCTGTAAGGTTTAGAGTTAGGTACTTCCCAAGACGGCTGCTCAGTAAACATAACATATTACTGTAAGCTATTAATTATATTGTAGTAATGTATAATATATTTTTATATCACTAGGGTGAAAATTAAGTTACGTCCCGCTTGAATTACCGTTGTCTATGGACGGCTGCACCAGGTATATCACAAGCGCGTTGCTGAACCTACCCCCGAACATACCCGAAAGTTTTGTAATTACCACAGGAACACAACACTACTTGAGAAGTGCATTATTTGACTGCGATTTTTTATAAGGTTGAGAATTATATATTCCCAATAGGGTTACACCCAATTTTCAGCAAGGCATTTTTTATTGTGTTCCACTTCGTAAATTCGTTTAAAAATTTATGTCACTGACACTATTATTAGGTAGTTAAATTGTATATCTTATAGGTTTTTATTGTTAATAGTATATATATACTATGGATGTTCAGCGGTATGACTAAAGACAAACATAGTAGCAGACCATTACTAAAATAAATATCGAGAACAAAGAATGGCAAACGACAAACGTTAAATATATTTTATTTTATGTTTTTAACCGACTTCCAAAAAAGGAGGAGGTCCTCAATTCGACTGTATGTTTTTTTTATGTATCTTACATCAGAACTTTTGACCGTGCGGACCGATTTCGACAATTTTTTTTTTTAATCGAAAGGTGGTGTGTGTCAATTGGTCCCATTTAAATTTATTTGAGATCTAACAACTACTTTTCGAGTTATATCTAATAATGCGTTTTTACTTGACGCTTTTTTCGTCGACCTACGTTGTATTATACCGCATAAATTTCTACTGGATGTACCGATTTTGATAATTCTTTTTTTGTTGGAAAGGAGATATCCCTAGTTTAGTACCGTGATAAGAAAACTAGGATCTGATGATGGGATCCCAGAGAAATCGAGGGAAACACTTGATAATCCGCAATAACTTTTTACTGGGTGTACCGATTTTAATAATTTTTAATTTAATCGAAAGCTGATGTTTGTCATGTGGTCACATATAAATTTTATTGAGATCTGATAACTACTTTTTGAGTAATCTTTGATAACGCGTAGTTATTTGACTACTTTTTCGTCGATCTACGTTGTATTACTCGTCGATGTAATTGAAGTCGGTTATTTTTTCGTTTGCGAGCAAACACAATTATTTAAATAATTTTTAGGGTATTTTGAGATACCTTATTCCTTTACAGCGAAATGAGTCGCATTATATAAAATGTGACAGATAAGGGTGAGAGAACTCGCAAATTAGACGAAAAGAGAAAGATCGCAAAATTTAATATCAATCTCATATTTTGTAAATTAAAAAAAACTTCAAAGTACAGTTGTCAAGAGATTGTAAATACGGATAAGTTTGTTTTGTGTTATTTATAGACGAACCTTTATATCTTATGAAGGTACGTAACTTGCTGAATATTATATTAGATCAAGAGCGGAACAAAAGTCTATTTTGATCTAAATTGAAGAGTTCACCTTTTTTCCGTTATAAACGTTACACGTGTCAAGTTTAAACAACAAAATAAATGTAGTCCGGTCAATTTAGACATCCAAGGTTACAAAAATTCCGACTTGGCTGAATATTGGTAGGATTGTTCAATACACTATTATAAAGGAAATGTGAAAAGTCCTCACCGATCCGGCACGTGCAAAAAAATTTACTCGGGGACAAAGGTCACAAAAACGGATTTTTGCGATTTCAGCAAAACGGTAAGTTTTATCATAAAATTAGCTCAGACAAAAATTGTAGATCAGATAATTATCTATAAAAAATGTCTACATACTTTTTTTCCTAAGAGCACCGTTTTTGAGATATAACGATTCAAAAAGTTGAAAGAGTTGTAATCGTCATAATATGCATAAGTACACCACATATATACCATCACTGTAACCGTAATACAAGCAAAAATATCGTTCTATCGGTCAGTGTAACTTACGCATATAAAATATGAAAATTTCGGGTAAAAAACCCAGTTCCTTATTTTCTACGTCTGTGTAACAAGTGTGTGTGTGTGTGTAATAATAATTTGAACGGACTAATGTTTAAAGAAAAAGAATATTAAACATAAAATATGGTCAAAATAGAAGGAAGATTCTATGCTCGCCTGTCTCTACATACTCATATACATACATAGTATATGTAACTTTTTAAAGAGTAAGAGTAAAAATTCGTGTTTTTTTTTTTATAGAATAATTACATTCCGGAACGGTGACAGTTTCACATTAACTATGATTAAATTAAATATGAATAAATAAATACTCTGTAAAAGGACGATTTATAACTGCTTTTAAAATTTTAGATTTGGATATTTTATTATTATAGTAATTAAGTCTTACAGGAATATAAACACAATGTTATTATGCTTGTAATATCTTGCATTTTAGAAGTTCCACGAAATGATAAAGAATGGAATGCATCATGAAAACGATGTCTGTCATGCAATGTTGTGGTGCGGTACAAATTTATTATGACAAAATTGGAGCGTTCAGAAAACCGAATGAAATTAAGTATTTGAACGTTTTTTTTTTCTTTTTCTAATCACAATATGACTAATTGTTTTCCCTTTTTCTCTTGGTCTTACTAGTGTCTATAACCAAAACATCCTATCGCTGGGCAAATAGCAATGTCCACTTCTTAACATGGGAGAAAACACGGCAAGAAATCCTTTACACTATCCACTGCATAGGTAACGTGCTCTCTGAGGTACGGTAGGGTGATAAACAAGAATCATATAATAATAATAATAATAATAATAAAATAGTTTTATTTGCTCAAATTATGTGGTTTACATTATCTAGAAGCCCTGCGACCTGTGCTAGCTTAAGAGAAGCTGTGTTACAGGCCACAGTGTCTTCCCCAAATATTTGTTTATTGTTACATAATCAGACTTTGCGTTCAGATAGCGAAAACATAATTGAAACTGTAGACAAGGATGACAATAACACAATAATATAACAAAAATTAAAATTTAAAATTATAAACACAGAATTTGAAAACGAAAAAGGTTGACAATTATTAAAGTATGGAAAAAAAAATTCATTAGTGTGTGTTTAGTTGTGATTGAATATATGTGTGTGTGTGTGTGTGTGTGTGTGTGTGTGTGGATATGTGTGCGTGTGAGTGTGAGTGTGCGTGTGTTGTATGTGTTTGCGTATGAGTATGTAAATAAGTGTCTGCGTTTAGCTGTGATTTGGAGTGAGTTTGACCTATTATTTTATTGGTACGAATAGATTTTCAATATTTTCATAGTCTAGTGTTTTAAGCCAATTAGTTACTATCTTTTTTAAATCACGGGATCCTAATTCTTTAATTTTAATTTTATCATTTATAATGTTAAATAGTTTTGGGGCATTGTAGTCGAAATGTCTTTTGGCAAACTGAGTTCTACAAGGTGGCAGTGGTAATCTTGTAATCCTTTTGTTGTTATCTATATGTGTTGGTATGGTGTTAGGGTGATATCTACGCAAGGATTGTAAGATGTATAATTTTCTTACAGTAAGTACTTCACATTTCTTGTATAATTCTGATGTCGAGAATCTGTATGGTAGGCCTTTGATGACTTTAAGTAGTGCTCTTTGTGCTCTTTCGGCTTCTAAGAAGTATGTTTTTGAAGCTCCACCCCACGAACTGATACAATACATAATTAAACTTTCTGCAAGTGCCTTGTATATACGCATCATGAGTTTTTCGTGTATATTTTCTCTCAAGTTCTTAAACACGTATATTAATTTCATAATATGAAGTACAAATTTACTTTTTCAGCGGGAATCGAAACGGCAACTTAGAAGTAAATATGACTGTATACGTACTTTGTACGCACGGATACTAAGAATCATCTAGATCGCTCACCTCCATAAAATCAATCGTCGAAGAATAATCATTTCGTGCTGTGTCAAATAATATGACCTCATAATTAAGAGCTTTATTACGCCATTGCATTTTATAAGTGTATATTAAAACCGTGGACACGAGATAATAGAATATTATACTTAGAATAAATCTAAATACTATTTAATTGACAATTTTTTTGACTTCCTACGTAGGTAACGTCGATGATGTTATCGTTTTTATCATTTTATTACTTGTCGATGTAAATTGTAGTCGGTTTTTTTTGTTGTTCGATAAACACAATTAAAACCTTTTTCCACTCTATGCAATACTTTACTTGGATCTATTCAATCGCATTGCTGTGATAAAGTAATGGAAGTAAATACAAATATATAGTAAGTATAATTATTGCAGTGGATAGTTTTTCTGTATATTTTCTTTAATTTTATTTTACTTATAACAGATTTTACTCGATAATAAGAATGATACAGCTCTATTTATTACAATAAAACGGTAAAGAACCTTCATTTTTCAGCTAAGCTATCGTCACATGAAGATAACACAAGTCATTTAGTCAATGTATGGTACAGTCTCTGGTTGAGTAAGATGTGACATGTGAGGGAAGGTTATGAGGAAACCAAACCCAATGAAAGTCAATCTAACATTAAGTTTAAGTATAGTCGCATTGGTATTTTCTTATTTTCGTTTTTGAGATATTAAAAATTCTACGTAGTAATTGTACATGATATCTCGTTAAGCTAACTATAATATAAACCTACGAATAAATTTTACGGTAATTCTACATTAATTGTCGATCAAATATCATTATCAATATTCATCAAACGTAAAGGTCAGCCATAGTCGAACTTTACGAGTTATTGTAAATCAATTTTATATACATTTTCAGATTAATTTATTTCGTATGATATACGTTTTATGTATAAACCAGTAAATGTCCACGGTTTTAGCTCAGTTTCAGCACATATTTTCGATTTCTGCCTCTAGAGGCTGAGTCTAGACTCGGGTTGGAAATTGAACCAACAACCTCTGGAGCAGTAGACAGGGTCACTGCAAACTACGCTAATCGGCATAGGTAATCAAAAAAACTGACTAAACATCTGCATGACCTAAAAATCCAGTCGCTGTGACCACTTCGCCAATCCTGTGGCAAATCAAACAGTTACCTAATATCTATTTAAACCAACACATATCACAACGTGATGCTTATGTCTCACCTAATTGACCACAATCTTAATTGAAATTGTCTGGGCCGTAAGGGTACTTTAGTGGAATGACTAATTTTATACAAACGTTGGCCCACATTGTCTTTTTATAGTTGGATATAAAAAAGTATTACGACTCAAGTTGAAACAGGTGATTATTGTCATTGATAGCATCACATCAAATTGATTTCTAGTTATCAAGTTAACGATTAATTCAATCATTATTCCAATGGACTTTTTTGCTTTCCTTTGTTTCTTAGAAGTAACAATTTTGTATTCCAAGTGACTTTGTCTCAAAACACCCACATGTGAATATTTCCCAAGTATTGATTATGCTCAGTGCGGGTGAGACTAGGGTTTATTTAGAATTTCGAACGTGAAAAAATAATGTTTTCACTTTTAGGGTCGGTTTATTGTGGATAAAGTTATCGTGCACATAAGTTATAAATAGACTTTAACAGGAGGTAAAATAGGATCTATTTCATCTCAATTAATAAACTACAACTTTAAGATTCATAATTACGAATAGAAATACTCGTATCCCATAAATAAATTGCTATTTAATGGTTTAAAAGGAAAATACAGCCGGTAAAATAGGCCCTTATTGAGTTTAGAGGTTGCGCGCGTTGCTACGCTTTTTAATTTTTATTTTGGCCACACCAACTCAGAAACCTTTGTGGTCTCATGCACAACACTTTTCTGAAGATTATGATATGATCAAATGCATAGTTTACGATTCTATAAAGGACATACAGACAAACATGTGTGGATTCTGTGTATCGTGTAGTTTTGACGGTTTCAAACGTTTCTGATTGTAACTTTTGAAGTTTATTTCCTAAGAAACGATATGAGGCGCGCGGTTTAAAACAGTAAAGAGAGCGAAATCGAGTAAAACAGCGCTGAGCAGTGACGATCACGCGCGACAGCGTAACAGTGACGCTGAAACGTTTTACAGCGCTTTTTAACCGACTTCGAAAAAAGGAGGAGGACTCAATTCGACCGTATATATATATATTTTTTTTTTTTTTTTTAATGTATGCTCGGGGATAACTCCGTCGTTTATGAACCGATTTTGATAATTCTGTTTTTTTGTTGGAAATGAGATAGCCCTAGTTTGGTACCATGATAAGGAAACCAGGATCTGATGATGGGATTCCAGAGAAATCGAGGGAGACCCTTGAAAATCCGCATAACTTTTTACTGGGTGTACCGATTTTGATGATTTTTAATTTAATCGAAAGTCGATGTTTTATTATGTGGTCACATTTAAATTTTATCGAGATCTAATTACAATTTTTATAGTAGTCTTTGATAATGCGTATTTACTTGACTATTTTTTCGTCTACCTACGTTGTATTACTTGTCGATATAATTGAAGTCGGTTTTTCTTCGTTTGCTTGCAAACACAATTATAGCTATTTATGTAATATGTGGATTGAGGACATAATATTATACCAGCATTTACTATATCGATACGATTAGCAAGCGTCAATTAATGTCTTGATTTTAGAGTTTTATTATTTTAATTATTATAATTGGAGTTAACTCCTTAAGAATCGATATTCAAATAGGGCCCCCGGTATGAAAAAAATATGAGCAGTAAAATCTACTGAACGAATGACCTCGTTACGTTTTTATATTTATCACGAGTATTTACGTACTGCTCTTGTATGGATTAAATGAACTTCATAAAAAACTTATTTCCAATCTACACGTGATTAGCTCCATACCCTTGCGTTCTGGCCTTGTACAGAATGGAAAGACGCTGCGCCATTTATCGAAACCCACCCTATTGGGTATCCTAAAGATGGCGTTATTTGATTCGTTAATTTAGCATTTGATAATTATGGTATTAATCTTTTGCTTAGACTAGTAAGCCTTTTTCGTGCCTATTTAGACAGTCGATCTGAAGGAGTAAACTCCAGTCGTGCGTCGAAACTGACACACATTTTTAAAATATTTTATATAATAACACGTGGTTCAATAAGTCCCGAGACTAAGTACTAAAAAAAAGGTCTTTTTTATAAAATTAATTTTTATTCATCAACATAGTCTCCTCCAAGAGCGATACAGTCCCTCCAACGCTTTTCTAACTTTTCTATCCCATGTGTGTAGAACGATTTGTCTTTGGCTTCAAAATAAGCCTCCGTTGCTGCGATAACTTCACTATTTGAGTCAAATTTCTTACCCTGAAGCATTTTTTGAGGTCTACAAACAGCCAGTAATCGCTGGGGGCCAAGTCTGGCGAATAAGGGGGTTAATTTTGGCCATCGTTCTCACGGACTTGTGACAAGGCGCGTTGTCCTGGTGAAACACCACTTTCTTTTTGTTCATGTGAGGCCGTTTATCCGCAATTTCGTACTTCAATCGCTCCAATAAGCACATGTAATAGTCACTATTTATATTTTGCCCCTTTTCAAGGTAGTCGATGAAAAGTATTCCATGCGCATCCCAAAATATAGACGCTCTCCACTCCGCTGACTGCCGATTGGATTCCGGAGTGAAATGGTATATCCAGGTTTCATCCATTGTTACATACCGACGTAAAAAATCCTTTTTATTATGATTCATCAGCGCCAAACATCGCTCTGAATCATTGATACGTTGTTCCTTTTGATTAGTTGTAAGCAAACGCGGCACCCACTTAGAAAAAAGCTTTTTCATGGCCAAATTTTTATGTAAAATAGTGAAAACACTACCAGCTGAAATCTTCACTATCTCGGCTATCTCTCGCACTTTTACCTTCCGATCTTCCAATACGATTTTGAGGACTTGGTTAATATTTTGTTGAGTCACTGCTTCATTTGGACGACCTGAGCGTTCCCCATCATTGGTGTCCATGCGACCGCGTTTGAAGTCGGCACACCACCGACAAATGGTTGCTTTAGAGGGAGCTGATCCTGCATAACATTTTATAAGCCATTGCTGTGCTTCAACGGTATTTTTTCCCATTAAAAAACAATGTTTTATCAACACGCGAAACTCGTTTTTTTCCATTGTATCGAAATTACAACCGTAGCGTCACTTAAATGTTTCAAAATCAATAATTTTATTGTTCCATTTTTAAAAATTTGACACATATTCTTGTATTGATAGCCAGTACTTTTTAAAAATCAAAAGAGTTTTTAATATATGCGCCATTTCCAGATTAGTCTCGGGACTTATTGAACGATCTAGTAATAATAATATGATTGTAAGTTTCATCATATAAACAATACAATATAAATGACGAGTTAAAGTTTCACATGAAGACGCACTAGGCTTCAAACAGTATATTGTTTAAGAATTAGCAGCAACTAGAAATAAACGTCTTTACGTAACATCGCTCCGTATAATATTGCTACCGACAATAAGCTCGTGTAGAGGAAATGAAATGAAATATGAAAATAAATTGAAATTGTTTATGTAAATCTTGTTCGATTAGCACTCGCGAAATGTTATACACAGGATAAGACTCAACTACGCGATTTGAATAAAAGCAAGCAAGCATTATTGGATATATTTCATCAATACAAGTAGGAATTAGAAGTTATTAAACCATACCCGGAGCATACTTAAAAATAGTATATTCGAGACACAACACTTATCTTAATACAAATATAGTCTTTTATTATGAAGGACGTTGACTTCAATTCATAAACAAATATTGATATTATTAAAGACAGTTATGTAGTAACTACATCTATCTATAATCTATCTATAATCTATAATATATATAAACGCGAAAGGTCATTCATCACAAAATCTCCGCAACTATAACACCTACAAACTTGAAATTTGGCAGGTAGGTTCCTTATAGGGCGTAAACATCCGCTAAGAACGGATTTTACGAAATTCGATCCCTAAGGGGGTAAAACGGGGGTTGCAAGTTTGTATGAAAGTCCTATGTTTTTGAAGTAAGAATCTTGAAATTTAAAATGTATGCTCTATAGATGGCGAGAAGGTATCCAAATAATGTATCTTTAGAAATCATATCTATATCTATAATATATATAAACGCGAAAGGTCATTCATCACAAAATCTCCGAAACTATAACACCTACAAACTTGAAATTTGGCATTTAGGTTCCTTATAGGGCGTAAACATCCGCTAAGAACGGATTTTACGAAATTCGATCCCTAAGGGGGTAAAACGGGGGTTGCAAGTTTGTATGAAAGTCCTATGTTTTTGAAGTAAGAATCTTGAAATTTAAAATGTATGCTCTATAGATGGCGAGAAGGTATCGAAATAATGTATCTTTAGAAATCATATCTATAATATATATAAACGCGAAAGGTCATTCATCACAAAATCTCCGAAACTATAACACCTACAAACTTGAAATTTGGCAGGTAGGTTCCTTATAGGGCGTAAACATCCGCTAAGAACGGATTTTACGAAATTCGACCCCTAAGGGGGTAAAACGGGGGTTGCAAGTTTGTATGAAAGTCCTATGTTTTTGAAGTAAGAATCTTGAAATTTAAAATGTATGCTCTATAGATGGCGAGAAGGTATCCAAATAATGTATCTTTAGAAATCAACTCCCATTTGGGGTTAAAACGGGGGATGGTAGGTTGATTCACTCATCATGAAATTTCCGAAACTATAACAGCTATAAACTTGAAATTTGGCAGGTAAGTTCTTTATAGGGCGTAGACATCCGCTAATAAAGAATTTTATGAAACTCGACCCTTAAGGGGATAAAACGGGGGTTGGAAGTTTGTATGAAAGTCCGATTTTTTTTTAAAGTAAGAGACTTGAAATTTAAAATGTATGCTCTATTCATGGTGAGAACGTGTCCAAATAATGTATCTTTAGAAATCAACTCTCTTTTGGGGTTAAAACGGGGGATGGCTGGTTGACTCACTCATCACGAAATCTCCGAAACTATAACAGCGACAAACTTGAAGTTTGGCTGGTAGGTTCCTTATAGGGCGTAAACATCTGCTAAGAATGAATTTTACGAAACTCGACCCCCAAGGGGATAAACGGGGGTTGGAAGTTTGTATGAAAATCCTATATTTTTGAAGTAAGAGGCTTGAAATTTAAAATGTATGCTCTATAGATGGTGAGGAGTTGTCTAAATAATGCATAGCAATGTATATATATATATATATAAAAGAAACGTCACTGACTCACTCATCGCGAGAACTCAAAAATCGCTGGATGGTCCCATCCATCCAGGATGGACAAAGATGAAATTTGGCAGGGAGGTAGATAATAGTTAGTAGACTTCCGCTAAGAACGGATTTTGCGATATTCCACCGCTAAGGGGGTGTAATTGGGGTTGATAGTTTGTATGAAACATTTACAACAGCTATAAGTTTGCCTGATAGGTTTTTTATACTGCAGCCTGAAAATAAAACTAAAAATGTGGTGTATAGAGAGTTTTTATAAATATAACTATTAAATTTTACTAAATTGTGGCTTTTAAAAAGTTACCCAGTGTGATAAGCATTTCAAGTGACTGAAATAAAGAAATAATTGCGTTAAACATCTTAATAGTAATGCATATCTTCATAACCATGCGAGCGTAGTCGCGGGTAACAGTTAGTGTATTATAAAACAAAGTCCCCAAAAGTGTATGTGATCGATTCCCTAAAAATCTATTGAACGGATTTTCATGCGGTTTCACCAATGGAGAGAGGGCTTTAAGAGGAAGGCTAAGCCGATTTTGATAATATTCACTGAAAGTTTGCTGGGAAAACTTTGTGACACACTGATATCAACGCGGGCGAAGCCGCGGGCACAGCTAGTAACTACATATTATCTTGACCGCACACAAAATTTAAAACTACTGTACAATATGGAAAGAAATTAAAGAATTCAGACTCTGTATGCTCAGATACCTCATCTACTGTTTTCTTAAAATTTTAATGAGTTCATAATTATTTTAAAATTTATGATATTAAAATAATTTGACCATTATTTTGCAAGGTAATGATTAAAATGTACTCACCAGAGAAACCCATATCAGCTAACACGTAATGCTTCCTTGTCTTAACAGAAGACATCTGCTCGAAGAGATATTCCCCGGCAATGAAAGCAATGGATGCTACGAAAGCGATCACAGATATTCCGACACCATAGTTGCAGGCATTGGTATCATTGTTGTAAACGCAGTATTCATTGCCATCGGTCTTGCTGACGTACCAACCCTTTGCTGATATGCAGCCCATTACGATCACGCTGAACAGCTGTAAAATTGTTAACAAATAAATTTACTGTGGTAAGGCATAGCAGGAAATATCCTGCCAAAATATAGCAGCCCGACTGGGGATGTACCTCGACCGTAAGGTACAGATGATCACAGCTAAATAGTACTACTTTCAAGCAGTGGAGCTGTTCCAGTGGTGAGTAAGGTGATCATAGCTCCTGGGGAGATAGGGTCAGCCACACTATTGCAATGCAATGTTACAGGTGTCTATAAGCTACTGTAATTACTTACCATCAGGTGAGTAATGTTTGTTTGCTAACCTACTTTTATAAAAAAAGACACATATACATAGTTTATCATATTTTATCTTATACAGTTATCTGTTATCTGGTTATCTGTTTCTAAGGTAGGTAACTTAGTCTTAGTATTTAAGGTAAGATCTGGTTAATATAAACACTTGGGACAGGAATCTAATCCTCAAATGATAGCACGGTCACTGCAAACTATGCCAATGGGCTAGGCAATTGTTAGGTATAAACAAACACTTAGCAGTAGCACCATCTTTTTGTGATTAGAGATATATAACTATTAGTGACCTTGTGTACTACAGCATGGAAAGAAATACTGTAAAAAATACAATATACTTTGAGCCAATATTAGAATGCAATAAATAAGTATGTACTAAATTAATTAATGTAATATTTACAAGTACAAGCTTTGGTCTTAATGAATTCGATGACTAACGAGAGCTAGTCATCTAAATACAGTAGTGGCATCACACTAAAGAATACACTTCCAATTTGATGACTATTTATCAATAATGGCGTTCAATAATGATGAATAACAATTAATGCTGGAAAAGAATTACATTGAACAAATTTATTATAACAATGTTATTTATACCTATATAAGCTTAATTTGGTCTTTTTTGTTTATATTTAAAGATTTTTTTTTTAAGAATTGGATAGTTATTTAACATTTATATTATGTATGTGTTGAAACTAATAACTATTTATAATTCCATAAACACAAGTTATAATAAATAAAGTAGATAATCAGATTACACAAGTAATATTAAGCTTTTAAATAAATGTTATAGTTATTTCTAAAATTATATATTATAATTTTTTTTAAACAATTACTTTTTTTGTTGTGAGCATAGTCTATAATAAAATATGACATGCTTTGCATAAAAAAGATGTACAGCTGTATTTATAGAATACAATAGTATATAATGTACAAGGTGTGTAACAAACACAGGTGTGTAAACCTTAGTTTTAATAAATAAAATTGTATACATAACTCAATTGTTACATAACTAAAATGAATATATGATAACAGTTTCAACTGCATTAAAATATGTTTATTGATGTTGTGTTCTATCCTACATGATATTTATACACTAAAATGATATTACTCTAGATAAGAAAATTATAGATTTACAAAGAAATTCTATTTTAAGTAATTATTTAGAAATATAAAGTTATACAAATTTAAATGACTATTAAATGTATAACATTTTTTATTAGTTAGTTCAAATAATAATAAAATATATACACCTATATATCTTAGAATTAATTTTTGCAGAGAAATCTATAATCTGTTAACACGTTGAACGCCATGACGGACACCATATGTCCGACAGCATACTTTCACCTGGGGCCACACCAATAAATCGAGAATCGTCAAAAAATTGTTAAGGTGTTTTTCTGCAAATATTGTCAGCGAAAACCTCAAAAATAATGGGCGACTGACGGAAACAGTTATTTACCCATTATTTTCCAAGATCTCAAGTGGCAGACACCAGCTATAACATTTTTGGAAACAATTTGTTAAAAAGCCTATAAATTCAAAGTGTTTTCGATTTTTTTTTTGTGCTATGTGGCCTTATTGCACTGTGAGGCCGCGCGGGTCACTTGCTTTAGTAAAAACAGTCGAAACACTGTCTGTCGGCTCCCTAGAGGCTTCTGAAGTGATCGAGGGCATGCGGACACATGGTGTCCGACACGGCCTCTTGGACCCAATATAGTGGCAGTCACATGGTGTCCGTCGCGGCCCACTGGACTAAACATGGTTTTTGGTCTGGCGTTCAACGTGTTAAACTGGGAGTGGTGATATATATATGATGTATATATATATATATATATATATATATATATGTATGTATGGGTGTGTATGTGTGTGTGGTGTCTGCAAAATATATGCTTAATCTACTTAGCATCCTTCTTGATGACCTATTGGTGTCATTGTATTGATTCTGTAGCAGAATATATGTAGTGTATCAAAATTAAATGTGTACCTATAAATATACTTAACAAGGTCATGTATATGATTACTGTGACATTAATACTTATTAAAAAAAATCTAGGAATAACTTGATATTATAAATATTATTAAGTATACTGAAAATACGTTTTTAACTTTATATACCATGTTTTAAAAGGTTTCAAATCAAATTAACCGGTAAACGTTTAAATGTTTTCCCCGCAAGTCCTATTACATGACATAATATCAAATGTTATATGTAATTTAACTCACCCAGCAAACAGCCCTGACTATTACAGGAGGCCGTTGTATAAAAGCCTGTGGGTCAAAGGCTCCTCCGGCCTTTCCACCGCCATAAGCACCAGCTGTTTCCATTTTTGCACTTTTTAAGGATACTCAAAGTATTTCAGTGTTGAACCTAAGAGCCCATCAATGTCTCTGACCTCACAAACTCCGAATATCTTCCAATATAAGTTATCGATCGCGCAGCTTACACAGCTCAAATTTGCAAACAGTGACAAATACTACAGATTAAATATTTTTTGATCTTCAAGGAACGTGTGCTACAGAGTATGTAATTAATGATTATTGTTAAAAGTTCAAACTTAGATTTTTAATTTTAATTGAAAATACTAATAGAAAAAGTATTCCTAATTAATATCTTTAAATATTATTTTATACATTTGAGTTTTATGAATTAAACTTTCGATGAAGAAAAAAATGTATGCTGCAAGCTACAATACAGGACAAAAGGTACGATAAGATATAATAATATTATCTTTATGTAAGAGCAAAACTCCCAAGTAAAATAAAATTTATTTGACGAACTATCTCGTAATAGTTTTAATTTCTTTTGCAAGACAAAACAAATATGGGTCAAATTTGGCCGTTAGTACCATTAAAAAAGTAATTAAAGCTTACCCACAAACAAAACAGTATATACCATATTGTAAATCATTATTTTGTTTGGTAAAGCTTTAGATTAGGTAAAACCGAATTTCGGGACCGTGGGGGGATGGGGGGGGAGAGGGTGGGGAACGCTACCCCTGGTACCACTGTCACACCTCGGAACCCCATGGTTATGGAGATATCCATGGTTAAAGTTTTGAGGTTACACACTCATGCTCCGTTCACTCACTCATGCTCCGTTCCGCAGCGGAGGCTGGTCGCCTTCGGCGACCAGCCTCAGCCGCTCCTCTATGCATTCGTTCGCGCGCTTTCGCACGGCGGGCGAGGGCTGCCCTGCCTCCGCGCCTCCGCGGCACAAAAAAAAAAAACACTCTAGGGGTAGGACAGACCAAGACCACGTGGACAGTGGGGTGCTCCGATTCGGTTTTGGGTATTTTTCGAATTTCTAAACCTATATTCTAGCACGCAATATTACTAATTTTATTGGAATATTATGTCTGACGCGTTATTTTGTTTAAAAATGTCGATTTGTCAGTCGTTAAGCGTCAGTTCGTATCGTTTGTTGATCTTGCAATCGAGATCGTTTTTACGTAAATTTGTTCGAAAATAAAATGTGAAAGTTGGTGAATGGAGCATATGAGTGCACTTCCCGCTGCACCGGAGTTAAGGTGGAGTCAGACACGGAGCTCTAAGGTATTGTAATATCTCTGAATCACGTAAAGTTAACCCCAAAACTTCAAACACGATATCTTCGAAACCACGGGGTTTACGCGAAACGCACACTACGGGGGGCTAAAAAACCCACCGTCCCCACCACCCTTTACCCTCCCACCCCCATTTCACCCCATAAATTGGAGGCCACTTAACTAACGTATGACCAATTTTTCTTCTAACCTCAAAACTTTAACCATCGATATCTCCATAACCATGGGGTTCCAAGGTGTGATAGTGGTACCAGGGGTAGTGTTCCCCACCCTCCCCTCCCCCATCCCCCCACGGTCCCGAAATTCGGTTTTACCTAATCTAGATCTTAGCCTTTTGTTTTATTATAGCAAAATAAACGTACGTACATAATATAATCGTTTAATAAATAATCATTGAGAGTTACTTGGGACAGTTGGTTTGCTGTGGAGAAATGGCTAATATAATATAATAAATTTACAAATAAGTCCGCTCATTGTGCTTATAATTTGCAACTATCTTAAGGTCAGTCCGACTGCAGAAGTAACTCAAACATACAGATAATCGGTTAAAAAAGAAGGATATAAGTCGCACGATTGAATGATTTTTTTTTTATTCGGCTATATCTATCTCCTAAGCTGTCGGTCCCAGTTGTTATCATAAATACCCGATAACGATCGTTACTCATAGTAGGAATACATCTGCCAACCCGCAATGGAGCTGCGTTTTGGATTAACTTCCAATACTTGCCTTATATGGTGAAAGAGGCCTATGTTCAGTAGTGGGATATTACAGATTAAATCGTGATACATATTATATCAAAAAGACTTGTTTAAATCACACACTGTAAATGAGCATCATACCTAGTTTTCCAATTACAGCACTAAAGCGCATTATGCAACATAATACTCAACGTTCAATGTTTTAACTACAGCAATACTGCGCACCTTTATATACTCTTTACTGCGCACAATAATTATAATGTACATGAAGTGCCTAAGATAAATGACTTATTATAATCGATAGAGATTAATACTGCATCCGTTTAAATAGCTTTCGAATTACTTAGTTATGTGATTTTTTTTTCTTATCGCTTATCGCGAACAGACAGACAGTTAGATGCGGCAGGGACATAGTTTTATTTGTTAAAATTTGATATGTTAAAATTTGTGGTGTACAATAATATATCAAATTCAAATACAAATACAAATATACTTTATTGTACACTCAGAGAGGATTTTTTTACATTGAAAAGGAAAACATAAATATGTGGTTACGTACAAAAGGCCCTTCCAGACAACCTCAAGCGTGAAAAGTACATGACAAAGAATTAGACGGTATGGAGGTGTACATACATATCTTCTATACAAGTAAATAAAATTGGAGTGTCTGTTTGTAATATTAAAATAGCCGGTTTTTACCTAACGCATATGGATGTATACACGGTACATATACCAAAATAGCATTTTTAACAACTTTTGTCTGTCTGTCTGTTTGTTCCGGCTAATCTCTAAAACTACTGGACCGCTATTGACGGGTCTTTCACTGGTAGATAGCTGATGTAATAAGTAGTAACTTAGGCTACTTTTATTTTAGACATTTATTTAATTTTTTAACTCTGCGAACTGAACAAAAACATTTTTGTTAAATTCCATGTGGATGAAATCACGGGCAGTTAGTATAGATATATACTCACACACACAAATATACATACAATACAATAAATAAATAAAAGTAAATATTTGTTGTGTTTGGTATTTTTGAATTACACAACAACTTAAAATCATCATCGGTGGTCCACTGCCAGTTCGAGGGCCCGTTAGCTAAGGGTCCTGAATAATTTATGCTTAAAAAATGTAGTTTTTTAAAGGTAATCTCGAATAGGTATTTAATAAGGCATTCCGTTGATTATTACCCTTACCTGGGTCACACCAATAGGATAAGTTTTTGTATGGTATTACATTAATCATATTAAACCTTTTTACCTAATTATTTAGGTTAATTAGGAATCTATTATTAAGAAAATGTAAGAACAAACCCTCGTATAAATTATTTTTATTTTATTATTATAAATAAATACATGATATTTTATCTTGATACATATTCACATTTTTTGTGACTTAGAACGTTATGAAGCCGAGAATCTTTTATATAGCAAATGTAAAATTAAAAATTATCAACTAAGGCTTTATAACGAAGCAGCCCTTTTGGATTTTATCGCTGTTTATTAAGTTTTTTAGATGCCCGACGTTTCGGATACTTTACAGCAACCGTGGTCACGGGAATCCTTTCACGATTGAGTGAAATTCGCGTAAACATTACAAAACAATATAAAGCTATTCTTTTTATTTGTTTTTCTTATTCTTTTAAAAATTTGACTAGAAGATGCCATTTAATCAAATAAAATCTCGCACAAATAAATCGTTGAACCTGATCGTAAGATTTGACACAGATCCTAATTGTTTATAAATCTTATTTTTATTTATATTTACGTATCTCAGTTTAATTCCAGTGCTAGTCAATATTCATATGTCCCTTACATATATCTCATATCTTCACTTTCTAGATGATTCCAAGTAATCACTGGTTTTGATTACGACCCTGCTTTTTTGAGAAAGGTAAACAAAGGCAACAAATATTTAAATAATTGTGTTTGCTCGCAAACGAAAAAAAACCGACTTCAATTACATCGACGAGTATACAACGTAGATCGACGAAAAAATAGTCAAGTAACTACGCGTTATCAAAGATTACTCAAAAAGTAGTTATCAGATCTCAATAAAATTTATATGTAACCACATGACAAACATCAGCTATCGATTAAATTAAAAATTATTAAAATAGGTACACCCAGTAAAAAGTTATTGCGGATTTTCAAGAAGTTCCCTCGATTTCTCTGGGATCCCATCATTAGATCCTGGTTTCATTATCATGGTAATAAACTAGGGATATCTTCTTTCCAACAAAAAAAGAATTATTAAAATCGGTACACCCAGTAAAAAGTTATTGCAGATTTTCAAGAGTTTCCCTCGATTTCTCTAGGATCTCATCCTCAGATCCTGGTTTCCTTATCATGGTACTAAATTTAGGATATCTCCTTTCCAACAAAAAAAAATTATCAAAATCGGTACATCCAGTAGAAAGTTATGCGGTATAATACAACGTAGGTCGACGAAAAAAGCGTCAAGTAAAAACGCATTATTAGATATAACTCGAAAAGTAGTTGTTACATCTCAAATAAATTTAAATGGGACCAATTGGCACACACCACCTTTCGATTAAAAAAAAATTGTCGAATTCGGTCCACACGGTCAAAAGTTCTGATGTAACATACATAAAAAAAAAATACAGTTGAATTGAGAACCTCCTCCTTTTTTGGAAGTCGGTTAAAAAAGAACAAGAATATCAAGAAGCAATTATTAAATTCGGCAACATAGAGTTGTTTGCCCCTGGTATACGTTCAGTGTACATACTAATAGGTACTATTCTATTGTACATATTCTCCATCAGAAAATAAGGAAGGTCTGGGGGCTCTGGGATCTTGGACTATAATGAAATATGCAGTGAAAAAAAAAGATTATTGGATATTACAAATATTTATTCAAATAAGAACTGATTTATAAAATAAGAGATTTATAAGCTGCTTCCAGTAATAGTCGATTACGATTTAACATTAACCATAAATAACCGCCACTCAAAAAAAGTAACAAAATTTTGACTAGTTATTAGACCAAGGACAATGGTAATTTAAAATTAACCACAGTAATATATGGCTTGATTGATTTTATATCTAGCACCGATCTCTTCTAGCGACCCTAGATCACGTAAACAATAATAATAAACGAGTGACGGCATCTTTTACAGGTAGGTATACAAAAGTTCTAAACATGGTGTGTTAGGTATCAAAGGAGACTGTATAGAAACACTGATCTCTATAGTTATTTACAATACAAAGCTAAAAATATTTTATAACTTGCTACCTTTAGTTACTAATATTATTGTTTATCTCATGTTAGCTTGAAAAATCTATCCACGTGTATAAAAAGGTGTGTCGCTATTTTTTGCGGCTTTATTAGCCACTTTTATTCCCATTTATTTAAATGTAAATTTCACCAGTATGATAATATGGCCACTTCATATCACATTGTTAGTGGACAGTATTAAAATTAAGTGTTAGATATAGTTATTGTTTTATTTTTGATAAAATACAAAATTTGAGAAATTGGTACGGGCACTTTCGTCTTTTATATTTTTTTTTATTTATTGCTTTGTAAGCCACATTTAAACTATTGTAACAGGCATCAGTGAAGCTGTTGCGTTGTAATGATTCGCATTAAGCATCAGCGCGAGTGAATCGATCATTTAATTGATGGAAACTTCCATAACATAATGGATGAAAAATTATTTTATACAGCTAGTAACTTTTCAGGTTGGCAATGCGTTGGTCCGATGCCATGTCAAATGCCCTTGGCATTGCAATAACCATGTGTGAAAAGGAATCGAAGGTTATAAACATGTACGAAATCTATAACTACTTTATACGAAGTTCTATTATACATTCATTATACTCCCTAAATTTTCACACTATCACTAGAGCTATCATTTTGTATAAATTCTAACTATTCTATTCTACACAATATTACTAAAGTACTCTACAATTTTATTGTACATGGAAAACTAGCTACTGGATATATTTATTCTATGACATAATTTAAGTAAAATGTTATTTACAAAAATAGCCATTCTCATCTGTTTCATTTGGATCCGACTAAATCTAATTTTAAACTATCCCGAGGGTAAAGAAAACGTTACTATTGTAAATTTAAATAAGGAACTATTTATAATAATTTATCAACAAAAAATATTAAATCGAAAAACAAATATCTTTACGGACAATAATAAAAGTAAATAGTACAAACTTTTGGGAGGTATTTATAAAATTATAATCATTGCAATAAAAGAGCATTCTGGCTTTAATATATAAAGGTTAGCTAAAAGTTAATTAAATGACATTAGGTATACTTGATAGGAATATAGGAGCAAGGCGTTGGATCGAGGCAGTTTAAGTGCGCTATTTGGAGTTTATTCGAAATTACATATTTAAAAAAAACTATCAAGTATTTGTTCGGATTATACGATATCAACTCAATCATAATTTATGGTACATTACCTTAGCAATATATTAAGGGGGCTAAAAGATATAAAGATTTATTTTCTTTTCCCCTATTTAAATTGCCATTGAGATATGTCACGTGATAGGTCTCGTAGACCTAATAAAGCATGCAAGACTGAAGCTACTCAATAATAACATTTGACTGTCAAACCAGAACTATTGCTTTTCAGAATTCTTACATACATTAACAACGATAAAACAATTGTTATAATAGTTAAATTTTTCATAAATAATGTCCATTATTATCCGAAATACACTAGAAAATTTAACGTTCACTTCCAATAGTTCACATCAATGGAGATACATCGATCAGGACATTAATCTTTGGAATTTATTCATTCTATTTATATTAATTTTGTATTCGAGTACAATATTTTTATAAGACGTTTTAGGAATCGGTCAGGCCTTGGCGTTTCTCTTCTTCCAACATGGCGTCCAATTCATCTGTCAGGTTGGCGAGCATGTTGCCAATGTCATTTAGGACGTCCACTGGTTCGGAGCTTTTACTCTCTTCTTTGTGCTCGGATAGCGGGTTTGATTTATCGGGATTTCGCGGCAGAGTGGTGAGGGGAATCCCCGCTCGGCCGTAGTCCACGGTGTGGGGACGTCCCGCTATCTGGCCGCGGTTCTGTTTTATAGTTCCTGCGTTTTCATTTGCGAATGGAATGCTGTCTGACTCGGTGCTCGAACTTGACTGCGGAGGAAGATAAATTATTACTGTTTTTGGAAATTATGGGAATATGGTGGTTCCGTGACACAAAAGCATGGTTAAGTTTAGAAATACAATAACCATCGTAATACTATATCATATATCATAGATATTTTATTTATTTATTTACACGTTTGCACATCGACACAAAATCGTGACAGTACATGATATTAAAAAAAATCAAGTTTATATTTATTGTTTAATTAAATAAATTTAAAGTTGTTTAAATTTAAAATTTTCTTTTGTATATTAGTAGGCAAACAAGCTTTCGTCCAACCACAACGTTCTACCATATCCTATAGACGCTTGCAACATCAGAAACATCGTAAAGGCGACAACTTGCCGACTCCCAACGAGCACTCGACCCTCCCAACGAGCTCTGGCCACCTCACTCACCACAGGTATCAACCCTTCTTGAGACCAGTATTATTTGGTTGTAATTTTCTGTAAGGTTGAAGTACTGATGGTTGCTCAAGATTTTGAGCAAGATATCTTCTGCTGTGCCCCTATCTCAATGAAAAAAGCAAAAATATGTTCGATAAGTTTACCTTAAAGCTAGCGTCGGAGCCGGTTCTTAGCTTGTCATCGTCGTACCTCCGCGGTGGCGACGAAGGCGCGGGTGGAGGGGGGAGCAGCCCCGTACTGTCCAGTGACACACTGAGAGAATCAGAACTAGGGTAGGCTGGCAAACTTAAAGGTAGGCTCTTCTCTGGATGTATTTCTACGGTAGTTTGCCCGAACCTGGTGAACGGAGCGTATTGTGAGCTCTGTCTCTTCGGAGGTTCCGGTGGAGGTTTTCTGGCGACGTGAGGACTGGCGCCGTACGCTACTCTTTGTAGTCTCGCTGAATACGCAATCTCATCGTAAGTATAATCTGGCGATTTGTCCCTGTACGCTGGCGTCGCTTGGATTTTCGCGACAGGTCGTGGTCTAACCAGTCCTCTAGGGCGCGGTAAGGTCCCCCCGCCTTCGTAGGAGCTGTCGTTCGTCGGTGTGATGTCACCGTCGTCGTAGGAGCGTCGCCACTGACCTCCGTAATAAAACCCAGCTTCTGGCGAGAATGTCGTATGCGACGCTCTCTCTGTCGGGTCTTCCAGACTCTCAAGTGATTTACCGCGGGGATGACGTATCTGCGAAGTAAATTTCCATTAGTGTTTATTGTTACTTTACAATTAAATAATCAGTTTTTATTTACAGCTCAAACTTTTCAAAATACAAATCAAAATGATCGAAATACATAATTGCCGTTAAGTAGAAAACATGCATTAGCATGTACAGATATTATAATAAATACTTATATCATATTTATACTAATTAATATCAATTATTTTTATTATATTAAAATATTTGCAATAGTTATTAATCGTTATTGAAATATCATGCCTCATAATAATATTGTTAATATAAAAATATCATACAAATCTACCGTGCAACTAACAACAAGTCAAATAGCTCCTAAAGTATTAACCGAGGCATAGTAAAAAAAGGTAACACACATAGAACACGTTCATAAAGTCAGGTGCACATAAAAGCCGGGTGCCGAGGTGCAATGTCAAAGACAACCGCCAGAATCATACCTGGATAGGAACCAAGTCTGTGCCACATAGGGCCGTTGGTAGGGCGTCAAACTTTAGATCGGGAGGTTTATGGTAACTTCTCGCCTGTCTCTCCCAGGGCTGGTAATGCTCCCTCGGATATAAATCCTTCTATGTCCAAGTGCGGTTTGTGTTTGGAAAAAGAAAAGAAAACAAAACATTCACATGCTGCTTCGGGATGTGGTATGAGGTGGATGCAGCGTCGACGGGTGAATGGACAGCTCTGCGACTCATTTTTAATTTACACTCTTTTGAAACAAAGGTAGATTAATAGCGTCTGTGACCATTGTTTTATATACACGAAGTCGCAAAGATGTTTGACAGCGACAGTGATGGCGATGGAAATAGACTTCTAAACGTCCAAGCGTAAATGAAAATCGAATTTCAGAACGTGTCGGGAAAATTAGAATTTCGATTAAGATGAACTGAAGCCGATTTCGTCCACTTGGACTGTGTTTTCCCAAAATTTTTTCACGGTCTGGCTTTGCAAAGAAAAAAATTCGGTGCGGGGCTGTTTACACACGGAGCTAACATCTAAAGCCCTATTCGGCCTGAGGAACGCCTGCTCATAAAATAATGCGTTATAATAAAACGCTATATGTTATTTTCAAGCGTTGTTAGTAAAATACAACAATGTTAGATTTTTATTTATTAATTATTTATTATTGGTTGTTTTGTTAAAATTTAACAAAAGACAGACGTATTAATTAAGTAAAAACTTTTTAATAAATAAAAAAAAGATTAATTATAAATGAAATGAAATGAATGATAGAAATGAATATTAAAATAAAAATAATTAAAAATTAAATTATAAAATAAAATATTGTATTGAAGTGATGCTTTATAGATAATGTAGTTTGAATTAATAGAACAATATATTTCTCTATATTAGGTAAAGATTAGAAATAGTCATAAAAGTGGATAACAGGTATCAATACTGGTTGTTGAGGGAACATCCACTTTTATGCTAAAGGACATCTATAACATTCTATTACTAAAACATCACTACAAACAATTAAAAGATTGCTATTTGTCTATGCCGTACCTGTCCCGGTATTCGTGTGAAGTCGATAGATCCCTGGCTACTGATACTTCGTTTACCAGCTCTTATATCCTTCACTCTTTTTATAGCCAGCAGAATCTTTTTCTGGTGACCGAGACGAACAATACCCATGTCTTCTAAATCCTACACACAAATTAAGTTATTTGTAATATATGACAAGTTTCTAAGCAGTAGTTTTAAATTTGTAATGGACTTTTCGAAAGAATATCTCGACGTGGCTACGATACACTGACCAAATAAATCATACGAATGGTCTAATTAACAACGAATAAATATTGAAATTATAATTTTTTAAACAGCTTGTAAAAAATCAAAAATACAAGACACATTTGATAGGTAAATGTCCACGGAAAGGAAATATCAATATGACGCTCTAGTTATAGTTGTTCCTCTATTTCTTAAAAAACTTATCCTCATTTAAATATATATTACCTCCCAAGCTAACTGTGTAACGTCGTGAACGGTCCGGTATCCCTGAGCTACGAGAGCTGGTCCGTATTCTTCCAACCTCAAAAGACGAAGCCACTCTTCTAGCGACCCCTGAAATTAAAATTAAAATATTATTAACACAAAAAAATTAATGAAGGAATTCAAAAATTTAATCTTATATAATATTAGTAACGGATTTTGGCAGTTCTTCTAAAATATGGATGGCACTTACTTTAAAATTGTTTTTTTTTTTTAATTTATCTATATACAAGATTTCTTTTGACAAGTAACAAAATAATAAACATACTAACCGGAATGTAATCAGGTAGATTATCTGGTACATTTAAATTAGCAAGTTCAGCCTTTAACCTCTTGCGATGATTTGGTTTCTTAATACCAACAGCCGTTAGATCTTCTGGCGTCATTCTTGTAACCGTCGGTAGATCATAACCTGCATCTATGAAGAGTCTAGCATATTCTTCCATCTGTAGGTCGGCTAACCAAGCGTGTATGATATCCTGATCCTGTAAGTAGATGGCAATTTATATATAATAATTAGATAAAAAAGAATGATAAAGCCTGTATTGAAATAGACTGTAAATGTCGCAGAACTGGACAGAGAACTGACATAACTGAAACTGGACTGTGCTGAAATAAGACCAGAAGCGGAACAGAAACGTAAAAAATGGCAAATTTTGAGATTTGATGATAAGAGTTTTAAGGCTATTTATAAGTCATTAAGATTTTTACAACGTAAATGGTTCAGTGATTGTAAAAAAATAGTATAATGTTTTGTAGTATCTGTCGTTAATTATATTCATTTTTGTATATTTAAAGAATTATAATAAATTGAAACTATCCTTATTCATGCTCAAATATAAGCTTACCGGAAGTCCCTGAGAGATCATAGCCCGAACTCTGTCGACGGTGTCACCACAGTGGCAAGCAGCGTGATGATGGTGTGGCATGCGGCCTGACGCTCTCCCGCTGTCAAGTGACGCAGAAGAGTGCCTAGATCCTGACCCTGCTGATCCTGATGATGAGCCAGGACTATCACGCCCTGGGCTCTGAAAAATAATACAAAGCGATCAGACATGATTGCCAAAATCTAATCTGATCTAGCTCGGACACCCAGGTACTATATTTAAAAATAGCAAACAGTCATGATTGAAAGCATCAGTATTATTACTGATGCTTTATATTTTTATACGGTCTTTATAAATTTTGAGTCTCACTGCATTTACAAGCAAACCAATGTATCTCTTAAAATTGAATCAAGATTTTGAATTAAGAAAGTTTTAAGAGTGCAATTTAAGAAAATTCACTTACATTAACATAAAGCGAAAAATTTTATTTAATAAAACAATATTTCTTTACCTGTGTCATATCTATCCCCTGATCATCGCTCAGCGCTAGCTGGTGGTGGTAGTAAACAGCTGCTTTATGCGTGAGTGGTTGTGTGGGCGGTGGAAACGTAAAGGTACCACCTCCAGCTGGACTTTTGCCCATGCTCCCGCTAGCACCCGACACTCCCGACACTCCTGACACTGTGCTGCCATAGTCTGAATGATCATCTGGAAGAAGCAAATAAATGATTATATTTAATGACATAAAAACTATAAGAATTGTTTTACATGTCATAAAAGTACAAGATCGAGAGAATAGAAGTCGTCAATATTTTAGATAAACATCTAAAAATTTTCGACATTTTATAATAAAATTCGCGAGGATACAAATTTTATTGGAATTTACTCTTAAATTCCTATCGGGTAAGGACTTATGCGGTAGTTACAAGGTACAATTTGTATTATGTAACATTACATACGTATATCAATACGCATATAAAAGGATATATTCAACTCACCTCTTGTATGTGAAGGTGTATCTGGTGGCTGTGGGTAGGCTTGTTCTTCGCATGACGCATACCCTTGAGATCCAAAGCTGGAGCCCGAGTGTCTATGTTGCGGTGTACCAAACGCATCTCCAGGTACAGCCGGCGGCGGCACGCGTTTCGCAGTCGCCGTCTTTCCGGCGCCGCTACCACCGCGGGACATGCCGCCCACTGCAAAAATACATATTTATATGATAAATTGATTAAAACTCATAACAATTTACGGAATATCAAAGTTAGTTTGTAGAACGAGCACGAACACACTTAATCATATTCAGTTTGAAACTTCTTGGTGCCACAATCGGGAAGACTATTATAATAGCTGTGAATTATTGAGTGTAATAATGTTAGCGCAACAGCGAGTATATTTGATGAATCTTAAGTTATTCGATCCGATCGTTAATGACATTTTAACTTATATACGCAGTATTACAACCTCTCTTCGATAAACCGCTTAAAGTTCATTTCTATTTTCATTCTTCTAATACCGATGGAAAAATCGTTCACGCCTACTTATTCTTATAATTCCATTATCATCCCTAATGGAACCCTTAGGTGAAGCCAAGAAAATCTCATTTACGTCAAAGTAGCTTCAAACACCGTTATCTGCTTTGTGCGAGACGTCAACCGCATTAGCAAAATGAGTAACATTCATCCCCGTTTCACCTAATGCGATAAGCGAAAGGGGGAGGGCCGGGAGTTTAGTAATAACCCAAAACATCATCAATCATGATCGGCCGCTCGCCGAGATCGGACCTGTTCGGATCGGACAGCTAATTGCTCGTGCCGAATCGATAAAGCTAACGAATGGCCGAAAAAAATCGTCATTAAAATAATCGCGATGCAAACACAAATCGAAAAAAAGAAAGCTCTCGGGCCTTTTAGATAGCAGTTTAAGAGTGTAAAACTTCGTGGTATCTGACAGAATAACCATTGTTTTTACAAGAGCCGAGGCAGTTTGTGTTATATAAACATATTCGTGAGGTTTTCTTTTGTAAGCGAAATGTACTTTTTGTCATCATTATGGTGACAAAATGAAATATATTTAATAAAGTACCAATTCACGTTATTTGGATTTAATTAAGTTTCCTCTGTATAAAAAAGCCTTTTAATGTTCCAGCCTTCACGTTTCCATCATTCATGAAACGCCTAATATTGTTTACTGTAATTTAAAATTCAATATCGCAAACATTTCGTCGCATCCAAAAAACATGGCGCGGAACTCTTTTGAGAAAGAGAAATTATTTCTTCAATTACTAGCACGCAAGCCGTCTGAGTATTAAGGCGGTCATTACGATATAATATTTGGTAATTTCGAAGGCACGCGATATGCGAATTTATTGGTTATATTACTCCATGATTAATTAAAAATAAAGAACAATATTAAAGGTAAATTTTGACGAAAAAAAAATTAAACAATTATAATTTAAGTGCTGGAACGGCTCAGTTGATTGGATACGCTAATTTAGACAAAACTGTACTACTATAAGTGTTCTGTAAGGTTCTATTCTGGGCTGCCAGTGCTGAGTTTTCAAGTGATATGTGTATAAGTGATACACACGGTGTTTGGAAACAGGTGTCCTTTCATTTTGGGGCAGATACATGTAGGTATACCATAGATGAAATTATCAGTGAAAAAATAAATAAGTAGGAAATAATTGTGTTTGCTCGCAAACGAAAAAAAAACCGACTTCAATCACATCGACAAGTAATACAACGTAGGTCGACGAAAAAATAGTCAAGTAACTACGCGTTATCAAAGATTACTCAAAAAGTAGTTATTAGATCTCGATAAAATTTATATGTGACCACATGATTAACATCAGCTTTCGATTAAATCAAAAATTATCAAAATCGGTATACCCAGTAAAAAGTTATTGCGGATTTTCGAGAGTTTCCCTCGATTTCTCTGAGATCCCATCATCAGATCCTGGTTTCCTTATCATGGTACCAAACTAGGGATATCCTCTTTCCAACAACAAAAGAATTATCAAAATCGGTACATCTAGTAGAAAGTTATGCGGTATAATAAAACGTAGGTCGACGAAAAAAGCGTCAAGTAAAAACGCATTATTAGATATAACTCGAAAAGTAGTTGTTAGATCTCAAATAAATTTAAATGGAACCAATTGGCACACACTACCTTTCGATTAAAACAAAATTTGTCGAAATCGGTCCACCCGGTCAAAAGTTCTGATGTAACATACTTAAAAAAAAAAAAAAAAAAATACAGTCGAATTGAGAACCTCCTCCTTTTTTTGGAAGTCGGTTAAAAAATAAAAAAATATTGTGCTTTAGACCACACAACTGAAGTAAAACTTCTGTAAAATAGGCCTGCACCGTGTCTTAGATCCCCAAGTCAATCATGCATTAAGAAGTTTTACTTCAATTACAGCTCATTATCAAGTATCTTTAAATTCGACATATTTGAAAAAAAATGTTGCGAAGGTATAGGCAAAGAGGATATAAATAATGATCAACGTTGCTTTTATTCCTAAGAAATTCTGAAACTTTATAGTATAGTAGACTAGCTTGTAGGATTAAGCTTCTTAGACTTCAAAAAAGGAGGAGGTTACTCAATTCGACCGTATATATTTATATATGTTCGGGGATAACTTCGTCGTTTATGAACCGACTTTGATAATTCATCCTCCATCCTAAGTGTGGTACCATGATAAGGAAACCAGGATCTAATTATGGGATTTCAAAGAAATCGAAGGAAACCCTCGAAAATCCGCATAACTTTTTACTGGGTGTACCGATTTTGATGACTTTTAATTTAATCGAAAGCCAATGTTTATCACGTGGTCACATTTAAATTTCATCGAGATCTGATTACAGCTTTTGGAGTAATCTTTAATAATGCGTATTCCTCTACCTACGTTGTATTAGATACTTGTCGATGTAATTGAAATTGGTTTTTTTTTTTGTTTGCCAGCAAACACAATTATTAATGCCTAAATAAGGATGCGAAAATAATCAATACGTTAACATGAGTACATTTTCAGTGTCTTAGTTTAGTGGGAATGGTGTTTCTTGGAAAACCTTAAGCTTAACTGTGTGTTTAACATCCGTGACGTTATCACTTTTTCTCGTAAGTCTGTAATCAGAACAGGTGTCACAGGACATTGGGTTTGCGCTTAGAGCACATAATCTGGCAAACATTACCACCTACTTTCCTTTATCTTTTCTAAAGCTGGCTGGCTACACACGAAGCATAATATTGATATTCAAAGTGTATACTTTGAAAATGATGAGACGTGGAAAAATTTAATACAACAATTTAGAGTTTCATAAACCTTTCAGAAGCTTTTCGGTTACATTTCGTCAACAACCATAACTTGATAACGTTTTGTCAAGGTACGTCCGCTGAAAACTTTTTAAAGGTTGATTTTAACCTTTATATACCTACTATACTTTAAAACGGGCTATAAAATGATAATCTTCGCAGTGTGATTCCAGCTCAATCACCATTTCTACAGCGGATCATTGGTCTTAGGTTTGATGGATTTCTTCTGACGTTAGCGCCGCACGTTTTACGAGGGTGAAATGTGTAATAATGGCGGTATTTCACGGGGATTACGCTCAAATAACATCATTAATTTTTTACGTCCGAAAATTTTAAGTATGCCGCGTACATAATCGTATTTGTTTTTTATCGGATTCACGAAACACATTAACAACTGATGCAGATGGCAATGACGAATAGTTTTCAAGAATTAAAATATTACTTATGTAATTACTAAATATTTATTTTTCAGGTGAGTAATTCTTACAAATTCTAAGTTTGTTTTTAGCTGTGGTTTTAAAATATGCCATTTATACAAAGAGCAACACGGAGCATTTATAGGAATTTTAATTGTTAGTTTTATATTTTATTTATCAGCACCATTACGGTAATTGACGTTAAGTAAATACTTCGTATTCTTTGAGATACAATTTAATTAAATGAATTATTGAGATTTCTATTGGCGGTTGGTCTTATCGATTTAAGCGCCATCTAGACGAGACGCTTTGAATCAATTATGTATAAAACGGCGTGATACCGAACGATTTTGATTTAAAAACATTCTCAGTGTCGCGTCGTAATACTTTATTAAAATACAATTATGCGGCGCCAGCTTTATTACGTGTTTATTTTTAGACGTTCTGTAATTTGCAGCTGTGGTTTAAGATTACGCGTACACGGTTATCACTGTTACAAGATTATAATGATCGTTTGAGTTCACCGATGATTAATTGATCGTTGATCATAATGTTGTACGTTCATTTAAATAAATGCATACAACACAGTTGAATAAATTGACTCAAATCTGATATGGTTGAGTACTTAGAGTTGACGAGTAACAAGGTCTAAAAAATTCTAACATAACAGTGTCACAAAGATATACACATTTTTAATTTTATAACGGTTTGTTCTCCATAATTTCGGTAATCTATTAATCAATCGTGTCATTTGTGACATTCACATAAAACTTCAATAGATTATAAATATCATTAATATTTAATGGCTTTAACCACTAGTAGTCGGAGTGGTGTTATGTGTCTTCTTAATATATCAACTTAAATCTTCCGTTATTTATTGTTTAGGTAAATGTTAAATATATAAAAAACAATAGAATATAATATTTTTTAACAGGTAATTTTCAGAGAGAGCGCTGATCAACTGGTGCTTTCTATCTTAACCATTCCTAATAGAAAAGAATGCTCAAAACATTACACGGTTACCGTCTCTAGTAATACCCTGATGTAGATGCGATCCACAAAGTAATTGTATCGATAGTGAAATCCGATTCTCAAAGGTCGTATACCTATGTACTATAAAACCTTTTTGGGCATTATTACATCGTATTAGATATTATTTAAGATGTACGAGTCGAGTCAAATCTTGAGCTTGAATTACACCCCGAGTGAACACAATTTGGTATTCTTAAAGATCTCGATTCTTTTGTCGGTGAAGTCAAGAACGACGTATTGTAGGACTTTTAACTTGGCTCTTATGTGAAATTTATTTTTGGAAGGGACATATAGGTAACTATTTACCAAAAAAGGAAAATAAGCAGGAACTCAATGAATAGTAAGTACCTCCTAGTTTGAAAACGTAAAACCAATATCAGCAGACTATTTCTGTGGTCGGTAAGTCGGTAACTAAAACTGCTTTACAAACTATGTTAAAAGTCAATTAATTTGCTACGTTATTTTATAGAATACATAAATTTTAAAACATTTAACGCAAATGATAAACTGACACCCAGTGAAAGTAGACCGGCTAACGAGGGAGAATCAAATATGATCGATCAGAACAATCAAGTAATAGATACGCTTATCACGACTTGACATGACAGGCATTACCGAATAACCGTATTAGACGCACGCATTTTATCTTCAGATGTTATACCTACGTTCTACGTTTGAACTAATGCGTTGGATATTTAAATAAATATAATTAGAAAAAGTGATATTTCTTAACTTATATATATATATATATATATATATATATATATATATATATATATATATATATATATATATATGTTAAATAAGTAAATTAACTTTAATTATACACTTATACAAATGTGAGCAGGAAAAACAAATGGATGAAATTAGCCGCTAAAACCATTAATTGGTTAATATGAAGGCTCTCATAGTTTGCTTAAAAGATAGTTGTCAAATCAACCGCTTTGGCGAACATCAGCTTAAGTAAGTTTACGTTAATCGCATTGGATGAACCTCGGGATTAGCGTGAAGCCACGAAGTACTCCAAACTGATTGATTGATCTGACCGGATTTCGCTAATTGAGAGCGACTTGTACAACTCCAATGTCGGCGCCAATAAATTAGATTCTTTCGACATTGAACTTTAGAGTTTTCCCTAATTTTTAAACGTTTTAGAATTTAACGCAAATCAAAATTTATTTTATTCAAGTAGACTTCCAACTACCTTTTTAACTTAATTGTAAAATAATGAAAGCAGTTATTTGTATGGTGAAGTAACTATAACGTTATTTTTTTGAGAAGAAATGGCAAAAAATAGTTACGTCACTGAAACTATAGTAATTTCATACCTGGGCATTGGGGTATATGTTCTCCAAATATCAAATAATTTATATGTCTGAACGAATCTTTATTTTTATGGAAATGAAGAAATTTTAGATGATTATCCTCTTAAGAATGCCGTTATCTCATCTATGCAAATGAAGAAGCGGACAAAGGCTCTTCACTCTCCGTCTCAAAGCCCATGAGACCGTTCAAAGCACGCATAACACAAATACTAATGGCGTGACAAATACCCTTATGACCTACAAATATTTGTATAGAATCTAATCATATGCGCATACACCGATAGTAAAGAACGTCAATTAGCCGGCACGTAATGCACAATTTACATTAATTACTTACCAGAACGCTTTGCGCATAATAATAGATACCTTATATAAAATACTTGATTGCTCATTTAAACAAAGAAAATTGAATTCAAATGTAAAATATATAAGTTACTTTTTTACTCGACAGTTACTAGTTAGTTAATGATTAGCCTATGATGCTTTCAACACTATGAGCATCGAAAGCGCATTGCCGACTCTACCCTTGCCATAAATACTTCTCTGGAGCTCTGGTGGTTTGATAATCATACTTTTCTTACTTTGTTTTGGCTGTGATATATTTTTTCAGTCGAGCTTCTAGATTTGAATAAGATTTCCTGCTTAATATTCTACTACGGTATAAATATATATAGAGCCAAAAAACAATATTTGCCAGATAACCTCTGAGTGAAGTAATTTTGCTTGTCAGGTGGGTAGGTATAATTAAACATATAGCAATAATAAAACATGACATGACTGAACTATCCCTTTTTATTTTGATAAAAGCACAGTCTTCCAGTCTAGAACAAGCCTGAGAAACCACAATGCTCTGTGGTTTTATTTTTTATTTGGCATATGTAAGCGTTTTTCGTTCTTTTTGTCCGACCTTCTTTTCCTCGGCCATCTTGTGGTTGATAAGAATGTAATATGAGGAAAAAGTTATTAGACATTGTCCTCTGTATTTAACGACAAAAGTAGCTATGTAGTACCTTCGTGAAAGCTTAGTACATGCTGGTCTTAGTGAGGACTAGTAATTAGTATATTACTTGACAAATTGTTAATTACTTTTTTACTTTTCATATATTAACTCTCTTTCTTTCCTTCAATTACAAAAAAGAAAAATTAAATTTACTAATTTTATTTATATTTAATCCTTAATACACTTAAAGGGATGGTATTGGTGTGAAAAGAAATTCCTTTCAGAATCTGTCTTATCTCACTCAGACAGCATTCACTAAGGTCGATAGTGATAAATCATACTCCTTTTGTGTATTCATGTGTTATATAGGATAATATTGGTGTACAGATGAAACGATGATGAAATAGGAGTCGAACGTTCAATACGTGACTGTGAATATCACGAGGGCTTTAATTTAAGAATATTGTGGGAAACAGATCGCTTTTTGATATTTATTGATTTCATCGAATGATTTGATTTATTTGTAACTAGCTGACCCTGACTTTGTACCGCCATATTTTTTTTAGGAAGATATCGAATTTTTCAATTTTCTTTTTACTAATCTTGCCTTGAAAATAACGAACAGAAGTTATGAGCGTACATACATTTTGGTGATAACTTTTTATTTACATAGATATAATCATGTGCACAAAATAATAGATTGTGAGATATTTAAATTAATAAATTATAATCAGAAATAAAACTGTAAATGCTTGTGTTAAGACCTAATTATTCAACGATTTGCAAAAAAACTAAAATGATAAAATGAAAATTTCTTTTTAAAATTAAATAATAACTAAAGCAGCTTATGATGTATCTACAATATTAAAAAAGAGTAACTGTATTAATTATTAATAATATAATAAACTAGCTGACCCGGCGAACTTCGTATCGCCTAACACAAACTTTATCGTATGGTATTAAAGTTCAAATTGAGTTTTAAGTATTATCACAAATCTTTTGTATGGGAGTATAGAAAAGTGTTGTTTTTAGACTTTTTCGGGAAATTTAAATTTTTTTTTTAGAATTTTTCTCTCCGTAAGAACCATCCTCGTACTTCAAGGAATATTTAAAAAAAAGAATTAGCGAAATCGGTCCAACCGTTCTCGAGTTTTGCGCTTAGCAACACATTCAGCGACTCATTTTTATATTATAAGAATAATATAAATATTAACACACTTAGTTCACAATTCACCAGATGATATTAGGTATAACAGATTTAATAAATCTGGTTTAAAAAAAGAAAACAAAATGAAATTGACAGGTAACAGATTAAGCACGCACGTTAAAGGAAACCAGACCAGACATTCGAATTTCGGATTTATTTCTCCATTTCGGAGTTATTAGAATGCACCGCGTTTTGCTTTTGTTAGGACCGAAATTTGCAGAAACACGGAAATAACGATTTGTGCATACAAAAATATCTAGAAAGCTGTCGCATAAATCGCATTTTGCACTTATTCATTTGAATATTATGTGCATAAGAATAAACTAAATTACCTAGATGTTGTGATTGCCATTGAGAGGATGTGATCTGGTAAATTAGTTTTTAATTGACTTTAAAATAATTGTGTTTGCTCGCAAACGAAAAAAAACCGACTTCAATTACATCGACGAGTAATACAACGTAGATCGACGAAAAAATACTCAAGTAACTGCGCGTTATCAAAGATTATTCAAAAAGTAGTTATCAGATCTCAATAAAATTTATATGTGACCACATGACAAACATCAGCTTTCGATCAAATTAAAAATTATTAAAATCGGTACACCCAGTAAAAAGTTATTGCGGATTTTCAAGAAGTTCCCTCGATTTCTCTGGGATCCCATCATTAGATCCTTGTTTCCTTATCATGGTACTAAACTAGGGATATCTTCCTTCCAACAAAAAAAGAATTATCAAAATCGGTACACCCAGTAAAAAGTTATTGCGGATTTTCAAGAGTTTCCCTCGATTTCTCTAGGATCACATCATCAGACCCTGGTTTCCTTATCATGGTACTAAGCTTGGGATATCTCCTTTCTAAGAAAAAAAGAATTATCAAAATCGGTACATCCAGTAGAAAGTTATGCGGTATAATACAACGTAGGTCGACGAAAAAAGCGTCGAGTAAAAAGGCATTATTAGATATAGCTCGAAAAGTAGTTGTTAGATCTCAAATAAATTTAAATGGGACCAATTGGCACACACCACCTTTCGATTAAAAGAAAATTTGTCGAAATCGCTCCACCCAGTCAAAAGTTCTGATGTAACATACATAAAAAAAAAAAAAAAATACAGTCGAATTGATAACCTCCTCCTTTTTTGGAAGTCGGTTAAAAAGGTGGAGTTTATCAATTCCAATATATTTTTTACGTGTGTTACGTCATAAAATTTTACTGTGTGTACTGATTTTGATGACTCTTTCTTTATTCTAAAGCAAGTGCTTGTCATATAGTCCCATTTGAATTTAGTGAGATCTGAAAAGTATTTTTTGAGTTATACTTTATAATGCGTATTTAATTGATTATGTTTTCGACCGGTCGTTGTTTTATTCGGCCGGTCGGTGTTTATATAATTTCACTAATTCTACTTAACTAAAAATAATAAGGCACAAAGAATGAAAGACTATTTTTTATAAAGAGCAAAATTGTACTTTTTCCTTTATTTTTTCTGTGCGTATAGTATAAACATAAAGATGACAAAAATATTCCCTGTGTTATGAGTAACATAATCGTGATCAATTAGCAAAGGATAAGTTACAATATTGGTATAAATATTTGCTCCCGAAAGCTTTCTTAAAAATAGATATTGTCCATTTTTTCGTGAAATAGTTTTCGAAGTTGAATGTTATATAAATAATTTTGGACAGAAATAATGTTTATATAACTGCTTTATCTTTTACAGTTTACATTTAGATTTAAAAAAAAAAAAACAATCGACAAAAATTTTTGCTATCGTTAAATATATAGATAGATATCTAGTTCTTGATACCATAGATACGTTACCGTCTCCGTATACATATCAACTAAATAAACAGCTAAAGCACATGAAATATATTCTTCTTCTGTGGTCTTCAAAATTTTATTAAAGTTGTTATTTCGACCGCACTAACCAATCTTCTTTGTGTCATCTCTATTCTTAGTGATAATGGCAAAATCATGTGTATAATTTTGATATTATTGTAAACCATCAATGTCCCTATAAATAATATTAATGCGAAAGTAACTCTTCCGTCTGTTACAATTTGACGTCTAAATCACTGAACAGATTTTGTTGAAATTTAGTTTAGAAACAGATTATACATAGGGAAAGGATATATAGACTATCTTATATCACAAAAAAGAAGTAAGTAGTGCTAATTACAAAATTAAGTATCCTAAAAATTGAAGATGGATGGTAAGTGAAAAATTAATGTTAAATACGAATACAATGTTGCAGCTAAAGGCAAAAGTCGTAAACCAATATTTATCTTGGCATTAAGACTTCAATATTACAAGACGCCGTCAAAAACTATTGACGTGAGTTACATAATTGACTATAAAAGACGAAATTATCCAACATTTAACTATACAAAACGTTCAATTGTTTTATAAAATTTAATTAAACAAACGTACACCGCTTATTATTTATTAGGTAATGTACCCGTATCTGTCTCGTTAAGGCCGGATTGACTTGTTTAAGAAAAGTCAGTCGTCTGACGTTTACCTCCAGTAGTCCTGTTATTAAAACCGCTTAATTTTTAACCGACTTTAAACAAAGGTGGAATTTCACAATTCGAATGTATTTTTTTATGTGTGTTACCTCCTAACTTTTTACTGGGTGTACCGATTTTGATGATTATTATTTAAATTGAATTCTGATGCTTGTCATGTCGTCCTATTTAAATTTGACCGAGACCTGACGAATATTTTTAGAGTAATCACGAACTATTCGTTATTCTTCGCTATTATTACTTGTCGATGTAATTTAACGTCGTTTTTTTCCGTTTGCGAGCAAACACGATTATACTTTAAGTATAATAGAGAGATATAGCTGCAGTATCGTATATACTTTTCTATATAATGTCATAATATATGTATAATTTCATATTTAAAATTACAAATTTATGTAACAAAATCCTGTCCATACGTTTATTTATGGTTAACTGTAACGTATCAAGATTATTGAAGTACAGAGCAGAGCAATTTAATATTATTCTTGATATAAAACCTATTTTTTTTATTTTCATACAGTACTGGCATATTACAAATATATATTTTGAGTGTGCTAGTACTTACAATAAAATTAAAATATTTTGTTGTTTTAAATTAATCATTACAGCCTTTACAGTCCACTACTGGACATAGGCCTCCACAAGTTTACGCCAAAAATAGCGTGAACTCGTGTGTTTTGCCCATAGTCACCACGCTGGGCAGGCGGGTTGGTGACCGCAGGGCTGGCTTTGTCGCACCGAAGACGCTGCTGCCCGTCTTCGACCTGTATATTTCAAAGCCAGCAGTTGGATGGTTATCCCGCCATCGGTCGGTTTTTCAAGTTCCAAGGTGGTACCGGAACTATGTTATTCCTTAGTCGCCTCTTACGACACCCACGGGAAGAGAGGGGGTGGCTAAATTCTTTTGTACCGTAGCCACACAGTACGTGTTAATTTAAATTAATACACATAACAAACTACAAATAATTGTATTTTATCACATATTTATTAGGGTTGAACTTGATCATAATCTTTCTTAGGACCACTGGTTACATTTATGTAGAAAACTAAAATTCACTATTAAAGGCTCAGATTAAAGGTATGTATATATAAAGGTAAGTAAGTACTGTATGGTATGTACCGTAAAATGGGGTGAATAGAAATCGCGGGGTGAATAGAAACAAAACTGGAAGTTTCATTATTTTATCTCTAGATTATCTATAGCTTATTATTGAAGATTTATTTCTTCTATTAATTACACAGCAATATTTTCCCTTTATGCTGATAACACACAAATTTACGTAAAGTTTAATGGTTTAAAGAAAAAAGCCGTTAAAGTGAACGTGTGTGAATAGTGATTTTAGACCTTGCGAAAAGTTTTGCTCAATATTGAGTTCTTTGAAGATTTCACCTAGCGAATTGATTTATTTGGAAAGATACATTTCTAATCTTTTAGGAATACAAAGGTAAATTGTTAATATTCAATTATTTCTTTCTTATTTCTTGTGAAATCAGGATGCAGGCATTTTTCTGCAATTTCGAGGTGAATAGATACGAGAAAGGGGTAAATAGAAACGCCTTTAGGGTCAATAGACACGAAGAAAGAGGTGAATAGATACGAATGAGAGGTTAATAGAAACGAGAAAGGGGTTAATAGAAACACGTTTTTTAGGGTTGTCTATCGTAGACTAGTTCATTATACTTGGCTACCTACGTGCTTTAAAAATATTATAAGTATCAATTAATTATTAGAAAACCATTTTAAGTAGTTATGTTTTTTTTAAATTAAAACATTAAAATAAATTAAATAATTATCTGTATTTGCTGTTCAGTAAATAATAATGATATCAGTCTAAATAATTGATATTTATTTGAAACAGGTACACTACATCGTATTGCGTTCGCCATGCCAAGGATTTATAAACCAGATCCTCGTGGCAAGAAGTATAAAAGGTATTCTAAAGAATTGTTCTTCTGAGCGATGCAGAATTAATGAAAACATTGTCAAATACATTTGTTGAGACAGCATCAACGAAAACCATTTCTAGGCGGCCCACTTATTATAGGTGTGATGATGATATATGTATAAATGCTCTGATGGATTCAGATTAAGTAGGTAGTATAACAAGTTACCAATTTAATTTCCAAAACTAAACCCTAAAAGTGAATTATATTGCTACTATAATCACAATGTTCCCAATTTTATTTTCAATTGTGATTATTGATCGCATTTTATAGAAAACCTTAGATTATTTACCAAATATAGTTTTTTTTTTTTGAATTTTATACTTTATGTTAGAATTAAACATTCTTATATTTTTGTTATTTTTTTAAGCTTGTTTGCTTGTAAAATATACTGCTCATTTTTGTATTCCTAAATTATTTAATTAAATGTTCCTGAAAATACTTAATCATTATATATATATTGATTTATAAAATATATACATACATTTATGTTGTCTTTGTTCTTACTTATTATTTCAATAAATAAATTAAAGTTGAATTTGACAGCCCTAGTGTTTTTTCTCTATTCACCCCTTCCCTCGTGTCTTTTGACCCCAGTTTCCGGGTAAATAGAAACCACCTACTTTTTTTCAATTTACAAATAATAGACATGATTTAGCTAATTTTTGGGATTCATATTTGGTATATTACAACACGACTCACGATTTCACAATGTTTTATTAATAAGCTTCTATACAAAATATGTAAGAAAATCAGTGTTGAAGTTGAAAGTTGTGTCTATTCACCCCATTTTACGGTAGGTGTTATAGTGACAAGAGACAGATTCTGGGCGCTCGACAATTTAACGGCATCATATCGGAAATGTGGTTGAGAAACGTTTCGCGTGAGTGGTTCAGATGACAACCATCTCGCCACTGGTCATGAAGGTGTGAAGTTTCTGAGCTGCCTGACTGGGAAATACCTCGACCTTACAGAAGTTCACAGCTAAATAATATTTCTCCAAGCAGTGTTGTGTTCCTGTGGTGAGTAACCTAAGGAGTGCGGCAACGCGCTTGCGATACATCTTGTGTTGCAGTTATCTATAAGGCTACGGTAATACTTACAATCAAGTGAGCCGTATGCTTGTTTGCTGAGTAAGTTTTTAAAAAACCAAGAATCTCTCGTCAATGGTAAAAAATAAATCTATTCAGACGGAAACTTGTAAGTTTTTGTGTGTTGAATTAAACATACATTACTCGAAGCATTCCTAAAAATTTAGGATGCATGCAATAAATAATGTACAGGTTCAAGTCACACATTATACTCTTTGTCATGTAAATAAAATCCATATAACGCTAGTCCACTACCCAAAGGTATAATAACTAGCTTGAAAGACATCGCTGTATAAGCGATAAGATCACCTGTTGCAAATGATGCACCTTGACTTTTCCTAATTCGATGTATTTTTATGGGTGTGCAAAATGTTATGCAAAGAAGAAGAAAAATAGAGTAGAATTACCTATCCTAAATGGAATTTTGAAGATCATCTCTAGTTGTTTTTAAGTTGCGTAAGTCTGTTATACAAATAAAATTTATTATTCATTTATTAAACACACAAAAAATTTAGTGTAATCATTATTCCGAGCCGGTAATAACTTCAAAGCTAACGCGCTAAACTTGCAAGCTTGTAAAACTACGATTTTAAAGTGCTTTTTAACGCCTACTCAAATGAAGTAGATTTTCAGCTTGAGTTTTAATTGAAAATTTGATTCCAAATGTTTTAAAACAACTATTCAACTACAAGTATTCCCTATGGACTGTTTGCCTCTATGATATTTTGATTATGGTGTCATGTTATTATCTTTGTGATTTTATTTATAGAAATATAATAATGGAATTAATATAGGACACAATTAAAATACTATTTAAATACTCCATTGCATAGCAATCAACTAAATCAATTGATAGAAAATTAGGTATATAAATAGTTGGGAATCTCGAATAACATGTGGAGCTATTTTTTTCTGACATTTCCACGGAATCGGAAAATACGCGGGAAAAAAAGCGAAACGCGGGTATAGTTTAATAGTTCTGATCCATGTTCTGCTAAACTGGTACATATATATCCTTACATTGTCAATGATATATTACAAGGGTAATTATACGCAGAGTAAGTGATTCATAACTGGAACATTAATGGAGAGTGGTTTTACCTAGTAATTTATTACTTACTCCTCGTTGTCGGTAAATGATAAAAAAAAAATGATCAATATTCGAAGCAAAATACATATATATATATATATAAATGCTGTCGTGGAGTATCACGGTTTTCTATTATTCTAAATGATAAATCCTTAACTAGGTTGAATATTTTTTAAAGTTCTATGGCCACTAACACCCTAACACCACTTCTAGTATTAAGTGTAGGTACTTTTGACCATGGCGCTTGGAATCATCGATATTTCTGATACGCGTAGCGATTTTCTAGTATTTTGAAATGACAAAAACAGTAAATATTTTGTTTCACGACTTCTTACAAAGTTCTTCTTACATTACTAGTTTAAAAATCTATTATAAATAACAAATATGTTAAAAACAAGTGTTTAGGCGTGTTGAAAGATAAGAAACTTTCTTGGCTATCACTCCATTCCTCGACTATCCCTCTAAATGTCGGTCATAGCAATTTAGTTGCGCAAGTAATTATCGCCGGTTAAATCATTAGCAGGCCGTAATTGTGGCCGTAATGACCAGTAATGTGCCTGGCGGTCCGATAATACGCCTCTTTGTTTTCACTCGATGCTTTTTTTTGCTCAACAATGAAATTGCTTTCACGTATAAACTTTCGTTTAGTATTGCAAATAAAAAAATGTATAGCTCACGGACACCCCGTGACTAAAAGTCCATGACTATGCGAAGCGGTCTTTTTTTAACTATGACAGTCTATTGGATTCTTGAGTCTATTGATAAATCTGAAAATAGAAGATTAACTGTTATATTAAAAAAAATTAGGCTCGTAAGCGCGTATTTACGCACTACAATAGATATCTGCAAAAATTCATAAAACAATAGTAACAAAATAGAAACAGGTTTTATTTTTTGTAACCTAGACATTTTGTAATTATGAAACTATTTTAGTGAATACTCTATTAGTTATTGACTAATATAATTACATAATACCGTAAAATATTTTCTTATTTTTATAAGCACTTGTTTTATTTTTTTCATTGTTATTTTGCAAAATGTATTTTTGCGTCACACTTCTTATGTTTTAGCCGACTTCAAAAAAGCAGGTGGTTTGCAATTAGACTGTATTAATGTTGTGAGTAATAACGAGTGTAAAAGTAACGTCGACAACAGAAGTTGCGGGCATTCGTCAGTATATTACTAGACTATACATAACACTTGCGAATCGAACAGTATCATTCATCTTTTCATCTTAAATAGATCGACTTCATTGTCACGCACGATTTCACAACTTACGATCGTAAGATAAAATTTAATTACTTTATCATGTATAGTTCATATTTAAATAACACATTTATGAGATTATAAGCCTTAATATCTTAAAAATATGAACTATTTTTGCTTAAATTCGTACTGTTAAAGTGAAAGCTGTATCAAATTATTACACCTTATCATCTTAACATACCTTTCAATGAGCTTACAACTACCTGTTGGAAAAAGGTTTTAAAATTTCATTTATTTATTATAATTGACAATCTTGACTGCTGTCATTAAAAGAACAATTATTATAATGCTTAAGTATTAAAATTAAAATTGTATTTAAAAATTATTACCTATTACCTATGTCCCACAGTTTCCACTTACTTTTTACCTACACCAGCTCAATATCTTTAGCGTAAATGAGAAATAAATATTCATACAATCTGTATAAAGCCGATCATTTATAATATTTGTAATAAAAATGTAGTAGTTTCTACAGTAGGTATAATACTTTAAAATGTATAATTAATAAAATTTTAAATAAATTTATGCTAAGTTTCTCTTTTAAAAACCATTTAAGTAAATGCTACATTGATTTTTATACAATATGTATTATAATAATAACACAATAAGCGTATTACTGACATTATTTACTTCGTCGTATATCGGTAATATTTTTTAATTTCTTAATTATGAAAAAATAAAGAGATATTTAAAAAAAAGTTTTTTTTAAAGAGATAGTTTACTGTTTTTTTTAAAGTCAATCATAACTGAAGTATGAATTAAATTAATATAACGAAAAAGTAAAAATGTACGAGGCTTAACAGAAGTGAACGTCGCGTTGGACACTGGTCACTTGTTGCGGCGCCGATTTTATTATATCCCACGCATGCAAGGAATCGGAACATTGAACATACCGACACCTGAATAGTATGGGAAGAATTAAAATGAAAATGTAGAATTGAAGAAAACTCATCATTACACGTGAGTTTTGAACTCACAAACGACAAGACACGATTCCGACGAGATACCACGACACCAATCTGACATCAAGACTTGAAGCTATAATTGGATACATATTCATACTAAGAGTATATTTCAGCGCCATCTGTTGGTGGAACTTTAAAATATATCAGTCATTTTACAGTTCAGTTTTTTTTTTTTTTTTTAACGCAGTGAGCATATTTTTGCACTGATGATATTTTCGTTATTTCGTTTTTTTTTGTTAATATACAATTAAATAGAAAAGTCTATATATAAAAGTAAATGCTGGTTTGAGCTAAACTGCACAGAGTTATCTAACAGTGCTACATATATTAGTAACTTTAGTCATAAAAAGTAATCTAAATGTTTAATGAATTTAATCACTTGAAATAAAGAATATTATACCTAACTTTAAACACACCGTCGCTTGTTGAGAAAACATTAGCAAAAGTTGACACGTTATGTTTAAACTAACAAGTCACCATTACCGCTTACGACTAACGATTATTATGATATACAATTAAACAGCTCCTATCTTTGATCAGCTGATTACCGTGAGAGCTTCGAGGTTCAACGAAACTCCATCCGGTGGACAGCCGGACGTCGGTGTCCGACGAACAACACTCACTTTCCCTTGTTAAACTGACATTTAGAAAATACAACAATAATGCACTGAGATCTATGATCCTTAAGTTAAAATTCGATAGACATCTTCACGGACAAGTAACCGAATGGCTATTAAGCCGTTACGAAATTGATTTGAAACCGATAATACGTATAAGGTCTATCTTGTTTCATAATTTTAATGCTTTGTTACACCTTTAAGTTGTAGCTAATGAGCTTGAAATGCATGGGAAACGGCCGTTTGCAATTTCTATGTAGGTTGGTATCACTGGCTAGTTCGTTAGGTATTAAAGAAATTTTTCCAACAAGAGATACGTAGTAACAATTTTTTTTATAAAAACGTTATTTAATTAATCTTTTTGTAATTGATGTGAAATTAATTAAGAATTAAATAAATGAAAAAAAAAAAAAAACTAACGCTTGCTTTGAAAATTCATACCTAATATTTCTGTTATTTTTAATATACTGTACAAATTTTCAAAGGCGTCGTCTACAATCCTTTGGGATTAAAACACATATTTCATTACCTTAGTTTCTGTTTGCCTTCACATAATTATTGGTACTATAAACATTACAGTTGTTTGGTGTAGCGTTCGTGTAACACATTCCTTTGACGATGACGTGACAAATGGAGCCAATTACATATCATAGCCACATCAGTCAAAACGGCATTGCGACAAAGCGCAAAGGACTCAAAGCTAGCTTCACTGTGATATCCGCTTTTATCCTTCTTTTAACTTTTACTGAAACACACATTTAAAACTTCGCATATGTGGGTGTTTGTATGTATTCATAAATAAAATATATATTAAATGGAAATTTTTAATCTTTATCGTCATTAAATGTCGTGACACATGACTATGAAAAAATTTTCTATTATTTTGCGTGAAAGATTCAGCCTGTTTCCATCACGCTGTTTTAATGTAGCGGATATGTCTCAAAAAATTTCAGACTTGTCCTAAGGCGTTTGATTATTTTAAAAGTGACTTATTTGAGAACTCAGTATCGCTAGCTCTATTTTTATGCCACGAATGTTAGGTTTTATTGGAATTAAGGTGTACTCTAAATATATTGGCTGTTTCGGCGAGTATGAGCTTGGCTCTACAGTTATCATTAGATATCTCAAAAAATTTCGAAAAAACTTCTTCGATACATAGAAATATAAATTAACATTATTTATTATCATAAGTATCCTTATCATCCACAGTTTATTGATCCCTTCTCAGATCGGATGTCAATTTACGCTAGTCTCTTCTTTCAAATGGAGCGTGGTTGATTTGGCGGTGACAGTTGCTTTGTCACAGCAATGGATGTAATATTTTCGACAGTAGTATAAGCGTAATATTATGAACCAAAAATCAGAAATGAATACAAGGTAAATGGCAAATCTAATATCTATAAAGTATAGAATTGATAACAGATTTCGAATAAAGCCGGAAGATCACAGCTAAATAATACTGTTTTCAAGCAGTATTGTGTTCCTGTTTGTGAGTAAGGTGATCAGAGCTCCTGGGGGGATTGGGGATTGGGTCGGCAACACGCTTGCGATGCTTCTGGTGTTGCAGGCGTCTATAAGCTACGGTAATCTCTTACCATCTGAGTGCCTAGTGCGCAAGACAGTGCTCAAAATAGTTGTGCGTGCTTAATTTATGTAAATATGTAAATATATAACATATATTATATATTTATCTTAAAAAGATACTCAAAGATGAGATAGACAGTAATCTTTGCAAGCGATATCTGAATACGAGTGTGGAAGGAAAACAAAGATTAAGATATATCCATTAGATAAAATACAGCGATTACCGGTAATGAGATTTTTCAAAAATAATCCTACCTACTACCTACTATTTCAATTATTTTATATAATTTAAAATAAATTCAAATTTTAAGTAGGTATTTGTTATACCGAGTTCACAGAGCGGAGGGTGAAATGGAGGCAGATTATTCAAATACTTACCAAATAAATCTTATATTTCAATTTAACTGCGAAACAGTCTGATAACCTAAGATAGCTTAAACGGGAGCGTCTTATTCTATCGAAGAATGTCTTTCGATGCGAAACTCGCGAGCGATATTCATTTACAGTAACATTAACTCTTTATAACCTACAAATAGGAAGTATATTTCCGTGGCAACAATTTTACGAATGTTATTTCAGTGATTGCGTAAGTAACAAGTTAATTTCGAAGCGGCAATGGAAGACCCGCGTTTCATCTCTAATTGCTTGGGGGGAAACGAACAATCGTTTATAAGAAATTTAATACAAAAAAAAATTTCGTTTATATCGATCGGAGATACGTTGAATTTATTGAAGTTACGGTTAAATAAATTGAGAGGTTAATTTTAATAAATATGACACAGATTATTGTGCGCGGTGCAGAAGTGGCGTGTTCACACCGCAGGTGGTTTCGATCGATGCGTTTTATGGTTCATGAAATCGTGATTTACATTGTATTGTTTTATTTTAATGAAATATTTATGAGAATGATTTTAGGACATTCGATTTTTTCATTCAGATAATTGACGTAATTTATTATTACGTAAATACCAAACTACCGATTAACTTCTGAATCTATTTTATTGCTATCCTCGCTCGATGCCTACCTATATAGTTTTTAAACAATTGTATGCTGTACGTTACATCACCTCGTAGGTGATCATTAGATATGTTGGATTATGTTTTATTTAAACTCTTATATATTACCATTTTTGTATCCGAAAAGTTGTAAGTCATGATAGGATTTTGAACGTAAAATTTATGACAAGGGTAGGTTTTTTAAAGCTTTACTTTTTATTTTTTTTATTATAAAATAAAAAAAATTAACAAAGTCACAATTCAATACAATTTTTGGGTTTTAATGTCTTTTGGTTGTGCCATTACGGCACAGTCGATTTCGCCAATGTCACGTAGGGTGACACGACGGAAAATATTCGATATGAATGAGATTGCGAACTCAATTCAATAATGTAAACCAAAAAGAAAAAAAGAAACAGCTAGGCTTTTGTTGTTAAACCATAACAATTAAAAATGTTAATGTTTATAGATTTTTTTAAAAATTTTATTGTTCAATTAAAAATGAAAATAAAATATTCTTTAACTGAAAGTAACTTTCTCATAACTTAGGAAAAATTATTATATTTGTAACACTTATTTTTTTTATTTTTTTATAATAAGAGGTTGTTGGGATAGTGAAAATTAAAAAAAAAGTAAGGTAAAGGATGAAAGTAATATTATAAACGCAAAATTTTGATAAATGTTTATCATTACGCAAAAAGTACTGAATGAATTACAATAAAACTTTGTATATAGATAGATGAAGAGAATTGCGCGTACCTAGTCTACTTGTAGACATTCACCTGTTATACAGACAAGAACGGGAAAGCAGCTATTTTAAATATATTCATCAACGTTTTATCGTAATTAGAAATTATGTAATGGAAAATTTACTCGTCTAATTAAAACAAGTGTCACATTACACGAAATATTGTAATTAAATGTATAAAACCCGTGTTTTCTGGTTTAATGTCGAAAACGGTCGAAATTAATTAAGTCTAATATTGTTGGTACTCCGTACATGTCAGAAATGTTATTCTAAAGGCACCTATCATAGTAATTATCTACACGTGCTGTCAACTGAGTATTTACATGTGTTTTTTTTCTTTCATAGTGGTTTTTAATATACGACCTTTTTATATCTATATGTTTTACCTTTGAAATTTCGGATTCAAAAAAGGACGCAATAAACAAATAAAATAAAAACTAAAGATCTAAAGATAAATATTAAACAAGTACAAACAGTAAGAAAATATTTTAACATTATCATCATCGTTCCTTTGAAACTGTAAACGCTGTAATATTTATAAAATTTGTGTTATGAAGTATTTGAATATAAAAAGGAATACCGTAACAAAATTTTACTAATTAAGTTTGAGAAAAATATTTAAAGAGCGCTAACAGTATAAATGTTTTATAATTTGTATTAGCTACTCAGTGTAAGAATTTATTTCTTTGAAACATTTCTATGTTGATAAAAAAATATTGATACTTCATTTTTATTTAAGAAATTTCAAAATTTTATACATTTAAGACTAAATTAAACGTTATAAATATTTACTGATTAGACGTCAGAAAATAACGAGTGTAAACAATGTTATAAAATTTATTTTTATGATTACACGTATAATAAGATTTAAAGCATTAAAATTGCTGTTACAATTATTTTCTTAAGCAATAAACATTTCGATTACTTTCACGCTAGTGTTACTAGTAAATAAATTGTGGCACTATCTAATTTTAAAACCGAGATGTTTTTAATCAGATGCATTTGTAATAAAAATAAAATCAACATTGAGATTTTAAGATATGAGCTTTACGTTAAAAAAAATCTTAGGTGCTTTTTTAATTTTTTTTAATGGATTCACTTCAGCTTATCGCAGTCCACTGCTGGAAATAGGCATCCACAAGTTCGCGCCAAAAATGGCGTGAACACATATTGTGTGTTGCCCATAGTCACCACGCTTGGCAGACGTGGTTGGTGACCGAAGGGATAGCTTTGTCGCACCGAAGACGCTTTGAAATACGCAGGCTGAAGACGGGCAGCACCGTCTTCGGCCTGCGTATTTCAAAGCTAGCAGTTGGATGGTTATCCCGCTAACGGTCAGCTTTTTAAGTTCCAAGGTGGTAATGGAACTGTGTTATCTCTTAGTCGCCTCTTACGACACCCACGGGAAAAGAGGGGATGGCTACATACTTTACTGCTGTGAATCAATTATGGGGTTTAAAAATAAGCCACTTGATTAATTAGGGGACAATTTAATAAATAATGACTCTGCTGTTGTACTAATTACCCGGTTTCCACCTTCACAGTCTAGACTCAAGTTTAAAGTCTATTTTACGCACTCTGTGGTACTCAACAAATAAGCGCTAAAATTACTTCACTTATTATGAAACTCGCCTTACACTCGACTCTGTTTAATTTGCCTCGTAAATTAATGAAAGAGGTCGTTTACAAAATTACTAATTATCTGACCATTTAATGAGGTCACCCCGCCCTAAAAGCACGGAGCGCTGTTAATTACATTTTTAATTTAGCTGCATTATGTACCAGGTGACTTATTTCCATACGAGTCTATTCAATTGTAACATTTTTTGCGATATTATAAATGCAAATTGTTTTTCCTTGTAAGTATAAAATCAAAAACATGATCTAGTAATGCCATACGTGCTATTTAAATTGATTTACGCACGATTAAACATAAGGTACACAACTTGTACCTGTGATTATCAGTTAATATATAACTTATCATATGCCTCGAGCTGGAGGAAAACGGCGTTAGGAAAGTTACTTGTTTACGTTAATGGCTAATCGAAAACTTGTACTCGTTAGTTACATTGTATTGTATAAGAATATGGCGCCGTCTTTAGATAAGTAAATGTGTAGTAACACAAATACTTTTTTTAATGTAATTCTCGTCTTGTATCTCTTACAGACATTACAAGTACTTTTATCAGCTGTTTCAGTTTGGTTCAGATAAGTTTCGTTCGTTTAAAAAGAAAAAGATAATTCTTAAGTCTAAATATAAATTAACCTGCAACCTGTATTTTTTTTTTAATTTAACAATTCTTCTCTTATATAGACAGTATTTGCCACTAATTATATTAAAAAAAAGAAATTCTAAAATTAAGTGTACCTTATTTTAGATTGTTTTAAATGGAGTTACATAATGTAGTTATTTTGCAATGAAATTTACATTATAAAATGGAACCAGCATCTAAAGTAAATATTACTTTAGGTAGTTTAAGTTGATATTTAATCTCCGTATGACGTAATCTTCGCAACATTTTTATATTTATTTTAATGTGCCCAGATTATTTTGACTGACAGATAAAATGTTGTCAACTTTTTATTTTTTAAATAATTTATAATTATCACATAAATTAACATAAATACGTTTAAATTGATTGTCAATAATTACAAAATCAAATAGTTACACACTACTTTTAAAACGAAAGTTTGGATGGATGGGTATTCGTTACTCCGTAGCTTCTAACCGGCTGAACTTTTAACTTTTTTATTTTTTTATCATACCCCAAAATACAGAGTAAGATATAAAAGAACAGAAAAAGATATACAACCACAATCTTAGCGATAAAATTGAGGCATCTTTTAAACTAAACAACTAAATTAATTGGTCTAAAACAGCGCAAGGCCGCTTTTTGTCCAAATACTTATGATTCCTTTTAGAAAGTGCCTTAAAAGTAGGATTAACGTTGACCAAGTACAGGGAGCAGATGTAGATGTAGATCCTGGAAGGGCCTAGTATTGTCCTGATCAGGACCAGAAACAATACATATTATTTATAGCAGGAGCAGTTACAGAACTAGCGCTCGGTGCAGTTACTTGCACCGAGCGCATAAGAGGATAGTTACTGCACTGCCCGTGGAATAAAAAGGGAGTCGCTGGCAGCGACTAGTTATTGTATACAGATTCACCGACTGTGAATAGAATGCAAATAAAGAATTATTTAGCGAGTTTTGTTTTGAATTTACTACACCTAGTCCTCTTTAACGGTAAGACGCTTTTTGTTTTTGTTTCTTTTAATAATGTACAATAAAGGGTATTATTAATTTACTGTTACAATAGTACTAATAATATACAAGTACACTCGCTGTTGTGAGGATTGTGGATGAATAATTTATATTTTTTCACGCAAAAATTACAATTTAATTATAATAAATCTTAGTACATAGATGATAGCTGGCGATACAAAGTAACAAACACACAAGCTCCTTTTTACATTCCTGCATAAAATATACAGGTTAAGCCGCGATTCGCAGCTAGTATACCATTATAATAAAAGCTGTAAATGCTGCTATTGCTAAGCATAAATTGTTAATATTATACCACGATCAATTGAGTCGAGCTTGTAATTGCTAACAACTTATTAACAAATATTCACAAATGATAAAGTTATCGTTAGGGCAATTAGCAATTCCAATAAAATAAATTTGATTTAAATCATGTTTATTAAATTTAATACCACAATAACTATTTAATGAGTTTCTCTTTTTATTGACGCTGGATTTAAAATCAGTAGTTTTTTCATGTAAATTTAAAAGCCTATAAGTTTTAGAGGAAATAATTATTTTTACATATATTCAATTACGAATTTATTTTTGGTAAAATTATAAGCAATGCTGGTTTTTAACGTATGATGGAGAACCAAATGATTAAACGATTGAAAACCTTGATTAAAACGTTTCTTGGCGTAGTACTGGCAATGTTATATACTAAACATTTTTAATAGACTTGCTTGTAGAAATGGATGAACACGGTTTATCCTTAATTATTATAAAAATTACAAAATTATTTTTATATTTAAAATACAGTTTTTGTACAAACTTCATAATACAATACATACGTACTCCGAAATCCAAAGTTGACACGGAATCCAAACGACTTACCTAAAAAGAAAAATATGAAAATAAATTAATAGTTTTAAAAATCGCACAAAATCTCTATAAATTATGCATATTATGTCGATCATATAGACGTAAAGGCGAATGGTTTTGGAATTTTATAACTAAAAGTATATATTCTTATGGAAAACATTTGCATAATCATGGCGCCGCACCGTCGATAAGCGGTAAGCGTCACTAAATGTCACAGTTATTATAATATTCGCGTTTATTTTAATAAATTATTTCACGGTTCGAATATTTTTTACAAATAGTTACTATATATTTATCACACGGGCTTAGTTTTATCACGGCAATAAAAGTTAATGGATTGAAAATAAAAGGTTTTATTCATAGTGATGTGTTAAACCGGTAATGAACTGTATTTTTTTGTTATTAGTCTATGATGTACGCGAGTCGTGACTCGTCAGTGGGTCAAGTTAATAACCGATAACGATTTGCTTACTACGCACGAATACAGAATCGCCTAAGAACCAGAAGATCAAGAGATTAAGCAAGTACTCGAAGCTTCGCTGAATACAAACGCTTCAACTGCAAGTACCTACTGTTAGTTAGTATTTAAAGCGTTTTAAGTACATCGGTATTTCTATACCGTAAAACACTTAGTCGTGAGTGGAATTCTATATAAAATGTAGATATGTTAAAATTTCGTCATCGGAAGCAATTCTCGTATAAAAAGACCAGGAATTTTGGCGCCAAACATTGTCTAATGTTTGGAGAAAGCGGGCCTGTCGCCTGAGGCATTGACAGATCTGTGTCGGACTTTGTAACAAATAAATAATATAGATATACGTTCACGTGACAACGATGGGATTTTACACATTACATGTTCGTCATTTATTTTTTTTTCTAACTTTTCTCATGTAATTTTTTTTAAGATTTCATCCTTTGAATAAATAGGTTACATGGTTAATGGGATTACGTGTTCAAAAGTAATTGCAACAGCCTATTATATAAGTTTCTATTGCAAATATAAGTCGCATTAAGAAAGAACAATGGCAATTTTTTACCTGAATATTTTAAAAGGCGTCTAAGATTAAGGCATAAACGAAACTTAATTATATTATTTGCCCGTTTTTTTTACGTTGTTAGTTTTACGTGGCAAGGCCACGAAAAAATGTTTATTTTAATAAGCTTTTAATTCGTTTTTTATGTACTTCCGGTTGAATACTTTTGTCTTTACAAAAGATGTTAAAACTATTTCCACAAAATAATGCAGTATTTATTAAAAATATATTTTCATAAAGTATTTAAAATGATAAATAGTAATACTAATAATTGTTTGTTACAATTAGAACATAATAAAATAACTAAATAATTGTGTTCGTCGTAAATATTAAGCTGTAAGATTAATCAAATACGCTAAAATACGGTAATTAAAATTATAGTAATGGCAGCACTGCAGATGACAATGGCATTGACTGACAACTGACTAATAAAGCTTCGCCTGATTTATTCTGTTGTACGCCATTGTACGCTCAACGCTGTTTGTTACACATCACATGATTACCCTAGTTTTTCTTAAGTTTTGATCTTTGCTTCACCCTCGGACTTCTTTCTGTGCCCCATACTACGACTTGTGCATTCTCACGAATGATCACTGGTTTATACGAATAACTACGACAAATACTTTTTTTTCTCTAACGGACTCCGATTGTGCCTTCGATTTGAATCATATTTGAATATTGTGCGCATTTTATCATGGATAGCAGGCGTACGCGCATATTGTGCGTGAATTGTAATATCTGCGTAAATACTCTTCGCCGATATCGGATTTTCGATCAAAACACGAGTGTGTACGGTGCTCTGCAACTGGATTTATCCACAAATCGTAAGTCCTAAAAAACGTTATTGCCCGTCTTTATCTCAAAAAAAAAAAGTGGAATTTATTAATCTAACTTGTTATGTATATGTTTGAACAAGGTTTGATTGTTATACATGGTAAGTTATAATATCATGAATCAACACTTAATATTACTTTCAGATTACTGATGACGATTATGTTTGTGAAGATTGTTGGGAATTTTCGATGGCTGCAGTAAACCAGAATCTTCAACAAAATACTGCTAATGAACCTCAAGCTGGAACAAGTCAGCGCGGTCATACCAATGTTTGTATTTTATGTGGCTGTTCCCTGGTACGAAGACAAAGTGACAAAATATTAAAAGATAATCCCACTGAAATCCAACTGCAGATGATTGAAAAAATTAAACGCTATAAGGAACCACAGCAGGTGTGTGCATATTAGTTTTTTTTTTTGTTTAAAAATACACAAAAAGACATACTTAACACTTATACATAAGCATGCCACAAAAACTCACAAGAGCTTATCCGGACAAGCCACTGCGTCGCATACCATAGTATCATTTAATATCTATACTGTACCATATTATAGCAATTAAATCAAAACTAAGTTTAAATCTTATTTTATCCTATTAGTGTACAATATACAGGATACTTAAGGATCTTTTACTTTTCAAATATTTGTTTATTATTAGGAAATAATATAAATTATTCTTTGTACAATCAATATTATTAAGACCGAGTCAGAGTCGATCAAATCATATATTATTTTATCAATTTAACTGCATTATTTTCATAAATGTTACATCATTATTTGCTAAAATCATTAACATTTCTTATACTACTTCTAGGTAACAACTTCAGACAAAGTATGCCATGTCTGTTGGTTGCGAATCAAAAGAGAGGTCCTACGTATGAATCGTGTTGAAGAATTAAGAGTGGAAGGAGCCATACAACATGGAGACGATAATGCCTCACATAGTAACCTACCTAATGAGCCTACTGTTGCAGAGTATATCTCTATACCTGAAGCAGGTATATCTTTGGAAGACCACCAATCTCATGGAAATCCACATGACCAAGATATTGTCAGGGCATCAGGTACTCAGAATATAGAGTCTGGAACTATGGTATTACCAGATTACAGGAGAGCGGCCAATACTGGTAACCATTGCCTCTTTCCTGACTGCAATAATATTGGTACTTTGCACAGTGTTTCAGACAAATTAAGATCTGTAATATTAAGTAACCATAAATATTATGTTCCAAAACTAGCCCGAATCTGTAGCATTCATTTATTTAGAAATTCATGGGATAGTCTGTACGAATCAGAGAATAGCATTAACGTATTTAATGTTGAGCATGTTCAACACATATTTTCATTTGTAAATGCATTTAATCCTACACTAGACTTTGAAAATTTACAAGAAATGGATGACCAGATATTTGAATATTAGGTGGGGCTATCTAAAGAAAACTTTTATTTAATATTAGAGGAATTACCAAGAATTTCAGAAATTAAAAGCGGGAGGCTAGGTCTTGTAACTTTGCTTCTAAAACTAAGAACAGGAGAGTCTGATGAAAGGATAGCCACTTTAGTGCAAAAGCCACGTTGTAGTTTAGAGGTATTAATGGACAAAGTTCGGGAAGTACTTGTGCATGATTATGTACCAAGACATCTAGGTATTAATCATATTTCTAGGGAATAATTACTAGGCCATAATCTGGTTATACCAAATGGCATATATGGCAATAGTAATAATGTCATAGTGATCTGTGATGGTACCTATATTTACACTAACAAGAGTAGTAATTACATGTTTCAAAAGGATAGTTACTCTCTTCATAAATACAGAAACTTATTAAAGATATTTTTAATTGTAACTTGTGATGGCTATATTGTTGACTGCTTTGGCCCATACAAAGCTACAACCTCAGACGCTGAAATTATGTCTTCATTATTTAGAAATGAGTCATCCGCCCTTAGGTTTTATTTCAGAGAAAATGATATCTTTATTTTAGATAGAGGATTTAGAGACAGTATTGGTTTATTACAAGAATGTGGCTATCGAGCATATATGCCAGATTCTCTTTTGGAAGGTGAGCACCAATTAACCACAGCTCAAGCAAATCGGAGCCGCTGCGTTACCATGTGTCGATGGGTAGTAGAGGTGGTAAATGGTTATTTAAAACGAGACTTTAAAATACTCAGACAAGAATATTGTCATCGGTCTCTACCACATATGATGCAGAATGTTCAAATAGCAGCGGCTCTATTAAATAGCTTTGGTACTCGCTTAAAAAATAATGAGTATGCCAATGAAATATTAAATATAATAAATGAAAAAATGGGGTTAGAAAACAATCTAGCAAATATGGTAGAAGTAGAAAACATGAACCAAAGATCAGCCAACTTCCGGAGTCTCACAGCTGACCGAAACAATGTTATATTATTTCCCCGTCTTGAATATAGAGATCTCATATTATTCGCCATGGGAACCTACCAAATTCGTCAAGCTCGCTCCTATTATGGGGAGCACATACGTTTTCATGGCGGGTATAGAATTGAAGTCTGTAGCGAAAGAATTGATACCTCTGTATATAACTTAAGGGGAACTGGAGAAACGACTTTAATACGAGGAAAAATAAAATCGCGACACGTTTCCAGGAAACAATATTATGTTTATATACTGATCGAAAACAATAATTGTAGCAGATGGAGTATAGTGGAATATTGTTGCAATTGTTTAGTTGGTCGGCGTACTGTAGGTTGTTGCGCACACGTAATGACAGTCGTGTGGTCACTAGGATGGGCCAGGCACGAAACAAACATAATATCTGCACCAGCAGACTTTCTCGACGAGATAGTCGTAAGAGACCTATATGATGAAGAATAAAATGTAATCTTAAAATGTTGTTTTATTTTTACTAATAAGTACCTATATATACATGATAACCATAATAATTATTTTAACCAGAGAAAAACTTAGATTAAAATAGTTCGTATTGTAAGTACTTAACTACCTATCTCTGACACACATTTTTACATATTTACAAAGAAGACTAATAAGACTATTAATTTGTAATGTAACCTATGTAAGTCTGCAATTGCTATGGGTACCTACTTGTTCTATTAGATGTGTATCTTTTGTTCAACCATGATAATGAAACTAAAAACGTTATTCATACAGTACCTATATCGTTTACTTTTTATTTTTCAATTTTTATAGTCAATCTACAATAATTAGTGGCAGCTACTATTGACAGGTACCTAACCTCAAATTATAAAGCAAAAACGTTAATATCTTTTTTTTGTGGCTTTCTAAAAAAAATATATTTCTGATTAAGCTTCTGCTATGTTATTCCTATCGCTTTAGCATTTTTTTATTTCAAGACGCCGCAAATGGATATCAGGTAAAACGTTGTATGGAAAGCTGCCATTGTTCTTTAAATCCGTACTAATGTTATAAAGAACTACTGGTTCGATTTTAAAAATTCTTTCAGTATTAGATAGCCCATTTATCGAAGAAGGCTACAGGATATATATCATCACACTAAGACCAATAGGACCGGAGCACCAATGAAGAATGTTTCAAATCCAGATACTGGGGTAGGGCACAGCAGGAATTTCCTGCTCAAAATATGGAGCAGCCCGACTGGGGTAGTACCTCGACCTTACAGAAGATCACAGCAAAATAATACTGTTTTCAAGCAGTATTGTGTTCCTGTTGGTGAGTAAGGTGACCAGAGCTCCTGGGGGGATTGGGGATTGGGTCGGCAACGCGCTTGCGATGCTTCTGGTGTTGCAGGTGTCTATAAGCTACGGTAATCGCTTACCATCCGGTGAGCCGTACAATTGTTTGCCGACGTAGTGACATAAAAAAAAATCCAGGTTCTTTTTTCCTTTTGAGAGCTTCCCCAGTTAGCCCAAAGAAACTGTCCCACGCGGACGAAGTCGCGGACAGAAGCTAGTATTTTAAAAAGATCGTTAATTTCTAAAAAAGGTTTCTTCTATAGGTCAAATCAGAACAATTTGTACTATCTACTGTTATTTAATAATGATGATTTTGTAGCAGATGAAAAAGAGGTTTTTGTTATATGTTGGCTATTAATGTAGACAATAATAACAATAGACCTATAGACTAAAAATAATAGTTTTTCCTTATACAATGTTGTGGAAAAATAAATAATTTTAAAATAAGTACAGATTGACAAACAATATTGTTAATATTAGTTTTAAAACCAGTCGTGTACAAGGCGAGGTCGTTCTTATTGTATTTGAGAGATAAATCGTTCGCATCTGCTTATTCGTGAGTATTATTGTAAGCTAGATTTATTTCAATAAAAGGCTCAACTATATAGATACAGCGAGGACCTTGCTTATCACGAAGATTAATGCATAAAAATTGTGAACAAAATACAATAAACACGTTCTCTATTACATTTTCGTACACGATTTTGTGTTGTACGAAAAGAATGATTTATTTATTGATATATATATTTCAAGTTTTGTAATTATATCTTAAATATTATTGGCAATTACATGAAGTTCTTACAAATTACTTATTAAGGTACAATAACATTTATTTCTTACTAGCCTGACCTGGTTAACTTCGTACCGCTTTTTTTCATCATAAGTGCATTAATTTTTTTTTTAATTTTCTTTTACACAAACCTTGTCCTGATAATAATGAACACAAATAAAATATCCAATTTGGCGTAGTCGTTCGGAAGTTATGCGTTATATATTCATTTTTATTTACATAGATTAAAGTATGTTACGTACTTTTTTTATAATTCTAATGTTCGTCGTAAGTAAAAATAACGACGCATTGGCGCAACGGTCACAGCACTGGTTTGTGGCTGTTGCGCTGGCGGTTGCGGGTACGATCCCGCACATGAGGAACATATGTATGTATTGGCCATACAAATATTTGCGGTGGTCTGGGTGATTGTGCAGTCCGAGAGAGCACGTTAAACCGTCGGTCCTAGTTGTTATCCTGTACACCTGATAGCGATCGTTACTCAGTAGGGAATATATTCACTAACCTGCATTGGAGCAGCGTGGTGGATTAAGCTCTGATCCTTCTCCAACATGGGGAAAGAGGCTTATGCAGAGCAGTGGGATATTACAGGTGGAAGCACGAAGTAAAAATAAAAGTTAAACTATATCTTTACATGACGCAACAAACTTAAAAGTATAAAGACTATTTTAGAAAAAAAATCGATTTTGAAAGTCCGCTTAATATCAAAGTAATGAAATAAAAAAATAAATTGATTAAATTACAGACACTCAGTGTTGTACCGAGTGTAGTTGATTTAAATATTTTAAAATTAATCGCTCCTCTTGAATATAGTTGTGTAATATAAATTATATTATAATATATGTAAATTATTAATATATATATATATATATATATATATATATATATATATATATATATATATATATATATATATATATATATATATATATATATATATATATATATAAATTATATTATAAGTTCTTGAGCGAAAACTATAAAACAGCCTGTTAGGACTTTGGAAGGAAACTAGCTTATATTTCTTTATTATGCTCATTTATTCTGTTTTTATATAATCGCAGCACACACAACAAGAAGACCAACTTAAACGCCATTGCGGCTTACCACAGAGTATTATTGAGTTCTAACAATGTTGCCAATATAAAATATTTAATTGCACTTAACACCTCCCCTCAATAAAATATTTTTAACAACATTATGATTTCTTATTTACTAAACAACCTATCCCTTAATTTTCTAAACAAAATTCCCCCCAACGCTTTAGTTAATATGTCTGCGAGTTGGTCACTGGTATTTATGTATCTCAATTCAATAATATTTTTATCTAACTTTTCTTTTACAAATGATAACTTTATCTCTAAGTGTTTTACTCTAGAATTACCAGTGGCCATCTGTGCCATCTTGATAGTAGACTGGTTATCTTCAAAAATTACTATTTTAATATCAAACCCAAAAGTGAAAAGAATATCTTTTAACCAACAAGCTTCACTTGTTGCCGAACACAAAGCAATAAATTCAGCCTCAGTAGAGGACAATGAAACAGTCGGCTGTTTCTTCGAAAACCACATTACAGAACTTCCAAAAACTTTAAAAATACACCCTGTTGTTGACTTACGATCATTACACCCACCCCAGTCACTATCAACATAGCCTATAACCTCATCAACATTAGAATCTCTATAGTATATAAGACATAAATCAAGTGTACCCTTTAAATATCTCAGAATATTTAACAATAATTTATACAAAAGTGTGGATGCACTGTTTTGATACCGACTTAGAATATTAACAACTGCACATATATCTGGCCTAGTGCCCATTGCCGCATACATTAAACTTCCTATCAATTTTCTACATTTATTTTCAATAAGAACACTCTCTGAATTTTCCCTCTTTAGAATATGAAAATTAAAATTCTTATCAATAGGCAATGACAATGTTTTGCAATCTGACATATTATATTCTAACAAAATGTTTCTTAAATAGTCCTTTTGTGAAATTATAGTGACCCCTGAATTTAAGTCTTGCTTTACATCAATACCCAGAAATTTACTTATAGCCCCCAATTCTTTCATTTTAAATGTTTGACATAGCATATTTTTTAATTTACTCAGCTCAAGTTTGTTATTCCCAAAATACAATATATCATCCACATATAACAATAAAAATGTTTTATTTTCCCTTTCACATTTTGAATATAGACAATAATCCTTATCACACTGTTTATAACCTATAGATAACATTACATTATTAAATGTTTCGTTCCAATATTTAGGAGACCTCTTTAAACCATAGATTGATTTATTTAGTTTTACAATCTTTACCTCAGTATCCTCTGGCAATGACAAATATAACTCCTCATCAAGCTTAGCATTTAAAAAGGCCCCACAAACATCCATTTGACTAATATTTAAATTTAGTTTTGTAGCTACAGATACAAAAATTCTAAAAGTATTAAGTTTTGCTACAGGCGCATATAAATCTTCATTACAGTCTTGTTCGAATCCTCTAGCTACCAACCTCACCTTGTAGTCATTTCCTTTTCTTTTTAAAACCCACTTAGAGCTGATTACTTCTTTTCCTTCCGGTACTGTCTCTATCTCTGTCCATGTGTTATTTTCTTTTAGTTGGTTGAGCTCTTTTCTCATGGCCTCTTTCCAGTTCTCAGCTTCCGGTGATGCCATTGCTTCTCTATAGTTTTTAGGCTCTAGAGTAACATACATACAGTAGTCTTCTAATTTCTTTGGCTTTATTATTTTTCTTTTGCTTCTTTGTCTTTGATTCTGATCTTCCGTTGCTGAATTTTGACTTCGTATCCCTGTAGTTTGATCTTCTGTCTCATTTTGATTTCTCCTTTCCTCAGTCCTCTCCGATATGTTTTCTGTCCTCTCCGGTATGTTTTCTGTCCTCTCTGGTGTCTTATCCTGTTCTTTCCCTTCATCTGTATTTGTGTCATGGAACTCTTCTTCACTTTCCTCATGTTGCTCTATTTCTTCGTCCTCAGATGACATGTCCAGCAAAAGCACTTCCTCTATCACCTCCTTCTGGTCACATTTTGGTTCCTCTATTCTCTTGCCTTCCATGAATACTACATCCCTTTGAATATGAACCTCTCTTCGTTTCTCGTAATACACTCTGAATCCCTTTGTGTCTTCATAGCCGACAAAGATTGCTTCTTCTCCTTTATCGTCCCACTTCAACCTTTTTTCTTTAGGTATGTGCACAAATACTCGTTCACCAAATACTCCTTTTAGATCATTGATGTTTACTTCCCGTTTATGAAAGGATTCGTATGGTGATTGGTTTTCCTGCTTGCTCTTCGAAGTACGGTTTAATACATAGACTGATGTATTCACTGCCTCTGCCCATAAGTGCTTTGGCAACTTTTTCGCTTTCAGCATGGTCCTTGCCGCTTCAACTAGTGTACGCATGTCTCTCTCCGCCATGCCGTTTTGCTGAGGCGTGTAGGGCACTGTTGTTTGATGCTGTATGCCATTCTCTTGCACAAATTTACGCATTTCATCATTGCAAAATTCTAGTCCATTGTCCGTACGTATGACTTTTACATTGAGGTTAGTTTGCCTTTCGGCCCAAGCAACAAACCGCTTTATACATAATACTGCCTCACTCTTTTTCTTTAAAAAATAGACCGTCCTGTAGTTTGAGTAGTTATCTTTGATTAGCAAGAAATACCTGGAGCCTCCAACACTCTCCACCTCCATTGGACCACACAGATCAGCACTCAAAAGTTCTAGAGGTACATTAGCACAATGTTCACTTTTAGCAAATGGTAGTTTATGCATTTTACCTTCCAGACATGAAACACACTTGAAACTGTCTTCTGTGTACTTGATGTTATTCTTGGTGAGCACTTGTTTCACTTGCTCAACATTTTGATGACAAAGTCTTTCATGCCAGTTTGACAAAGTGGCAACTGCCGCGACACTGTTATTAACATCGTTCATTACATTTAGTATATAGTTTTCACCTTCGCGATTACCTACAGCACACAGTTTATTGTCTTTCCATAGTAGACACTGACCACACGTTATTTCAACTTTGTGACCTTTTTTTGTAACAGTCGACAAAGAAAACAAGCTCACTCGTAAGTCCGGTACGTGCAATGCGTTATGGAGTGTTGATTGCACATAACTTTCACCGTTATATATATTTAGTTCCACTTTTCCAGTCCCGGCAACACGTAAACGCCGTCCATCTCCGACAATAACAAACTGATTTGACACTGACGTATAGTTCGTAAACAGTTCTCGTTCACCGGTCATGTGCGCACTAGCGCCACTGTCCATCAACCATTTATTTTTGAACTGATTCACTGAACGATTGTCTGTACCACTCGAGTCACTCAAATATTCGCAACCGGTCCCGGTTATCATTCCTATCACTGTAAATGCGTTTCCCTTTGAATGTCCGCCGCCATATTGACCACTATTTTTGTTTAGATTTCCCTTTTTACACTGAGCTTTTAAATGTCCGATTTTTCCACAAGAAAAACAACGACGATTTTCCACTTTACTGTTACAATCTTTAGCCAGATGACCAGGAACATAACACCGATTGCAGCGCTTGACAAAGCCGCTTTTCTTTACGAATAGCGCCGTGCTTTCACTGTCATGGCCCTTAGACTTAATTCTCTCCTCCTCGACGAGTAGCCGCGCCACTAAATCATTGAAATTTTGTTTATCCGTGTCGACCGATTCCCAAGCTGAAACAAAGTGGCTGTATGATTCTGGTAATGACATTAGGACCTTAGTCATTAAAAACTTTTCAGACACTGTTTCACCAGCTTGTTTTAGTTGACACGCCATTTCTTGCAGCTTAGCTAGGTATACAGAAAGCTCTCCTTCTTCAAACTTGCACTGAAGAAAACGTTGTTGCAACATCAATGTACTCGTAGCAGACTTTGCCTCAAAAACGCTATGCAACTTATTCCACATTTCAGCCGCCGTCTCACATGTTAAAACGTGAATCATGGCCTCCTCACTCAGTCTAGACACAATGATACTCTGCGCCTTGTTATCTTTTTTTATCCAGGCTGTCAAATCGCCAGTTTCTGGTTTTACCAATGTTCCATCAATCACTGAAAATACATCAACTCCTTTCAGAGTGACCGTCAATTGGAATTTCCACACGCTCCAATTGCGCTGGCCCTCCAGTTTGATGACCGAGGGTGACGCCACCGCCATGATGCTAGGGTCTGTCTCCGACATTTGCCAACTGCACCCCGCGGAAATCTGATGCCGTGATTGCCTTTCTTGCACTCCACACGACCTCCTTCAGACGCCGCTGTCAACAACAACACAGCCCCGTGTTGTTCACCAGACCAAGAAACACGCCGCACACCGCTCGCGCCGTCACCGCGCCACCCGGCACGATCGCACCAAAAAATATCTCTGCGATTTTCACCTAAAACAGAATTATGAGCACTGGGCCCATAACCTGTTAGGACTTTGGAAGGAAACTAGCTTATATTTCTTTATTATGCTCATTTATTCTGTTTTTATATAATCGCAGCACACACAACAAGAAGACCAACTTAAACGCCATTGCGGCTTACCACAGAGTATTATTGAGTTCTAACAATGTTGCCAATATAAAATATTTAATTGCACTTAACACAGCCTGTAAACACCCCACTGCTGGACATAGGAATACTTTCTATATAGTAGAAGTGCTTGGAGTTTAATCTACCACGCAATCCCAATGAGTGCTAGCGGAAAATTTATTGCCATGAGTAACGATCGCTATCGGACTCCTTCGATAATAACAAGGACCGACGAATTTACATCCTCTCCGAGGAATCAAACATCTTTATGCAAATATCTACCCTGAGCGGGACTCGAACCTGAATTGTCAGCGTTATGACAACACCATGACACTTGTGTTACAAAATAAACAAATCTTACAATAAATAAAGAGCAAACCTTGGCAATTTGTACGTGGCAGATTTTAATCTGAATAAATGAATCATTGTAAGCACGATCCGACTTAGGAGCAGCAGGATTTTTGACACGCATATTTAACCTTTATTTTTGAGACAATAAGAATTATAATGCAAAAGCGTCAAGTACTGCGAATCTCACCTGAGGAATATAGAGAGTTTGATAGAGTTCCCTGAGCTACTGTTACTAAGCTTGTGTTGTTAAGTTCTAAGATTTATAAAGGATTGAAATTATTTATTTAAGATAATAATAGAGAATAAGCGGTCAATATTTATTTACATAATACTGAAGAATAGTATCTTTAGCTGTTTATTTGAAAATTTTCGGAATATATCCATGCATTTTTTTCTCTCTCATTGGCCAAAGAAAAATGTCCACGAAGCTAAAAATTATCGAAACTTCGCGAGTGAAGTTTTGCCAGTTTTCTTTATTCGAAACTGTTTTTATTTCTGACAGTTTTACCAATTATTAAACAGTGTAATTTTTTCTCATATCATATACATACGTAGTTATACGTACGTACATATATCTAGAATCGGTTTTCGCTTCTCATGTTCATAGTGTTGTAAGCGTCTTTAGAATACTGGTAGCCGCTTCCATCAGGCGACTTACAGTACGCTTGTTGGCGCCGTAGTGGCATAAAATATCCATAATAATTTAAACGTGTTAATCTTGGAAACACTGGTTAATGGTTCAAATTTTGTTTGTGATGAATAGCCTAGGAAGCTGAGGAAGTCAAAAGGCTATTTTTTCTCCAATTAACACGCATATAAATGCGGGAAGAAGCTAGTATTATTTATTATAGAGCAAGATTTATGTACAACTCGTTACAAAACCACCATTAAGCTTAAACAAATAATCTTAAAAGTATATCTATAACAAAAATCAGATATACGCGTCCCATCAATCTGTACGTCTGTTGATTTACAACCAATGCAGAGTAATCATTTATTTATTCCTTCCAGTAAACGATGTGTGGACCGCTTCGATCGCTAAGTGGACTTGAGTGATACCTACAGATGAATAATCGTTCTGTATTAACAATGTCACGGGAAATTTATTCTTATTACAATAGAATAATACGCACTTGGGCATATTAGCGTTTGTTGAGATTAGGCAAACTAGCATCGATTATAATTTTGCGGATACAGTATCGAGGGTTAGTTATTTAAAGGTAAGATTGGACCAGGTTTAAAGTAAGTTTATTATATTTATTAAATACTAGCTGTGCCGGCGACATCGTTCGTGTCAAATTTAACAAAATAGTTATTGTTCAGTTCGCAGAGTAAAAAAAATTAAAACGAAAGTAGCCTAAGTTACTCCTTATTACATCAGGTATCTGCCAGTGAAAGTCCCGTCAAAACCGGTCCAGCCGTTTCAGAGATTAGCTGGAACAAACAGACAGACAGACAAAAATTGTAAAAAAATGTTATTTTAGTATATGTACCGCGTATACATCCATATATATGCATTTAGCAAAAAGCGGTTTTAATATTACAAACAGACACTCCAATTTTATTTATTTGTATATCAAAACTAAATTTTAGGTACGTGTATAGCGTTGTTTATGTATATAATGAAATCATAATCATTAAAGTTATTGTATTTTAAACAGATTTTTTGATACCTATTACCTACTAAAATGATATCGTATGTATTTAGCGAGTGTTGTTAAATCAGTAATTGCTACAATAAAAGTTATAAATACTGTTGTTATTGCTAATCATACAGTCTTTCGATATTATACTACGAGTTACGACCAATTAATTCGAATAAACATTTATAAATGATAGTTGTCATCAAAATAATTTAAAAGAAAATTAATAATAATATACTTAATTAGAGCTTATAAATAAAATAAGTAATAGTTATATATATTCTAACAGTACGAGATTTCAAGAATGCTATTTCACATTATCAAATCTTTTGGCAATTAGTCAATGTAAGTATATACCCACTCGTATTAGTGTTTGAAATCATAGTGTAACATTTAAGTCATAAAATAATTTAAGTCGGTTTAAATTGAAACTGATAGCAAATATCCAGGTCTTAATGAAATCTAACTATCTAGCGGGTTTCGTAAATAACATTGTACATAGTTAGATAGTAATTGTTTTAAATTTATCTGATGAAGTTCTGAACCAGATCTGAAGATTTATTGAAATAACAAATAATAATCAAGTGAAATCTGATATCTTACGAAGTAAACACTATTAGATGATTTAATTGGTCTTTAATCTAGAAATACACAAAAACAGGCTTAAAATTATCAAATACATAAAAGATAAAATTATGAGCTGGATGATTTATCGTTCGAATATCAAGTTATTTATCAGTAAAAAAGCTTTAAAATAAAAACTCGTTCCTTATATATGCTTACCATTAAAAGATGACATTATCTTGAACAATATATACCTATTACGCTAAGATTTTATAAAGATTACTTTTAATCAATCCATTCCTAGTCTTTCGACTAATCAAGTTTTTTGTAGTTTTACTTCGTTATTTATAGCGATCGTTTGTCGATATATATTTTTAACCGACTTCCAAAAAAGGAGAGGTTCTCAATTCGACTGTATTTTTTTTTTTTTTATGTATGTTACATCAGAACTTTTGACTGGGTGGAGCGATTTCGACAAATTTTCTTTTAATCGAAAGGTGGTGTGTGCCAATTGGTCCCATTTAAATTTATTTATGATCTAACAACTACTTTTCGAGCTATATCTAATAATGCGTTTTTACTTGACGCTTTTTTCGTCGACCTGCGTTGTATTATACCGCATAACTTTCTACTGGATGTACCGATTTGAATAATTCTTTTTTTGTTAGAAAGGGGATATACCTAGTTTAGTACCATGATATGGAAACCAGGATCTGATGATGGGATCCCAGAGAAATCGAGGGAAACTCTTGAAAATCTGCAATAACTTTTTACTGGGTGTACCGATTTTGATAATTCTTTTTTTGTTGGAAAGGGGATATCCCTAGTTTGGTACCATGATATGGAAACCAGGATCTGATGATAGGATCTCAGAGAAATCGAGGGAAACTCTTGAAAATCCCCAATAACTTTTTACTGGGTGTACCGATTTTAATAATTTTTAATTTAATCGAAAGCTGATGTTTGTCATGTGGTCACATATAAATTTCATTGAGATCTGATAACTACTTTTTGAGTAATCTTTGATAACGCGCAGTTACTTGAGTATTTTTTCGTCGATCTACGTTGTATTACTCGTCGATGTAATTGAAGTCGGTTTTTTTTTCGTTTGCGAGCAAACACAATTATGTAATTTAATTTCAGCGCTGAATTATTGTTTCATATATAGGTATGTACACATCTAAGTACGATGATGTTAACAGATACCAGCGGCTTTGTACTCGTATACTACGTTAATCGGTCACCAACCCGCCTGCCCAGCGTGGTGACTATGGGCAAAACACATGAGTTCACGCCATTTTTGGCGCGAACTTGTGGAGGCCTATGTCCAGTAGTGGACTGCGACAGGCTGAAGTGATGACTACGTTAATATTTCTACTAAGTATAATTATAGTTAAGAATTATAATTCTATTTCTAGGAAGGTTATCAAAATAAAATCAACACAAGAGTTTACTAATTTTAAATCTCTAATTTCTGGAATAAAAAGTGCAAAAAGACAACTAATTTCGTTTCTATTACTCTCATAAAGATTTATTTTCTAAATTTATCGTATGTACAAACATCAGCCAGTAAGAATTTCATAATATATACAAACATATTATACTCACACGACTTCAAACTTAATTGCATTCTTCAATGATGTCGATGTCAACAAATGCTGGTGACATGTCGACATATCGATTATAATTAATGACTGGAAGTTAAAAGTAGTGCTGACCATTTACATGGTTTGAAAACGGAATATTATTACGGTCGAAAATATTATTACTAAAATATACGATCGAATTATTGATGAAGCATATGCGTGTTCTTGTGCGTAGGTAATTAGGTATGTGTTTGTGTGTGAGAGAGTGCATGCGTGTATTTGAGTTTGTATATATCAAGAGTATAAAATAGAAACGGTTATATATTATGATTTTTGTGATGATATATATGATGATTATTGTTTAATCATAGTTTGAACTTTAACTAATAAATGAAAACTTAAAAATGGAACTCAAAAAACGTTTTACTTAAGTTTTTAAAATAACTTTCATTGTTATTTTTATTTTAATGATTTAACAATTCACACATTTTTTTTTAAAACGTTGCCAGTTAATAACGAATAGCCATAATTATTTAAACTATTTCGTTTGTGAAATTAAATACTCATAATTTACGAAATGTCATGTAACAAGTTACGTTTCTAGACGCAGGTCCCGAGCACGTGGGAGTCCCGCTCCGAATACTGGATTTATGTTATCAGTGGAACGTAACGTTATCTGTAAACGTCTGCAGGCCTAGCATGCGCGCCACGACAAAATTTTGTCTACCCCTTTTCTCGTATTATCTCTTTATGTCTACAGTAGCTAACATGCGTGCACGCGATACTCTTCTCGTTACGTCAAGAAGAGATAATCATTGAATTTTAGTGATCTGTGATATTTATCTCTACGGAAGCTAACATGACATCGTAATTTTGTCGAATTTTGTCGTTTTAGGAAGAGAAACTTCTCGTCTTCAATATTATCGACGAGAAAGACGATAAATAAAAAATAAATAAAACCGGGTGCCTATTTTTTGTATACCATGGCGTTTCCCTATTATAATTATATAATTTCGGTATACGAAGAGCGGGAAATGCGAAAAGTCGAGTGAAGTGTGCCATATAATGACACAAAAAACGTATTTGCGCCCTGTTGCTTCTTATTCTAAATAATAATAATAATAATACTTTATTTCAGACCAAAGTCCATATTGGGTTAGTACAACAAGACAAGACAACATTCAGAATAAAAAACAAAACAAAATTATATTAAAAAAATCAATAACTAAAAATAAAATTAAATAGAATAAAAGTAAAATCAATCAAAAAAAAAATTCAAAACTTCAAAAAATTTTAAAAATTAAAAAAAAAAAAACAATGCGTGATAGAATTACAATTATCTAATGTGCGACAAGATATAAAGCACAACACGAGCATATTGTTTTACATATATAATTAAATTCATTTACTTACGCCGTTTTATTTTCCATATTAGATTTTTTAAATTAGATATACACTTTTTATCTTAGCCAAAAGGCCGAGAACATTGTTAAATAAAACATGTGTCACTCGTTTGAAATTGGTCAATAACCTTGTAAATTCAACTTTACGACATAAGAAATAAGAATGATATTCAGTTGTGATTATGGTTGATAATGTTTCTCTACTCGACAAGGCGAAGTCTTCGGAAGAGAATTTTGTCTCTCGTAGTGCGCATGTTAGGGTAATCGAGAAAATACTCGATGTAGACATTATCTCTCTCTCTCGTCAAGAGATATCTCGTTGTATGCATGCTAGGCCGGCTGGAATGCGTCCGTATTGAAATTAGTCGATCTTGCGAACAGCCTTGCCGTTTAAAAACAAAAATACCACATATATTATTACTAGCTGTGAACCACGGTTTTACCAGCGTTAATTAGAGTTAGTATTTTAATTATAATTAAAATATTATATTTAAAATATAAGATTTTAATTTTTATTTAAATTAAATAAAAAATGAAAATTAATATATTATATAACCTATAGTCTTCCTCGGTAAATGGAATACCCAAAACAAAAAAGTATTTTTCAATTTGCACCAGTAGTGCCTAGGAATAGCGCGTTCAAATAAAATAAAAAAATCTTTACAATATTAATATAAATAAAATGCTAAATTTAATTCAGGAAACCCTTTTGTATTATTTAGTTAAAAATATTAAATTAATGTTTTAAAGCACATATCAATATCGTATGTATTAATACATATGATATAAATTATTTTAGTTCTCATAATTATTTTGGATGATATTAGTCAATGAAGGAATGTATGAAACCGCTATTTAAGGTCAGTCTCAATAGTTGTGGATAGAGTTGAATCTGCACATAAGTTACAAATAGGCTATCAACAGGAGGTAGAATAAATCGTTAAGGTAACTCGTCTCCTTAATCGATAAACTACAACTTTTAGATTCACACTTACGTTAAGTGTGGATTAAGACGTCGAAATGTAGATTTCGTAAAATTCAGGTTATTTCCTTATATCGTAGTTTGGCCAATTACTGGTGTAATTCGTGCGCTAACTTACTGAATCAAGAAGTGTTGCAGATTTATCGACTACATATGTATTTTACAAATTACACATTGTATTTTATAATATTGCATTAATTAATTTAGTAAATATATATAAACTATATAAACCCAAAAATGGAGGAAATTTTATGTATTAAATAAATAAATGTCAAAATGGTATGTATTATTCGTGAAAGTAATCATTTTATCTGCCCAACCAAAAAAAAAAACATTCGAATGAAGAAACTCCATTTTTTTCAAGTCGGTTAATAATCTCAGATCGATCTTAAACTGCCATTAATTATTCTTATTACTAAAACTATAATAAAATATAATGTGTTAAAATTATTAATAAAAAATAATTAAAAATGTTTTATTGTTTAACAAATTTATAGTACAAAATGGCCGCTGCGTCGTTTATTAGTAATTCTCGCGCGCATTTTTCAATATGTCGGACATGTTACCTCTTGGCGCCGGCCCACTATATCCGATATAGAACCGATTTACGACTTGCCCTCAATTATGTTACATGTATTGGGCTTAACAGAAACATATACATCGTTCTATATTAAAATTACACTGTGAAGGGTTTACATGCGTTCTGATTAAATGCAAAAATATATATTTTAAAATGCATCCTAAATTTATTTTAAAGAAATAATTTGTAAATGTGTGAAAATTTTTTAATATAATAATAATATAATAAATAAATAATAAATAAATATCTACACAATACACACACAGTCGTCTGTTCCTAAAGTAAGCAACTTAATGCTTGTGTTATAGGTAACAGCCGACTGGTATATAGCTACATATATTTTTTTTTTTTTTTTTTTCGATAACATACTTATAAATAATACATATATAAATATATAAATAAATATTTATATTACACCCAGACTCGAGGTGGGAATCGAACCCACAACCCTCGGAGCAGAAAGCAGGGTCACTACAAACTGCGCCAACGGGCTAGTCAATTTTATATTAATGTTATTTGTATTTGTGTAACGAAAAATCTGCAAGCACAGAAATAAATCCCATGTGGGATTTCAGTGATTGAAAGGACTTATGTATACGACGAAAGTTTAGAATAAATTGCTAGATCTTGCAAGACTGCGTGGGCGTGTACAGATGTAGATAAAGCGAGAGTTTAAAAGCACAAATTGCATTTAACTTTAAGCGAACCTAAATATCACATGAGAACCTTTAAACGAGAACATTATACCTAATCGATTTGTGAACGAACTAATACAAAATATTTTTGTTTAATGTTTAATATGCATAGATAAGTGTAAAATGTTTGAATATGGCTAAGCCTATGTTTATGGTTAACTTTGATGACATTTGGAATCATAGTATAAAACTTTTAGAACTTTTATTACAATATTGCTAAATATTTAATATTTTTTTTTAAATTTACATTAGAAGAAAAGTATGTAGTAGAATCGTTTCTTTTTAGGCATTAAAAAAAATTACAATTTTGTTGTTTTTACTATCGAAATATTCAATCTACTTAGTAGTTTTGGGCAGAAATTTTATATAGTTCCTCGTATTTCATTATTTTACGAAACACTGAGGCCTTTATATCTAGGTCCAATGACATTTTCTCCTATCGAATTGACCCCTTTAATTTACAAATTGAATGGCGCTACGCCTCGGCCCGCCTCTACGATATTGCGGTCTCCTAATTAGCTTTCATTATGCTTCGTCGTGTCTGGATCTTTGACTCTTTTAATTCATTTGTTGTCGCGTTTATCGTTAATTTAGTTCATATATTTTTGAATGGAACCTTTTTAATTATACGAGTAAAACTGCTGGAATTAATAGGTCTTTGTTTGTGCTTGAAGAAGTGTGATATTCAACTAATAATAAAAACGATGAATACCGTATTGTTATTTTTTTTAATGAAATCATCGATATAAGAAATTAATTCGTTTTAAAAGTACTAAATTTTATATAAATTCATTAACGTCAATACCTACTATGACCAAATTATTCAACTATATGTTTTGGTCCCTTATTGACTAAACTATTTTTTCTCTATCCAAAAAAATGGTTTTTTCAATTCCAAACACTATAATGTGAAAAACTTAATGGTTCGTAAGCATATCAAATAGTTTTTTAATACAGGGTAAAGCGTTAGAACGTATTGCGCAAGGCGATACTTAATTCAGTGGCAAAGAAAGCCATTCGTAAAGATGCAAGTAGTATACAATTCATACAAGATGCACTTCATTATTTTAAATTGGTAACGGGATAATAGCACGTCCTGATACGAGTTAGGATAGCTGTGAAATTAATTAACTATGCCTACACATGGTCATTGCAAATCATCAACTAACGAATGTGAGAAAATAAGCCTACCAGTTGATCAATCGATAGCGATTATCAATTTTTTTTTTGCTTTATTTAAATAAATGCATAAACATGCTGGACTACTTTTCAAGTAAAGGTGTGCCTCAGACCTTCGGATAACGCAAGCCACAGCTAATTACAATCCTTGTTAAGTTTACATTTCGACCAATAACATCACCCGTTATAGCTGCATATAAACACATAAAATGTTTAATACATGAAAGAAAATCGATAGAAAAATTTAATACTGAAAAGTAAAATGCATGTGACGATATTCAGATGATTATTTATTTAATTATTTAATTAGTTAGATGAATTTTCTATTAGTATCTGCATATTTAAGTAAATAAACATTGTCTAATGGTAGAAAACCGCAGGATTTTTTTTTGCTTTAATTTTGTAGATATTGCTTGAAACGCATGAGTACTAGCGATGTTGGTTAAGATGAAGAAAAAAACAATAATATATGTTTTTAAATTTGAAACGATAGTTGTCGTAGCGTAAAAATAATGCTAATACAATGCGAATACAATTTATAGATTCTCAAGATTTTAGTTGTAATATTACCAAATCTTAATGTACTAAACTTTAAAAAAATCACAATGAACATACAATCTACAATATTTTATCTGTAAGTCGATAAATACCAAAAAATAGTAGGTAAGCGTCTTTCTCTGTTTAAACTGGACATAATCCCAATATATTTCACAACTTGTTGTTCAAACATTAAATCATCCATTCATTTTCATTTATTATAGAACTAATATATTTACTTGGTTATGACCACTGTAATAGATTCCAATTCTAACAAGCAATGCAATAGCTCATTATTTTATTACTAACTAACTAGGCGCTGTCTCTCCTAGTAAACATTGTCCTGATCTTGTTTCTCGAACAATAATAACATTTATTATTTTTTTAACCCCATTAAACTTATGCCACTTCTGTGTTGATGTGCAAAAAGTGTAAATAAAATAAACATCTTTAGTCAATGTCTGTCCAATGTTTGCGACAGTTTTGAATATTGGTTGTAATTTTTATTATTTGCTTCACACTGGATAACTTAAAAAAAAAAATTAAACTTTTTGAATATTGGTTGTAGTTTTTACCAGATGCTTCACACTGAATAACTTTAAAAATAACAAATTTAAGCTGAATAACTATTATTATACCAATATTTCAGCAAATTAAGTTTAAAAATCATTTATTTCTCAAAAAAAGTAGTTTAGTCGTTTAGAATTGATGAGTTTAGTATGTTTATATACAGTTAAAAATACGTTTACTTTTCGTTATACATATTATATGACATAAAAAACACAAGCCTTAACTTCAGACGTGTATCAACTTTTCAAAAGTGTCAGATGTATGTAAAAGTAAGTGCGATAATCGCTCCACAAGTGCATCGCATTTCAGTCGCGATGACGTCATATAGCGCGATACGAGAGCCATTAGCACGTACAGACAAAGCAATTTACAATCACTGTGTTGAAAAAAACATCGCATGACAAAGCTGAATTTACGAGTATATAATCTATTGCAGTAGATTTATTATTTTTTTCCAACATTTAAAAACTACAAATGGTAATGTTAGGTACGGTCGCAGTAAAATCAATATATTATAGTCGACCAACAATTCAATGGTCATTTTTTTTTCACATATATTTTGATGTAGATTTTCGTATATTCGGCTAAAACTTTTACTTAGCAATACTTGCTGCCTTTAATTAAATGAGTCGCATAATAATGTCATAAACGTTATACCTATTCGCATATATGTATATACAATACACTGTCATTCTAACGTATTTAAAAGAAAATATTTTAAATACGGTTTTACACACAAATGCGTATCTGTTTTATATAGAACAAATGTATTTCGAAACGTGAACTGCTGATGACAATGTATCAAACTTGCCAATAATTCGTTTTTTATTACGTTTGAACTGTGAAAAATAAATTGGAACGGAGCATTCGTTCGCAAAACTTTGTTGCATGTCAAGCTAATATTAACTTTACAAAGAAACTACACTGCGCTATTTATCTAATTTATCAACAATGCAGCGCTGAATTGATATTTGAATGGTTCAAACTTTCGTCACTGTTTTATAAGGAAAAAATATTTTAAACGCAATAAGACGTAGATATGTGTTCTTCATTAAAGTAAACTTCTCCTTTATTGGTATTCATTAAACCAATGTAAATATGTACTGTATCGTAAAAGGTCAATACGTGCTTATTCACATGCCATTTATTTTCGTTTTTTTCTGTGCTTCGTTATTTTATGTAGAAATATAATTATTTTGTTGCTTATCTTATAACCTACGTATAAATGTAAGTTATTTGTGAAGTACTGAAACTATAATTTAAAAAGCTGTAATCGTAAAGTAAATATCTGTAATAAAAAAAAAACAAATTTAATATAATCTTAAAATATAAACTTAAAAGAAGGATCCATATTTCTACTTACTTAATTGGGCAGTATCTTACATTCGATCGCTTTTTTTCAACGTTGGAAGATCAAAAGACTTTTCTTTTGCCATAGACTTTTAAGCCTTTCAAGTTTAAAGATGCCTCTCGAATTACTCGTAATTTCGAATGACGAATGACCTCAAATAACCCCTTTTCATAGCCTGTTAAAAGTTTAAAGAAGTCGAAACCCGCAGCCGCCGGCAGCGCTCGACAGCTTGATTTGCTCACTCGTGATTTGTAGTTCAAAACAAGATGATTTAAAATATTTTATAACAATGGATAATACTTCAATAATATTTATGTCATGCGTTTTAATTGAAAATAAAATTTAAGAAGCAAAAAAGCTACATAAAAACCAAAGTTGACAGGCTTGAGTTTGTACATTTAAATTAATGTTACTAGTAGTAAGAAGTAAATATATTTAGCAGTTTAATTGGTTAGAAAAATATTTTATAGTAAGTATAGCTAGGGTCATTACGCCTGTTCGCGTCCACTTAGTGCAGTTGGCAAGTTTGAAGAAGAAAATAAAAATGTCCCCGCACTAATTTCTATGAAAAATTTATTTACTGTGTTCGTTATATAGTCTATTTAAAGATTAATTTTCAGTTTTGTTCGAAACGTCTTGTTATTATTTTATTTAAATACAAACTTCAGAATTAGGCGATTTACCCAGTTTGCGTCCATAAAATCCAATTTGCGTCCACCCGCTGGACCACTTCGCGTCCACCAGCTTAGAAAAGGAATAAAGAGGTGATATTTTTATGATAATGTAAAGAGAGGTTGGATTTTAATAATTTATTTATTGAAGAATTATAGTTATTTAAAAATCAACATATTAACATTAATAAATCACTATAAAGAAAATAAAACACCTATTTATTCTTCTAAACATTGATAAAACTTAAAATTAAAAAACAAATTAGGTACCCATGTATTTAGTAAGTAAATAGTAATTCCACCTATAAAATTCAACAATTATCTGTTCTGTGAATTTTAAAGGAATGTAAGCAATCTAAAGGATCAGCCTGCAATTACAATCACAGCAGCCTTTCGCAGTCGACTACTGGACATAGGCCTCGACAAGTTCACTCCTGTGTTTTTCCCATAGTCACAACGCTGGGCAGACAGGTTGGTGACCGCAGGGCTGGCATTGTCGTACTGAAGATGCTGCTGCCCGTCTTCAGCCTGTGTATTTCAAAGCCAGCAGTTGGATGGTTATCCCGCCATCGGTCGGCTTTATGAGTTCCAAGGTGGTAGTGGAACTATGTTATCCCTTAGTCGCCTCTTACGACACCCACGGGAAGAGAGGGGGTGGCTATATTCTTTGATGCCGTAAGCACACAGCACCACAAAGATCAGCCTTGATTAATAATTATGGAAACAAAATACGAGGTGGACACATATCTCCATTCGCATTAAATATTAATAATACCGTTATGTTTTCTTCTTCGTTACTTGGTTTTATTTGATACTAGCTGTGCTCGCGACTTCATCCGCGTGGAATTAAAAAAAAATATTGTTCTGTTAGTAAAATTAAAAAATAAACAAATTTCTAAAATAAAAGTAGCCTAAGTTACTCCTTATTACATTAGCTATCTGCCAGTGAAAGTCCCTTCAAAATCAGTCCAATGGTTTCAGTGATTAGCCGGAGCAAACAGACAGACTGACAAAAATTCTTAAAATGTTTTTATTTATTTATTTATTTTATTTTCTCACATCTAATATTACAGGCATAACCCAATTCATTAGACATAGTAAAGGAGACAAAAAGCAAAAGGAAAAAAAAAGTTAAACTATAATTGAAAAAGAATTAGCTGACTTAAGCATAATACTAAAAACAAAACAATGTAACATTAATAAATATAAAAACATTAAATTCAATTCTCATAACATATTATATACAAAGTAACTTTTGCGAATTCACTCCACGAACAAGAAAAAAGGTCTAGTGTGTCAGCCACCAAGTTCAGCGTTCTGACTGAACGAGCAAGGGGTCCGTTGCGCACTAGCTCGGTTCTGCCGTGGGGTACTGCAAATAAGCTCGGACGCCGCTTTCGTTGTAGATACCTATCGGGTACGCTCAAATCTATCCACTGCAGTAACCCTGGATTATTGACAACACCGCGGAATAATTTTAAAATATAAGTTGCCAGAGCCAGCTCTCTCCTAGTCTCCAACTTGTTGTATCGAACCATGCCCAATACAAACAATGTTGAATACATCAAGGGATACAAGGGATACACGCCATTAAGCCTAAGGTAAAGAAACCTGGTGAATTTATTTTGAATATGTTCCAGCATGAGACTGTATTTGACTTCATGTGGAGACCATACTACCGCATTATACTCAAGCTGACTTCTTATTAGGGCATCATACAGTAAAGAGATTGATTATTTTGGTATATGTACCATGTATAAATCAATATGCATTTAGTAAAAAGCTGTTACTTTAATATTACAAACAGAAACTCCAATTTTATTTATTTGTGTAGATAAGTTTTGTACCCTCTTGGTCTGCACCCACTGATTTTGTCCAATATCGGAATAGCATATTTTTTGCATAGGTGCTTGTCTTACCGATTTCCTCTTCTCTTGAATGTCATGCAAAACTTCCCTTAAATCTTCCTCTGTGTATGTTCTTTTTTTCTTCTTCTTATCTGCAAAGAACTCATCTTAAACAGAAAAAAAATAAGAAAGAAATTACATATTTCATTCAAAGTAGAATAGGTATTAACTTGTAGTTATTAGTTTTATGTATTAAACTTATAGAATTAATTTAAGAAATGGACGCGATTTAGTTTTATTATTAATCCCTTTAGGTATAGTTTGCGTCCATTGCGGACGCAAAGTGGAAGTTTTATAATTTCGGTGTAGTAGTTCGCGTCCACCTTATTTTAACTGTTAACTATAAAAAAATAAGCAAATTCATAATTATTATAATTCCTTTTATCATAACCAACGCCTAGAAACAGCTATGTATTCAAAATAGACATAAAATAATAAAAGACTTACCTTCAAACGAACCGCTGCCCACTATTTTCTTCTCATTATTCCGTGCCTTCGCGCTCTCTTGTTGAACAACTATTTTTTTTACCCGGGATTGCTTGGTCGCACAGAACTTTTGTCTATGCGTGCGTGCCTCTTATACATTGAGGTATTGCCGGTAATTACTTTTCGACTTATTGGTGTCTTAGTATACTTAATTTCGAGACTTTTGAAACTGAGATCCGTAAAATGGACGCGAATTGGGCGGTGGACGCGAACAGGCGCAATGACCCTATAATAAATAAACTAATAATAAAATATTACTATATAGCCTATAGTATTTTTTTTAATTTGAACCCAGTAGTTCGTGGGATTATCGTGTAAAAAAAAACAATCAAAAAACAGCCTCTTCAGCTTTATAATATTAGTATAGATAATAAAATACTAATATTTGTAGAGGAATTTTTACGTGTATTGTAATGAAAAACGGTAGAAGTCGTCGCCAAAATTAATACAACGGAATATCACGACCACTGTGAGCCCCGTATCATTTAATTGACAATTATTTTTTATGATTATGACTTTGAGAATGCTTTTGTATACTTTATTTGTATGTTTATACAGCGTACAGTTATTTTAGACATTTTATAGATACTGATAACGCATTTGTTTAGTTGAAAGTTAAAAAAATGTCGAAGAAAAGGTTTACTATGAATTTCTAAATAAATAAAAAAAAAAATAACTGTAAGAAAACCTATAAAATAACAATAATGTTTACTAACGGTTTTAAAATATTATTGATTATGAAAAATGATATACTTTGTAAAACAAAGGTGTAAAAACATTGCTATAAAGTAATACGTAACAGGGTTAATAAATAAAACAAAAGTGTTATGTAACATTAAAAATAAACAAACAAAACAATTTTAGCGAGATCTGTAAAACGTATAAATCGGCACGTCACAAAAGGCTCACGTATCAAATGCATTGTGCAACAGGGATGCGTCGGCCCACGTTGAATCATAATGAGCCGAGATTGAACCGGCAAACGGCTCATGACAGCCCACGAAATTATGTCTATGATATAGCGTCATATTTTTACGACTTTAAGTTTACATGACTATATTAAAGAAACTTTATAAATAATGATTCGTGTGATGATTCAATTTTTAGTTATATCAATTCAATTCTATGGTAGCTAGCTTCACTTCAACTACAATTATTAATTTACTAAAAAACAAATATAATTTTAATTTGTACATTGACGACCTACAAAAAATGAAACTTAAAAGGCTCACTTGAATAAAGTAATTTTTTATACTGTTTTCTAATGTTTACGCGATTTTCACTCATTATAATGAAGCATCTTTTTCGGTTTTTATCGCGGTTTATTTATTAAGTTGTTTAGATACCTGACTTTTCGGATCATCGAGTTCATCGGAGCAACCATGTCACAAAACATAATGATAAAATTCGAAAAAGTTGTTTCATTATAAAAAGTTATTTCTTACTTTGATTTTGAGAAGAAGTTAAGCTAAGTAATCTCCTAAAGTTTGTTACTTGGTTACCTAATGCAGGTTACACTAACTAACTTTAAACTTTAAATAAATAAACTTGTATTGTAACTCTGCCTCACTTATAAATACGAGTATAATTCGAATAATATTTTTAGACTCTTCAATAGATATTAAAAGAGAAGAAATTTACTTAAAGCTTAGAACTATTACAGGTTCGTGATATTTAGTGTTTAAGTTTTAAAATAAAGGCAGAAAAGAAAATACCGCGAACTCTTGTTTTGTGTGTTCGCCTTGAAAATGTATTACCTAGAATGCCGGCGACGTGGGCGGGCCGAATTTGTCTCCGATTAAAATTTCGCCATTGCATACGGGCATATTGCATGCATGCATACCCCGGCATAGCCCTGCAGTTAATGCATTAGGTATAAACATACCTTACCATTATTAACCATTTATTTCACAATATGCGGATGTTTATTTTGGAAATATTTTGTAAAAATTAGCGTATATACACAATTAAAATATTATACAATTTTTAGGAGAGCCTTGGAAGATAGCCATAAGGTTTAGCAAAATCTTATCTATAGGCAATCAGTAATACTCAAATATTACAAGGGAACAACATTTATTTTACAGTGAAACAACTAAATAGACTGAAACCTTCTCACTAGTAGAAATTTAAAATGTTAGAAATAACGTAAGCTATAAAACATTACAATTAACATTTGTACATTGTCGTTGTTTGTGTTGAACGTTGTTGTGTGTGAAAGCTGGTTTTTTTTGAGTATTTTAAAGGAGAAAAAAAGTAAATAAGTAATTTGGCTCCATGCGAGAAATGTAGATTAAATATTCAATTTGGACAAATAGCGCGGTGTCGAATGACTTAAAAAAATGAATGAACGAAATACGCTGGTATAAAATTACTATTCACGAATGAAAGGCGTCATACAATGTGCCATCATTATTGCGTTCCCTTGAAATAGTCTATAATGAAAGTTTGGAATGAATTGTATGATATGCATATTTTGTGTTGTTAAATTTCTGTAGAATGTATATAATGGATGTATGTAACATGATAATTACAGTGTTAGTAGGCCAAATTTTTTTTTGTCTGATATTTGAATAGAATTTCCTTAGATTTAATCCTTTTCCTTGATTAAAATTCCTTCTATTGCATAAAAATATATGCATACTTGTGTATTGTTTGTATTACCGGACCTCCGACACAGGAGAAAATCTTACTGGGGGCTGTTGAGTGTGAAGTGTTTATTTATTATTTTAGCTCAAAGTTTGTCAACTTTATGTAGATAACCTTTTATTTCCTTATATAAGTAACAAAGTACAAGAAAATACAGAAGGTAGTTAGAATTTAACAAATATAATCAATTGTAACAAAATATCAGCTATACTCGTTTATATCGACGATAATATTTTAAAGAACGATGATATATGATGATGATGATGACTCGACCGACTTCAAAACTTCTTTCACCAGATCCATTCAACTTTATCACTGACTGACATAGACTAGAGGTACTCGTATTTTAACAGAAGAAAACGGAACAGCTAAAATTGTGAATTATAATCCACGTGGGTGAAATCGCTGGCGGAAAGCTAGTATAAAATAAAACTAATTTTAAAATAAAATAATACATATATAAGAAAATAAAATAGACAAAATACACTGTTATATATATAACTTTAGCTCGTATTTTAGTAATTTCCTTAAAACACTATTAATATTTACAAAACTTCAGTAAATATCGTATTTTGGTGATATACGATTTCCGCTACACATCGATGTCAAGAATATGTAAATTAATATTTACTTTTCACTACACGGACACGACAAAATGATATTTGATGTCTTAATAAAAATAATATTTGACATTTACGAGGCATCATCTCGGTCAAAACGAGTTCCGTGAAGAATATTTCATTCATTCTTAAAAATGTTGCAAAAAAATTCACGACATTTATGTAACACAAAGATATATTAATAGAGAAATTTACGCGTATTTACGGAAAATGAATGTTTTCTAATTTTCAACAGAATTACTACAAACAATAATATGATGTTTGTAACTACAGATTTTATAATTACTTTCTTGTAATAACTTTTAAAACTTTCATTGTTTCTATCATTATGATCAATATATATAATTACATACTTGCTATTTTTTATGATAGTGCTTAGTGGAACCGTGACCACGTTTGCAGTAGTGCTAACATATCGGGAACATCCGCACGGAGAAAATGGCCTATGGCCTGGCCCTGGCCTATGGCCTGGCCCAGTAGTGGAATGTTACAGGTTGAATCAATCAATCAAAAACATGGTTAATATCCCGTTTTTGCCACGGAGAGCACGTTAAGTCGTCGGTCCCGGTTGTTATCATGTACACCTAATAGTGATCGTTACACATAGAAGGGAATATATCCGCCAACCCGCATTGCAGCAGCGTGATGGATTAAGTTCTGATCCTTCTCCTACATAGGGAAAAAGACCTATGCCCAGCAGTGAGATATTACAGACAGAAGCGACATGTAAACCATATTTTTATGTATCACAATAAATATTGCTTTTGTTTTTAGGATAACACAACTGTTATTGTATATCGAAAATCAAAATATATAAAATGTTATTGAAACTGATATTTGAATAAAAGACGTGGAACAAAGCTACGTTGTTTTCATTTCAAAACATTGTAAGTAGATGAAACACGTTTTTACGATAAAAGATCTTTACCAACGTTTTTAGAAGATCATAAAAATATAATATCAATAAAAAAGCCATCGCATTACCAAACAAAGGATTCGAACCTCTATCATTTAGTCGTGAATTTTATTTTAAGCCGAGACACGAGTTCTGGAGCCACGTGGAATATTAAGGAGCTGCAAAATTATCATAATGTCATATTTATTTTTAAATTTGTAGAAAAATATCATCACTTCATATACAAAAAAAAAAAAAAATATTTTACACCCACGGAATACCTGAGTTGCATTTAATTCAACATTTATAAACATCATTTTGAAGATATATAAAGTTATGGCCAAAATTTTGGGTGGTACGATAGCAAACTTTGTAAAAAGTTGTTTTGAATTTGCTGTTTTATGTTTAAACGTACACTTTTATTATAAGTTGTTATTTGTGTTTGGATATAGGAGGTATAATAACTACTATACTTCAGACAAGTAAAATAAAGAATTTTCCTGGGTGCATAACTAAACTTAACTAATAAACGTCTCACACTCAATTAGTAGATATTTATTACTCTCTCGGCAAAACGAGTATATACATTACGGTACAACTTAGTATGTAGATAATATTAAATCCATATTAGGACCATAATTTATTTTTTACCCAAGAATTAATACAGACGAGGAAAAAACCGCTAAGTGCGACATTAGAGTTTAGTAACAAAAATAACTTTTTGACATATTAAAATTTTAAAAACTTTACATAATAGATAAAAATCTAAATTGGCGGAAGCGACGCATCAAGAGAAAGTCTAAAAATAACGACCCATTATAGTTTAACGTTAAAAATATATCCAAAATTTTAAAATAAACATAAAAATGGTTGAATTTTAAACGTAGGTAGTGCAAAGGTCCCTCACAAAAAGCCACAATCGAGGAATATTGATGAGGACGCACAATAGGACAAAATATCGTGAGGATGACACTTCCTTGTCGGCGTTTGTTATGGATATTCAAATTTACCTCCAGGTCTTTTATACTTAAGGCCGGTTTAATGACACTTTTGTCAAGGGTACGGAGTTAAGCAAAGCATTAGAAGACATTATTTCTTTTTCTACTCTTACAAGTACGCTAATTCTAAGATAAGACTTATAATATTATTATGTATATTCCCAATAATCGATATTACAATTGAGTAATTTTTGACTTTGATTATTCCGACTGTTTCCGCATTGTTTAATTAATTCCGAATGTTTAAGTGTAATATATAACCTGCAAAGATCCACCAGCCTCTTTTTCTATAAAAGCGAAGGGACTTTTGTACGCCACGTTGGTCCACTGCATTTGCAGATGGATATGTCTGAGTATTGATTCCAAAGGGCGCAGGTTTACGATGTTTTTATTACCATCATGCACGCTACCAATATATAATTTTATAGATAGATCAACGGTGCCCGTGCCATCCTTGATTTAAATTGATTATCGTGTGCAAACTCCATTCACTACTATTTGAAGGGTATCTTTCCAGCGGCCTGTAATCTTCATCCTAGAACATCACCGAATTGATGATTTGACTTAAAAATTTAATTACTCCAGTAAATTTAAAATTTTCAATAGCGAGTGAGCCAAGATCGTATTGATTTACATTTTTTTTTAAATATAATGCAACCTGAATAGGCAGTGCCAAAGTACTTCATGCATCATACTTTACTTTTAAAATGATTAGAGTATTTTTAAAATATAAATTAATATCATTTTCACAACATTTACTATTACTAACACACAACAATATTAATTTTACGATAGTATCTGAAATAACAATTCTATCAACAAAATTACTATTTATTTAACAAACTTATAATATGTACGAAATATACGATAACGCTGGGAATATGTAATATTACCATAAACGAATTCTATATATATTTGAAAAGTAAATCAGAAGCATAATCTATTTAGTAGTTATTAATATTGTGATCTAAATCTGTAACAATAAGATCCGTGAAGTGGGCTGTTAACCCAGAAAACAATAACGAGCAATGTTCAAGTATTTGCGATACTTCATTTTAACCGTTGGAATATTGATTAATTTTTCACTATTAAACAATTATACTGATAAAAATGTAGTGCCCTAGATTCAAAATTTTAGCCGATGTAATATAGTCAATTCAGACCTGTTTTAAATCAATTGATAACCTACAACTATTATATTCTCATAATTAAATTAAAATTCGATCGTGAAAAAGAAAAATATACCAATTTTTTTTCCTCGATACCGTTATATGTCAGATAGCTTTAACGGCAACCAATGAAACAGGGCCCCTAAAGTACCGATACTGTTTAGGATCATACAATTGATTTTATAAAACATGACCTGACAGATATATTCTTTACCCTATATGAGGAAACGTTTTTATGTTGAACGAAATAAATATTTGTTTTGTTTGTGTACATATAATACCAGTTCTTATAACTTGTTATCTATCGTACAATTCTCATAGAACTTATCGTTAGATCAATTTGTGTTTTAAAGTTTATATGACGAAAATACAACATTGAAAAATCAAATAACTAATTCATTCATAGCAAAGGGTAATAACCCGAGATAAAAAAATGACAAACGTGACTTAAAAGTTGTCACGCTATTAAAATTCTGACTTGTACTATAAATCGTTATAGCGGACGAGTAATTAAAAGCGTTAATGATGTAACATTAGTTGGAAATACTACTACTAATTATTTCACCAATTATGCTAAAATAAAGCAGCCGTAGAGATTTTTATCGTACTCTTTTAAGCCATTTCTTACAAACCGGTGAGGACAGGCGTGATATTAAACACAAATGCCTAAATAAATCACTCAAACACTAAACTATAAAAACTATTAAAACTAATTTTTATTGAAATTAATTTTTTTTTTTAATTATTACTTGATAGGCAAATCAATCTTATTAATGTGAAAATCAGCTTAGCTTTAGCAAATATAAAACCCTGGTAATTGCATACATTTATTAACAATAAATTTTATATTAAATTAAATATATTAAATTAGTTTTAAAGAATTAACGCTCAAAAATTTTAAAATATTATAATTTTATAGACATTATATTGACTATATTGTGGTAAAAAATAAAACCATAGTGAAACGGAATTATACATAAAAATAAATAAGATTCAGCATGTTACGATTGTCGACGTCCGTGACCAAAGAAAATCTTATTATAATAATAAATAGGTATTTTTACGGTTATAATCTTTTGGCAACACCCACGTTCGAATTAGCACTCCGCGTCATGTCACCGTGTATAGACAATGGGGTATAAATTACAATGTTACAACGGAGGTCCCATGGCAATTTCACCATAAGGTCGCGGCGTGTTCGTACCATGCCATTCGATTTTATGAGAGAAAACAGGGACAAAATTAGATGACGGGAGTTATTATACGAAATGATGTTTTTAGAGAGATATGTGTGTTTATTTATAATTATACATTTTAGAGTGTGCAAGTTTTCATAACTATAAACATGTATATATATGGTTATGTTATTAGCCTTTATAAAAAATATTTCATTTATAATTTTTAAACTACTATACGACTACATACATACATATGTCAAATTACATTGAAGTCTCCGTAGAGACAAGATGCTGCAATCTTTAGTGATATAATACCGGTTCTTATATTCCAAAAACGATTACCTTTTCGAAAATAGGTACCGTGCTACAGTTATAGTTCGCGTCATGTAAAAAGAACGCTGGCCTTGAAGCTGCGCAGAAGCGATTTATCGGTCTATTTGGTGGTACGGGTAGGGGGACGGGAGTGTTTATCAGGTGTCGCATGCTTGCCGGTGTGCTATTGGTTGACAGCGGTTGACAGTTCGACGTCGACTCAAAATATTATCGCGCACAAAAGTTTTAAATTACAAAATTCTCCATTTACTATTTATTTCACTAAAAAACAATTATCAATTTATCATTTTAAACACATAAAAACTATTAAGATACGAATATCGGGAGTACAGATAATAATTATTTTTGAATACGACATTTCAATAACTAAAAAATTTGTTATTGCTTTTGTTTAAAAAAAAAAATTGTGATTTTGTAAAGTGATAATTATTATACTTATTTAGTCCGAATTATTCGCACTTGTATTTCTAGTATTTTTTAATGTACCTGCCAATAACCATTATACGAAGCCGCGAGTGAAAGCCTAATTAAAAAATAAAACAGTAGTACTTGTGCGCGAGTATACCCATGCGCAAACGCACCCCCCCCCAGTTTCTTTCAGCGTTCTTTTTACATGACGCGAACTATATCTATGTATATGGTTCTCCACATATATTTCGTTTTCGTAAATTATATAAAAATACCGATAATTTTTTTTACCGATACATTTTAGTGAATTGTTGTGGACAGATAAAAAAGTAACAATAAGGAAAATAAACGTTTACCGCGAATGCAAAAAGATTTCAAAAGTGCGAGGCGTTGATTTATTTTCGTTTCTTTTTAAGATTTTACGGTCGCCATTTTTGTGTGCTTTTATTTTTTTAACGTACCGCAATTCATTTTAAGCGGTTATATGCAACATATTATGAAATATGGCATTTTAGTCTTTGTAATTACTCAATTTATTCACACATATAAACAATTACCTTCAAATTGTATTAAGATTTATAATTAGTGGTAGCATAGGTATATTTTTATAGGTTTTATTATTTTTTATAGATAATTCGAAATATTCTTAAAATATAAAAGTACCTAAGTTTGTTTCTTTTTTTTTCTTTTTCATCAAAACATACCCAAGTATGTTTGTCTTTTTTTTCTTTAAATCTATTTAAATAATAATTTTTATATTTCTATATTAATATTCGCTGTTCTGTGAGATGTAGCTCCCGTAATTCTCAGCTAAGAAATGGCGTATTTCTTTCTTAAGATGTTACGGCTCTCACGACTGTAATTACAAAGTCGCAGGTACACTCTGGAATAACAATGCGATGTATTGTGGAAGGTTCTAGAGTGTCTAGTGAGTTTGTTGTTGTTCCTACCAGACGCACTTTTCAAGAGCCTTAACACCATAAAATATAACAACCAACATATGCGGGAGTTAAACAGGGAATGTAAAAGCGTTGTAAATTATATACTTTTATTTTTCAACCGACTCGCGTCGTTTGTTTTACTGCGAAAATATTTAAATATTTGAGCAAAATATACTGGGATGAGACTTATCCCACAGATAAAATAGAATATACGGATAGAATTTTTAATTCAGGTGGCTACGTAAATTAGAGCTACAGCCATAAATTATACATGTCCTGTTCAGAATTGCCTAAATTATGTCTGAATTTCAAGACAGAGTTTGATTTCCCGTGAGACATCCTGAACTCTATTCGATATCATGTAGGTACGCTCGGCTTTGGGGCTATCAAAGTTATGTTATGTCTATTACTAATTTAAGTAGCATGTTCAATATTAAATTTATGTTTACTTTCGTTATCCGTTGCTTTTTGTTTAATCGTGTTTAAATAACTGTATATACAGATTACGTTACCTGCAAAATGAGCTTTTCCAATTTTTTTCCACGTTTTTCATTTTATCTTTGTTGTACCTACATAAATGTAGTATTATGAATTTATGATTGATTGTTATTAATTGAAGTTACGGAGACAAATCTAAATTGCTCATTCACTAAATTTCGATCACTTGTGACAAGGACAGTGGACAAACGAATGTGTGTTTGAATATTAATTTATATTAATGATTGGCAGTTAGTTTGTTCGTACTGGCACAATATTGATCTGTATTTGACACAAATGCGGCTGATGGCCACGTGTACGCCATTCTATTTTAATACTTATTTTAAAGACCATAAAAACGACAAATTATGAACTCAAATTGATGTTGTAATATTCAAAATATTCAAGGTTAGACATAAATTCTAAATAATATTTTTTATAACTTGTTTTATATATAATAATTGGGTCAGAGAGTGTATAAGCAGAAACTGCAAAACGAAACGGCCTCTAAAATGTGCCATCTGGTAATGATAATCATAAAATAGATACATGTAAACTTTAAAACATAACGTTTTTTACAAATTTTATTAACTTTTTTTGATAAAAGTAATTTAGAGTATACCCTACTTTTATCAAGTTCGAAGTTTTGTTTTGTTTTAAATATCGAACGACATTACAAAACCTTTTTAAATAGTATATTTTATCTGTGATGTGTTTACGCGGTAATTATCATATATGATTTTGACAGATATGTTGACTAATTGCTACGAAACGTGAAATTATGCTAATGAGCATCTGTCGTCAAAAGAGAACACGGTCCGACTTATCATTAGTCGTTAACATCTTAATAATTATTTTTAACTACTTTTTCTTTACAACTACTCATATAATTTACTGATGAAATATGTAGGGAAATAATTAAGGTTTAATAGAATTACTTTAAGCCTTTTAATTAAAGTTTAATCTTATTAACTTAAATAACTTAATATAAATACTAGGTTATAAAGCTTTTAAATTACTTTAGGTACTTTTCAGTGTAGTTTTTAAATTAAGTGTGCCTTGTACAGTTCAGTACTCAATTTGTAATGCTACGAATATTTCGTTTTAATAAAGAATATAGTTGCTGTTTTGATTTTATTAGGAACTATGAACATCAAAATACTATACACTATCTGTGCCCTGCGATTTCGTACGCGTTTAGGAAAAAAATTGCCTATATCCTTCCTGAGTAAAGGGGCTCTCCAACACAAAAATATTTTTTTAATTTGAACTAGTAGTTCCTGAAATTAGTGTGTTTACACAAACAAACAAACTTTTTGGCTTTATAACATTGATGAGTATATATAAGTACCTTTTTTAATTTATAGCAAATATTACAAGTAGTTGCTATAAGATCATATAAAATAAAAATGTGTCGTCATTGACCTGAGAGGACAAATCAGCATCGTAATGCTGATGAAATTCTTACAAAAATAACTTCTGTGCAAAAGTTCATTCAAAAATGGATATTCAACTCTGTAGTTTGTCTAAGGAATGGAAGGGAATTCTTAGAGCACTTTGTCGAATTTTTCGTCTGATGAGGAACCGGGTTCGTCGCAGTCGGGACGTTTTGGACTAAATTAACTTTCGGGCGCCCGAATCGGGCTATTATGGATTCCAATAAAGGCGAGGAGTGATTGCGACAGACATTTTGAATTCTTATGGCCTAACCCTTTCGCGATTGTAAACTTTACGTAGAAATTTAATTAAGGGACGCGTAGCACTTGTCTAGAATCTGGTCTATGGTTTAGAGGAATTTCATTGAAGGAATTTTGTTTTGTCTACAATTGTCTATGATCATTGATTGAAATTAACTCTCTTTTTAAGGTTTCAAAAAGGAGGAAAGGAAGGAAGATTACATTTTTTTGAATGTGTGTTACTTCATAATTTACTAGACATTATCAAGACTGTACAAAAATAATGGTGTTGGCTCGCAAACGAAAAAAAACCGACTTCAATTAGATCGTACAACGTAGGTCAACGTAAAATAGTCATTAAATTCACATTATTATATATAACTCAAAAAGTACTTGTTTAATCGTGATAAAATTTAAATGAGACCACATGACGAGTATTAGCTTTTGATTTATAGAAGAAACATCAACATCGGTGCACTCAGTAAAAAGTTATGAGGCATAATACAACGTAGGGTGATGAAAAAACAGTCAAGTAAATACGCATTTTTAAATATTTCAAAAAGTTCTTGTCAAATCGCGATTAAATTTAAATGGGACCACATGATAAGCACCACCTTTCAAGTGTCATCGAAATCGGTCTACCCATTAAAAATTTGTGAGGTAACATACAAAAAAAAAATCAGTCGAATTGAGAACCTCCTACTTTTTTTTAAGTCGGTTAACAATCAAAAAGATTTTTCCGGAGATTTCATTTCATACAATATTTCTCAGCGGTCTGTCTCTTAACCTCGCGTTATGACCATAAAACTGACATTACAAAGCAATCAGGGAAACAAATTGCCTAAAACAATTCTCTCCTTAAAAGGATTCTAAGATACGACTTCATTCCCCCGAGTAATTTAAACGATATTGCTTAGGAACGGCCTCGCGAATTTTCTTTTCTACAATAACATTACAAATGTGACGCTTGTTAAAAAGATAAATGCTATACACGTATATACTTCTCACGGTATAAATTATTATATAACACTAGCTGTATCCTGCGCGCGTTGCTACGTTTTTTTTTTCAAATTTTTTTCTTCGTACCAACTCAGAAACCTTTGTGGGCTCATGCACAAGACTGCTAAAGATCATGACATGATGAAATGCATAGTTTACGATTCTCTAAAAGACATATAGACAAACATTCATTTTTATATATCTATAGGTATATTCTTCAGGATAGTGTTGTCATGTAGCGTCATCTCTAGATTGTTTTTTTTTTTTTTAATTTTGTTAAGTTTAATTTCTCTTAATGCTACTTGAATCTCATACAAATTTATACCTAGATAAAAAAAAGATTCCTAGTATTTTTCTGAACATACAAACTTTTGCTTATCATGTTTCATATCTTTAAAATAATACAAATGTATTCTACTCTAAATTCAACAAATTATAACTTTACATTTCTCAGGTCGTCATTGCAATTATTGCAAGCGTCATAGTTACAGGTTTTCTGTGCATCACATACTATCGTATGTCATGTAACTTCTTTGTTGTGACTATGCGGTTAATTACCAACCAACTGTTAATCTTTCCTACCTTATTTTAACCCGTAAGGATTGAAGTTATTTTAGAAAGCATTAGTTTATTAGTTTGTAATAAAAACATAACATTTCCCGGATTAATATTGGTATACTTGTAGATTTTAAAAATATCGTTTACTGCTTGTTTAGTTAATAATAAAATTCAGTCAATAATAAGAGTCAGTCAGATTAATATAGATAATATAAGCATTCGTAACAAAATTAGATCTTTAATTATTTTTATTAAGTTTTACCTTTCAATGATTCCTGCAAAAAAAAAAGAAACAATTCCACTTGACAGAAATGTGAGACTTTTAATCGTCTAAAACCAAATAACGAATTGCCTCTGAGAAGTTAATTTATTTTTAATGAAACGAAATCTGAGTGTAGGTAGGTATTCATATGGCTTAGAATAATTTGGGCTATAAAAAATTGCTACCATATAAAGGTGTGTTAATTTTCCAGAGGACCACTTTTATAACGGTTAAAACTTTCGCATCTCTATTTAACATGAAAGAGAAAAAAATATTCTGATGTGGCTAAATTATAATGCTAAATTATAATTTCAATTTCTGATGTAGAACTGTTTAAATACGGTGTAAAAATAACAGTTTTTATGACCTAATAATAAATATCGAATTAACAATCAAAGGTATGTATATCTATATCGTCCGATTTAAAACGTGAAATGCATGAGATTTTAAAATAGGAATATAGTTAAGCCCACGCGAACCCGCGCTCTTCTCAGAACTCCGAGATGAAATATGGTCTTGTAAAAGGAAAAAGCGACATAATAAAAAAGTAATCTAGCGTGCTTGAAAAATCTTGAAATTCTACAGACTTATTAGCACACACCTATACTCTTGTCAGTATAAGGATTAAATATTGTAAATGTAAAGTATTAGCTTTTGTATTATAAATGTTTAACTAAAAGCATATTTGTCCGTTTTTACCAATTACAATAACCTCGTAGGTAACTATTTTAAACTGAAGTTAAATGGAAAGTATCGTCATAGTAAGCTACTACATGAATCAAGTTACGGTTTATGAACCACCAAAATCGATCATACTATATTTCGTTCTAGTCCTAAACCACTTATATATTTACGGAAGGTTCTCGCAAGGGTCCATTTGAAATCCTTTCATTTCCCTGCGCCATTGTATACAGGTTCCAATTTCCGCTCCGAAAATCGGGAAGACTTCTCCGAATGGCTTGTAAACATTTTTTCCCCGTTCCCTGCCGATTTTACGAGTCAACTACTACTTTAAGAATTGCTTTTATGGGTTCAACCATCGGCCTTCGCATATTTGAATTATTAAACTTGATTCGAAATCCCGACGACGCGAAAATGACATTGACTTCATTTATCCCGGACAGTTTTATTATTTGTTTCAATCTTACTTGTAGAAGCTGCAAGTGATTGGCGAACTTACCTGTAAAAGAAAAGTAAAAGATTAATACTATGTACTTTGAAAATTATTATTTTTGTCTATAGTTATATTTAGGAGTGATTGTGCTATATAATATGTAAACTAATCAATATAATTTTGTAATTTATAAATAAACATTGGGAATAATTTTAACACAAATAACAACTTAATTACCCGTTTTTGTCGTAGGAAAATAGTAACTAAAGTGTCAAAATAAATTAAGAATAGAGAGGCAATCCAGTCTACTACGTGAGATAAAATATACAGGCATAAAAGCCCGAAGGCGTTAATACTTGATTCATTTTTATAACCTCCGTTAGGATAAAGTTTTATGAAAGTTTTACAATTCTAAAAGTGTTAATACTACGAAACAAATAACATTAAATTAAACTACTGTTACTGTTTGTAAGTTCAGTATGCTATGCGTCTTATCGTTATGTAATTGTAGTTAGTCTGTTTGTAAGACGAATCTTAAACATACGGAATTTTTTTTTATTGAATTTAATGAACATTATTTTCCTGTCACAAATAAGGCTAAACTTAACTCGATAAATATTACAATTTAGAGAAATAATAGACACATTAAACCTAACACGATGTATCAATATTACTCGTATTTACACGTGCAAATAAAAAATAAGTATTCAATGGTATTTTTAAAGTCAAACCTTAAAGGGTGCATTTAATTTAATAAAAACAAAAATTACGCTATGCAAACACCGGACCGTTCATTTGCCTGCATAAACCGTCATGGATTAAAGCTTGATGTATAATTATCTGCCCACGCGCATTTAAAAAGGGTACCGATTTTCACAATCGACGGAACGCCCACTCTTCTGTCTAGGCATGAACAAGTGAAGTATTTGCTCGAAAACGGACTTTTATAAGATTAAAATGCCGTCGGATTTGCATTGACGCGATAACGTAGTTCGTAATGAGAGGCGAATGGCGGCGCCTCTAGATCACGGTAGATGGCGCCAGTGTGACGCTCTTGCGCAACCTCCGCACGCAACCGTTCTGCGATTGATCTTAGAATCGTCACATTGTAGCATAAAAAGACTATATTACACGTGTTTTAACACGTACGATACGTAAAAAGTGTATAGAGAAAAATTATTTTCAAAGAAATGGTTGTCATTGACTGTAACATAATATTAAACAGTATTTTGTATTTATTTTTATAAAAATAAATATCTAATATCAGGGATCTTAAGTTCCGTAATCAAAAATCTCGTTTATTTAGAAAGCCAGTTGATCGAAGAAGATAAAAAGTCAGCTTATATGTCAAATACGCCGCGTTGGCGCAACGCTCACATCCACGGATTGTGCCTGTTACGCGTGCGGTTGCGGGTTCAATCCCCGCACATGACAATCATTTGTTTTGGCCATACAGGTGTTTGCCGTGGTCTGGTGCAGTCCTTGTGGGTCTCCCTACCGTGCCTCGGAGAGCATGTTAAGCCGTCGGTCCCGGTTATTATCATGTACACCTGATAGCGATCGTTACTGATAGTAGTAATACATCCGCCAACCCGCATTGGAGCTGCATGTTGGATTAAGCTCTGATCCTTCTCCTACATGGGGAAAGAGGCCTATGCCCAGTGGTGGGATATTACAGGCTGAAGCGTATGTCAAATACAATCACTTGGCTGTCAAAATTGCCCATTTGATTTTTGTTATTTTATCCTTAAGGCTAAATCAGGAAAAGGGTATTACGTCATGACATCGTAGTGCGGTAATTAATTTCAACGGTCGGTTTACCAACAGACCACTTTCTTGTAAAGTGATTATGAGATGTCAGAAGGAATTAACGGTGAAACGATCTTAGTGAAATGACCACTAACCCTTCCTAAACATAGTAATTATATATTAACATTAGATTGTAATGTATTATATCATCAATCAAACAAGATAAGGGTCGAAAAAACTTATTAATTTCAGAAATGTGGTCACGGCAAATGGCTCTTGCGCTATTGGTGCGATTCATGCTTAACATTGTTTGTGCAAGTACACAGATGTTTGTCGTGAACAGATGTTTGTGTTTGTATTGTGCGGGTTTCCGGATGTTCGACCTAGGATTTTATCCTACTGGGGACATTAAATGTATGTTTACGTAGAAAAAAAAAGTATTCCAGAATGTTAATACATATGTATACATATGTTTGTTATAAAGTTATGATGTGTGCGAAATATTCACGTATTCGCCATCATATGACTCGTATATATATAGACATATGTTTAAAGCATGTTTTGAATTACGTAAGGTACGCTTTTAAATAACTGTTCAAGTGCGAACTGGATTTGCTAAAAATTTATGCTTAAATCGTGTCGCTACATCAATATTAACTAAAATTTTAATACCTTCCCGCTGCAGTAACGTATACATATGACCAGGAGATTATGTATTAACCGTGTGAAAAATACTAATATACGGAGTAAACTAAAATATCAAATATAAAGATTCGAGATAAAAATAAATTTATACCTTATTAATACGCAATAAGCTAAAAAACGAGTGTGCTTTAGACCTCAACCGAAGTAAAACATATTTTTATATCCTACAGTAATATACGAAACGTAACTCTCTTTTTATCTTCACTTAATTATATCTATCTCCTTCTCGCCCGATCACACCTTTCTTACATCACGCATTCACCAGCTTACTGCAAAGACAAGCGAGCGAAAGAAGTTTTACTTCCAAGGAGTTCTGGCTAACATTCAAGATCCATTTGCAATAATAAGTTAAGGAGGTACACACGAAACGTATTGAACCAGCTCGCTAGGACTATAGATTGATACACCAGGCGTGCCATAAAAATGTCGTTTGTTACAGTCTTCGTGAAGTGTTATGTGTCGTATACAGACGACCGTTACTGTGTAGTGATGACGAGTTTCCCATTCAGACACTGGACTGGGGATTTTGTCTTTATACATTTCCCCACAGTACCTCAAAGAGCACGTAAAGCCATCAGTTGTAGTTGATGTCACATACACTCGACAGTGATTGATAATCTTATTAGAAAAATAGTTTGTCAGCCCCCAAGCTGTAACCTTGATATTAAATGGGGTAGGTTTTTTCCCAGCAGTGTGCAGAGTAAGCGCTTTTTTAGTTCAGTTCACTTAACGACACCCTTTAGTTAATATATTTCCTGATAATAATCCTGGCAATTAAGAATCTTAATGATAAAACAGTATTTTTATAATTAAAATGTTTATAAGGCTATTTTTTTTACAAAAATGAATACAAAAAGACATAGTGAGGAAATATAAAATAATCAAACATCAAATTAAAATTTGTTCAAAAGAAAATATCTTTCTTCGACGAATAACGACGAATAACCGAAGAATTGACGATGCAACAGCGCATCTCGATCCCATATAAAGAAATGAAATAGCTTGCAACTAAAGGGCCAATAAAAGTGAGCATCTCGATGCACTGAAATAAAGTTAATTGCTCGTAAACTGCAAAATGTGTCCCGACCGCCATCTTTAATCTTACGCTTGACGTTCTGAAACCTGGACTCGTAATTTTATCGGCTCCAGTTCAATTTCATTGTAGGTATCTGGCGTGGACATCGCAATGAAATTTATAAATAAAACTAGGAGAATACTTTAAATTAACCTCCTGGACACTTACAGTTTAGAAATATGTTATTAGATTTTATTTTATTTCCTTCTCACGACTTACTGTAATAAAGAGATCTAGTAAAAAGTGGAGATCGATTGAGCCGATTTTTCTGTGGTATCGACGTCCGTTCTGATTTAGTAGTATCTAAGTCCTGTCATTTTCGTCAGCAATGAGTTTTATTCTAGCTTATTATCCGCCATAATAGTTTTGTAGTATATATATTAGTGTATTCATTCTTTGATCTGGCTACTTATCCTTGTTAATCTCACCAGTTTGACTCTGAGACCACGTAAAATCCTTTCGCTTCTGGTTGTTATCATTAACATTTGAACACTGTTACTCTTATTAAAAAGTCACAAGACTTTTTAAATAGTAGTAACGGTGTATAGAAGCATGGAATATTATGCTTGGTTGTTTTATCCAAAAAGATGGCAGTCTTTGCCGAAGTGTGTCAACTGCAGTAGAGGCAGTTTCAAACCAGTGAATGTACAATTATCTGGTACATTACACAAATTTTATTTAATTAGAGAACGACAAAAAAAAACAAAAGAATGAATATAATTAATAATAATCTTAAAACAGTATTGTTTTAAATAAAGCTAGACGACCCACGTGGTTTCACCCGCATAGACGTATATGGTTACTACTCTGCCATTATGGCGAGGTGTTAATAACAAAAACATTATGAAGCACGAGTTGAACTCGCACACGAAGTTTTGTAACACCATGTATAACATTATGGCTTTAGCTCAGTTTGTATCATGGTTTGGCATTCCGTTAGCATTCTTTGCAAAAAAAAAATCCGATTCGCCATATATATATCATAAAAAAAACCAGAAGAAACCTTTCCTAAACCAAATATACAAAGAAACTGTCTCATTTGCATCATAGAAAATATTTTATCTCAAGTCATGATCACAAATGGTTCCTAAAACATCGCAAATGTGCTAAACGAGGTGATAAAAGCGGTATCCTTGACAATTCGCCTGTCAGATCACATACAATGACGTAATTTATGTAAGTTTAGCTACAATAAACAAACTCAACGGTACTATATAAAATTAACGATTTTGTGAGCATTGATATTGGATTTCAAGTTACGTTATAGAAATAAATTACGTCCTACATTTACCAATGGTCGTTTTATACAACAACATTTAATTTTAATTACAATAAGTTTTAAATTACAATACTTTCAATCAAGTCACACGAAGAAAAAAGAAAAGACTGTTCTGATTCGTATATCATTTTGACATTAATAAAAAAAAAAATGGTCGAGAAACATCAAACCAATATAAAAGTTTTATAAACTTGGTACTAGTATATACATCTACTTTATACATTGAAAAACTCAGGGGGAAATATAAAACCCATTTTTTGTTTAAAAAAAAGCTATTAAAGATTTTTTATCAAATAATAATAAAGAATTGAAATTAAAATTCTTCTTTGTTATTACAAACAAATTATATATTACTAAAGTGTAATAAAATGGTACCTGAAAATTACTAAATTCAGTATTACTATAAAATATATTTAACATTTCATTTTTTAATGAACTGAGTTACATTATGATTAAAGATTTTTTCTTTTTAGTAAATCGGTAAAACAGTCATGTAACAAAGCAAATACTATTTGAAAGTGTATAAGCAAGAAGAACAAGTCCTCGGAGAACTAGTACTTAGGTCATTCGAAACCCAGTTAAAATTCATTGCATTCTATTTCAATCAAGTCATTTGATGGAATAATGCATACCGCGGGATCGATTAATTTCGGCCAAAGTGCTTAGAGTGGACAGGTAGTCTGTCTTCGTGACAGGCTAGATTGGGTGGGTAAGGAATGCAGCACCCACGGCAGCAGGCGCCGGTTCTTCGGTTTATTCCCGTGGGTGGCAGTGAAGGGTAAAAAGCGTTCACCTGTTTCAACAACTAAACTGTTTGTATTTAATAGCGAGTAGTGTTTAATAGCAAGTGGTGTGCCTTACATCCTCGTATGTGTAATTTGGAATTTCGAATATGAAGGAAAATGGAGACAGCGTTATTAAACGCCTCAAGTGCCTTACCTAAATATCTCTACTAGAATATAGACTTGTATCTGGGGTCAAGAAATACACATTATATACACAGGCACAAAAATCTGCTACCGCCAGCACAAAAGCCATAAGCCAATGCTGTAAACGTAATTAATATATATTTCCATTTCCCAAAATCGGTTTAAAAAATACATACAGTTTCGCAAAACTTTTTTAGTTCTTCGGTAACACTATTTGTCTTTTTTTTTACAGAGACATTTCATTTATATTTATGTATTTAGATTACATGGCTCATTCTCGCGTTAATACCGCTCATAATACATAATATGCGAGAAACATATTTGTTTACGTTATTATGACAAATTACGAGATAACAGGAGAAAGTACATAACTTATAACGACATGACACTTTTATTGAGAGCCATCTACTTTATTGGTTCAAATAAAGAAATAAAACTCGTAAACCGTCGTGTGAGACATTATGGCCAGTTGTAACGTTACAAATTTATTGTGACCTTTCGCGAACTCCACATATAACAAACATTGTGTTATTGTTAAGGATTGTGTTTGAAAAAATTTCACTTTTAACGGAGACAATGAAGCTTAAAAAAGTCTTCGACGTCATTTCAATGAGAATTACCATAGAATGGTACTTTTGTTCAAAAACTTGTATGAGTAGTTTTTAGTGTTCAGTATTCAAAGATGTGCTAAGGGAAACCTTATCGGTGCTCTTAAGATGAGTTACAGAATCAAATATCCTGTTCTAAATTTGGCGTAGCCTTAGTGGAAAAGTGTCACAATCTTAAAGAACTGTGCTATCCAGAACTCCTGCGGATGTTGGGGAAGATGTTTACTTAAATAACGTTTTGTTATAGAATTTTGTTGAAATTATTCTTTTTTTATTGATATACAATATTTATTCTTACTGGTTACTACTGTTGAATTTTCGAAAACATTGTAAACATAAATCTTTATAGTTCGTCAGTACAGTATTTTTATTTTCTGTTTTAAGTGTCATACAAATTTTTGTATTTCGTTTAAGAATCTATATTATTACAAATAGTAGCTTTACTATCAGTTTCTTATCTCCACGTTTCAACAAACCGAATAGTAATTTAATTTCAATCATATCGAAATATTAATAAACGTATCGTATTACATGTATCATTTGATGCAATATGAGTATGATGCGTATCTACAACATTAATACTAAATACATTTAAGGATGAAATACCATAAACATAAAACGGTAAGATAAACATTCAGTTAACGAAGGAATAAATGAAGATTATATTTATGTAATAACTAATATTCGTAAAATAATCTAAATTGACCCGTATTTCTATTTAATTAGAATCGATAGGCGTATTACTACATTCGGTTTAGAACATGGCGCCTCAAATTCGCTCTCACGAGACTTGCGCCTACGCACTGGACGAGGAGCCTAGAATTATGACCAGCGTTTATTAACTTGCTATTCTGATGATCAATAATTTAGACATATTGCATAGCGAGGACCGTAAACTGTGATATGTATCTCCATTCTTCCGTGTCAGATACATATTAATAAATTTCCTTCCAAATTTACGGTTTATACTAGCACTGTTTTGTCGAATAATAATTTTAATTATTATTTCATATATGTATATATGTGCGAATTTCATGCTCCTCCGTCCGCGCAATTTAAAAAAAGGGGTTAAAGTTTTTGCTTCACGTATTAAAATAAAGATGACATTAAGGCCAGTTGATTAAATTATTTACAGAATTTATCGGTCGTGAAAAATGTTCAAGTTTTTTTGAAGTATTTATTATATGAATGTGGATTATATCGAATTGAACGTATTTGATTTTCATAAAAATTTAAATTTAATTTCATTAATAATATAAGGAAAACACATTATAGAAAAGCAATGTAATTGCACAAGACGACTAATACTAAATATAGAAGTAAATAATAATACTTAATAAAAATAAAAAATAAGAAAGTGCGGATCTTAAAGATACTCTCCAAGCGACCTTAAAACCCGAATTTTTAAATATTCTAAATTTAGAGTGGTAAGCAAAAACTTAAACAGCGTAATTCATTATAAAATGCATAAAGTGTATAATACCTATTAATAAATAACACGTGACTGTCAACTTTGAAGCTTAATCCGCTATCCTACTTCTCCGTAGATTAGTGTATATATAGGACTTATATTCTTTCGAAGTAAAGTTTATTCATCATCGATCAAAAGTTAAATTCTAAGACAAAATCACTTAAAACAATGGACAAATTTAAATCTAAAATGCAGATCTGTTATTTATACAGAATTACAGATGCTCCGTCTGATCGGCCATTTTTGTACTAGTTTTTTTTTTTTTAATATGTCAACTCTTTAGTAGAAAGTATCTACATGGTATGTGATTTATTTTTCGATATTCTAAAAAGCATTATCAGTATATCGAAATGTTTTAAGACTTGTTTACTGTTAACTCATTAGTAATTTGTAATGAATACTTAAACTTATATATTTAACCTCAAATTTATTTACTAAAGGAAACATAAAAGATATTACGAGCACGATATACCAAACGCTTATCTGGCGATATCTCTACCCATAGCATTGGCGAAATTTAATTACAAATTAAAACAATTGATTGTTATAATTACGTTCTTTATTATTCGCTATAAGAACATAAAGATAATTGGTACAAGGACAGAATGAAAAACATTTGATATGATGTTAATGAACGAATGTAAACGAATGATACTTTAAAATAAATTTAAAGTATAAATGACTAAGTAACTAATAAAAAAACTCTGTAGTAATATAACATTTTTATATAAATAAATACTACAATTATTAAATTAATAAAACACTAAAAAAATTGTAAATTTTAAAGATGGCAACCTTGCTGTAATGTCAAAGTGACATTCAACTGTGCGAAGACGGGTTTAAAAATAAAACTAAACTAATGAAGTCGAGTCCTTAACTTGTGAAGTCACTTTTTAAAGCTATGATTTACAGTTTAACGCCTCATTACTATCTGAGGCTAGGCGGACACGCAAATATTATCACTTGTCCAATTTATTTTGAAATATGGATACATCTTGTATTCTTCTTGTTAGGACTGCAATAAATGCATTTTTCATAAATAATGTGTGAGTCAACTTTTAAAAGAATAGTTGAGTATATGAAATGATAATTGTTTCTCTGTATACGAATAAAATATATACTACCTATATGGTACATAATTTTACTAGCAAAATTACTTCTGTAATTTTTATATAAAAATTGTGAAAAGTATACCCATATATACAAACTAAACTATAAACAATTGTCAGTTATACAGATTTAAATATATCTTATCGTGAGTGTCTCGGTAATTTGTCGCCATATCTCTGTTCTTCTAAGTAAAAGATGTTATGTGTCTCAAACGATTGTCTGATAATTGTGTGCCCCAGCATATTTATGACGAGTAATTTATAAAAGGTGAAGTTTGAAGTGCTGTAATATATTCAACGTTGTAATTACACGGTTACGAGCTGGTCGCGTCCTTTGAATAATGTATGCGTGCACGCCGCTCCGAGCTCTTTGATATCAGCCTTTTATTTTTCTTCTTCACGAGTGACATTTGTTTTTGAAGATTTAGTTTATTTTGCCTTAAAATAAACAATTTATTAGCTGAAAACGAGGTTTATAATTTGCGTACCGTGTACAGCCAATATTCATTTACTTGATGATAACTTTTCCTTGTACTAGTAAAATCAAGGGAAATTGATTAAGATCATAAATATTACCATGGGTTTTATAGTATGTTTAAGTTAGTCGTTCAATATAAATAAATTCAATTAAAAATGTCAATTATATATTTGTCATATTATACAATACAGACGTGAAACAAACAGCCTAGTCGATTCTAAATACATATAAATGTCTATTGGTTATTGGCAAGCAACTCAGTTCTGTAACTTTATTAAAATAAAACTGCAATTACATCAATTGTAAATACATTTTAATACGTGACTATTGCAAAATACAGTATATATTTGAAATAAAGAGTTGATGTAACCCGGAAAAATATTAGTTCCGCCATTGACGTCATAGTACACATCATTGTCTGTTAAGAACATATTGAGAAGTATTTTGTAATACCTTACCTACTTATAGTTAACTTTTTTTTTAATTAAAAGAGAATTTGTAAAAAAAACACATAATTTCAGTACGTGCTCTCATTATACGTTCAATATATAAATGTAAAACCAAATTCCAAGAAAAATTCAGAACATTTGCAACAATATATCTTAATTTTAGTTCCAAATTATACTTATTACGCAGAATACGCAGACATATTTATTAATTATTAAAGAATATTAAAAGTAATAGCTTGATTAAAAATGGTAATTCCTTTTTCTGAAAAACAATTAATGATAATACAATTAAAAAATTATAATCAAAACTATCCTATAAAAGTAAATGAAAATAATATCAATTACTATTTTTTTAATAATATAGACTTATAGAGCAATGACAATTTCCGAACTAAAATTTCAGTTAACACGAAAAAAAAAAAATTAAAAACAAAGAAGCTTTATAATCAGAATTCCAATCCTAACATAAGTTGTTCTTCTCAAAATCGGCATACACGCGACAGTGGTTCACCGAGTTATACTTGTAGACTATAATATGAAGATTAGTGAACCACAGAGCTCATGGTGACACAAGTAATGAGGGTGTGAGAAAAAAGGTTTACATGAACCGTTTACATTTTATCCTTACGATATTCCTGGCATATTGAGAGACTGACATTATATTTTAGAAGACTATTATAATTTCCAACGACAAGTGACATTTTCTTGCTTTCGTTGAAGTTGTTTTTATACAAACGATCACTTTTATTGTTTTTAACCGACTTCCAAAAAAGGAGGAGGTTCTCAATTCGACTGTATTTGTTACATCAGAACTTTTGCCCGGGTAGACCGATTTCGACAAATTTTGTTTTAATCGAAAGGTTTTGTGTGCCAATTGGTCCCATTTAAATTTATTTGAGATCTAACAACTACTTTTCGAGTTATATCTAATAATGCGTTTTTACTTGACGCTTTTTTCGTCGACCTACGTTGTATTATACCGCATAACTTTCTACTGGATGTACCGATTTCACTAATTCTTTTTTTGTTGGAAAGAGGATATCCCTAGTTTGGTACCATGATAAGGAAACCAGGATCTGATGATGGGATCCCAGAGAAATCGAGGGGAAACTCTCGAAAATCCGCAATAACTTTTTACTGGGTGTACCGATTTTGATAATTTTTAATTTAATCGAAAGCTGATGTTTATCATGTGGTTACATATAAATTTTATCGAGATCTGATAACTACTTTTTGAGTAATCTTTGATAACGCGTAGTTGCTTATCTATTTTTTCGTCGATCTACGTTGTATTACTTGTCGATGTAATTGAAGTCGGTTTTTTTTCGTTTGCGAGCAAACACAATTATTATACTCCTAGTGGTATTATAAAGAAGGATGAATTGTTTTTTAGCCTAAACGCGCACTGGCGGCCTGGCCGCAGCGGCCAGGCCGCGGCGGCCAGCGAAATGTATGTACATCGTATCATAGAGCGCGCACTTGGCCGCGAGCGGCCAGCGGCCGCCGCGGCCAACGAGATCATTGCGGCGTACCTGCGGCCAGCCGGTCGCCGCGGCCATCGAGATTCGAAGAATTGTACGATCGTGCGCTAGTGTGCGCGCACTGGTCGCCGCGGATAGATGTTTTACCCTTAAGGCTAAGCGCGCACTGGCGGCCAGGCCACAGCGGCCAGTATTGCGACCAGGCCGCGAGTGTCGCGACCAGCCGCAAGCGTCGCTCCCAAGCCATAGCCCATTTGAACACTCCGTAAAGAGTAAAACACCTATCCGCGGCGACCAGTGCGCGCACATTAGCGCACGATCGTACAATTCTTCGAATCTCGATGGCCGCGGCGGCCGGCTGGCCGCAGGTACGCCGCAATGATCTCGTTGCGAAGTGCGCGCTCTATGATACGATGTACATACATTTCGCTGGCCGCCGCGGCCCGGCCGCCAGTGCGCGCTTAGGCTTACGGAGTGTTCAAATTATATCGTTATTGGCTATGGCTTGGGAGCGACGCTTGCGGCTGGTCGCGACACTCGCGGCCTGGTCGCAATACTGGCCGCTGTGGCCTGGCCGCCAGTGCGCGCTTAGCCTTAAGGGTCGATAAAATTTTAGATTACTTAGAACTGTGAATTTAATAAATAATAAATATCTCACACTCTCGCGGGCTCTCAGGGTGGTCAGATCCTATGTTGGTTTTTAACCACGTTCGATAACAAATGCTCAGACCACAACAAGCACTTGTACTCCGTTAAATTTTTTTATTGTCATGATAGTCACAGATCACAGGAGCCGTCGTTTCTAGCGCAACAGCAACTTATTGATGAGACAATTGTGCCAACCAGTTGTCAAAGTGTGTAAACCTACAGACAGAGACCTGTATTATCTAGATTTCTATAAAGAGCATAAGCTATTAAATGTCACATTATTACTTATGGCAGTGATACAGCATCAGCCATAACCGTCAAAACAGGTTAAACTGTAACCGCCATCATGAGTTTTAATAAAATGTGTACGAGATTAGGTAATTGATTTTATTAAGGAAAGTGATTTATTATTTTCTTTGAAGAACATATGTAATATTAAGGTCATAATGCAAAACATCTTAATACATTATCTAAACCAACTGAGGAATATGATTTGGTCATTTGGGATGATACGAACAGAGGTTGACTCATGGGGTGTTATTAATTACTGGCCGACATTTTCATGTAAGCCGTATGCGTTGGTGACTTACATTCAATTGGGACTTAAGATCATTATAAAGAATGATATATGAAAGCTTCGATTACATTTGACATGCTTTGTTAATATAGAAAGCGAGTACGAAATCACGACCTTTGAGAGCGACCTGTCCTAAAAATACTTTTGGTGTATTTCATTTGACATTTTGTTCAATTTAAAACTTACTCTCTCGACAAATATTTCGAAGTTTACATCCAATCATGTTCATCCTATTGTGTAATATTCGACATAAAATATAATATTTTATGTTACAAATTAAAAATCAAATAATATGTTGAACAAGATTTTTTGATTAAACTATGAACTAAATGAGAAAAAAAAACTATTCCTAATAATTCAAACAATAAATATAGGTTAGGTTGGGATATTATTTTAGATCATTTTAGAAGTTACCAAAGTTAATAAGAAGCTACAATCATCACGTTGTAATAAATTCTATTGAGGTGAGATTGCATGAGACACAAATTACCATTTTGGTAGCACATTATTTACTTATGCTAGCAGTATACAATGAATTGATTTTTATGTAATAGGCTTATTTCCTGACATTGAATGAGAAGGATTTTATAGGCAATATTATGAATTCAATTTTTAAATAAATCTCCATGGTCGTAGGTACAATGATACGAGTTCCAGTTATTGAACCTTGTTACTTTTTTGTCGTTTGATTTTAATATCGAACACTTAATAAGCTCTATAAATTTGATATTTATTATATTTTCAGTTACATATGTATGCTATCAATAAAATTTTATGTCAATACCATTTTTGTAAAGTTATAAAACACCACAAATGGCAATAATGAGATTAAATTTGTTATTGCTTTACAACATTGGTCTATTGTGACTACATATATGGAATACAAACATTTTATTTGAAAGGCTAAATAGATTCTAGAAGCCTTAAAACCTAGGTTTATGAAAGATAGACCACCCACGTGAGGAGAAACAACTGATCCAATTTATGTCGGAATCACATTGGCTTGTTTCATATGTATGTTGGTAATGAAGTTTTGAAAGTCAAATACACAATCCGTATAGACTAGGCGAATTGCGTCATTGTATCTATTTTATTTCGATTTTATTAGGTTAACTGAGGTAGGGCACAGCAGGAAATTTCACACACTGGGACAAACTGGGATAGTACCTCGACCTTACAGAAGATCACATCATCAGATCAAATAATGATTCTTTCAAGCAGTGTTGTGTTCCTGTTGGTGAATAAGGTGACCAGAGCTTCTGATGCTTCTGGTGTTACAGGCGTCTATAGGCTACGGTAATCGTTTATCATCAGGTGAGCCGTATGCTTGTTTGCTGACTTAGTTATGTATAAAAAAACTTTGTACATTTCCATGCTTTCATCTTAGTGACGAAACCTTTCCCGACTTAAAAAAAAGTTCGTACACATGTATAAACGTGTGATTTTTCGAAAACTGTTAAATGTTTTGAGAATAATTTTCAGTTTATTATGGTATATTTTTGTGCAATGAATCTACCATAAATACAAAAAAAAATTACGATATGAAATATAAATGTATAAACGAAAACATAACTAATTGACTCAAGAATATATTTACTCATCAATATCACTTCATCTATATTGATCTTATTCGGTATATAACTATTATATAAGTTTGGCCGAAGTTTCAAACCCTTTCCAGAACATTGACTTTCAAAGCGAATAACTGCTTAAAGTCAAAAGTGAGACAACAACTAGAAGCAAAGTCAACACCGCAAGCTGGCAAGCACACCCTTTCTGCAGGGACATTATTATTATCTATATCGGAATAGTTTCTCTAAAACTTGACGCCGGTATCGACATCCTTGATATTTAATTTGCATAATCCATGCATACATATGCGTCGCAGGCACCGCGTTACGTTGTACCACTGATTATCCAATAATTTTAGCAAACCGCATATTGCATTGAGGTGATGGGGAATGGACGATTGGATTTTATGTACTAACATCATTTCTTACGGTAATGACGATATAATAAGACGCGGTATTGGAGGTTTCTCTTTCATTATACTATGGAAATATAATCAAAGATTTTTACGTTGTAGCGAATGAATATTCTTTTTATATTAAAAGTATGTTTTTCAACTGTGCTTGTGTGAAAGAACCTTGAGTACGAATTGTGTTTGAAAAAAAAAGTGAACAACAGATTGATTGAACGTATTTATAACAACCTCAGTAAAAGTGATGCAAAATTTAATACTTGTTGTTTCTGAATTCCAGCTATAGCACAAGATCGTTGAAACAATATCTTAAGTCAATCTTTTCATAAGAAATCCATGTATGACAACTTCTTGAAAATATTCTATAGATATAACAAGGAGATTACGTAAAGACATTATTATAAGGAAAACAAAGCTTGTGACACTTGTGAAACGGCGTCATAACACTATTTCCCTATCTAAACATATCATAAACAACACCGGTGCTTACCGCAGCTAGGAGCACTTGTGGAGTGCCACACACTTACTCGTACGTTTACTGCGCAGCGGAATATTATGTAATTTTCGTGCAAATACAAAAGATTTCATTTTCTTTTTTATAATAAAAGAGATATGTTGTGCTGCTAATCCATTTAATTACCTAAAGAGTTTTCCAGCTTTTTATTAACCGAGGTAAAAATACGACACACAAGTAAAACAAAAAGTCTTATAACGAAATACAGTAACATACAAGACGTATTCGGTTTGTAAATAAAATTTTACACGAATCTGTCCATACACGTGGGTGAAGAGGCGTTAGTCCGGGGGCCCCGAGGGAGCCTTCTAATTGCTACGGCAGATACGGCGGCAGCTCAACCCCTGCTTTTAACGGTTAGTTTATATCTATGGAGCTTTTGACAATATTGCTCACGGGTTACTAATATATATAGCACACTTATAGGGTCACACATATTTTTAAAATTTTATACCTTATTTAATTTGAACATGCATTGAATGCACGTTTATAATATGTAACAACTACTTTTAACTATTCATTCACTATTAAATAATAATAAAAAAAAAAAACAAAAAAAATAATTAAATTCAAGTTGTTTAAAATATATCTCTATTTTATATACTAATAAGTTCTGTAATTCTTATGCCTGCATATTGAGAAAGGTTATAGATTAAAAATATCACGCCATATATACGGAACAGTATCTATAAATGTTTAAAAATCTGAGAAATAACAAAATTACAGGTAGTAACCAAGTGCCAAAGAATATTATTCGATGGATACTTTATAAATTAAGAAGTGGCTTTAAACTTTTGCTGTGAATATGAAACGAATCATTTCAAGGATTGACTTCATAGGACAAATATCCTACTATCTGCACCAATCGGCTAATAAAGATAGAAAGAACGTAGGAACTATTCCCCACATCTCTGTTACGATTTGATGTGTCTAGAATTCCGTTAGCTCGGTCGATATTATCAGTGTCATTTGCATAATCGCAGAGTCGAGCAGACAGGCAAATTATACTTTGAATTACGGGTTACAAGTACAGCCACTTACGTAGTTTGTGACTGCTATTCTTTGAGCGGCTAGGATCATATTCCCTTGAAGTGTGTGCGCTTGAGCGTCTTATGTATCAGCGTTATATGAACATCTGTTTCCACTTTTACTGTCTGATTGATAAGTATGTTCAGATTTTGAAATAGCAGCATTAGTCTCTATCCTATTATGCAGGTCTTAATTAAAGAGGTCTTCATGAATTTGCTGAGAGATATAATATAACTTGTTGCTTTAAGTACGATTGCTATATTCTGAAAAACTTAGAACGTATCTTGTTAGTAAATTTGAAATTTAAAGGTTCGTAAGTAAACCGAACCGTTTTCGTAACCGAGCATTCGTGCACATCATAACATTGCACTGGCGGTTGTTTGTTAAATCCGTTCTCTCGACAATTGTTTGTATAGGGTATACGTTTGTCGTTTAGATGTTTACGTTTACTGTGTTTCCGGACCTCCGACATAGGTGTCGTCATAAAGGTCGTTGACATTTTCAACGTTTTTTTTTTTAAAAATCGTAATTATGGAGTTTTCTGTCCAGTATTCATTCTTTACATTTCTATAACCATGTTCCAAAAACGAACGTAAAAGTTTGGTGGAAAATTAAAATACTAATTTAAGATTTTATTTTAGGTTTCGTTTCTAAAACTATAATTAATACTGAATTATTTTATAGTGACAATTCTGGTACTTTATATTATAATCGATTTTATAAACTCTCGCTACGTACGTAGTTTCGCTAACATATTATTAAAAAAAAAAAGGTGTTTAAAGTGTTGTTAAGTTTTTGTCTGTGGTTTATAGATAGCCTTCAAAATTTGACCAGTCAAAAGACGGTTTTTGACGACTGCATTAAAAAAAATGTTTCTTTTTATCTTAATGAATCTTTTCAAAAAAAAACCCCTAAAGCCATTAAAATTGTAACAAAATTCGGTATTAAAAAAATGAAGCGTAGAACCCGATGAGAGTACGGTATCAAATTCATTTTTGTATTTATAATAATTTTATGAAGTCATTTACAATTTATGTAGATTTAAATAGGACTTAATAAAGCGTTTTTATTCAATAAATACGGGAAGATCAAATAACAACCTTTAACAACCTCGACAAAAGCGAAATGATGTATTGTTCGGTGATTCCACTCATGATCCTTTGTCTTACCTATTATCACCCGCATAATTATTTAAATAACATACAAATTGATATCATAATAAGGGAAACAAATAAGTTAACAAGTAAATTCTATACTTAATAACATATTTTGCAATTTAAAACAAGCAATACGTACGATTTGTATGCGAGCTAACTTTTAGAAATGCAGAATCGTTCCTATTTAATGATTTTCTTACTCAAGTCGACAATTTTATTAAGATTTTATACCAAGTTACGTTTTGAATGTAAATGTTTATTACGTTATTATAAATGCATTTACGAAATCAATGTTTCGTTTTATATTTCCATGTAAAATGCTTATTAACTGTTTTATTATTATGATGTAAAATACAACAGTTTTATTGGTAGGAACTGCTTGTTTCTGTCAAATTTGACACTTAAAACGAATAAGTTAAACAAAATGAAGAACCGGTTACAACCTTTTACATAGGTAGATCGAGTAGATACTAATTTTTGATTATTGAAATAAACAATGACCAAAATAATTGAAATGATTTATTTAGACTATTTCGTTTATTTTTTGCACGTGTAATCTCAGTAAGACTTGCATGTTCTTAAAACAGTAATTGTTGTCGTAATAATTTAATAATAAGCATACTGAAAACAGACTTTTTTTTTAATAAAGGTAACAATGTTATCGTGCCATCCTTTCATTAACGAGCCGCAAAGTATTTCATGCACAGCAGGAGATCTATACAATCTTCGTACGGTTCCACACAACGGGACGCCGGAGTTGTGACAACACGTGACAAAAGTTATAATTAGAGTAATCATTTTTTCAAGTAAATTTATCAACCAAAAAACTGACTACTGTCACCCTATGTATTCTATATCTTAATACGTAGATATATAAATTATGCTTCATGTTGTTTGCCCGCGATGGATTTCTAGACTACTTAACCGATTTTAATCAAATTTGCACACCGTGTGCAGTTTAATCCAACTTGAAAGATAGGCTATATCTTATTTTGATATAATTATGTAATTATTATATTTAAGAAAAAAGCTAGGTCCGCTAGTTTATTATAGATATTGATATATTTAGTGTTTATGTAATAGCTTGTGTATGTTCCTTGCCTTGGATTTTTTGCCGAATTTGGATATTAGAAGAGTTTCTTGCTTTTCGTTCGACTTTAATAGCATCTTTACATACGCTGTATCGCTTGGGACGTAATTAAGAAAACACATAATAATAACAAAGCAACCTGTATAGACAATGCTGGATCGACCTGAAATTGACAGGTCACATTTTTTTTTACCTGTTGAGGGTTTACTTCACACCGTGTTCGCATGGTATGATATTAATAATATAGGATAAATGATATTTTTTACAATTATAAAAATAAATGTATTGGCGTCAAAATTTTAAAAGCAGTAGCAATAAATGATTTACGTCTTTTACCTAAACACTAGTATTACCTGTACATTTTTTTTTTTGTATACAGATATAGTATTAGTATATAGAGTAAGTATTATACTTAGTATTTCAGCTCGATTTAAATAATCTCAATACGAACAGGACAAACCAGCCCGCGGTCGTAGGCGTGAGACAAGTTTCGTGTACATATTTTTATTTGTTAAACGTTTCGCTAATAATACGGTGCGCATGCGCATCCGATGCGATGCACTTCACTTCACCGTACATGTTTAATTTTCTTCTCGTGGATAATATTTTGTGTTCGGTATTGTGATATTTAAATAAACTTACATTCAAAACAGCGTTCATGTCATGTAAACAATGTATCATCTGTTTCTTGTTTGTTTGTCATCTGTTTCCTTTCTTTGTATGTATTGTATTATTATTTTTTTTATTTCAATATTTAATCATACTTATTATATTTAGGAAAATCTCAACTTTATGCTAATATTTCTAATTTATATGTCGAAAAATGCAAAAAAGAAAATAAAAATAAATTTTGGTTAATTATAGTATTATTAAAATTTACGGAATTTAACATTAGTAAATTTATCCGAACAAAAATAAGATATAAGACATAACGATTAGAACAGAACAGAAATTATTCGTAAAACAATCGGATGAGTCTGGAATGTCCAAACTCGAAACCTAATTTACGTAATCATGGCTATTATACACGCAGTCTTAAGAAAAAAGACGTTTTTTCTATTATCAAACACATAAAAAATTTGATTTAGGTATTTAGATGATATATTAACTGTACCTGTCGAACAATAGCTATAAAAAACTAATAAATTAAAACTTCAATACGTCGTAAAACTACACAATAAAATCTCGTTCATTCTGTGTAATCGATAGTCAATAAATTATTATAAGTCATAACTGTCAATTAAAAGTTGATTTTTTTACACAGTTGATCGCCGCGGGGGTTAAACTCGAATAGACGGATCAATGCTATAGTTGTTAGATTTAATTTGAAAATATATTGTCATAATAACGGTGTAAAATTCCATGAAAATATCTATATAGAATAATAAATTCTCAAGTGATAATTCAATTTACACGGCAATAAAATTGCCTTTCTGTCTGAGCGGTGCAAAATCAACTGGACTGCTTCTGATGTTATTTAATATCGCCATGTATGCGGCAGGCGGTTTTAAGACATAACCTGAGAAACCACAATCACAAGACAAGAAGCTAATGTAAGTGTTACAGAATTAAAAAAAATTAAAATTCCTAAATCATTTCGAAAAAAAAGCAAACGCAAATTTGAGTAACAATTAGTAGATAACCCACTTTGAGACTTGTAGTAAAGTATATTTTGATGATAAAACGCTCTGTAAAATGTACCAATTACATGTGATTAAAGACTCATCAAAAGTTTATCTTCGTCATTAGTGAAAGGTTACAAAACAAAATTTATAATAATACCTACAAGTGCCTATTAATCAATGTTATTATATAGCAACATCTGATTTATATATGTAATATGATTAAAGTTCATACTTTTCGAAGCAAATCGATGTCAGAACAGCTCAATAAATAAGTGTATCATGTCATACCCGTATAGGGAAGACGTAATGGACAGCCAAATCAACATCTGTTTAAGTGCCATACAAATTTAAACCCTATTTTAAGGATATTAAACAATGAAATAACAAAAGCCAAAATAATATATTAAAACACTTACAAATTCGAAATACAAACCATTTAAAATTACATAACGTAATGTTACAGCACCGAACAGCAAGGTATAAAAAAAATTGTCAAAAGCGAAAAAGGTGATCTTAATTTACAATGTCGTATTCGGAAGGTCAATTTAAATCGCATTATCGTTCACATCGTGTAAGAAAACCTTGGTAAGTGTTACGATTATGAACATTACCTACCATGACATGTTTTTTGAAATATCTAATCTTGACATAAATAAGTCTATACTCAAAGTAAGGAGTTTAAGTCTAACTCATACTCATTGGTTGTTCTGTAGGATGAAATCCTGGATCGGGTTCCAGGAACATACAAAACAAACGCTCAGGGCACAACAAAAGTTTATATGGCCTGCCAAAACATTTATATTGAAGTCACAAATTCTAGCGTAACGACCAGTTGCTCTGCGTACAATTAGAGCGTCATACCCTCAAATAGTTGTTATAAATAATTAGTAGCCACAAGTTCACGATTTCAAAATTTTATGATGTTTTGCTAGACATTCCATCATTCAATCATCATCATTCATCCAAACCCTTAACCATTGACGTCAAATAAGTTTCAATTGCAAAGTTTTACCACAAAAAATATAACGTATTGTTTAAAGAAAGTATGCTCGTTGCGATTACCAAAAGATTCGTTTTATTTTTAACGAAGTTCCAATCAGTAGTGGACAGTGGGGATGATTGAGTCGTTTCTTTGACGGACGATGTTACATATAAGGGCTAATAATTATGCGTACATGAAACTCAAGAAGTAAGCAATTAACACGTAAAAAAATGTAGAAGCTGTCATTATTTCCATATAACAGACGTAATTGATGACGATAAAGCAACCGACTTTTACCGTTCGCTAGATAAAAATTACAGTATTACCTACTTTATAACAGGCACCGCTTAATAGTTTCTTATGAAATTAACACTTCTTATCTTAACGATGCAGTTTATGAGTCTTATCTACGAGGAAACTTAATGTTTGCTCGTTCTTTAATCGACGCCGCCGCAGGATGGCTTCGGAAGATTTTTTTTATACATCTCGGAGAAAGTGGAGAAATGTAAAGTTGTTTATTTCATCTTCGTTTATGTCACAAAATTGTCACTTGCGATGTACGAGTATACTGAAACAGTATTTGATGTCGTGTTGTCATTCTAGTCAGAATCTTTTGATCTATTTCTGTTTTGCGTTTTTTGTTTTATCCTTTATTTGTTAACAGTGTAAATGATTATTGTTTTCCACATAGATTCCATTGTGGTTTTAAAAAATTGTATCCGAAAATAAGTCGACGCTAAAACAAATAGTAAGTAATAAACATTATTTTATTATAACTATAATTTAGGTCAAACACATAAAAGATAAAGAAAGGTGCCAGAAAAAATAACCACTTCCTATAAAAACGTTATAATAATAATGTTTCATCAACGTTGAACCTTCGAACGATGTAGAGATACACTTTTATAATCTTTCATTTGAGCCGTATTATCGAGAGCGACGGGAGATGACCGCGGGACGTCCATTAACGTAGGTGTCAAAATTTCGTGTTTTCAAATAAACGAAATAAGAAAATTACTTCACCGGATATTACGCCTATACAATTTCCTACCACATTTCATATCATCATGTTCAATTGCTAGTAAGTACATCTTTTAAAGTGTTTAGAAATAAATGTTATAACAAATATGAGACGTATATTGGCCGTGACATCTGTGTCAGACAATTTTCGAAAGTAAAATATATACAGTACTAGCTGACCTGGCGAACTTCGTATCACCTTATTTTTTTCTGAAATATAATAATAACATAATATATCAAAATAAAATATAGCCTATCTTTTAAGTTGGATCAAACTGCACACGGTGTGCAAATTTGACTAAAATTGGTTAAGTAGTTTAGGAGTCCATTGAGGACAAACATTGTGACACGAGATTTATATATATTAAGATTTTTATTTTCAATAAGCTTTCGTTACCTTAACATTATTGAGTCGAACAAATACTTCTTTTTTCAAATTAGAATTAAATTTCGTTTCATAAATATTATTGTTTTTATATAAGCAATGAATGGTAAACCTTGAAGTATCGAGATTGTAGCGAATTGCTATTATATAAAAGTGAAAAGGAATACGCTACAATAAATATAACGTATAATAATATAGTTTCATATATATGAATACCCAAATATGATAGTAATTGAATACAAGTGGAGCTTATACTAAAATTTCGATTACTAAAACCGGAACGACTGTACAACTCGCCTAACAATGGCTAATAAATGTCTTAATTGTCTAAATAAATTAGCTAAAACGAGTCGCTGAAATGCAGCCGAGCGGCAGATAGCGATTCAAATTTATATCGTCTAATTGTTTGTTTCACGTTCAAAGTTTCAGCGTTCTTTGCAACTTGTTTGAAACAATGGGTATTAGTCGCTTATGAATGATTTCGAAATGATTTCGTAAGTATATAAGTTATGTTTACTTTCAAATTGCTTAGGTTTTTCAATATTATAGGCGTTTGTTTTAAAGTATTTATTTTAGATACTATTTCTGTGACTGTCTGATGTTGTCTGTTTTTTATATACTTTGACTTTGCAATGTCTGTTATTTAAAAAGGGTTTTATGTTATCAATCATCACACTACTACTGCGAATTACCAACGTGACAACTAAAAGACTTTTGTTAGATAACAAGAAATGCGAATCGTCTTTTTCTATAATATTCGGGAACATTATTACATTGGATCAAAAATTCAAAAGCGGTTGATAGTATTTGTTAGTTATTACATAACATTGATAATATAAGTCTTAATTTGTAGACGCTTACGCTTATTAACAGTCCAAGTTGACTATCAGAAGTATACAAAGGTAGAAATCTGCGGTGACGTTACCATTTTGTTACGTATTTTTTCTTTTAAGTGACCATTTTCTTTTGCAGTTTAAATATGGACAATTCATGAATATTAAAGCGCTATACTTTTTAAACATTTACAAGTTTATTTGAGTCATTCGATTTCGGGTAGGTGTCGTCGTGTTTTCCCTTCTTCTGTTGTCGCCGAGAACCGGACATGATTGGTAAATGACTCACGTGCATTTTTGTCTTCTTTTACCTGTTCCTTATAAACAGGTTCATCGATAAAAAAGAAAACAAAAACGAACAGCAACGTAACTTTTTTACCCATATATGTCTAAGCTTATATATGTTATTATTTCAAAACTTCAGTTTTTACATAAATATTATTTAAAAAAATAATTTTAAACAAAATAATCGTCATATGATAAGTTTAAAATTAGAATCATTAAACAAAAACGATTTAACACTGAAGTTAAAACAAATTTGAATTCGATTATAAAATCAATATCAAATATTAATGTAAGCATTAATAATTTATATTACTGTTTTACGTCAATTAAATACTGATAGTATTTAATTTCATAGTTTTAAATTCTAACTATGGTAACATGTAATTATGTAAATGTATGTGTGAACTAATAATTTAAACGTAAAAACAGCGCAATGACATATAAAAATAATATAATCATACTAAATAGGGTGTTCTGCTCAATCGGTAGTGCCAAAATAAACTATGTAGTAGGAAGAAGTTTTGGATATTACTTTTATGGAGAGTGAAAGTTTTATTGGAGTTTTGTCGGTTTCTAATCTAGAATTATAAGACTTTGTTCTAGTTTATATATACATCATCATCATCACTTCAGCCTATCGCAGTCCACTGCTGGACATAGGTCTCCGCAAGTTCGCGCCAAAAATGGTGCGACCTCATGTGTGTTGCCAATATAGTCACAACGCTGGGCAGGCGGGTTGGTGACCGCAGGGCTGGCTTTGTCGCTGGCTTGGTTTGTTAATATATACGTTGGTTTTTAATTATAAGCAAATAAAACAGTATTCACACCTTCCTTAACTTATTAATGGGAGTTCTTTTCATTTTTACCTAAGAGAAATAAAAAAAAAAATCGTAAAATGAATACATTTGTATTATACCTACCATCGGACAAAAATGACAAGAATATGATTTCCAATGTAAGAACTAAGAAAGTAGTACATTGACACGAGTTTCAATTGAAGATGAGTTAGATGCATGCGAACACAATGTCTGTGCAAAAACAAAAGGTTCTGATTTGAGAGCTGGTTCTGAGAAATGCGAAGATCGGGTTTCGTGCTGACAAGAAACTACGACGTGATTCGCAATCCAGTGGGAAGGCTTTTCCATTTGTAGTTGAAGTTCGAGTGCATCTTTTACTTGAAAGATGTTTGAATTATTTTCTAAGTTTTCTAAATTATTATTAGAAGAACCAAACAGATAGTTTAAGGTCTTAACAGGTCGATTCGTGTATTAGATGAATTTAATTGAGCTAATTTAGTGCGAAGTCCAATACAAAAGGTAAAATTAAGTAGGTACTTAGATATGCAAACATATGCGGTGTGCGAACTCCTCGCACTCTAATATTGAAACTGGTTTTTTTGTCTGAATAATATTAAAATCGCAAAACATATTCAAGTACTTACGTTATATCTTTATTATAATAAAATACGGGTCTTTTCTATACTGCTTGATAATAAAATGCTAACTGAACTTATAAAATCGTAGCGAGTTCTATTTTACAATCAACCAACTTACAGCTTTTATAAAATAAAAGATTTTAAAACCACAATAAAAGTAAATCAAGATAAACCTCAACAAATCGCGCGTCATGTGCGCTCCATACTCGGTTCGGAGTCGGACGTTTATAAGCACCGTTATGGATCTGCATAATCTTCGACGCAGTCGCAAAACAATTTCTCATGCAAATATCAACCTAGTTTGCATTTGCATAAAGGTATAATTTGCTCGTGAATACGGAAATGAACGCGACGACAAATTATCAATGCAACCCTATCCATATTTGCAAGATAGCTACACCATTTTTTACTTTAAATTTAAACTTATTTTCCTACGGTAATAAAATTCTTTATATGTTAATTTTTCGTATACAAATGAGGCACATGTTTTTTAACCTGTAAGTAATCTGACTTAAACAATATTCGATTTTTTACGTTTAATTATTGATATATAATTTTATTCTTACTCATTAATTCATTGTACTGTCAATAATTGTAATTGTTGTTGTTGTTACTAAATGATAAACATCAGCTTACGATTAAATTACCAGTAAAAAGTTATGCGGTATATATAATACAACGTAGGTCGACGAAAAAATAGTCAAGTAAAAACGCATTATTAGATGTAACTCGAAAAGTAGTTGTCAGATCTCAAATAAATTTAAATGGGACTAAATGACGTGCACAAACTTTCGATTTAAAAAAAAATTCGAAATCGGTCCACCCAGTTAAAAGTTCTGAAGTAACATAGAATAAAAAAAATACAATCGAATTAAGAACCTCCTCCTTGTTTAAAGTTAAAAATTATATAAGAAAAGTTAGTTTAAACCTGAATATTTTAGTAAGCTAATGATATTTATTCGAAATGAAATTTTCTTAGCGATCTGTTTATTAATCTGTCAATAAAAATTTTCCTTCTGTAGTGTGACAGTGAAGGTACATATTAAAAAGGTTGTTCAAACTTGTCTAGACGATCTGTATCGACGTTCTCACGTACGCTTTTTAAATTACACTGACATCAGCGCTAGAGTATATTATAATATTATAGTTAAAGATCCTTAATAGACAAAAATTATTTTATATATTTTTTAGTGTATTAGTGTAATTATGTATTTATTATATATTATATTTTTATTCTCAATATGTTTCCTGTGGCAGACGTCTTGAGACACGAGCGATACCAGCTGCTCCAAATTATAATGATGGGCAAAGTAGAGGGCAAGCGACGCGTTGGAAGAAGAAAAAAGTCCTGGTTGCGCAACATCCGCGAATAGATGAAGATCGCCAGCGTGGAAGAGCTGTTTCGCTTGGCACGAGACCGCGAAAAATTCGCTGAGCTGACGGCCAACCTCCAGTAGTGGAGAGGCACAAGAAGAAGAAGAAGGCAGACTACTGGAAGAGATTCCATCATGGGATAAGTAGTGCCTTTGTACCAGCATTGTTTATAAGAGCTATTTCCTTTTGTTATCCTAGTGTACATAAATTGTTAAATAAATAAAATAAATAAAAATAAAAATAATTACGAAAGGATCACCTAAAAATCCTGGCCAGGCTTATATTAAAAAAATAAAATTGATTTTTTTTAAACAGCTACGAGTTAAAAGAATCCATTTAATACCTACCGACCGTATGAAGCCTGTAGAAAATGCAAACGTTGGGTTGTCTATTCTGGGATGTCTATTTTCCTGGCATAACTACTGCATGGCAGGTATGTTAATATATATTGTTCCAGTTACTTTCACCCATGTGTATAATAAATAAATCTTACATTAAAATAAGCGCTGTTACATTGCAAATACGATAACATAGAGTTGCCTACTAAAAGTCTGGTTTGACTAGCAGTTGCCAAATACAATATAGACTGGCCAAGAATTTTTCAGCCTTTTTCTCGATTTATCTTTGACACACTAAAGAAAAAGAAGATAACTATTTAATTTTTATCCATTAAGTAGTTGGGTGAAGATCACGTCTAGATCGTATTTTAGACTATTACATATCACAGATATGAACACAACTGCTAACAGTTATGTAATAAATAAATCATACTCCGAGTAATTTATCGCTATTAGAATCATTTACTCAAATACATTTCAAGGAAATAAATGTTTAGCGGTAAATTGTTACGAAATTATTTCATATAGTAAAAACGGACATTAATATTTAAGAGGCACAAAATGATCAATTTTTTTTTACGCGAGTTAAGTGCTTATGGCTATATCCTGTCAAGACCGTACATTAATTACGAATACCGTCTAGTACTTGTACATTCTGGTTTCGTATTGATTTATGAGAAAACGGAGAGGCAGGAGGGGTCAGGTTGAATTGGTGATTGTAACAGATGGCATGGCGTCACGGGGCATGCGGTCAGCGATAATATGCTACAACAATCTACTGCAATTAGGTATGACGTGAGCGCGCGAACAAAAACTACATAAAGGAGAAGCGTTGCAGGTATTTTAAATTTCGCAAACACGTACAAATAGGTCCCTTATTTTCAATACTTTATAAAGATTTACAGCATCTAGATTTCAATAAGCAGTAAATAAAAACGTATCAAGAGAAGTTCTAGGTAGAATGAAGTATTTTACTATGGTTAAGCCATAAATTTGTTTATGTTTGTAGTAAAACGATATTTCAATAGTTAGCAATATAAACAGACCTTGACAATCTGCCTTAAAAGTTCCTTAATATTTCTATCCCTGGAACTAGACCTCCCGGACATCCAAGAAAAGCGATGGCAAGATGTCGTGACGTGAGAGTGTAATCTAACCCCGAATGATGCAATTGATAGAGCAAAGTGGAAGAGTGGTAGTTATAGTAGTCAGAAGTCAGACCTTGGCAACGAAAGCTGGAAACAATAATATCAAGAAGAAGAACAGCATAAAAATACTGATCAATAACTTTTTTTTTGTCCATCCTACATGATATTGGCTAAATCATCTGTGCTATTTTGGCAGTAGTAAAATGTATCATGAGAAGATAATTAAATGGTGTAATAGTAATTTAAATTTAATGTAATTTCATGAATATCAAATATTCCGCTTGTCTTTTGTTACTTAGCGCATGATATAACAATAATATAATTATTTACTGGTTGTTTCGTAATTGATTAAAGTAGTATAGCCGTACCGAATCTCTACGAAAAATATTCGAGAAGAAATAGAATCATTGCTTACGTAGTTAATCCCAACAAAAAATAAAATGGCGACTTACCTGTAACAAAGAAGAAAAAATATTATTAGATTAATTTTAACCCATCAATGACAAATAAAACTATAGTTATTAGCTATAACATATCCAAGGAATTGTTTTGAATATGACATTAGATATAAACGAAAAATTATAAAGGTGTATAAAATATATAAAAACTTAAAAGAGAAAATCGAAAAACATTCTGAGAAAAATATTCCCTAATATTTTTTTACGAAAAACCTCAAAAGAAAAATACCTAGTGAGTTAAAAGGTTTAAAGTAAACGGTGGAGTTAAAACGTGATATCGTGACTGTTCTCAATGGCGGCTGTTGCGTGGTAAACGGTAACTAGAGACTAATCTTACGATTTGATTTGCTGACAGAATAAAACTCCAGTCAAGGTCGTGTTACCGCATTCTATAACCTTTTTTTCATCTGATGATATTTGGCACCTTTTTTTCGACTTTGTTGCTAAGGGTCTTTGCTGACAAGTTTATATCATGTAAAATAAAATCGTGTTGAACGATGTTATAAAGCATGTGACAATAAGTTGACGATACTGAACAATGAGTTGTTATACAACTTATATTGCTTTGTCATTTTATATAGAAACAATTTCTTTACCTTCACTGAGTTTTATGTTTACACTTCCAGCTGACTTTATAGCTTCTGTTACTATTGTGTCGACAATGATAACAGACGAATGTTATTTTACTTTTAGTTTGTAAGAATCCGTTTTCTAAACAAGAGTCGTTCTAACCAATGTAAACTTGCTTTAATTCCTTCTGGACTATTAGCACAAAAACTTAGTATCTCAATTTGCATGCTAACCTTATCTTCTTTTGTTTAGCTTTTAAACCGTGCTGCAGCTTAATGCGGGTAATTAGACGGAAATATTTGCGTGGTCCAGACTCGAACCCGCTATCTGCCGACATCGCGGCGTCGCGTCGGCCATATCCAAGATCATTGTGTTCCAAAGAAAATGTTCAAGTTATGTTTTATTTTTCATTTCCATTGAATTATTTTAATAACTAAACCAAAATCAGAAGACTGCTTTGAAGGTTCATTTTTATCTTTAAAATATTACAGTTAATCCACTTAACATATGTATACTAAAACAATCCTTGTTTTCACTTTCATATCCTTTCAATTTGTAAGAAGCAAATAAAGTTTTTAATAATAAAAGTCGTTTTTATTGACGATGCAATCAAAACCGTTGAGTTATGTTACACTTATCTGAAATGTTATAATCATAAAACACTTTCGAAATCAGCTTAAGGAAGTATCGTCCAGGGTCAATAAATTTGTTTCGACACGAAGAATTTACACAGATGTTATTTGGCCCACACAGATCGGAATGCACTACCTACGCCAGGCAATTCGACATAGGACATCAATCTTTGGGCTATTGTCATTGTTAGACAAGTAAGACACAGCCAGTAAAACAAGTTGTTATATTTATAACTCCAGTAACCGATATTTTATGAATGGATGGAGAAAACTCAGTTGTATCAAATTATTGAGGTCGAATAAATATTTGTCAAATTTAATTTTTGATTTTAAAAATGTATTCGCAGAAATAACTATTCAAATTTATTATTGATGAATTTGGCCTATGGCATTACTCAAATTCACACATTTAATTCAAATTAAATAACTTTTGACAATGTAACCAATGTCAAATAAAAAAAAAAAAAAAAAAAAAAATCCTCAACCACAATTATGTTTTAGTTGTATTTTTTTATAAAGCAATCTTTATAAATAACGCCTGCAAATTCTTATATGTCGTAATTTCACTCACTCAAAACCGTACATACTAAGTATTTGATGATATTGGATTTTCGATTTAGTTAGTAGAAAATACAATGCATTTTGTTTTAATAGTCATTCATTACATCTTTTTTTTTTTTACATAAATATTATACTTATAACAGTTTCATCAAAAGTACAGTGGTATACTGTAGTCGTTAGTTTTTAGTATGTATGTCGTTAGTTACGTAATTGCAAATCAACTACAATATTATAATTATCATACGGACATCTGTTCTAAACTAACACAAAGGAAATTTATTTCAAAGTTAATAAATTTTGACAATTCCTGTTTATGTATTGTAATATTAATAATTTATTCTGTCTTTTGTAATAACAGAATAACAATAAGACTTTCATGGAATATTATGGAAATCTGAAAATGACTAATATCGATATCCACACTTAGATCAGGTACTATTGTAACAGCAAATAAAATAAATAGAAAAAAATATCGATATCGATATATTAATCGATATGATTAAAAACATCACTATTACCGACATCACGGTTTGTGGTCATCGTCACTTCAGCCTATCGCAATCCACTACCGGACATAGGCTTCCACAAGTTCGTACAAAAATGGCGCGAACTCATGTGTTTTGCCCATAGTCACCACGCTAGACAGGCGGGTTGGTGACCGCATGGCTTTGTCGCACCGAAGACGCTTCTGCCCGTCTTCGGCCTGTGTATTTCAAAGCGATCAGTTGGATGGTTATCTAATCATCGGTCGGCTTTTTAAGTTCCAAGGTGGTAGTGGAAGTGTGTTATCCATTAGTCGCCTCTTACGACACCCACGGGAAGAGAGGGGGTGGTTATATTCTTTACTGCCATAACCACATAGCAGCACAGGATAGGTATATTTCGGTTTGTATTATTTAGATCTAATTCAGATTTAATTTGACAGTATTTAAAAATGATCGGAAGTTTTTAAAAGGTCAAGATTAAAGATATATTTTGCAAAAGATTTGACGCTATTTTATTGAGTTGAGTATTTTTAGGCACATCTGTTATATTCTTGTTGATGCGAATGAGAGTAACAAATCTATAATCCTATACTCTGTATAGACTCTCTCACTTTGTCGGTTATCATTATAAAAAACAAATTTCACAGTCCCAGTATATAGTTATACGTAATTAAACATCAAAAGAATCGCTCGTTTGTGACGTATTTTGCTAAATTTACTTATAAAAAAAATACACTTTATGCGCAGGTGCCGTAAAAAGCGGTGGACTATTTTATTGTAGGGACGAAAATGTTTTAGTGGTCCTCGTAAAATAAAAATGCTATAAAATTCACGCATTGTACTGTCCTTCATGTTATATTTACGACTCCCGTGTTCGCTCGCGTGATGTTATCTATTTAGACTGAAGCCTATTCAATGCATAACGAAAGTATTTGCATTCGCATAGATATTTTGTGTGAAATAATATTTTAAAATCGTATTGTTTAGAAACTATTCAAACGCCGCTCACAGAATTGATTTCCGTAACAACTTTTTTATGTGCAATCGTTTTACAAAAGGATTATGACGAAAATGATGTAGCTGTTGAATATTTAGAAATTTCGACAAGAGAATAACCAAACATTTGTGGCTTTTTCCCGTGATTTTATTTTACACTTAATGTAGACAAACTAACTTCTAATTTTTGCAACTTTAATATCATTACCGCTAGGTTTTTATATTACCTAATTATTTTCAAAAACAAAAATAAAAAAATCCCGTTATAGTGAGATAAAATCTAAATTAATAAAGTAAGCACTATAACATTAATTTGAGCCTTACTAATCCTAGTCAGAAACTTCTATGGCATATGAATTTGGTCTAATATAGAATTTATATTTTTAATAACTAGAATGAGAGCTCGTTAAGGTGGTAATATTTATTACCGCGAACATCTGTTGATGATCGTTACATTTAATGTATTACCGGTATGACCTTGATACCTGATTGTAGATCAAACGGTAATCGTTTTTACCCGTTAATGTCACAGACATATTTTGTTTAATTCTAAAACGTTCATAGATCTCATATTTGGGACAAAATTGGATTTTTAAAACGAACTAGCTGACCCGGTTAACGTTGTACCGCCATATTTTTTATTAACGAATGTATTGATTTTATTTTTTTAAATATCATATAACATTTACACATAGTCGTCCGTTCCTAAGATACAACTTAATGTTTGTGTTATAGATAACAGCCGTTTGATATAGCTATTTTTTTTTTATAAATATACCTACATGAAAATAATACATATATAAATACAAATATTACACCCAGACTCAGGCGGGAATCGAATCCACAACCCGCGGAGCAGAAAGGAGAGCCACAAACACACTACAAACTGCACCAACTTCTTAAAATATTATTAATTAAATACAAATACCAATTAAATTATTTATACAAACCTAGTCCTAAATAATATCAAATACAAAAAAGGTATTATCCGATTCGGTGCAGTGAATCGAAAGTTCTTCGAACGTTTCGGCGTTTGATTTTTATTTATGATAGATAGATAGTGTTAAGTGTATTAAATTATAATTTCTTTATAAGTTATTAAACTCAAGCCGAGAAATTTGTTTTGGGATTATTAATCTCAGACAGAAATTATAGAAATTATTTTCAAGTTTTTAAATTTTACTTTGTCTTAATAAACGAGCTACTCTGGTAAAGTACTTTTGCATAATCGTCCAATGAGCTCGTAATGACTATAATTTACAGTAAATAATTCTACTAGGAAAAGAATTCTCTCAAAATCAATCATTCTCATTCTCTTCCTTTAAAGGCTCACAAAGTAGGTGGTTCGTTTATTTAAACAGTCAAATTTAAAAAGGTGCTAGGATTTTTTTTACACGGAACTTGATCTATTACAACTACAGAATCAAAGGGGGGTGGGATCCCTTTGATTATGGATACGCAACTTTGATTTTGAGGTCGTTGATATCGTTTTGACTGATTCAAGTTCTTAAGAATCATTATTATTAAATTTGAAAAAAAAATGACGCGCTCAACATGGACCTAGTACTTTGACTAAACCTCTTGACATACACATACACACACACACACAACAACACACACAGCTACTGAGTATATAAATATGTATAATGTTTACACACACATGTGTTACACATGCGAAGATTTCTCGAAATGTTATTTTCGCCTAACTGTTTTCATTAAGGTTTTTACAGTTATTTTAGATAGTCTCGAAAAATACTTTAAAAATTTATTACTAATTCTCAATCTCTAAACTGTTTATTAAGAATTGACTTTAAGTTTAAAACTTAATTTAATTATCATTAATCACAAAGAAGAAAATGTCTTAATGCCATTGTTATAAAACTTTTTAGTACGCGTAATTAATTTCGAAATATTATGAAACAATATTTTTGTTTACATAACATGTTAAACGTTTATCCATTACGTCGATGTTAATGACCGATATGATGTATGCACGAGATTACTAACACAATTGATAAATAAATCAGAACGTTAGTGTCAGGGTGGCTAATTTACGACCTGATGTAATTGTATATCACTTAACTTTGTATTACGCGTTAGAGCAACGGTCACAGCACTGGCTTACGGATGTTGCGTTGACAGTCGCAGGTTCAATCACCGCACATGTCATACATTTGTATTGGTCATATAGATATTTATCGTGCTAAAGCATAGACAAAACATAGCCAATGTTTACGCGTTTTCTCTTTTAAAACGCAACTCCGTTTCCCTGAGATAAAATTAAAACAACGGGAATAACTTCGTCGTTTATGAACCGATTTTGATAATTCTTTTTTTGTTAGAAAGGAAATATCCCAAGGGTGGTACCATGGTAAGGAAACCAGGATCTGGTGAAGGGATCCCAGAGAAATCGACAGAAACCCTCGAAAATCGTAGTGACGACTACTGCGTTTGTTGATTTTTTTTAGTCTACTTACGTTGTATTTTTTCGTCGATCCGTTGTATTTAAGCCACACAACTTTTCACTGGTTATACTGATTTTGATGATTCTTATTTTAATAAAAAGCTGATGCTTGTCTTGTCGTCCTATTTAAATTGTATCGAGATCTAACGACTAGTTTTTGAGTAATCATTGATAAACACAATTATTTTAAACTAGTATATGAATCCTTAACGCTGAAAAATTAGATCATTTTGTCAATCCTTGGTCATTAATTAAAAGAAGCCAATCAAACGACTACTGTGCTCAATTAGTTCTGACGTAAGCATCGCTTTGTAATGGATGTCATATTTATATGTATATGGTAACGTTAAAACTGGATATGAACAATCAAGATTTTTTGTCTTAAAAGTTTATTAGTTTTTATTGAAAGAGATTTTATAATATAAGTTTACTTTTAATATGATCTATAACTAAAAAAGACGCTAGATACGCGCACCAAATATTCACACTTTTGCCTATAAAAATTAATAGATATGTGAAAAGAGCCTATTAGTAAACAATTAATAAACATTTGTTACATAAAGTTCTTGAAATATATAACAATTGCTCTAATGAGAAATAATGGAAATAAAATAAAGTTAAATAAAATGGGTCTTCATGCAAAAGTATATTAATCAGACGTTTTTGGATTACAATCATTATTTAGTGTTACATAACCTTTTTTGAATCGAATTCCCTTTGAAACATACAATTTTTAATAGCTCAAAAAGTTATACAGACGAACATTTAGACGTATGGTATAGTGCAGCATATTTGAAAATTGTTACATTAACGAAAAAAAAAAAATTATGCAATTCATGTTGAATCGCGTAGGATAACGCATATACTCGTATATAATTTATAATTGTAAAATCGTAGTCCTTAAGTAGGTTTTACTTTTATATTTTTAATGGTTGTATACATGATATCCGTATTATGTTTACAATAATTCCATTCATTTATTTTTTGCGTTTAAACTGTATAGAAGGACCTTATTATGACAAACAAGATCAAGTTGCCATATTGATCAAAAGGCATTTATTGGTATAATAATTTCCTGGTCGATGACAAGATTGCAATGATAATAATAATTAAAGTTAAATCACACTTATTCAAAATTATTTTGCTTGTTGACTGACTCATTTTTTTATACAACTAGCGACCTAGTTAGTAAAGAAACGTACGACTCATTTGATGGTAAGCGATTACCGTAGCCTGTACACGTCTGAAATCTTACTAGCCACGGAATTTTCTGTAAGATCGAGGTCCTTCCCCAGTCGGACTGTTCCAGATTTTGAGTAAGATATTTCTGTTGGGTCCTAACACAGTGAAAATTGATAGAACATTAGCATTTGCAGTGCTTTCCGTAATAGAGCTTTGGTTTCAATTCACCCTGAATTAACCTACTATATGACTATCTTTAGTAATAATAGATGTAAGCAACACTATAACTGTTTACATAATGTGATGTATAGAAGAATTCTTTCGCTCGAAACTTAGCCGATTTGTTAGAACTGTTCAGTCGGTACAACCATAACTTTATGTGTCAGTAAGCTCTAGCACACCTGTTTTTTGCAAGTATTTTAAAGTCGAGTATTTTCTACGTTGAACGCGCTTATATATTTCTAATATACAAAAATATTTGTTGTTACTGTTATAGTATCTATAGGAAGTTAAGATAACAATATACTTTCAACTTATTTGAATCCGAATCTAATCATTATATGAAAGCTTAATGTTACAGCAATATTGTTACATAATACTTATTAATAAATATAATATAAAGGTCATTAAAACATCTTAATATTACAAGCACCTAATAATAATTACGGTGTTGTCTAAATTCGAGCAGGTGCGCCATACACGGAAATTGTAGGTGTCAACAACATCGAATACCAGTTGAACAGCCATCCTTGACCTTGAGTGACCTCCAAGATGATTTTATACGCATTCCGCCGTGATTTCGCCAATTACGTTACAATCATGAGATTAGTTCCGATAATTCGCGAATAGCGTTTGACGAATCGATCTATTATAACACGAAATATACATCCGCTTTGGTTTATCAAATATTTTACAGTTTTTTCTTAATTGTTGGTGGTATTATTT